>NC_080594.1:71144914-72579914 GCF_027887145.1 Ammospiza caudacuta
CATTTTGTTCTAGGCCATTATCTACACTGTAACTCCTACTGTAGTCTTTCCATCTTTCCTAGGAGAATGTCCTTGTTTAAGTTGATGGATTGCATATTTTACTTTATTGGAAGTAATGCTTTCTTATCAATGTCAAGAAACTAATTTCTTCAATTATTTCTTTATCAGTGTCATTCTTTTCTTGTATAACCATCACTAAGTACAATAAAAACTCCTCATCTTGGTTATTATTAACTCCAAGCAGGACAAACTTGATTGCCTCTCCAATTTAATGAAAATTATATTGAGTTCTATTTGACTGACATTTTTTTCAGTTTTCTGTGAAACATTGTTTTGGATAATTTGCTTGGCATTAATTTCAATCTTTTTTCAATCTTTCCTCTATTAGTTTGTTTTACATGGGATTTATATTCTAAAGAAATGTGTGATGATTTGTGTAATATCCACCAATTTAAACTAGATTATTTAAATAATATATATCACAGTTTCATTCTCACCTCCAACAAGGGGTGTTCTTTTCATAACTGCCTAAAATGCTAAGTATTTTTCTTCAATAAAAATAACTACACCCTTTGAAAATAAAAAGACTTCTTCAGTTACATCTTCAGAAACACATACAGACTCCATTTTAAATCTATCTGGTTTTATATCAGAAATTATAATTTTTCTTGGGATCCAATGTCTTGTAGTAAGAGAGGGATTTTGCTAACAAAGCATTACCTTTTCTAGGGTTTGAAGATGCCAAACATAGTCGTTTATTACAGTGACTCAATGAGGTTTCCTCAGGGTGAGAGAGATGGACGAGAATCTTGGTTCATGATCAGAAAG
The DNA here is from genome assembly GCF_027887145.1 of Ammospiza caudacuta. Taxonomy (NCBI): domain Eukaryota; kingdom Metazoa; phylum Chordata; class Aves; order Passeriformes; family Passerellidae; genus Ammospiza; species Ammospiza caudacuta. The sequence continues at coordinate 71,145,743 of NC_080594.1, forward strand.
CTGGATTTATTAATATATGATATATAATACATTATGACTATACTAAAAGGAATAGAGAGAGAAGTTGCAGAAGCTGCTAAGCTAAGAATAGAATAGAATCTAAAAACAAGAGAGTTCTCTGTCACTGTGTTCCAGAGAGCTTGCCCTGTGATGGCCCTTAATTGTACACATGGAACATGAGCCAATCACAGGTGCACCCTATTGCATTCCACAGCAGCTGATAATCATTGTTTACATTCTCTTCCTGGGGCCTCAGCTTCCCGGAAGATGAACAAATCCCAAAGAAAGGATTCTATGAAAAAATGCCTGTGACAGCTGTTTTTTTCCCGGGTAGACATGTGAGTTTTGTTTCATTTTTTTCTGACAACACCCTTATGTTTTCTTCATTGTAGAAAAGCTGAAGTTCTTTCACTTTGTGTTTCCTGCATAACAATCCAGTTAATTGCTGACGCTCTCTCAGTTTGCTGGAAACAACTTTTACTTGTTTGCCTGGTGGCCTGGCAAACATTATTTCACTACTGGAGAGCAAGTCTGTCAAAGATTTCAAATAGCATTTCCTCTTTTTCTCTTCATGTAATGAGAGGACCATCTATGAAGGGCTGATATTTACAGAGTGCTCATTCTGTACTAAATGACATCCTCAAGAGCACAGGATGGCCATAATCAGGGATCTCTCTAGCCCAATAGCCTGTCTCCAACAGGGGTTGATGGCAGAGGCTGTCAGGCAGCTCCATAGCTGAGATGTTCCTCCCCTGACATGCTCCCCTAGACTGCAGAATATATTGACAGCAGTCCTTCATGAGCCAGAAATGTTATCTCCACAGCCAATGATACTAGATGGATTTTCATTCCTTCACCTTATCTCTTTGCCTTTTAATCTTCTGCAAAGCTTCCAGTGACTGAGTTCCCCAGTTTAATGCCCCAGAGGATAAAGGTGCCTGAGGGGTTGCTTTGCAAAGAGCCATATAGAGCAATTGAGGAGTCATTGCATGGACCTGCCTTGCTTATTTTTATTTTGCTTCTTTTTCTTTTTCCTTTGCTTATATTAAGTGCAATTAAATAAATGAAAAGAGTAATTTTCAAGTGCCCTTATTTTTAAATGCTAAGTCTTTTTCAATAGTGAAAGTGCCTTACCTTTCAGCTGTAGTGCCACTTGACTTACCTTCTCATTTTGGCTGAGGTAAGGGTGGAACATAGATGCCATACCCTTTTAAGTCTGGAAGTGCATTGTCTGTTTCCCTCCATTTCTGCAGGAAATACAGTTCTGTTATTCTTTGCTTAGCTCTTTTGGAGCTTTCTAGGAATAACAAACAGTAAATTTTGCAAATTCTAATATTTGATCAACTTCATTACTTCTGGATGGGTTTTTTTAATGTCTAAGTCATCACAGAACTTTTAAGATGATGATCAGATGATGATTAGATGAGCTGCTAACTCTTGCTTCCCAAATTTCTATTGCCTTTTCATCTATGGAGGGCTTTTCATGGGAAAGAGTCAGAATCTTAAAGATGTATTCTTAAATATTTTCCTGCTTGTTTTCTGACAGTGCCTTCAGAATCTCATTGGTAGAGTGTATGGGAATGAACATATTGTTCAACATTGTCATGCTAATGTGTATGAAATTGAAACTAACATTTAAACTGTTGTCAAAACTAGCCTGGTCTTCTGTTACAAACAATATTCATTTTATAGCTTCTCCTTCCTTTGTTTACCTAAAAGCTCTCAAGTAACACTGTTTTAAGGATAGCGTCATTACATATAATTGCTGAACCAAGAGTTTCGAAAAGGTATTTTTGACAGTAATTTGTTTCTTCTTCTTTCTCACTGCTCCTGCGATGTGATATGTTTAACTCAATGAGTGGATGTCTTAATTTTTAAACTAATTTTTAATGGTAATTCATTTCTGATGTGAAATTCTGATCAAATAATAACGAACTACTAAAGTAAAAAAATTTCTGGAATCTAAAAACAGATGCTAGCAGATAATGAATATCTGATTTGTGTTCCCCTAAACTGCTAATCAGCCCTGTGTCTTTCATTCCCATGTTTATTACGAAATTATGCATGTCTCAATAGAAAAAAGAATCTACCTTAAATATATGTCACACATATTACTTTTTTTTTTCCTTCAAAGGTATGTTATGTATTTTTTCTGATTCTTGTTTTTTACGCTGCTTGCATTCTTTTGACAATTTCTTCCAACATCTGTGGAACTTTGCACTAGGACATCTAGCTTTTGTTGCTGGTTCCCTCTGTGAGTTTTTGGAACATCAAGCACCCACAGATCTTTTCTCTTCTACTTTATTCTATCCATTCTTGTCTTTGCCAGCTCATAAGGGAAGTTCCCTGAGACCAGTAGGTTTTTCAGTGTAGTAAAGGCACTGACACAGATCTTGATGGAATGAAATGTCTCCCATGATTTTCCCATCTCCCGTCAATGCTTAACGGAGGATAAATCTTGTAGAGCAGATTACAGGAACTGCTTGCTGAACAAAATTGCATTTTTGTTGTCACTGGGGATTGTACCTCAGATAAGTCCAGTATGCAAGATATGCTCTAGCTGCATTTGTCCTGAAAATACATATGTTCACAGCATATAAGACTGTAATTTGAAAATGTAAGGTTTTCAACAGAAGTGGCTAGTGATTGATATTTTAAAATCATTGTAGGCATTGAGCTGATTTCATTGACTAAAGAAGAAGTCTTCAGCCTAGACTGTTTTTAAATGTATTGAAGACAGAAAATACTAAAAACATGGGAGGGAGTTGGAAATTCTACAAAAAATGTTGCCCATTTCTCCAGAAAGAGCTTGTTTGCAACTTAAAATTTTCCATCACTTGCACATATTTCAATTACTGAAATTTAGTTATGCAGTGAGAAACAATGAAGAAGGAACAAGAAAAAGTAATGATCATCTTTTCCAAAGAAACATAAATAGCAGCATTATTGGGTTTGCATTTAGTTCTAGTTTTCTTGAATTCCTAGCAGTAAATAATTTAATCCTATAAAGCTATCATTAGAGTAACTGGCACTATAAATCACTGCTTTTACAATGGACATCTAAGCAAGCTGTTTTTACTGCCTCAGTATTTTGAATTAACTGAATAAAAGTTAAAAGCATTTCCCCTAGAGATTTACAATAGGATTGGGTTTGGCCTTTTGTAAACAAAATCAGATATTGTCATTTAAAAAATGTACTTCCAGCAGCTTTATAGAAATTACCACACACACAAATCTCAGAGGATTTCTCTTAAAATGTGAACTTGTAGCCTTCCTACCAAAGAAAGAATAAAACAAAGGGAATCAGGCCAGTGTGGTTGCCTTTTCCCAGGGACCACAAAAAAAGCCTTTGGCAAGGGAGAAAAGAAAATAAATGAGAGAATAGCAAAAAAATAGGAGCATGTTGCCTTATTACTCATACAACAGGTTGTCACCTTTTCCTTGGTGAAACAAGTTGTAATAAGTTATGCTTATTTTAACAGCAATTAAAAATTGTAAAAGTAGAAATTGCAGGATTCAATTGTAAGAAAAAATAATTTTGCTCATTACACATTCAGAGCAGTGTACAAACATGAGCTAATTAATCCTTACAGCTCTGGAGAGGTAAGCAGGAGCAGGTGTGACATTTTATTCTCAGTATAAAGAGGGAAGAACTGAGGTACAAAATAAACTCATCATAAAAGCAGTCTAAGAGCAGACAGATTCATATCCTGGGCAATCAGACCTCCATTCTCTATGCCCTTTTGCCAAAATACTTATTCCACCAGTATGGTGTAGGTATGTTTGTGTAGGACAATACAATGAGAATCCAGGGGCTTTGAAACAGGGTTGTTTCCCATAGCCAGAATGCAGGCACCTGTCCATAGACAGACTGAAGTCCACTGGAGCCCAAAGTAGTTCTGTGCCACTGGCTTTAGCAGAATCATCAGCCCATCACAGGTTGCAAAAAGAGCTGCAGTTCTTTAGAATACCAACAAAGTTAAGGATAAGTGTGCCATTTTCGTCCTCTATGTATTTTTTATTTCCTGTGGGAGCAAAGGAGCAGTAGCTCATGCTGATAGCAAGCATAATGCAGCTGTAAAAGATTTCTCAGGAAAAAAGGCAGAGGATAAAATCCACAAGAAAGGTATCCTCATTAAAGAATTTCTTCTAGTCTGGGCAGATCCCTGAAAGATCTCCTTTTCTTCTTTTATTTTTTGTGAAAACATATCTTAACAGGACTTCTTTGTGCACAATCACACTGTATATAAAGCATTTTTTAGTTATGATTGTATAATCTTATCAAGATTTAAAATATAATCAAACTTCTTCAACAGTCTCCTGATCAATGCACCCACTATTCTGAGTTCAGAGTCAAAACTTAAGTTTTAGTCACACATGCCTAAAGCTAAGTTAATTTACAGTTTAGGCAAGGAAATCAGTTATAATATTGACTTGATTGGTATTTTGGAAACCCCGGAAGTTGTTTAGTCTTAACCATTTATTACTTATACAGCAGAAACTCCCCCAGGATATTATTATTACTTGATTTCTTAATAATATTGAAAAAAATTAGGCTTTGTAACTTGAAATGTACTGCCCTATGAAAAGTTAAGTCTGAAAGCCTCCTCATGGGAATATACTCTGGCAGCAGACTTGTGTCCTTTGACTCTAGGATAGTCTAGCTAGGAAAGTTGGCAAGACAACATCCTTATTCTGTATTTCCTAAGGCCTTTTCTGTTTTAGAAAGTGCTGAATTATTCACACTATGCTAATAAAGTTCATTTGAGTCATCTGAGCAGTCTCCTGAGTTTATTAATAAATTATTTAAAAAAGGAGTTAATTTGGTCAAGTTGTCTCTACAGTAAACTGGCCAGCAATATAGTGATAATCAGATAAAAAACCAAAGATTAATTACAGGACAGGAAACACAGGCAGAATTGTCCTGGATAATGAGAAAGCCAATATTTCAGGCTGAAAAAATCTGGGGAAATTCAGAAAGCAAACCTCAAGTAACATGAGGTGGTGAAAGCGTGCACTTTGACGTGGAAGAAAGGGGTTCTGTGTGTGGATCCAGGATTCAGCCAAGGCAGTGTCATCACTGACATTTTCTGCTACAAAGCTCCACTGACATCCATGCCAGAGTGGGCATCCCAGGAGGCACTGATCTGAAACAGAAATAGATGCAGCTTTTTTCAAATAGACATTCTGCAAATACATCTGTTTATTCTTTTTCCTGTGTGAAGTAGGTACTTTTCCCCATTTCTTGCAGTATGGAGAAAGTAGCACCCATCTTTCCTTTGTTCAGCCCTCCTTGATGTATACTTTCAACTAATGCACATTTCTAATCATGATTAAGAGACACAGCTACTTCTCTCTTCACATGATCCAAGATTTTCATCATTCAATACATATAAATCTTGATCATTTACCAAAGCCACATTTTTTTTCCCAAAATATTAATTCAGTTATTATGTTCAAGGACATTTCTAGACACAGCTAAGGAGATACCTGACCAAAAGACTGAACCTCTTGGCAGTTTGTGGTAGTATACAAGGAAAACAATGGAGTTCATTGGTTGAAGAATGAGGTTCTAGCTATGCAAAGGCCTGTTGAATCAATTCAGAAATGCATTGCCTACTCCACCTGCTATGTAATCTATAACAACTTGAGTTGGGTAAACTCTCCTAAGTTTGGTGTGGAGAGTGAGAGTGTGCACAGAAAAGAGAGGAGGCTTTTTTTTTAATGCTTAAATTTTTGGTGGGAAGTGAAAGAATAGAGGGTGAAATCTGAGAAGCAATTGTTGCATTCTCTGGGAAGGAATTTCATAGCCTTGTTTTTCTGTCCCTTGCTTTAGCGAGTTGACCCTTGCAGCTGACAGCCTTGTCATGCCTGCAGAACTTCACTGTGGAGAGATGTTATGATCTCCTGACAAGAAATGAATTCTTAGAAAACTTGGTCAAGTGCCAAAAGATCACTGTCTTGGAGGAAATGCAGTGTTCCCTGGGGAAGCAGGATAAGAACTCTTGGATAAACAGCGCTGACTTGCCTCTGAGTAAGAAAGCCATCAGTCGGTCACTCTGCTGAGTTTTCATTTTTACCAAACAGAATTGCAAAAAATATTTTCATCATGAAGAAAAATTCTCATAAAAAGGGAGTCTGTGTTTTTGATAAGAAAACATTGATATATTGGAAAATCATGCATTCATCCCACGAGATCTTCAAAATTCTTATTCATATCATTTTACTTGGGCCTAAGAGGAGATGTTAGGTTATTGATCAAAAATTTCTAAGCAGGACTAATACATATTTTAGCAAATAATTATCTTCCCTCATCTATAGTATTGGTAAGAAGAAAGACAAGGCATTCTTAATTTGTTTCTAATACTCAGGCATTATTGACATTAATAGGATGAGGTATCTTTTTGTGATGGTTATGATGCATTAATCTCCCTGTTGATTCTGGAGTAACTGTGATATCATTTGAAAACAGTGCGTTTGTTTGAATAATTTCTTTGATATATCCAAGGTAATTAATTCCTTTTGACATTCTTTGCATTGCTTCAAAGTGCTTTGAAACACTGATGCCAAAGCATCAATAAATTCATTCTGTTATTACCTCAACATCTATATTGAAGATACTGTGTTCTAAATATTAGAAAGGTTAAGGACACAAGATTCACTACAACTTGTGATAATCTAGATTTTTATTACAGCACACTTTCTACATTAAAATAATTGCAGAATTATGTCCATCATGTTGGACTTAATATTAAATTTAATGCAGAGAGTATCATCAGCTGTTTGTTTTAATACTTGGTATGTAATCAATGTTTTGACTGACAACCTATCTTTCTCTTTTCACCCTTTGATGTGGACTATTGCCAACATTGACTGCTATGTACATATCAGCGTATGGTTTTGAACTGAGATCTGTATAATACATCACTATGTAGCTATGTACAAAGAGGCATAAAGAACCTTTTTGAAACTGCAAGGGGAAAGTTCTGTAAATGGGCTGAAAATAGTCAGAACAATTACAAACCAGCAAGGACAGCAAAATCATAGTTGGTCCTCAAGAACAGAAGAGGTCCTTATCACTTAAGTGAGGAAAATAACTTGATATACAATAATTAGCATCACCATACACACATACTCAGTGCTTCAGTTCACAAATTCCCAATAAATCCCATTGAATTGGCTTTGCATGGTCAGGTTTTGGTTGCTGGGGGCCTTCAGGGGTGGATTCCATGAGAAGCTGCCAGAAGTTTCCTCCATGTCTGGCAGAGCCAATGCCAGCCAGCTGCAGGTTGGATCTACCCATGGCCATGGCCAAGCCAAACAGCAGTGGTAGCAATACCTCTGTGATAAAATATTTCAGAAGGCAAAAAGGGAGAGGAGAGGAGAGGAGAGGAGAGGAGAGGAGAGGAGAGGAGAGGAGAGGAGAGGAGAGGAGAGGAGAGGAGAGGAGAGGAGAGGAGAGGAGAGGAGAGGAGAGGAGAGGAGAGGAGAGGAGAGGAGAGGAGAGGAGAGGAGAGGAGAGGAGAGGAGAGGAGAGGAGAGGAGAGGAATAAGAGGCTTCTTATTAGCCTACTCTGATTTGATTGATAATAAATTCAATTAATTTTCCCAAGTTGAGCCCTTGATGGTGACTGGTGAGGGATCTTACCCTGGCCTTATATTCTCTCTCTCCTGTCCAGTTGAGGAGGGAAGTGATAGAGCAGCTTTAGTGGGAACCTGGCATTTAGCTAAAGTTAAACCACAAAAATGATTTATAATATCTTAGGAACATGAAACACTATCTCTCCAATAGCTTGGTTACCTTTTGGGATCAGAGCCTAAAGACTGGCTGCAGCCTTGGGTTGAAGGTCTTCGAGCCTTTGCATTTTCCTCAGCGCCTCTCAGCCTTAACCTGCACTGAGAACTCCCCTGAACTTGCTCATCTCCAGTTTGAACACCTTTGTAGTTCAGAAACATGAAAGAAGCCTCTACCATGACTCCAGAACAAAGCATTTGCAATGTGCTTTAGTTGCCCTGTCACTCTCCAGTTCCACAGTCTTGTATCAATATAAACCTTTATTACAACCTTTGAACATGTAACAGCTTATGAAATATATACACCTAAACACTGAGAATTTAAAAGGCTTCTGGGTATTCTAAATCATATGATATAGAAAATACAAGTCTCTTCCTCAGTAAATATGCTAAGAATACATATGCCAAATATTTAATTAATTAACATCTATTCATGTAAAATGCTTCTTCTTTCCATCCAGCTGCCTTCTAAGCACATCCCTAGAACCATTCTTCTTAAGGGTTATTACACTATTCGTAATACTTCAGATTAAAAATGCATTCCATCCTCAGGTCTCTTCATTATAATATAATTGTTACACAATCCGCGCTATCACTAGGAGCACAGTATGAGAAGTACTTTCAAAGTAGCATTTTTCTATGGGATTTATACACTGAAATATGCTTATGATGTATATTTATTTCCTCAAAGCAATTTGCTAAGGGTTTTGAACATTACTTAAAATTTCTGAAAGCAAAAGCACGAAGCTTTTCTTTTGAGTTGACTTTTTCTTTGCGAAAACGTGTACGTGTTTCCTTTCCTTTACTTGTGCATCTGAACTGGGGGAAAGATGAGAGAGTATTTAAAGTCCTCTACCTTCCCTCTAGCACAGTCAACATCCCATCTGTTCCCCAGACTGATGTGCTTAAGCTTTATCATGGTGGACAGTTGCCTCCTGGCTGGCACACCACTCCTCTGGCACTCACGGAATGAGGTCACAGAAACTAGGTACTGCAGCTGCACAGGGCAAGCTGTATTCACTTTTATCTACTCTCTATGAAATTAGAGAGAACAGCAACATGCCCCCAGCAGTACGAACAGAGGCACATCCTGAGAAACAGGAAGCAATTTCTGTCTCAGGAAGCAATCTTTTAGCAAGTTTCCCAAACTGAGCCATGCTGCGCCAACTACAAGACCTGGTAAAATAATGAAATACAAAGCAGCTTACTAAAATAAAAAAACCATTAAGCCTTTTTTTCCACTGGTCTCAAAGGATTTTTCTTTCCTTTGGCTTATTTTTCTGCTGTTATTTAAATTGAAGCTAATTAATTAAATTAATTAATTATTAAATTATTATTGCTGTTGTTATTATTATTATTGTTATTTAATTGAAGCTAATTAAATAGGAAGCACTTTGATTCCAGAAGTATTGGAAAGTGTAGTCATTTATCAGGAGGTGTTTACAGGAAAGTCAAAGATACTAAGAAAATTTAGCCAGATGAAATGCAAGTCAGACAAGAGATCTTAGACAAATTGAGGCACAGCAGTTAATGACTTTCCCAAGGTCATACAGTGCATCAGCAGCAGAGCTGGGATAGAACCCTGGTCTCCTGATACACAGCCTAATCATACATTTCTCAGTAACAAAATTTGCAAATAAGATACCACACACATAAAAATTCTGTTTATGCACAGTATCTCCTTAGTGAGAGGAGCAAAATATAGGATCAATTATTTAAGAGCTTGTTTAATAAGGAGAGTATGTTTCAGTAATTACTGAGGCCAACCAGTGGGTTGAAGGTCTTATAAACTATACAATGTTTTCTCATTGTACTACAGAGGATGTTCTTGATTAGCCCTCTTGTGGTTTGTGTGCTGTGCCTCTCTGATAATGAGTAGGGTGAGTGCACATGGTACTGATTGACACGTGGTTCTTGCATGTTTAAATCTGAATTATTTTCATTCCTGCCAGAAGAACTTTACTTTTCGTGTTTATGTGAATCTTAGAGGGTGTTGATTTAGATGATTTGCTATTTAAGCTCTGTATTTAGGCAAAGGATATTTAGATTTCTGTGACAATAGAAACATGTAAGACAGATATCCATGATCAAGTGATTTTTGGTTTTTTCCAATTTATAAGTATTATATGCCCATGGAGTTTTATATGCTTTAGAAAAAAATCTGTAAAAAGAAGAATCTCTGAAGTTATCCAAGCTTTCTGAGTTTGCTTTATGCAGGAAAAAGCCGTGTAAAATTCTTTGGTCAGCACTACAATAAAACAAGTAGTAATTTTGAATGTAGGTAGGTAGCAGCAGAGTTCCCAGGCGACCTCAGTAAAAGGAAGTGATGGTCAGACATCAAGCCTCTTATTCCAGATAGAACTGACTCACAGGTGGGGAGTTTACAACCCTGCGAAGGTTGAAGTCCATTAGTCACTTTAAATTTGGGTCAACTTGTTCTCTGTCACAGGATCTGAAATAAAGTCTTGGTAGGTTTATAGCCAGGCTATTAAATTACATCACTTTTTGCTGAGTTTCAGTCTGCCATAAGACACCACATCACATAGGAAATGTCACCAAGAGGAATGACAGAAGGGCAATAAACGGATGCAGTTCACATAATCTGAGTCTATCCCCGCTTTCTTTAAAATAAAAGCCAGCAAAGCACAGGGCATTTCCTTGGCACTAATGGTCAGAAGGATGTGATGGGGCATGGGCACAGCCAAAGCCCACTAGATTTCACTGATCACTCAGTCTGCAGGAGTGGTCCTTTGTAAGGCTATAAATAGAAACATTAATGACTGAAAAGGGACAATGCTTACCCATTTACAAGGTATGGCCAGTAGCATCTCATTTTTCTTTCGGTTTTCCAAATTACATTGGAAGCTGCTGAGGTGGTTTTCTTAATTTCCTGCTCCTTTCCTCATCTTGCACTGCAAAACTTGTGTCTAATCTGAAATGGCCAAACATCTCCACAATTCTAGGAACTGAGATGTCTTAGTGTTTTTCTTTACATTGTCTTTTCTCCTTCTGACAACCTCTGCCAAAAGCAAGCTTTAGAAAATGCTAACATGCTGGGTGTGTAGCAGCCTGCAAATTTTTCTCATGCTATTAGAGAGTGTCACAGTTTTAACAAACTGGATGCTTTTTTCAATTTCCGTCTTACAAAAATATTGTACCAGCAGCAGTGCATATGCCACTGACATTCACTGCATGTGTGTTGAGGTGCTGAAGATTTTTAGGGGGGGGTCTGATCTTTGCAACTTCTTTTTGTATTTCTTCCACAAATTAATATTCTACAACTGCATAGAAAAAAAGGAAAGGGGGAAAGTGCATGGGAAGGGAAAGAGGAAGGGGTAGAGGAAAGAAGAAGAAGCGAGAGAAAATGTGCTGTTATCTCAGATAACTAACATGCTTAGCTATCTATGGTAAAACTGCTGAAGATAAATTCTGCTTCTCTGCCATCAGACAGCTGCATACTGATATCCTGACCTGTCCATGCTATCTTTTATTTTTTCTAAATATGAGCAAAGCAGTTTGTCTTGTGTATTAGTGGTTCTACTCAGAATAGCTGCTGCTGAAATTTAGTTATTCAAATATTACAAGAATTTCAACTAAGCTTTTTTATTCAATCATCTATTCCAGTCTTCACACTATACATTTGAGGAAGGTTTTTCTTGCCTAACTAGATGCCTATTATTAAAGTATCCATATCTAGCCTGGCTACTCTAAATTGCCTTTACTGACAAAGAAAAGAAAAAAAGAATTTATAAACTGTGATTTATTTTTTCTTGGGTCAAAAACTGCTTGCTGTTTTGTGTCTTGCCTTTGAAATGTCTATTTCTTTCTAGAGATTCTAGGAAATTTACAGTGACCATTTCAGATTTTGGGATGACTCTTCCATGGCTCAGACCAGTCTGACATCTAATGGCAGATGGCTGTTCTGGCCTGCAGACAAATGTACACATTGCCTCAGGTAAAGGCTTGCTTTCTGTCCAGCACTTGAACACAAGTATTTGTGAAAAAATTAAGGAACTCAAAATCACAAGGTTTTTAAGAGATCCTTGTTGGGCTGTGTCTTCCAAACTTTCAGGAAAGACAAGACTCTGGAGCATCTGGATTTTATAGAGTACATCCTCTGTTTTCCATAAGTGTCAGATGTCCTTGCCTCCGCAAACTACAGCAGGCAAAACTATGTTATATTTCATTCTCAGTTTCTCCAGGGAGACTTTATTCCCTTCCTTCTTCCATATTGGCCCTTCCTTTTGGCTGTGCTGGCTACCTTCCAACAAAAGCAGGGAAAATTGACTCAGTCACATACTCACCTGGCCCTGGAATTCAAAAACATATTCCTTAAGCATCTTAATTAAGCTCCTTTTCTGAGGCCTAACTCTTCTCAAAGCATAAATAATAAAGAAAGGCTAAAATTTTAACTTGGGCACCTAAATTTATGTTGGAAGCAAATTATGTGAGAAAATGCAGTAGTTTGCTAAATTTTGTTTGCACAGAATCACAGAACTGTTAGGGTTGGAAGGGGCCTTTGGAGACCATCTAGTCTCTTTATTGAAGAGATTTGCAGAATATTTCCTTGATACATGCTAACAGATTTCCAGTTAACTGGTGAAGATATTTAAAAGCCAAAAGATTTGGCATTAAGAGAGTAGTTTGGGAGGCCTGAGGAGCCTCAGATAGGGAGGTTACAGCTATGGAGGACTGGAGGTCCAGTGGTGACCAGAATTGGTCCTAAATCCTCCAGATCTGTCCCTGCTCCTGCTGGGGGCATGAGTACCAATTTCTGTTCCAAGATTTCCATCCCATGACTCACACCATGTGAGGCTCCAGCCCCAGTTGAGAGCAGCCTGAGTCCTGGCTGGGACCCCAGCCCCTGTTCTCAGCCACCTGCATGGTGCTGGGCATCCCTGGTTGTGTCCCACTTCCTCCCAAAGGAGAGCTTTTGGTATTTGACACCATCTGTGTCAGACAGAAGCCAAGAGGCACCGAAGCCCCTGTTAATCACACAGCTCCAGAGCAGCTCCCTCCCTCTGTACCTCAAGCCAACCAGCAGTTGTCACCAGGGTTTCCTCACCCTCTCATCTCCTGCCTCAAAAGCATCCCAGAAGTGTGAAGTTAGATGCAATTGCCCAACAAGTTTCACCTACATCTTCCCTGGTTTTTTGGAGCTCATTCTGGATTAATCCAGTCAATGCTGGGCAGCTTTAGTCAAGGTCTTTCTTACCTGAGAGATGCTTTTAGCTAGGCACTACCCTATGATATCTTGTGATCCTGAACGTCATCTAGTAATAAACAGCCCCTTCCTAGAAAAAAAATTAAAGATCCGTTCATTCCCTCCTCTCCATTCCTGGGCAACAGGAAGAAATTATCCACATCAAAAGCATAATTCTGCAGTCTGCAGTACTCAAGGGGATACAGTGAACATGAATTATTGCATGATTTACTGACAAAATAAGATGTAACTCTTATATAGGTGTTGATAGAGAGGTAATGGTTTATATCAAAAACACTTCTCCAATCTCAATTTTCATATGAGACATTTTTCCTCTTAAAAGACTGCCTTCAGGTTGACTCCATCCTTAAACTCCTTTAATTTCCTTACAAGTGTTTTTGACACTTACAAACACAACAAACACTTCGTATGTTGCTAAATAGTGTACATTTGCTAGAGGCTAAGTTGCAACTTTGGTACATTTTTACTATTATTAGGCACAAATCCAAACCTCCAAAGCCTGACCTTTAAAGAAGTTCAAATCTGATTTACCTTGAAACAATGCTGCTTTAGGCTGTCTCTGTTGGCGTGGTCAGGTGTTGCAAATGATCAAGTTAATGTGTTATAAGAAATTACACATAGCTAAAACAGTGACATATAAAAAAATAAAAATCAACAAAGGTAGCATAGAACAGACTGTGATGATGCCCATGCAAAAGTAAAGTAGCACATTTCCTAAGGTCTGTTGCCATCTTCATTAAGCCAACGTGCCTAGACTAGAGCCACACCAGAATGCAATGACAAAAAGGGCTAAATACTGCATTTGTAACAGCCTATAAAGATTCACAGAAAATAACAGCTGGAATTTGTAAAAGCTCTGTTGTGCTGATCTAAATTGCTCTGAAGGATTTCTGAGGATTACACGGGTTAAAGAATCCGGGACTGATTAGTCTTCTTGACCCTGCACTAACATAAGCCATGGACAGAAGAAGATAGTAAGAGCCGTAAGCAGCCTGCATAGTCTAGCAGTCATCTTTCCCTTTCTGTCCCTACTGGAGAAGCTTGGATGAAACACCATCAAAGGAATTGCTCTCCGTGTTCCTTCCTAAAGCCTTGATCCAATCCTGTGCAACCAGTCATTTAGGTAAATCTAACTACATGAGGTTTTGCAGAGTTCAAGAATAATTTATTTTTAATGCTGCCTTTTTTTTTTTTTTGGTGTTGGGTTTTGGTTTTGCTTTTTTGTTTTTGTTTTGTTTTTGTTTTTGAATCAAACTGAGGCAAAGCTTTCAGAAAACCTCTATTCAACACAGAAAAGGAGTCATGCAGAATACTGGATTTTAGGCTTATCTGCCACTGCATAGGTTGTCTCACTTGACGTAATCTGCTTTCCTGTGTTTTCCTGTTTTCACTGACATTACCCTTATTTATACACAAGCACTAGGCTGTAGTAGCTTCCCTAGCTTGCTGCTTCCTGTTTCATTTTCCTTTCCCTTTGATCACTGCTGCTAGCTACCTAATAACAATTTTAGAACAATCAATCAGCAGTCTGTGCAAGCAAATAACTCACCGAACACTTGAACCCTGTAATTGTGTTCTGACCTTGGGTGTACTAAAGGTTAGAGTGATAGATTCTTTGCAGCAATGCCATGCTCTGTAGTTCTGTAAATGCAGTTCACCAGCCTCAGGTGAACTTTACTGCAGAGGAAAGAAAAATCAAGTGCAGCCACATAAAACCTAGCAGTATACAGAGAAGTCAGTGACAGCATAAAGAATGTTGGCAAACAAGGCACACTAATACCTAAATCAAACAAAGCTTGAGGAGGGAAGAAATGTCTGAGGCAACTGTGCAGGAGACTCAACAGTCCTTATTCTGACATTACAAAAATGTGAAAAGTTTAAAAATACCTCTTTTTTTTTCCCTTCAGGGTTTTGAAATATGAATTAGGAAGATTATGAAAGGATCTGCAGTGGTATACTTCCACCCTGAACCTATGAATAAATGTTGTCTTCCCTATAATTAAATAAACCAATAGAGTTGTTCCTGTAACAGTATGTGATTCAGGTGTAATTCCTACTGACCAAACTGCATTCAAAGCATAGAAATTTCCTACTGGAATGTTATTAAGACCACCACCTCTTTTGCAGTCCCATTAAGAAATATGCACTATTTATAGTCTTTCCATGTGAAATATTTTGGGAGTGGGGACCAATTGGCTAAGGCTCATGGGCAAAGCTTTTAGATACTTAAAGTCAAATAATTTGCCCTTGCTAGCAATTGGGATAGGATGATAGTTTTTGAGTTATTGCCAGAAGTTCTTATAACTTCTGAATGTGAATGGAGTTTGTGAGAGGAGCCTTGCAGATACAGTGAGCACATCCATGAATGTGTGAGAGACAGGCATGCTGAGAAGGCAGTAGCTGATAGTGGGCACAAATGCAATTGCAAGTGACAGCACCATGCTCCTATACGAGCCTGTCATGGTGATGGACTGCCCATGCTGTGCCCTGCCCAGATATAGAAACACAAATCCTTGCAGTACATCTGTCAATACAGGTCTCACATGTGGACATGGGCAAGAATTTGGGGGAATAGAAGAGGACCACAAGAGTAATACTGATTGACAGTAATTAGGATTGAATTGTTGTCAAGCCTCACAACAAACAAAGAAACAACAAAACAAAACAAAAACAACCAAAAAAAAACAAAACAAAAAAAGAGAAGAAAATTATTTCCAGCCTCAGAAGAAGCATAGCAGAAAGAGTGGAGGAATTTCTTTAAAAGTATTGGAAGAGGACATTGGTATTTGATCAGTGGCATATCCAATACAGCAACAGCTTTCTGAGAAGAGCACTGAGATGGAACAAAACTGTCATGATTTTAAAAGCCAAGTGCTGAACAGGAGTGAGTAATCACTACCCTAATCTTCTGTCCTTCTCTCCCAGCCCTCTGTGCAGTAGCCTCCAAGCCAGACCAAGGTGCACCACTGGTTCATGTCAACTGAGTGCATGGAGATCACAACTGCCCTTCCTCTGACCAAGGGATCTCTTTAGGCATTATAGTTCTGCAGACCTGGAGTATTTTTTTAACTGACACACTCAGGTTTAGTGATGGTCTGGGATATCTCATATTTCAGCCATCCTTCCAGCTGCCACTGTGGATGACCCATAGTGTGTCAAATCAGCCAAATAAGAGTGTTTCACACAGCCTGGGAGATCTCTGGCAGCCCTAGTCACCAACAGCTAGGGGGAAAGGAAATGTTAATCCTCTTGGATTTGCCCAGGTGGCTAACAGGAGAAGAGGAATACCACAGGGCAACACTGAGTGTTCAGTAGGCTGTGAAGTAAAAAAGGAATGGTCTCTGACAGGATGAAGAAGAACATATTTTTAAAATTTCAGTCAGTTATAAAAATGTGTTCAAGCTATGAAGCTTGAATTATCAGTACTTGGCAAAAAGCAGGGAGAGGGATTAAGAGAAAAACAGATGAAATGTGGTCAAACTTAAATTATCAGAACAAACCTAAACCACCACGGTACTGATCTTAGCAGAAAATATGGCTGTCAACAGAGAAGAAAGCTTTTCTCTAGAAGAAACTTGAACACCTGGCACTGAAGGTGTAACTGGTGTTAGGAGCATGAAAAGTCAGTAAATGCAGATGAGCTTCTGATGGCTTCATTTACCATCAGATAAATGGCAAATTTATCTGGCATTTATAGATAGAGAATGACAAAATGAAGCCATCAGAATCTCACTGGAATAGGCCACCAAAGCTTGTTTCCTTTTGGGGATTTTCTGCAGCTGCAGACTTATCAATGAACGGAGAAACTACAAGTGTTAGTGGGTGATCTTCACATCCCTGGTCTGCCAGTACATTTTCTAAGGCTTTGTTCTTCAGGGGGGAAGTGCTGGTGGTTTCCACCTGAAGTGATTCTCACTTGAGCTGAATGACATGGGCTACAAAATCTTGTACAAACTCTCATTTGTCTGACAAAACTCCTTTTCAGACATTCTCTGTTCTAATTTCCAGTGGATATTTTATTCAGCAGGCTGCAGTACCAAGTGAGATGAGGCATCATCTTCCCGGTGTAGCACTCTGACATGAAACCAGAAGCCATGGACATTATGTTATATCAGATAATTACCATGCATTAGTATAATTTAATCAAAATCAACAAGCACAATACATCTAGCACAATTGATCAAATGCAAACATTTGAATTGAATTTTCACAGTAAAGTATCTCAAAATTACTAAGTTCAATTAGTAATTCAGCATGATCATCAGTCAAATACCACTCATATTATAACCTGGCAGATATTGGAGCAATATTTGACGCACATCTGGGAGCCTTGTTGATGTGAAATATCATACAGGCTTGACGCCAGATGTGAAATTAGCCTTATTAGGTATTTTTTCTTTAACAATTGTGTTTTACCACAGTGATTAGAGCAGATGGAGCATAAATTTTCTTCCTCTTTTCTTTTTTTTTAACATACATCCTTTCAAAATCCAGTTACTGCGACAAGTTTGTTTAACTGTTTTTTAAAATCATCTTATTTTTGTATCACACCTAGAACTTTTGTCTGGCTCTTAAATAAGCACAACAAAATTTTTAAAGTTAATTATTTGTTGTCAAAAATCTGTCAACAAGTCTTTTTTGGGGGGAGGATGGGCAAAAAGCAGTAATGTCTTTTGTTGGGATGTTTAGTATCAACAATAAGTAGACAGAGTGGTATTACAAGCCTTCTACAAAACACTAAAACAGAAGGACTCCCAGCAGAAAGCTTGAAAATCTCAAACCATACTTACACAGACTTCTAATGATAAGTTTTAATGGATGTACCTTTTCATGAAAATTAAATACTCCCTGTAATTTTGCAATGCTAGAGCTTTGTATATATTTCCCTCTTTGTTTGAATGGGCAATTCAAATCTTCTTTTATGATAACAACATAAAACCATATTGTAGTAAAATACCTTCCCTTCTGTCTCCTTTTTCTCTTGGTTAATATCTATATGACTTTGTCGAGTGAAAAGAGAGACAGTGGGAGGTGTGACAAGTTAATATCTAGGAATAAAAAGGTGCTACCTAGCAACATTTCTCTGGAAATTAAATCCCGTTTGTCAAGGAACTCTCAAACAGGGGCTGCACTGCCCAGGGGATTGATAATGGCAGATAGATCTTTGCATGGCAAGTCACTAAAATACAAGTGCAGCCCAGGTCAGTGGCAAGTGAACACTGTTAGCACCTGACAGCTGTTTAGTGGCCTGTATGAAGTGCCTTACTCTTCATCCCACTCCTAGTGGGGAAGTGGCTGTATCCCAAATAGCATTAACTGGCTCCTCTATTTTCAGCTGCAGCAAGGCAACCAAAGAACATGCAGAGCCAGGGAGCTAGGGCTGGAGGCAGCGTGCTGTGACCCACCAGACCTGCTGGGTCTCTGGTTAAACTGGACACTTTGACCACAGCGTTCCTGACAGGCTGTGTGGTTCAGTCCCTGCTTAAGAGCTGGGAATGAAGGAGCCTCCACAGTAATCCTTTGATTCCTGTCTCAGTGGCTCACATCTCCTGTCCTTACACCAGGTTTTTTCATCTTAAACCTTACCAAAACCCATTGTGTTTGAAAAATTAAGGGATACTTTTTTTTGTCCTTCTACAGGGAAACAATCCATCAAAGGAAGCTACCACATTTTCCAAGCCCTTTATCATTCTGTGTGCTTTCTTCTGAACTCTGCCAAATTTTTCTTCTTATCTCATAAAATATAATGAGCAGACACAATGAGCAGACAAAATGCTCTGAGCCTTACCAACACTAACTACAGGGTAGTTATTATTTCCCTTGCCAAACATTAATGCTCCTTTGACACAGCTCAAGATATGTTTTACTTCTACAGAATCTCAGATTCACTCATGCTTTCTAGTCCATAACAGAGTGCCCCTTGAATGCGTGTGTTTCTAGTGCTTGAGAGTCTATTTCAGCTGGATTTCTAATCACTGAGGGCAAGCTTTTAGGTGCTTATGAATGGATAATGTGATGGACCTAAACACTCTTTAGGCTCATTTTTCTTGGTTCTGTCATGTTCTTCTGCCTCTCTGCTAAAACCTGCTCTGTTAATTCCTAAATGACACTTCAGGTTTTGATTATGAAGAAGGCAAAGGTGGCACTGAATGTTTCTGCTCCTCCTGTTATTCACTGACTTTCCCTGATTTGAAATTAACCCTTTCCTTGCCTTTATGTCCCACTTCTATGTTGATAAAAGTTTCTTTATAATCTTGCATGTTCCTATTTATCATACCATATCATAGAAGATTTTGGATTGGGAAGTACTACAAAGATCATCTAGCTGCCACTCCCCTGCCATGGGCAGGAATGTCTTTCACTAGACCAAGTTGCCCAGAGTCCTATCCAACCTGGCCTTGAAAGCTCTCAGGGATGGGACATCCACAATTTCTCTGGGCAACCTGTTCCAGTGCATCACCACCCTCACAGTGAAGAATTTCTACCTGATAGCTAATCTAAATCAACCCTTTTTCAGTTTCAATCCATTCCAAATTATCCTATTACTACATGTCCTTGAAAAAGGTCCCTTTCCAGCATTCAAGTAGGCTCCCTTTAGGCTGCTATGTTGTATTTTTAATGTTGTGGTTTTACTGGTTTTTACTCTCTTTGTGCTGCTTTTTATCCTATTTCTCTTTTTTAGTGATGTCTTTTTGAATGTCACCAAAGAGCTTTCACTACAGTTGGAAATAGGCTATTGCTAAATTCTTTTTTTTTTTTTTTTTGCAAGAAGATAACTAACTTGCTGTTGTACGCTTGGTAAAATTTATCAAAATAACTCCACCATGCTCCTTCTTCTTAATATTTTATATCGGGATAATCAACTAGATATCTATAGTTTAAGTGAGCTAAATGACAGTTAGGAACTGAAAATCAGTTCAGGCACCATTGAAAATGGTCTAAGTGACCTCTCCAGCCTCCAATCACTGCTCTAAAAAGGCACAGAACATCTGTAGATCTGATATAATATCTGCCATGTTAAGGAAGCTTCCCAGTCTGACCATTTGTGAAACTCTCTGGCACTCACACTCCCAACACCAGAGAATTTCTGCTGGGACTGAAGCCCCTTCACCTCATGGGAACCCAGTGGATGCCCTGCTTTGCTCCTCACACATCCCACTCACACAGTCAGACCAGGTTTACTCAATAGTTCAGCCCCACGTTTCCCACAGCAGAGTCTCAGGTGGCTCATTCCATAAAATCATTTATTCACAGCAGAGTAACACAGAAACAGCCTGAGCTGGTTCCTCCAAGGAGGGACTCCCAACAAAGGGAAAAAAAATGAAGTCCTTGGGCTTTTATAGCCTCACAGTCTCTCCACATGCCAGTCTCATTCTTCCTCCTGAGGCCCTTGGTGCACCCTGTGTCCATCCACCTCGCTGGCATCACACATTTTCATCTCCTTCATTAGCCAAGAGATTGGCAATTCTCAGGTCCTGCTGTGTCTCTCAGTGTCCATGCACCCAGCCGAGTGCCACCTGTCTTCATGCCCTTTGTTATCACAAAGGTTCCCAGTTCATGAACTCTTGTCTCCAAGTTATTCACGTTATCCTAAAGTGGGTTCATGAGGTTCACTATCATCTACAGTGAACCTCATGGCACTCTAAACTTCTTTGGCTCTTTTGAGAAGCAGGTACATGTTAATTCAAGTGTCCAAATGCAGATATTTAGTGCTGTTTGGGGTGTCATAGGGCCTAGCTCTCCTTCCAGAGGATCACAGACATTCTGCAGGTTGTTTGTCATATTTACCACCCCTGTGGAGGTGTCCTGGACAGCTCAGAAATTTCAGTGCTGCTGCATACCTCACTGCGAATCAGAGTGGAAAGATGAACCTCACAGGATCATGTTGAGGCTGTCCAGAAATTAAGCTTTAGTTCAGTGTGGAATTAGGCAGTATTGTCTAAAGATGACAGGATTTTTAAGAGATGCATAAGTCCCTTTACATATATATTTTAAAAAAGGGTAAATAACCACATAATTAAAGAACAAATAAAATTAATTCATACACATATAAACTTTACCTCTTATTGCACCACTACAAGTTCAGCTCATGATTTCTTTACAATCTCATTTCTCAGTGCACATTCAGAAATAGCTCACCATTCATACTGGTTCCTTAAGCTGATGTGCATAAGTAAGTTTTGATTTGCATACTGGCACAGCTGTGTTACGTTATGTGCTAAGGCTCATCTGCACCACTGCAAAAGAAGCTTAGACAGAAAATGGCAGAAGGCAGCCCCAAATAGTTCCTTCCCTGCCAGGCTGCTCCCAAGCTTATCCCAGGGGCCATCAGCCCATCAAAGGCACATCCCCAAAAAACACAGAGGGGCAGAAGGGCTTGGTGCCAGGTGGGAACCCAAACCAAGTACTCCCAAGGAAGGAGTGCCTTGTGCCAGCCCCTCTCAGGACTCCTCCAGGAGACTCATGAATGCTTCAGCCCTGTGGTTCAAGTGTGGAGTCCAACCCTGTGAATCATCAGGAGCAGCTCTCCAGATTGTCCATCAGACTAAAGGCTGTTTACCAGCAACTGAGGACACTGGGATCCAGAGGGCAGCTACTGGGCAGACTGAATATCTGATATGGCTGCTGGAGGGATCCACTTTACCCATGTACATGTACATTCTCACTGATGAGCCTCCATCCTGTCCTGCTGGGGGGACAGGGGAGGAGGCTGGTGCTGTCTGTGCCTGTGTGGGTGCTCTGAATGTCTGTGTGGTCTGTGCAGCACACGTGGGTACGTGGGGTGACTCTGTGTGCGTGAGTGTGTCTGCCTGCTGGGGATACATCCCTGCCTCACTGCTGCCTGGACTCAGGGGTTTGGCTGTCCTATCACATCCTTAAATGTCCTTTATGAGATCTTCAGATTAGTGCCAGATTCTCCTTGTGATCTCTGCCTTTCAGGTGTGTTAGCCTGCTCGAGTCACTAATCATCTAATGTGAGGAGGGGTTCACACTACAAGCCTTTTAAAAACCGACCTTTTATCAGTAGATCTTGTCTGAAGAGGAGTGACAAATCACTCTAAAAATGAGACAAAATTGCTCTTTGATAGTGTTACTCTTATAAGCATAAGGCCCTATTACAGCATTATATCTCCGTCAATGAAAGTTAAAGGAGTTGATGGAAAATCAAGGCTGCTAAATGTGTTTGGAAATGTTGTAGAAGATATACAATTCAGTAGCAGTGCCATCATTCAGACCCATCAGCTGGTTTCTTCTACATTTGCTGCAGGGACTTGCACAGTTGAATGCTGCAGCCAATCACCTATTTTATGGTCAGCACGAATAGAATGAAATATTCTTCCTTCACAGCATGTTCACTTGAAATGAACTTTTACCTTAGAAGAATGATAGTCTGTCTTCTCACTCTGTGAGATTCTTAAAAGGTTCAGGAAGCTCAAGCAAAGAGGCTTTGAAACTGTTAATCTTCAGCCAGCTTGTGAAGCAGAGATACATGCTTTGCACTGGAAGCAGTCTCATTTTTGGTCATGGACAGTGTGGTTTGATGCTTTGGAAGCCTCATGGATGTCATATCTGGTTGTTAAAGAATTCCTTGTCAGTGTCAGGTCATGGTGATTCGACATGACTAAGTTTAGGCTGTGTGTGATGCAGTGGATCTTCTCAGCCACTCCTGATTAGTGCTTCTAGGCAATTAAAACAGCTCTTTGCTGCTGCAGTCTCATCAAAGCTGCATTCTCCTTCTCTCCAGCTGGTGTGAGAGATGCTTTGCCTTCCCTGTCCCACAACAGGACACAGACACAGGCAGTGTGCTGATCACAGGGCATGCAATGAACAAGGACAGGTGCTGCAAGCTTACAGTCCCTGGGAGCTGGGAACACAAGATCACATCTTTTTGCATTGATCTTCTGACTCGAAGTCAACATTTGATTTTAGACACTAAAATACTTTAGTGTCTAAAATCAAATTGTTTGATTTTAGACACTAAAGTATTTTCCCTCTTCCTGCAATTTAACTTCAACATTTTCTTCATCACTGCATCAAACTTGACACATAAACTCAGAATGGCATGGACTTTGCTGTCACTCTTCTCTGAACTATGGCTATGGTGCAGAGGAAGTCTTTGTGTACCTTGAAGACAAGGCTTTGGCTCTGGAAAGGACTAATGATAACAGCTGTCTGGACTGTCTGAGGTTTATTTCACTCTCTAACTGCATGGAAATTTCAGGCTGCTTACTTGGTATCACATTGGAAAGGCTTTTCAAATCCTCTATATTCAATAGCAAAGCTGCCATTTTCACCAGTAGGAAAGCTCTTGGTAGTATCTTTCCACTGCCCACTGCTAATCTTTGTAGCTATACTAGAGGCTGTATAGTCAGTGGTAGTGAAATTAGCAGGAAGAGTGCACAATATTTGAGAAATGCACCATCTTGAGCCTTGGAATAAGCCAACTGTTTTTTTCTGAAATCAAAGATTCCTGAGTTCTCTGGCAGGAAAGAGGATAAGCTGGTCTCAAGGAGCTCTGAGTTCTCCAAAATCTGTATTTTCTGGTGATGGCTTTTCCTTTTGTCTGACATTCCTTGAATTGAAGCACGTTAAGATCTGTGAGTTAATGCAGTGAGCCCTGGGTTTCATGGCAGTGCTGACCAAAGTCAGAGCTTCTCTGCTGGCTACATTAACCCTGGTAGGCCTTTTCCTGGATGCCATTTGCCTTCCATCTCACATGGTCTTTTCCTGACATAGCAGAAAGTGAAACATTTTGGCCTCATGTCAAACATGCTGAAATCATGTATTAAACAGTGGAGTAAAACTGCATTGCTGCTCCCTGTTTGTACCTGACAAATGCTCTCAGCAGCCGAGATGCAGTTATCAGTCACTCGTGCAGACACACACGGTACAAAGAGGATTGCCTGCTGTGACTTGGGACAGGGCCAGAGCACATCTGAGCTCTCTCCAGTGCAGCATTCCCACTGCCACCGCAGCCATGGATCAGTAAATGGTACATGTCACACATGTATCCCAAGAAAATGCAACGGCAGGGGTGTGGAGAGCTTAAAGATTTGCCAGGCCAATGACAAAAACATATTTATCCTCCTCATCCCCACCAAAATGAATTGTAATATAACTATTTGACAGTAATAGATGATTTCCACTTTATTTGATTGGAAAGGTATCATTGGATAATTTTTTTTACATTATTCCAACCCCATTCTGTTCCTCAGAATTACTTTAATAAGGATATCATATATCTACCAGTGAAACTTCCATATATCATATTTTTTCTGGGGGGAAGAGAAAACATCATAAATGTTATGCCACAAATGGCAAACTTGGGATAGAGCTGTTTAAATTAGGACAAGCCACTTGTCTCTACAAATTTTTTGGTTTATATGCTTTGCCTCTTCCCATTATTATTTCTGCATAAAATTCTTAATTTCTTTGCTCCCCAAGACTCCACCAAGGGACAGATCCTGAAGTGGACTGTGGAAGATATTTCAAACTACACAATCACACCCATCTGACTTCTCCCAACTTAGCTATTATAAGACCAAATTGTTCAAACAAGGTTTCTTTATACTGCAGTACATTATTCGGGCCCAGAAGGAAAGATCTTGGCCCTTCAGCACCCACTATAGAGACTTCTGCTTTCAGGTTTGCAGGTGCTATTTTCATTCCCCAAATCATAACAATAATAGCAGTTTTTAGAAAGCTACATTACTTTCTCCCTTCCTGTTCCAGCCAGGCTATACCGACTTCCTTCTCAGTATTAAATATAATTTAGTCATACTAAACCTGAGCTTTCACAGACCCTAAATGCTGTATCTATAAACCTGCTGAAGACTTGAACAAATTGTTCACAAGCAAGACTGGTGACATTTGAAAGAAATGGCATTCCGTCATTAGCAGATTCAAATTAAGATACAACACTTATCATATATTATATAGTATACATACAGTATATATTATTGAAAATTTAATGCATCTTCCTGAGCTCTTAAAACACTTGTAGGGGAAAAAGCCATTTCAAGCCTTTAATAAAAATCACATTTAAGAGAGGTAGATGTGAATGAGTGTCATTAATATTTCAAAAATTTAATCCCAAGTTTCTAAGATGCAGATTTTTAGTGGGCAAGCTATCTCTAAAAACAGTAGGTGAAAAACATGTGTGTATATGCATGTGCGTTCTTGCTTTTGCAAACGAATGACAAAGATATTGTCATAACTTTGTTAGAGAAAAATGTCACACCTCTTTCATGCACACCTGTTCTTATCAACTATTCATATTTCCCCACACCATGTTGACATTGCAGTTCCTTGTTTCGTGGCAGACTGACATCCTTCTGTTTGCAAATAAGTATGGTAACATTTTATACACAATTTGGAAATCGCTCAGTTATCGCAATCTAGGAAAAAAGGGAAAGATTCTAGTTGACTCCCCTATTTTCTCCCAGGGCAAGGTTGCTGTAAAAAATCTATACTCCACAGCTCTCACCAGTTCAACTCTTGCTGAAACAGAGCTACCTGAGCTTAAATTACAACAGAAACTGTATTGTTAAGGCTTGCTAAGGGAGGATAGCATTTGAGAGATAGTTCACAAATGCACCTGGGTGATGTTGCAAGATAAGGCCGTGGCAGCTGAAGTGGCTGAGACAGCTCAGGGAATCTGTCTCTGTATGCTTATGAATTCTGCTTGATTTTCTGATCTTCACCTCTGACCAAAACCTTCAGTGTGTATTAAATCTTTCATTTTATGGGCAAAAGCAGCCAGAGCCAGAGAGACTGAACAAGACCATTAACATTTGAATAACCTTGTCTCGCTGAAACAGGAGATACTGGTAGCCCCATCAACTGTTAATAACCTTCTGCCTAAATCCTGGCAGAGGTCAGAGAGAAAAAAATTGATGTGTTCAGAGCATTAGGAACTGTTTTTTATGAAGACATGGTCTCTTACATTTTGCTTAATAGGTGGAAAATTTGGAAGGAGACAAAACAGCAGGCAGCCTGTACTTCTCAGGTCTTTTGTATTTCAGTAAGATGTGAAAGGCTTTCACTTATGGTTTGGAAGTCGAGTTTTCAAATATCCATATATTTGGAGCCTTTTCATTAATTTACATCTAAAGACATTAATTTTCTGGGGTCCCATGGTGCTTTTCCCTCTGCTTAGTTCTCAGCTGTAAAATAGTAAGGCCCAAAGGTATACATGAGCTATCAGTGAAACTCAGTGATGCTTGGCATTGGCCTTGGGGCAAACATCTGAGGTTCCAGGGTGAGAGCCTGACTCCCAGAACTAAGCTGAGGAGTTAGGCAGGGTGATGACAACCATTTCTTCTGTATTAACAATGGGAAAAATTGTCTTCTGCTGCCCTTTGTGTGCCTAAGTTCCATACTCAAGCACTGCAGAGGTCTTCAAAATGAACACTGAAATACTGTCTCATGCCAGATATGCCCCTGTCTTGTGCCAGTGGAGTTTTACAAAATCAGCTAGCTGAGCAACCTTGCCTAAATATAAGTATTTAGGTAATTGAAACACTGAACAGAAGGAGCTAAAGGTAATCCTGCCCAGTAGCAGCCACAGACCAAAGTTAAGAATTGTTTCTGGGTAGCAGAACAACAGTCTTTAAACTCAGAGTCCAAATACAAGCAGGAAAAACAGAGGTCTGAAATTAAGCCTCCAAAATCCAAGGCCCGTCCATCTCTAAGCAAAAGTGAGTTATTGGATCTATGCATTCTGTTCTTCGCTTTGGAAAAGACTATCCCGAGTTTTAAAGCAAGAAAATTTACAAATATTTAGCACAGTGAGTGAAGACAGATTATTTTCTTCAGTCCAGAGTTCACAGGCTATTCCTCAAAGATTGCTATTAGCTATTTTGTTTGGACTTGACAATCTTGCAGATCTTTTCCAAACTTAACAGTTCTATGAATTTACATGGCTCTCTGCTTAGAATGATGTTTTGTCCTTTTGGGTACCTTCCAATGGCTTATAACAGAGCCATTGTTATAATGGCTCTGTTAGTAAAAAATTAACAAAATCAGGCATATGCACTAGACTGGGACTTCAATATCATATTTGACTGCTAGCTTCAACAAAGAGTTTTTGCATGATCTCAAAATCTATTTGCAATACAAAACAGTACCTCTTTCAATAAGCAAGATCTCAGCAAAGGTGGAACAAAATCATTACTCCAAGCTGATTCAGGATTTGCCCTTTCATCATCATGAACAGACAGGTGGAGGTTCACTTGAGGGGGAGCCAAAAGCAGAGTAATACCAGTTTAAAATACCTCAAGATGATGTAGCACTCCTATCAAAAATCTGGGCAGAGGTGTGGTTGCCTCCCACTCACATAGGAGAAGCACATTTGCAATTGGGATATTACATCTCAGTGGAATCCCATATATGTCACTCTAATTTAAGTGGAAGAAAGTCCTCATGATAAGGATTGATATCAAGAAAAACAGATTTAGGCTGAGATAGCTTTGGTGTTTATGTATTTTCAAAGATAATTCAGTAACCATTTTAGGATTGTTTTTCAGGGGATATGATTTCATGAGAATGAAACTGGAACAAAGGAGTGCAGTGTCAGAAGGAGTTTATTACTCTGTAGTAGTATATAAGAAGCAAGGGCAAGACAATTTTTATTTAAAAGTCCTCAACAGGGACTTGGAGATTTTGTGGTTAAGGGAGGGAAGATTCAGGCTTAAAGGACAATGCCACAGAAAATGTAGAAGTTGACAGCAAGATGATTAAGGGGTGAAATTTAATAGAATTAACAAATGTTAAATGGGATTAGTTGGCAGATCCTGAAGATTTGCCTGCTTACTTTCCTATGACTAAGATTAGAAATACTGGCAAGCCAGTTCCAGTGGTCTGAGTAATACCACCAGGTATACATCACATACAAGTTATGTTGAAATCTATACCTTGGTCTCCTAATTAAATCGCTAAAGCAAGCAGCATATAGAGAAATAAAGAAAGAACACATAGAGATTGGAAGTCTGCGATGCACAGTCTTTTGCAAAAACAAATGTGCTTTCAAATTACTGCACATAACATTAATGGAGCATTTACAAAGACTTTTGTGGTACATTTTCTTAAGAATTCCCATTGCCATTTCCCCCATTGACAACATTTTAAGTGTTTACTCTTGTTATTTGGACATGTACATGTGACATGATTCCACAAAAGCATCTTGGAGAGTACTTTCCTGCTCCTTTTGGAGAGTACTTTCCTGCTCCTTTTGAATAAGGAATGAGGAAACTGTATTTTTAAAATTAAATAGCACTGAAAAATAAATAATACAACCAAAGGAGAGTGAGTGAGTGAGTGAGTGAGTGAGTGAGTGAGTGAGTGAATCACAGGGAAAAATTTGGTTGAAATGTTTTCCCTTTTATTGCCATTGGAGACTAGATATCATAACAAGCCTCAGTTTTATTGTCATTCAAAACTGCTTGTGAAATATTTTTTGGTCTTCTGAGCCTTTGAACACCAGCTTTTGATATTTTTTACTCAATGACAGTGAGTGGAAAGATTTTGCATATGTGCCAGTGCGGTAGAGTGAGGCATAAGATGCTTCTTTTTACTGTGAGCATATTTTATTTTCCATCTGGAACTTGGGAAAAAAAGCCCTTGTAATCAGACATGAAACAACAGATGACAACCCCATAGTCAGCCTGGTTTTTTTTTATGAATGAGACAATCATGCAAACACACCAACTAGAGGAAGAGTCAAAACAGTTGAACTAAGATTATGATAGAAGATCTTGCTTCCATGAATGAACATAACAGAGGGTAGAGGAGGCAATAATAATGTGTAGAAGTCTGGGCTATTGGGAAAGCAGAACTGGCCATATATTTACCAATTTTTTTACAAGACCAGAAACCAATATCTGAGATGATGGCATCAGCTGGTTTGCACACCCCCTCCTTAGGCACATTTGTCTTAGTGAAAGCTAAATTGAGTGGTAGAAAACAGAACAAGGGAACAAGCTAGGGATGATCTCAGGCCTGTTGCCTTGTTCTCTTACTTGGAAATACAAATGTTTCCTTTGGATCATAGCTGGAATACAAAAGGCATAGAAGTCCTGAGAAAGAAACAAACATGCTCTCTTTAATTTTTTTGTGTCTGAGAGAGAGAAAGGTATCTGTAAATGAACATTGTAAATGAGAATCTCTTATACCAAGAGCAACAATACAAAAAGTAATCTGTCATGTCGGCAGTCAGGCTGTGGTATTTTGTATTTCTGCACCTTATTCTGGGTACTTTTAAGCAACCATTTTCTGGAAAGAAAATACTGGGAGCAAGGGGGAAAACTGAGGATAACTCAATATGAAAAATTTTAGTTGAGAGTTGTCTGCTGGAAATGGTTTCTCATGTCTAACGCCTACAAGTGCTAGGTTATAACCCTGCCTTGGAAGGTTATGCCTTCTGTAAAGCTCTATCAGCTCTTTCCATTTTTTCCACCTCTTTATCCCTTCCTATATATATATTATTCCTTTCATCCAGCTTACTAGTGGGTAGGGGGATAAGGAAAGAAGTGTCAGAGCTTGGATGTTTTTTCCACTATGCACTACACAGCACTCCTACAACAATTCTCCACAGAGCACAACAGGGAAATGCAATTCTTCAAACACAGATAAATGAGGAAGATTATTGCCAAAGAAGATTTTAAAATTATTTTAAAAGAACTTTTAAAATTATTTCCCTGTGTGGATTCCATTAGTGACCAGTAAAGATGCCATGGCTTACCCTGCTGTAAAATAGCATTAAAAAATAGGGACTAGAACAAACTGGGATTTTGCCTCCTCTTTGAAGCAGTGTTAGCCAACTGACATGGGGTATCCAGACAAAGATTAAGTGTGAACTAGCCAGTGAGCTGGAAATAGGCCATCCTTTAGGTGAATCCAGTGTCTCTGACAGAGCAGATTTGTATTGTAGCTGCTTACAGTATTTGCAATTCATATTATGCAGGCCAGTGCAAATTGTAAAGGATATATTGTACAATCAAGCTGTAATCAAAATTTACTTCCACAGACGATCCAGGCATTTCAGCTAAGAATACACTTTTTAGAGTGTTCTTGATAGTAAATTCTAAGCATCAAATTACCACAGCAAGCTTTCATAAAATGGTGTTGATTATGTTTGTATCCTAATTTAATTACTATTCATAGGAAGTATTTTTTGCTATTTGCTCAGCTACGATATGCAATGATTTCACACTGTTATACATTTTACTTTGTACTTTATTATTTGGCAAGGCTAGCAGGATGAAGTAGTCCATCTAATAAGGAGATAGGTGTACTCTTCGTTTCTGTATCACAGAGGCATTTAAAAAGAATTAATACAAATGGGCAAAAAAGGAAGAATCCTTTGAATGTAAAATAATGTAAGAAACATTTGGGATTTGGTATGATGAGATGCTGATTTCGAGAATGAAATATTTCAATGAAATAAGTGACAAGGCTCAACTGTCTTGTACTGCAAGATCCTGCACTGAACCACTTTTGTAAATTGGTATATTGCGATTACACATAACTATTTTAAACCTCATATTCATTTCAAGAATATTACTTCACTGATGTAATCTCAGATATGTACTCAATGCAACAATTTTTTACCCTTATCATAAATTCTCAGTCTAATACATTCGGTGCACTGTAACCAGATTTATTTTGTATTTTAATGCTCAGCATCAGTCATAACAGTTTGATTTGGAATTTGAACAGGAGCCACACATTCCCAGTGGGATTCCATTGTTAATATTAATGTTCCCTTAAAATGAAGCAATACCCAGCTGTCTTTGTATTTATTCAGTGTGAAAGCCTAGCCTTCCAAAAGACACGTTACGCTGATGTGAGGCTACATCTTTTTGTCCTTAGGGTTTGGAGGCCAAACCTTAGAGCTGCCAGAAAGATTTGGGAAAATTTGATCTCAGTGCTAAAGGCTCTGAGCCAGAGGATGCTCATCACCTGAGCCAGCAGGAATTCACCTACACAGGTCAGCTGGTAGGAGCCCATGTGAATGAGAACACTGATCATTAATGCCACCCCAGAGATGTGAGAGCCTTCCCTGCTGGCAGAAACAGATTCCACTAGCACCAAGAGCATACTTTAGTGATAGGAGAACTGAGATTTGCAGTATGTCATGGGGGCAGTGGAGCAAGTTTAAATAGAATACAGTGGTGTCTGATTATTTCATAAAATAACTGCTGAAATAAACCACAAAGATGTCACATGCTCTGGATGACAAAATAAATTTAAAGGAAATTAAATTGATTCATGAGTTGCATATACTTTTAAAAAATATCAAATAGGAAGTTTTTACCTCCTTTAGCAGTTTGTAAAAGTGATAGGTGAGCAGGGGAAAAGTGAAGGAGTTTTTATAGCAGGTGACGCATTGCTTGATTGTATTATGACTAACATTCAAAAAATATTTTATACTGATCAGATCAGTTCAAAGATCTATATCAGCAAAACAGAAAGAGACTCGAATCAAGGGGGACATACCCACACAGGACCTTTCATCTGGAATTTTTCTGGGTGCTTTTTCAGATACATAAAACCATACTAAGAAGAAAAAGAGATAACAGATTTTGTTTTCCCTTCTGAGATTCACAGTGTCAAGGAATTCTGCCCCTGGACACTAGTAATAAATAAATTTGGGCTGATCTAGAGGATATAATAAGACAAATGTTAGCATCCCCTCAGCCAACACCTATTTGACTGAGGAATCAATACAGAAAGCCACTGAGGGTTCAGCGATACAGTCACAACTTGTATGCTCCTCACCATCCAACACTGCCTCCAGGAGTGTAGCACATCCAGAGAGGGAGAAATAAAGAGAGCTCATTAACAAACAGATGATAGTCTCTTAGGTGTTTGGCAGTCAAGGTGTTGGGGTTTTACCCCTTCAACCAAGCACCACGCAGCTGCTCACTCACTGTCCTAGCAGCAGGATCAGGGAGAGAATCAGAAAAGCAGAAGTGAGAAAATTTATGGGTTGACTTAAAGGTAGTTCAATAGGTAAAGCAGAATCTGTGCACCCAAGCAAAGTTCAACTTCAATTAATTCACTGCTTCCCATGGGCAGGCAGGTGTTCAGCCATCTCCAGGAGGGCAGGGCCCCAACACAAGTCATGGTTCATGGGCAAACACCATCACTACCAACATCCCCCCATTTCCTCCTGCTTTACCCCTGCCCTTTATATACTGAGCATGAAGCCACATGGTCTGGAATATCCCTCTGGCCAGTTTGGGTCACCTGTCCTGGCTGTGTCTAGTCCCAGCCTCCCCTGCACCCCAACTCCCTCACCAGCATGGCAATATGGAAAGCAGAAAAGGCCTTGGCTCTGTGCAAGCCCTGCTGAGCAAGAACAAAAACAACTCTACATTATCAGCCCTGTGTTCAGCACAAATACAAAACACAGACCCATACCAGCCACTGTGAAGAAAAGTAACTCTACCCCAACCAAAATCAGCACTTAAGACCACAGGGCACCAAGAAGTTTATTTTACATACTTGCATCATATAAAAACAATGTCACATCAAAGTTTTATTTCTAGGTGTTCTGCAGCTGTAAACAGAGAAATGCTGTCCAGTTGCTTCTAAGAGTGTCATGCTTCACTTAAGAAGAGCATAGATTAAATAAAATATTACAAAAAGATATTATAAATACAGTTTATTCCAGTGAAGTATCTCCAAACCATAAAAAACAATCATGCCAAAAGAACTCTGTGAAGCTAAAAGAAAGCCTCATCATGTTTGCCAAATTTCTTGATGAAATATTTAGACATATCAGTGAATATGTGAATATCAAGTGTAGATAAGAACTGCAATATTAACTGCAGCATTTTGCCTTCCACTTTCCAAGATGAGCATTTTCTCTGTTTTACAGTGCTGCCTGTATAGAATATGGAATAATTCCAAAACTTGAGCTCTACTGTCCAAAAGACAGGTAGAAATTTGAATTGTAGATCAGAGTTAAGTGTCAGGTTAATTCTTCTGAGAACTCATGTTCCAAATGTATACTACAGTAACCAGTGGGGACCTGCACATCTAATAAATCCAACTATTCACACACACAAGACCAGCACATGCAAGGCATACAGTGAGTAACCTTGAATCCAACTGTCTTGTTAAAGGACTCTGCTTGCTTGTCATCTGTATTATTAGAATACAGCTTTATTTAGTATGCAATCTTTTATACATTGACTGGTCCTGGCTGGAATATCTATTTGAATTCCAATAATAGTAATTTCAAAATGGAAACACCTAGCAGCACAATGATCAGGTAAGCAGGTAGCTGAAGAGGTATGGATGCCTTTAAACTACAATTGCTCAGAATATGCTAAGCTTTATTGGCCATTTACAGTATTATCTACCTTTGTCAGGTATTTTATGGCATAATTTCTTTCTCCCAAATGTCTTCTTTCAATTAAGCACTACCATTGTGAAGTTTTTTTCTGGACCTCACTGCTTCTACAGTAATATTTTCTCACAGAGATGGATACAAAATTTGCACTGTGGGAATATTACCAGTACAAAAACTGGCCAATAACTTCTATTATCCCAACAGCTTGAGTATATACAACTGTACCAGATCACACTACATGTGCTCTGTAAAATCAAAGAACCATTCATGTTGTTCCACTTGCTCCCATGGCTGGCATTGATGAAAATCAGTAAGGGTTTCAAGTTCATTGGGTTCTTTTTTGGCAGTCTCCTGAATTCTTTCAAAACAGTAATACACTTTCTCACTTTTAAATTAACACTAAAAATAGAGAAGGGTCAATTTTATTGCAACATCATGAAAGGTTCTGTTGTAAGTCACCTGAAAAAGCCCAGAAAATGGCTGTCTCATTCATCTTTTGCATTCTTCAAAGTTTGTATTTATTCATAGTCTTAGGATTACAAAGGACATTTCCATTGCCCTAGGGACATACACAAACAACCTACACTAGAATTCTGGTATTCTGAACTATTGAGGAGCTACCACTGGAGTTTCATTTGGATAGTGATCTTCAAGAGAAAACTGGGTGAAGTCACTTGGAGTTGGCAGTGCTTGTGCTGTCTGGATTGGTATGATTTCCCCCAGGAACAGAACAAGCAGCAGCTGAACCTCTGTATGCTCTTTCTTGGGCAATCCTGTGTGCCATCTGTTTGTATCATCATAGCAAAACACAAGTCCAGGCTGGTGGTCGGAGGTGTCACCTAATTCATACTCAATAGGAATCACAATGCCTACAGTTCTGCAGTCACACACCAAAAAACAGTGACCAGAAGCAAGAGTGCTGACCAGAAGCAAGTAGTGGGTGGAGAACTCTTCATGGTTCTTGTTAAGAAGGGGCCACAATAGCTTATCTATTTTAATGTTTTATGTGATTATTGAAAGAAAGTAGCAGCTTCATTCATTTCCATCTTTGTGATATTTACTACTCACACAGAAGCTGCACAAAGAGGCACTAGCTATAACTTCTATCAGTTAACAATTTTCAACTGAGTTTGTAAAAAAAAAGCCTCAGAAATAATAACGGTTTGAGGATTTGAAAGAAAAAAGCATTTACTCAGGCACTGTACAAAAGAGTTTGCTGATAGTGTCAGCTGGTAGGGCACAGAAATGACCACTAGCTTCTGTGTCTGCTTTGCCAAATGGAATTGGTTATAATACAATTCTCCTCTACGCATTTAGAAGAGGAACCTCTTCTAGTAGAGTGCTCCTTTTTTTGAGTGCTCCTCTTACCTTTCTGAATAAAATATATTTCATAGTACTAGTGGCCCTCCTATTATAAAAACATTAATTTCTATTTATTAGAACAAGCTGAAAAATTGATTTCTTATTGTGAGAATTAGCTAAAAGCCCCAAAACAGAATCCTTCTCTAATGCAAATCCATTAAAAACAAAGTTTTTTCTAAATTCTCATTGTTGTTGTTGTTGTTATTAACAACACAACAAACAATTTCAGTGGCATAGAAGTGTATTCAAAAACAGGCTGGAGCTATAGGTGTGTATTTATCTAGCTTGCTAAGTATCCATCAAATAGAAGGAGGTAATGTGGCTGGTAAGCTTTTATTCCGTTCAATTAAATGAGACACTTTCGCATGCTTTGTTTTAGCATAAACCTCCTCTTTTTTTCCTCTCCTCAGCGCAAATGCTTAACCTCCACTGAGCTGCACTTCTTTTCCAAATTCCAATTCGTTCGCCACACACCCTAGAACATAAATTGTTTTGTTAGGATAATATTAATGGCACCTGATGCAACACCATCTCCCTTTGCAAACTATTACTGCTAAATAAAATAGGGCCACCTGGCCCTGCTTGTCCATGCTACCAAACTGCCAGGTCATCCTTTAATTCTGTTTTTTTACTGTTCTACCTACAGTCCACATCCCTGACAGAAGATGGTAGTGCTCAGCAGTATGGAGTGGGCAAGTCTGTAGCACCTGGACATGAAGCCTGACGTTATCCCTTGGACTTCCTCTTATTATAGTAAAGGCATAGAGTGTAGTAGTAAAGGCATTGGCTTAGTGTCTCTTTAACTTCAGTGAGGACATATTTAATTTTGATGTGCCTTGGGTTGCAAAGAGGACCAGTGATGCTAAAATCCTGCCTTAGTATTGCCTAGAGTTCACTATATGCCCTTAAGGACTTCGATGGATTCTGTTGAGTCAGTCACCTTAGAAAAGGGAGATATCCCAAAAAGGAGGAATTTTACCCAAATTTTGGGCTAGAAAAATTGTCAGCTACAGTCTAGAAAGTTTATATTTGAGAGAACTGAGAAAAAAATTTTATTACACTGACAAGAGTCAGATTAAATCTGAATTTTAATATTAGCTGTGTGGATGGAACAGAAAAGGCTTTTTAGAAATATTACAGAGAAATATTCTGCAAATTTCTTCTATAACTTTGGTCATCGGGATATAGCTGCAGGCAAAACATTGGTGTTTCCCTGCTATTCCCTGCTACTTCAGTGGTGACATGCCTTTAGTAAAGGACTGAAAGGCCTTTTTTGCTGTATCATGGTTGAGATGTCAATCAGACATTCACTATGAGATGTGAGAAAGACAACTGGAGTTTGACATGAGGCAGGGAAAAGAAAATGGAACAGGATAAAATCTCTGAACTGTCAAGGCTGAAGAAGCTGAGTATGATGTCACCAACATATTTTATGAAAAATGCTTTCATCACGATCTTTTCTCCTAAGAATCTGAGCAAATTCAGCTTCTCTATGTTTTGCTGCTTTGGAATGTGATTTGGAGAATTGTTTACCCAGCATGTGAAATTGTTTTTACTTGATGACCAATGACAGCCACCTGTGTAGAGGCTGTGAGCAGTCACAAGATTTTATTATCATTCCATTCCATTCTATTCCTTGCTTGCCTTCTGATGAAATCCTTTCTTCTATTCTTTTGGTATAGTTTTAATATATAATTTTCTTTTAATATAATATATATCATAAAATAATAAATCAGCCTTCTGAAACATGGAGTCAAGATTCTCATCTCTTCCCTTGTCCCGGGACCCCTGCGAACACCACCACAGTATGACATTCTGGATTTTGGTGCTTAAAGACTGGATGGAGATAGAAAATCAAAGAGAAACCCCTGAGAAACACCAAAGTCAAAGGTTCAGGAGAGCTTACCAAGGAATGGAATTGTTCAAGGAACAATTTGTTCACCTTGGAAGCTATCCAGGAGTGAAAACAAAAGAAAGAGATAGTGAAGGACAATGACAGCCAAGAAGGAAATGGAGCATTGCTTCTGTTATCTGGGTTAAAGAGAGCTTTGGTGAAAGTAGGATTTGTCAAGTTCATAAGTTCACTAATAGGTCTTAATGGTCCTTACTATCTTAACCTCATAAAGGCTTAAAGTCTGGCCCAGACCACCCTGTACCCCTGCCTGTGGCCCTGAAGTTCCATGTAGATTCATGTCTGGGCACTCAGAGCTAGGCTGTAGGGAGGCTAGTCTCTCATCTTGCCTTCTGTTCCTGACTAAATGTCCTGGAAAGCTTCATGGCCTGACTTGTTACCTAGCCTTGACTGAAGGAGTGATACTCATTGCTTGCCCTCATTTGACTTTTAAGTATAGAGTTTTAAGTATAGCTACCTTTGACAGGGCAATTCTGCCCTTCTGTTGCAAACTGGCACATATATCCTGAATCTTCATTTCTGCTGGTGCAGTCCCCCCTGAAACTCAACCAAGAGGCATTAGATTAAAAAAAAAAAAACAAAAAAAAAAAAAAAAAAACAAAAAAAAACAAAAAAAAAAAAAAAAAAAAAAAACAAACCCAAAAAACCCACCACTACTGGCTTTGCCCAAAATGACTGACATATATAACACATAAGAACACAAAGCCATTGATAACATCCTAGGTTTGCTTGCAGGAGGAGGAGACTAGAACCTGCAAGTTTGGCTAAATTGCTATTCCACACCATACACATCAGTGCTGAAGGTTGTGGTCTTGCTTTTTGTCAGGAATAACTGCATGTCCCTGATGAGCAGCAGGAATGGCCACCATCTTGCCTTCATCTCAGTGGCCACAGAGAATTAAGTGAAGATGGTCAACACCTTTTGTGTGTACACCACGTTCTCTTTTGTATGTTTTTGTTATTAATAATTGCTGCAGTTACTGTGCAATTCTTATTCCATCACTGTTTGCTTTCAGTAAATTGCTGTCTCAGCTCACACTCTGCCTCTGTCTCTCACTGGAGGGGGCAGGGGAAAGGGAATGGCTTATTTGGGGTTAATTCCCAGCTGCTTTTAAACCACCACAGTGGTGTTTACTACTTTTAATGTTCTACTGGGCTAGGAATAGAACAGCTTTTTCAGTTCCACTTAAAGTATCTGTGACTCTTGAGCTCATGGTCATTTATTTACTTGAAATCACCTCGGTCTTACTATCTGTTCTTTACAATAAACAGTCTGGTGAAGTTCAAAGATGCTGTTATAAATATTAGTAAAGCTGCCTAACCATGAATGACAAGTCTATCAGGTATGGTATATTCTAGTGGAAAAAGTTGTAACACTTTTCAGCAAGGATCTGTACTGATCCCCATTTTTCAGTTGCTAAATGCACTATAAATGTAAAATGAAGTACAGTTGATATCAAGTTATTTTACCAAAATGGCAGAAGTCCACTTGTGTTAGGAAAATTCTGCTGTCAAATTAAAAAAAAGTTATGTTTTTAAGTTCAAAAATAATGACACTTAAAAAATTATTCCTAAAAATTTTCACAGAGAAACAATAGAAAAATATCGTTAACAGCAGGTGTAAGCTTCAAGGCAAAATCTAAAAATAAGAGCCATGGAAGAGAAAATTTGCATTTCCTTATTATTTTACCATGTTTATGATAATTTAATCTGAAAGTATTTTCTCATTTTATCAGGTACAAGAATTAAATATTTCAGATAAGCTTTCATCCACATTTTATATCCCCTAAAGAATGGTTGGCTACAAAACTTGACTGCAAATGGTTGACTGCAAAACTTGAGTCAGTATTACAGATATAAACACTAGATTTTACATCAGACAAAATTCATGCTAGTCACTCATTTTTCAAGTTAACAGGAAACTACAATCACTAAAACAAGATTTTAAAAGCTGGTACTTAATGCATAAATCTATATGTGTGAACTTTAATCTATATGTGTCTCTGGCATGTTTTTCAAAACCGGTCATACCTGCTGTCTGTGACTCATTATGTAGGCAAGCAAGGACCAGACCCAGGAGCAAAATTAAATTATTTGGTCATATGTGTGCTTCTCGAGGTCATCATCAGAACTCCTTTAAACAGTAGAGACAGACAGATATCTAACACAGCTGGGCCCTTATCTTAGAGGGAGAAGAACCACCTTCTGGCCAAGCCCAGCAGAAACCTCCATATGGTTGCTTTTAAATGAGCCGAATATTACCTGTTAAGTTCTTAACAAAAATGAGGGTTTTTTCTTAGCTCAGCTTCTAGCAGAACATGGTTGAAATGAAAAAGTAGTTTCACAGGTTTGTTGGGATATTAAGGCTTTCTTTCACAATGAGAGGTAGTACAGAAGTGTGCAGAGCTCAAAGAGATAGATTACTGATGTACAAGTCAAATGCAAAATGCCTGAGTTACACACCCTGATAAAAAGCTCCCTAATGTCATGACCTATTCTAGCAATACTCAAATGTGAAGGAGATGAGGGAAGGCTAAGTTACCATTTTTTACAAGAGGTAATTTTAAATTCAAGGGAGACATGAAGAATACTCTTACCCTAATATTTCAATCCAAACCAGAAATTATACCGTGAATTCCAGAAGAGCTAAGAGCTCAGAATTTATGCTTTTTTAGCAGCAGTAATTTTTATAAATTATCATAATAATATGAGTGCAGAAAAATGGAATTTGTGACCATGCACTGTTGAATGAGGACCAAGTGTTCCTGCTTGGTTACCAAGGCACAGGCAGAACAGTGTGACAGTTCTTTCAGAGGCAGACATAGTTATGTCAATGTTATGCCCCTAAAACAAGTGCTCAGAGATTTACAGCTTGAATTCACTTGAAACTGAAGCTAACCTCTGTGCCAAATATCCCAACACAAATATTAACCCAGGACTCCACAAGCTATACTATGTGTTAGTGAGCTTGCAGGTAAAGTTTAAGTTGTTGATTTTGATTAAAAGAGCCATAAATTAGTTTAGGACCTCACAGAGTCCATGTTCACCAGCTCAGATAAATAAACAGCCAACAGTCTATTTGACAGGCAGTCTTTAAATTGACTTTATTTTCAAATAAAAGACATTAACCCTCAAGTGAGCCAGGAAAGAGCAAAGCCTGCTGCTCCTGCTAGTCCTTGTAAGTCTTATTTCACACCAGACTGCATCTAAGGGGCTACTTATATCTTTCAGCTTGGAATTGTTCTAGTTGATCCCTGGTACTTTAATGATTTTTTAAGGAAACAATGATAAGGCAGCTGCTTTTGTAGGTGCTTAAGTACTATTGTAAAACTTCTCCATCTTTTTCATCACTATTCACCTCTCCATGAAAAAAAGACAGTTCAACAGCCATTAAGTCTTATGATTTCCTGAGAAAAGGCAACAATTGCTTGGGTAATTGAGAAGCAGAGACAGGTTATAAATAAAGCACTGCCATAATTTTTATCAAGGCAGTATAGGCAGAATAAGCACAGCAATCCCCAGCAGATGCTACTTGAGAGTTTCAACTGCCTGGATGGCAATGAGGCACTTATTTAGTATTTCAGTGTGCTCTGGAAGAGGCTCTTGGCTCAGACAACAATAACTATCATTCTCAATACCACCTCCTTTGAAAATACCTGTGTGAAAAAATTATGTTAAAGTCTGCATTTTCAAGAATTAAAGTATTAAAAAAATATGCACACAAAATGCTGAAATGTTTTGTTCACCACTAAACTCACTGTGACTACGATTGCTCCAAACCTACAAATGTCAACATGAACTGGTTAAACTCCAATTCAATGTTAGATAGAGAAACTGGATGTAATTGGTTTTGAGTCTCTGCCTTCTATCCTAATTCTGAGACCACTTTTTTCTACTTCAAATAAGGTTTTTTCATTTTTCCCTCTTCAAATTTTCCAACATTTGAAGATACGAAAAGGAACCATATATTGTGATTAGCATATATTGTGACTGAATTTAACCTGGGCATAAATATGTCAAAGTAGTCTTCCTTTAAAATAAAATAGAAAATGTGCACATAAGATGTTTCTTTCCAAACCATTATTTCTGTACCAAAAAGTGATAGGAGCACAGGAATTGCATACTGACAGCAAACCACTGAGCACCACTCCGAGCAACAAGCAATCAGCTGGTAAAAGTCATAGATAAAAATCAGATCTCCTAATTAAATGTTCAACATACTTAAAGGTAGATCAGCAAATATAAGGAATAAGTGGCAGCACTCCAAAAAAATGCAAACTGCCAAATAACAATGAAAGCTAGTTTAAAAAATAAAAATAAAAAGAGATCCTTGGAACACAACTAGAGGCAGGAAATCCAAAGAATCACAGAATTGTCAAGGTTGGAAAACATCTTTAAGATCATTGAGTCCAACTGTTAGCCCAGCACCACCATGTTCATAACTAAGCCATGTCCCCAAGGGCCACATCCACAAATTTTTTTAACATTTCCATGGATGATATCTCTACTACTTCCTTGCAATGCCTGGCCACCCTTTCAGTGACTAAATTTTTCTAATATCCAGTCTAAACCTTCCCCGGTCCATCTTGAGGCCATTTCATCTTGTGCTGCTGCTTGTTACCAAGGAGAAGACACCAAGGTCCTCCTCCACAACAATCTCCTTTCATGCAGTTGTGAGGAGCAATAATGTCTCCCTGTTTGAGCCTCCTTTTCCCCAGGGAAAACAGGCCCAGCTCCCTCAGCTGCTTCTCCTTGGTCTTGTGCTTCAGACCCTTCAGCAGCTCCGTTGCCTTTCTCTGGACCCTCTCCATCACCTCAATGTCTCACCTGCAGTGAGGGGCCCAGAACTGGGCACAGGATTTGAGGTGTGGCCTCACCACTGCCACATTATGGGGGACAATCCCTGCCCTGGCCCTGCTGGCGACACTACTGCTGATACAGGCCTGGATGCCACTGACCTTCTCAGCCAGGGGCACTCTGCTGGCTCATGTTCAGCTGCTGTTGACCAGCACTCCCAAGGCATTTTCTGCCAGGCAGATTTCCATTGGCGCTTCCCCCACCCTGTAGCATTGCATAATGTTGCTGTCACTCAAGTGCAGAACAGCACTTTGCTTGCTGAAACCTCACACTGTTGGCCTCAGCCTGTCCTGATCCCTCTGCTGAGCCTTCCTGCCCTCCAGCAGATCAACACTCCCGCCCAGCTTCGTTTTGTTTGCAAACTTGCTGAGGGTGCACCTGATCCTCTTGTCCAAGTCATCAGTAAAGGTC
This sequence comes from Ammospiza caudacuta, assembly GCF_027887145.1. NCBI lineage: Eukaryota > Metazoa > Chordata > Aves > Passeriformes > Passerellidae > Ammospiza > Ammospiza caudacuta. Next base: position 71,187,665 of record NC_080594.1, read on the forward strand.
CAAATGAAAATATAAAGAGAAAAAATAAAAACTTCAAGAACCACTTCCTTTCTTGAATGCACTGGTTCTGAAGAGCAAATTAACTTTGCTTTATTCCTACTATCCCAAGACACAGTATTTGGCCTCTAAAGGATCTGAAGATTTTTGCCAGCTCCCTCAGGACCTCAGACTGCCATAAGGAAAGTGAAGGGATAGCTAGGCCTTTGAAGGAGAAATGGTCATTGTGACTAATTTTTTTTTTCCAAGATGGCTCTATGCTTATTGTGGGAACCCAAAGGGATCTCACACCCATGGCCCTACAGGCCCTGTGTGTAATCTCAGAGAAAAGCTCACAAGGCAGATCAGAAGAGGTTTGTTATGGACAGAGGAATCCCTGGAGAGAGCACACACTCCAGACCCCATAGAGAGTTACCATGCCAGCAGAGAGGAGATCTTAAAAAAGATTATTTCCACAAACAGGTCATTTTTCAGCTGATGTAAGTGAAGACCCAGCAAGGTCCCTAATTAGTCGAATACAAAGAAGACACAAACTTAAGTCCTGTTTTATGTCAGCCAAACGATACATTTTCCTCTCCCAGAGGAGAGGTACCATGGTTTGTATCAATATTTCTGTGATTTTGACTTAAACAAGAAGTTGCTTTTTCTGAGCCAAGCCATTGTTCTTCTTCATTGTTCTTGGTGGCTTTTGAATAATTGTCCTCTTTGTAAAAAATAATTATTTGTCACAAGAGGTGCTGTATTCTATAATTGACAACACACACCCCAACAGGGAAAGGAAGCAAAGCAACCCTTTTGTGTGAAAAAAAAAATTGTCTTAGTTCACAATAGGATAGAGCACACTCATTCCCCCACCCCATAGTCAAGTAGGAAGTAACAATGACAATTTTTTCTAAGATGTAGCATCTGGTTTTTGTATATAATCCATAAAAGATTTCAAAATGCCCTTTAAGGAGTTCTAAATCTTCTAAAAATTTGAGTCCTCCATAAATCCTTTGTTTCTTAATCTGTATGACATCCTATAATGGACTGGTCTCAGTAAGAATTTCCATATGTCTTCGGCTTGGGAAGGAGGAAGTAAACGAAGGCAAGAGGAACGGGGAAATTGCAAACAGAAAGAGAAAAAAAAAGTGTTTATATGTTCTGGGTTTTTAATTAAACAAAAAAAATTTGTAGATGCATGATGGCTTTCATTGTATTTATATGGATTTCCCAAGAGATTCAACCATTGTTCTAATATTTTATGCAGAAGTTTCCCCCGTGCTAGAAGACATGAACCACAAAGGCAGTAAGGCTCATGTAATCTGAAGTAACTATCACTGGATGCAGCCTCAACCTCAAATTACACCTTGAGGAGTGAATCTACTCCATGCAAGGTAAATGCAGACAACTACATCATTTGAATTGTGGAATTTCCCACCAAATTTTCAAAAGGAAGGCAGGATGGTATGAGAATATATTTCAGGATCAGAATGTGTTTAATTGTTTATCTCAGAACTCTGCACACCTTCAGGCAGATTGGTTTTTCTCTCTGATAAGGCTAAACAAGATCCTATCATACAAAGAGGGAAATGTTATAAAAATAAATACTAAAATACTAAAGCTCCGTTACTTGAATTCCTAATTGTTCACTTAAATGAGCTTTCAGTTATTGACTATTGTATTAATGATTTCATGAGTGTCCTCCCAAATGCAATGCTAATTACAGGTTCTTCAAACATGGAACACTGTTAAGATGAGGAGAGAAGTTCACTTAGACACAGATCTACTTCTGATAGGTCTGTAATCAGAATTTGGGTAATAAACCATTAAGTATCTTTTGGGGAGAAAGGCAGCTAGTAAAGAAAAATCAGAAACAGTGAGACTCTTTCAACTGTTGCATTTGCTTCCTAATAATATTTTTAAAAGAGCCCCCCCCCATATTCCATATCTCCTTATTTGCTTACTAATGAAGTAAACTGCATAGTAGACCAGCCTTTGGAGACTAGCAGCTGGAATACATGCACCAAGAAGCAGAGCACTGCCTTTAATTTCAACTTCATTTTGTGATATTTCCATGGGAGACATTTCTACTGGGTACACCCTGGTGGATGCCTTAGGTCTGTCCCTTCCATTACCTAAGGCATGACCCAGGAACCTTTTAGATAGTGGCAGTACAGTGTGGAAATAGCTTTCCCTAAGGAAATCTCACTAAAAAAGGCCTCTCTAGATCTGTTGCTAGAGGGATGACAACATATGCTGTCATAGAAGAAGCCTTTAATGAGAGCCAATTATGCCTTACACAGCAAGAAAAGTAAAAATCAGGTCTTTACCTTGTCTTTGCAGTTTCAGATATCCATTCAGTGATTGTGAAATAATAGCACCTAAAAACATTTCTGATAAAATAGCCAGATGAAATTTTAGAATATGACTCTTACTTCCTCCACACTGTAGCAAGCAGTGAGGAACAGTTCTATTATTGGCAGTGGGGACATTTCTTAGATTTTCCTTCAGTATGTTTGCACAAGCAGTATAAAATCATAGCCAACACTTTGGAAAGCTTTTTCTTTCATTCATGAGAAGAGAACATGCTGGTCAGTTTTCTCTAAATGTGTAGCAATTTATAAAAGCTGATTTTCTAGGACTGACATTTAAGCATTATTTCTCTACACTAACTTTGCACTGATGACTGGTTATCTCTATTCAGGGACTACACAAAAAGAATGTTACTCAGCTTCCTTTCACCTTAGTTTTTTTTACCAACTGGTAAAGACCACATACCAAGAAATCCATGGGAAAGCCTTAGTGCCACTGTGAAATGTCTCTCACATTGCAGTCTTGCATTTTGATGCAGGATATGTGAAGGCACCCCAATTTTCTCTAACTTTTTTAGACTCTGCATGTGTTAAAACCTTGACAGTATTTGTGAATTTCAAAGTAAGCCTTGAAAAATGAGTAATGCATACATTTTGGAATCACACCCTACCATTCCTTTCAGACACATATATTTTTGTCTGGTTAGTTTCTGCTCTCCACCCAAAAAGTCTGCTGTTGCTAAGATCACAGTAATTGCATGTCAGTGACAGTATATTTCAACTTAACTAGTCACAAAACAGGAAAACGTTCTGTGGGTCTGGCAAAAATAAGTATCACTTTGAATCTTTAAAAAGACACCTTATGAAGGCTTGTACAGACGATCCTATTGGAGCATTTTAAATTTGCTATTTATATTGTGGTTTTATTAATAAAGGGCAACTTTTTAATCATTACAGCTTTCTGTATAAAATTATGCTAAATCAAAAGACTTCTTCATTTTTACCATTTAAACTAAGAAAACTGAATAATCTAGTACTTTTAAAGTACCTTGCTCCATTTAAAAGCTAACTTGTTCAAATGTATCCAATTAAAATACTCTAGAGAGTCTTTGTCTTGCAATTGTCAGTGGAAGAGATCTAAGAGACACAGACTTTCCTCTCTGAAAAATGTATTGATGTACTAGCCTAACTATACTCCCTAGCTCCAAGCTCAGAGGTGATTTATACTTCTGCCTTCCAGAGCATAGTCTGAATTTGCTTGCCTTTGCCTAAAAAGTAGAATGTAAATCAAACTTCTTGTGTTTTCTTTAGAAATATTCTGTGCTCTAAGAGGATGCACTGAGGTACCACCAAGCTCTCAAGAAACACTGGGTGGGGATGGGGCTGGGGGGCCTCAAAGTATGAAATTAAATCAAGGGAAGTGGAAGCCCAATTCTCAGCATCTCCCATAATAATGTCACTTTGGCTATCCAGTTTTTCCATCCTTTAGCAGTGAGTGCACCAGGGTGGTTGTTATTTACAGAACTTCAGCATGGGTGTTGTATTTGCAGGGACCCTCATGGCAGGAAGGAAAGATGAATCTGACTCCATGTTCTCAGAAGGCTAATTTATTATTTTATGATACTATATTATATTAAAGAAGACTGTACTAACTAACTAAAGAATACTGAAAAAATACTTACACAATGCTAAAATGATAATAATGAAAACTCAAGACTCTTCAGAGTCTCAACACAGCTTGGCACTGATTGGCCAATGAGTCAAAATAATTCACACCAGAAACCAATGAAACAACCACCTGTTGGTAAGCAATCCCCAAACACATTCCACATGAGCAAAACAAAAGAGAAGCAGATGAGATAATAATTGTTTTCCTTTTTCTGAGGCTTCCCAGGAGAGAAATCCTGGGCGAAGGGATTGTTCCAGGGAATGTGAATGCAACACATGGGCTGTTTCCTGCCTCATCCAGCAATTTTTAGTCTAGAAAAGCCCAAGTCGCATGGAGTGCTTTGCCCACATCAGGGCAGTGGAGCTTTTGGCTGCCCTGCAGCACTTCTCTCACACATCAGTAACTCAGGCTGCCATTCAACAAGCAGCCCGTGTAATGCTCCAAGGCTCTGGGGCTCCCACTCACTCCCTTACTGCAGGGAAGAGTGCCAGAAATAACATTTCAGCTAGCAAAAAGGAATTTTCCAACTCAAAGATTTACAAAATCCAAGTTTGTCAGGACTGCTTGCTTTCCTTTCTGTCTCTGTGAAGATATTTTTTCCCCAAAAGAAGTCATTGTCTATGTCATGCCCACTGCTACAGAGACATTCTTTTCAGCCACTTCATTTTATTTAAGTCAATTTATGAACCTGCTCAATTTGAATAAATAAAAAAAAAATCTGCAAAGAAACCTGAAAAACAGGAGAAAACATGTTGAAACTGAGATATTTTTGTGACTTCTAATGCAAACCTCGTACTCCTGGTCTAAGGAATTTTTCTATTCCTCCCAGGCAATCCCAGTAACAGCTGTGATCCTTGGGCATTGCTAGCTGCAGAGTGCTGCGAAGAGAGACACATGATTTCAACTCGCTTTTCACTCCACTGCCTTGGTGAAATGGGCAGGCTGCCACAGAAATGACTTCTTGTGTTAAAAACATAAAAAAAGGGCTCCTCGTATCACTTGTATCCTGTGACTTCATGCTGGACACAAGAGATTTAGGGAAGTGTCAGTGGTCCTCGTAATTTGCCCAAGAAAGGAAGGAATAAAAAAAGCATAATTTCCCTCACATCTCTCTGTACACTTAAGCTAATTTTCCATAATTCTTGGAATATTGGTAAAGTTCCAGATGGCTGAAAGGAAAAATTATGCTGTGACAATATCTTAAAAGCATTAATGAAACCCGAGTCCACAATCAGGCTGTCAGCAGGACTGCAGTTCATGGTAAAACAAAACAGGAAAAGAGAGAACTTAATTAATACTACATTAAAGGAGCATAATGCAATTAATGCCAGTTGCCCTGGATTTATGGAAAATAGATTTTGTCAGAGAGAAAATTTCTTATCTTTTTTGATGAGGTTACAAATCTGACTCATTAAAGTAATAGTGATAATGTAATATACTTAGATTTCTGTAAGGCATATGACTGAGTACTACATAATATTTTGATCAGGGAACTCGAATGATGTAAAATCAATATAGCAGACACAACATTAAATGAATTAAGAGCTGGCTAACTGATAGGTTTCAACATGTAATTGTAAACAGGCACCCACTTCCATCCAGGAGTGTTACTTATGGACTCCTGCACGGATTGCATTTTGGACCTTTCAGGAACCTGGTAGGAGAAAAAAAAGAAAACAAATAAAAATCATTGCTGATCGAATTTGCAGATGACAAGATTAGTTCTCTGAGAAATAGTGAAGAGGGAAGGTCAGAGACACAGAGCCAGCTGACTCTCCTTGCAAAATAGATGGAAACAAAGGATATATGCTCTGTTATAGCACACACACTAAAGATTTAGAAACAAAGACAATAAGCTTTATAGATCTATGAAATTTTTACTCCTTTCCAAGTGTTAAACTTCACATTTTAATTAGACTATTAAAATTTGTAGACTGAATGGTCTGTGCTACATCCTAGTGTATACAAATGATAGGCATGGGTTCTGGTGGCATCAGGTAACAGTAATACTCTTTGCATGACTTAATGTTGTTTAAATATAATTTGATTTTTACATAGACTTGTTTAATTTTTAACTTCCTTAGGAGTAGAGGGGTGAAAAACACCTTCCCATGCAGAGTCCTTTTTTGTCCAGAAGTTGGTATCAATCTTCCTATTAACTTCAAAATGGAGCTGTCAGCTCTGAAACTAATTTATTGAAAAAAAATAATGCTATAAGATGACACAATTCTCAGCCAGATGTGGGTTTTAATGGAAAAAGAAAAGGATTCAGTTAAAAAAGTTACCAAAAATCTCATTAGAGATGTGCATCAGAATAGAAATAAGGTGCTAAGTATTAAAATATTCAGAAGTTATTTACAATAAATATTCAGGAAAGTGATGGAAAAGGAATAGGCTTAATAAGCTTCAGCTCTAAGGAAATTAAAGTGGTCAAGATGTGAAATAATAAGAAAGTTATAAAGTTATGCTGCTTCCTAGTCCTGTTATACAGGTGACAAAACCAGATCATTAGAAACAGAAAATTACTTTGAAATGTTACAATTATTTTTTTAAACTCTTTGCTGCCTAACATGACAGACTAATTAGTGGAAGTGACCAGAAATTGCCTGTAGGCCACCTCCAGAGAGACACTCCCTTTCTGCAGTCTCCAGCAGGGCTAGAGAGAGGCTGCCAGACCTGCCACCTCCTGGTTTGCACCCCATGTTTGCAACACCCTGCCTGTCCAGCTGAGGGACAGTCAAGGTGCTGAAAGCTTGAGCAGCCCTGAAATTAATGAATTTGATTAAACTCACTTATAAAATATAATTTAGAAATTATCTGGACAGGCTGGCTCTTTTTCTTTATTTTCCTTCCCCTTTCACCCCAAACAGAAGTATTGCATTGTTTAGCTTCATGGAGCTTCACAGAAATTGGAATTTTCACAACAAATTTAAAGTCAAATTTTACAGCTCCAGTGCACTGCCTGCTACCAGAGGTAATTCAGGTACACCAGAGGTAATTCAGGTACATTTTTCCACGATCATTGTCAGGATGTGGAAGACTTTTTCAGCTCTTACCTGGCAAGGCATTCTGTGCTTGCAGAATGTGGGACAGAGGGAGGAATGGTAAGATGAAGATCTTGGCAGCTGAGGACATTCAAACTGAGATTTTCTGGAAGCTCCTGAAACACAGATATATATATATATATATTTTAGGAGACATGCATTAACTATGTATTTTTGTAGCAAGAGTCACTGTGTTGGTATTTCGGCAGTTTTCAGGGTTTCTCAGTCAAGCCCTTTATTAAAGAAATTGACCAAGCCTTGTAATTTCAGGTTGCCAGCTAACTTGGGAAAACGACATTGTATGAGTTTACATTTGGCTCATATTTTTAAAAGCTGTCCACAAGTGTTAGAAACAGAAACCTTGTACAGTTTTTTAAGGGAGAAATAATTTCTCCAATGCTATTTGTTCAGATTTAACTCTGTGAATGAAGAAAATGGAAGCATTTTGTTAGGGTGTAGCTGAGTTATACTCCTAATACACTTTGGAAATACACCTTCCTAGTCATGGTGACTTTTGTCTTCTCTTCTGAAAGAGCATTTGGTTAAGAATGAGACAAAGTACTTAAGAACCTGAAACACCAAAATATGAATGTTCAAGCAGATCTGCTGCTTTTATCCGCTTTTTTCTTTGGCAAGCTTGGGAAAGTACTTTTCCTTTGAGATCATCTGTTGTTGTTTTGATTAATAGATACTGCCATACATTACTTAGTACTAACCTTTCCATCTTAAATTAGTGTAATCCTTAGAAATATGCAATTGAAATTGTTACCAGCAGTGTCATTACAGATGTTTTATTTGACTGAGGAGACAGTTTAAACCAGCTTTGCTGCTGAAGAAAGTATTCACGCAACTACAACTTAACATTACAGAATAAAATTCTGAAGGGCTTAGGAAAATAAGTGTTTTAAAGACAGATTCCAGAGACTCTCAGGCTCTCAAAGTCAACTTAATAACAATGACCTTATATTCCTCTTCTCTGTATAAAAGGAGAAAATCAATCAAGCCTAAAAGATTATATATGCTGAATATGCATGAAGAAAATGGAGCCTCTCATTATGCTAAGGGACAAAACATAATCACACACCCTCTGCTGAAAGCTCAGATGGTCTACTGGGAACCCGGTCTTCGCATATGTAACACTTGCAAGTCTCTGGAGCCTAAGCTGTGTCTAGAAGCCCTTAAATCCCTATGGCATATTCCTATAGAGTACATTCTCTGTCTTGCATATCTCCAGAGATCAAGAACTCAAAATGCAGTTGCACATCCCACGGCAAAGTACCAACTTGTCAGATTCTTCTCACATGCCAGAAATAGGAGCCCCGTGTGTTAGCCCTTTAGTAGATATATGCATAATATACAGAAGCTTTGGAAGAAATTGAGACATTGCTCCTTTCACTTAAAAGACAAATTGTAAGTTGTTACTGATGATTATAAATCTGCTAAAGGTAGAATCCCACCCATTTGATGTGAAGTACTTCACACAGATGTGATCTGTCTCTAGGAATCTCCACAAGCAGCGGCCTTCCCCAGTGATTGGATAGGGATTCAAAGCAATTCGGTAAGGGGCTTCAAGAGACACCAGAAAGCTGCCTAGTACCTTGGTCAGGTGGGCTGAATCCACCCCTGATGCCTGACAACTGTCCTTCGCTTTATCTCAGGGTTTCCCTCAGGATGTGTTTTTATTGTTTCCCTTCCACACTGCTGAGCTCCTGAAGCAGACATTTCTTCTTCCACTTAAGCCGCTAGAATTTGTTTGTTATTCTTTTTTATCACCTCCTGGTTCCTCTGCCAGGTGACATCTTCTTTTGTGCTGATCTGGAAAAAACAGATCCTGGGTAGGTGACTGTTGCTTTGGTGACCTGCTGCCTGTTGTACCAACGCTGAGTAACAGCAGCTGCTCATTGCTTGAAGCAATTATGCTTCAGTGATCCTGGAGTCATGTCCATCCCTCTGCTCAGGCTGACATGCAAGGAGACAACAGAAAGGATAAAAAAATGACCTAACCAAAACAGAGATGGCAGTTTTCCAACAACATAGACATGACACTCACATGTCCCCCCTCACTCTCTACATCCTCCTTCCAAAAAAAATTATAAGTCCCACAAGCACTACTCTTAGATTTATTTAGATGTGGAAAATTTAGGTCATGGTACTCCTTACTTCTCTCTTCTCCAAGCTCTGCAGATATTTTATTTACTAAGTAAAGGCTAACAGGGCTTTCATCTCTGCAGTGCCTGAGAGCTTGCACAGCTCTGCTTAAGCCCCATCCCTCCTGCCAACATCCCTCTGGCACAAGAAAGGGCTGGTAAAGGGCCTTTAGAACCTCAAACTTCTTCACAGCTTCTGCAGACTCTTATGAATGTAACTGGTGAGGTACAGGGGAATTGAAAACACCTCCAACTATTGACTAAAGACTAAGCTACCAGTTTCCATGGTCATGGGGGCATCACCCACCATTCATCTACTGCCACATAGGTAACAACACACCTGTTTCAGGTAAAGAGGGCTGAATGTGCATCAAGGTATTAAAAACAAACAAACAAATGCCAAAAATTAAAATTAAAAAAAAAACACAGAAAATCAGAAAATCTAGGAAGACAACAGATATGTAGAAGAAACATGCATAGAGCTGGTAAAAAGGTTTAATAAATGTACAAGCAAAATCTTCTGGAAAGTATGCTTTACTAGGGAAGTCACATTACACAGAGGGTGACTACAGTTCAGTTACATAAGTTACATATACTTTTATGTATATGTATACTACATATACATAAAGTTGCATTTTTTCCATATACTTTTCTCCAAGTTTTAAAGTGTAGCTAGAAACTTCTAAAAATAGAGCATTTCTAATACAAAACCACAGGCTAAACTTCAGTAACTGTAATATTATGCTGATGTGGTCAGGGTAAATAACATACTGTGATGACTTAAAAATGGAAAAAAATGAAGAAAATAAGCAGGAGCCCAAATGACTGAAGCATGACACAGGTAGGGGTCCCAGCTTGAAATTCTTCAGGACTGTTTGAGCACACAGTGGAATGCTCCAAAGTTTTGTTTATCACATCTTTCTGCAACATCAGCTGTTTTTCTACAATACTAATCTGTGCTGTTTAAGAAAAAGTTTGGCCTTAGCTATTAAATCTTTGTCAAAATCCCTTCCTTTTTGTCGCCACAGTCAGTCTTTCAGGACTATAACTAACAAATAAGAACATCTCTAACAGCTAATGGATCAAAGCTGAGATCGTACTGCTGTTCTTCACAGAAATTGAAAGTTTGATGAACTGAATCAAGTACCATTTTAAAAGCTTCTGTTTAAGATAAATACTTGGGAAAAAAAAAGAGGCTGTTGTAATAAAACACAGAATTTTTTGCCTTCTACAGAGCAGTAACTGAACATTTTATGACTTACACAGATTCCATCAGCATTTCTAATGACAGCAGAAATATTTCTGGAACAAGATATGTTTCCCCAGAGATTTGCACTGTGAGATGTGTAACCTTTCCAGATGAAAAGCAAGTATGTAAATAAATATGTCTTTAAAAAAAAAGTGTTGTTACCATCAGAATAAATTTCAGACTAACATTTGAAAATAACTGAATACTAGGTGAACTTCCAAGCCCATGTTATTCACATAAGCACAAAATGCTTGCAAAACATATGCACAGAATAAACAAGAGAAGGACTCTGTGTGAATGAGTTGCTCATATTTGCTATATCAATGTTAAGAAATGAATCAGCATAATATGTTGAAAAATGGAAACGAGAGCTTCGCAGAGTATTAGAAGGATAAATAATACCCCATTTCTAGCAACCTGCTATAATTTTCTGCCTCAAACTATGAATCTGAATTATTTAACTGAAGATACCCCCATGGGGCTATAGTAAAAAGTTAAATCCTCTCTGTTATTTTTTAATCACTTTTTAAATATCAGGTCTTTAGATGGCACTGTGTGAAAACAAAGCTCCTATAAGTGATTATCCTATGGAGTGTCCAACATGTTTCAAATCAGGTTTTCTAATACTTGGACTGCTATAACACTGAAGAACATTGAGCCAAGTCAGAGAGAACAGTCATGTGACTTTTCAGCCTAAGCAGAAAGAAAATTACATCTGTAAATTATGGTGTGATCTATAAAGCAACACAGAGAATATGTAAGAAGTAAGAATAAGAAGGGTTTATGAACTTAAGTGTGGAGGGATAGAATGTAAGAAAGTAAAGATAGTGCAGAAAGCAATCTCACCCCTGAGGAGTTGCAGCTGCACTAATCACCAAAGATTAGGAACAGGCCTGCCCCTAACAGGCCACAGCTGTGTCCAATGAGAAGATGAGTGCTACAAAAGAGTGGGGTAGCTGGATGAGAAGAGAGTTGGGGTTTGTTGGCTGTGAAGAAGAAGGAGTCAGTGCTGTGAGGAGATGTCCATGAGAAATCACTGTGAAAGTATGGAACTTTTGAAATAAGATGGCAGCATTTAAGCACATTTCTACATACATCATGAGCAAATTCATTATGGTGAATGTACAAAGTGAAATTAGTAATTATTTCTACAAAAAAAATTAAGTGTTTTTTCTTCAAATATGTTAATTGTTGAGGGTTTTAAAATTTTTTCAAGTGTCGCAACACATAGAGCTGCCTAATTAAGTGTTTCCAGTTCATGTATTCATGAGTAAGAATTCTACATATTCAAAAGTGATCTGCAAAAGGAGTGGAGAGCAAGGTGACAGAATTCACTATGTGCTGCTCCTGTCTAACTGAGACAGATGATGGTACATCCAAACACATTGTCAGGTTTGTTCTCTGGTATTTTCCAGAGTGCTTTCCTTTGGGAACCATATAATGAGAAATTTAGCTGTAGATCTGAAGGCATAAAAATCTCTCTCCAACAGGCTGGAGTGGCAAGGAACCAAAAGATACCAAATACAACAAATCAGTAGGAGCTCTACAGGTGGGAAGGGAAAGTGTGGGCAAGCCAAAGGAGGACAAGAGGACAGGCTGTGCAGATACCACACACAAATATTCGTGGACACGACACATCAGACACTCAGCAAAAGAGAGCTGGTGGAACCAATGTTAGAGCTAAAACAGTGACTCACAGAAAAGGCAGACAAGGGACTGTGCTGTGGTATCTCTTTATGGTCTGAGGTGACCAACTGATTCAGCTCTCAAGGTGATATGAATTTTGTCTTTACATCAGGAGTTTTTGCTTTTGCCAAGAATGAAAAGATCAGTTTAAGCATTAAGCTGTGGGCTAGAGTTCTTCCCCACTACCTACTGCCGCCTTATGTCAATTCTAAGCTTGACAGAATGTCTCTAATTACACATATCATTCCAGAAATGCTGTATTTCACAGGGAAACTAATGTAGGCAGGTAGGTAATCAAGCTTTTCAGCAGACCAGGCAATGCTCTCTGCTGCTATAAATACTCTTTCAACAGCACAGGCATATTATATGTGCATGTAAGTTTAAATCAAGATTGAAACTCTAGATATCAAAGCTTTATGTTTAGTATTTGCAAATATCTCAGTAGTGCTGGATTCAGTTTGAATCTTTTATCTGCTGATAGGAACTTAACAATGCTTGCCTGTAACCAATGTGAAATTTAATGTTAAATTAAGTGAATGTCTTTGAGCCTGTCCTAGCCAACAATGCTGAGGCTGTGCAGTATTCCAGTAGTCAGTGGTCAGATTCTTTACCATAATTGACCAAGGATGAATGAGTGTCCTGAAGATCTTCTATCCCTTCAGGGGTTTTCAGTAAATCTTTTATTCAAGTTAGATGGAATAGCACATTCTTCTAAGAACTAGCATGGCATACAATTTGAATTTTTCCCAGATCCACTCTGAGAACAATACTAACTTGACTGTAGAATTATACCTAGATCAAATAATTTAACTTTACAGATCTTCTTAGGAAGACAAGAACATATGCATATAAAACAAATACCTCTCAGATTCATACGCAGCTGCCCTCTCAGCATGATGGACCAGAAGGAGGCAACATCCAGTCACCTGTAGGCAGAGTCATGTTAATGATTTCCACTACTGATTTCCACTTAGACAACTGTATTTCCTATGCCCCTTTTGGTGCTGACTTTAGATAGCAACAAATCTTCCCCAGATGCAATAACTTGAGTTGATTACACTAAAAAAACCAAAACTGTTTCCAAACATTTTCATGAGAAATAATTGTGTCTGAACAGCAGCAGCTGCTGAAACATCTTATACATGTAAATGACTACACATTCTCTTCTCGCTCTTATCTTTAGATATTTTTCAGGTAAGACTTATGCCACTCTGAATCACAAAATCACAGAATCACAAGTTTGGAAGAGACCTTCAAGACCATTTAGTCAAACCCATGCCCTAACACCACAACTAAACTATGGCACTGAGTGCCACATCCAGTATTTAAAGAAAGACATCCAGGGATGGTGACTCCACCACCTCCCTGGGCAGATCATTCCAGTACTTTATCACTCTTCCAGTAAGAAATTTTTCCCAATATCCAACCTATATTTCCCTTGGTGCAAATTATGACTGTGTCCTCTTATTCTGTCAGTTGCTGCCTGGAGAAAGAGACCAATCTCCACCTGACTACAGCCACCTTTCAAGGAGCTGTAGAGATTGATTAGGTCACTACACTAACGAGGAACTGCCTTTTGTGTATCCCACTCAAAGGAAAACCCTGTAACAGGCACATTTCAAATGAAAAGGAGTAGCAGGGTTTTGAAACTTTGGCAGCAAATGTTTAGTACCTTGTAGAAGGTGTTTGCTACATACCCTTATATCATTTAAAATGTGCTGAGAAAAGGATAGCATATTATCTGCAATGTATTGCCCACAACTGCAAAAAGGGGAGATTACAGGAGAAGTTCCACTTCTGTATGCTATATACAAAAATATAGAAGAACTCTGTTTTCAAAAATTCTACTGTTCTACGATTTCTGTCTTTTTTTTCATATTTATGCTGTAGAGCTGCATTGTAGTTCACTGCACTACAACAGCTGGGATATTCCTGTACATAAATGGTTTGCATATCTTGGGATGACAGAAGCCAAATAAAAAGTGTACTTCAAGAAGAGAATTCCTGATGGAAGATGTGTTTTCATTGACCTCACTGGACAATGGACCAGACCCACAAGCATGATTAATACCAGAAGGAAGGTTAATCAGTTAATGACATCCAAGACTTTTTCAGAATTATTTCTTTTCCCACTGCCTTCAGACCTTCTCTGTTTAGAATTTGTTCACATTAAGGTAGTGTGGTTGCTCACTATCCCTTGAGAAGATCTCTAGCAAGCATGGATTTTCAATGGAAAATTATGAGGACACCAGTCTTCCTCACTTGCCTTTGGTGTTTTGTGTAGGACCCCATAGCTGTGAAGCTGTCCCACAGAGACAGTTGCTGCATTCACCCTCATGTGAATATGGCAGGTTTTGTGATGTGAAACAAGTCCTGGTCATTTATTTCATATCTTCTGTCAAGTAAATACTGGAGATGTTTCAGATTATATCTGAACAGCATGGTCCCGGACCTTTTGCAAGTCAGCTTTCCTCTGTCCTCCTGAGATTTCAAGGTATCCTGTGTCCAAACAATACACTTTACCAAGTCTTGTTCCATCTTGTTCCAGACATCCTTCCTCCAGGCAACCCTGTTCTCCCTTCATAAGGGGAAGCACATCAGCAACTCATTCACCTCTGCTTCCCTCATCTTTCACTGCTAGTATTGTATTTGGGAGCCTCTGTGTCTGGCTGAATAAACACATTTTGCACAGGACTTGGAAAACATTACGGTTGATGAGAATTAACACCTTCACATAGATCACATTAAAAATTCTTTCCTGGACAACAACTATTAAAAAGGTACAAGTAATCACTGCAGATCATCCTCAAAGTTCAGTGCTATAAACTTCCAAGTTACTACAAGCAAACAAGACTTCAAAATATATCTAAAAGGCTGCCCAAGTCACCAGCATTTTAAAGCAAGAATAATGTGGGAGCTCTAGGTATTTAATAGGAATCCTCTGATTTTGGGCTATAATACCATATAATGCCCTATAGCTATATCTGGGCAAGCATTCTCCTTTCTCTGCTCATATGCGCTTTTTGTAGGAGAGGATTTTTGTACAATAATTGTTGTAACTGTGAGTTACTAGAATCCCTGTTTGGCAGCTCAGAACTCCCCATACAATGTCCTGCCCATTCCCTCTGTATCATTCCTCTGCCGTGATTTAAGTTGAAGCTT
Organism: Ammospiza caudacuta; assembly: GCF_027887145.1. Lineage (NCBI taxonomy): Eukaryota > Metazoa > Chordata > Aves > Passeriformes > Passerellidae > Ammospiza > Ammospiza caudacuta. Next base: position 71,202,913 of record NC_080594.1, read on the forward strand.
GTCCATGTCTGATACTTTCTTTTGCACCTGGCCAAAGGCTAGAAAACCCCAGTAATGCACAAGATTACCTGGAGAAGTAGTTCTAACAGTATGTCTTTCAAAAATGGCATATAATTTCTTTTACAATCTACAAAGAACTGAAATCATTATGTAATGCTTTTCAGAAGGGCACTTGGTACAAGCGCCAATGTCTGTGTTATTAAGGCACATAGATTTAAGGAGCTACTCAAGAGTCAGGAGAGTAGTACATTGAGATTCAAAAAGTTGAAGAGGTTTCCTATTGAAATATTGACTGAATGAATCTAGGATGAATTAGAACTATTCCACTTAATTCATTTTCTAGGAGATAAACATGGTAAAATTTCAACCTTAACCATTAAACACCCCAAATCCTTTGTTCATTATTGGCAAGTCCATCCACACACAGAAGATGCTGTAATACCATTAAATCACCTCAATAGTATCAGTGATGAACAGAAATCTTACTCAGCTGAAGTAAAAAATAACTGATTCCTCCACAGAGCAAGTCATTGTAGCAGTATGAACTCCAAAACTCAGTCAGAACCCAGACAATGCTTTTCTTCCTATTCCATCCTTGTCTTACTTGTAATTTCTTTCTTAGAAGCATTCTGTTCTGATTCCAGTAATAGTTCCTTACCCTGTTTTCACATGGTTTTATCCATAGAATGGATAATTAATATATCCAGGAGTGCTCAGAAGATCAGTTATCTTATTTGTGAATAATAAAAGGACTTGATGTGAAAGCCCCTGGAAAGGAAAAAGACAAGGTGAAAAAAACAACCACAATCCTCTGAAAGCAGTGCTTATCCTGTGTGTGCACATTCACTGAGATATAAATATTCATTTCATTTTTCTTATTATACTGACAAGGACAAACCTTTTTCAGAGGTAGGTAGCTGATTTTTATAGAATCATAGAAGGGTTTGGGTTGGAAGGGACCTGAACGATTATGCAGTTCCAAACCCCCTGCCATGGGCTGGGACACCTTTCACTAGACCACATTAATCAAAGTCTCATCCCGGCTGACCTTGAACACTTCCAGGAATGGGACATCTACAGCTTCTCTGAGCAACATATTTCAGTGCCACACCACTCTCAGAGTAAAGAATTTCTTCCTAATATCCAATCTAAACTTACTCTCTTTCAGTTTAAAGCTATTTTTCCTTGTCCCACCACTATATTCAGGAAAATCCCCCTTTGAGGCTGAAAGGAAAGCAACAAATAGATGCACCAGTTCCCTAAAACTGTAAAAGAAATTAACAAGTTTTTAGACACGATGGTCCTGGGCTTGATCACAAAAAGGCAACAGAAAATAAACTACACCTGCCCTGGAATAACTGTAGTCAATGGAGTTATTCTGGTGTTGAGAGATTGTTCATCACCTCCACACTGATCCTTCAAAATGATGCTCATACCTCGTTTGAGCAAGATGAAGCTTCTGTTGCACCAGGGAAGGTGGAAGTGATCACCTAGTGCTGAAAATAACTCAGGCACATGCACAACCACAGTGAAGATGGACAAAGCAGGCAAAAGTCCTGCAATTGTAAGTGGAAGTATCCAGACATTTTGCTCTTCTTAGTCAAAAATTAAAATATTGGTGCAGACACAAATGTGCTTGCCAGTCTTCAGTGGCCTGAGAGATTGTACTTGCTTATACCTAGCATTAAAAATAGCATAAGAAATTAACTCTGGCAGGTACTTTAAAAATGTAAATATGACATAACTCACAGTTTTGGGGTTCTACATTTCAACACTTTCTTGTTCCCCTGCTGGAGCCATATCAGTCAACAAATTCACTTTGATGCTAATATGTTCTTTGCCTAGTCACATAAGTTCTTCTTGTCACTTCCATTGGACACAAGCAGTATTTAGGTATACACAAAGAAAATGAGGTAAAAGTGGTGAGATGAGAAACAGGGAAGAGAAAGTGTGCTTTTTATTGTAGCACACAAATGCACCTTTTATTCCAGGTCCTGCTGCTTTCTGCCTGCTCTCCTGGGACTTCAGATTCTGCTGGACAGAATGCTAGCTTCCTATTGTTACTAGACAGCAGTTGTGCCATACTGTGAGTTTAGAGATTCATGAATCAGTAATGCAAGACAGGGACAGCTTTTCCCTATTGTTTAACTCCAGCACTGCACAAAGGTCACAACACCAAAAGCCTGCTGGAATTAAATGGTGTCTTTTTGTTTTGTGTTAAAGCACTGAGGGGATATTATGATACAAAATATTAAGGGATATTAAGAAACAATCAAAGCTGTTGTTTTTTACAAAGCCAGCAGCCCAAGACACCTAAGAGTGACTGGTGTAAAAGAAGGGTCTGCTTACAAGATGTTCAGCTCTCCCCAGGAGGAACTGCCCAGACAGAGGGAATCAGAGCCGTGTTTATCTGAGGCTTTCTGCCCTTCCACCTAAGGCTTTCATCTCTCCTTTATTCTTTATCCCCCAAACTCCTTACTACACTGTTTTCCTTACCTGATGTAAACTGGACAGGATTTTGTTCATTGTGTTCAAGAAGAGACTTCAATGAGTTTTGATACACAGCAGGGCCTCTCTTATATCCTGCGTTGCACACTGCAGCCTGTCTGTATTTTACTGTTCAGAGTTTGCCAAGCATTCAGAAAGCAACAATGAAAAGTACATGTTTAGGATAATATAGCAATAGGATAATATAACAAATAGGACTATCTGTAAGAAAAAATTTAAAATATACATATAGTCCTTTACAACAAAGACCAAGTGTAACACTTCCATCTACCTCATGGCATATAATCCTGACCATATTTGCATAACACTTTGCTATGCTTGAGTGACTTTTTATCACTGAACATTTGAGTGGTCTAAAATTGATAATATTATTAATTTTGGGACACTTTGCCACAGCACTACATATATCAGACCACAGAGTGAAGACTAATTCAAGCCTGGGAAGCCAGAATACAATTTCTTATGCAACGTTACCACAGAGACCGTCCCAATGGCTTTAGTGCCCCAGGCAACCAGAAGGAGACAGGATACTGTTATAATGTGTTATTTCCTTCACCTTGGCTCATCCTACGCTGGGTACACAAGGCCACACAAAGATAGGGCAGTGTCAGTGACCCCTTTTGCATCTGGGATCTCAGGGACTCATTTGCCGCTGCAGTTCAGCCTCACTGCCCTCCACTTCTGGCTGAACCTGGAGCTCCTACAGCCTTTTCTGAAATGCAAAGTGGGTGACTTTGCCAAGGTCACACGGCGAGTGCATGGCAGAGAATAAAACAGCACTCTTTACACACATAACATCAGATGTCTTAGCACTCAGATGTTTTCAGACAACTCCTGGACTCCAGCCTCAACACTGTGTTTGCTTACTAGCTAGAAAGCAGGAGAGAGTGGAAAGCCCAGGGAGCCTCACACGGACCTGGTGGGAGATATCAAGTAGGTCAGTTGGGCTATTTCACTGCTGTTCTTTGTGTTCTATGAAAGATTGTACATGTGGTAAATTAAAAGAAAGACCATGCTTGTCATAAAAGTGTGCTTGTGATTGTAAAAAACCCTGGAATTATGGCATGAAATGAACAAAGAAAGTGCTGACAGAAAAAAAACAGCTTAGAGTCATAAGACTCTAAACAAAAGCTTATTCTTTATTAACACATATTTAATTTCAATGCCTACTAAAACAAATGACAAAATCTATGTCAAAAATTCAACACCTTTTTTCTGTTGGGCAATCCCTCATGATTCTTTGCACTTACTGAGAAGGAAAAAAAAAATAAAAGAAACCAAAACCAATAAAGAAAAGATGCATTGCAAGAAATACAACTAGCTAACATTTATATAGATCAAATAGGATAAATATTAAAAAGCCCCTCCAGATCTGCAGTTGTCTGGGTAGCAGGACTCCCTTGAACATCTTAAAGCATAAAACATCACAGTAACTGAGTCCTTCTAACCTAGAGTAAAGTTGTTAATGAATCCATTTTCTGTACAAAATTCTGTGAGGAAAGTCTAGCTTCTGCTACACAATCAAGTAACAGTATTCTTCTGCTGCCTATGCATTTTTTTCTTAGTTTTGGATTTTTTTTTTTTTATAAATTTTATCCAAGTTAGAAATGTCAGAAAAAATTGGAAAAGTATAGCAGCATTTTTTTACAACTTCATGGAAGATACAGAAAAGATAAATATAACCACAGAAGGCAGAATAGCTTTTTATCACATGTAACATCTGGAGAATAACAAAAAGCCATGGGATATGGAAAAATTATTCCTTTTTTTGTAAAATAACCAACAATGTATGGAAAAAATATGTTCAGATTCACCATGAGACAGCCAAAATGAAACAGAAAAACAAAGCTAATGTCCTTCTTTGAGTCTGATAAAGAAAGTAGTTGTTTATAGCACTAATTTGTACAGTGTCTATCACCATTTCCACTAGGTGTTCTAATTACAGAAAAGTAATGATGCAAAAGTTGCTAAGCAAATGTTAAACACAACTAGTGTATATTCTGGAAGCCCTAAGGGGCTGTTAGATTTAAGTACTGGAAGACAGAAATAGGAATTAGCTCTTCAGAAGGGAAGGAAATTGTGTGGATACAGAGCCTTGCCCCAGAGCACAGTGTACAAATTAGGGATGCCATCCTTAATATGAGGCCTACCTAGCAGGTCCAGGAATCTGTGCTATTATTTATATTATTAACAACAGCATTTAAATCAAAATAGTTCTCCTGAAGACTCTAATTGGTATCTTCTGTTACATTTGGCCTTGAATAGTCATGAGGGCTTAGGGCTTCTCTGACACAGAATGTGCCAAGTGTGGGAAAATATGTTGATAAGTGCATTAAATAGATTCTTTCTTTCTTTCTTTCTTTCTTTCTTTCTTTCTTTCTTTCTTTCTTTCTTTCTTTCTTTCTTTCTTTCTTTCTTTCTTTCTTTCTTTCTTTCTTTCTTTCTTTCTTTCTTTCTTTCTTTCTTTCTTTCTTTCTTTCTTTCTTTCTTTCTTTCTTTCTTTCTTTCTTTCTTTCTTTCTTTCTTTCTTTCTTTCTTTCTTTCTTCTCTCTTTCTCTTTTCTCTCTCTCTTTCTGCCTTTCTTTCTGTCTTTCTTTCTCTGTTCTCTGTTGTTGTTTCTCTTGGCTGACAGCTGCCAAGACCAAGCACTTCTCAGCCAAGCAATGGAGAAAAAGGAGTGAAATGGGACTTCTCAAACAACCAAATGATCCACAGAGCACTCAAAGGCAGGCAGATGTTTTCTACATTAAACTGAGCCTCTAAGAAAACAAAAGGGCAACATATCAAAATTCTTATGTAAATTTCTCTGATTCAGCTCTTTCTCTGAGGCCTGGGGACAATTAAAAAACCTGAAAGATAATTCACATGCTCATCCCAATACGGTACTCATCATGAAAACTCATCACCATCATCCATAAGGATTTTGCAAGGCTGATTTAGTCTTCAGTAAATAATTTTAAGCCTGAAGAAATTAAAAAAGGCATTTAATCGATGATACTTTAAAATAGGGAAGGTATCTTAGCTATTTCTAGATGGTGGCATGTTTGTGCCACATTTAAAGAGCTCAAATATTTCCTTTTTCCTCTGTTTACTTTGTGACAGCCTTCACAAAGTCTTCACAGTACTCTGACGCTGGGATGGCTGCTCTACACAGAGAATCTCTTTTGTTTTACCAGGTGAATCCAAGGAGTTTCAAGCATCTTTGTTTCTTCATTTTGAGAATTTGCGACCAGAGAAAATGGGAGCCAATGGTATTTCAAGTCCCAGGTGTGGTGTACTTCATATGCATAAGAAAGCGCTGAGATGCAAGGGGTGAAAGAGGCAAATTAAAGCAACCAACCAGCTTACTTTCATGGTTAGCTTGTCTAGACCACCCTGTATAGGTACAATAAAACACTTTCATTTGCGCCACCAGAGATATTTCAGTGTTACTTTTGCATTATTCTGAAAGACTCAGAGCCCTTGAATTATGCCTCATGTTATTCCTCAAGTTTCTCTAGTATCCTCAACAGGAAATGTTCCTCCATTTGGGGTTTCTTTTCTTTTTCTTTCTCAAACCTGCCACAACTGGCATGTCTTAACTCATCTCCAGCTTATTTATCTCTGTAGAATTATTCCTTCTATCTTTGAGCTTTCTTGTTTCTCAGGACTTGTTTCTGGGGTTTTTGTGTTTGTTTTGGGATGATTTTGGGGATCATTAACATTTCTGAAAAGTGAGACCTATGAGATGCATCTGCCCTGTTACTAGAGAGAAACCATGTGTATGATTTGACACACCACTTTGCCTGTACAAGAGGCTTCAAGTGCCTCTGAGCCAGCCAGGAGTGCTTGGCTTTCAGGGAGCAGAATTTGGCTTTGTTTAACCCATTAGAGCACACCTTGCACTCAGACCAGGCTCCTTCATCCATCCCACCAGCCAAAGCTGGTGATGTGACAGGCAGCCCTCCTTTGGGCTCTTTTGAGAAGGTCTGATGCTGTCAAACAGAATAGGAGATGGAAGGCAAGGTTCCTGCAAAGCAAACACCATGCTGTGGGAGGAATTTGTGCATGTGGTTTTCCTGGGAAGTCATGCCTCAGTCAAATGCCTATTGCAGTGACTAGGTATGAGAAATAATTTCATCATGTCCCACTTACATGTGGCCAAGGGGATTCTCCTCGACAGTCTCACACTTCCTTTAAAAGATCCTGTTAGGGTTTCTCATGGAGTGACTTGTCACCATTCTGCAGGAATCTGCTCTAGGAATCTCCTGCAGGAATGCTGATGGATATAATGGCAGGCCCACTCTACTTTTGCTCAACAGACAAACACAGAGTTTGTTTCATGCCATCAGCCCTGTTTGGCAAAAACTCAGGAAAAAGGCAAAAAGATAAGCTGTAAAAATTATAGAGGCACGGCATTCTTTTCTCCAGTTGGTTTTTCTACAAAATCAATTCCACATCCCCAGCTTAAGACACTGTCAGATCTGTATCTTAACAAGGCACAAATTTCAATTAGTTCTTTTGTTTCCCTAATTACTGGGACTTAGAAATACTGTAAATCTAAAACCCATTCATGCCAAAGATAAATCCTAGAATGAACTGTCATTTCCAAATCCCATATGCAAAAAATATGGCTTTGGAGGAAAAGAAGGAAATATTTTTGTGGTAGTTCTTTCTGTTCTACCAGGAGAAGAAGGAGCTGTTTGATGTTTTGACAGAGGTTTGGAATATTAGAAGTAATTCCAGTAGACATTAGTAGGCAAAGTGCAACTGAGGAGTATGTTCAAGGAGGCAAATGCACATAATTTATTTCATGGTTTACACAGAGAGAGAATGCAAAGACATAATATACTGCTTTGCTTACAAAGCTCCATCATTAATGAGAAATAAAATACATGGCTTAAATTATGGCAAGGAATCATTTTCCTCACACTTTTTTTCCCCATTAAAAAAAAACTTATTTTTATGTAAGTAATATTCACCAAAGGGAAATTCTTACTCTTTTGCTGGCTTGGACTACTTCAAACCATTGATTTTTCTAAAATTGTTCTTCCAGTGGGAAGTGTGTGGAACTTGTTTAGATTGGGGAATTTGAAGGGGGGGAGAAAAATAGCTTTTAAAAAGGTTGTGTATTCAGACAGGAAAATTGATTGAGTTCTTGGAGAAATAAAGGCAGCAAGAAATTAGTTGCCAACTGGCTTCTTTCCTCTTCCTGGATTTCACAGCACACTCCAGCCCACAGGTGTTTTTCAGCATTAAAATCAATGTTTCTGTGCATGCCTCAAAGCAGAAGCTGGCACATCTGTCCTACCTTGATTTTGCTAGCACAGATATAAATCAGCGGCAAGAAGCAGAATTATGTACTTTTAGGGCTACACCACATACAAACTTGACAACATTGTCACTTGTACGGGTTGTTACTGTGGCTGTTGGGATTACATTAGCATGCTGCTCCAGCTAAAGCCAGGATCCTGCCTTCATTCTGCTGTGTAGATGCAGCCTTATCCAAACCATGACAGGGCTATGAGAGGTATTTGGGTACTCAGTCCCATGACACATTTCTAGATGTCTGCCTATCTGCTAATGGCTTTTGCTAACAGACAGCTTCAAAACATGCACTGCACTTCAGGGCATGGATTGACTAATTCTTCAGCAGGAGACGGCCAAGATATATATCCGAATTTCTTAATTAATGAATAGGGAGTTTAATGTGGCATCAAACTTAATTGCACATCTGGTGCATCACCTAGGTAGTGCCCAGTGATACAGCCTCTGTTTTCCAATCTGTCACAATGTTTTTCATAGGCAAGGTCTGAACACAAACAGGGATGGCAGATGCCTCCAGCCACTGCTATCTTGGAAAGTGTTAGTACTGAATTTTAGGTAACTGTTAAAAGAATAGCAGAATTTAGGCCCTACTATCTAGTGAATAAATATAGAACCAGGGGTTAGGGTATGAGCTATGTAAAAAACCATACCTGAGACAATTATTTATGTGCCCTGTATTGAACACACAGGACTGGTGTGTTGAACACCAGTTTTGAAAGGACCTTGATGCATTCCCAGGTACACTTCTCTACCAGGAAGCGGCTGAGTTTAAAATCTCTGGTGGCCAGAAAGAAAGGAGCCAGCAAAACTTCAGCTCCAGATGTGAGGAGATCAGCCAGGAAGGACAGCTGTGTTCTGAGTGCATCATCCAAAGCACCACTGGCCAGCTGAACAGGGGGATTGATTGTCCTGCTCTGCTCTGCGCTGCCCTGGCCTCACCTACAGTGCTGTGTGCAGTTCTGGCCACCACAATATAAGAAAAATATAAAGCTATTAGACAGTGCCCAAAAGAGAGATGTGAAGATGGTGAAGGGCCCTGAGGGGAAGCTGTATGAGCAGTGGATGAGGTCACTTGGCTTGTTCAGCCTGGAGGAGACGAGACTGAGGGGAGACCTCATTGTGGTCTACAACTTCCTTGTGAGGGAAACAGAGGAACAGGCATTCTGAAGGGCCAGGAGTGGACTTTGATGTTCTTTGTGGGTCCCTTCCAGCTCAGGATATTCTATGTTTCTGTGGGCATACCAGGGAGAGTCTACACTGAGATAACAGAGCATGGAATGAGACTGTCAAACCAACAGAGGTAGGTGGGGGAATCTCCATCACAGGGGTACTGGGATTACAAGTGGTAAAAAATTCAGTCAAGATGTCAGCAAAGTGATAACTAATCCTGTAACTCTTCCAGCTTCAGGGCAGGAGGATGAGCAGGGATTTTATAGAGTCCCTCAGAGATATTTACTTTTCTGTGATTGTAGGAACCAATCTGTAGCTGACATTATCAAATCCTTCTTGTGTACACAAGCCCAGTGTGCATATAAGATATACCCTGCTGATTAGAGGTCTTATTGTTATTGAGCCATTGCCTTTCATCTGTTAATTACTAAAGACAGCTCAACTGTGGAGCATTAATAATTCTTATAGGTGGTAAAAGCCATGGCTACAGTTGCCATGGCTTCAAAAGGAAAGAAATCTAAAGGAAGTATTTTGTGGGAAAGAAGAAACTCACCAGAAATAAGAAATTAGTGGCATCTCTTGATTAAAAAATGAATTGATTATTCAGGATTAACATCACACAGAGCATTGCTCTGACTTCCAGGAAGATAACAAGGTTCTATACTTCCTATTCCCCCTCTCTTTGATAAAAGGGATACAATTTTATTTTGTCCAGTGGAACCACTGATGAGATCATAGTATTCTCTGCAACCTCACTGCTTTAGTATCTGCATATGTGAGTCCCAGGGAAAGTTTTTACTGGTGAAGAGCTATGGTCTGGAGGAAAGTACAGTATTATAGGAAGTATTATGTGATTACTTGCAAGCAAACCTTTTCTGAAAGCATTCATAGGAGCCCTGTGCACAGTGTAGAGGAATCTCAAAAGATACCCTTAAACATCACTGGAGAAATCATGGAGGGTTTTGGTTTTTTTTTTTGGCACATTGACTGACCTAGCTGGGCAGATGTCCTAGAAGAGGAAAATGCACCAGTGATTCCAGATGACTTACTGCACTTCTGACTTTTCAAATCCCAGCTGTCCAACAACAAGATTCTCTCTGCTATCACAAAAAAAAAATGCACACCAGCAACACTATCTGCTTTGCCTTCTGTCCAAGTAGACATCATGGTTGGAAATTCTGAAGAAAAGCAGAAAGAAAACATTCTAGTTGGGGTGGATGGGAAGACAGAACTTGGAAACACTAGTTTCTCTGCAACATTATTTTCTCTCTGGTTTGGCCAGCACTTCACCCAGGGAAATCTGATCCCATACTGTCTTACACAAAGATTTACTAGCTGATAGCAGAATCTGTGGGTGTGTGAAAAGCCTGACAAAAACGGTAAGAATTTATTTATGGCTGCAAATATTACATCCATATGGGAAAGTTCATTTGTCTTTAACTTTTTTCAGACACATTAGAGACTGTTATTGATTTAATAGTGTAGTGGAACATAGAAAGAAAAAAGTATAACAGGAGAAAAGTAATTATTGTAATAGGAGCAATATATGTATAATTCCATTTTAAAAATTAGTTACTTCTCTTTCTCTATCATGATTTTTCCCTAGGCACAATTTTCTGTTCATTAGGAGATAATTACCTTCACTGCCAAGCAGTTTATAAATGCACTGTTTATAACAGGAGAGGATTTGAGAGTCACATTTCTTGTCCAACATGTTATTGCTGTTGAGGCAGTCTTGCTGTATTATATCCAATAGGTCACTAGACATGCAAATGGATCCATGTGCACTTGGTAATAGTTCAAAATTATTTTATTCCCAAAGGCCGTAGTTAAAAAAGATGGATTTGCTGATTAGTCTTTCCATTCCACACCAATACTACCAAACACTGAAAGACATGCTCTTTACTTCACCCTCCTCTGCCTCTCCTTGCGCTCAGACACAAGCAGCTTCTGAGTGATGTGGTGTTCCCCACACAACATTAAAAAGTGGCACTACAGAAATAGAGCACTAAGCTGTCTTGCATCTGAGGAGGGCATGCAATAATTAAACTTCACACCACCTTTGCAAGTTAATTACCATCATCCTTATATCAACAGATGAGAAAATGAGAAACATGGGAAAGTGAGACCACGCAGCAAGCCTGAGCTCAAGACCCCCTCTTGCTCATGTTCATCATTAATCTTCCCTTTTGAACTGTGGCTCTGCAGCTCAAGTGCTGGCTGGCAGGTAGCTGGAGAGAGTGTGCACAGCTGCATGGAAAACAACACCTCAGTCACTGGGCTCCTGCCCCTTAGCCCGCTGAGGAGGAGCACCATGGCAAGAAGGAAGCCCCAGTGAGCAGGAACCCTTCTTCAGCCTTCTCCTTCAAGCATGCAAATAACAGGTCATAGGAAATGTGGTCCATATTTAGCCAGCTAAGTACCCAAGGGGCTCTTTTGCCTCCCTGGATAGCCAGCAAAGAGTTTGAAGAAGTATCCAGAAGAAAATTCAACATTCTTGAGATCTGAGTTGCCATGTATAAATAAAAAAAATTGTATATCCTCAAGGAAATAGCCTGTCTCCTGGTTAAAAAATTCAGTGACTCCAATTTTTCCTCTCTATTATATCTCCCCTACTACTTGCTGAAAGTGCTGATTTGGCACTGGCATCTGAATTTGCACATTGTAATAGTCATTAAGCAACAGTAATGTGTAGTAATCTCTTTACCATAGACTTTCTAAATCCTTCATTTCCACATGCTCCTGGAAGGCCAATGCTGTAAAGCTAGGATATGCTTCTTACTTAAAGAATTTGAAACATTAAAAAAGACGCACAGCACACTAGGCAAAACAGCCCAGAAATTATTGCAAAACTATTTTATTTTCTGCCTTGTACAATAAAGCATGACAGAAAAAAAAAGTTCCCAGAAAAATGGAACAATGGAGAGTAATATAATCTGTGGGGCTTGTGTCCTTCATGAGCTATTTTTAATGGGCCAGACAATGAGGTCATTATTTCTGATATTGAAATTATGATTTTACAGTAGAGTGCTGTTAAACAAGGACCTAACTAAAGGGATTTGGTCATTCACTCTATGGAGAAGAGAAAATATAAAATATTTGTTTCTCCCTTATAAATTTCCACTGGATTGGAAGTCCAGTAGGAAGCCAAATGTGTCCCACAGAAATGACTTATTCTTGGGTTCAATTCACAAATGAAAAAGCTGAGTAAGTAAAATTACAATTTGAGGGGGAAAAAGCATACAAAATAAATCAAATGAGGTTTAGATGAAAGAATCATGAACATTTTCATTCATTTGAAATTGATAAGTTTCTTTTTATTTCCAGATATAGAAGAATTAAAAAGAAACAAAAACAAGGACAAAATAAGGAAAAGGGAAAAAAGCATGCATGAAAAACTAGTTCTTGGAACCATTGAAAACACCACAAAAAGCACGCGGCAGCATTTGTCACCTCTGTCCAGAATAAGCTGATTAAAGCACTCATCTGGGACCAATTTCCCCTTGTCATGAAACTTGGAAAAAGAGATCAGGTTTCTCTCCTCTAGACTCCCAGCCTATGGAGTCCCCTTCTTCAGAGGGAATATTTGTTTATAATAATAGTTAAATAACTAAAGAAGCAGAATTTGATTGTTCAGTGGGAAAAGTCTCCTTAGAAGAAAGATATTCAAACTCCCTTTCAAAATCAGTTAGGGTTTTGGGGTCTTCAACATGTTGGGCCAGTATCCTAATCACCAGGATTATGAGAGCTGGAATTACTTCAGCAGATGCTCCTTTTGAATCCAACTCAAAAAAATCGAAGCACTGAGCTTGGAGAATGCTGAAACTAATCTTTTTGACATTGCCAACTCTTTTTTTGTTTGGTGTTTTTTTCTTTCTTTGCTTGCCTTTCTTCAGAGAAGACTTTCTTTCAATTTGACCTAAATTTGCCACTGGTTTCAAGTGGAATTGTGAAAGTTTAATTCAGAAACAGAAAGTGGCTAAGCTGGAGTCAGGGCTGGTCTCAGAGTACCTCTCAGCCCAAACATCCTTAGCTCCTTTACTCTCCATACCAATCTCCTACCCTGCTAGAGCTACAGATTTGTGTCAGCTTTCAGACACATGCCTCTATCAGAAATTTGATTTTATCTCACACTTAAGCAGTTAAGGAAAAACAGTCTAGTCTAAAGATAAACTTTTGGCAAATTTCCTACGAAATTCTGTAATGTATTCTTGAGTCCCTTGTGCATGAACTCTCTTAACTGTCTACCTGAAGTCATCTCATGAAGTGAGCAAATAAAATTGCTTTGCTGGCTCTCTAATATCAGAAGAAATCTCTGTAAGTCTGAGACAGCTCTGAGAGTCAGGATCTGCTGTCAGGGAAAGGGGCAGTACAACATCCAGCCCATCAGAGAGGACCTGCATGAAAGACCCAACCCTCTCAAATGAGCATAGCAAGAGTGATTTCTGCTCAGATCTTTTTGGTGCTTCTCTCTGATCTTTTTCAGCACTGTTTCTTCCATAAGTTTTCTGGTGTCTTCCTGTTTTTTGAATGTCCTGGGACGTGAATATCTGTGTGCATTACGATGCAAACATCAAAGGCATGGAAGTGGCTCACTCTCTGTATCTACAGCTGACAATGGGGCTGTAGTTGTCCTATCTGATTTCAAGTTTGTAAACTATCTGGGCAAAAACATTTAACCAGCTGCAACAGTTTAATGGTACCCTCAGTCAAAAGGCTTTGACTTCCCCTGACTTTGCTTCAGCTCAGCTCTAACAAAGGAAAAACAACATCTGAGTTCTAGCAAGGGAATTATGTATTGTTATGGGTAGGGCTGGAGCTCCTGGAAACTGGTGGGTGTAACAATCCCCCCTCAATGGAGAGAATTTAAAAAACTGTTATAGTATTCTATGGAGATGTTTGCTCAAACATCAGAGACCTTCTCACCAACTCTGCACTGACAAATTATTCAGATATTTTTCCAGGGATCAAGGCTTTTAGACTTGTTTTACTGGAGGTATCTATCTTTGAGAAACAGGAAAAGTACAGGAGAACACAAAGACATGGCATAAATTATGTTAAAATGGTTACCCACAAATGGGAGAATGAGCATGATAACAAACCAGAAAAAGCAGTGTGATGCACAGACAGACACAGACAGTGCTGGGCAACAGGTTTACTATGCTGGAGAACACACACTATAAAAAGACCAAAAAAAAAAAAAGAGTTGAAGTGACACTAAGTATGAAAGAAACTAGCTATGAGGTAAAGCAATGTGAGATAATAGAGATATATGAGAATCAGGTGATAGAGAAGAATGTGAACTGAAGTGCAGGCAATTCAGCATCAAAACAACAGACAAGAGATGTGCATCCAAAGACAGGAAGAGAAAGGACAAGACATGCATATCAATATCAGAAAAAAAGAAAAAATCTGGGGTCTGGTCGTGATGGTAGGCTCTTTCATAGGAGATCCATCAGGCCTGACAGAGAAGCACATCCAGGGCACAGAGGGATGTGCAGTCTGCCAAGAGGACAGGTACACAGTGTGGACCTCAAACAAAGGAACAAAGGGACTGGGAAGGAGCAGCAAAGATCTGCCAATCATTCTTCATGCTGGAACAAGTAATATTGACAAAATAAAACCAAATAAAACTGATACTATAGACCAGCCTCCCAAAAGGAGTATGCTGAAGGAATGTGGAGATGCAGAGCCTGGGTTTAAGAAAGTGTCTGCAGACATGTTTTTATCATTGCTGTCTGTAACACAGGAGGTGATTCAGTGATGCTGATAATCTCACTGCTCCCAAAATCCTGGAGAAGAGGCTGTGGAGGCAGGAGTAACACTGCTGATCCTGGAGTCTTTTGAAATAGATGGCAATGATTTTGCAAGGAGATCTTGACGCATGAGACACCTGTCGGCAGTTCAGGCATGTAAATAGCCCCCAGCTTAAACCATGTTCTCCCACTAGTCAGTAGAGAAAAGATGCACTTCCAAAGGATTCACCTCATCTGTCCTGGGTGCCTATTTTAATATGGAATGACTTGCCTTTTCAGAGAGACCTCTCTGTCACATACAGACAAAACTAAATGGTTTAAATTCAGACAACACTAAATGGTTTAAATTTAGACAAAAATGCCTGCACAGAATTTTATTTATATATGTATATGTATGGATTAGGGTTCGATTTAGATATAGATTTTGCTTCTGTTTGAGACTGTAAATAACAGTGTTAGAAAAGCTACTTTATAATAGACTTAATATTTCTAGAAGAAAACCTCATCATCTGCATGCAGTGTTCCTTTACTTGGCCTGCGTAGAAATAAATATTTTTGTTTTCAATAACTAAAGTTGGATGGGGAAAAGGTGTGAGAAAAACACATTGAAATATGGGGATTTCAATGTTTTAGTTGTTATAAGATCTGACCTTTCAAGTGATAAAAATGTGAAATTTGAGGCTATTTTTGCTACTAATAATATGCATGTTTACATGTAATATTTGAAGCTCTCAAAACACAGAGAATGTTAAGTATTGCCAATAAGTATTTCTGAACAAATTCCTGAAAAAGAGGTAATTTAGGTTGGAGTCATCTGCTGTAATTTAGATGCCTACCATTTGGTCATATGAATCCAATGTACTTACACTGTGTTCTTTTTATGTTTGCTAATAGACCCCTTTTCCTAAGGGCAATTCACCTTTGCTAAGAAAGGCATTTATAATAGGCCAGGAGAATGGCTTTCCACCTATTTTCCTCCTTTCACTATCAATCAAGCCTAAGGTAATTGTCTCCACAATTATATATATTAGGTGTATAACTTTTCAATATCCAAAATGAAGGAAGACAGTCCTACTCTAAATATCCCAGAAAGAGTCAGATCTTTCAAGTATCCCCATTCCCATGAGGTCAGAAAGTGATGTTGGAGCAGAGCTGCAAATCGAGTCCAGCACAAAATTTTCTGTGCTGTGCTGCCTCCTGTTCCCATCCCTCTGTTTACAACCACAAGCAAGATCAAGCCCAATTTATGTAGCTATTTGTATGCAAATTAGAGGATATTTTCAGATGCATTCAGCTCCATGTAGGAGGCAGGCAGCATTTAAAAATGTGTTTTTCCCAGGATGATAGTGAAGTTTTCAGTTTCTATTTTGTTCATCCTGCATTTGTTGGCAGGATGTTGTTCCTGACACTGATTTATAAGCATTTTAAAGCCCAGTGTGTCATACACTTCCTTGCATCCAACAGAGTCTCTGTCTAAGTTTCCTCTCTTTCTCTGAGCTCTGCATCTCAGCCTCTCCATTCTCTTTGCTGGGTCCAGATGTCTCCTCTGTCTCCCCATTCACAAGTCTCCAGAGCCTGCTCCAAACTTGGCACACACATTCTATTCCTTTGCACCCTGTCTTCTCCCATCACTGCCTTACAGGGTCACTTGCTTTATCTCCCTGCCCATTATCATTTCTGTATTTCCAGGTCTCCCATCTGCCATCTATGACAATGCTGTATCTTAGCTTTATTTCTGTTAGATCTTGACTCTTTTTTATGTATATTTCTACTTCCAGGATCACTATTTCCTGCCCCAAACATCTTTGCTCTTTCCTATCCCTTCCCACATATCTATCTCACAAGATAACTATTCTCTTGGTTCTTCTGATGTTTTCTCTCTCATATTCTTCCTTACACTGAATTTTAGAAGACTTAGTGATAAGCAGGAGAAAGTGGAAGTTTCTTTTCCAAAATCCAAATTTAAGAAACCTTTTTATCTTGATCACACCAGAGTGAATCTAAAGTAACCTCACTGAAGTCAGTGGAGCTACACCAGCAGGAAATAAAAGATGGTTGTACAGATCCCAGATACTTCCCTCAGCCCTCTAAGACTCTATGCATAAAATAAATTAGTTTCTGTCAGGAAATGGTTCAGAGTAATAGAATTCATCATCTCCCAGTATTGTTGGAGCAGATCCTGGCATGGTTCCAGTACAGAATAGCACTCTCCCAAAATAGTTCTCTTCTGAGCCTAAGTCAGGAACCACGCTCAGTTTGAATGCTGACACCTGGTTTGGAAGCTAGAAGGTTTACTTGTATGCCAAAGGCCATTCCATGCCAGCTGTGTGGGAAAACTGTCACAAGCACATCTGATGTTCTTAAAGCTGTATCCTTACAGACACTCCACTGTTTCACACTAAGGTCCTGTCTCTGTTATGGTTTACTAGGGTCTGTCTAGGACAGACTTTAGGAAACCATTCCACTCTAAGTAACAAATAGTTGTCTTGGTAAGCACATATCAATGCAGAATAATCTACCCTGATGTCTAGATCCAGCCTGGATTGTGGCTTGCCTACACCTCTTCAGCCAAAGAACATTTGGAAGCACTCCATTATTAGTAACAAAGACAGGCCAGATATGAGTGAAGGGATGCTGGTAAGGAAAAAAGTCAGGGACTGGCTCCTCCTGACCATGCAGAGGAAAATATGGGAGCCTTGGATGGCAGCTACAAGGTCTCTGCCCCCTGCTACCACAATCATTACATCCTTTCACAGAGATTTCAAGTTCTTCTCACTTTGACATAGCCATCCTCTATCCTCCTGCAACATCCCTCTAGTCATACAAGCAGAAGTAGGAGTCCCATGACAGGGCTCTACTGGTCAAAGGCATTGTCTGCCAGATTTTTGCCAGTCATATTTCCTAATTACTGCAGGTAAACAGAAATTATCTCCCAAAGGTGAAATTTTTATACATCAGTTGGTATAGGCTATTATTTACTCATTGGATTTACTTTCACACATTTGCATGTTGTCTTTGATACCGTAATGACTGAAAACAGCCAAATTATATGTGTTTTGTTTTGCACTACAGACTTTAATTTTCTGGTAGACTGAAGGACCAATCTTACACTGGTCAATAACTTACAGGCTCTTATTTAAGTATTTTTACCAAGAAACAGTTTATTCCAGTAGTTAACAAGCACCCAGCAAACTGTCCTAAGACAAAGCTAAGGACAAGTTAATGGTGTAATAAACCAGTCATTACATAAAATGATCAGTTTCTACTATACAGTATTATTGCTTTATTGACCCCTCCTTAAAGATTTATCACAGTAGTATTTTATTGCGGTTACAGGACACATGGTTGTAGTACTACTGGGTGTAATTTAGCTTATGCTTCTGTTTTACTTTTAATTTCATTTAGTGCTTGCTGTGGACAAAGAGCCAAAAGTGTTGGAAGCACAACATATGATGACAGAGAAGGTCACTTTTGCGAAATGGAAGCAGAACAGTAGGCACTGGGGGAGTGAAGGAACCAGAGGGATGCTTTTTGCTTGAATCTGAGCTGTAGAGCAAATAGAGGACTAATGAGTCTGTAGAGAAGGACTACTTCTGCAGTTTTCCCTGTGCAAGAAGTTCCACAACCAGGCAATTTCCTCTTCCTGTCTCCACCAATCGAGGGTTACTGTTTCCTCCTATCTGACTGCAGATCTACCTTAATTATTATTTCTTTAAGTGTTTCCATCAAATTGACGCCAGGTTCCAAGAAAAGTACTGTGCCAGTTCTTCTGGAAAGAAAGTGACTTGGTTTGGCTGTCACTACAAAGATGTCACATGCATCTGTACTGGAAAATATGAGACAGATCATAAACTAAAGCAAGGGCGGCAAAATAGAGAATAAGGCTGTAAAGCAAGGCACCATCTTGGCAAAAGTGAGGATGTCCTATCTCTGCAGTGGGAGAGAATTTATTTCTTTATTACCCGTTTTAGGACCCTTTTCCATGTCAGATGGCCAGCCCACCTTAGAACAGCATATGTAATTAAATTGTGCAGATGTGGCCAAAGTACTTAAATCCTCCCCCACCTCAAAAAAAAGTTTTAAAAATTTAAAAAAATTAAATTAACCCATAGGAGAAATCAGGAGCTCACAGATAACACCATAGTTGGTTACTTGGGGAAGTGGTCAGTATACTGGCAGGCAGGACTTCCTCTCAGGAATCTTAGCCAGCTGGGAAAGCAGTCAGGCAGGAACCTTATGGAAGTCAAATTCAAAGCTGTAACTGGGGAGGGAAAAGCCCATGCTACAAAACACACAGGGGATCCCCCAGATGGAAAACACTTTGCAAAGAAGGACAAGATCTTTATGGACACCATATTGACCACTAATGTCCCCTTGTGTAAAAGAAAGCCAACATCTTGGGTTACATTACTGGGAGGTTGGCCAGTACATCTCAGAAGGTGGTCTTTTTCCTCTGCCCAGCCCAGGCAAGACACATCTGGAGTGTTGGGTCCAGTTCTGGTCTCCTCAGTGCCAGGGAGACATGGGCACACAAGTGAGCACAGCAGAGGCAACCAGCCTGGCTGGGGGCTGGAGCACCTGACATACAAGGAGAAACTCTGAGACTTAGGAGTGCTGGCCTTGAGGAAAAAGAGGTTATTGCTGCCTACAACTCCTCATGGGAGAAATCTTTGAAGCTGGTACTTGGAGCTGGTCCTGCTTTGAGCCGGATGTTGAACTGAAAGCAGGTGTCTCTTCAACCTGAGTTACTCTTTTTTCATGTGACCCAGCTGTGTGAAGGCAAAGACAGAGTGAAAACCTGTGTGTGTAGAGACACCCCATCCATGTGGTGGAAGGAGAAGTAATCTTCCCCTCAACTTATTTCCTCCCCTCTGCAATGCCAGATCTGTGGGCAGGAAGATTAGTTGATAAACAAGAGTGGATTAACAAGTTCATAAACTCAGTTTCTGTGAAGAGCATTGAGAGGGCAGAGAGATGGAATTTGCCCCTTTGTTTTCCCTCAAAAATGACGTGGAAAAGTTAGGAGGCCAATCTGAAACAACCAGTTCCAGAGGAAGCATGGTAAGCAGCTAAAAAACATGGTCTCAAGGCCTGTAGAAAGGCATGAACCTTCCCTGACTTCTCAGCAAAAATTTATTCAAAGAACATTCTAGAGATTAAAAAAAAAAAGGCAGGAAGGGAGGGTGAGGAAGAAGATAAACAAAATGCTATTTTCCAACTGGTGAAACTACGTGGGACAAATTTCTCAACAAAAAATGCTCAGTTCCTTCACAGGTATTTTGCTTTCTTGTGACATAAGTCGGAAAAGACCATTTAGGAAAGGATGACATCCTGGGACACCCTCTGTAGCCACATGACAAAAGTGCTGATGCCTGTTTCTCAATTTTTGCCCATAGATAAAGTTTTTTAATGAGCAACTCCACTAAGTGGTACAATGGAATGAAGATCTTTAATATGCTGAAAGGAGGCAGGCAGTGAAAGTGGCATTTTGGACATCATCATTGTTACATAATATCTCTATAAAAGCATACATAAAGACAATTTTTATATTTACACAGTTTTTTAGTGGACTTTTGTGCTAGTGAGGATCCTTAATTGCAGTGGTCAAAACCATAACTGAAATACATGCAGACATTATTCTAAACATGCAGCCTTCTTTTAAACTGGTTCTGTCTGATAGCAAAATGTACCCAGTCACTGAGAAAAACATTCTGGTGGTTCAGCCTGAGCTGAAAACCAAATTTCTTGTGCTTTGCTGGTAACCCTACCCAAATGAGACATTTAAAGTTACCTTGAGGGATGTCTACATGATCAACAATCACGGCAAGGGATGTTGTGAAATACAGCCCCACTCAGCTCCATGAATAAGGGATTACCCTTTAAAAGACACATTGGTGGCAAACAGATGTTATCTCCACATGCACTCCACCTCTGGATTTTGCTAATCTACGAGTTGAGAGCTTCAGATCACACCAGGGCCAAAATACAGGGAGATGCCAAACCAAGTTATCCCAGCAAGACTTTTGGCATTATTAACATTTCATGGTAGTCGGGAAGAGAGACATAAATATTCAGTAAAGAAACTGGAAAAATAAAACTAATTCTCTTTCTTTATCAATACTTCATCAATTATTGTCATCTTTACAACTTTTTATCTGATATACTTCAGTCCTGTCTAGAGGTAAGGGAAACAGAGAGAAACAGAACAGCCAAAATATTAGGGTACTTTATGTGAAATATCAAGTCTTACAAAAAGCAATGGCCTATTTCTAGTATGTTGATCCAATGTGCACAAAATCTATTAAATTGTTACTTTTTCTAGCCATTCTGTATTTGCAAGCACATTTTCACTCAAAATAGTCTCTGTTTGCTTTAATTCACTTCAAGGATGGATAAAGAAACAGCAGCGGCTACAAGGAAAGAGTTCTTTGATAGTTTTCAACTTTCTTTAAAAGACACTTTTACAAATACCTTTCTCTTAACCAGAATCTTCAGGAATTTCAAGCACAGAGAATTCTTTAAAAGAAATTACCATGTTTTCCATGGGTAAGCATACATTTCCATTAAAATAAAATTATTAAAATAAATGATCACTATTGTTTAATAGAAGTACCAATAATATCTCCACAGGAAAAGCAAAGGGAAAGATTTTTAAAAATTTGTCCAAATGGTTGTTACATGGCATCCAATTTTCAAATCCTGTATATTTTCAAACTCTCTGGGCTTGGGACTGGTGTCTTATCTCTGGATCTCAAAGCAGATATCCCAGGTGCAGACTTGCTGCAGAACACTCTTTCTAAGCAGCCAGAGCCCAGAACCCAGCCACCTGAAACAGCTGGATCTCATACAGTGGGCAGGACTTTTCCTTAATCCTTGATGGCATGGAAAAGGAAGTAAATACATATTTTGTGACTGTGATCCTTGCCAGTGCACAGGCACACACCTTATTATTCACAGGCACAAAGATTATGGTCCCGGGCTCCCGGTCCCACTCCAGCCTGCAGGCAGCAGTGTTGTGTGACTTTTCTCCTGACAATGAACAATAGAAAAGCAAAGCCTTGTTCTGCCAGATTTCTTGGGGTGTCTGTGGTTGAGATGACCCCAAGGTGTTAGAAAGTCTCTTTTCCCAGCCCCAAGATAGAAGAAGGAGTCAGGATTTTTTTGGCTGTGGTTTTCAATGTTGTTTATTCTTAGTTATCTATAACATTCTTTTTCTGACCTGCTGAGGTCTGTCTAGCAAGTTGGTCTGAGGCACACTGAGCACCCTTGGGGCGGTGTTATCTTTTTATACTAAAAAGTATGTGCACATTATTTACAATAATTTTCCAATACCTATCACCTATGTTAGACAATGTGTTTCTAGTCTAAACCAAGCTCTAATCCAGAAGCGCCAACACCACCCAGAAGATGGAGGCTAAGAAGAAGAAAGAAGAAGGACAAGGCCCAAATCCCTCCCTCTTGGCTTCTGAACCCCCATTCTAAAAACTCAAAATTCTACTTTTCTCTCTGGTAACAAACTAACTATCATTCTACTTAAACTCCCATGGCTTGTGAAACCCCATATAAAGTTGGTAATTTTCTCCATGGGTTAAAATCAAAGCCACAGGGGTCTTTGGCTTCGTGTCCAGGTCTCTGAGCCCCCTGGCAGGGGCTTGAGCCATCCAGGGCAGCCAGAGGGATGCCCTGGGCTCCCACACAGACTGGCAGGCAGGGCAGAGTGGGATGTCAGGCACTGGGCGCTGGCTGTGCTCACGGGCCCAGGCAGGGTCAATGGCTGTCGTGCTGATATTTTGCATATTGGCTGTAAATTCTGTGCTACAAATTGTCCTTGGCACTCTGAGCTGTGCTGGGCTGCATGGATGGGCTCAGCTGGACAAAACACACCACATTCATTCTGCCTGTAAGACAGATACAAAAAGTGAAGGGAAAAAGTCTGGAAACTATACCTCATATTTATAGCTTTATATTGTAGCGTGTAAGTGCCCATGTGAAAAACCACAGAACCTTGAACAAATGCAATTTATAATTCACATCTGACTGCTTTTCTTGAATTCTGGTCACTAATCCATCTTCCTTGGGAGCACCTCTTAATGTTTCAAACTCTACTCAGCTTTCAACAAATGGTTTAAGAACAAGTTTTGCATCTCCCCCTCTAAATGTGGGCTTTATTCCATATAATTACACTTTTCTGGGGTCTGGAATGAGTCATATTTAGTTCTGGAACAGTTGAAGATATTAAATTCAACACAATACAACTCATGCAGGCTGCAAATTTGAGCTCCATCATATCAGAAAACTAAGAATTACAATTAGAACATACCTAAGCATTTTAATTTCTTCCTTTTCTCAGTGCTATACTTTAGGTATAAGCTAAAGAACAAAAAGAAAATCAGTTTCTATTCTGTATGGAAGACCTAGCATAATTTAAATAGTTACTAGAAAACTTAAGTCACTAAATCCTGGATATCTGGTACTAGGCAAGTCTGCAGATTCATAGTTTGAATTGCAATATTCCACAGCAGCCAAAAAGAGAAAGGAACAAAAAAAAAATCAGTCATTATGTCACTGTGTAATTTTATAGTGCAATCACTCCTGTCACCCATTTTCCAAAGAAGTCTAACAGAGCTATGAAAGGTGGGGAGAGGGGCAATATGGATCATCAGAGAATTAAACAGCTCCCATATAAAGGCTCACCCCAGCAGACTATGTGAAGCATATGACAAAGGCTTGCAAAATTCTAAGTACTATGGAACAGATTAAATAAGCCATGAGACTTATTATTTCTCATAAAATAAGAGCTAAAGAGGTCCCAGTGAATTTATCCGGAGCAATTTTGAAAGCAAGCAGAATGAAATGCTTTCTTATACAGCATAGAGCAGCATCCTGGCATTCACTGACAGCCTGTGGAAAGAGACACCACAGGAAAAAGGGTTTAGAAAGTGATTGACTGAGTGCACATCAGATTGGTGACACCTCTGAATAATCATCTGCATGCAACTCACATCTCCAAGCCCCAAAGCAGATGATTTCTGTGAGCTGAAGAGTTCAGCAAATTCAAGGTCACTCTGTTCACATCCTTATCCTGTCACCCTTTCCCCTAGCATCTGTCACAGGTCGTGATTAGAAGCAGGAGGAGAGATTTCTGGGCTGACCCAAACAGCAGCGTTCAAGACTCAGAATGTATATTTGGCTGATCGATAATAAAATTATTTTTATGTCAAGTGTCTGAACACAGAAGGAAGGATAACCCAGGAACTACTCTGGAAGGGAATGGAAAAGGGAAAGTGAGCTTTTAAGCTCCTTTCTGTCAATTCACCCAGGGACAGCTTGACTGCATAAGGCATTTAGGAGGGTACTGGAGATTTATACTTGTGCACCTGCATCCCTTTCAGAGAACACAAAATACAATACGTGCACACAGTATGAAGCATTCTTTTGGGATGAAATGAACAGCAGATACTGGCTTGGACAACCTAAAAAATTATCAGATATTTTATCTCCCCATCCTGTAAAAACATATAAAATGAAGCAGGTACAGGAGAGGTGGGAGGGGAAGGGCAGGGTTTTACTGCCAGCTTACATTCCAGACAGCCACCAGGAGAAAACACAGCAAGTTGCAGATTTGAAAATGGCTAGTTCTGCTGGCTGAGCTGCCAGGAGGACTCCTGCCTCCTCCACTCATAGGACAAAGTTATTCCATGCTTTTCCCTGCTCCTACCTCCCAGAATAATTTGATGGGGCCCATGTGTGCTGTAAAGTCGATAAAGCAGGTGGACTGGTGAGGTCAGGTACCAGAGAGAGGTATGCACAAACAGAGCTGGTTGATGGCTCCAATTGCTCCTCATTTTCCCAAAAGTCAGTGGAGGCCAGTTAAAATAAGGCTGACATGATGTTGAAAGAGTGATTACCCTGTTTTCTGCCAGCATCCCTGGAAACGCAGCTCATAAAACATACCAAATCATATAAAAGTCTTCAAGGATTCAACAAGAGATGGGAAAATTAATCTCTTCTCCATTGGCATCTTTTTTTTTTTTTCTAAAATGATGAAACCATACTCCTTGAGTTCTTCTGAAAGTTAAAGACTTTTATTCAAAGAGGACCTGACTCTGCAATCCAGTCATGTTGAGTAACATTTCAAGGGGATTTTGCTGTGACAGCTTGAACAAAAATATATTGTTTTCCTATGAATCAGGCCAGCAGAACGGGTCTTTCAGCTTTTGTCACTGCTGTTGCAATTTTCAATCTGGCAATCAGGGCAATATGAAGTGTCAAGTGAAATATTTTGTATCCCTTATTCAACAGTATTCTAGAAACTACATGCCATGCCAGCTTAGGGGACCCATTTCTTAGAGTAAGAAAAGGGTTACAATAATAAACTTTACTTCCAGCCTAAAAAAAAGCAAAAGCACGGCATTCCACTGCTAGAATGTTGTGGAAGCAAAAAGCTGTGAGGTTGCACAGCATAAAGTTGCCAAAATTATTCTTTTCAAAACTTATCTTCTACTGTTATCACCTCCACAGTCCTGCATCTCCAAAACACAGAAAAAATAAAAGTAGTTCATAAAGGGCTTCTCTTTGCAGGTCAGGTGGGGATATAATCTGATGCTCCTTATAGACTGTTTAAGAGATGTTCTCTCAAGTAAGAAAACATTCCCCTTAGCTCTTTTTAAAGACTAAAAAACATTACACTGTAAAAGCAGAAATGGCCTTAACATAGGTGTTCTGAAGGTAGGTCATTTCTTCTAAAAGCATCCCATAAACCCACACTACCTTTTCCTGTAGTGCTCCAAAGAGGCATCTCAGGGCCCCTCTTGTGGAAAGAACCAGGAAGATTTGGGTTTATTTTACCCAGGGCAGGGGTGGTAGCAGTAAGGGCATCACGCTTGGGTTGCCAGGGGACAAACTGCAGGGTTCAGACACAGAAAAGGCCACTCCGCAGTGCAGGGGAGAGCAATGCTGCTCTGCTTGATTCTCCTGGGAAGACCAAGTTATGTCTGCTCACCTCAGCCCCACAGGGGGAAAATAAGAAATCAAAAGCACAGCGCAGCAATAGGAATATTTTTCAGACAACGTATTTCCTTATAGGCTCTGCAGCATCTATCTGTGTCTTTTTCAGTGTCCTTGGTGTTTAAGGCTATAAAATTCCTCATCATGAGGTTTTTAATGCAAGACAGACTTTTCTACAAAATGTAGAAAAATGTAGAAAAGTCACTGTTCACCTCATAAATACATGAAGCAACTGATATTTTATGGTGCCATACATGCCTCATCAAGCATTAATGTATTCCTTGTAAACACATATCCTTATTTAGTTAGGACAATAACAGTGCCACGTGCCAGACTCACCATTAAATCCCAGTTCCTCTGTTTGCAATGGGCTGCAGCAGATGTTTTATCCTAAAAGATAAAACATCCATTTTCTGTGGTAAACGCCCCAAAAATCCTACATTATTGATCTGTACCAGTTTTCCCTCATTGCCTTTCAAATTACCACACAGGAAGCATTTTGCTGCAGCCACGTGAATAGCTGTTGGTAGGTGAGTGATTTATATCCTGGCACAAGAATGACTGAGAATCACATCAATGATTTAGAATGTAGCCAGTGACAGAAGATGGGAGGGTGGGAGAGGGGAAGAGAGGGAGAGGAAAAGAAGGGAAAAACCCTCATAAATTACAAACACATCATCATAAATCTCCCCCAGGCTATAAACATCTCACACTCCAGCAGCCTGAACCAGGGCTGTTCCAAGAGCTGGATGTGCCACCTCTGCTCAGGGCCCTCAGGGGTGGGCTGTGGCCAAAGCTAGGCTTGAGGTGCAACTGCAGGGATGGTTTTGAGGGCCACACCAGCCCTCCATGCAAATGCCACCTAAGCCACAGGAGTTCTTCATTAAGGAAACACAATTTCTACCCATTACTCCTATGAACATGCTTGGGTGCTTGCCAGAGCTAAGGGTGGACCATGAGCTCTGTGCAACTGCCTCCTTTTTTTATCTTGTTTTGCACACCATGAAGTAAGACCAGGAGAAACCAAATACGCTGCAGTTCAGTTAGTTTCATTTTATTTGGTACTTTTAAAAATAATGGCATCATATCTTCCGGACACTACTGTGTGTAGCTCAGGGGTGTAATAAACACATGTACTCTCCTAAGAGCCTACTAACAAGACAGATAAACCAACCTGCAACTTTGATCTGGCACAACCTTCTAAGCTGTCCACACGAAACATGGCTTAGAGCACAGTTTGTGTCCAGCCTGCTTTCTAGAAAGCTGGTCTGCAGTGAATGGACAAGTTTATAAAACCTTGTCTCTAATACACCACATAAGCCACCAAACCCACCGGCCCATGCCACCCTGTCTGTACATGCCTGTACATCACCCTGTGGGTGAGACAGAGCCAGAATGTGCCACCAGGCAGGGAAGAGTTCTCTTTCTGTGCTTTTAATAGGTTTCATTGAATAAAGCTTCATCTGCAATTGGGAAGCTGAAATGTGAATAAAAATAACTCCTCTCACAAATCAAGCAAATAGATATTTCCCTGGGTACTATTAGTGGGATTCAGCTCAGCAGAATAAACCCACAATAAATATAATCAGAGATACACAGAGAATGTCTGTTGATAAACTGCACTGTAATTTTATTTGATGTTTTCTTATAAAATTGTGGGTTTCTACCTCCAGTAGTTTGATTAAGGGGTATATATATTTACTAGCAATATTGCATTTCATGTCTATACAGCTTTGTGGACATGAGGTGAGAATTTTCTCATTCCTGTGCTTCTATGATTCAGGAAAAAAAAGGTCTGTTTTCTCTATTAATGCTTTCAGACAAGATGCTGATTGATTTTCAGGTTACTCCTTTAATTTTCTGATTCTTTCTTTGACTGTACAGAGTTAAAAAACATTATTTGTTTTACTCTGGGTGATTTGCAGGTAAAAATTTTATTCACCTTGTTTTTCAAGCCTATTTTCAGCTGAATCTGCTGTGCTGATTTTACTACTGATTTGTATTTGATGAGTTTAGATTTCACATGGAAATTATATGTGCTTAATCCCATATCCTTGATACTTAGATGAATTATACACTACACAGGATAACTGCATCCTATGCAACATGCAGTATCACACATGGCAATGGGTAATGTTGCATGCCATGATATGTAATTGTTAAAAAAATTGCTAAATATATTGCATTGTGAGACTGCTAAAAAATGCTGTGTTACTGGATAACAAGTTCTCAGTTCTCAGCTAAGGGGCAGGATCTGGAGGGTCACAGCTGTAGTTTGGAAATTAATTTAGGCACAGCTTAGTCTCAGTCACCTCATAGATGCACCTCACACCACTGCCAAGCCAGTTTTCCCTCCTTGTTTGCCAGCCTGTTCCGTCCTTCCCACCTGCTTCATGCAAAAATGGTCTCATCTACTTTTATCCTAAAGAAGTCTTAGTTTTCTCTATCCTCTCTCTAACCATAAATCAGCTTCCTAACTTCCTAACTTCCTACTAATCACAGCATCTTCAGCTTTGGGGTGCTGCTGACAAAATAACTTGAGATGAGACATCTATCTTATTTTCATGGAGTACGTGATACCAGCAAAAGATTCTGAGCTCTGATTTGGGGGCAGCTGAACTTGTCCTGATTCAATTCCAGTTCAACTAAGCTTCAAAATAAAGGCTCAGTTTCAGGATTGGTCCTGATATATGGAGCAGTTGGTAAGGATTTTTAGCTTAGTTTGGACTCAACTGCTTGAGTCTAAAACATATTTCTACTGAAAAAGACAGTTCTGTGTCCTGCTTTTGGGGCATGAGGGGATTTCTGATTGCAAAATTACATTTGTTAATGCATGGAGAATCCTATGGAACCCTAATAGTGGTGATTTTGTGCCGTTGCAAGTTTAGAAAATTATTATCATATCCTTTACTAAGGTAAAGCCTTAAATTAATTTGTTAAATTGCCATAATAAAGTGTGTTGTTACAAAGGAAATAAAAAAGAAGCCAGAAGCCACTGTGGGTGCTTTCTGAACAAAAACCACTGAGAAACCTTAGAATAAACCATTCAGCAAATGCAATTCAGGAAATCAGTCATACAAAGGCTGCTTTATGGTGTTAGGTGCTGAAATTATGGCCCTGTTAAAGTCCATGGTTGCTTTGCCACTAACTTCAAGTGAGCTGGGATTTCACCTTCTTGGTCTTCTTACTGGAGAAAGTCTATATAGGCTTGGGTGCTGACAACACCAAATGTCAGGGAAAATAAAAGCTCAGTTTTGCTCTGAAATTTTCATCAAATCTCAGCAGCACCTCAGGATGGAAAACAAGGCTCATAGTTTCTTAATGCAAGACCAGAGGCTCTCACTTTCTGCTAAAGTAGAAGAAAATGGGAATTTCCATCTTGTTGGCCTACTGAGGCATACAGGGATATTTGTGCTTTGTGATGTGGACCAGCTGTTGGAGAAAAACCACTGGTGTAAGTGTGGCACAGGCTCTCTTTGGCCAACACAGACAAAAGGCTGTTCATCTTTTCATTTCTTTCAGGTAATCTAATGGGGGACCAGTCCAAAAAATGAGCTGTGCACCATTGTCCTCTACCCACCTGAATACTGGAAGATGTGATAATCATTAGCAAGATACTATAAATATTAGGAAGTTCTGTTAGGACAAAACAGGTAGAGATGGAGAAAGTTTAGCAATTCATACTTCCAGTTCTGTCCTCAGTTCCCCTGACCAGACCTCCTCTAGTCAACACAAAATGTCTCTCAGTGCTGAATGTTTACAGCCCAGATGTGTTCAGAAGTCTTGCAAATCTGAAAATAAATTTTTCTGTGGTATAGAGTGCTACAAATATATTTTACTGCAAGGAAACCTTTGCCATTTACTTTTTTTTTTCCAATTTGGAGAAAGGAGGGAGAGAGCAATAGTCTTCATAAACTGGGAAATAAATTGAGAGAGCAACACCTGAGTTAAGTCACCAGGGCCAGTCAAGTGTGTCTGAAAGATGAAAGCCCTGGGCCAAAGGAAGATACAGCCTTGCAGAGTTTAACCTTGAAAAAGTGCCTGGAGACATCAGCATAGTAACAAAAACAAACACACATGCTGCATAAGGAATGTTGGATATGAGGGCATCTCAAATATGTGTCTAAAGAGCACAGAAAGTGCAAAAATGAAGAAAAAAACGTTCTGTTAGCTGTGGTTTTCCTTTAAACATTAATGCATCTCAAAACCAACATTTCTTACAGTTTCTTCCAGTCATTAGCCGTGGATGCCAGGAATGCAAACAAGCAGCTGCCCTTCCCAGCCCCTGTGTTGGATTTTACATAGTTGAGAGAATCTTTAGACCTTAGAGCATATTTATTCTTTGATTTCTTCTGCTAAAACAGACTGCAGCCTGGGTAAACACTGAGGAGGGCATGGAGCCAAGTAGTTTAGTCTACATAGGCAGCTTTTTGTTTCTCCAGCCTTCAGTCAGACTTACAGCTGAGCAGTTAGAAGAGGTGGATGCACCCTGGAGAATCGCTTTCAACCCACGCACACAAAGCTGAAATCTGTGAAGTTTCCTTCCCACATCCAGATTCAACTACTTCAATTGTCAATATGTATCTCAGATGATTTGGGCAACACATTAAATAATCTGTCAAAAGCACTTGCCACCACCCCAGGCCCACGAGGTCCAGGTCTGATCTCAGAGCACTTTATGCCAGTACGGGTTTTTTGGCACTAGCAAAGTTTATTCTGATTTATGCCAGTGTAAAGTTGAACCAGAATGACCAAGGCCCACAGTACCAGCTTAGACTTTGCCTATCTCAGATAAATAACTTGCTATAGCATTCCTCACCTGTAACATTGGCTTGAGCTCATACAACCCCAAATCACACTAACAATTCCTGTCTGTTAATAACCCCCTGCCCCAAGTCTGAAGCAAGCTGAGAGAAACCATAAATACTGAAGTACACCTAAGTACATAGCCCACGTTTTATGGATAGACCCTACTTTAGTACTTGTACTGCAGACAACTTTGTAATGGAGAGAAATCAAATATAAACAAGATAGCTAACTTTCAGGTTCTTGATTTCAGTAATTTAAATCATTTTAGTGATATTTTACTGTTTGGTTTTCTGCAAAACAGTTCTGTATTTGCAGAGCTTTCTTTTAGGCAGCACTGCTGTAGCTCCCTACAGTCCATGGAGGTCTGAGCAATTACGTTTTCCATTGGGATAAACCTCCTATTTTAGTTTTTTTGAGAGTGTAAATAGAAATCAACTGCTGATCACGAGCTGAATTTTGCCCAGCCTGAGACAATGTATGCCTATATTTAGATGGGTGAATGAAATATACTTGCAGAGTGTCCACTTTTTTTTTTTAGTTGTATGGCATATTACAGACTGAAGGTACTCAGAAGTTTAGAGGAAGAGCCAGTGGTGAGGAGTTAATGAGTGGTGTAAAGCTGAGACTGTAAATCTGGAAGTGTATTCTACCTCTCCCTGAATGACACACAGCACTAGTCAATCTGGAAATACTAAAGACAAATATATTGGCACTATCTAAAGTGAGGTGAAGCAGTGAAGAGTTCTACAGCATAGGCATCTTTAGGATCTCAATTTGTATGTCAATATGTGTGCCTAAATGTATGCCTCTCATTGCAGCTTTGGGGGCCTAGGCTTAATATTGTTATACAAAAGTTTGGAGATTATGGAGAACAAAAGGAAGAGGCAATTTATATATCATGTCATAAATTCCTATGATTCATATCTACCTGCACACTACATACATTAAAATACGGGTTTAGGACTTCTTTCAATCCAAATTATCTTGAAATAATAAAAAGGTCTGCTTATTAAATGTTTCATACAGAAAAAAATCTTTAGTATAATTCTATTCATTGTCTTTATGCAGGCATATCTGGTTATCTTTCTAGCTTACACAGTAGGTTGATAAAGTTTTAAGCATGATGTAATAAGATAACAGAAAGCCTAATACTGGAAACACTGTAGGAATAGGGAAGGAAAAGAAAGCCATGTTTCAAAAGGCCTTTGAATAGTATTTGTGTAATATATTTTCAGTTGAAGTAAACTAATCCTTAGTATCACCATTATAATGACTGTATTTTCCTAAGGCTTTGTTTCCTAGTGCCTCAAAACAAAAGTCTGCACTGTCATTTTCCTCTGTTTGCCATGAATAATGTTAAAGCTGCAGTTGATCACAGGATCTTATAGAGCAAAATGGTTGTGGCAAATGTGCCTAACCGAGAATATGTCTCTATGAAATACACAGAAGAGCAATAGTCCTCCTATTCTAAGCTTGAATCCATATTAAGGCAGAAAATCAATTTTTTTATTCATCAAATTCTTCCTAGTAGGTTATCCCCTTTGATAGACCAATATCATCTACTTTTACACCACAATGGATCTACAGTTCATTAGGAGATACCCAATGTTTAGCATAGGTTACAAGCCTGCACTCCTGGGAACAACTTTTTAGTAACCATTTTTGCCCATTTTCCTCAGGGCAATTAGGCTTAGGTCACAGTAACTGACTTTTATTTTGTCTCAGAAGCTACATCAGCAGTGTATTTAAAGCAGAGGTCCAAGGCCAGTTTAGATTTTCCTGTAACAATATCCTGTGCTCACATGAGAAAATGAAGACTTTTGCATTAGCTTGAGCAGGACCAGCAGGACCTGCCCCGTGGCAAAGTGAGACAGGGAATAAAAAAGGAAAAAAAGCCAAACCTGGCCTTAGCTCTCTGCAAGGCCCTGATGTTCCACATGGCAAGATGTATTCTATTACCATCTGTATGGCAGTTGTCTTTTGTCAAGTGGGCAGTTTGCCTTATCTCTTCCACAATCACTCCATCCTCAAGAGGGCACATGTGCTGATAACAGGCTATTGAATGTCACTGCATCACTGATAAGAACTATAACACCCCACTGGGAGAGGCTCCACCCAGAGGGAGGAGCCAAGCATTGCTACCCAGATATAATCCAGAGGTTCTGAAACACCAGCATGGCTTTCTCCACTGCATTCTCCAGAGGAACAGCAGCTGCCTCTTCCTCCACTGGATCTTCAGAGGAAGAATACACCCTTTTTTTACAGGATCCCTGCTCCAACAGAACCACACCTGACACAACAGGAGGACTGCAGCCACATTTCCTACTGGACTGCTACCAACACCCTGACCCACAGGGTGTCAGGTTGGGCTCTGACTCTCTCAGTGTTGTTCTAGTGTACTGCATTCTTTATTTTATCCTTTTATTTTCTTCCTTATTAAAGAACTGTTATTTCCTGCTCCCATATTTTTTGCCTGAGACCTCTTTAATTTAAAATTTATAGCAATTCAGAGGGACGGGGAGGGTTTACATTCTCCATTTCAGGGGAGGCTCCTGCCTTTCCTTAGCAGACTCCTGTCTTTCCAAACCAAGACACCTGGTCTCTTAGAAAGCAGCATAGGTGCAGCCAGTCCCAGTATAAAAATAAATTGAATTGTACAGCTGTGCTGTTGCAATGCAGCATGGGCCCACAGGAAGCACTGGCTGGGATCCCAAAGCACTGCAGGTGGCTGGGAGCATTCAGCAGGGTGCTCTGCACCTCCAGGGCTGGAGCTGGGGCTCTGCACCCCAGCACAGCTCCTGGGCTGGAGCTCTGCTCCAGTTGGGGCAGAATAAGCCAGTACCTGTCTGCTCTGCCACACAGACACAGCCCAGGAGTGGCAGCTGCTTTGACTCCTTGCTAAGTCACTGACTGGGAGACAGAAAAACCTTTGAAATGATAACTTAATGCCAAAACTGCCAGCAACAGCTTTTAAAATTCTTGCCAAAAAGATATTTTTTTATATGCTTGAGGACACACATTTAACAGAAGGGAGGGGAACAAAGAGGATGTGAAAAAAATGAAAGAAGATGCATCATTTTTTCTCTTCAAGAAACAGTGAATGTGATTATTCTCAGGTTGTTCAGCAATTCAGGATTGCATCACTTAAACAAAACAGTGTCAAAATCAATATAAACTGTGGAAAACTCTTTAATAAACGCTGTTAGATTTTTTTAATTAGATGAAACAGGGCAGACAGATACCAACTAGAACATGAAGAGAGCAAGAACTGCTAAATGTACCTTCTAGTGTTTCATTTTTTATTTTATTTTTGCTCTGATGAAGCTGGGCTCCAGTTTGAAAAGTAAATAAAAAAGCTCCATTTATAACAGTAAATAAAGTGTTGTTAGTAAATCTGACAACTCTGTAGTAACAGCTTTTTCCTTCTGGTGAAAACTGTTGGAGTTTTTTTCTCTATATAGAATTTATCAGCAGAAGAAAGATATAAGCCTGCATTCTATTTGTTATAAAAAAACCAAAAAATTCCTTTTTTTTTCCAAAAAATGACATTTGATAATAATGTCTAATTGAGACAGTACAAAGTTAGGACACAAGTTAGGATCTCTTCTGCTTGTCTGCTGTGTTCCTGTGAAATAAGATGTATCATCTCTTCATTCCTTAGTTTCCTCTGCAGCCTAATTTACAAAGTGTTTCGAAATGTATTGATGTAATACCTGCATTTTGTCTTTGCCTGAGAGAATCAGGTTGGACAAATGTCACTCGTGTAAAAATTAGTCTGTCATACGTTTGAAAGAAAAAGATCAGTGCTGATATGCAAATAAATAAAGTTATCTTTTGAATCTCAGCTGAGATCCTGGCAGCTGGGAAAACCAAACAAACATTTGTTTGGAGATGAAACTTGAAAACTAATGAGAAAAAATCCTGGATCCCTCCAGTGCTATTTATACTAGTGCTTCTCAGAGTAAAAGCATATTTTGGGCAATAGGACATGGTGAATTATACTTACCTTACATTATAATAGGCAGGGAACCCCCAAACATTACATGAATGCACAGAGCAGTGCAATATACTCTCACACATCTTAGTTCAGGAAGCTAAAATTGTATTGCTATACTCCCCTGTGCCCTTTATTTTGCCTATATTTAGCATCAGCTCTGATTTCTCACTTCTGCAAAGGTGAGTAAAAACATTTCTAGCTGGACCTTAGGCCTCAAAGGCTCTAAAAAAGCTTCTGCACCCTGATCCAGACTAAATTCCCAGTGTGATTCTGGGATACAGCAGAGCTAGCCCAGGTGGCTGCTGCTCAGCCAGTTCTGGCTCTCCCTATCCAAGGCACACTTCCATCCTGCTTCCCTGGGCTGGCATATCTCTAGGCAAATGGACCTACACCAGCAAGAAAATATTCCTCTTGTTATTTTAATAGTTACTCTGCTGCCAGATGAACTCCCTGACCTGGCATGCCACGAGATCATCAGTTTTCTGTGCTGGTCAAAAGGCACAGTGGGATGGGAAGGTGGGGATAAATAAGCTCTGTCCCCGTGGCAGCAGCTGCCAGCACAGTTCATCAGCACACCAGTAACTGCACCCTGTGTCCAGCCACCACAGGAGCTCCTCAGCCTTTTCCTTTGGCAGCCTCCTCCTCCTCCTCTACACCACACAGCCCCTGTGGGAAGGACAAGGACATGAGCAGCCCAGAGGGGAGCAGGTGGAAATGGAAGAGAGAGAGGCAGGGAGTCAGAGGCAGGGAGGAACTTTGTCTTCCAGGGCTCTCTTCATTGCACCAGCAGACATGGCTTTGAAATGATGGGGTCAGAAATCTTTGTATTTGTATTTGTGATTGTAATTGCAAATACAGTTTGTATTTTGTAATTGCAATTATTTGTAATTAAGTATTTGTAATTGAGGATTCTTCTCTGATTTTCTTTGGTTTTTTTTTTGGAAAGTGTTGCATTGCTGAGTACTAGATTGTCCTCTATGACTTGAAATTATTAATATGTACAGCTTTTTAAGATTATGTCTACTTTTTGCTGTTGAGAAGAACTGTTCTATGAATTAGTTCATTTACACTCACAAAGCCTAAATATCTGGAACAAAAATTTCCAAATCACCCAATCCATTTTTTTTTTTCAAGTTGTTCCCCCTTCCCCACAAATTTTCACCTGTTTGTCCTGATCAAGGCTTGGAAAAGGCTCACAGATTCTCTTCCAGGCATGCTGCCTGTGCATCTCTGGCTCTGAAGCATCATTAGCAGTAGGTAGAGTCTCCTTGTTCTGCTACCCCGTGAAGGGACCAAAAGGAGCATGAGCCACATTTTGGATGCACCAGAGCCCCTGCAGGGCTCTCTACAACCTTCACCACATCTCAGAGAACACAAGTGTTCTGGGACCTGCATCCCCAGACAATTTTTTAGCAGGAGCCATTCCCCACTGGGAGAAATCTGAAAAGAAAAATCCTGGAGCGAGGACTTAAAGAAATGCATTTATCCCTTGTTTAAAAAAGATGAAGTGCTGCAGGGAAGCATTGGTCTCTGGTGGGCACTTTCAAGCTGTGGCAAGTTTTCTTTGTACTTAGGTAGTTGGCAATAGATCATCTACTGCTGTAATAATGTGATTCTGAAGTATGATCCCTGATGCTGGCTTGGAGTTCATGGAAGAAAACCCTTGCTTAGTTATTATTAACACTCTCCATACATCTTAGAGACAGATGAGAAGTACCTTTACAGATGCAGGTCTGACAAACAGTCATACTTGCTATTTGTTGTGCTGCTGCTGCTGAGACTGTTTGTATTAAAGCTGGCCACCCTCAAATTCGGGAAGAGAATTATTTTCATATCGTTGGGGAGAGTTGTTCCAAAATCAGTGGCATATTTTACAACACATTTGAAGTCCCTATTGCTTACAATTAGACTGGAAATTCATTGGGAAAATACTTAGCTGGCATGACAGACCAGATGAGGGAAGAGGCATTCTTTTATCTCTGCTGTGAATTATTTTACATTTCCTTACGTGGGTGTCATCCTCAAGGTGATGGAGTGAAGGAGAACAGTCCTCTTTCTCACAGCTGAAGAGCAGGAAGTTGGACAAAGAGAAATTTTGCCCAAGTGCCTGTCAGGGGCACAGACTCATGCAATGGAAGGAACCTTGATGTCACTGTCATGTTTTCTGGAAAAATCCCTTCACCAGGATTTCTCCTCCTGGGAAGTTAAGAAACCTCAGAGAAAAATGAAAACAATAATTACCTGATTGCTTCTCCTGTGTTTTGCTGCTTTGGAATGTGATTGAAGATTGTTTATCCAACATGTGAATTGTTTTTACTCAATGACCAATCACCATCCAGCTGTGTTGGGACTCTGGCGAGTCACAGGTTTTTCATTAGTACCTTGTTAAGCCTTCTGTAAGTATCCTTTCTCTATTCTTTAGTATAGTTTTGGTATAGTATTCTTTTATATAATATAGTAACTTAAAATAATAAATTAGCCTTCTAAGAACATGGAGTCAGATTCATCATTTTCTTCCTGCCACGGGGGACCCCAAAAATACCACACCATTATATAAAGGAGAGGAAGGCTATAAATACTAGGCAATCAGGTTTTCAGTTTTATGGCTCTACACATCCATTCCTTGGACACAGGACTTCATTATTTAAAGAAAAATGCTGGACAAAATCATAAAGTTTAAAGTGGTTTTCAGTTGCCTCAAAATTCTCTGACTGATATTAGAACCAAAATGATAAAAAAACAAAAGAAAAAAAAAAAACTGAAAGGAGACTCAGAAAAAAAGTGGCTAGAAATGAAGTGTAGCCTTAGATGAGCCCATCAAGTGCCAACTTATGATGTTTGATAGGCTAGACCTGTGTTAGAGAGTGCTAATAAATACAAATAGTCTGAGTCATGAAAACATGTGGGTGGGCATCTCTCCTGATCAGCTTCAGACCTGCTTTAATGTAATATTGAGAAGGAAACTGTGGAAAGGGAGACACACCTGGCTGAAACACTTTTGGGCTCATCCTCTGAATATACAGCTCACTGTCAGCACTTGGTGCTCTGCATTGGCAGGCAAGGAGAAGGGAATCAGGAATCCAGCAATATCTTGATCCACCAGGAAGTTGATGCCAATCCACGAGAAATGAATTTTCAGACTCAGAAGGGTGAATCCTGTGCTATTGGTTAATATTCTCCTTGAAAACTAAAGCACACCTTTGCCTACCTCTTCACAAGTTTCTGAGCAAGTGAAAATTAGGATTCATGTGGGTAAAAGTTCCTCATTACATTTATTTTTTCTCCTGATCTCTGCTGGTCAGTTCAAGCTTCACCATATGTGTTTGTACATATGCAAGACATTTCCAAACAGATTTCCCTCAGCTTTCCATCCTTCAGGTTTTCTGAGATTATAGTGTGGCCTCAGCAGAGGGGAGGGAGGGGGTGTGGCTGTACCACCAACCAGAGAGATGCCTTGGCTCAATCTACTGGCATGTATTTCTCCCTTTTTCCATCTCTTCTGTCACTTCAGTGACAGAAGAAACACATACCTCTATACCACCATGCCCTTGACATGGCATTCTTCACCAGTTTAAAGCTACCATGGGCCATTGCTACCATGGCTCAGATATTTAACAGTGCTCAGTAATGACAGTAAGTCCTGAAAAGCTGCCCCGTAACAAATTGCAAGTTTGACTTAGCAAGCAGAGTCCTGGTCTATTGCTTATGACAAAGCTTGTCCTAAAGCTGGGCAAGGGATGATTTTTGTTTTGGTGTATTTCAATGCAGAATGTCTCAGAGTACTGAGTGGCTGCTACTGTGGCTTTTGAAAACATACTGCCATGGCAAGCCACTTGGACATAAGGGATTTTCTTAGATTCTTTCCCCTCACATTCACTTTCTCATTGTTTGTGATTTCTCTGGCAGATGAGCTGAAAATAAAAATCATACTGCTGGAGAGAATATACTGTACATCTGTTTCCAAGTTCAGAAATTATTGAGATCATATTGTTTGTGGATCTACAAAGACATTCCGTTGTTCTAATAAAGAATAATGTCAGTTCTGTGCTGCTCCTGCTGTACATAGTTATATTATTGCTGTTTATATTTCCCTTATTACTTTTGAAAATCATTGCACTTCATCTTGATCATCAAATTGGTGTGACACACAACACCATGTAGCTGCTTAATTATGCATGTGAGTGTTCATTTTATCAAAACTACAGCTTTCATGAGCAATTCTCTAATAAGGATATGACTCCTGTGTAGTTTTTCTGTGAGACTCATCGCTGCATGGCTTTGCAGACAGACACACCACAGTGTTACAACATTTACATCATAGCATGCTGCAGTCTGCCATGACACGCAATGAGAAAATAGAAAAACATTGCTGTTATGTCATGCTGACATTGTCTACTGTAAAATTTGTAGCAGCCACATTTTCCTAACAAAGCACAAGACTTACCTTCTCAAATCCAGCCTCATCATGAAGACCAGAACAGAGGAAACCCTTGGAGGAACTTCCAGCCACTACAAAGCTACTGTTGTTTGTCTGCATTTTTGTTGCCTTCAATGTCACACCTTTGCAATGGCACTGGAGTAGAGGGAAAATCTTCCTTTTTATCAAGGTCAGGAGGAATTACTTCTCCAGTGCAATGACTCTGAGTCCAGACTGAAGTCAACTGACCTTCATACCAAAAATCACCCCTGATGACGCTCCTGGTGGTTTCAGCATGCAGCTAATGACTGAGAGCTCCCTTTACTCCAGAAGCTGGCTCTGTGGATATGGCAGGACTGCCAGAGTCTGTACTCTAGGCACTGTGAGGAGACAGTGAGTCATTCTGTCCAGTTGCTCCCTACAGCTTGCAACATTATCTGATCAAAATATAAAGAAAAACCTATGCGATTGTCCTGTAACTTCTGTAGACTGAAGGATTACTTGTCAACTACCTCTGGCTCCTTTGATTTCTGAATTAGATAAGTCTATTCTCTTGGACAAGAAATGTTATGCTTCTTAAACTATGTTTCTGCAAAGAAGACCTAAATGACTTACTTCTTTGGCTCATTAGCTTGTCCTTGCACTTGAGAAAGGACAGCACTGCTTAAGAGTTGAAAGCCCACTTCAGCTGATGAAGAATGGCAAAGAGATTAACATGGCTTTATCTCCATTCTCTCCACACTTCGTATTAAATTTCCTTGCAGATTAAGAATTATGTAAAATGCCTAAATCACTGCAGAACATTTTTTTTGTGTTGTCCTGTGGGTAGTAGAGAAATAATACTGCAAAAGGCAGATGGGTGAAACAAAGAGCTAGAATATGGCAAAGATGGGCAGGGCAGCGACACAGCGATGAGCAAAACAGCAGGACAAGAGCCTGTACATCAGTTTGGGAAGTAAGTTACAGGGAAGTAAAAACTCATGATGAATGTGTCATTTTCCTACAGATGAGTGTCTGAGAACTAGATTAAGGACATTTTCCAAAAAAATGATAGGATTATTTTAGTAAATAATGGCATAAGTCAGTTTTCCCATTTCTTTTATCTGCTTTTCCATACACAATGACAGCACATGAAAGAAATTCCTCATATGAGGTGAGTCCCAATATTCAGCAGGTTCTAATTGTGGACCTCCATTTCTTCTCAAAGCCAGCCTCCCTCCTATGCCGACAAGATGTATTGGGACTCTGCCTGCCTCGTATTTTACATTTAAATCCCTGTGTATGTGTTACACCAAGCACCTTATTTTTAATAGCTGCAAGGTTTTTGTTGTTGTTTGGTTGGGTTTTGGGGTTTTTTTAGGATTTGTTTTTTGTTTTGTTTGGGTTTTTTTGAGTTTTGCTTGTTTTTGTTTTTTTTTTTTTTGTTGTTGTGTTTTGGTTTGGGGTTTTTTTGTTTGGTTTTTTTTTTTTAATATTTACATTAGCTGTGCATTTGTTCCCACTTGGATAGAATTTAATTACTTAAATTTTGTACATCAATATATATATGTCACTCTTCCAAAAAATACTGCCTCCCCCTTTTAACATTCAGTTAAATCTGGGTTTAGTTACTTCTGGGTTTGAATTTTGATATTTTTGGTGTCCACCAAAAGTTTTAGGAAATTAGCATATCAGATGGATTATCTCCCTTTTTCTTGGCCTTTGTGTAGAATCCTTTCCTGTTAAATACAGAAAATCAGGATTCAGTACTATCCTTATTACTTAGACTATGACAGCTGATTAGAAACACAATTTCTGTCTCCTTTTATTCCTCTAAACAAGAAAATCTTCCCAGTTGCTAGAATGGATTTACAGTGATTCATAATAGACTAATCATTCACAAAACCCTACCCATTAACAATATTACACCAGGGATTAATTTTTCTTGTGACATTTAGGGCACATGTTGCACTTACCAAGGGTGCATGCAGGTACACATTAACTCCATAATCATTCTGTTATTAGCTCAAAGTCTTCCTCAAAGTGAAAATCCACCAGTACCCATAATCACTTGTGTAGAAAACCATAACAATACACATTCTTTGGGAAGTTGCTGCCTTCATATTTTACATAATAGCTGCCCTGGTAGTTTATACCATAAAATGTCCTTAGCCATAAAATATTGCCATTTTCAAATACTTCTGTACATCAAATCAGAATGTGTGGAGTGTTTCTACAAGACTGCACCCTTAAAGCTTTGATCCTGCAAAAGCTTGACTTTGATGACACTTGAATGTGGCAATTACTCATGTTCCTAAGGTTAAGCATATTCATGTCCACCGGATCACTCCTTCGCTCCTGAGCATCTTGAATAAGGACATTGCCTAGAGATGAGCATACCCCGAGGAATAAATTTTCATTGATGTGCTTCCATGCACAGTGTATTAAGGACCAATGATGTATGTATTTCTTTTCATTTAATGAAAGTAAATCCATCCTGTGTCCTCAGCCAGACTAGTTTATAACTAGTACATCACAGCTAAATGAGTCACAAACCAGCTAAGGCCAGGACTGCCTCCCTAGGCCTCACCTCTGTGTCCTGTGCTGGTTTCTACCCACAGGAAGCACAGCCTTTAACAGCACTTTATGAGGCCTTACAGGAGGACATGATTACAACTTCAGATCTATGTGTTTCATTTATTTCAGGCAAATTCCGTCCTATTTTTAAAGGTTCATGCTGGGATGGAGCTCAAACAGGGAGGTTTGAATTAAGCTACTGTGGCAGCAGCCAACCCAATGAGTACAGGGCTTGAAAGGACCAGGGCTGTAAAAAAATATTAGTCACATATCATTATTAAATAGTGTTTCAGAAGAGCATACCTTGAGTTCATTCTTGCTAATTCAGCAAAACAGAAGAATAACTGCAGTTTGTTATCCTTCACATGGGCATTTGCCATTTCTGAGCAACAGTAAAACAGGAGAGGATTGGGACTGCAGCACATGAGCAGCAGAGCAAGAAATACACAGGTTCAAACAATCACAGCATTTTCATCCACACAAGAAATATTTCAGTCTACCCAAAACCACCGTTGAAATCAGCAGCCAGGATTACAAAAATAAAGTTATGCAACTGGGCTCTTTGTTTCCGAGACAAAAAGCCACACAGCATAACCTCCAGTGCAGCACTGCACATGCACACACATGCACACACAGCCATGCTGTGCCAGTTTTATGGAAAGTGCCAGCTCTGCACCTGCCTTGCAGCTAGGGAGCAGAACCAGGGGCTTCAAAGATGAATTTTGTATGCACTCACAGAGAGAGAGAGAGAGGGGGAGAGAGAGAGTGAGAGAGAGCAAGAGAGAAATAACAAAAGTCTGGCTCAGAAATAACCCTGAGCTCTTGGGGCACAGCTGATTCGTCCCAAGGCTCAGTAGCCTGAGTCACCCCATCAGTGCTGCAGTGGGGGGAATGATGCCACACTCCTGGGAAGGCCTCATCCCATTCCAAAATCGCTTCAGCTTCCCTGCCACTGGGAGCATCCCTGCTGTTGCCCCCCACAGCCATGAGCATTCTCCCCTTCATCCCTCACCCCAGACAGGTCCCCGGGCGCGGCGCTGCCGA
This sequence comes from Ammospiza caudacuta, assembly GCF_027887145.1. Lineage (NCBI taxonomy): Eukaryota > Metazoa > Chordata > Aves > Passeriformes > Passerellidae > Ammospiza > Ammospiza caudacuta. The sequence continues at coordinate 71,245,484 of NC_080594.1, forward strand.
TGCCCTCCCATCAGCAGATATCCATGGCAACCGCTCCCCAGCGCCAGGAGGAGACAGCTGAGCGGGATTGAAAGCCTCCCTTCTGCTCCTGCCTCCATCACGCGCTTTCCCTGCTCCCCCAGGTGAGGAAACGCGTTCCTGCATCCCTTTGTGTCTCCCCGGGACACCCTCGCATCGCCACCGATGCTCACTTAACCCAGACGCTGTCGGCTGGCACTGCTCTCGCTTTCTCCCAAAATTAGCCCTCAGTGGGAAAGCCTGGCAAATTGCTGACAAATGCAGAGCCTCTGCCATGCCAAGGTTTTGTTGCACTGCCCTCAGAAACCAGGCAGCCACGTAATAAATATGTTCTTGTAGCACAATTACATTGGGGGAATCAAATAACTGTTATCATTATAAAGTGTTTGTTTTATCTTGCCACGGATATTTAGGCAGGATAACAGACTGCACACGGCTTTGCCTCTCCTGGCCAGTGGATCCCAGGAACTGATTAGCATGCCATGGCCCCATGGCTCTGCAGCTGAGCCTTGGGAGGGAGGATTTGCAGCAAACCTGTGGGCTGCTCAGGGAGCACACACAGACACAGCCCCTACCACTGACTTCTGTGGATCCGAGGTATCGACAGCCCTGGGCCAAGCCAGGCTGCCAAAAATGTTGAACTCTGTTTGGGGAGTGTTTCCATTCTCATTTGTAAGCTAGTATTTTTGGATATCTAGCTAAGTCTGACTTGTAGTTTGGCTTTGTGATCCTTGAGTGCAACGTTGTTTTTTTTTTTTTTTCACTCTGTTGCACTTCTTGCCAGATCCTTGGAGAGAAGAAAGACAAAGGAATTTGATGGATGCAGCACCGGCACAATCCTGTCCCACCTCTGTTGCAGCAGTTCAGAGGCTGATGCTAAACATCTGCTGTGTCCAGGTTGTCTCTGAGTGTTGTATTACCCTAAAAGGAGGCTGAGACGGGCATCTTACCTTATTTTTAACACGGAGAGATCACTGCCAAACGTCTCTGGATCTGCATTCACAAGAATCTGCCTTCCCTTTGGCCGATGCTGACTAACCCCAGTGCAGCTCTGCAGCCTTACGAAGGTCTTTCAGGATAGGTCAGTGAGTACACAGTCCATTAAAATGCCTTAGAATATACCTAGGAAATATCTGTGATAAATATAAGTTGTAAGAAAAAAAGCTGCAATTAGTAACTGTTTTAAATACTAAAAATTTGGGTTTTCCCCCAAACACACAGACAATTAAGAGAATCTGCAACATGAAGAATCTCTTTATATCCTCTTTTTGAAACCCAAATTCGAATTATGATGGAGGGTGTGTTCCTGTTAGCTGGGATGCCTGAATGGTTTGGGGCACAGACGTGTTTCAGGTGACTGATTGACCTAACTGGCTAAGATGGCACCAACACGTTCTTCAGCTGCACTGTGAAAATAGCAGCCTACAGCAACATCAGAAACCTCTGTTTTCCCTAGACAGATGCAGTGGATAGGCCACATATGTAGCATATTAATACATAGAGATGATATATACAGGCTCTTTGTCTCATCCTGCTAAAAAGGTTATTAACTGTCTTTCTTACATCTGAGGGGAGAGATTGGCCACACCTGTCATATGTTCCTGTCAGATTTTTCATACCAGCACTGCAAATTAGGGCTTTGGGGAGTTAGCAAAAAATAAAGATAGGTGGTAGATAGTCAGGTGGAGAGAAATGTCTAATGTTGTATTTGCATAGGGTTTAACACGAACAGGATCAGAGTGAATTCATTCCTGTTGCAGAGGGCTGGCTTGAGACCCATGAAATACCCTATTAACCCCCGATGGCTCCACAGCTGAGATGGAAATAGATCTTTTGGAAAGACAAAATACTCCCCTTAAGGAATACCAGTCTGGCTTGGATGCCCACGGTGTTTCCAACTTGCTCCAAAAATACGCGAGGCAGTGTCAGAAAATACCATCCCACAAAAGCCATAAGACACAGCTATCACTAGCACCTGGAAGGGGAAATAAATATATCATAGCAATTTTCTTCAAGGCAGGAACAGCTATTATTGGCCAGAAACACAAGAGCTACAAAAGTGATGAATTTCTGCTGTAGAAGTCCAGTCACAAGAATCCACTGCTTTGGTGTGATTTTTTCACTGCATATGTTTACAAAAACAATACTATCAGGTCTTGTTCTTTCCTGTTGGTTATTTATTTAGGACATTGTACAGGCCATATCTTGTCACAAGCCTGGGTATTTCAGAGGCTGCCCCAATGTTCAATGCCTTCATGAAAGAGAGGGGGAGAAGGACCAAGCTTGTTCCCACACTAGAGTGGTCCCACCAGTGCTGTGGTCAGAAAAAGGAGAAATTGGCTAAAAAACCTGAGCAAATAGTAAGTATCATTAACTGCCTGCATTTGAAGTTCCAAGTACAGAACTACCACAGGAGAGTTTATTTCCAGCCTCACTCAAGCTTCACTTTTTTTGTTTAGATGGTTCAGGGCAGCTGGAGGCAAAACCTCATTATTTCATTGCTCCAAAAAGTCCCATGAACACTTCTTTCCCCATACATACAATAGAGCACTAATAGTTATAACAGCAGCAATGCAAGGCTCAAGCAAAAGGCTTCAAGACCCATCCTTGCCCAGTAAAAAAAAAGAAAGAAATCCAAATACATAAGTGTAAACTAAAAATTAGCATTATGAGGGTTTCCAGGGTTTGAATGTTTCTCAAAAATCTACTGTGCATCAGTGGAAGGCTTTGCTTACTAGGAGAGAGATAACAGGACTTGTTCATGCAGCTAGCAAGTTGACTTTAAATATTTGACTTTAACTATTTGACTCCCATTGTTTTGAAGATATTAATGTTTTCTTAAAAAAGAACTTTCTCTACCCAGAACTGGGCTACTTTTGCTTGGTTATTCAGTGAAGTCACCATAATTCTTCTTTATGGTGCCAGTCTGTCACTAAATAATTGCCATGTCACAAATTCAACATCATAACTTTACGGTGAGATGAAGCAAGAGGAAACAGGCAGTGAGGTTAAAAATACTTGGTGAAGCAAGCCTTTGAAAGCAGCTACTAAATGCCTTTGAAAATAGCCACAGAGGCTTGACAGAAAAAGATAAAAGCACCTGAAAGGTAAGCAGATGTAGGCAATGACACAAGTCAAAGTGGCCCCCAGTGTGAAAACTCTCCTGCACGAGACAAATGAGAGCATTTGGGTCACAGAGCAGTCACGTCTGTGTGAAGGGTGGAACATATGGAAATTTTTGCTGTTAATTAGGGTGTGCCTATGGCAAGGCCACTGCAGTTGGACTTGCTTCAATTCAGAAATGTTCAGCTCAGCATAATGGTCTGGTTGCAATTCAGAAAAGAAAACCGAGGGTTGTGGGTTTTTTCCCCTTTTTGTTTTTTTTTTTTTTTACAAATACCAGAACAGACTATGTAGAAATCAGGAAGAATAACAGCACGAGGAACGGAAGGATGCCCAGAGTCTGAGCTGGGAAGGTGATGCCCCAGGTGAGGGATCCTGTTTTGGGATGCCAGCTAGGACAGAGGTCCCATGCCTTTCCATTCTGCTTAGGGTCAGTTTCTGCCCTTCAAAAAATGAGGATATTGACATTTAATGGCCTCTGTAAAGTTCACTGGGTTGGGATGAAGGGGATCTGGACTTTGTTCTTGTCACTTCCATCACTGGTTGAGTGATGCTGGGCCAGTTCCTTTGCTCTACCCTGGGTTTCTCAGCTTAATCAGGGATAACAATACCGACCTCATCTATAAATAGCTGTGGAGTCCAAAAAAATCTGGATGTTATTATGATGATTGGCAATCACATCATGAGAGTGGGATTAATTTTTTCTAATTCAGATGTTTAAAATATTTTAACTCCTTCCTAACAACCCCAAGATAATTATACAGTCACTTTAGAAATTAACATTCTCTTTGGTGTTTGTACACAATATTTATGAGACTTGATGTAATCATCAAACAAAAATGCAGTCCAGAATATGAACTACATTTAGACTCACCTTTTGAATGAACCGTTGAATACTCAGGAATTGAAATCTTAACCAATGAAGAGAAACACAAAGAAATGTGTAATGGATCCAGCTTTTCCAGACTTATTTTCATTACCAATGATTTAGTAATAAAGAGAAGTCTTACTTGTGATTCTTAAATAAATTAAAAACATCCATATATCCAACAAGGTGATGGCTGTTTCTCCAGTGAAATGGGATATTTTTTGTCACTTTGCTCTTCTTTGAGCTGAACTTCAAAAAAAATTCAAATTCAGGACTAATGGTGACATAGAGTTCTTTGGATACCCAAAGTCATGGACTTTGGATAAGGTCTGCAGTGAACTACAGCACTGTGTCCTCACTGGGCCTCACACAAGTGCGAACCTGTGTTTCAGATGCCCATCCTTGTCACAGCACCCATGATGTATCTCATGGGCCTGACACAGTGTGACACCCTGATGCTCAGGGGAAAACCTCGAGTTTATTTAATATACTCCCTCCATGCTAATAAAGAACTTAGGAACTGATGGAGGATTTTAAATAAGCCTTTAAAATTATTCTCTCTCACCTGGGCATGAATAGGTCCAAATTAGCATTTTGAATGAGATAAATTGCTGCAGAACCAAGCAGGTAATCAATCACACTTATCTAGGCTTTTCCAGGGGTAGAGGGGGTGAATGAAACTGCAGTATTGAAAAGAAAAAGGACACAATACACCAGCCATGCCTCCCGCCCACTCCAGAATAATGAGAAGGAGATTTTAGAGAGTCCCCACTACAAGGGGATGCCCCTTTTTGTGAGCAAGCTTTGTGGGGGAAAAAAAAAAAGCCCACACCTTTCATTTCTTCTGCACAACCTGAGAAACAGAGTAAGCAAGACCAGCCAGTTGCATTCCAGACTCCATCCTTATGGTCCGTTTCCCTTTGACATTTCCTGCTGCCCATTTTCTGTCTCAACAGCACGGACTCCCTAGTTTGTTTGACAGCCTCTGCTGCCCTACACACAGAGCTGGTGATTACATCAGGTTCATTGAGGTTCAAGAGCAACTCAGATGGGAAAGAGAGCGCTCATTTAGTTCCACAGTAATCTTGTAAATGCTGCACAAAGGTACCTCTAATTTCCCAAAGGACACATTGACCCACAGACACAGGGGGACACCATGATTTTCTGTCATTGTTTCAGGGGTTGAGAACTTGTAAGGGGGGTTTTTGGTTGTTTTTGTTGTGTTGTGTTTTTTTTTTTTTCTGGAACGATTAAACAATGGAAATCTACATCACATGAGATCTTCCAAATATAGCCTGTACTGATGAGAAGAGATATATTTATCTGCCTTTGTACTTTTCTGAGACCACCATAGATACAAAGAGTAGAGGTTATTAATTCTGATGTCCCAGCTGATGTGCCTTTCTATACTGCAACTGAATACACAGAGTTTAATTTATTGAAAACAGGTATCCAGAAAAAGATTCCTTCAGTGAACTGGGGGAAGAGACAGGATTGAGGAAAAACATATTTCAATTTTTCTTCAATGAAGAACTTGGGGGAAAAAAAAAGAAAATATACAGCAGCAGTGAGATGTTTTCCACTGTGTAGGTATTTGCAGTCCACTGTGTCAGAAAGTCATGAAATTATTCATGGGCTTTTTCTCTGAGATAAGTCAGAGAAGAAAGATAATATCTCCACTCAGCTACTTTCTCCTAGGCTTGAGATAGCCTCTGATGTTGACTGGCTTACTCATATGGCTAGAAAGATCAAATAGAAGACAAAAGTTGGATGCTTTATTCAGATAACCATCCATTTGTTGGCTTATTTGAAATACACAGATAATAGCTGTAAATTTCCCAAAATATACACACAACCTCTCAATAATTTCAAGAGTTGTTCTTGTCATATGTGGGAACACTGTCTACAATGAGACAACATTATTCCCTATTTATGTTCATTGCTACCCTTACAGAGGGCTCTATTTATCTATTTGTTTCCACAGAAATTTAATGATGGTCATTCACTCTTGACTGTTTTCACCTCTGTTTTTCCTCTCGGTACATGAAGGACAGCAGTCTTTCCAGAGCTGCTTCTGTTGCAATCACAGTTGTTATGTTGCCAGCAACAAATTTCATATTTTCTGCTACTCTCCCTTCAAGGTGGGCCACATTTGTAGCAGTAGTTAGGATTCAATTTCACTGATAGCCATGTCCAAGAAGAATATAGTTTATTTGAAAACACTACGTATACTTGTTCAGTCAAGGAGTACAAAACAGCATTTTTAGATTCAGCTGAGCTGCACATTGCTTAGGGGCAAAGTCTTTACCTTCTAGTATGGCTAATACCAGAATTTGGCTTTCCTTGGCCAAATTCCAGGGGGATTTTTTAAAGAAATCTAGAAATGACCACTTAATTGACTTAAGCCAGAAGGAAAATTACTTATTAAATAAAATGGGGTTTGATTTAATCACATTTCAGAACTGACTTCGATGGCCTGGAAAATCCAGGAGGCAGTGCAAACACCTGCATCCTGAGGCCAGTGTGAGCAGTGGCTATACCACCCCTTAAACTGTGCTCCTTGAGCAGTTTTGCAGCTAGAGCAAAACAAGGTAGCATTTCTAAAACTTCAGCTGGTCTTCTATTTTGAGGCTTAAAGACAATTCCTGGGGCTTCTGGGGCAAGAATCCCCAACCCAAGTTAATTCACAGGATGGATGAAGAAATACAGATGAGTTATCTGAAAATGCAGTTCAGTATCTACCGTTGTCACTGCCTGCACTTAATACCTGTGACAGACACTACAAGAAGTGCCAATACATTATTCAAAGAGTCCATCCTACTGAAAAATAGGCAGCTGTGGTAAAGGGATGCCTGGACAAGCACTCTACATTGGATGGAATTCAAAGCAAAGGACCTCTCCCAGCCACACAAGAATCACTCTCCACAAGCTTTGTTTTTGATGAGAAATACCACAGCTGTAAACAGAGGGCCTGGACAGCAGGTGTGATCTACAAATGACTGCTCTGACCATCTCTTTTCCTTGCCCACAGCAGACCAAACAACATGTGAAGGCAGCCTTGCAGTAACTCATGGCAGACATCTCCACCTCGCTCTGCCATTTGGAGCATGTTGCCATTCCCTCTCCATAGGCTGCCCACATGTCTGGTCTCTGTCCCAGGCCCACAGATACTCATCTCTGGGCTATGAAAGCAGCTGCAGACTTGGATTTACAGAGCAGGTGGCAAATCCTTGATCCACGCCAGGGCTGAGGGGATTCTCTTGGGAAGGTGGTTTAGACCTTACCTGCATTCACAGACACAAAAATGGTCATACAGCTCGCTGGATATAATAAAACCTGCTGTGCTAAATCCAGAGATGCAAAATGCAGACTTTGGAACCATGGCAGAGATCTCAACAGAGTGACCAGAATAGGAAAATGTTGAAGTGTATATATGATGGAGATTGAAAATGGGTGCAGGCAGCTGCCCATCACACAGCATAGGAGTACACAGTGCATTGGGCAATGGCCACAGAGGCACAGGGGGTTATTCTGCTCTCACCCTCTCTTCTAGACAATCCCTGCTAGGTGGCTACATCCCAGTTACCGGTTTCCCCAAAACAACTGGAAGAGCCAAGGATCACATCTCAGCGTATCAAGTAAAATCTACTACTTTTCTGAGAAGAAAAAAATCTCATTAAATACACCACTCCCCATATAAAATTTGATTTAACCACATTTCAGAACTGACTTCGATGGCCTGGAAAATCCAGGAGGCAGTGCAAACACCTGCATCCTGAGCAACATTGAAAGTGCCACACATCTCCCCACTTGAAAGGCAAAACTGAGAAGACCTGCCAGGTTCCCTTGCCTATGGAACAAAAAGTCACCTCTGCCCCAAAACAGGAGCCAGTGTTGATAATCTCTAACAGCTCAAATCAGAAAGGTATGCTTGCACTCTGGTTGCTTTACCAGAATAATTTATGTTGTTCAGCTAGTTCCTGAGCAACAGTAACAAAATTCACTGCTTACTGAGAGACTAAGTCTCTAAGGGGAGTAAATTTCCCCATGAAATATGTAAGCAGTTGAAGGAGCAGAGATGGGACTGGTTGGTTTTTACATATCAGATATATTTTTGCTTTGCTGTAGAGACAAAACTTCAAGGGAGAGTTGAAGTGTCAGGTGTGACTCAGTTTACATCCATATGTGTCAAAGGTCCAGCACAGTACCTGTTTGAAATGAGCTGCCTCCTGCCACAAAGGACTGTGTTCCCTGTGCCAGGGGATGGAGTCGTCCCACAGTCACCTTATTTCCCCCCTCTTTCACTTTTATTGTCTCATAAATTCTAAGCATACGTGAACACAGACAACAGGCTTCAAAAACAAGGGGGAAAGATGTGTTTTCCCAGGGCTAGGCGGCTCAAAGGATTATGCAGCTATAAAGATCTACTCACAAGGGGATTCACATGAGAAGACACACAGGATATAAATGATGGGAATAAAAAAATAAATCAAGGCAGCTCAAAAGGCTAAGAAAAAACCAAAACATTAAAAAATGTAAAAATCCCCAAACCTGATGCATTTCAGGTTCCTAACTAGTAACTGCTGAAGCTGTGAGAAGACAAAGATCATTGAGCTGAAATATTGGTGGTAGTTTTTTCACAAGGGAAAGAAAGGTCACAATGACGTCTTCTCTCCAAGATGTAGTTTCCTAATTTTCTCCCCAGTACCAGGAATGAATTCACTGAGAAAGCTGTGCCCTTGTGGAAGGCATGAAATCTTCTGCTTAATATTTACATCTTTACTGAGTGGTAATATGGAAAACAGGTTCAGGGAGTGTAGAAGCAGGCAGCTTGGGGAATACTCTGGCTTGGTCTGAGGCTCTGCAGAGGCAGACAGCCATCTACTGCCAACAAATGAAATAGAAAGCAGCCCCACAGGCTTCCTGAGAGCTGCATTTACAGAAAACCGTGCCTCACAGGAAACAGCTTTGCTTGGCACATCAAGCTATCCATGCTAGCCAGCATCAGGACAAACCTGTCTCAGAAAATGTAATATTTTCTTCTCCCACTGACATGTTAGTGCTGCATCTAGGGGAAAAAAATCAGGAGCAGATGATGGAATGGAAACCTTTTTCATACAGATATGCTGCAGGTTTTTGGATTCCATTTGTGGAAAATCCCTTCTCCCCCTCTCTCCACCCAGCTCAACATGCAGAGTCAGATTGACAATGAATCCTCACAGACCGAAACGCTCTGAGCTCTGACAAGGGAGGGCAGCAAATGGAGGCCAGCAGTGCAAATTGGAGCGCTGGGAGCACACTGCAGGTAGCTGAGTATCAGATTATCCAGGCTCCACGGACTACAGCTTCCACCTGGAAGGCAGAGAAACAAAAGCCTCCCTTTGTGTCCCAGGGTTTTGCAGGAATTAAACACAGCTCCTCTTTGTGGTAGACCCGGACTCTCACAAGGAACAGGGAGCAGCCAGTAAACTCCCAGGCTGTCCTCAGGGAATGGACTATTTTAAGCCTGCTTGCAAACATCTCCCTGCATATGTGCTGTATTTTCACGGAAGAATAATTTAATCTTCATTGCCATCATTAATTTTTGACAGAGAGCACCATATGACATCCTGTTTACAGCCCACTAAATCTCCATTATGAAGCCATGCTTACAGAAAGAAGAACAATCTGAAGAGCTGTGTTAACTTTTATGATTATATTTCAGCCCTGAAATACAGAAACATGATTGAAGTTACACACACATATGCAAAAAAATAAAATTAAAACAAATTTTATTTTTGTTATGCTGTTTTCAGGATCCAGGGGAAAAGCTTCTTGTTTAAATAACTGGTACTAATACAGCAGATACCTTTAAAAAGATCTGCATAACATATTGGAATTCATCCTTATGCAATATTTACCCTGTTGTTTCCAGCTGTGTTGAATAGCACAGGTAAATTCTGCTATTCAGAGAGATTCCTTGACAGCAGGAGAGATTTAACCCTGGTGAGCAGGATTTTGTTAATACTTCTTGTACTTACATTCCTTTTATTTGGAAATCTAAGGGTTTTCAGTGAGATCTGTTACTTTTCCCTGGGTGGTGTAAAACCACTCAGAACTAAAAACCACCATTGTCAGGGAGAACTGAGGAGAACCAGGAGCTGCAGAAGGCCTCTGACACAGAGGCCTCCATCACAGCCACCAGGGTTCTGAGAGGGACTCCCAAAACCACAAAGAGTTCAGCAGCCACAACACAGCATGGCACAATTGCACCAACAGGGAAATCCCATAGTTTAGGCCTAGGTTTACCCAACTAAGTTAGGCACACCAATTAATTGAGCACTTCTTCAAAAGTCAGTGAAACAAGAGAGGTCTCTCCAGGGAGTAATTCTAGTCTTAGACCAAACTACTTGAAAGACAACATAAAGCCAGGATTATCCTCTGAAGTTCTCCCACTCTTCCCCTCCTGCAGAAATACTCAAATACGTGCCTAAACAGTTTGGGGTAAATGTGGACAAAAAATGTCTTCTAACCCACCTCCTTTGAGATGAGACTTTCTCTTTGCAGCAGTGAAGGACATCCAAGACACAGCCAAGATTTCCAGTCCTACCTAACTATTTCAGGTGAGAAATTCTCTTTCTATTCTCTTCCACTATCTACTTTAATAAGTATATATTCTATTAAGCATTTTATGAAGCATGTATTTAATACAGTACTTCCCTTTCAATCCTGCTCTTAGCAGCAATCATTCTTCACATACACCAAATCTCCTTTGGATTTAAGAAAGTTGAGTCATGGCTTAATACTCTAAAATGATTTCCCATTAACGTTAACTCCCAGTCATCAGTTTCTAAGGAAAACCTCAGGGGCAGTATTGAAGCAACAGCTCATGACTACACAGGACCAACCCCAGGTTGTATGGGTAACTCTAGTCAGCAGGAATCCCTGGAAAGTATTTATCTGGAAATCAAGGTGATAAAAATTAGGCACTACAGCCCTGTGGTTAATTAATCTTCAAAGATTAACCAAAAATTTCTATACAATTTTATTATTGTGTATATTGTACAAATTTACAAATGTACAAAGCCTGGGGTTTGGATTCATTAGTCTTTTCAGTCTCCAAAATCTAGCAGCAATTACATGTAGCTCTCTTTGTTAGAGGAATGAGTGAAATTCTTGAGATTTTTTTTTGTTTCGTTGGTTTTTAGTTTTGTTTTGGGTTTTTTTTTTATTATCAGTTTGTTGTTTGATTGTGACATTATTTTTCTTTTTGGGTGATAGAGACAAATTAAAACCAACAGTTTTGACTGTTTCCTATCAAGTTCTCTCACAGTCGAGGGTTTTACAAAAAGAGCATGAGATGTTTTTATCACCATCATCAAGTACTCCATCGTGCAAGACTACTGACATCTATCAGATATGAGCATATTTTTCATTCTTTCCCCCCCCCCCCCTATTTATTTTTACTAGTAGCACAGCCCATTGAACTTCACACTCCAGTGAGGGCACTGCACAGCCCTCATCTGGGAAACACTGCTGTCCTGTTTGATATGTTTTCCATGACCCACAGGTAGGCTCCCTCAATTCTGTTTTTTGCTTCCCCCATCCATTTTCTTAAAGAAAGGTTGCTCTCCTCTCTCAAGCCTTAATGTTTCCAGATGCCTCCTGCCTGTTTCCCATATCAATGGCAAGTGCCCTCCCCAAAACTTCTCCCTGAGCCCTCAGTACCTGTGCTCCTTTTCCTTAGAGCCACATTCCTGCTCCACAGCCTATCTCAGCCATCATCAGAGGGCTGCAAAGAGCTGGTGAAAGAGCAGAGGAAAGCTGAGGAGGGTTCCTCAAGCCCTAAAGAGCCCATTTTGCCTTTGCTGCCCTCACTCCTCTGTGGAGCAGCTCATCTGCCCCTTCACTTCAGGTTTCAGGGCTGCAGCAGAAGGAGCAGGGGATAGGAGGCAGACAGGGAGGGCACATCGACACGGTCTTGTTTTCTCTGAAGTTTGCATCACATCTCAATTGCCTGGCTCATCTCTGTCTCAGCCTGATGCTCTGCTCCTTATCCCTCCCTGCCACAGCTGTGGTGAATCGTGCTCTCTGTGAGCTACCTGGCTTCCTTCTGTCTTTCCCTCCAGCATGCAGAGCACAGAGAAAATAAAGCTTTTAGTGCAAGCTGTGGTCAGGAAAGAATTGACTGAAACAGTTACTTTTACTGACATTTCTTTATTCCCATGGCTGTTAGGGGCAAAACTGAATAAGGAGATAGGATTGGTGATCACATCAGCTCTGCACTGTGGTTAAAGGGCTGCAAACCCTGCTGCTGAGAAACTGGTGATCTTCTTTTTCCTCCCATCTGTACCTAATGCACTTCTATCTAATTGCTCTGACATTTACCTAGTGGAGATCAGATGTAGGATTTGGAAGAGAGAATATGTTTCAATGAATGTAACAATTAGATTATGTAAATGAGAAAAGTGCTTAAATGCTTAGGTAGCAGACTTTGCAGAGAGCTCAACATCCCAAACCTTTGCAAGCTCAGTTAATCCTACATGGTTTAATAGCCATGACTATGTGTGGCTTTTCATGTGAAGGCAAAGGGAGTAATAAAAGCTTCTGAAAAACGACGACTAAAGGAAGCTACTTTCAGTACACAAGTTTTATTGACCCTACAAAATCAAAGAAATATGCTACACATCCTTGATTCCTCTGTAATGAAATTATATTTTTCATTTACATGCTCAGACGAATGTATATTCTGACATTAAAGAAAAAATAAAAGTTCAACAATCAGACTGTAAGGGTGCTGTTACATCTGGAGGGTTATAAAAAAGCTAATGCCAAGGAGGTTGTGTGCTCTAACTGCCTGACTTGGCATTTGGATTTTCTCAAAACAAGAGCTCCTCTTCACCTGCAGGTCAGAGGCCAAGCTGAAGAGATGCAGGGATTTTGTGCACTGGATCTTTGTTCAGAAGCTCACCTCTTCCTTTTCATGACTTCAGAAGTTTTAAGTGAACTTGCTGAACTTGCTCTTTGGGAAGAGGAAAATGTTTTCAGTGTTACAGTGACTTTGTGTTTGTGGCAAAACTTCATGTGTGACTTGTTTCCTGTGGAAAAGGAACCCTGTTCGTGGGGAGCTGTGATTGTGGGTGCCATCAGTTAGCTTTAGGTCTACAAAGGATTTTGTTGGTAGGTGCTTTCTCCTCCCTACATCCTTACTGTGAAAGGGCAGTAAACATTATAACTTGACATGTTTACAGCTTGGAGAGCGTTGCTGGCAGAGCTCTAGCCAGATATCCCAACCCACTTTGTGACTCCAAACCTTATGGGGACAGGCACCTCCAGCAGGCAAAGAAAAGTGGCATGGGTTTCTCCTCACATGCCCAATGCAATCCCAGCCCTCGTCCTCTCCTGCAGTATGTGTTCCCTCCTTCTCTTGTTTCTTCTTTCCCTTTCCTGCCTCTGAGCCATTACACTTTTAGCTGTGTTTGAGTGGTTTGCTGCTGCGCACACACTACGGATAGTGATCAAGCACACACTTATTTCATGACAGATACACGGAAGCAGGCCCTAAACTCCAGGATGCTCTACCTACTTGAGGCAGCAGCAGAAGCAAATCCTTCTCCTTCCCCTGCAGCCCCAGGCAGCAGCAAATCCTCCTTCACCTTTCACTCCGGCTCCAGGCAAGGTTTTATGGCTATTCATTTTCCTATTGCACACAGGATGGACTACAGTTTATTTCTGTGTTCAGAGGTTTACACTGAGACTCTCTTCACACTCAGACTCCCCTAAGATGAAGGGAAAGAAAAGGAAGAAAATAAAAAGAAATATAAACCCTCCTGAAAATTCTAGCTCAGGCGACATTGCAGTTGAAGAACAGCAGCTTTGGCATGTGTGGAGAGACAGTGACAGCATCACACTTCCCTCTTCTCATTTTCCTGCCCTCCCCAATGTGGTGACTAGAGATCCCAGCTTTTGAGTCTGGGAGCAAGAATGGACTGGAAAGTCCTGTCAGGACTGAAGCTCACACAGGGGAGGGAGCACCCTCAAAGGAGCAGAGGATCTGCCACAGCCTCGACAGCCTGAGGGTTCATGTTTTGTTTAATAGCATGTTCATTATAATTTCCCTCAAAGCATGTCAGAAATGGGGGGGCAGGGGGGTGGGAGGGTCAGTACTTGAGATCCTTTGAGGGTTCAATCCTGCTCATGATTTGAATAAGAACAAACAAAGAAAGAGGCTATGGAAGCTGTCCGTGTTATGTTTCCACTGCTGGAATTTTTTCCAAGATGCATTTTTGACCAGAAACCTGTTGTGGTGTGCTGTAATGCCGAAACCATTATTTTTGTTTCCTTAACAATTGTGCTAACCATTAGGCTATTATATAGAGGCTGTGAAAAGAGGTGCTGCACCTATACTTTTCTTGCTGCTATTTGCAGTGGATGGGAGAGAAGGAAGGAGTAAATATTTTAGGACTCATCATGGACAGGATAAGGTGGACATCAAAATTAGATGAGTAAGATTTACTCTTTGGAGGTGTCTCTAAAAAGTCACTGTTGCCCAAAAAGCTTGATGAATGTTAAATCAAATCATCCCACCTCTACAGGCACATATAATACAGTTGTACATCTGCCTAAACTGACCATAATTACTCTGGGCTGATGCTGCTCTTCCCAGCTCTTTGATTTAATGGTAAATTTTTGGGACTGTGTGCATCTTTTGCCATCTTACAAGATTTGTGTTGTAGCATCTGTCTAGGCTCTGTTACATCACAAATAAATATTTCCTAAATATTGATTTAGTTTCCTAAATCAAGTGTTCTTCTCTTAGCAGCTTTGCACCATTTGAGTGCTTTGGCTCTCCAGGATGCTATAATCTTTTCAGGTGGTGCTAGGAAAAATATGTACTTTTTGTAATCGGTAAGTAGGACAAATGCCAAGAAGCCAGAATTCCTCAAAAAGTGACATAGTATCATAAGCTTTGGTATAAACAAGCTGCTATAAAAGAACAAGTGTTTGTCACATCTCCTTTATGATTTCCTACCTTAATTCCATTTCTTCCTGCCCTCCCACACACAACCACTTTACACATCTCCAGCCCCCTCAGCTGAAGTTTCCTCCAGGGCTGTTTAGCTACATCAGGCTGTCTTCTACTGAGAGACAGCTAGAAATAAAAAACCCAACACCTTCATTTGCTAAGAGTGTTACTAAGATCCAAACTCTGGACCTTTTAATGCCTATGCACAATTTCTGCAGGAGCATGCAAACTAACCCCAAGGAACAGCCAGACAAGGCTCTCTGCCTTTCCACAAAAGAAAGATGGAAAGCCATGTTACTGTCCATTGAGCTGATGGAAATACATTTTTTAGGAAGACACAAGAGCTTAGATACTATGTTTTTCCAGCAGGTTGATGTTGATAAGAACATCAATCACAAGTCAAGGAAATGGTCAGAAGGGTCACTCTTTGTGAAGAATGCAAACAGGACTATGGTGGCTACACATGCGGGGGCCAGCTGGCCTAAAGGGAAAAAAAGATCCTATCCTCCTGCCAAGGATATAAACTACTAAATGCAGTTACGCCACTGTGAGCTCAGCATTCCTTGTTTCCCTTCCCATTTAGAGTAGGAATGATATAGCTTTTACTTGTCTAAGGCAAAACATGATAAAATTATGTTCTTTCAAAAGAACTGCTGCCTTTCCTCCTTCCACAACATGCAATTCCAAAAGTCAGTGCAAAAATACCCATTTTAGCCTATCAAAGCCCTCCGAAGTTTTCAGGATCGCTGCAACAGAAGAGGATACAAAGGTCTCACATTTTGGTCAGGATGATGCTTAACAATGCATCCAGCCTCAATAGCTGTGACTGCTCAGTAGGCAAAGGGCTGGAGGGAATCACTGCTCCCAGAACTGTGCAACCCCATGCCTGCTACCAGGACCCCAGGCTATGCAGCACGGAGGCATATTGGTCACTGAATTTTTAAGATACTCTCTCCCTCTCCAAAGCCTTAAGCACTGCTGAAGTTAATGCTGTTCCTAATTATATCTTAAATAAACATGTGACATCAAAAAATTACTCTATAGATTCTCCCTCATCTATATTTACTCAGGCATAATAGCAGCTGCCTACACGATTTTTGTCTTGCTAATGCACAGCAATAATCATAGAACCACCCACAGCCCATCTATTTTGGTAGAGTGCAGAAATAGACATTAAACCTATAAATGTCAGAACATGCCTTCGTTTCAGATGTTAGTATTATTTAAATTAGCACTTGAATGATGTTTCCACAATGTGATAGCTTTTCAAACGATGGTATATTGCACATGAAGTGCACTGGCCCTGCTTTAAGCACCTTCAACCCATTAGGCCCGTCTATAATTCGGTGCTTTTAGAAAAGCAAACACATTGTAGAAGAGCGGTGATCTTTTTTGCTTGTGCCCAGTGGTCCCCAGGGAATTGCTGATGCCATAATTACCTGAGCATTTGGGCTCTGGTTGGGAGGTAGACATGTCTTGTGCTTGGTATCCAGATGCATTTGGGAACAGCTGTGTCTGGGTGGTTGGAACATCACATTATCTGAACATGTCCTCACATTTCAGGGCAAACACAGTGCTCACTATGAAAGCAATGGCCTTGGAGGTAAAATGTGTTAACTGGAAAATGGAAGGAGCAAATCATGTTTTCTCTGTAGATCTAGGAAAATTAGGAGCCAATCCCCCACCTTCCTTTTAATCACTAAAACCAGTAAGATAATTAAAAGAAAACTAGGAAAAAATAACCGATTAGTTGAGATTTAGTAGACATGGGGAAGCTTATTGCAAGGAAGCCTTGTTTTAAAAAGAAAAAAAACAGGTTATGTGTGAAATCAGACAGCAGTTAGACCAGATCAACTCGATGTTGCTTTCAAGAAACACAAATTCTGCTCAAACAGAACAGTGGAAAAGATGACACCTTGGATCAGATTGCTGAGAAAAATATATGCCTGTTTAAGGGTGAAGTGCTTCCATAATTCTCTTACATGAGAGTGAAGATTGAACACTGCAAGACATTGATTTCTGAGAAAGCCCTATATGTCATTTAGTAAGTCCTCTCATTATAATAAAGTTTTTGACCACGAACATGACACTTTATTACAAACAGCATGCAAATAGAGCACCATGTTTCATTAGACAGAGGGCCAAGTTCATCCTCCTCTCTAAAGGAAGAGCCACAGCAGCCACCAAACTGCCACAAAAACTGAGCTGCATGTACAAACCAACAGTGACACCTCGTGGGCAATAGTCAAGCACAAAGCTAATAACTATGATTTCTTCCAGAACATCAGCTTTAGGAGAATGATCATTTTTAAAAAATGCAGGCATATGTTCTTTTGTAGCACTGGAGGGGAAAAAAAGCCCACCCTTTACTGAGTGCTGCAGAGGATAATGCAGAGAGCCCAGCAGCTCCACACAGAACCAGTCCTGTATCCTGCAGGAGCAGTACCAAAGGAGCACTGGCTGGCACTTGGGGCCTGCCCACAGCAGCAGTTTGAATTAGAATCAGGTGTGCACAAAGGACATCTCATCCTCATCTACTTTCTGCAGTTTGGTTTGCATGCCAGTGCTGTCCCAGCACGTAACACTAAACTGGAAGAGAGCATTTGGGAGCACAAATTACACGGGACAAATGGGCACACAGTGCACAGGCCAGGCTTGGCCTCACCTGCTGCAAGGAGCCCAAACATGCAGCATGGAGCGGTGGCCTGCCTGCCCAGAGCCTTCACAGGCTGCTGGGTGTTTAGCAAGCCAGGCTTTGGTGTCACTATGGTTTCACTGTGGTGTCACTGGGGCTGGTTCTGCACCTGGATCTGCACCTCACACTGTCCCCCAGGGAATCTCTAGTCCCCCTGTCTGCTGCTGGTATCAAATTAGGAGGAGCTGTGGGTTTCCTCAAGGATAAAAGGACCTCTGGATAGACTACAGAGCTGGGCAATGACTGACTGAATGAATTTAACAAGAGCAAGTCCTGTATTGTCTACCTAGGATGGGGCAATTCTGGTCTTGTGTACAAACTGGGGGATGAGAGGCCACAGAGCAGTCGTGCAGAAAGTGATCTATGGGTTTGATGGCAAGTTCAATTTGAGCCAGCAGCAAAAGGGCCATGACAGCAAAAGGGCCAGCCATGCTCTAGGGTGCATCAGGCATGGAACACTTTCTCCCAGCAAGTTCCAGCAAGAAATGACATATGGCACTTGTGTCATCTCTCAGCACACACTCTCATTGAAAACAAAACCTATATAATAAAAAACCTTCTTACTTTCCTTTATCAGAGTGAAGACTTGAGTGCTGCAATCTGAGCACAGAAAGAATCTGGATAAGTTCTAGAAGTTTTTTTTAATGGTAAGACTACAAACAAAAATTCCCAAACTTCTTGTTAAAGGTGGCTGCTGAGCAAGAGCTCTGAAGAGAACAGTTAAGGACTGGAAGACTTCTCAACTCAAAGAAAACACCAAGAGAACAATTTTGGTAAAGGAGCACTGCCAGCTCCTTCCTTTGGTCCACAGTTAAGGTCTACATTAAATTAAAACCAAACAGATCAAGTGCCAATCTATGCAGATTCTACTACACAGCAAGCCAGTCAGCACACAACCTGTCAGCTGCTCAGTCACACCATAATCTTTGCTTCACTGCCCAGCTTTTTAGTCTTACTGCATAGCTCAACACACTTTTGTCGCAGACATTTCTCCACAGAAATCCTTCCTTTCATATTTCTGTGTCTTCGGGAGCCAGAGGCCCCCGAAGAGAAGGTAAACAATTATTATCAGCTGCTGTGGAATGCAATAGGATTCACCTTGATTGGCTCATTTTCTATGTTTATAATTAAGAGCCAATCACCAGTTCAAGCCAGGGGACTGAGTCCTTGGCCACAACTTTGTTGTGGGTTCTTTTTCTATCTCTTCTCAGCTTAGCTAGCTGCTCTGCAAACCTCTCTCTATATTCTTTTTAGTATAATTATAATGTATTATATCATATATTAATAAATTCAGCCTTCTGATCAAGATACAAGATTCACCGTCTCTCTCTCACCAACTGCGACCCACACAGGTCGCGGTAATATCTGGTGACCCCTCGTGTAAGAGCAAAAATTAATCTGATAAGACCAGAGGAGCAAAATTGCTGCACTGGGTAAAAATCCTGTATGTGTAGCATTTGATGGTTGCTTTGAAGTGACCTCAGAAAGTGGATTCAAGCCAGGAGCAGAAGAACTGAAGATTTGGACAGAGTTCACAGCCAAGGCTGACCACAAAGAGAATCTTTCTTCTGGAAAACGATCAGGAAAGATGATGGAAAAGAGCAGCAGACCTGTGGAGCTGGCCAGAGCAAGCTGGACTCTTTCAAAAGGTACTGTTCACTTTTCTATCCCTGATGAACCAGCCCTTCGTAGCTTGTGGCTGTTCGTATGGCAAACACATGCCTTGCTAGAAGAGATTCAATTCTCCTCTTCAGAGGAAAAGCTTATTGCCCTCTGGAACTATTGGTGCAGAGAAGATGGTTGCTTTTTGTCAAAAACAGATATCTATGGGTTCTTTCGATGGGCAAAGCTTTTTGGGTTCTTTACTGATATTCTGTATGCTTTGGATGTTTTTGTCTGGGAGTGCATGGACTCGATTATCCAGCGCGTCTACCTGGAGGGACGCATGTTGCCTTCCATCTACTCAGCATTTATAAAGCTTTTCCCAGTTCTGAAGCGCAGAGCAGCTTGTTTTCAATGGATATCTAACTGTTATGGCCAAGCTCCGTTTCCACCACCCTTGGCAGAAGACCCGGTGGGGGAGGACTTTGGGTTTTTTCCCCCCGCCTGCTTCGCGGCGGGGGGGGCCGAAACTTCGCGGCGCGAAGAAGTTTTTTTTACTCTTGCTCCGGAGCATGCTCAGATGGAGTGTTCTCCTTCCCCCCCTTCTCTCTCTCCGGGGGGATGGGAGCGGCCGCTCAAGCCAGCGCCGGCCTCTCAGACTCCACCTTCAGAAATGGGGGCGGTACCGGTCTCCGAGGTTTCCTCCACGGCCCTGCTAGAGCCGTCACTCCAGGAGATCCCGTCTCCGCCTCTCCAGGAGGTCCCGCCCGCGGTTTCACCGGCCTCCCTGCCCCCGCCAGAGCCTGCGTCGGAGAAGGCCGAAGAGACAGCACTTCCGTCGATTGACCTGTTGCTAAGCAACGGCGACGCTCCGCTGTCTCTCCCAGTTCCCCTGCTGCCGGTTTGCACTGCGACGGCGACTGCGACTGCGCCTCCGCAGAGGACCCCAGAGTCAGCAGCAGAAAACGGAGTTGAACCTGCGGGACCCTCGAAGCAGCCCGCGGCTGATCCCACGCTCAGCGCGGTTCCCCCCCCGGTTCCGGCTCCCTCCCCGGTTCCGGCTCCGTCCCCGCTGCTTCCACCGGACGTCCCAGCAGCCGCCCTGGAGGCTGGTCTCTCCTTCAGTGGAGCAGGGGCTGCCCGCCAGCTGACTCTTGCGGCAGTCCGGCTGCCGGCTTTCAAGCTCGGCGGTTTGGGGGGTGGTTTTTCGGGGATTGTCCCATGGAGGCCGCCGCCTCTCTTGTGCCCTAGCGGCGAGGGGGAGGGGGCTCCCGAAAGTTTTGCCTTTGGTCCCCAGCCCAGTGGGGGTGGTGCCGTGATGCTGTGGGAAACAAACATTCCCAGACCCGAGATGAAGATTCTCGGGGCAGCTTCTATTTCCCTGCTGCTGGCATGCCTCAGTGGTTTAGGGGAAAGGAAGCGTCTCACTACCCGTGCGGCCATTGTGCTAGCAACAAGGTTCAGGCCTGCGGGAATGCACAGCCTTCCTCATGGGTTTGGCCTGGGCCGTTTGGCTCAGGAGGTTCCTGGGCCAGGGCCATCATTTGGCCTCCTTATGTTTCTAGGGGTTCTGGTTTGTCCTACTGGTCCGGGTCCCCCTGTGTGAGCCAGTTTTGGGGTTCCTGGTCCAGTATGGGCCAGGGCCCCCAGGGCCTTTCCTTCTCTGGCATTGCTCTGCTCGGCTGCTCCTCTTTTGCTTTTCGATAAAAAAAAAAAAAAAAAAAAAAAAAAAAAAAAAAAAAAAAAAAAAAAAAAGAGGGCAGCAGCTCTGAAGTGCTGAAGCACTGAAAGGCCAGAAAGGACATTTCAAAATTGTTCAAGTTGTTTCAAATTGTATTAAGACTGTCAATGGTTTTTGATAACTATTGATGGAACTCCTTTTGCAGCAAGTTGTTTTCAGGACCAAAAAGGACTCTCAGATGTCCAAAAGAAACAACTTCAGCTGATGGACTGTTCCTGAAACTCAGCTGCATGGACTTGAATTCTCTTTGCATTGTTTCTTGCAATTTTCTTATACTGTAGGATTGTTTTAGTGAATTATTAGTATTCTATATTTTATAGGTGAAGGAATTTCCTGTTCATTCCACATCAGCATTTTTCTTTTATTTTTATACAATTTAGAAAGGTGAGATGTCGCAGACATTTCTCCACAGAAATCCTTCCTTTCATATTTCTGTGTCTTCGGGAGCCAGAGGCCCCCGAAGAGAAGGTAAACAATTATTATCAGCTGCTGTGGAATGCAATAGGATTCACCTTGATTGGCTCATTTTCTATGTTTATAATTAAGAGCCAATCACCAGTTCAAGCCAGGGGACTGAGTCCTTGGCCACAACTTTGTTGTGGGTTCTTTTTCTATCTCTTCTCAGCTTAGCTAGCTGCTCTGCAAACCTCTCTCTATATTCTTTTTAGTATAATTATAATGTATTATATCATATATTAATAAATTCAGCCTTCTGATCAAGATACAAGATTCACCGTCTCTCTCTCACCAACTGCGACCCACACAGGTCGCGGTAATACACTTTGAGACAGAGAGAGCTAACATGTTAAACTTTAGGCATATAAACTCTCTCTTGCACACTGGAGCAAGGATATAGCTAAACATTGGGTATGTCTTTTTTTTGAAAAGAGCATTAAATTTTGGTTTTTTCTAGTCACTAGAAAGACTGAGGAAGGAAAAGTATAGGTTAAATTAAAGGGCTAACACTGCCAGTAAAAGATGAAGCACAGAAATACAGAATCAATTACAATTCTTCTAAAGGATGGTATAGCCTGGCATAAATCTTGACATGCTACAGCCTGCACATGCCTGTCAACACCAGTCTATGACTACAAAGACAGACTGGACAATCACTGTTAACACTGCCTGGGGTTATTCACCTCAGCCCAGAAAAAGCTATTCACACTAATACCTATGTGGTTTCAGGTTTACATTAAGTGTCCAGATGCAGACTCCCTGGATCACAGTAGTAATATCAAATTCTTGGATAAACTGCTGAAATTCTTTTGTACGTTACAAATTGTTCAGCTTTCCTGTAGTGATACTGAGCTGGGAAGTGTCATGTTGAAGAGGGCACAATCAAACCACTTAAGATTAACTAGATTTGTGATTTCAAGTAAGGCTGATTTACTGTAAAATCTGATTTTTTTTTTAATGAAACTGAACAAATGCAACTTTCAGGCACCTTAAATAAACATTCCTCTTTCATAGAGAGAAATAAATACTCTACTTTGTAGGAGAAGAAAAAAATCCCGACAACTTTCTGGCCAGGTTTTCCATCCATCAAAGAAGGGAATACCAGTCTCCTACATTAGCCCTGCTTACCAGACTGACTTATTTCAGCTCTATTGCTGCCAAGTGATACTCTTCACTTACCAGCCAGTTTGCAAGCTAGGACATATGTGTTCCCAGACTTCAAAACAAGTCCTCTACCAGCAGAAAGCAGTCTGAGTCGCCTGTTCCTGAAAACAGCAGATACTTTTCCCTCAAGAGTGAGTTCTCCAGAAGTTGAGAGAAAAAATTGAGAGCTCTATTGTTCTTAGCTCAGAGAGAACAATAGCTTTGTTCTGAAAACTTTTTTCCCATCAGAAAAACAAGATACAGAAATAGAAAAACAAGTTTTCTGATCCCTGGAAATGCCCCTTCTCCCAAGCAATTATCTTTGAAGCTCTGCCTCTGACCCACTGCACCTTAAGACCTCCCTCCTCACAAGCTGCACAAAACAACTGTAAAGCTGTGTTGCCATCTTACTGCAAAATTCCCACACCTTCTCATGAGCAGCTCCTTGCAGCACAGATTCCTTTTTCTTAACAGCACAACCAACTCCAACCCTCTTCACAGCACAGCCAACAAACTCCTGCTCTCCCCTCACCCAGCTACCCCACTCTTTTGCAGCACTCTTCATTGGACACAGCTGTGGCCTGTTAAGGGCAGGGCTGTTCCTAATCTTTGGTGATTAGTGCAGCTGCAACTCCTCAGGTGTGAGATTGCCTTCTGCACTATTCTCTTACATTCCACCCCTCCACAAAGCTGTTTATACCAAACACACATTCAGTTCAGTCTTCTAGATGATCTTGCTGGTTACTCATCAGAAGACGGGCTGGAGGATGCCTGCTTGAGTGCAGACTTCAAGCTCCATGGCCTAGAGATGCCCAGTTACAAGGCTCTTGGGTTCAACACACAAACATTATCAGAAGTGTCCTGTTGCCATGAGGAACTCACCCCACTGTGGTTCTACTTCTGTAGTTTATTCCCGTGTGTTGTTTCACCCTCCTCCCCTTCAAAGCTAGATACACAAAGTTAATCAAATTACTATTCTCAACATGCATATATACTAACTGAACTGTTAAAGAAAAAAAAACCTTTAGAAATTCATCTTCAGTTAAGAACAATGTAAGATTATTATCCCCAAGAAGAATATCTATCCTTGTACTCTGTGTACTTTTACAAATCCTGCAGGTTTTCTTCCCCACAACTAGAAACTAAAGCCAGACCCTTTCCATATTTTTTGTGAATGATACTATTGAGAATGAGATTGGTACTTGACGGGTAGAAAAATAAAACTAGCCAGAGGCTATGGGAAATGCAGCAATGACATTTATTGGAATTTCTTCAGGCATTACATGAAAAAAATTTAAAGTGAAACAGAGGATAAAGCTCATTCAGTGCATCTTTAAAAAAAAAAGATGTATCTGAATAATCTTGGTTCTTTGTAACAGACGCTGCTGCAGTTCCTGGGATTAGATTTTTATGTACACATCAGCTAAAACTCACTCTGAACCAAACTGCAAAGAACTGCTTTTTCACTTGGCATTTCCCCATCTAGTACAATACGACATTCTTAAAATATCTAGACAGATTCCACATAATTTTATACACAGTGTTAAGACCTTTCACCCCAAATGTAAAAAGAGAGACTGTTAAGTAAATCAGTATCTTTAATCAAATAAAACATCATGGAAGTAAAAAAAAAAAACAACAAAAAACCCAGGAGAGCCGAAGCCCCTGAGTTCCACAGCAGTGTGCAGCAAGTAAGCACTGCTGTTTCTCACTTTTATGGTAACATAAAGCATAATACTTAGAAAGCAGTGGTAGTCAGTCCTTGCTTTCTAAACTGGACAATCTGATGTGAAAAGACACTGCTGTATTTGGCACTTTGCTTAATTGGTTTTCTTACTAAAACGAGTAAGTGTTTCCTGAAATACAGTATAAACAGAAAGGGATAATGTGAGCCACAGTAAAATGCAATTAAGGGTTCAGACATGCACTCCAAAATACTTGTCTATTTCACATTTGTCTAAGCTTTCTCAAAAATTCCACTCAAAAACATTTTCAAATCTATATGCAACTTTTATATCTCTATAAACATAATTTCTCCCTTGAAATGATCAGAGTTTATCCCACCTTTTGTCCAGAACACACAAATTCATGTTTAAAAAAAAAGACCACAAAGTAGTATTAAAACAGGAATAGCCTGGCAAGTGTTATTAAAACTGTGCCTGTACTTCAGGATCCCCGTTGAAATGTATAGCCACTGTATATGTGAAAACTGAAAGGTACATAGTATCTGAGACTTGCTTGGTCCTCTCTTGTGCACTCACACTTAACTTCCTGCAACCTACCTCAATTTTCTTCTCAAACAAAATTTAAAACAGCTTTCTACATCCCAACCCAATTAGACAAGGCTTCTTGCAGCATTTCTTTGGTTAAATGAGAGCCCCTGACACACCTAACTCTTACAACAGACAAGTCTCGGGTGGAAAATTAACATCAGGATAAATCCCATCCCACTGTTGTGCTTCCTTTTTCTCCATTGACCATCACACCCAGGGCAGGTGGAAGCAAACAGGCCAGGAAGGAAGTGGCAGTCACGGCTAGCTCTTGCCTTTGCAGACACGATTCCTTAGCTCTGGGCAATGGAGGCAGAGCTATGATGCGATGCTTGCTCGTTTCCAGTTCCAACATGCACCTGGAATTGCGCTGCTGACTGCTGCAGCCCAGGCAGCGGGTGGCACTACAGCTCCCTCTGTGCAAACCATGTCACTGTACTGGTTCTGCTTATTGGTCTGTGCTCACAATGTCAGTAGAATTAAAAGAGAGGCACGCATGAGTTCACACAGGTTTTCCACAGAAGATGTGAAACATGCTGCTTTTTGGAGGGAAAATTACATTCTCTTTTCTTTTTTCTTCAAGTATTATTCAACATATTCAATATACATATATATAAAGACACATTATACTCATTTCACTACAAGACAAGCACATCCAAAGTGAATTTGCAGATCACCATTATCTTTGTCTACTCCAATTTCTCCTTTCCTTTAGGTCAACTCTAAATATACATCTACTCATCATAATTACATGTGAGAATCCTTTATTTCCCCCTTGTGATTTATTTACATAATCATAAAAAATTTATAGCCTGAATTTGCATTCTGACACTTGATGGCCCATCTGTAGCTATGAGTGTCCCAGCACTATTTTTGGGTAATACCATTGCCTATTGCTAAGTAGCTATTGAAAGCAGCATACTCATTTTTTTCGTTCCCTTTTTGTTTTTGAAGAAATGCTGCCTAGAAAACCCTGGTTTATGGCTTACTCCATATTTTATTATTTGGGTTGTAGTTTACTTCCTTCAGGAGCAGTTCACAGTCAGACAACACTTCTGCTGGCAAATACTTCACTATCTGCTCAAGAGTCTTTTGATATGTTATCTTCTCCTGTTCCAGGGACTGAATTGCAGTCTTCATTTTATTCTCTCGTGTCAAAACAGTCTCCAGGCTGGCTTCCAGACTCTGAATTTTAGCATGAGCAACCTGCAAACAATAACATTATAATAAATTCATACATTCTGAATAGTTTTCTTTCACTATTATTATATAGTATCATAATATTAAAATTATGATGTTTTTATGTAGCTACTTCTAAAAGACATCTGTGTAGGCAGACAATGCAAGGAATGCACTCTGTGTATCATACACAAAATCTCCTCATAGTGACCCGATCAATCTGAAGAACTTCTCCAAGCTTTACAGAGGGAAGGAGACATACAAGTTGCAGCAAGCAAGGGACAGCTGAGAGTAACAAGGAACTGGAGCCGAAGGGAGAAAAAGGAAATCAGCAGCTGAAGTAGCACTGGAAGACGTGACCTGTCTGACAGAGATGGAACAAAGGGAACCCTCTGTGATAAAGTAAGTTAGGATGAAGAGACTGGAGGGAAGGAGAAGCTCAACATTAAGTCTAGAAGCAGACTGTGTTCCCTATTCTCCAATTAAAAATCTACAGCTTCCTCTGACTAGTCAAAGAAACCCTGTACCACAGCAGCAGCACTTCCCTCTGTGGGTACTGGAAGAATTCTGACTGCTCCTAGGAAAGGGTATAAGCAGAGGAATGAAGAAGTTATGCAAACAAAAAGTTGAAGAGGTTAAGCACTGAGAAAGATGCATTATTGTAAGGCACTCTGAAAGAGCAGGAAAGCTTTCACAGAGCCTTTCAAATCAGCCACTCAATTATTCTATGCCTTTGGTGCATTTTCAGAACAGAGCTAAAAGCCACAGCTGCAGTAAATAAATAAAGAAAAATAAGAAAGAAAAATCAGTAATAGTAAAAAGTTCAAGTGATTCCTGTTCTCAGTATC
This sequence comes from Ammospiza caudacuta, assembly GCF_027887145.1. Classification (NCBI taxonomy): domain Eukaryota; kingdom Metazoa; phylum Chordata; class Aves; order Passeriformes; family Passerellidae; genus Ammospiza; species Ammospiza caudacuta. The sequence continues at coordinate 71,272,432 of NC_080594.1, forward strand.
AAAAGAACACAGCACCCTTAGCCCGCAATCACAAAAATAATGAGGACTTGATCTGCCGGTTTTTCCTACCATTTTTCTCTTTCAGAAGCTGAAAGTGCTTTCTGAGCTCTTTGCAATACTTGTTCAAATTAACAAATATAGCAAGAAATAGACTGATGATGAAAAAAACAAGACTTAATCTTTCAAGAAAATGCAAGACAATACAACATATTGCAACTGAAACAAGTCTTGGCCAAGCTATGAGACAAAGGGTAAACAGTGAAGGAGGAAGGGCTTTTTTAAAGCACAACTTGACCAGGAAAAGTCTGGTGGGCTTTCAGATGTAATCAGGTCTGCTAGGAGAGACCACCTTCCAAAAGTAGGACTATGAGTTTCAGCAGAAGGAAACAAAACAACACTGCCTACAAAGGCCTGGACCAAAGAAGTCTGCTGTACGATGAATTATTTCTTAAACCTTTCCAACAGGGAAGCAGAGAGATGAAGGGACAGGGAACTCACTTTTCAGAAAGATAAGCAAATTTTGCCAACAGATTTTATGGCAGATAAGGGTAGAGAGATTTCGAGAAGAAATAAATCTAAATCAAGAAGGAGAAGTCCAAGGAATGACAAAGGAGTTAGAAGTATGCCTAGCAGAAGTGAATCACTGTAATTAAGAGAACTGCTCAACTCCACAAGGTCTTGCAGTAAGAAGACTTCTTACATACACTTAATACTTTTTGCTCTATTGGCTGAATCACAGGAATGACTTCACCATGAGTTTGTAGCCTAAGTTGTTTACCTGTAGCTTCTCCAACAAATCCATGTTTTGCCTCTTCAGATGATTGTTTGCCCTCTCCAGCTTCTCCAGAGGTTCACCTTCATCACAGGGACTCACATTTTCCTGCAGTTCATCCTGAAGAACATGGTACTCTACTTCATAGGCATGGAGCTGTTTTGAAATATCCATCTCAAACACCTGCCATGAGAGAAAAGACCATTTTTACTTACAGTAGGGAGGACTTATTCCATGTGAATGTTTGACTAAGAGTCAACTCTCCCTGATTAATGCTTTTCCTGTTCCCTTCAAAAAAGTATTTTAAGGTGATGCCTATAGTAAGAGCATTATAACAGAGTTGTAGCCATAATAAATCATAGACTTCAAAATAAATTGGATCCTGCCTTTCACAATTACCAAATACCATTTCTTACTACGAGATGTATCATCAGAAAAGTCTTATGCAATCCAAGAATTTTATAATATGACAAAGTTTTATTGACTGTTGCTCAGGAATATTAAGTAGTTCAAGACATAATTTTTAAATCTTGGATTAATCAGATCTCTGCCTTCAAATCTGGATCCCTTGACTCCAAGAGCTCATTTACAGACTTCTGTAAAACCATTCTTCATGGTTACAGTTTCCATGTGCTCTATCCCTGCATGATGCGCGCCATTTTTTTATTGGGATACATTAGGGACAAAGCATTGTGAAGACCACAGAACTGAGCTTCTAACAGTGATGGGACATACGACCCTGATCTGTTTACAAATCGAGTTATGTTACAGCCTCTCGGCTTCAGAAAATTACCAAAGATTTTAAGACTAGGATTGGAAGGATATCTACAGGGACATCAATTTTCTGTTTCTTATCCTAGAGATCACAAACATTCCACCAACACAAGACACACACAGATTCCCTGACAAAACAAGTTCTGTTTTACTTTCACTGTTCTATTGTATTCAATGAGATAAAATTTAAATTATGTAGTGTTCAAGCTCAGTAAATACCATTTTCCTCTACATAGCTACCTGATCACTCATCTGTGCATTACAGATCCGCATCATATCAACATTTTTCTTTCATTTCCCATTATAAGGGGATGGTCCTGGGAACTGCAAGACTGAGCCAAACAACTGCCCCTGCAGCCAGGCTAGGCAGCAGCACAGGGTACAGGCAGAGGATGCAGATGTGGAAGGCTGCTCAGCATGAGGGCACACTCCAGGCCAGCACAGCTGAGCTGCCCTGCCCTGCATGTAACCACAATTCAGCTCTGCAGGCACCATAACCCGTTCTTACTCTATCAGACTCGGCTTTGCACAAAGCCCTTTCTACCCTGCCCACACAGCAGGGCTGCTCTGCAGCCCATGCAGAGCACTGAACAGATTTAAAGTCTAAGAGTATTAGAAGTGTTAAATTACCATCTCTATCATTTCCAGAATCAATGAGTTGTGAAAGACACCAAAGTGCCTGACATAGGTTTAGCACGGCAATGACAGTCCATGCAATGAGGAAATGAAGATTTACATTGTCTAAAAATGAATTCTTATCTAACAGCCCCTGAAAGAGTCAAACCTGAACAAGCCACAGGAATGCACAAGTGTTTACTCTACCCCTGCACATGGTTTTCTAGAGCTCTTCTGTCATCTTTGAACTACCCAACTGAAGGGGGAGCGCTGCTCAAGGTTTCACAATTAAGTGCTAGACAGGCTCACTCTCAATTTGCAGCTTTAATGCAGAGGAAATTAAGTTACAGATATGAAGATTCCAGCCACTGACAGTATTTCTCAAGAAGCTTTACATATCTTCTTCTGAGAAGACTTTTGCCTATAGTGTAGGCATTATTCTTTTAAAATAAACTAAATACGGGGGGGGAAATGTAAAGAGAAAAACATCCTTACCTGAGTAATAATTTTTTCCATTTGAGGTTTAGTCATATCTGGAATAGTGGTTTTAAGATAATCAACAATGTTCTCAAAACTCTCACATCCCATTATAGATGTTTCTTGACTGCTAAGTAGGCTCAGTGCTACTTTAAATATGACTTCTGTTCCTTGAAGAAAAATAATGTCTAAAAGAGAAAATAATTTAAAATTATTTTAATTTTGAAAATAGGAGCTAGAGTCACTGGATTAATACATATATTTACTGGGATGTTCTTTGTAATCAAACACAGTGCAGATGGATTCAGCTCAGAAGTGCTATCTGTTTTATTTCAACATGAGGATAAAGCATGATAAAGCATGAATTTTCTTTCATCTTACAGACGTGAGAGAGCATTAAGGAAAATACTGCATACTTATTATGTCTGTAGCAGTTATCTGCAATAAGCATTTCACCACTGTCTGCCAGAGACTTTATCCAACTGCTAACTGGTTTTAAGTGCTCTGAAAAGAAGTTGGGGGGGGAGATTACAACACAACTCTTCTACAGGCAGAAGCTATTCTTAAAAAAAAAAATTAATTCTATAACCAGTTATATTATTTTCAAAATTCATAGTAGCGCTCTTACTAGCTATAATCTAAGCCCTAAACCCTTACTTTGAGGTATAATTACATGGATAAGAGAGGAAAGTCTGGGCTCTGCAGGTCAGTAGATACAGACTGTACAGAAATAGGAATCCTGAGGACAGTAAATAGAGATTCTGCCTCATGATCAGTGGTGGATTTGAAGTTACTGAGATGAAGGCAGCACATGGGGCTTTCAAATAAACCTCCTGAGCTGCTGCCTCTGGCACACCACAGGGCGTTTGTTCAGGGCTACACAACTGAAGAAATTCAGTTCCTGATCCTGATACTCAAGAGGTCATCCCTGGCCTAATCCAGGATCACAAAGACACTGATGAGGCAGCCATCTCCCTTGAATGCAGCTCCTGAAATTCTCCCTTCTCAAGTCTATGATGGACATTCAAACAGCATAAATATAAGTATATAATTTGTGAAAGGTAGACAATAGCCATTCCTGGTATATGACAATGGCCTATAAGACACTGAAAATTCAGGAATTCAAAGCATTAAGAATTAAAATAACACAGTAAATTTTCAATTTTAAAATGGGAATGCCTTGCTCAGCTTATTTACAGAGAAGTGAACACCAAAACTCCTTCCCATCTTCCTCATCCATAAAAAATACATTTAGGAAAGAAAAAAAACCAAGCAACAAAAAAGACAGAGACATAAAATGCTCAGGTGTCCCAGAATTCAGAAATCCCACTGGGAAACAGATATTCACATGAATGGTACACCACTGAGAAAGAGATACACCAATCATTTGTTCACCCAGACAGCAGCAAAAGGGTTTGCTGTAAATGGAAAAAAAACCTTCTGCAACTGAGAAAGTACTGAGGAAAAAAAATTCAAAACTTAAAATCAAACCCAACTAACCTAAACCCTCTTCCTGCCCCCAAGCCAATACACCACACAAACTGAGAACCTAACACACTCCAGTATTAAAACATGAGACAAAGTCAGGTTGAATTTCCTAAGAAAGGACAAAAGGTGCCCTATGAAAACAGAAAGATCAAAGGGGAAAAAAGGTATCTGATTTATGATGAAGTACCTTACATGTGCATTTAGATTCTTGGTGCATATACAAGTACAGTGAGTTTTGCATTAATAAATAAATTTAAATTTAAAAAAAAAAGGTGCATCACCAGAGATTTGACTAAGCTGGAAGTTCTTGTGGATAAGAAAAGAACACAAAAATAATTACTTGACATTCTGACACTGTAAACACTGCCAGGAAAAATCAATATTTAGGCTCTGTACTAGATGTTACCCGAAGAGGAGTTTTTAATAAGAAAACTATCTAAATGAAATCAGAGGCATATTATGAATTGGAAATTGTTCAATATATAACTGAATGCCAAAATCAGCATTTAAGTTCAAATTTTCTTGAATTTTTTTAGAAAGCACTTTAGAATTGGAATTCAGAAATGCATTTTCTTTTTTCAGTTCACGAGTTCGGCAAGATGAATTTTTCTATTGATATAAACTGAATACATTTGCATAAAATACATTTGCAACAATAAACTTTCTGCTGTTTACATTTCAGAAGTCTCTTAGGTAGGAAGAGAAGATATAATTATTTGCTCAAGTCTGATGTTTCAATAAATACCTTTTGGATTTTCCTCTTACAAAGGAGCTGACATCCCACTGTGAAAAGTGTTGTTACTTGCCACGCACAACCATCACCCCAAACGTCCCCAGCATGTAGAAAACTACCCCTGGAGTGCTTCAAAACACAATGGATATTGTTCTGTTTATTATTTCAATAGAATAAACTTTCTTACCAAACACTCTGGCGACAAATCCCAATGAAAACTGAGATGCGAACAGTGTAAGAAACCACGGTGCAGCATAAAGACTGGGACTGATTTCATTCTCCTCAAGATGATTATACAGGTCTCTGTGATAATCATGCAGAAGCCTTGAGAGCTGATACATCTGAATCTACAGTGCATGAGGGGATTGGAGGGGGGAGAAAGTAAAGAAACAAAAGTTCAGCTTTACTCAGTTTTCCAAATTATTCTTATTTCATTCAAGGGAAATTAACTTCAGTACAGATGGCACAGTAAAATGAAGCTTAATTGTCTCCTGGGGCCTCAAGTGGTATTTACTCATGTATAAACAACCTGCCACTAATGAATTAAAACCAACAGGGCAGTCAATAACAAAGAACAGTTTGAACCTGATTACTAATGAAGTCTATTTCAGATTCAGAGGCTTAAAGTAAGAAGGGAATATATTGCTCCAACTTGTCAACAAACCAGAACTTTCAGTCTTGCAGCAATGAAAGTAGTTGTACCTCTTCCAAGTGTGAAAATTCTCCATGAGTTGTGACTAAATTTACACATTTCAGCTTTCATTCTCTGAATTTTGGCCTTATTTTTACTGCATTTAAAACTCCAATGCTCCAGCCATCACAACTTTAGACAGTTTCTGTACCCACAGAATACATTTTACACAGAGATCTCCCAGCACATCTCCCAGTGGTCCTATGGAATTTAAGATACTGAGATACTGATGCAAAAAAAGTGTTGCTGTACAACTATAAAAGGTTGCAAGGGAAAGTGGTTGAAATGTGCTCTTCAGGGCTAAAAATAACTTAGCACTCTGTGCTAAGTTATTTCCTTGCAATGCTTCTCTCAGAAAGCAGAAGATAAGAAGCAGACATATATTGATTAATTGTCAGGTCCAATTTTATTGTCAATAGTGCTTTATGCTTAAGGTGAATCTGTTCCTCAATAAGAAAATGGCTTTAGATTCAGCTATTTTCCTATTTTTGAGTTCATGCCTGTTCCCTACCAAAGTGGAGTGCACTTGAAGCTACCTGTTCATCAGCACTGCACACAAGCAGAGGGATCACTTTCATTTGAGTAAAGCAGCTAAATTTGCGCATGCATTTGAGTTCTTGCTTTAATTGTGTAAGATACCAATTAAGCCCAGATTGGACAGTGTCAACACAAAACACATGTGTGAAGTCAGAATTGCATCACAGAATAAAACAATTGGAATAGTTCATTATGGACTAAAGATTTAGATTACTACTTTTTCCAGACAACAACTAAAAAATCTAAGTCTAGTAAGTTTTCATTATCCTCAAGAATCATCCAACATTTTTCTTCTACATGACTGAAGCCAGTTCTGCCCATAAGCTTGCTCATGTTTCACTACTGTAAATGCAAAAGAATTTGCAGTACTCTACTCCTACTAGAAAACAACCTAAATATAGTAAGACCCTCTAAGTGTTCTTGCCTAATTTGTCCTGAGCAGACAGAACTTTAACATAAGAACTGCCCAGAAGCAAACTGTGGGGAAAGACAAGTAATTTAATTTAAAAGGCAAACAGTACTACAAGTGGTAAACCTCCTCAAATTTAAGAGTGTTCTTACTAAGAGGTTCTGCTATTGAAACTGTCACACTCATTTGAGCTAAAATGTCAAATCCTGGCCATGTGAAAGCCCAGGACAAATCATCAGCTGTTAGAATTCTACATCTGCAGTTTAACACACACTAACTTAGAGAGCATCTACCAGGGGTAAAAAACCCCACAAACACACATCTATCAGAATTTCACCCTCAGTGGTTTAAAACATATTTTTGCAGGGAAATGGAACAAGAGGAAGTAAAACAATGCTTTTTATGGCTGTTCAGTCTTAATTCATCAAAAACACACTTGTTATAGCATACTTACATCCACAGTCCTCTAGCGTTTTTAGAATAAGCACATACAGTTTCTTTAACTACAATCTATTCCATTGCTCTGGAGATTTGCCAAATAAGCTCCTAAAGTGACTGGCCATGAAAAGTGGGATTAAACTCTCCCTTTAGTTTTACTTAAGTGTTTGCTATGCAGGGAACATGGGAAAAAAGGAAACTCTTCCATCTGCTGCTTTGTTTTCTCTTCCTCCACTGTGGATTATAGAAGTTTTAACTCATCAATGGTATATTCGTTTATAATATAAAGGGTTTATAGCATATTATAATTATTCAAATCAGGGGACAGTTGCATGTCAAGGTGAAAGATTTCTCAAACTTTAAACCCTAAAATTTATACAGATCTGAAAAATGTTTTGTTTCCCTCCTGAACAGTCTTAAGTATCAAGATTGCAGATAATATTGCAGAGCATGCATCATTGCATAAGATAATTAAACGATTAAAAATTCATCTGTTTTCTTTCTCTGTTGAGGGTGATGGAGTAGAAGACAACAAGAGAAAGAGCTGAGATGAGGAGTCAAGGCAGAGCAGCCTCAAATACAAATGCCTGCAGAATACACTGACTGGCCACTGTGTGTCACTATTGACTTGACTTGGCCTTACAAGAGAGACATTTACATGCAAGTGCTCACGGACTGAAGAAAAACAAAATCTAATTAATTTTTAAACTCCATCCATATGTGACAAAGCATATCAGGTTTTTTCTGGCATAAGGAAGAGAGAGCAGTGAGGAAGAGAAAAAGAAAAGCAAAACAGCAGGAAGCAGAATTTCTGGAGAGATGACAGGACTATGTGACAGGAAAAACTCTGCAAGTTTTAAACTTCTCTGTTTGCAAATTGAGAGACAGTAAAATATACATGTACCTCAAAACAGTATAAGAAGCTTCATAAGGCCCTGGAGAACTTAAGCAACCCCTATAAGTGCTCAAAAGTAATTTAAAATTCTGGTTTGCTCCAGAAAGGCTGACTTACCTGTAGGGACATCATGTCTGGTCTGTACTGTTTACGGAAGCCAAGGTCATACATGAGGAATTTCAGCATTTCAAAGGCCTGCTCTTCACTCATATGTAGAAGCAGCACTCCAGCTACAAAACTTATACCTTGACAATAACCAACTTCTTTGTCCAGCAAAGAATAGGCTTTCAAGAGGTTAAACAGTGATAACTGTCCTGCTCCCAGGTGTGTGGAAAAGTAAGGATGTGTAGGGAATGTCCGTCCTGATGTAAAAAGAGAGGAGTAGTTGATATTCAATTCTTCTGAAGAAAAGCCCCAATCCATCTGACAAACAGCATTTCTCCTCCCTCAGACAGCTTCTTTTTGCTTTCATATGCATTTTGCCTTCAATCACATTAGTCTGTATCTTACCACTGATTTTGGACTATACCTTTTGAATCCACTAAATATTCTCATCTGTACAGAACTTGCAGAACCAGCTGTCTGATTTCTCTTTTCAGACAGATGCAGAAGGGCATAAATATGAATGGCATAGGCTAAGAAACCATCTGCTTCCAGGACTCTAAGTGGCATACACAGTATCCTGATGACATAGAAAATGGAGCTCATAGAGCAGCATCTATCTTCAGCAGCAGCTTCTACAATGACTGGTGTGTTTTTCACTCAAAGACCCACAAACCAGTGGGAAAGAACAGACTTACCTAGATCTACAAGGATGGCATGCTGTTGAGCAGTCAGCTGTTTCAGAAGTTCTTTGTAAGAGATGTCAGGAGGCTGCTGCTTGTTTGGCAGCCTGTGCCTGACCCGGTGTTGCACAGCCAAAAATTGCCAAATTTCTCCCCGACGACTTTTTGGTACACCTGCAGGTCAGTCAGAAAACAGAAGGCCTAAGCAGAGGGATGGTTTTAGTGCTACAACAAAAGAATTTGCTTGGTCATAATTTTGGCTGAACCACTCTGGAGGATCCCTTACAGAGTGAACTCCACTCTCAGTGTGTTCACTCAGCAGCCACGGCTCAGTCCCACAAACTAAACATGAACTACAAACTTAAGGGCAATTACACTGTGCATATCCTGGCAACTGAGGTACAGACATCCCTTGCTTTGCCATTTCTGACCCGTTAGTCTCCAGCAGGAAAAGATGCACAACTACACTCAGACTATAGAATGACCTGTTTAGAAAAGCTGAACTAAATTCACAAGTGTAAAATTCAGGGAAGTCCTCTTTTCCTTTGCAAAGGATTGCCCATGTCAGTCCATAGATGTGGGGAGATATATCCCCCTTTGATATCTGACTCTGTAAACCAGCTTTGAAAGTCAAAATGTCAACTCTACTAATACCTTCCAGGTAAACAATTATTTAACAAGAAGACAAGTTAATAGCCATATCCTTGTTCCCAACTCTGAACTGCAATCCAACAGCAGAAAACAGGGTATCAACATAAATAATTTGTTGGCAGACTTCTGCAGGTCACTAACAGGAACTGCCTTATATCTACAATAATTTACTGTGGTAGCAATTTAAACTTCCCTTCTGTACCAGAGCCAGATTACACTGAATTATTTTTCAGCATCTGTAACACAGATATGAGATTCCATGGAAGAGAGCAGAGCAGTGCAATCAGGCCCACAGCTGCATTATACTAACAAGACCCTTTGAATATCCTCTTGGCCTATGGCTAGTCCACAGGAATATCTACTTCAAGACAAAATTCCCAGCCTTTCAATCCAGGAAATGAAATACAAAGTGACCATATTCCAGACTCTCCAAAACTTGGCTCTGATTCCTCTAGGTTTTGGGCACAGTCCACAGCAGACATTATGGTCTTGCTATCTCAGTAAGCAAGTAAAATCAGAACATCTGAAATTCAGAACTGGATCCACTGAGCAGAAACCAAAAAGTCATAGCATTGGCTGCTGAGGCTCCAAGTTCAGTCTTGAATGTAATGACACATGGAAACAAGATGCTACTTTCAGGAGTATGACTATACATATTTCTGCATTGCTGACATTGCAACCTGCATACACAGCAGAGCCTATTTTCTGTTCTGCAGAAGGCAGCACCTTTGTGAAAAGAAGGCAGTTTTTTGCTACTGGAAAAGAGTATTGCTGATTTCTGCTGGTATCAGAAGGGAGTAAAAAATATGATGTTGAGACTTCAGAGCTAAATAAATACCTTCTTTTAAAGTGGAATGAATATCTTCCATGTCACATCGGATTTTGGCTCTGCAGTTTAGTAACTTCTTATCCCAAATATTTATGGCATCTTTCTGACATGTGCCAACCTCATCATAATCCAGTTTTACTTTTCGTGATTGGAGCTCATCTCTGCTTGCTAGAACACAGAACAAAAAGGAAGAGCACATGGAAAACCAGAATATCAGAAAATTACAAGGTAAAAACACATACACTTATTCCATTCAAGTTAGATATATCTATCCAACAATCTGACTGGTGATAAATACATCTAGAATTCTTTAGTTTATCGCTTATTTGGGGCCAGTTGTCATAAGATGCTGCATATGACAATTTAACTTCTCTTACTGGGTCATGAATATTAGCAATTAATGGCGCAAATAAAAATATTTTTTAAAGCTTGGGGCAAAAAAATCCACTAAACAAAACCCCACAGCACCTGCTCTGCAAAAACACCTTTGATAATTTTATTCTTGTTTTTATTGAACATTACAACTGTTTTGAGCATGGAAAGTCCCAAACATGTGAATGTTTGTATTAGAGATTTAGGCAAGCAAGTTAGGCAAGTCTTCTAAACTGAAGTCTGTCACACTGATTCCAGTTCTTACACATCCCTTAAGAGAGCAAGAAGAGCTCCTGGCACTGGCAAAATCAGGCAGACCAGTGCAAACAGAATAAACCAGCATGAACAATATCCAGAAAGACACGTTTGTGCTGAAGCACAGAACTCTTGCTGTTATAAACTTAAAAGCTTTGCTGCACAGGACTACCTGGTACAAAGTATTTATTGTGCTACTTCTGAAATAAAGCTGCGTTGTCACCCTGGCATTTCATGGAGAAGCAGTTTTCATTTCCATTACTAAGAAATTAATTCTGGGTATTTTATTATTTATGATGCATGTGCAGAAAACCACTCTAGTTCCTCTAACTACTGGTACAAAAAACTGAAACCAAGACTTGAATATGTCTCAATTTAGAGAGATTAGTTTAACTGCCACTGGAGTGAACTGTACATTTCACAACATCACCTCTGAGAAGCAACTGAGTTTATCCCAAATTCACCTTGATCTGTGCACACTACTTCTTGCAGAAGCCCCCTTTCATTTACAAATGCATCCTCTTTTCCATTATCACCTCTAGGTGAAAGCAAACTCTCGCTCACATTTTATACATCCTGCAAAACAAGACCATCTGTTCCTTTGCCTACTCATCTCACTTCAGCTAGAGTCAATATTAATTGGATCAATCCACATGATCATTGCCTAGTCCACTCCAAAAATTACAAATTATTTCCAAAAGCCCAATGTTACACCTTTGAGATCTTACCCACTCAAGACTACAGGGGCCCCTGCAGAAGCAGGTATTATGCAAGGTGCAGTGCACTGCCAGAAAATGGGAGTGTGATCTTACCACAGGAATTTGCAATTCAGCTGGGGCGATTCCAAATGCTGCCCTACTGCTGTATGATGTCACCCAAGAATCCTCACTCTTGTAAGCAGCATGCAACAGATCCAAGCCAGCAGTAACATATTTCAGTGTGACAACAAACTCCCACATTAACTGTGCAGTTAGCCCTGTGAAAGCCAGCAAGTTTGCCTGTCCATCATACGTGCCCTCCCTAGTACCCCATCCTTCATTGTTTTCAACCATCCTTGTTAACATTTTTCCTAATCATTGCTAGGTGGCCTGCTACTTTTTGCAGCTCTTATGTTTGTAGGTGACCTACTGGAAAAAGGAACTTCTAGCTTCTCAGAAAAAAAGAAAGAAAAAGGAAAAGAAAGCAAGTTTGTGCTATTGACAGAACTTACCTTCTGTAAAAGAAAGAACTAATAGCATTCAAGTCTCCTCGACAGCAAAAGGAATAGGAAAAGAGGTTCTATTAATATTTGGTACATAAAAGTCAACAAATGATTAACAGAAATCCACTAGAAACAGTTTCACAGCAATTCCAGTCTTAAACCAGTCTAATATATACAGCTAATAAATTCTCAGCTAGGAACTTGACTTCAAGTAAAGAAATTTCTGCATTTCTGTTACTACATTGCCCTTTCCTGAGATCTACATTTAATTGTAGGCTAGGATGCAAAGAACCACCCAACCCTATGCTTGTTTGGAATGTATCAGCTCTGCCCATGTCCTGTCCATAAAATGGCCCATGTTATAACAGACCACAGGAAGGAAACCTAGAGATAGGTGTTAGAACAGTTTACTTTTCACCCTTTGAGAACAGGATGATGAATTCTAGCTAGTAAGAGCACCCGTTTCAGCAGGGCTACTCATGAACTTGAATACAAGAATGGAGAAATGCTCCTTCACACACGAACCAAGAATGTGGGCTGGCATTTGGCATTTCCACTGCCAACACTCCTGTTTTCACCCTGAATGATCAGGCAGGAAGAACTTGATTTCTACATGTTACAGAGTGGAAGCACCTTGTAACTGAGTCTTAAGGAACTGGAGTGATTTAACAGTTTTCAGTACCCCCAGCCATACAGGGTAAGTATAGCAAAGCATTTATCCCTCAGCAGTTCGAAGTATCAGAGGGAATAACATTAAATTAGTCAACACAGCAGACCTCCAGCTTCCTTACCCCACAAAAATAGACTATTTGCTAAAATGGTTTATGAAATGAAGATTTTGGCTGAAGTTCTCTCTTGACGTTCCCTATGAATCTAGGAGTTTCCACAGAACTCCTCAACGAGGAGACAAACTGTAGAGAGAAGCAGCACTGAGAAATACACTATGTGTGTAGGAAATACATTCAAGGATGTACGCTTGTAGGGACATGGAAATATTTCTGTCCTGATGCTTTTCTTTCCTCTCCCCGCCTTCCCAGTAAGCTAGCCTAAAGAAGGAAAAAGAGTTAACTGATCTTAACAAGATCATTATGTTTGAAGTAGTATGGTAGTGTGAAGAATCAGACTACCAGATAGGTTATACAGCATAAAGGAGAAGATGAAGGCAGCAGTTGTAGAGAGGACACTTGGAATTTTCAACTGACACCAAGAGCTGGGTAGTCTATTATACTGTCTATTATAGTGAAGAATTATGTATGCTAGGATAGACATTGCATCCCATCTTTTATTTGTGTGAATCTTGACCAGTCTTAATAAAATGTCCTAGCCAGAAGCTGAGGCAGTTGACAATCAGAATGGTCAACTTTAGATCCCTCACTAACAGCACTCAGTTTTCAGTGTACAGTGCTCATGTTCCAAAAAGCCAGACATACCTCAATAGAAAGTTGCTCAAAAATCATATTTGGATTCAAGCATTAATAAATAACCACTGTGATGTGGTTAATGAAGAACAAAAAGCCTGGAGAGAAAGGCCATGAGCTGCAAAGGACTGAAACGAGATAGAAAGGGTAAGGTTTACCACACCTAAGTGTTCACACAGCACCTGTTCTCCTCACTCCACTTCACATTAGAACTCCTAGACTCAGACAGATACAACACAGACTGTAGCATTCTCTGTCTAACATGCATCCAAAAAGGAAAATTTATCACTTTCTTGTGTCACTAAGATTACTCATTTAAAGTCAGGTAGATAGAGAACCTGGTAGACTGTGAGACAGGACTAAGAAAACACAGGTTTTTTCTAGTACTGTTAACTAAAAAGTTACAGAACCACATCTCTGTTTGAGGTGCCCAACACCAGAACAATTTACATCTTCAGGCAGCAGAATCTGCAATAGCTTTTAGAGGTATTTTCTAAATAGCTAACCTTCCAGCTTCTGGTTTTCTTTTTCCATTCGAAGTAACAGAATTTGTTGATGGATGGCTTTTCTCCACAGACTTTGTAGTTCTTCTGAGTTTTTCCTCTCTCCAGTTTTATCTGGACCATCCTCATTTTGCAATACTAGAACAAGAGGGTCTTCCTCCAGGGGTGGAGCAAGAGGGGATAAAGGTAACAATTCACATCCATCATGACCATCTGCAAAGAATCAGAAAGCTATTACAGTAAACTCAGATTGTTGGACACATCATGAAAATCTATGTCATAGCAGAACAAAAATATCTGTCTTTCACATTCAGCAATGACTTGCCAATTCCAAAACCAGAGAAAATGCAGTGCAACAGTAGAGAATCATTTTTTAAGTGTTTTGTTTACATTAATAAAGTTATATTTAAATCAACTAGAGTTAGATAAAGAGTCACCCAGTATTTCAAACCATTCCCCTGCCAGCTCCATCCAGTTACCACAAGACATTTATCCATAAAGCCTCCTCTACTGTTGAACTTGTTTACTGCTATGATTTACCATGGGTTCTATATTAAAGCTATTTTTTCCACCTGCTAACTGCACTACAGAGAGTGCTATAGCACTTTGTGGTCACTAAATATAGAGCTTACCATTTGTCTATGGTTTTGATTTCTGCCAAATGGGAATTTATGAATAGCATGGTTTCAGCTATTTCAGGAGTTTCTACCTTAAATGGCTTAAAGCTGTAAGAATTACTAACACAATCAACAGGTGCTATGTGCACTACAAGGTCAAGATATAAAACTTACCAAATACTCCTATTATGTACACAGGTCAGGGTCAAAATTTCTTAACTGTTAAAAATATTATTGTCAGTAAAGAGACCTGTCCTAATTTCCTTTGCTACAGCAGCTATGGCAGATTGCAATTCATTTGACTTTGATGCTAAAATCCTCTCTTCAAAGCAACAACAACCTACATAGTCTAAAGCCCCATAGTCTATGAGCACAACTGATCTCTGGCGAGGTTCTAGCATGAATATTGTACCACGCTGACTCCCTTCACCCTTTCTTATTATCACATGCTGCAGTTCACTACAATATTAAGTAACAACTGCTTGTTTATTTTCTTTAAAAGCACACACAGACCTGGATGCTGCATCTTGGAAGGAGATTTATTCATAGGTGAAGCTACCTGCAGGAATATTCTCCGCCGCCAGGAGATGCGGCGAGGTGTGAGCGTGGCCCCCGCAGCATTTAGAGATTCACTGCTGCAGAAGGTTGATGTTCTTTTCTTTCCCTCCCCATCACTGAAGGAAAGAAAAAGCAGATGGGGTATTTAAAGTCAGCATTCCTTGTAGGGGAAAAAAACCCTTTATTAACTCTGTCTAATATATAACCAAACCTGCAGGAGCATCTGTGGGGAAGCTTAGGAAGGCAAAACGTGCTGTGTGTGAGCTTCACCTTGAATGCTGAAGTGCCCCATTGTTTTCTTGTGCACAGTGCTGTGAAATTTGCACTATATACCACCAGGAAGCATTCATAGCATTCATACAGGGCTCAGCTGGAAGCTCAGAATAAAAGCTTAACTTTTTGAGAAGCTAAGAGAGAAACACAGTAATACTTTGCCTCTAACTTTGACAGCAATGGGTTTTGTTTTGCTACACATCAGTCTTTGGGTGGGATCTGATGTAACACCCCTAAAAGCAGAGATGGTGTGCCAGTGGAGCACAACACTCCATTTAGTGCCATTTTAAATGTCATGCTGAGCTCACAGGTGAATATTTCATTGGAGACAATGTTCTGCCTTCCCATATAGTCTCTTTCCTAAGCTTCAACAAGTGGATGCTTCACTTGGATAAATGGGGACACATGTCCTCATGTTTCATCAGCTGTAGGAACAGACCCTGCAAACAGAGGGCTAATCTTCTCTCCAGATGCCATGTAGAAATATAATTGCACATTAATTTTAATAATGAATAACTTAATCTTATGCTGCTGGAAGAAACAAGGAGAGGATACAGGAAAGCTTTACAGGGAGGACAGACCAAATACACCTTTCTACTGACTACTGCCAGAGGAAAAGACATTTAGCTTTCATAAGTACTTTACCCAATTTCAGAAATATTTCAGAATTTTGCATTTGTGGTAGCAAATTAGGTGCACAGATACTGTATAGCAATGGGCACATTGATTATCTGCCACTAATCCTTCCATGTAAATTCAACAGCACAAGGCACAATTACAAACTTTTAGGAAAAGAGCATCAGAGGGAGCTGTTTCTACAGCTTCACCTTCATCACAGGGAAAACTGCTATATCAAAACAGTAGCTACATTTAAACCCTCATCCTGTAAGAAATTTCAATGCTATAGTGCAAGGATCCTAAAAAGTTAGATGAAAGGAAAGCCCAGCACAATCACTATGTTTTTAGGGGAAAGGTAGTTGCAGGTGATGGCAGTTTGCAGCTGGAGTTCATCCCCCCACATCTGGCTTGCACAGGAGAGATTTGCAAGGGAGGACTATGAAGTTTCAGCTACACCAGTCTACCAGCTACACTATCTTAATCAGCACTTCATAACTAAAACTTGTGCTGAATGAATGTGCTGAATTCACCAAGCTAGAACTGGCCTTTTTGGTCACCAAAGCTGTCACTATGCTAATGATCTATAACAGCTTCCTGGTATTTGTGAGCCTGAGTGACCAACCAGACTCCCTGTCATACCAAGGTATCAGACCCTCCTTCTGTACCCTGGCAGAGAAATAGCCATGACTTCAAACTCACCTACCCAGCACAAGGCACCAACCCCTGCTCTAAAAACAGCTCTGCCAGCTGGGAGCCCTGGATGACACATGGTCTGAACTCTCCTCCACTCCTGATTCAGCTTCCATGGTGCCCCAGCTCCCTATAGCATCACACTGTTTATTGGTGGGCGGTCTAAGGAGATCCCCAGGCTGCTCTAACCTAAACAGCAACTGTGACAACCTTCTTTGTCTAACTCTGTGTCTCTGATGATGATGGGTCACCACTGCTCGTGGTAGCCAAACACAGACTACTTAGACTTTAACATTCTGAACCTGTAGGTGCTGTTTTTAAAAGGTATTTCAGTCCAGCTCTTGGAAATGGGGTACTGAGTTTGGATATACATAATTCTAACTTATGTTTCTATAAATAACTGCATCACAGCTACTTCTTACTATTTCAAGTCCTACATATCATCACATGTTATAACACAAAAACTGAGTCATTCCAGGGCTTACTAAACAGACACTACATAACAAGGGAATGAAAAGTTCTTTTATGCTGCTATGTACAAAAATCTATGTTCAGCTACTGGGCTTCTAAACAGTCCTAGGAATAGTGTTCAATTTATAGCAGCAAAATTCACAGAAAAGTGAGAATAAGAAGGTGGCTATTATAGGGTATGAAACTAACCTGTTTACAACATCTGAGTCATGGAGTTTACATTGAGATGAACTAATCACATATGCTACCTCATGAAGCATGCAAATCATACTGCTCTGAAGACCTGTATTTCTCTTGTTAAATCCTCCCATCAAAATAATCCCCTGTCACTTTAATCAACTAATACTAGTCACCTTCTCTTTCAAAGAGCTTTCAAAGAGTAAGGGATTAGAGGAAAACTTTTGCAATGCTCAGAAACACACCTTGTCATATTAACCCAGGAAGACACCAAGATTTAGAAAGGGAGGGTAGAAAGGGAGCAAAAAGAGTTTCCTCATTTCAAGACAGACAACTCCTAGCTTAGTATCAGATCTAAAGGTGTGAAAAAATACCCTAACAAAGCAAAAGTAGGAAGAAGTCAGAGTAAAATGGTAGTGTCTCCTACCCTAATGAAAAGATTCAGGGGGTTAGTGCAAAAAGTTTCTCTAAACAGGGTGGGGGTAAAGAAAAAAAAAATGAGCTATCAGCTCCCACAAAATGAAGAGGTTTATTAATGTGAGTGGAGAGACTAAGCTAATGAATCTCCAAAACAGGAAAAACAACTTCTTTAGTAGAGCTCAGTCATTGCCACGGAAAAGCAGAGCAGTTTTCACTACCACCTACACAGACCTCTTAGGTGGACATCTTCCCATCTACAAGGGAAACAGGCTGCAAGGTCGCCTAATGGAAGAATCACTGCAAAAAGATAACAATGTAATATTCTGTATTTAAGACATATGCATCACAAGTCAATTTGGAGAATGATGGTTCTCTGCAGGGCTACTTACCCTACACTTCTGACCCAATACAGAAACCAAAACACATTTATCAGCTTGTATACAATAAAAATTAAGCAGCTGTAAATTCAGTATAATGCCTCAAATATTTCAGTCTCTACTTTCACCCTGAAGCTGTTTGAAGCAATACCCCAAGTACTCAAGAGTACAGAGTACTGATCATGTAAGGTTTTGTCTCAGGTAACTGCAAGTCAGTTTCAACCATTCACTATTCTATCAGATAATGCACAGCATGAGGATAGACAGGTACTTCAGGGGAAGAAAATAAAAAGGAAAGAAAGAAGAAATCTCAAAAAATTGGTCAGATTACAAATATTCTCATTGCTTGGTTTTAATTATCTAAATCTCTTCCCAAAACTGTTCTTCAAAATACTCCCAAAGACTGACATATTAAAAACCACAATATTACCCTCCCATTTCTTGTGAACTCTTTACATAATACTTACCTGAATTATTTTGCACTTGAGCCCATGAAAGCCAAATGACTTGTGAATAAATACTGTTGTTGCTCATGCCAAGACTTGTATTTTTCCCATTTTTGCTTTCATTTCAATGTCTCTTCTTGACTGCTCTAAGTAGCAACTGAATAAATGCAACCTACTTTACAATTTGGAGGCTGAGATGGTACAAAATCCCCCAGATCAAGTACAGAATTCAACTTCCTAGCACTTAAGCTGGAAGACCTATACGTAAGACTATTACATGAAGCATTTCTTCTGGGAAGAAGAAAAACCAGTTTTTACCAGCTTACACCCCTCTGTTGGTTCTCACTCCTGTCATATATTTTTATTCTGAATAATTATTTTCTGCTATTTTATTTAAAGAATATTCTCAAGTATTTTCCTTCTTTCATGAGACATAAAGCTGTTTTAAAAAAGGAATCTGTTCAAATTCAGCTTAAATTATCCTTGCACAACAACACAATGAACAGAGAAATTGTGGGCTAGTCAAACCTATGCTGAAGATTGTTCCATTTTTAAAAGTGTTGCTTTTGTGTTTATATTTAAAAACCTTGTTTACCTTTACGTTGACCAGATTTTTTTTAATCCTTATCTGCAATTCTGTTCAATGTTGCACAACACACTTGTCAAAAGTCAAGATTATGTGGAGACCATTTCCATCCCAGCCTTCTCTCCAGAGAAATATATTGACAGTGCTATAAAAACATTCTGAAGGCTGAAACATTCTGAAAATATTCATTTTGGCATCAACATAAATATTATGATGCCAAAATTCACTATACTGTTGATTTCTTAAAGAAAGGAACTGTATGGGGGGGCGGTAACTAAATTATCTTTATGGTCCCTTCCTACCCAAGTGATTCAATAAAAAACTCTAGAAAAAATTAAAACAAACAAAGAAAAAAAACCCAACAAAAAATCCCATGCCATTCTATAACATACTCTTTGCATAAGCCCATCTGACTGCTACAATTCAAAACTCTTTCTAAAATGAATTCCAACTGAAACTGTCTCTGCTCTTGCATGTTGAAGTTTGCCAGAACACCAAGAAACGCTGCCTGCTGCATCATGTGTAATCTCAAAGCTATAGGATAAAGAAGAGAGACTCTACAGAATTCTTCTCCTGTGCAATAGGAATTCCACACTTCATGAATGCATAGTGACCAGGATTATTCTGGAAAATGCACTGAAGTTTTAATGAGGGTTCCTAACAGTCAAACAGCTTATAGTCTGCAGATTGCAAAGCACTGACACACTGTGCTGAATTCCAACCTATCATACATTCACTCACATGAGAATGCCAAAAACACCTCACACTGATCTTATTGGGATAGATGGTGGTCCTCTCTGAGAAGGAGAACCAAAGGAAAAAGCCCCAACAAACCAAAGAAGCAATCCACAAGTAAAGACGTTCTTGTCATTAGGAATGAGAGGAAATTCTGATGTAAAAAATCAGAACAACTTCTCATTCCTAAACCTGAGGCCATAACATACATTTGCAAGTTCTGGCCACTGCTAGTTGGACATTATATTTCATTCTCTGTTAGCCAGCTAAAGTGATGGATTACCTCAGTGACCCTTATCACATCAGTATTATTCACTCAGCACTTCTTTCTGACTGCATCTGCTGCATTCCCTTCACAAACCCAACTAGATGCTACCAGTGTACTCTTGCTATTGCCATTTCCTCACCATGACAGTTCAGGCCCACTGAAAGACCTGTAGCTACTGACATCCGATTTTCACAAGAGTCTCCATACAAATTAAAGATCAAATGGTATCAGAAATGTGTATATTGTAAAACTTTGTAGAAACAGAGTGGTCTTCTGGGAATTACCCCCTGAAGATCTCCCCACCCCAAGAGTTCAAAACTCCACTATAATGAAACACAGCAATTGAACTGCCTGCATAACCAATGCCAAAATAAGTATCTCAGAAATTTCCAATTTCAGTTTGGCATTAAAATACAGTTTTCATACAATGCTCAATCCTTCATTCCCAAAACCCAGAAAGCTGGGTTTAATGTTGTCCATTGCCTGCAGAAACTGAGCTGGGCAATTTTTCAGCTTGGACCAACTCCGCTGTCTAAAGGGAACACAGAAACAAAGCTGGACTGGAACCCAAATTAGAGATAGCCTGTGAGAGATGGGTTTGGGGGATTTTTTGCCACTTTTCATACCTTTGCTTCTTCCCAAATCCTCTTCAGCTGGAAGTTATTTGTTAATTCTCTCTAAACATCTCACAGTTAGTATCACCCAGTTAACTTGGTGTTTCCCATTCCTCATGCACAGGCATCCCACATTAGTACTGTACACTTTTCACACTGCTCTTTTCTTATTTTCACATGCCAGTGATCATGGCAACACATGCTGGTTTGCATTCAGCAAAGAAAGCATTAAATTAGCATAACACTCCTAAAATCCATTGCATTTCATGTGACAAACCAATGCAGCAGATTTGCAACACTGCAACAGAAATAGGTGACAGCTACTTGATGTCAGCACAGAAGCCTCAAGTTTTAACAGGCTTTTTGATCCAAAAGCCTGTTTGCCCATTAGCATCATGGGAGTCTGTTAGAAATGCAGGAGCACAGGGCAGAGTGGGAGAGATGCCATGTGCTGCATTCCACCGGGAATCCTGCTGTTAAGCTAGTGGCACTGGAGAACTAGGCAGGAGACAACGCTCTCACCTCTTGGAGAGGTCACTTTCTGAGTGCTGGAGCAACCTTCCTGAGCCCTGGTAAATGGTTTTCAGGAAAGAAGGGGCAGAGAGAGAGGAGGGGAGACCAGGTGACGCAGATTCACTCTCACTGAGAGCGCGCCGAAGCCCGACCACAGGACTGTGCAGGCAACAAGAGAACACAGCAGAGGGGTCAGCACGGATTCAGATACAGCAACAAAACCACTAGATTAGAGACACTGGCCAAATACCTCATCTGGCCTTACATTAACTTGGTTTCCCAGAAGATAAAATGTACCTCGTGCATTCCTGGGCAGACTCCCTGGGGATATTGATTTTGCTGTTAGAGCTGATTTCTATTAAAAACTTCTCAATGACATTGCAGAACAGGGAGACCACCTTATTTCTTTAGCTTTATTTATTCCCAAAGCATATTCAGAAAAGGAATCTCTTAAACATTCAGAGAATATCCTTAGACACCTTCTTCCAATAATATAAACCGCATTGTTTCTTCCCCTTTAGTTTTCTTTTACCTTTGTAAACAACACATTAGGAAGTAGAGATTATGTAAATGCAGTCCTCCTGGATAAATTTTTGTGAAGTAACTAAATTAAGAAAGGCAGTCCTATTTCACAGTTAAACATTACTTAGTAGCAGTGACAAGTACTGGAGAGGACATAAAAATTAATTCAGTTTCTTTTGCAGAACATTTATGACTAATCCTCAGAAGGAAAGAATGAAAAATTCCAGCCTAGAACCACGCTGCTACAAACTGTTTTGACTGAAAATCTGCTGATGCCACTTAATCAGTGACTTCTTACAAGTTATTACAAAGTAATACAGTCAGCAAGTCCTTCACTTTAAACTGTCAGGGTTTCCTGTTTGCATACAACACAGTCAGTGGGGAAAAAAAGTTTATCTCAGTAAAAAAACACATTATTTACTTCTCTAGAAACACAGTGTAACAAAAGCTACTTTCTTACCCTTCACTCCCTTCCATTCCCTTAAAACAGAATAAAATTTGTTACCCTTCTCTACTAGCTGGTGCAGCACTCATGCTGATATTTTAATGTAGACATCAAATAGGTGACAAATTACTATTTAAAGCCATTTTTAGAAAGAGCCCACAAACAGAATTACAGCCAAGCACTGAAACATCAAACAGGCTGGAGAATGTGTTCCCAGGAGCAAAAAACTTTTGCTCGAACAGCAAAAAATTCAGCTCATCTGGACCTGAGTTTTGTAAAGGGTTTGGAATTTGTATAGTCACTTCCTGCAGGTAGCCAGCCTAGAGGAGAAAAAGAAGGCACAACCAAAGAGGCCCACAATGAACTGTGGGGACATCTTCTGCTGAGTGCAGAACTCCTGAAGGAACAGTGTTCCATATATTAATAGCTGGAGAGTCTCCAAAAAGGAAGCAGAAAGAAGTTACAGAGGGAAGCTACAGAGGGAAGCTCTGGAGAAAGGCAAATAGGGAAATCACATGCCTCAGTGGATGTGCTTAATCCTTATGTCCTTTTGCAAGACTCCTCACCAGTTTTAACGCTGGACATACTCTCTGTGAGATTTGACTAACATGGCTACAGACATTTGAAGCTATTAGTGCCCTTTTCATCCTGGCATCAAAGTTTCAGGCTGCCATCTCTGCCACTTAAAGCACTGAGAGCCTGCTTTCCAAAAGGTCTGACTAACAAGACTGCCAAAAAGGCTCGAATAAATAAATAAACAGATTGGCACGGGCATCTGGCTGAATCATCAATTTGATGGATTGATGCCTCCCCTGAACCACTAATTGAGGGACCATGAAGTTACTGCAAAGTACCAAACTACTCAGAGGCAGAGAAGACAGGCTGAAAAAAAAAAAAAAAATGAACAAACCAACCCTGGAGAAGTGCAGAAACCCACCTGAGCTAAGCTCCTCTTGTACTTTGCCAGAAGCAGGGCTGCTGCAGCCTGGCCAGGGCGGGCAGGGGGCTGCGGGCAGTGGCACGGCTGCCCTGGCTCCCTCACCCACCTGGTGTGCCCTGGCTCCCTCACCCACCTGGTGTGCCCTGGCTCCCTGGTGTGCCCTGGCTCCCAGGCTCACTCACCTGGGCGCCTCCAGGCCGTTCTGGCGCAGCAGCGGGGAGCGGGCGCTCTGGGACCTGCCGTTCTGGAAGGTGATCCTGCGTCGGGCGCTGCTGGGCGGGTGGCTGAAGGTGTGCGCGCGCCTCCTGAACTGGGGAGAGTCCGAGCCTTCCTCGGGAAACGTCTGCCAGGCCGAGGACACGGGGGACGCTGGAGGAGTCGCTGGCGGGGAATCGCCCGGAGAAGTGTCCTGAAAGAAAGTGCTGGCGGAGTAAGGCCTGAGGATCTGTGCCCTGCGAGAGCTCTCACTTAACCCACAGGCAGCCAGCAGCAGGGCACCAAAGCCTCTCCCCCTTCTGGGTCATGGCCTATTGTATGCTAATTATCACCCAAACCAGACATCCTCTGAGAGTTCGCTCCAAACCAGCAGCGTCCTTCTTCCAAAAAGTGAAAGCGGAGGGAGGAATACAACCGTATACGCAGCACAAACAACATACTAACTACTCCAGGCATCCTCTCACAGGGACTGGCATTCCAGCTACCAGACTTGTGTCTCTTTCAGGAAAACACAGGAATGGAAAAGGCTAGGGAAACTGCTTTTTGCTAGTTTCCTCGACATATCGCGAGCATACTTCCTGTACCGTCACAGCGACATCCTGGAAAAGAGACTGTTATTACACAGCCAGTTTATGAGTAACTGTAGCAGGAAAACCAAAACAGAATCTTCACCTCCTGGGAACACCAGCAACCAACCCACATGTGAGGTAAAACTTTAAAAACAGGAAATAAAAAGAAAGTGAACAGAGTTCCGCCCTCTTGCTACCATACAGCATCCCCAACAGCTCAAAAATTCTTACTTCCCTAAAGCAACTATTATTTACAGAAAGGATTCTTCACCTTCAGAGCCCTTCCTTTTGTTGAGACATGACCTTACTTAATTACTTCACTAAAACAAGGCAGAAACCAGAAATTCCTTGCTTTTTGTAAAAGCAAGGGAAGTGTAGGAAAAAAGGACTGGCAATCAGATTAAAGCTGAAGCTTCGAGTCAACACAAACCCCAGCTTTCTTACACCCTCTGCCTCCCAGTGGAAACATCTTTGAGTTTTGTAAGTTGATGTGCTTTGTTCTCCTTCCTTCAAATGAAAGCAGAGTGCTGTATTTACGCTGCACTGAGAGCTGTGTACGGGTCTGAGCTAAGCTCCTTACGTACTCTGTCAGGGGCCAGGCTGCTGCAGCGCTCAAAGCTGTCCACGCTTCCCAGGCGCCCTCGCATCCTGTTAGCTCCCTGCGAGAAGAAAGGCAAGAAAGTTAATCTGGTCCTCTTCCTCTTTTTCTGAAGGTTAGGCAAAGATGGCAACACCTGCACAGGTGAACACAGGACAGTTCAGGCATGTGACACGGCTGACAGAAGACCCAAGATCATGGGTCAAGCACTGGTCTTGACAAGAAAGTGGGATCTTTAGCTGCCCAAACTGCATCTTCTCCCACATTGCTCCCAGGAGTTTTAACCCTGCACTCCATTGTTTGAGGCAAGTGAGTATTTCCTGACACTTCTGAGGCAAAAAAGTTAAGTTGGCTTAAACAGCTTAGTTCAAAAAACTCCAGACTTCAGTACTGTGCATGCACTGCTCCTGATGGATGCTCCTGACACACTACAGTCCCATGAGATACAGTTTATCAATATCTGAACATTTCAGACAAATTAAGTCCACCTGGGCAAAAGGAGTAAAAGTACAAAACTGGGGAGAAATGCTGTCTTGGCAGCAAATCCAGCCAAACAGCATCAGACAAGACAAGATTTTTCATTTAAAATGCAGATAAGCCTGATGCAAATTTGCTAGAAATCTATGCTGAAGGATTTTTGCTGAATTTTTAACAGTCCTTTAGTTTCACAAGAAAAGGCAATAGATCCACAACACTTTTGACTAGCTTTCTCTCCTAATGTTAACTCCCTGGTTATGTTTGCTGTTGGACACTTCTGACTGCTGAAGCAAGTTGCTTTCAGTACTTTATAAGGAGAAAAATAGCCTAGGTTTTTGGAAAATTATGGACAGAGCTCCTCCTGGTATGCTTGCAGCTCCAGGGGAAGTTTTGTCAACATCACCAGAATTTATTTAGCCTACTTTTTCCCAGTAAGAGTTATTTTCAAGACTTAGAGTGCCCTTTAAGTACATTATCCCACTTAAGTGCATTACCAATAAACACTCTGCCTGAAGCATCTCTTCACTTGATCTCCCAAAAAATCAAGAGCAAAGTGTAAGTTGGAAGTTTCTCGTTACCTTTGAAAATGCACACTTTTGGCACTGTAAGAAGGACTTTTTGGTTAAGAAAGCACAACAACAGAAGAGGTTAGTGCAGCATGGAGTGGATGAAATCTGTTGAAAAGGTCAAAGAAAGGTTATATTTGTTTCTCTGAATCACCTCATTAGGAAGCCTGTTTTTGGTTCAAGCCTCACAAAAACAAGATCAGTCCAGCAAAACAAACAAGTGAAGAAGTGACATTCCTCTGGGACTATGTGAAGCCAGGGCACAGAAACCAACAAGTTTCCTAAGGCAAGTAGTGAGTGGCTTAAAATGTCACTTGATGCTATTTACCTAGCTAAGAAGGTGTCCACTTAAATTGTTCCTAGTTACTGGTTACTACATACTTCTTTCTAACTTTTCTAAGATTGAGGCAGTCTAAGACTCTCTCCAATTTACACTGACTTCTAACTTTTATTTTAAAAAATTTATCTATAAAAGATGCTGAATGCCACTTTGAAAAAAAAAACCACCAAAATTAATTTAAGTTCTTTCATGGTCTCTCTGTTACTAAATGGACTTTTAAATAAAGATGGCAACTTATGCATAATTAGCTCTATTGAATCAATGCCATCTGCACCTGGCTTAAGGAGGGGAAAACCCACTACAGCAATAAGTATTTAGTGCTTAAATACCGTTAAGAATTAAGCATGACCTGTGAGGCTTCTTGTAATAGCCTGATGAAGAATAAGAACTACTGAAACAGTCACCGTGTATCACATTTATGCACATAACACACAGCACAACTGCACAGAGACACTGGTATGTAACTGCTTTAAACAAATAATTAGTGGTTGAGCTGCATTCCAAGTAATTTTTCTTGGTCTTCTACCGTGTAACCTTAAGGTGGATCTGCAAGGATGAACCCCTACGTGTATCATGACTCACTGCTGTTCCTGATCTATTGTACTGTCAAGGTAAAGATGAGGTGACCTTTCTCACAATCACAAATCCACTTCATAAACAGCAAACTTGAAATGGCCCTAGTTCAGATTCAGGTATCCCCTTCTCTTGAATTCAATCATGAGCTGTGGGAGAGCCTTATATTATAATATGCAGAATGTCTCAGTGGCCCTGGTGAGAAGAAACATACTATACTAAAACCCCCCTAACATCTATTTATAAGAAATTTCCCTTCAGAGATTTTTCAATTTAAGCAGTGTATTTCATCCAAATGACTTTTCCTTGACATGACTGGAGTGCCAGCATGGCTGTAAAAGCTTTATTTCAGTGATGACTTCTTTCACAGTCACCACAGGGTTAGTGACCCACCACTAGAGTTAGATCACTTGCCAGTCACATGTCCCTTAGATGTGGAAAAGAAACCAGACACATCAAAGGCACAACTGTAGCTGTCACCATTTGATGATATTCCAAACTGCTGAAATTACCCAAATTTTCTGACTGCCATAACTCTTTTGCTCTCTTTTACACAGAGTCACCTTTCTCCATATTCAGACCAAGTTTCTAGTTTGTAAAATCTGCTACAAAAGAAGGTCAAATTTGACCAGGAGAGTTTAATGGTAGTTTTAGCCCTAGATCAAATTGACACCTACCTGTAAATTCTAAGGATTCTCTCTGGCTTAGAGTATTCTATTTCCATTACAGGGAGCATCCTACATTTGTAGGTTACTTTCTGGCATGTCCATGTAAACAGCAGGACAAGCACAATTTAGTGCTTTTGAAGTTACTAGCAGAAGGAAATGTCACTGGTCTGAATTATCCTGTACTCAGCTCATCACATTTCCTCTGTAATGACATACAGGCACACGGCCTTCTTCAGGTAGTTTTCCATATGCCTCTTCTCTGACTCATCCTTCTGAGCAGAGGGCACTAAGCAAAATTTGCCATTCAGACCTCTTTACCAAAAGACTATTTAATGTAAGAGAGTCTCAGTGATTATCTGTAATTTCACATAATATCTGGCTAGGAACATTAAAATGAATATCAGCTCACTTTTTAAGACTTTTGCTTTTCCTGCACGCCCCGCAAAAGGAACTTTGTTACTAGCTTCTAAAGATTCTTACTGCCTAATATGAGCAATTTTATCTATGAGCTGGAAGGTATTGCTTCTCTGAATAGAGAGATTTCCCATATATGCAGGCACATCTATTCACACTTTGCAAAACCAATAACATGTCTCTTTATGGGATCATTCAACCCTCCTGACTGAATTCTATTCTGAAGCAACACATGCAACAATACCCAGCTAGCTCACTTGCCACCTACAATGAATGTTCATTATTCAGAAATTTGTCCTTTTTTCCCCTCAATATCTGTGGCCTTACAGTAAACTTTCTTAAAGTTAAATCACAATCAACCCAGCTGTAACTCTCAGATTTCACAACAGGGATATTGCTTCATTAAGCATTTATCATATTGAGGACAAAACAAAGAAATATCTGCTAGGTCTCTGCTATCAAGGATATCTGGGACAGCTGATGATAATGAGTTGTTAAACTTACCCTTGAGAAGATATTTTCCAGAGAGCTAGTCAAGGATTTCTTTGCCTTGTTTTTCAGAATGTCAAGTTTAAACCGGCCACCACTGGTGGTGCTTTCTGGAATTGCACTGTTAGAAATGACCTGTTGAAACAAGCAAGGACACCATTCAGCTTTGGCAACTCTTTTTTTTAATTGTGAAGACTATTTCCAAAGACTAGAGCTGAACCAAGTTACATAAGAAACAAAATAGCCTTGGCCTTATTAAAAAAAAACATCACAAACACACTACCCTCCTCCCAAAAAGAAAAACCCCAAACAAAAAACCAAAACAGTCTCCCAAACAAACAAACCCACAGTTAAAGGCACATTCCATCTGAAGGACTATATTGTAAAGGCATATCAATTTAACAACACTGTTGCCCATTCCCTTTGCAAGATAAGTTCATAGTTTAAACTAAAACAAATGCCTTCTTCAGTCCTACTCTTCCTAGACATTATTGCTTGGGCATGCAGATGAAAGGGGAAAGAAAAAGAAGAGTTATCCTCACATTATAAGGAAATACAGACATAAAATTCATTGGTTGTCTTTCTTCCTGTCATGTCCCCTCAACCTATAAAACTCAGGCAAGCCACTATGAATTAAATAGGATTTTTTTTTCCTGTATAGTCGTTTCTTAATTATAATACTCAGCTTGAGGTACTTCTGAAGAAATTGAGCAGTGATCCTACAAGTAATTGAAACAGCATATTAATAGTCTGGAAAGGGGAAGAGGAATAATAAAAAATATTAAAGTAATAATAAATAATATTAAATAATTAAACCAAGCTTTACCGACGGCGCTTCACCAATGTGGATGTGCATTTTCTGCTTAGTCTCACAGAGCTGACGGAGGTGTAAGATCACAAGTTCATTTTCTTCCTGGTCATTTTCAGGCTTCATTTTCTGTCAGTAACAGCAAAGAAAGGAGTTTTTCTTTCAAGCCATGATTTGCTTATCTTTCCTTCCTATGTAGGTATTCCTTGAAATTAATATATTGATACACCAAACACCAGAGTGCACTGTTATTATGTTGAATTGCAATTCGGTGTACCTTCACACTCCTGGGCAAAATAGAACAAAAACTGAAAAATATTGCAGGCTGGAGAGAGAAGGGAGCTTTACATCCATACATTTTGTTTTCCAAGCCTGTTACTACATAGCCCTCTAAGTGGCATAAGGAAACCAAGCCACTCTGTTCTTCAGGAATCCAGAGGGGAGCACATCCTTTGGAAGCCTAAATCATTGTATACTTCATCCACTAGAGTACATCAGCTTACACCAGAATGATGTGCCAAAATAAATCAAAAAGACAAATTCTGAAGATGCCAGACATGTTCCTGATACCTGCATGTCCCTCATGCTCTCAGCCTACTCCCACGTCACTTTCAAGCAGGGAAACTTGTTTACAGGTGAAAACTAACTCAGAACAAAAAAAAAAAATAGTCTACATAAGAACACAGAGTATCTCAGCAAATTTGGGAAAGAGAACTTTTCCAACAGCAGTGTGTATCACACATGAGTTTAAATTAGGAGCATGCAATTTCAGTATGATTTTTGGTGGAAAAATAATAAATTCTACATCAACTGCACAACAAACCAAACAAATCAAAAGCAAAAATATCTAGTCCATTTTATCATGGTCTTCCTCAAATTAGGAAGAACTTCTTCTAAGGTACTACCTGAACACGTTCAAAAATGTCTGCTTGCTCATTGTCAGTCAGCGATGACAGATGTCTCTGAATTACAAGTTTGGCTCTTGGTGGATAGAGTCCTAGGAAAAGAATGGACCATTAAAGATTCTCAAATGAACTCTCAAAACACTTTTTGAGCAAAATGACAGTAGAAGATATAAACCTGCCTTTGAGTTTATACAAGTTAGATGTATGACAATTGTATATCCAAAATATACATGATACAAAATAATTGAGGTTTTGCTAAACCACATGGCTTTGTTTCCTCTCGTTAGCAGCAAAAATATAACCAGCAGCAGCTAGGTGGCTGGCTCCTGTGTGCTCCCTACCCCACCAATGGCTTCTGTCCTAATGCCAAGAGATCACTGACAGCTGGAAGCCTGACAACTGTATGGGAGGAGGAAAGGAACAGATCAAGGTTATAACAGGAGAGATAATCAATACATAGGATACTTGGAAGTTTTCAGATAGTTTTAACTGAAAAATTAAGAATAAGGAAAAAAAATTAAGAATAAAGTAAAGAATTTCTGACACTCAACAAAGTGCATATTTTGTCACAGAGGTACTTCTAGGAAGCGACAAAAAATGTGAGTGAAAACAAATCCCTTGAATCAGATGAAGATTTTTTCCATCCATGGTGGGTATCATTCATAGAAAACTGTAATCAGAACAAATAATTTTTTTTTTCCAAATAATGCAGCTTTAGGTTTTATTTTGCTAAACTTCTAGACTCAAAGCAGATGGATTAAAAAAAAAGAGATATTAAAGTAAGTTTTTCAGTCACTAAGTACAAAGTTTATGAAACTACTACTACTACTACATTACTCTATTTGATGCCCCAAGAGGAGATTTTATTTTGATACTGGGTACTTTTCAAATTACTTACACTGCCTTCAACAGCAGCCTCTGTAGTTTATCATTTACAGAAAACTTTACCAGCTTATCCTTACCACTTCTGAATACCTGTTGTTATATCCAGAAACTATAAGTCATAGACGAGGAAAATTTCATCCCACTAAGATTTTACACTTGACTTTTCATCCACCAGAGGGAAGCAAGTGGCAGCAGTGACTTTCAATGAATGGGAGAACTGTAAATATCGAGCACCACCATAACCACACCAGAAAATACTCTACTATTTGCTTTTTATAACATACTTATTTCTTGTTTTTGCATACAATGCTTTGCAAGAACACCTAGCAGAATGATTATAAAAACAGGATCCTAACTTTTTATTTTAAAAATTCTATCTTGTAAGACTTTTTGCATGTGTTCTAGCATACTTCACTTCCAGAGACATTACAAAAGTTTGTCTACTCCTATCTGAAGGTACGATGTTGTCTTAATTTTCTTGATTAGACATTAATCTCCTAACTTAATAGTTTATTTTCCTATAACATAACTAGATCTTGAAGTGTGTGAGGGAATAAATACAAAGAAGGAAAATATAACCCCAGACAGGAAAGAAGAAACACACAGGAAAGAAAGATCCTTTTTGATCATGATTGTCTTTCTATGAGTCATTTTGAAAGCATGCAAATTGAGGAAAAAAAACCAAAAACCCAAACAAATGGAAGGTCAACTGGTGGGTTTTGCTGCTCTGCTTAAGAAAGGTATGATGATGAAAGAGTATTTATAGCAGAAGCAACTCCATATTCTGTTGCAGTATCATTACTGCTAACTCTCCACCTAAATACAGAGAATGCGAAGTGACAGTAAAAATTGAAAACTGGGGTACTTCTACCTCTGCTCATATTGTCTAAGTTATTCCTCTAGAAAAATCAGCAAACCACAATTAGAAGATAAACTCAGCTGCTACCTTCAATTCTTTCACAGAGTTTGTGCAATGAATGCATAGGGCAGGCCTCACACAGTTTGATCTGTGTCTTGGCATTTTGCAGGGCTGCAGCAGTGCTGAAGGCTTGCTTCAGGGTCAGCATTACCTCATCAACCTGTATGGGAAGGAGGGAAAAGAGTGTATAAACAAAAATACATGCCATATACACAAAATTAGATTTATAAATCACATCTCAAACAGGTGCTTTACAATTAAAGGAAAAGACAAAACCATAGAAACCAATCTGCTGTTTTTTAAAGAGACCAAGGTTGAATTCCCAGCTTTCTGCCTTTTTTGTAGATGATCACTATCTTTAAGGTCTGCCAGACAGTGTAATTTTGATGTCTAACTGCAGCTACTCAAGCTTGCTGGGAAAGCACCCACTATTTTTTGAAACTATAAGTGAGAATTTTTGGCTTGAATATATGCTGGGTAAATAAAAAGCATTAAGTTCTTTAGCTTCAAGTCTCTATTGTAAACTGCACATGTTCCCTCTTAACCTCTGTCATCCCACCACTAAACCATTTTAGCAGCAACCCCCACAAACCCATCCCTGCTGCCAGACAGGAGCTTCCCACAGCAGTTCCCTTTTCTGCTGGATCCCAGAGTGCCCACCAGCTTCATCACAATCACTACACAGCCCTAGGCACCGCTGGCCTGACCTGATCCTTCCTTTCCTGCTCCCACCCACACAGCAGTGCTGCTATGTTCCCACACACCAGCACTAGAAAAGCTCAGCTTGTATCTAACAAGGGTTGAGCTCACAGCATTTCTCCACATTCATTCAAACATGCCCCCAGACCTGGCACACAAAGCACTTGGAGCTCCCCTCTCTGTATTTCAGGGGAATACAGTGCTTATTAAAAGCTGTTTGCTCAGTCTCAGCATTAGTAAGGAAAGGAGACAGCAGCCTGAGAGCAATTTTAGGAACAAAATCAGTATTCTGCTTCAGAATCAGGTCCCCACTCTGCTTGTTACTCTGTTTTATAAGCAGGAAGAACAAAGCTGAAATATTTGAGACCAAAACCACAGAGTTTAACATTAAAAACATAGAGACTTTTTTTGGGGGGGGGTCTGTCACCTGGGGGAGAAAACGAAAAAAAAGTAGAAAAGGAACCTGAATATAGAAATTTGAACTAGTTTGTGTCCCAGTATATGTAGGTTTGTTTTGTTTGCTTTAAGCCTCAGGTTCTAAGCATTACCAATAATTTCTGAGCGCTTTCTCTTCTTAGCAATAAAGCAGAACATTGAACAGTGCATGTCCATCTTGCAACATGGACTGGGAAGTTTTTTAAGTTGGCTACAATCCCTCTCCAATGCAAGATCCACAGAACAGTGCTAAGCATATATGACTATCCTAAAATCATAAGAACTATAGCACAAACTGTAAGTAGGCTTAGAGCAAAAACACACAAGCCTCCCAGCACAGCCTGGCTGGCAGTGGGGAACCTGGAAAGGTCTGCCCTGCCACAGTCAAACTGCCACCAGGGTCCATCTGAGTGACTGCATCCAAAAGTAGCTCAGGAAGGTTTATTTCATATTGCAGTGTGGGCGCACACACACACAAACCAGTACCAGAATAAGCAAAGAGGTTCATAAAAACATGGGAGTGTTATGCACCACTTAAGCCTTTGAATTATGTATGGTCAGATTTATCAATAGGTCAGATATAACATTTTCTGTTATTACAATGATAAAGCTGATCTCATAGCAAGCTCCCATTTTGACAAAAATGCAGCTTCAGCTGTCATGGTACATCTAGAGCTGTTGGCTGTTTGAAGTTTTACTGATGCAAATCTATTCACTCTCAAACTAGGAGACTGAATAGATTAACAAATTACATTTTCAGCTAGGCTAAAAAAGTGATTTTTAAGTTTATCTGAGAAAGAGTTAGCAGCTGTTACCAGCACCGTCAAACAAATGTAATTCAGAAAAGGAAACAACTTCTTTTAAAGTGTCACAGTTTTAAAATAAAAATGGAGCAGTCAAAATTATTTCCTGTATATATTTCACACTATTAAGCTACCTGTTATCAATAAAATCAGTGATATCTGGAACTTCAGTTAATTGATACAAACTTCATACACTGTTCAGTGTACTTTTTTATAGTGACATACATCCATGAATATCTATGGTTTTCTTCTTCTGTGATCAGGTGCTGCTATTTTCTTCTCCTGAGGAACAAAACAGACTACAGGAAAGAAGCTAAAGCCAGATGTAGGCTTAAGACACATGCAGGATCAGCCAGTAGTTTAAACCCTACCCTGAAGGGTATGTTTGGCTTTTATCATCAGCTTTGTTACTGATTCAATACATGTCTTTACATGTTTAATGGGGAACCAAGTTTCTCAACAGTCAGAATTGGAAGAGTTACAATCAAACAGAGAGCCCAAATATGCTCACAGTCACACAGCCATACGGATTCATCTATTTGTTGCTGACATTTGCATCAGCAGAGTAGCAGGATATGGCTGTGTATGAAGAGAATGTTCACATTTCCTACTGCAAATTTGCATATGCACAGCTGACGTCCTGCACCTGAGCAGATGTGAGCACTGGGTCTCAGCTGACACAGCAGAACGACAGAGACTCCTATTGTTCAGGAAATGCCTTGGAAATGCTCTGATGAAATGGTCAGGATCATCAGTAAATACTCACCAGAGACTCACTTGCACATTGGAACACATAGCAAATATACTGGCTTAACCCAGATTCCACAGATTCTCGGCAAATGAAACCAAAGTGATCAACATGTTTTATACCCTAAAAGAATTTTAAAACAGCATTAGTGGACTATTTTGTAAACAAGTATAGTTTCCAAAAATTTGAATAACTATAAATGCATACCCCTAATGTTCTATTTTACAAGTAGTATAATTGTATTTAAATTGCTTTTTGTATTTAAGTTATATTAAGATCTTTATATAATTAAACCCAAAGTTATCCAGCAATAAATCTGGACCGAACTTATACCATCAGCAAAACTGAATTTTCAGGGAAGCAAACTAAAGACTGCTGGGTTGGATTTGGAATTGCCTCCACAGTGAAAATTTAATTTTATAAGCCATGCTAAAACACAGGATTGGAGAAGTATCAGGGTACGAGCAGACTCTTGCTTTCCTGTGTTAGGACTACACAAAAAAAAAAAAAATCCCAAAAGCCAAAAAAAACCCCAAAAAAAACCAAAAACCCCAAAACAACAACAAAAACAAAGCAAAAAAACCCAAAACAACCCAAAACCTAAAAAAAACCACAGACAAACAAAAAAACCCCACAAAAACGAGGGAATAAGTGGCAACCTACAGAATTCCAACCAAATTATGAAATAAATTCTTTGAGACTGAGTTACATACCAGAAGTTTCGAGACTTACTACACATTACTACTGACACTTTTTTCCAAGATCTTAGTGTAACAGCTTGACAGGGAACGCTGCCTTGCTAAAAACAGCACTGAGAAGATCAAAGACAGCTGCTTCCTAAAAAGCACTATATTCCCAGTCTCAATTCATGGAACATGACTCACTATTGTTAAAGCTTTTGCCAATGTTTTAATCATCTGAGTATGGAAATAGTAGATTTTCTCCAAATGAAAGCCTAATCTCTCAGGTTCAAATACAACAAAAATCAGAACACAGTTGCTTGGATCCATCTCCAAAGAAAACACCTATACCATAAAAGAGAGGAGGAGGCAAAGCAACTTGCCTGTCACTACAGAAAACACTCTAGACAAAATTGGAAATCCAGTACGTGACAAACTGAACATATTGTCACTACACACTGTTGTTTTTAAAAACAAAATTCCAAAAGTCACTTTTGTACCACATAAAACTTAAGAGGTGCAGAGAGTTGTTAAGATGACACAAATGGCATTAGCTGAACCATAGTCCAACTAATCTTGACTTCATTCTCTCGTGACAGATGAAGTCTTCAAAAGCATAAAATAAAAAAGGTCAGATGTATACACATGTTGATCTACAGAACAGTGAAGTGTTGAGCTCTGTTTTGCAAGAAAACAATTATTAAAGGTGGTTTGGTGAGATGCCAGTTCCCTCCTTTCTGACAGTGCCTGAACAAGTCTACTGCTGTCCTGACTTTTCAGTCTCGACAGGAGAACATTTGAGGGGGAGACAGATGTGACACTTGCCCTACTGAAACACAAATAGGACAGCATGTTCCGAAATCAACAGCACTTCCATCATATTTCTTTAAGATGGTGGCTTTAAGAGGTCATGACAACAGAGCCAAGTTTTCTGTTGTTCTGGGTTCCCTCAAGGGGAAGGCTCCAACAAAAAAACTTCTAAAGCTATTTGATATCTGAGTTTAGACTGCACACACAGAGGTTTATCATCAATTATGTCTGCTGCTTGACAATTATAAGGAGTGTGGATAATTACATGAATGCAGCAGCTCAACCATGCTTAAGCTATAGGATAAAAAAATACCTTTATTAGACCAGACTAAGAGAATCCAGAATGCCAACTGGCAATAACATCTCCTTTTCATTGTTTGTGAAGTTTGGAAGGACAAATATTCCTAAGCCACAGTCCCACAATACATACTAAATCACTGCCCTATAAATCTGTAACAGAGAAGCCGAGGGGCTAGCACCAAGTTCTTAAAGGAAGTACTGATGAAGTTTATGCAACCAATGCTTAGTCTTGAACAAATTAATATTTTATTTCTATTGAATGCAAACCCCCCTCGACTTCTCTAAAGTAATGGTTTCACATAATAAAAAAAAAAACTAAAAAAAAACCCTAATAAAAACAAACAAAATCCTCCGAGTATTATGACTGTCTCTTTGAGTTATTCATGAATGTAAAGTAACAGAAGCTTTGCTCCAAATGAAAGTGAAGAGGTGGAATGAAAAACACCTCCAAAGTCCAACACACAGAATTACCTGACACTATTTATTATACAAAGTTATTTTCCTGAAGGAAAGCTGGGCCTTGAAGGTTTTCCATGGTCTAACTGGTTGCCATACTTTAAAGTCAGCAGATAAAAAGTTGTTCCAGCTTAGGACTGTTTTGTTTGACTATTTTAAGCTTTTATATAAAACCTAGGAGCCCAGTACCTAAAGTTGATGTGTCACTTCAGTACACCCAAAAAGCAGGAGAAGATCCAAGTCATCTACAAATTCTACGTTCCATACCTCTGCTTTAATATCATTTTGATCTGTATTTATTATAAAGCTATTACCACGTTGTTTGATTATATTGTCCCATTCTGTATTTGCATCAGCTTTTTTCCTCTCTCAAAAGCAATACAAATTGTAGTTTAAATGCAGAGTCAATTTAAGGACCAGGACCTTTAGTTGGTAACTCAAGACTCTACTTGAGTTACAAGTATGCCTAATTCCTAATTTGTCTAAGCATTGGTAGCCCAGTCATGCAAGAGCAGACTGGTTATTAGCATGAAAATGAATGCACTTGGG
Source organism: Ammospiza caudacuta (assembly GCF_027887145.1). Taxonomy (NCBI): domain Eukaryota; kingdom Metazoa; phylum Chordata; class Aves; order Passeriformes; family Passerellidae; genus Ammospiza; species Ammospiza caudacuta. The sequence goes on from NC_080594.1 coordinate 71,309,452, forward strand.
GGTAAAATACAGGTTTAGAGAATGACAAAAGCATACTTTAACTAGAATAATCATGTTTAAGTGTTGTGATGGTGTGATGATGTGGCATAACAAATTAAGAGATAATAAAGTAAAACTTGAAACCAAAAAGTGTCACCAGTGCTGAACAAGAGCAAGATGGAAAGGTGAACATCTTAGCCTTGACATTTAACTTTACAAGAAATAATTACTTATTACTGAACATAGCTAGGTACACCTATCACCATATTCTCCAGAGAAAATTATGCAGGTGAACTGCTGTTATTCTGAAGGGTTGATTTGATGCTCTCCTCCTTTCATTCTGAAGGCTTTCAGGAACTTGTATGCTCAGAAATAAATAGTACGCTCAGAGCATCCTAAATGGAGATTAAACTGCTTCCAAAACATACTTAACACTCTCCCAAATCAGAAATAGTTTATACTTTGTTTGCTGATGAGTGATTAAAATTGCTGCTATTACACAGCTCAGACTGGTTATTTTGCACTCATATTTTCTGGACTTTTCTGGAAAAAGAATTCTACATTTCTTTTTTTCTCCTGCCTACAGACCAGCAAGGCAACACAGCTGAAGAACAAAATCTTTTTCTCCTGATGATCTACACATTGCTTCTTATTAATGCTTACCTGAGAACATGAGGAAATATCTTTAAAATTCTTTTCAAACACAACAGATTTGGTATCTGGGCTGATGAGGTTAACTTCAAACCTTCCAACCTAAGGGAGAGAAAAATAAATCTAATTTATGACTGTCTCAGGGATATAGCATTTACAGCAACAAAAATGTCAGAATCTTGCCCTTTCTTGCTCACATAGAGTATCTTTTGGCACAACAGCTTACTCAGCAGGAACAAGGGTGCCAGGGTGCTGTAATTCTGCCCATGTTGAATAAGAATATTTCAGCAAGTACAATACACTCAGCTGAATAACAAAAATTACTTGGAAAAAAACATAGCTTTTCTTCCCCTCCCCCATCCTTTTCTTCAAGCTATTTTAGTCCAAAGATCACATGTTTGTCAGACAATACTAAAACCTTTAGGAAATAATGCGGCTAAATTAAAAGCTGGGGGAAAAAATGGGAATTCTTGGTTTTTAAATAATACCATAGATTAGCTAAGAAACTAAGATGATACTTTTTGGTTTGTAGTAATTCCAAATGAGAAAAAGTAGCTTCTGCAACAAACTACCTTTTAGCTTTCCCAAACTGCTTCTCAAGCCCATGGAATTTATTCTACAGACCTTGGATTTTTTCAGCAAAATCCTGTTCATTACTAGTGATAACTGCGGCTTTCTGAAGGGGAATGCATTCACTTCAGACAGCATTTCCCCAAGAGAATAAAAACAAGAATGATCCTTAAAACAAATGGAAAGACAAAATCCAGGCATTTAGCCCACTGTTATTTTAAGGTCCAAAGATTTTTCCTTTTATGGGTCACCTCCTTTATGTGTCCTTCTGCTTTCTCAAAACAAGTTTCAAAGATGTGAAATGCACTTCAGGCAAGAGAAGAAATAACCACTGGAGTCTGAAGGAAGAAGCCTTCAGTGCAGAGATGTTTGAATACTCATCTTGTAAAAAGGGGACATTAATACAAATTATCAAAAAGAGACTGGCTCAAACACAAAGCTGTGGAAGTTTCATGTGAAGTTTTTTCTTTTGAAGTGTACAAAAAAAAAGAGGCTTTGTTTGCATGGTAGCCTTCATTGATTCTCTTTTTGAAAGAATATTCATTTTTTTCAGCTAGGTTCTAAATATCACCAACACAGACAATCCAGAACTGCACATAAAATATTTATTTCACTAAAAACTCTGCTCCTTTAAGTGATTACTCCATAAATAATTACTTTTTCTTAAAATTTGCCTGAGCTCATGAGTTGAGGTGAAAGTTCAGCTACTTGTGTTCCAATCATTTATGAACAGATACAAAAATATTTATAACAAATCACGAAGCCACACTGGATCCATATTACTTATCTTGCAAAACTTGTCTCAAACTGCACAGGGGAAGAAGATACGGTACAAGAGCAACAGGAAGCTGCTCATCCTAGAGCCCACCTGGAACAACATTGTCCTGTTCTTCTCGGAGTCAGAGGGCTGCACGTGGCTGGGAGCACTGGCGTGTCTCCTGCGGGACTGTGTTTTAAGGTTGGTGTCGTGAACCCTCCTCTGCATCACTGCAGTGACACTGCTGCAGCGGGAGCGGAACTCCTGCTGCTCATCGAAGCCAGAGTCCTCCAAAATCCTCTCTGGAAAGCAGCCACGAGTGCTGGCCAGGTTGGTCAGGTTGGTCTGGCTGCCAATTGTAAACATTGCAGCACGCCCTGCTGTTGGGGGGCTGTTGGGGCTGTCCAGCTCCTCAAAAGGGCTGTCCAGAGGAGAAGCTGGCATATTTTCCTCACACAGGGGCAGGTCCAAACTTGACTCGTTATTGCGCTGCTCGTTTAGCAGTTTCAGGCGCTGGCGCTCATGAAGGCTGAATTTCTCTATGCAGTCGTCAATCAGCGTGGAGGGAGCTTTCTTGTGAGCCACTGTCACCTTCCCACAGTATAAGACCTCAAATTTTTGAGAGTCATAGAAGGCATCTTCACTGTCCTTACTTGGTTTGGCATCTTCTTTCAGTGCTGCTTTAGAGACTTGTCTTATGCTGCTGATGACATCAGGAACCTGAGGGGACAGTGCGAAAGGCCTTTTTAGTAACCACAAATGAGACAGCAGAGACAGTGATGCATCAAGCATTTGTTAAGGTAAGTATTTACACAAGCTATTTCTTCAGCAGAGTGCCACAAGCTTCTTGGCAAAGAATATAAAATCAGTAAAGTCTAAATTGTGTATGGACAATTTATGTAGTGGAAGCAGAGCAAATAATTTCTAATTTTTTTCCTGGAATGTCTCCCAGTACATAAGGTTTTAAATTACCAGAAGGTCGATTGGCAAATGTTCACATTCTTTTTTTTTTTGCTTGTTTTTACTGAGACTGCCTTCTCTTTCCCATTGTCCTCTGCCCACATTGGCATGTTTTACTGCTGTGCTCTGTAAAGGGTCATCACTGCTCCTTTGTTTTTATTTTGCAGAGACACTTATTCTATTCTTAAGACTTTCAGGAACAGTTTTGTGGACAAGAGACCAGCAATCTCCATCAGTTTCAACTGACAGAGTTGAAACTGCATTAGATCTCACTTATTATCAACTATAAAACATGTACAACTGCATTAGATCTCACTTATTATCAACTATAAAAACCTTGCCTCATCCATCCTGTGACACAGTTCACCTTAAGGTCACACTTCCCTGATGCCTCAGTCATTGTGCCATAAAGCAGCACACACAAATCTCTCTTCTCTGCACAGATCCCTGCTATACCCTGTAGGGCCAAAATACACATCTCCAGAAGAAATTCACAATTGCAGACCTGTGTCATACAGTCTTTCAAAGACACCTGGTTCTTCCTCCATTTTATCCCAATCACCCTGGGAGGAGTCTGCTTAAAGTATCAACATATTTAACATGTGAGCTCCTTTTTCATTTTGGCTTCACAAAAGAAAACAAGGACTTTCCCAACTCTACTAACTGCAGATCAAAGTGGTAATAGTTGCTCTTTTGACAGTACCTACTCTTCTGAACCACACCCTCTTTCCCACATGTCCCATTTTCTCTAGAAGTATAATGAATGGCATCACACTACATGCATTGGGGAAGTTACTAGTGACAATGAGATAGAGAGAATATCAATTTAATTTTCTTTGCAAGAGAAATCAGTTCTCAACATTCAACTAATCCAATACAATCTATGATCAATCACCAGTTTTTGTATTCTATACAGCTTCACACTACAATATTTGATATTTATCAACAGTTTTTGTATTCTATACAGCTTCACACTACAATATTTGATATTTTTCAAATAATTTTTCTATTAAAAGAAGGTAACTTTAAAGTCACACCTTAAATAATCCATGCTTTCTACAGTATCTCTTTCTTTCAGTCACACGATACCAGCTGAAACTTGCCACTGAGGCAGCAATCTCATCTACCAACACTTCTGCAAGTCAGAGTGGAAAATTACCTCATCTTAATCCCCATCTCCCATTACACACTCCTCATCCCTTGGGCATTCAACTCAAATCTGCTTCCAGTTCATTTATTGCAAAATGAAGTTCAATTACCCTAAGGTCTGCTGACCTTTTGGCTTCTATCCCTTTAGACGTCACCATCATCTCAGTTTGCAGTGGGGCTAAAAGCCAAGTCTAGATCTGGCACAGATACCAGAGTGGAACTGTTCTTCCCTCATTTTCACTGCCAGGCTGCTTTACCATCACCCAAGGTGCACTTCCTCCCAGCCATGGCAGTTCAGCTGGACATGCAAAGTCCTCAACTTGCACTTGCCTGTTTGCTCTTTTCCCACTCATTGGTCTCTTATTCTCTCTATGGCCTAGAAAGAAGCTCTAGAGATTAAATTCCTTAGTTCTCTGTTTTAACAAAATTCACAAACTAGCTACCTTTTAATTAAAATTTCCCTTTTTAGAATCCAGAAGCTGTTACAGGGCAATTCCCATATATTTCTATTCAAAGTACAGTGACAAATGATAATTCTATTCAAAATGCATATAATTTTACACACAATCAACTAGAATAACCACTGTCAGCTGTTTAATCAGCAATTTAGTTTTTTTTAGAACTGTACCATCATTTCCACTCCAATAACTGGGTTCTTCCTCCTGCTCATCACCTCTAAGACAAAAAACTGGATAAACCTAAGTCTTTCTAAAAATACTCAATAGCTTCCTAACACATCCTTCCCCCTCTCTCCCCCAGCCAATGTCCAAACAGGCTGGGGATAAGACACTACCAATTCTACCTCAACAGTAATAGCCATCCATTCCCTCTTCTGTCAGAGATCTCCCTCACAAATGCACAGAGTTTTAAGTAATTGCAATTTTACTTAGAAAAACCCGCAACCCTGCCATTTATCACTTTTATTTCCAGATTGTGTATGCTCTTCAGACACTAGTATTTCAGCTACAACTATTATTTCAGTATCTCTGCTCCTTAAAAGACTTTTGCAATACATAAATTCCTACAGTATTGTCACTTGTGCATAGAGGGACCCTAGCATTAGAGCAGGGGTTTCAGCTCATACAGCCCAAACAATCCTCATTCCCTGTTTTGTTTAGGTAAACTTTTTTTACAGGCTACGCTATTTTTTTTTTTGGATGTTCCCTCATTAGCATTCATTTTTTTTCTTCTTTTCAATCTACAGACAGATCAAAACAAAATATCAAAGTGAACATTTTGGGACCTGTTTAATCTCTGTAGATAAGAATACTTTTCTTATATACAGATGAAAAGAAGCACAATGTAATGCAATACAGGGATGTCACAATTGATAAGTAATATCTGTCAGACAGCCCAGAACCAGTTCCAGATGCTTGTTAGCTGTTTCGTGGGTACTCTCACTAGCATGGTGTAAAAGACAGCTTCAAGTATAACATTCAAGACTGATACTAACATTGCCAGGCTATGAGTTGTGCACGTGAATTTTATTGGTCTTTAGTGTACAGGAGTAACTGCGTGCTGCTGCTGATGTCCCCAATGACTGACAATGTGCCAGCCTGTGCTGTTAGATCTGATCCTCTTCACTCTCAGAATGACTCTTTCTTACCAAGAACCAAAAGCTACTTCTGAGATGTACCTAATCAAAGTAGTGTTTTCATGTAAAGATTTGACTTTAAGTAAAAATCCCTAAGTGGGATCAAGTGGAGTATAACAACATATCACATCTATGTTTTCCTGAAAGGCAAGATGCAGAAAAAGTTACATAATTATCAATCACACATCCCAGCATGGCCTTTTACACATTTCTTTGACATATACCATTGGGTTTTGACATTTTGCTTCTCTGTGTATCAAGAAACCTCAATCAAAAATTTCACCATCGAAGTTGTGTAACTTTTGGATGTGGATATTAGCTTATTATTTCTAAATGTCAAAATTGCAGGGCAAAGTTAGACAAGATAATAAGCAGAATGGAGCTTTTAAAATACTGAATTACCTGGATGAAAATCAGTTTAGGAATATTAAGATGATATAGACTCCTGCAACAGGCAAAATTTACAAAATGTGTTTCCAAGTTCTAGTATTTCCCTGCAGAAGTCTCATTAAATTAAGCAGCCAGAGGGGAGAAATGGGATTCTTACTCATGAAACACACAGGGCCATTGACAATCTTTCTGGACATCTACTACCAGCTGTTACAATAGGGCAAAATTAAAAGGTTAAATGAGTTATTGTATAGGTTTTCAGTATTCACCTGAATATAAAGAAATTAAATCCTTAAAATGTTTAAGCAATCGATCTATTTAACATATTCAGATTTTTTTTTTCAAGCCTTGAAGTTAGGTACATCAAGAAGAAAGACTGGATGAGACAGGGCTACACAGTTCTCAGGGAGAGAGAAGAACACTTCCAGCCCAAACAAACCCTGTGGTGGGGCAATTCAAGATAACTTAATTCTCCCAGACTTTGCCCCTCCCAAATCCCATAATCTGGAGGCCTATCATCTTTTTCCAAATATTGTTGGGGAGAAGGAAATTACTATGTTCCAAAGGGAGTTGCACAGGGCTTCTCAGTCCAGACAGGTAGGAGCTGATGGTGTAGTGCTGGTACACCAGTTCTCAAATGCAGAAACATAATGTAGAGCATTATTATAGGTTTTATTCATGAAGTTTCCCTATACTGCTGAGTAGCAGCAGACTGTTCCATGAATCAGAACAAGGAAATCACCCCCCACCCCTATACACCTCCTCAAATGTGCGTGAACAGCACACAAAGCTTTCTCTAATGCAGCAGTGAGCTCATGCTTGAACAGCAACAGGCACACTGAACCTTCTCAGGGTACTAATAACCTGAAACCACACAAAATGGATCTGAGAGCTTCAGGAGAGCATTCTTCCCCTCCAGGATGTCAAGAGCATCCATGCCTGTCAGGAAGAAACAGCAAATGTGTATTTTAAGACCCCTTAAAAAAGTGCTCACAGTAACTCAATCTCTGAACAGAGCCAAGAGAACTCAAGAGTAGAAATTCTTCCTCAGGCCTGTTCCAAACCATGCCCCCAAATGCAAGAGGCCAATAAGACAAGGATGGACAGTGGGTACCATAAGTACAAAACTAAACCTGTGATACTAGTTTGGTTCTCCAGTGTGAACAACACTAAAAAACTTGGTTGAGAAAAAAGAAACCAAAAAACCGAACCCCAATACCAAAACCAACCAAACAAGACTGCAACGTAAGAGGCAAGTAACAAGTGCTCTATAATATCACTGAAGAGACAATATTTTCCTCCAGGGAAATATATTTGATCTACTAAGAGTAATTACAGAAAAAAAAAACAACCACACACTTGGGAACCAACATAAAATTTTTGATTCACATCTGAGTGACCTAAGATTGTATGAACCAGTTGTCACCCAAAGTGACCAGATTCAATGTGTGGCAATGAAAAAAGGAAAAGTTAGCTGCACTCAAATGAGAACAGGTGGCACTGGCCAAGCTCTGCATCCCCTACAATTACATCCTGATCTGAAAAAGCAACATAATAAATAAAGCATGACACTGATACAAAATTCGTTTACCACAGGCAGTAGAGTTTTGATAGTCGAAACTAATGGCAGCACGAGTTTTAGCCAGATAATCCCCAATCTCCTCTATTTGTACCACACACCTATGATCTTGCTTAGAGACCTTTTGAGCTACTGCAGCACATCATCCATTTGGCCAGGTACTGTAGAATAAGGTGGCAGCACTCAGCTAATTCCTGCTCTGCAATTCAAGGGCTACATGTAGTTCTGTCCCTTGCGACTAGACCTGCAACAGTGTTAATTCATAAAGGAGAGCAAACAGCTTCCACATGCATGGGAAGCACACTGCACAAAGGGCATGTGATTAGTACTGCCAAGAAATTTTCTACAGGACACTTCACTGTGTTCTACACAGAATAGTATCTTCATGTTAGAAAGGAACATCACTCTAACTGATATAAGGAATGCAAGGTCTTTCCTCTGAACAAAGTGTAGAATAAAACGAAAGGGAGGACTGCAGAAAAATAATTACCACCAAATTCACCTCATGTCATGTAAAAGCTTTTGCTAAAATTAATTCCAACTGCCACAACCCTTAAAACCTCAAACACAGAACTTCAGTTATGAGTATTTATCACCAGTATCTGTAAGTTGCAAAATAGAGAAACTGTTGAGCCTACTAAATCATGCCTGATGCAGCATAACAATAGCACATTTTGTCACAAGTCTAGAAAGGGCAGAGCATCTCCATTGTAACACTACATGCTTTCTTGAACAGCAGTGACAGAAGTGGAAGCATTAAAAACAACCAAAAAACCAACCCTTTGAATTTACAAGAGCTTCCAGAGAACAAAGGTGGATGTCCCCTTTTGGCTGGAGGGATAACTTTCAAATGCATCCCTCTGTAATTACTGAGAAGTACTTTCAATTTTAATCCAAACTTAGAACTTGAATGCTATGGATATTGCAAAGAACAACAAAATTCACTGGCTGGATTCCATTATTTCCACAAATGAACAGAATTTCACTGTGCAGAGAAGCTGCAGCTTGTCCTAATTTGTGCCTAGCTTCCAGATGAAAAACTTAAGTCTGGAAATTATTAACAAAGCAAAGTCCCTCTTCATACCATAAAGCTTATAAACACAAGAGCAACTGTGAAGTACTGATCCAACAAACATGCCTAACAAATGTGGCTACTTTGTGACAGCATTTCTAGCAAGGCAATTACTTACGAGACAAGGAAAAAGCTCAACCCCTCTCATTCCATCACCATACAAAGTGCAGTGGCAGATCCCTTCCACTGCATAAAGAGATGGGAGCTGAATGAACCTCCCACACACACCACAGGAGCAGACAGTACCTTCTGGCGGGAGCTCCAGCTCAGAAGCAGAGGCATGTCCAAGCAGAGCTGTCACCAAACCTCAGTGTCATGAACACCAAGACTCAGGATAAGAAAGTGCAGAAAGGATTCCCCTCTCACAAAGGGCTGGCAGAGCTGTCACAGCACTTCCTCAGGCTCGCTTCATGATATCACAGCAGAGCCAGAAATCCGTGCAGCTGCCGTTATTCTTCAAAAGCCAAGTATTTCCTGACTTGGGGCTGGAAGCATCCGCACTGCTGGATTTGAATAATGCACCCCACTCATCATCAAGCTATGTACACTTAAAAACAAACAAAAGAGAAACAGGATACTGCTCAGAAATCAATACCCTGTGCTTTGCTAAGTACTGGGAGTTTGACATCTGTCAATAAGAAAGTAACACAATGTGAGAAAAAATTAGGAGCAGTTGGAATGAGTCTCCTTTAGTCAGTGTTAACTTGCATATCCACAAGATAGGAGAACCCATCCACAGCAGTGAAACAGAGACAAAACAAGCTGTGTATCATATCCTGCTATGTACCAGGCATTTGTCAAGGAGGCAAAGTTCTTATCTTAAAAAAACCCACAACCAAATGCCAGCCAAAGTGCAGATATCTGTAACTATTCTCAACTAGAAAGAAGGGTGGGAGAGGAAAAAAAAATTGTTTTCCTTTAACTGCTATAAATGTTTTTACTGCCATCCAGTTAGTCCAGCGCTGATCATTCAGACCTGTTGTACTTCTAAAACTGCTGCATTCTGCTGCTTTCCACTCTGCTGACAGAGCTCCACTTCCCAGTTTTCACCATTAAAAATGCATCTTTCCAATAAAAAGATAAAAGACCAGCCTGATGTCATTCAATTTATGCAGTCACACAAGCAATTTGCTTACTTGGTTTATGCTAGAGGTATTTAGAAACTAGAACAGAAGAATTTGCCTCCATCAGCTGACTTACTGCTGAAGGAATACTGATATCTTTGTTTTTACAGAAATAAGGAGGATTTTCAGCCAAGAGAAATGCTGTCCCAAAGAGAAAGGAGTAACAGCCAAATTACTAAGCATTTCTATATCCCATCTGCACTTACTGTACAGTCTAAAAATAACAGTTTAGAAAACTCCAAGTCAGGTTCTCAGCAGGCAGTAATAAGCATCTGCCATCAACTCCAAATCATTCTGCTGTATGTCTGGGCCAACACAACATAACACAAGCCCAGTAGCAGAAAGCTGGAACACAGAGGCTGGCAAAGAAACTTTCAGTGAAAGCAGTTTTTGGAGCTTCAAGCTAGCTGCCATCCTTGGCTGCTAGTGCTTTCACATTTCTTCTCTACAGGCTCATGGATTCAGCCTAAGCTTAAAGCATCAGAAAACACATTAAAGGATTGATTGCCTAGAGGAACATTAAAGGATTGCATGGAATAAAGTTTTGCTTTCAGGAGACAGTCTTCCTCCTATTTGCCTGGCCTATATTTTTCCCAGATGACTGGTCAAGACCCAGCTATGTTTGCTTCTCAAGAGCTGCTACAGAGCAGTGCATGTATTTTGCTCTGACATTCAGCCTCATGCCACATACTGGGGAGATCACATACTCCTGCCAAAGGCAAAGCTGAAGACTACTATTACACCACCCTAAAGAGAGATCTTTTTTTACATAGGTAAGCTAAAATGAAATCAAATTCAGTTTTCAAAATAATTCTTATTCAAGAACAACCCAGGAATTACTTACACTGATGAGTTTTGATACAGTCAACAAGCAGAAAAAAGTACCAGGCTCACACAGCACACATTTAGCAAACCATCACAGCAGTTAATTTGCAGCTGGAAACTTGTGGATCACCTAACACATTCTGTGTGCTACACACACACACAAGGTGCTTCTATGCCAAATATCCAAATTTAAGTAAGCAGTATAATGATAGAAGGTGGATCAAGTTACTTAACAGAAAAGAATATCTAAGAGTTACAAGATGGTTTAGATGCCTGAGCAGACAATAGGTGCCTTTCCTCATTCAAACACTTGACAGTGGTGCTTGGTTGAGAAAAAAAAAAAAAAAGAAAAAAAAAAAGAAACCAAAAAACCAAACCCCAATACCAAAACCAACCAAACAAGACTGCAATGTAAGAGGCAAGTAACAAGTGCTCTATAATGACACTGAAGAGGCAATATTTTGCCTATCCAAGAACTTCAGGGATGGCAGTGACAGCACAGCCAGACACAAGAGGAGCAGTGCAAGGAAGGCTCTGCACTCAGCATTTTGCTCCTACGTCTAGGCCAGTCAGGCTTGATGCTTTTCCACCTTTCAGATACAGCTCAAATTCACTCAGCTTGAGTACTCTGCAACCCACAGAAGTGTCAGTACAGAGGTCTTATGATGATCCTTATGCTCTTGAATATGTAGATTAGTAAAACAATTCATTTCATCCACCAATTTCATACTTTGAGCATAGGCAAGTTTGTTTCCAAGTTTAGGACACAGTTCCCAGGGAAAGACTTAGCAAAGTACAGCTTGCTTGGAACAGCAGTTCTTTACCCACGTTCTTACAAGCTACAAAAGTACAAATTCAGATATTAGCTAGGAATTTTCTCCTGAAAACTGTGTGTCAGCTTAACTTGGCACTTCTAGTAAGAGGTTTATTAAATATATTGTTTTTAAAACTCCATCATGTTTAACACATACCCTATTTTTAAAAGGGCTTGCCTGAGAAGATAAGGCTGTCACGTGGACAGTCCCAAACAATTAATACATTCTCTGCATTCATTTCCTTTTGAGGGGGTGGGAGGAAAAGTTGGAGAGCTCATTGAAGTATTTTGCCCATTTATGGTCACTATCTACTTCTCCAATACAGATCAGAAGCTCATGAACTTCATTTTAGCAGATTTAAAGTGGCAATACTGAAATAAATGCTCCATGCACCACGTTTAAGAAGGTGGCAATTTTTTAATTCTGTAGCTTCAAGATTTTAAATTTAAAATATTAACTAACACGTTGATTCACTATGAAATGAACACGCTTTGGTCTGGTTTTCCCTAGCCAAGAGACCGAGACCAAGATCAAGATCTCCTGAGCCAAGAGATCAAGATTTCCTACATGGCAGATCATGAAGAGCCCTAAAGTGAGCATCATCCCAGATTTGGTTAAAACTTGCCATGATACCCATGGATGACAACACATTTATAACTCATTCACTACAATAACCACTTTCTTCTATTATCACTGAAGAAGAAGATGGTGTTTTAATTCAGTGCTGGCTCTGGGAGATGGGAAAAGTTAGATTTTATTCAGTCTAGCAGATGTGGGTATAGTTGATCCAAAAAGTCAGGCACTGCAATAACTTCTAGCTCCCTTAATGAGGCTAGAAATTCCTCAATGACTTGAAACCAAGGAGTTCCTTCTTTCCCTATTTGATGTTTTCTCACAAACTCTCAACTGCAGTGGGAGGTTTCAGACTACAAACTTTCCTTTAAAAAGGTTCTGCTTACAGAAGGTTGGACACCAAGAGCAGTTTCATGCAGCAGGTGATACTGTGGCAGAGACAAAAAGTGTTAAAAGAGTTCAAGGTTCCTTTTGTCACAAGAACATTCATTAAAAAACTGTGAAAGACAAATGCACATGATTCATCAATGTGGACAGAGTATAAATAAAGTATAAAGAAAACAGCTTGCAACCTAGTAGCATTTCAACAGTTCTGTCATCACTGCCAAGTAATGTTCAATAGTTTTCTAGTACTTTGGAAACACACATCTGTACACGTTCCAGCTTGTCTGCTAATCTCACAGTTCACAAGAGCAGCTGCCTTGTCTTGTGACAGTATCAAATGCCTGAGCAACCAGCAGCACAATTAACTCTTCCCAGATAACAACCAGCAAAGAACCCAAGCATAAACACAGCAAGGAAGGATTTCAAAGCCATACTCATCCAGATGCTGAATTACCAACTGCTTTGAAATGAGGTGCTGGGAGCTTCCACCTAACTAGACTTCCTTCAGCACCAAAGTCTCAAACCACCACTTTGCCTAGGAGTCAGGGGAATAATGAATACCACACCTGAAGGCAAAGTTAGCACAGGACAAAGCACTGACTACTGCTCTCCCTGGGAGTCACATTAGTCTAATCTTGTCAATCTCTAACTGCTTACAATATTAAGATTTCGTCAGCTTGTTAGTCGCTGTAAAGAGAATTAAATAATTAGGTAGTTACAGTATTCAAATGTAAATCCAGACAGACAGCTGGATGGGGAAGTATTTCAAATTTAATAGCTGAAAGTAATTAAATGCATGGTCCTTTTACATTTTGACATAGAGAAATTCTAAAAGAGCTACAGATTTACTGTTACTACTACTAATAATTAAAAAAAAAAACAAAAAACCAAACCAAAACAAAACCAACTCACAAGACCCTGGGGAACAGAAAAGAAAATGCTTTCCCAGAAAGCTTTGATATAAAGCAGTCAATAAAGTAAACAGACAGTAAGGACCTTTCAGAGAAACAGCTTTATAAGGCAAGATTCTTGCACCAATAGTGACATACATGAAATAAGCTAGGGGTGCGACAGAGACCCAGGAGACCCATCATATGTACTTCCAAAAAGTCTGTGAGAGCATTTTGTTTTGGTTATAAATATGGGTTCTACAAAACTTAAGGGGAAAAGGGAGCATAGAGGCACTTAATCACTGTGTAACTAAGAAAGCACAACAGGTATATACAGTCAAGATGGGTGGGAAGGAGTTGTTTCTGAGCTTATTAGGAAGGTTCTACTCATTTTTTTAGGCACCATTTTCCTATACATCAGGTAAAGCAACTTTTGCACTGCTTCACTAATTGCTACTGGTAGATACTTCTCATTTCAGTACTATCAAACTTTATTTTCTGAATTTACTGTGCAGGTATTTCTGCATCAGCAGCTGCACAGCACTGCTTGACAGCATTAACAGTAGGATTTTTGGAACTGGCTTGAGACCACATAGGTAAGAAGAACAGCTAGGCTGCATTAAGTAACTGCAGCTAACCTTTTGATAACAATATTCACAGGACGATTAGCATTGGTATTATGAAGTCCTAGCAACACAATGACAAATTTACCCAGGAGTTCTAGAATTTCAGTTCATTATTAATGCAGAGCAAAGCCCACACTGCTTCAACTTTCATAGCAGCATCTTTACTTTAGTAGTTCTGGGTTCATGTGGCAAAATTTTGGTAGCAAAGGGACTGCAGGGGTGATTTCCATGAGAAGCTCCCAGAGTTTCCCCAGTGTCCAACAAAGTCAATGGCAGTCAGCTTCAGGACAGACCCACCACCCACCACTGCAGTGACAGTGGTAGCCCCTCCAGGATAATGTGTTTGAGAACAGGAAAACCCTGTGCAAAGGCAGCTAGGACAGCAAAACGAGAACACATGAGGGGAACAGCCCTGCAGACACCAAGGTCAGTGAAGAAGGAGGGGCAGGAGGTGCCCAGGTGCCAGAGCTGAGGTTCCCCTGCAGCCCATGGAGCAGCCATGGTGAGGCAGCTGTGCCCCTGCAGATCCATTCTGGAGCAGTGATCCACCTGCAGCCCTTGGAGGATGCTACACTGGAGCAGTGGGAGATCAAAGGAGACTGTGACTCCATGGGAAGCCCAGGCTGCAGCAGGCTCCTGCAGGGACCTGTGGACCCACAGAGAGAGAAGCCAGCAGTGAAGACAGTTTGCTGGCAGGAGTTCAGCAGGAGAGCCATGCTAGAACAGCCTGTTCCTGAAGGACTACACCCTGTGGGAGGGGCCCATGCTGAAGCAGCCTGTTCCTGAAGGACTGCACCTGTAGGAAAGACCCAGACTGGAGAAGCTGGTAGGGAGCTTTCTCCTCTGGGAGGGGCCCCACTCTGGAGCACGGGAAAAGTGTGAGGAGTCCTGCTCCTGAGGAGGAAGGAGTGGCAGAGACAATGTGTGATGAATCCCCATTCCCTGAGCTGCTGAGGGGGAAGAAGTAGAGAAAATTAGGAGTGAAGTTAAGTTCAAGAAGAAGGGAGGGGTTGGGGGAAGGTGTTTTCAAGATTTGGTTTTCTTTCTCATTACCCTACTTTGATTTGATTGGTAATAAATTAAACTCAAGCTGAGTCTGCTTTGTCCACGACAGTAATTGGTGAGTTATCTCTCCCTGTCCTTACCTCGACCCACAAGCCTTTTTTCATATTTTCTCACCCCTGTCCAGCTGAGGATGAGCAAGAGTGAGGCTTTGGAGGGTGTCTGGTGTCCAGCCAGGGCAGCCCCCACACCAGTACTATAGCACATCTTAGCTGGATACCTGGGCAAGGCATGTTCCCTGCCTGGAAAGGAGATGGGCAGCACAGTCCTGATGCCTAGGGCCTGGTAAAAATATACTTAGCTGTAACGTGGCAAATCCCATCATGTGGCTCCTGCCTGGACTGGAAATAGAAACTTATTTCTGGTCTGATGGGCAAGGGATGAGAAGGGAAGAGTGATTTTGTCACTGACACAGCAGTGTTCTCATGTCATTTAAATAAGTTATTTGTAAGGATAATGTAAATCCCATTCACTTCAGCTTACTACAAGAGTTTATAATTTCACCTAAGGTATTACTTGTCATGCTCAGCTGCCATCAAAGCAAGATATGCCTTCAAATAACTTAAAGTTTCAGAAATAGAAATAAGTATGTGAGTTCTCTCATGGAAGTCAACAGTTCCCTCTTGACTGAGGAAATTAAAACTCAGGTTTGTCCACAACTTTGCCCTTCTACAGCTTATTTTTTACTTCCAATAGCTCAGACTATGAAAGATCTCTCTCTGCAACTGGAAGTCGGCTTGCTGATGAGAGTCAGCAGTGAGCACACAAACTATTAACAGAAACCAGAAAAAAGGTGCCCTAAACAGTGAACTTCATTCCTCCTGCTCATCAGCTCTCTCTCCCCTGGGGGAGCTTAGTTGATCTGGGAACTATCTAACTTAGGAATCTATTCTTGGTCATGTCTGAATGTCCTGTTCTCACTGAAGTCAAGCCTGAAACTTGTTTTGCAGAGCCAGGGTGGAAATAATTTATCATAAAAGTTAAACATATTTCTTAACTACCCATTCTGTGATTCCCAGCATCCAAACCTGGAACACAAGGTGTGTCTCTCTCTGGTGGGATTCACAAGTATGCCTTCCAGTTTCACCTGTGACACCCACAAAGGCTTCCAAAACAATTCCATACATTTCTATGTAGTAGATACTGGTAAACTTCAAGGAGAAACAACAAAAATCTCAACTACAAGGGTAACCTCCAATGTGATGGAAATATACAACACTAGCTAGATTTATTTATTCTCTAGGGAATTTTTAAACCATCTGGCACAGTCCCAAGTGCTGTAGTTTCTGTTTGTTCAAGAGCTCTCAGGGAGCTGAAGCTAGCAGAGGACACAAATCATTTATTTGTTTCTGCTCTTGTAAAAACATCTTGCATCAATTAGATAACTTCAAAATAGAGTTATGATACACTGAAACGGGTTTAACAGATCCATACCTTATCAAGAGAATTTTATCAGAACTTTTAAGAGTTCAGAAATTAATGTGGACTTCAGCTAGAAGCAAAATCCAAAAAATACATAATCCATTTGAGAAACCACTACGGAACTCATAGACAAAAATGAAGTTCAAAGGGATTTACATGAACAGAAATAAAACTGAATATATGAACATCCCCTTCCATATTTTTTTCATAAAAAGACATCAAGTCCACCAGCATGTAAATTTTTTTGTTTGGGTTCTGTTTATTTTTTTAAGTGGGGAAGACCTTTGGAGGGGTTATGAACCATTGGACCAAACAATGACAAAATCATAAGTGAAATTAATAGGAAAATATAAGAACAGGCATGTTTGCTCCCAAATCCAGTACTGGCTATGTACACAGTTTCAAAGTGACAATTCAGAGCAGCTTTCTGCAGTGTCACAACCTGCCCAGCTGAGGTTGCTCCCTGTTGCTCAACATCAAAAAAGAGATTTTAACATCCTATTTTCCCTCATGGGAACACTGGGAATAACTATCTGAGACTTGGATGTTCAAATTAATATCACACCTAAAGTACTGCACCTCCTCTACCCAAGCACAGGAGGTATGAAAGGAACCATTTAATGCCATTTATGCTTATCACAATCCTTGTTCAATCTATTGGACTCCTTCAAAGATGCATCACATATAAACACCAGTCTTGGAATTAAACAATTTCGAATTGCTACCAGCACATAACACTTAAAAAACTGTGTTCCTTTCAGGTAGCAGCAAATTCATGATCCTTGTTAGCCCAATTTATTTAGATGATGCCAGCTCTGAGGCTGACCACAGCAAACAGGGGTTCAAGGAGGACACAATTAAGTAGAGTTGCTGCAAGGAATTTGTAAGCCCCAAAAAGCATATGGTAAAAAACAGCTACTGAACAGCAAATTTAAAACTTGTGCCCTCTTTTCATAATCAGAACACAAGAGGAAAGTAATTCATGAAATAAGAGCTAATCAAAGGAAAAAGAAAGAAAAAAACAAAAAAGACTGTTACACACGAACTCAGTTAATTACAGGGACACAGAACAAAGTCTGGATTGACAGGTATGAAATTTTTATGTACAACCAAGGAATAACAGTCTTTTGAGTTAAAAAAACAAAACGATCCGAAGTGTCAGAAATTGTCACTTCTGGAAATCAGTCACTGGTTTAAGTGGATAAATTGGTACGTAGGAGGATGATTTAAGGCAGCACTTCAAAGAAACAGATTAGGTAACTACAGATGCATGCCATGTAGTAACATCCTGGTATTACACCTTGTTCCAACAAGAAGCATGAAGGTGGGAGTTTATTTCCAATGGCAAATATACAAATTGTATAAGATTAGGACACTGGTGAGGAACAACTGGAAATCCTAGTATTTTATTAGGGTTTTTTTTCTCTATCTATGAACAGAAGCAGGAAATTAAGATCAAAATGAGGTCATGTGGCTATAATAAATGCTGACTGCAAGAAGTATTTTACCAGAAATAAACAAGGCAGAGTCATCTTTGTGAGCAGCTTTTGCCAATAATCCTGTATTGTTTATATGATACACTGACTGCTTGTTGTGAATTCCCAAGCAGATAAGAACTGTTCATAATACACAGACTTCACAAATAGTCCCACCTCATAAAACTTGGGGATGCACACCTGTTACTCAGAAACTGGGACTCCCATCAAACTTTAAATTACGTCTTATTTCATAGTTTATAAATTTACAGTACAATAGCTGTGATTTATTCTCCTAAAAAAATGCAGCATTTTGCCTAGTTTATGAAATATCCTACAATTTCATTCTGCAAAAAAACCCAAACAGGCATTTGGAAAAATATTTATGTAATTAGAAGGATTTAAAAAGAGGATTTTAAAAAGAGCAAGCTGCTAAAAACACACTTGATGTCAACTCAACACTGAAACTCCCAAGCATGTATCAAAACTACAGTGCACAGCCTAAGTGTTTTTTAACCTATAATTATATGCAGCATAATTGGAAAGCCTCAAATTTACAAGAAGTGGTACACCAATTTACACCAAGTGGTGACAAGCTGACAGAGGAAACTCCCACTGGAAAGGGAAACCCCACTCCCCAACAGCTGGTGCTTAGAAGGGTTTGTACATGCAGCTGGAAAGAAGGAGATTCATCTCAGAGCTGAGATGCTGAAGACGTTCTCTGCTACCACCTGCCCAGTGTTCTTTCAAGATAAGAGACCAAAAATTGTGGTGAACCTGGCAGTACTACATTGATAACTGGCCTTGATGATCTTACAGGCATTTTTCAACTTTGACACATCTAAACCTTTGATTTATCCCAAGAGCTGCATAGAAATAGGATTGCAGACATCACTGTATTTCTATTAAGCTTGGCTGGATGCTCACACCCACAGAAGATAAGAGTGTAATTTCAAACATTCATTTACAAAAAACATCCATTTTGCCACCCCAGCTTTACCCCAGCACTTTCACAGGCTTTATAGCAGACTTTCCTTGAATACAAAGAACTGAGGCTGCGACTGTACCCAGCAGGTGTTGCTCATAAACTGACTAAACTGAAGCTTCAGAGCTTTTAAGTTCCCAGACAATTAAAAAAATATTTAACAGACTGAGTAGGGGAGGGGGAGCTGCTTTTTACAACACAAGAAGCCCCTTCATCACATTGAGAACAAAGGTGCATTTATATCATTTCACTGCTTATCTGAACACCATCCTGTGCTATCTAACAAAGCACACCCTGCACTTTGCTGATAAAGCACCCTGTGCTAAGGCAGCTGTACCTACGGGATGTGAACATGTGTCCTGAGCCCCACTACAAGCAGCACAGAAACAGATGAGTTCAGGCTTTGTGTACTCAGCTTGGATTGAATCAGGAGCTGCACAGAAGCCTCTGCACACCTGCAAGCCTGAAAGAACACTGGCTGCCTTTGCTTTATTTTTATTTTAACTTGAGATCTTGTCATCTTTACCTTCTAATATCATCAGCTACATTAGGCTGAGCATCTTAGCCAAGAGCTTCCCACTTGGCCAGCCAGAAGAGACTGCAAGACTTTTTTTTTTCTTTCATTGAGGTCCTGAAGTCATCAAGGAAGGGGCCAAGCAACACCCACAACCAAAGGTGCAGTAAATTAACCTTGTAACAATGCAGAGTGCTTGGCTCTTGGAACAGAAGTGTGGCCAAGAGGCTGCAATGCTCACCTCCATTCACACTGTTTTGCCATATTCTTATGCTCTGCGAGGATCCTCTGCAAGTGCTTTTTAATTTTAAAAGCAGAAGCTACTAAATTATTCTTTATTTTACTCTGGAGGGAAAAAAATATTTGTTTACCACAGTATTCTTTATATGTACAGATGCAATTTCATTTCTTTGGTAGATCTCTCAAGTTTACCACTAAAAGGATAAGGTTACAATATTTAATTTTCTACAGTATAATTGCTTGGGGAGAAAAAAAAGAACTTGCTTTTCTGAGACACTGAAAAATTGAATGAGAAATTGAGACCCCTGGCAGTAAACTCTCCCCTGCACCAGCACTGTTTCTCCATTATTGTAGAAGTGCAGCCTTTAATCTCTTTCCTTCCATGGCCATGCCCAGAAGAGTTCAGACAGACTGATCAATCATTTCTAGTCAGCAGGGTTCTGTGAAAGGACAGAAGGTTTTCCTCTCAAACCAACCTGTAAGATCAGTTTTAAATGCCTATGAAGGTTCATGATCTGAGGTGTGTGGTAAGTTTCTATGAAGTAATTATAGAGGCTAGGCAGTAGAAAGAGAATTAAAAAAAGAAATTTTGTATGAGAATTAGTACCACTTTTTAAAAGGCTTTTTCTGTACCAGAATGTTTAAACAAGAGCAGCTTATCTCAAAAAAAAAGAAAAAAAAAAAAAAAAAAAAAAAAAGAGGTTTTATTACATCTTGTAGCCAATAATAAGTTAAATGTGCACAGAGAAGAGGAGGAGTCTCTCTTCCCAAAACTTGAACCAAATAATGAAGTCCATCTTTCCCAAGAAGATGACAGCAGACAAAGCTTTCCCTCAAAGTCACCTATGTCACCTGTACATTCAACTGCACAGTGACACTTCCCAAAGCAGCCAGGTTCTGGCAAACAATACAACAGCTCACACAAGGTGAACCAGCAGAGTCCACCTAGTATCTCTGTTAAGTGTTTCAGAAGTCGCTCCTGCTAGCATCATTTTTCTACACATTCAAGGAATCTGGTGGAAGACGGAAGATTGGAAGATGCCAGCCCCTCAAATTTCAGCAACAGGAAATAGCCACCATGAATTTTTTTTTTTTTTTTTTTTTTTTTGTAAATACAGCACGGAGTCTTTATGCACAAAGCAATCAAAAACACAGCAACAATGCAAGTTGAAGGTGAACTTGGGCAGGTAAGATTACAAGATACACAGGTGCTTTACAGCAAATTCTGACTGGGAACACTTCAATGCACTGCCAAGCAGTATCACAAATTTGGTGAGAACTGCATTAAAAAAATAAAAAGCTCTAATTTTCTGAAGTAATACTCAATTTATATCCAAGTTTATTTTTAGGCATCAAGTTATATTTTTTTCATACTTCAAAAAATGAGATTTCATATACTTCATTCCCTAGTAAAGCTGATTTACATTACATAGCACATAAGTAGCATGAAGAGCATAATCTGATTTGTGGTGGCTCATGAACGACAGGCAGGACATTTATACATGCTACTTAAAACTTCATCTCTTAGGAATGAAGTTATTTGCCTACCTATGGCTCTTCAGTGCAGCTCAGTAGTGCTGGGAAGAAATTCAATTGTTCTCAAAAGCTTGTTTTCAAAGCTTGTTTTCAGAATTCCAGGATTTCAGAAACCAGGCAACATGGTAGGCTACATCTGCACATCTGAACTTTTGCTGAAAGCATAGCCAGCTTAACTATTCCTACAAGCTAACAAGTGCTTGTAGCAGCAATCAGGACCTGAGAGATTTATTTTTTCATAAACCCTTTGGTTTATATTAAATTCCAGCACAGGAAGCAAGGCTGATTTCTGCTTATAAAACATTATAATTTATCATTTCACAGAATGAAATTATCAAAATAAAGGTACAGTGTAACAGACCATAACAACGTGCTTTTTCCTTCCTTTTCACATGAAACTAGTTTTTGGAAACAGGACTCAGACTGGAATCCCACATTGCATATCTTAGTTCTACCCTTAATGAGCCTAGTCTATCACAGAGGTGAGTGTAGTCATTTTCTGGGGAACAGTCAGGGATGTAAGAATGCTGCTCATGCACAGGCAGTTGTATTTCATCCCAGCATCATGAAGCATGGCAGGATAATCCTGAGAAATTGCATCCTCATGCACAGACAGAGCAAACATACATTTAATGGCTTTCTTTTGCTGCACCCAATGTGCAGCACCTCAACTTCATTCCTTGCTTCAGATATTTGAACCTTTTAGGGAAAAGCAGAGCTTCCCAGTACCTATACAGCAAAAGGAAAATGTTTGGAATAAAATACCCACTATTTAGAAAATTAGAGTGAAAGACCCTATTGGGGTCTCCACAGCTAACCTGGAGGTGCCCAATCTGCCTTTGTAAGGGATCACAGGGTGCCAGCAGGCTTCTGACAACCAAAAAGTTGCATGTCCAGCCATGAGACTGGAAGAAACAATCACAGGTCCCTTGTGAAACATTAAGGACCATCTACAGGAACCTTGTACACTTCCTTTCCTGGCAGAAAAAAAGGTTTCTGAAATGACATAATCAGTCCCTTTTTGTCTTCTCCATTCTCATAAGCACCTAAGGCTCATGTCTTCCACCAAGTTTGACTGCTTTGTCTGCCTTCAGAGTAACCTGTGCTGGGGAAGGCTAAGTGGGGTGCAGAGAGGAGGAAGTGACCAGGTGGCTGTGGAAAGCAGGGATGTCACCCAGAGCAGAACTGACAAGCTTGTACTGAGGGCATCTGTTCTGCTTGGCTGGCCAATGCACACACGAGTGTGTGCACTGTAAACATTATAACACACTATTTCTTGCCCAGCAACTACCCAAGGACACAGAATTAGCAGGAAAACTGAAAGACTGTAGACTGCTTTATAGAAAGCAGTTTAAAGAAATTCTTATTGTGCATTTTATTTGTCTGTTTTTCCATTCCCTCTTACTTCTGGCTCCACCTCTCTGGACGAGTTCACGTTCATTTTCCAGGAAATGCTGAAGGCCTAGCTGAATCTTTTGAGGTACCCAGTATATTATAATACATCTTTCTTATCTCTTTTAAACAGAAGGAAATGGATCAAAACAAGAAAGTCTGTAACTCATGAAGTGGCAGGAGTGTTTGTTCTGCAGCAATCTGGATTTTCTCAATTTGTGAATGAGAAGCTGTTTTACATGAACACTAGCACAGTGTTTTTTCAGGCATGAAGATTTCTTCCCAAACTCAACCCTCCTTCCTACTCCCTCTTAGCCACAGACACATTTCACCAGTTACAGTCACAGCTCTCCAGAGCACTAAGCTAAATGTTGCACATTAAGACTACTTTATTCATTATCTCCAATGCTACATCAATTCTGTATGTTTAAACTCAACCTGTTCCTATTTACACTTTGCAGCATGTCACTGAGCACCACCCACTATTTAAGAACACTGAAAACACTGAACAGCATTTCCCTAGCTTAGATACTGCCTCTGAGCCCAAAGTGCTGCCTTACAGCTGAACTTTACAAGAGTACCCAGATGGAGCTGTGTCCCAGCAGGACAGCAGAGAGCCTCACACATCCAACCAGCTTGGCTCACAGGGCACATCCAGAGCTTCTGGATGTTAAGACTTTAGGTTTTCCAAATGCATAAGAGCTATCCCCTCACCTCCTTTTACAAAATATTTTTCAAGGGCTTTATACTACCAAGCTAGAATATCTGTTATGTGCCTTCAAGGACTGAAATGATGAAGTGTTTGAACTCAAGGAGTGTTATACAACCCTCATGGACAGAAACAAATCTTCAACCTTGGAAGAGACAGCAAGGATTTTGCCATCCTGTATGACAATGCCACAGCTACCAAAGCTATAATCAAATTCAATATTAAAAAAATTATTAAAGTCAACTTTTTGGCATACTTGTTTTCAACAGAAAAATGAACTCTAAACAGCACATAAAATGCTACTGTAGAAGTACTGTGTTTGACTAGCCAGGAATCTTCAAATCCTAGGTAGCTATATAATATTTAACTATTTAGTCTGAGTCTTATACTGACTGTCTTTTCTAAACTGAGTTAAAGCAATTCATGCACACGGTACTTCTGTTACTGCCAATCAAAACACAACTTTCTTAGGCTTTAGGCAAGAGTACTTATTGTGAGTGAACACACCAGATTAATAATTTAGTGTGTGGTTAATAAAAGATGGAAAGGAGTTTTACTACTCCATGTGAATGAGCTACAATGGCCATCTCATTTGGGAGAGGGGATTTAAACCTGTAGCTGAATCCCATCCTGCCCTGTCCCACCCCCAAACAGCTTTGTGTTTCCCTGAAACAAGTTGGACTGAAGAATCGGAATTCTCACAGCAGAAGCAGTTAGACAGCAGAGTGCCCTGCAGCTCACTGACATCTAGCCAGGCACCCCAGACTCCACAGACTCAATTTGGTAGATCATCACCAACTGTAATGTGCCAGGTGTAGGTACCTAAGAAAAAAGCATGAAATAGCTTGAGAGAGAGTGAGAATCCACTTACAAGCAGCTCCAATTTTTATCTCTTCATATACAAACCCCAAAGTTACTGTCTAAGTGTCCCAAACTGGCAAGAGTTAATTCTGAAGAGAAATAAACACAGCCTTCCCCTTTCCAGTTGTCCTGGTTCCATTCAGCACAGGGTCAGGTTCTGCAGAAGCTGGGAGGGGCCATGGCCAGGACACAGAGGTTACTCTGTACCACTCTGTGCCATTGATGGGGGGAAGGTGAAAAGAGTCTCCTCCAGGGAGAAGGAGTTCCATCTGGTTGAGAAAATACAGTGGACAGAGCCATCCATTATTATCTATTATTGGGTGGGGTTTTTCCTATATGTAATTTTCTGTAATTAGTAGTGTTGCTGTTATGGTTCATTTTCTTATCTCATTGCTGTTTCCAATAAACTGTTCTTATCTCAAACCCATAATCTTTGCCTTCTGGTGCCTCCAATTCTCCTCTCCAGCCACCTGCATGAGGGAGGAGGGAGGTGGAGGAAGCTGCAGTGTGGGAGCAATAAACTAGAGAATACCATTCCTAAACCATGATACCAGTTTATTCAAATATCTAACAATAAAGAAAAAAGAATCCAGTCTGGCTTCCACCAAAGTAATTGGAAATACTTGTTTATAATGAGAACCAAGTTTACTGAACCTGATCTGGGATTTCAAATTATACTGAGCAGATGAAAACTTTTCATTTACTTACCATTCTCTTCCTAGATATTTGCTATTACCTTTCTCTCATGGCCTTGTAAAAGTCAAAAATTAATGCTTACTCTTAAGAAATGTATTTTTCCTAGAGCAAATCCTTCATAAATTCCTCGAGGATTTAAAAAATGGATTGAGGCAACAGGGGTACTTCCTAATATCCAACTACCTAATTATGACAACTTATGTACTTCAATTTTGCCTTTATCCAGAATTTAACTTTCTTTTCCAGGGAAGAGAATAATTGCATTAAAGGAAAAACAAACAAAAAAAAAAAAAAAGGTAAGGAAACCCATCATATCTTCTTCCTATCTTCCTAAAGAAAATAATTTCCAAAGGGTTTTTTAACTCTCAAGCTTGGCTAAATGAGCAACTGCCATTTGAGCTCGTTGACCAGGGTACTACTTGTTACCACCCAAAGCATCAGCAGCCAGGATGGCAGGATATTTCCTATGATATTCACATGGCCATTAAGAGCTTGTTCCCTTTTTAGTCCATAAGCCTGAAAATAGGCACTGATTTCCCAGAGAGCAGGCTCCCTGCTCCCAGCTCTGGATCCTTCCTGGGCAGAGTTTATGGTTGGCAGGGTAAATCCAAAGAGGCTTATGCTGATTTGTGTCTAGCAAGCCTGGCATCCTCAGGCAGTCCCATCACAAAGCTCCAGTGAGTTGCTATAGGACCAGCTCATGTGCATTTACTGAACAATTTGTCACACACACTCTGACAGCTCTGGCAGCTGCAGAAAGCCCTTCCAGCCCTTCCCTTATAGCAGGGATTCTCTAGCTTCCAAAAAATCCTTGCTCAAGTTTTAGACATTAATCAATGTTTTCTTGATGACCTTTGCTCACAGAAAGCAACTACACATTTTAAAATCAGTCTGAGATACAGACTCCCTTCTGTACGCAAAGTGGTCCTGCTGTGTCCAAATGGTTAACTTTGGGCAACAATATTAAGAAGAAAGAAATTTAAGGAGTCTGCCCAAAGTTCTTTATGGCAGACCCTAATTCACAGACCAGCTTTGCCAAAACTGTCTCTTGCATGGACAGTTTCCTACAGAATTGTATGATATTTCAGAAAACAATAGAGTCTACTGTAGAAGTATTAGCAAGCTGGAGAAAAAACAAATCTTTCTAGAAAGTTGTACAAAGAAATCCTCCTTTATTATTCTACCATTCTATGATTTTATAGAAAGACAACTTTACAATTTGGTTCATAGCAGTGATAAAGTTATACATACAAAGAAAACATTTCTGCACCCCAAAGCCAACTTCTCTACTTGAGGAAGACATACAGAGAAACTTAATTTTTTGGGTTGTTGTGGGTTTTTATTATTTTAGACAAAACAAAGTGTACCAGACCTGAAAAGAGAAGCTAAAATACTCGGACAGAGAGTCCTGTGAAAGATAAATTCTTGTCAATTGCTTGTAACTGATTCTGTTTGAACTACTAGATAAAGAAAAGCTGTTTTTTCACCTAAATTTGCAGAAAAAAATAAGGGAAAAAAATTAACAAATCTGTATCAAGGTTCAAATCATACAAAGGCCTTGCAGTTACCATACAGGAGAGATCATCTTTGGCAATTTAACTTCTGACAACTGGAAAACTGTTTGTGGGAGAAATGATGCAAACAAGGTTAGAGAGTGTCATCGACAAATGTTGACAGCAAACTGTAGGAAACAACCTGTTTGCTGCAAGTTGCACAGCATTGTGAGGGCATTCTGAGCACTTTCCAATGCCACAGTCTGAGAAACAAGGCATAACTAAAACCCAAGCTACATCATATCACCTAATTTCTGGCTCATAAGGGCCGTTATCAAAGTATTTAATCAAGTGTAACACCACCTGTACTAACACAGATTCTCCCTGCTGCTTTTTTTTTCTCCTGCCCCCAGCTATCATCTAAAGGATATTATCCAAGAGATTACTACAGCTATAGAGACAGTTGCAAAGGAGAAACAGTTGGATAAGAGTGAAGAACTTGAGCTTTAAATATGAAGAATGCTGTTGGAGTTACAGCTTACACAGATGTATATCCTTCACACAAAAGCTTTTCTTTAATTGTGACAGGAGTGAAAAGACATTACTAGGAAGCCTGAAAAAAAATAGTAAGGGATTTTGTTCATGGTGACAGAGGGTAGAAGAGCAGCAGGCAGCTTTTTCCCAGTGCTTTGGGGAGAACAGCACAAGCAGCAGTGAGATCTGTTCTTTAGTGAGAGCCCAGTCCAGTGCTTAGTGGCAGAAGTTGAATAAAACAAACAAGCAATGTAGCTTTTCAACCATACATCCTACAATGGAAAATCCCTTTATTTTGGTCACAACTACCAACTATCACACCATGAAATATTTCAAAAGATGCCATGATTTTTTCCCAGACTAAAGCTCTAATGGAAGAACAGCATTGCTGCTTCTGATACATAGGCAGACGCTTCATAACAGCGCATAACTCCCTAACTTGACTTTTGTCCTGAAAATGGTGTGGAGTCAAGGGAACTATTCCACAGCACTATAAAAAACTATTGCTACATCAGTTATTCAGTCTGGCAATCTCTCCAAAACCATCAACATAAACAGAAGAGGCCTTGTGCACCAAGCAGACAGGAAGATAAGGGCACTGAACACAGTGGTTCCCACTGCAACATGCAAATGAGATGAATGCACCCAGAACAAAAATTGGTTTTGGATGGCCAGAGACAGGGCAAGTTTATTTTTGTGGGTGTAACATTTATTCTCAGGCATAAGGCTCAGGCTAGCAACTTACCCAGATCCTAGTATCTGGAACCACAAAGGCAGAATAATATGTAACCAGTCAGAGGTTATTTTTAAAATCTTTTGAAACAACAAACTGAAAGGAAGCATGCAAACACTCTAGAGGAATGAATTATCAACTTGAAATAAATGTTTAAACACTCAAGAGATCATATTAGAAAACTTATACATGTATTAGTTGATAAGTTCTACTGTGGATCAATTCCTAATAAAGAAATCCCTCTCTAACCCCAACTCCCTTTGAATCCAACTATACTACCCCAGAGACTCAAAGTCTTAATGGAAGGGAGACTTAGAAATGTCAGAACCCAGGAAATTCCTCTGGCTGCCCTGGAGGACTCAAGCCCCTGCCCAGGGGGCTCAGAGACCTAGGCACAGAGCTCAGCCCTGTGCCTTTGATTTAGCCCTTGGCAAAAACAATTACCAACCTTGTATGAAGAATTACAAGCCACAAAAGTTTAAGTAGAATGATAGTGAATTTATCATGGGGTGAAAAATAGATTTTTGGGGTTTTTAGAATGGAGGTTCAGGGGGCAAGATGGAGGAATCTGGGTGAATCCAGCCTTTCTCCTTCTTCTTCTTGGCCTCCATCTTCTGCTGTGATGCTGGCACTTTTAGCTTGGTTTAGAGGAGAAGCTCACTGTCTAACATAGATGATAGGTACTGGAAAGTAATTGTAAACATTGCATATGTAGTTTTTAGTATAAAGACATAACACTGCCCGGGGCAGGCAGAGTGCCTTAGACTGTCTTGCTGAGCGGACCTCGGCAGGACAGGAGAAAGAATTTTATAGATAAGATACAATAAACAACCTTGAGACCAAGAAATTAAGAGCTCTGACTCCTTCTTCGACCACTGGGCTGGGAAAAGAGACTTTCTAACATTTCTCGGGGTCACTCTGACCAGCAAGAGACCCCGAGAAGAAATGCTTGTGTCTCAATGACCAGTCAGAAGTCAAAGTATACACCTAACACTGCACAGTTATCAGGCAAATGCCACCTCTGCAGCTAATGAGTGACCACATCACCCCCCAGGAGAGCTCCACAAGATGCTCACCAGCTCTGTACAGCACCTCCCACACTGGCTGTGCTGACACCTGGCTGAGGTGGGAGGGAAGTGCTGCACGCCTGCTCTGCTACCATTGCAAGTAAAACACAGCTAAGGCACAGCTACCCTGGAGCTGTCAGCACTTGAGCCCTTTTCCCTGCACCTTTGCTGCCAAGCAGACAGGTCTCAACAAGAACTGGAACACACCTCGTGCTCTGACCTGCACCTCCAACAGTCCCAGAGCTGGTCTGAAGGCTTTGCACACCAGTGACACAGCCCAACGAAGGAGAGCTTGGGTTTAGTGGAAACGTACTGGAAGGCACATTGAAACAATGTTGTCATCTTATTGCAAAGTCCCATACCTTCTCAGTGATTTCTCATGTGCATCTCCTCACAGCACTGAATCCTTCTTCCCAGCACAGCCAACAAACCCCAACTCTCTCCTCACCCAGCTACCCCACTCTTTTGGGGCACTTATCCTTATTGGACACAGCTGTGGCCTGTTAAGGGCAGGGCTGTTCCTAATCTTTGGTGATTAGTACAGCTGCAACTCCTCAGGGGTGAGACTACCTTCTACACTATTTTCTTGCATTCTATCCCTTCACAAAGCAATTTAGGAGATAGGGAATTCTCATCCTCCTCCACTTCATAAAGCATCAGGGTAACAGTGCACCTAAGCATCAGAGAGTTTCAAATTACCTTTCCAAATGTAAAGCAATAGATCCCTTTAACAGGGAGCAGGGGAAACATCATCTTTTGCCTTCCTCAGAAATATCTTTGTTTCTCAAATGATCCTCTGAAGTCAGAATTAAACCTGAAGTTTTAATTAAACTATTTGTCTTAGAATGTGATGCTGCTCTTTCTAAGCAGTTTGTGGTAAAAACAACATGAAGAGAGGTACGGCATGGAAGAGAATATTCTGGACTTTTAGTTACTCTTACTGGGAAGAAACCGAAGGGAAAGAATCTGTATCTTCTTTTCTCTTGAAATGCGCATGCTCTAAAGCATAGGCTAGCACCAGTAAATGCTATAAAAGCTTGATCTGACTATACAATACAAATGTATCACCCATCAAATGGACAGTGACAGTCATTCGGTAAGGAAATTCAAATTCATACTGTCACAATCTGCCAGACATACATTCCCTACCAGTTACACTCTTTGGGACAGCGAGCAGAAAAAACACATCCTTTAAGAATTACATTTTTGCACATGCAGTGTAACTCAATACCACAAAGAGAGAAAATGATGGTGCACTTTAGTCTGGATCCACTGCTAGCATTCTCCAACAAGAATCCCCTTCCAGGCCCAGAGTGTGCCAACATTCTGAAGTTCTGTTACACAACTGCAAGAACTGCTTCAGCTCCCACTGTGCAATTTTCCCTGGTAGCAATTGTTAAAGAGTGTTTTTCCCACTGTGTTATGGAACAATGGGAATGATTAATGTACCCAAGAGCAATACTGAGTTGACGATTATTGATATCAAGTGTTGGTGTTTGGCATGAGATGAACTAAGTTCTATTACATTAGAGACGACTCTCCTCTGCCAAAACTCTAACCTCATTTTTCCAGAGGGGAAAAAAAACCTCCACATAAGTAAGAACATTTTTAGGAAGGTTACCCACTTAAAAAGATAGAGCTAGACCCATTACTTATTCAGTATTGGCAGTAAAATATATAAAACTAAACCCTGACATATTTCATCTGACATTCAAAAGAATCAAAAGCATTAAGATTTTAGCTTTACCCATAACTTGTCTCTTCTAGCACAGGGCAGTAACAACATTCACTACTTGTTTCAGTCCACTTTCTTTTTTTAATCAAGATTGTTTGTTTGTTTATTCAGCCCTTATGAGCAGGGTGAAAGTACAGTTTTGCTTAGGTACACTTTGGTCACCATCGGGTCCCCCCAGGAATTATTGTTCATGACCACAAAATTTGCTTATCTTAATATTTCAGTATATTCTCCTATTTGTACTGAACATCCTTTTAATCAAAAGGTACAGATACCGCTGGGTTCTTTGAAGCACTTCAAAGGTTCCCTTTTTGAAAGCAGCTACAGAAGCACACAGGCAGCCACAGCTCACCCTGTGAGGGAGCCTCTTTCATCCAGCATGAGAAATGTTTTGTGAGGCCAGGCCTCGCACATTCAGCTCTGGACATGGACAGAAAGGTGGGAAACAGTGGGGGAAGCAGGAAAGAAGTGATACTTTTCTACATAAGTGATGTATTGCTATGCAAGTGTTTATTGCATTGATGATAAAAGCGAGTGCTTGAGTAGTGAAACACTGAACATGTGCAGCTTCTAAAAAGTGGATACAGAGAGGTGCACAAGTGTAGAATGTCTTCCAACTAAGGTCTTACAATTTTTGATAAATGAAACTTAATTGGGGGCCAAAATCCTTCCGTTTTTACCATTTTGTTAAATGTAAGCATTACAGTAGCTAAGTTAGATCTAAATCATTTGTTTGTACATGACTGCACATAATTTCACTGGGTTTTAGTGCTCAAGTTTAAAAATGGAGAACATGTGGAACCTTGGCACCCATTCCATAAGCACATTGTTTAAATAACTCCAAAAACTACAAAGGAATGGACATAAAACTTTTTTTAAAAAGTAATCTCTTGCCTTAATGGAGGTATGATCCTCACTAATCAATGGAAAACCACAATGGATTAATACAGGGTTACAAGGAGGTAGGAAGACTTGTGTTGTGGTGTGTTGGTATGTTCTGTTTCTTCCCCCCCTTTGTTACGATGGTTCTGTCCTCCCAGTTTTCCCCACCCTAGTTTCTGTCTATTACTTAGTTGCTATGGTTGCCCCCATGTCATGTAATTTCCCCACCCTGTATCTCCTAATATGTATTATTTTCCCTCCTCCCTGGGCCCAGTCAATCACTCCCCACCACTCCCAGTCTTCCAGAATGTTCCTCTCAGTGGGAGTAGTGATTGGCTGAGGTCCCGGGGCCCCTCCTTTATAATGTATCGATTAGTTCTCCCTTACAGTCTATTATGTTAAGCACGTCCCCTGACTTCCCCTGATTGGTTTTTTGTAAATCCCACCTCCAGTTACCACCTCCCTTTATAATCCCATGCCCAACTTTTTTTTCTCGCGTGGTCACTCCCTGCTGGTCGCCCCCCGGGACATTAAACTCGTTTAACCCCAGAGAGTGCCCGGCTCTTTTCTGCTCCGCCCTATTCAGCAGCTCTACCCCGAGACCTCGTCCTGCAGGCACAGCCCAAGGCTATTACTGCCGAGGGGTGCTTGAAGCTGCCAGCCCTGGGGCCTTGCCACCGGGGCTGACACCCCCTGCTGCAGTGGGACTGTTGGCCACCTTCTCAGCTAGCCAGGTCACAGGGTCTCCGGCCAGTCATCGCTGCAGATTGGCGCCCACCGCGTGGCCCTTGCTCGGACCCCGTGGACGAGGTCATCGGACCTCTGGACACTAATCTACCACCGGTCGCAGCAGGCTCCATTATAGGAGCAGCGCTCCCGGTGGACCCGGAGCTACAACTCCTCTCACCCAAGGAGAGCTCCGAGGGCGGAGTTCTGCCTCTACCGGATCTTCTTTTCGCCGTTCGTCTGATTGGTAAGCCCCTGCCTTGGGGGTCTTCCCTCCCACCTTTTTAATCTTCCCGGGACCTGAGCCCTGCTTTGGGGACAGCTCCCAACCCCTCTTTTCCTTCACTTTCCTGCTGTCTTGCTGTTGGGGGCTCATGCCTGCTCTGGGACCAGTCTTCTAGGCAAGCGGCAGCGTGGGAGCGGGCGGACGGGCAGTTCTTGTTTTAGTTGTTTTTTTTACTTCGGTTTAGGCAGTCAGTGTCATCAGAGGAGTGCTCTTTTCTTTACTTTCTCTGTCGTTTTCTTTTAATTTACGCGATGGGTGCGCGTCAGAGCTCCCCTCTAAAAAGAGCCTTTCACCAGGTTAGAAGTTTGTTGCTTGGGGGAGGTTTAGATCCCCCGAAGGTTGCTTTAAAGAGTTTAGTAAAGTGGATTTTTTCTCAGTTCCCCAACACTACCCCAGAGCAAATTAGAGACCCTCTCTATTGGAAAGCTGTTTTAGCAAAATTAGATCAAGAGGTCAGCTCTGGGGAGGCAAAGCTTTACCCGGCCGCTTACTGGGCGGGTAAAGTTTTGCAATTGTTGTCTCAGCAGAGGGAACTGCGAAAAAATTCATCAGTGTCGCGGTTGAATCCCAGTTCTCCCGGTTCTGTTGTCCCTACCCCGTCTACCTCACCCCGTGTCCCTCGGTCGGAGCCCTTGAGGGGGGTCCTCAAGGCCAACCCACAGCAGAGGCTCCATCTTCCCTCTGCCCCCTCTCGATCGGTCCGACCTGGCCCTCCAAAAGGAGGACTCCGAGGAGATCCTGGCCAGACTCCTCGGAGCAGGTTTTCCTACCCCTTTTCCCAACCTCCCCAGTACTCGGTTGACATTCCCAAGAGTGTTCTGTTTAATGTCCCCCCGGTTAATGTCCCACCGCCTCCACAAGATGGCTCCTATGGAGCCCAAGATGGGGGCGGCCACGTGCATTTTCCCGCCGATTTTTCTTCTCCTTCCCATAATCCCTTCACCCCTCAGTCAAATCCTTTCCTATCCCAAGATCCACCCTTTCCTCCCCTGCCTCCACCCTCTGTTCCTCCCTGCGCTCCACCCCTCAATAGCTCCTCCTTCACCCTGCCTCCTGTCTCCGCCCCGCCTCCGGACTCCACTTTGGAGGCGGAGAAAACCCAGCTGCCACCTCCAGTTCCACCATGCCCATCAGCTGGCCCCTCCCAGATGCCAGGCCCCGCCTCTGCCTCCCTCCTTTCCGGTTCCCACGCCTTCCCTTCCGGTTCCCACGCTTTGTGTTCCGGGGGGGGGGGTGTGGGTAACTGGAAGCCAGGGCGAGCCCCTGTTTTTGAAGCTGCCCCGGTTACCTACCGCCTGAGCGGGGAGGGGAGCTCCCAGGCTCAGTGGGTGCCAATTGCACAAGATCGGATCAAAGATCTGTGCAAGGCCCAGAGAGAGTACTCCCGGGAATCGGAGTATTTCCGGGGACTTCTCTGTTCGGCCCTTGCACCGGGAGATCTGATCCCTGCTGACCTGAGAGCTCTCTTTTCCAGCCTTTTAGGACCTATGGAGTTTAGGGCCTGGGCGGTAGAGTGGGGGAGGGAAGTCGCGGAAGTTCTCCCAGCTCTCTGGGAGAACCAAGCGACTGCACATGACGCAGATGGCCAACTGATATCCACGAATCATCTGGTGGGTACAGGGGCATGGGCCAGTGGGGCGATTCAGGCGCGGGTGCTCTTCCCGACGCAGATCACCGAGTCCTGTCGGGCTGCAGAGAGGGCCTTTTTCAAGTTCCCAGCGGTCTTCTCTCAGCAAGACGAGGAAGAGCCCCAGCAGGGGCCACACGAGTCCTATTTACGTTTTTTAGAAAGACTTTACAGATACGTGGAGACTCAAGCTTCCGAGGAGGGAGAAAGAGAAAACCTGTTGCGGCGGATGGCGTTCAAGAACGCAAACTCTGAATGCCGGAGAGCCATCCGAACCCTCCCCCGTAGTCCACGACCTACCATCGAGCAAATGATGGAGGTCGTGGCACGAGAAGTCCCACTGCCAGGAGCGCCTGACTCCAAGCTGAAGAACAAGAGGAACTCAGTGGCGTTCGCGTCGACCTCCAGCGCCGATGAGGAGGATTACAGCGCGGCAGCAGCTGGAACGTCTACCCCAGGAGCTGCAAGGAGACATCCAGAGACCCACCCGTGTCATCTATGTGGAAAAACGGGGCACTGGATGCCTGACTGCCCACTGCGGCAAGAATTTTTAACATTTAAAAGGAAGGAGTGTCCTGCTGGGAAGCAGGAAGTAAAACAACAAAAAAACTAGAAAGCGAGCGCAGCCCCTCCCTGCGCCATGATACAAATAAGGCGGGCAAGGTTGCACCAGGCAGGGAGGAGGGAAC
This sequence comes from Ammospiza caudacuta, assembly GCF_027887145.1. Lineage (NCBI taxonomy): Eukaryota > Metazoa > Chordata > Aves > Passeriformes > Passerellidae > Ammospiza > Ammospiza caudacuta. Next base: position 71,344,054 of record NC_080594.1, read on the forward strand.
AGGGAGAAGCCCGCCACATGCCTCTACTGGACTTGACTTTTCCTTACCGGACTTGACTTACTGTACCTGTTGGCTTCAGCCTCAACCTGCTTTAACCACCACCTCTTCGTTTTCTCCCTTTAGGCTGCAGCTGACCCGCGAAATACATCTCCCGGACACTGATTTCCACCTGGTGACTGCCGACATTCAACATCCCGGCAGCTGGAGGAGACTTGGACGTAGCAGGTGGATCATTGTTGGGGACACCAAACACACACCATTCAATCTTCACATAGTCCCGGGGTTAGTAACAACTGACCGGGACAGATTTGCATTAGGGCTGTACTGTGTCCAGCCCCCGCTTTCTCTCCCCAAGGGCCAAATCATCGCCCAAGCCATTCCAGTGCCGGAGGAGGTACAGGATTCCCAGTCATCTAAGGGGTCCTCACCTCCAACGGTTGCTTGGGCCCAAGTTGTGGGAAGAGAAAAGCCCAGGCTGACATGTCAACTGTCCCTGGGCTCAGACCGTAAAATCGTGCGGGGGTTACTGGACACAGGGGCAGATGTGACGATCATTCCCTCTAGGGATTGGCCGTCACATTGGGATTTGCAAAACGCAGCCGGACACATACAAGGTGTAGGGGGTCTAAAATTGGCGAAGCAGTCAAAGAGCATTGTACAAATTACGGGGCCAGATGGGCAATTGGCTTCTGTACGCCCATTTGTTTTAGATTACACCGAGCCCCTGTGGGGAAGGGACCTGCTAGCCCAATGGGGAGCCAGAATTGACCTCCCAAAGGCTCCCCAGGTTTTTCGGGCAGTGGCCACTGAGGAGCGCCCTACCTGGAAGCTGGACTGGCGATCAGATGAGCCAGTACAGGTAGTGCAGTGGCCACTTAATAAACAAAAATTGAAGGCGCTCAGTGAGCTCGTTCAGGAGCAGCTGCTCAAAGGCAACCTGGTGGAGACCATGTCACCTTGGAACTCCCCAGTGTTTGTTATCAAAAAACCTAATAAAGACAAGTGGCGGCTCCTGACCGATCTCCGCCAAATTAATGAACAAATAATTGACATGGGTCCCCTCCAACCAGGGATGCCATCCCCTACAATGCTCCCCCAAAATTGGAATTTGGCTATAATCGACATAAAAGATTGTTTTTTCCAAATTCCTCTGCATCCTGATGATGCCCCGCGTTTTGCGTTCACGGTTCCCTCCATCAACCGTGAGTCCCCGGCCAAGCGCTATCACTGGAGAGTTCTTCCGCAAGGATTAAAGAATAGTCCTGTGATCTGCCAGTGGTATGTTGCTTCGCTGCTGTCTCCTGTCCGTACAGCCCTCGGGGATGTCGTCCTGTTACATCACTATATGGATGACATCCTCATCTGTGCCCCAACAGATGATCTACTTGCCCATGCGCTTGACCTGACAACCAGTGCGTTGGTTGCTGCAGGGTTCGAGCTCCAAGCAGAAAAAATTCAAAGGATGCCACCTTGGAGGTACCTGGGCCTTGAAATCACCAAGCGGACCATTGTTCCGCAGAAATTGGCCATCCGGACGAAAGTCCAGACCCTAGCGGATGTTCACCAACTGTGTGGGTCTTTAAATTGGGTGAGACCCTGGTTAGGTATACCAACAGAAGACCTAGCCCCCCTTTTCAATTTATTGAAAGGGGGAGAGGAGCTGAGTTCTCCTAGGGAACTCACCCCAGAGGCTCAGGTAGCCCTGGAGAAGGTTCAGAAAATCATTTCGGCCAGGCAGGCCCACCGCTACCATCCGGGCCTGCCATTTAAATTCATTATTCTGGGGAAGCTGCCACATCTTCACGGCTTGATCCATCAGTGGGACAAGAGTTTAAAGGACCAGGGTCTGGGCGACCCCCTCTTAATCATAGAGTGGGTGTTCCTCAGCCACCACAGGTCCAAAAGGATGACAAGGCCACAAGAGCTGATGGCCGAACTGATCCGAAAGGCAAGATCTCGGATCAGGGAGCTGGCAGGCTGTGATTTTGCATGCATTCACCTTCCAATTCAATTGGTTTCGGGCCAACTCAAATTAAAGACCTTTAATGAACTGCTGGAAACCAATGAAATGCTTCAATTCGCATTAGACAGCTACACTGGCCGCGTTGCGGTCGATCGGCCGGCCCATAAACTTTTTAATTCGGAGTTTAAATTATCAATCAAGGGAATTCAGAGTAAGAAGCCTCTAGATGCTCTGACAATATTTACCGACGCGTCCGGGGCATCCCACAAGTCTGTAATGACTTGGAGGGATCCTCAGACTCAGCGGTGGAAGGCTGATATTGCCATTGTGGAGGCCTCTCCACAAGTAGCTGAATTAGACGCAGTCGTCCGAGCATTTGAGAGGTTTCCTGGTCCCTTCAATTTGGTCACAGATTCCGCATATGTGGCTGGTGTAGTATCTAGAGCGGAATCAGCAGTTCTGCAGGAGGTTTCTAACCAAAAATTGTTTAATTTGCTCTCAAAACTCGTAGAATTAGTCTCCCACCGAGAGCATCCGTTTTTTATAATGCATGTAAGATCACACACTGATCTGCCAGGGTTCATCACTGAGGGCAACCGTCGGGCTGATTCTTTGGCTGCGGCTGCTGTCACGGTGGGCCCGCTCCCAGATGTGTTTGGCCAGGCTAAGATCAGCCATCAGCTCTTTCACCAAAATGCACCAGGCCTGGTCAGGCAATTCCATCTCACGCAGGATCAGGCCAAGGCGATTGTGGCCACATGTCCCCAATGCCAAGCCCATCAAATGCCTACCATCGCAGTTGGGGCAAACCCCAGGGGCTTGGCGAGCTGTGAAGTGTGGCAGATGGACGTGACACACATCCCATCCTTTGGGAGGTTGTGTTACGTCCATGTCTCCATCGATACCTTCTCAGGAGCTATCTTTGCCTCTGCCCACACAGGTGAGAGGGCGGCGGATGTCCAGAAGCACTTGCTTCTGGCATTCGCTGTCCTGGGCATCCCTAGGGCTTTAAAAACTGACAACGGCCCAGCGTATACCTCCAAGGAGCTGCGGAGCTTCCTGCAACAATGGGGAATAGAGCATAAGACCGGCATCCCCTATTCCCCGACAGGCCAAGCCATGGTGGAGAGGGCCCACCAGAGCCTGAAAAGGATCTTGGAGAAACAACGTGCGGCAGTGAAGGTGGAGACCCCCCACGTCCGGTTGTCGAGAGCTTTGTACACCTTAAACTTCCTAAACTGTTCTTTTGACAACCTGAATCCTCCAGTTGTCCGGCACTTCGGCAGTCACCAACAGCTGCAGCCGAAGGCCAGGCCTCCGGTTCTGATAAGGGATCCGGAGACCTGGCGGATGGAAGGGCCATATGACCTGGTTACCTGGGGGAGGGGATACGCTTGCGTGTCCACTCCCTCAGGGCCGAAATGGATACCATCAAAATGGGTCAAGCCCTTCCTCCCCAAGCAGGCAAAAACATCCGAGACTGTGCCACAGGTGCAGGAGGCATGTTGGCGGCGGAGGAGGAAACCTCTCACTTTCTCTCACCTTTATTTTCTCCACAGGTTCCCTCCGACCGGGTCCCCTTCCTCTCCACCATTGATTCGCGCCCCTTTTCGAGTCGTTCTTGATTCCCGACCTTCCTCCCCTGTCTCAGATTCTTCCCCCGAACTTAATTTACTTTTTGAGACAGAACCATCTCTTTAAGAAAATATTTAAGTTATAACCATGCTTGTTTTGTTTTTTCAGTTTGTCTCCCTTTGCCTGGCCCACACCACGCCAGAATGGCCCAGCTCAGCCCTCAACTGTGGCAGCGCCCAAGCGCTCCTTTACATCTCCTGATTTTCTGCCTCCTCCTTCCACCCTGGGCAGCGTGGATCGTCCCTCAGCCAAAGGTGAATGTCTGGCGTACCTTGGCTCAGGCGTTAGGGCAAGATCATATCTGCCTCGACGCAGCATCAGCAGAGGACCCGATGTCGTCGTGCCTTGTGGGGATCCCTTTCTCTCCAGGTGAATTCCCCTCCGCTTTTCAGTCAGCCCTTTCCCCGATTTTGGCACGGAGTCTTACTATCCTTCCTAGTTTTGATTCCAGCAACGCTTGGAGAGACGGAGTGGTAAAGCTGGATCCTTTGCCCTCCGAGCCCACTGAACTCCACCTGCTCGGTTCCGCCAATTCCTCTATTTGTTTTCAATTTGAGTATACCTTTTCCTCTATTGAGAAGGGCAGTGAGGTGGTGCAACAGAATAAAGCTGAATATCAAGCCTACCAGTGGTGCAAGGCCATTTTAAAGATCAGCGGCCCCACCACCACGGGCCGCACCCCATACGCCCTTCCCAGGGGAGCATTCTTAATTTGTGGCGACCGAGCGTGGGCAGGCATCCCCTCTGGTCTGATCGGAGGGCCGTGCACATTAGGCAAGCTGACGCTGTTTACCCCCAACATGACTCAAATTGTGAATTGGAAGAAGACTAACATCACAGCAGAATTGGCCAGGTCCAAAAGAGATCTTAAAGATCTCCCAGAAGACTGTGATGATGAAATTACACATTGGTCCCATTCCAAAACCGTCGCTTTTACCATTCTGTTGCCGTGGGTATCAGTGGCGAAGTCTCTAGGTGAATTGGGCCGCCTAGAGTGTTGGGTGGTTAAGCAAGCCAATTTGACTTCGGCTGCTATATACGACCTCCTCACAGACGAGGAAATAACAAGGAAGGCGACACTCCAGAACAGGGCAGCAATAGATTTCCTATTGCTGCTCCATCATCATCAATGTGAGGAGTTTGAGGGCCTCTGCTGCATGAATTTGTCATCAAGAGCTGAGAACGTCAGACACACCATCCTGAAGATGAAAGACCAAGTCCATCGGATGGAGCAAGAAACATCAGATTGGCTGAGGGACATTTTTAAGGGCTGGGGCTTGGGCAGTTGGGCCAGTTCTGTTCTAGAATCGGTTATGAAAGTTGTTTTAGTTTTATTTTTACTTTTGATTTGCTTTTCGCTGGTCCGTGGGCTGGTCCAAAGACTCGTTAATAAGATCACAGCTCCAAGTGTCAACCAGGTGGTAGCGGGAGAATCTGCAGAGGGAGACACCTATCCTTCGGAGGCAGAGGAAACCGCAGATGAAGAAGAGCTCGCTGCGCCTCCCTTATACCACCAGGAGCTGTGTTTCGAAGAAGAAGACGCCTGGACTGATCAGCCCCGGAATCCAGCCTTTTGAACCTTTTAGTACAGATTTTTCCGTTCTTTTCAATTTTATTTAACAAAAAACGGGGAGATGTTGTGGTGTGTTGGTATGTTCTGTTTCTTCCCCCCCTTTGTTACGATGGTTCTGTCCTCCCAGTTTTCCCCACCCTAGTTTCTGTCTATTACTTAGTTGCTATGGTTGCCCCCATGTCATGTAATTTCCCCACCCTGTATCTCCTAATATGTATTATTTTCCCTCCTCCCTGGGCCCAGTCAATCACTCCCCACCACTCCCAGTCTTCCAGAATGTTCCTCTCAGTGGGAGTAGTGATTGGCTGAGGTCCCGGGGCCCCTCCTTTATAATGTATCGATTAGTTCTCCCTTACAGTCTATTATGTTAAGCAGGTCCCCTGACTTCCCCTGATTGGTTTTTTGTAAATCCCACCTCCAGTTACCACCTCCCTTTATAATCCCATGCCCAACTTTTTTTTCTCGCGTGGTCACTCCCTGCTGGTCGCCCCCCGGGACATTAAACTCGTTTAACCCCAGAGAGTGCCCGGCTCTTTTCTGCTCCGCCCTATTCAGCAGCTCTACCCCGAGACCTCGTCCTGCAGGCACAGCCCAAGGCTATTACTGCCGAGGGGTGCTTGAAGCTGCCAGCCCTGGGGCCTTGCCACCGGGGCTGACACCCCCTGCTGCAGTGGGACTGTTGGCCACCTTCTCAGCTAGCCAGGTCACAGGGTCTCCGGCCAGTCATCGCTGCAGACTTGGAGGATTTTAAAAAAGTTTTATAACAGAGCTCCAAGATCCCAGAAATTACATAGAAGAATGCAAAGACACACTGATGCAGATGATTTTTTCTCTCCAGACTATTTCAACTCTTCCTGCAACAACAATTCTTCTGTCCCTCTCATCTCCTCTGGCATTGTTCTAATGTGTGTAGTAGCACCATCTTATCATGATTTTCACTGCTGGACCTCTTAAACACTAAGCTTATGAATGGAATACTTCTATTTACATTCCTTTAAATAAAAACTGCTGGAAGAGTGAAAAGAGTTCAACATACAGCTGGGTCAATGAAACAATGAGCTTAGGTTAAAATACACACTCCTTAGGAAGCTGGTGGCTGCAGTTGTGCTGTACTGGATTATGGGTAGCAGAAGCATGTGTCCAGGAAGTTCATGTTTGTGCAAATGTTATGTGCATTCTTAATCAGCAGAGCAGCCTGAACCACCTTTGCTGTTGAGTGCAATCAAGTGGAAGAATAAACAGCAAGAACCAGACGTGTAATTTCTAACTGTAACAAATCAAAGGAGACAAGAAGTCCCCATATATGCTGTAAAAAATAATGTAAGTTTTGTCTGATTCTTCCCCCGCTTCCCATTACTAATCTATTTTCTTAATCTATGTCTGTAGCTCATAACTAAGTGGCAGTTTACATCATTGCTTGCATACCAGATTCTTTAGCTACATCTTGGCTTCAATAGCTGACCTTGTTATTCCTGCAGAACATTTGAGCCTTACTTACCTACCTGCTTAATAAGCCAGAGAAATCATAGTAACGAGACAGCACAGCAGAAAATTCCTTACAAGCATTTTAAATACCACTTAGGTTCTACAAGTACTAGAGAACAGTTTAGTTCTAAAGACCTGAAGATCTTAAAATTAGTATTTTGCATTTGCAGTAATTTCCTAATCAGTGATGCACACATTCCTTCTTGCAAGCTATGAGAAACATACACCAGAAATCCCAGGACAAAAGTGCCCAGCAGAACCAGAGCACATGGCTATGTTTGCTGCTATGTTTTTAAGTCAGATACTAGTATTAAAGGGAAAAAAAAAGCTTTACTCCATACTCACACAGCAACCATAACAGAGCAGGAGAACATCAGCACTGTCAGCAACCAAATCCCATAATCATGGGATTATGATTAGCATAGGCTGGGTCTCTATAGTTTGACACTTCTTTTTAGTCTGGCATGGAAGTGATTTCATTAGTGATATTAAACTGCAATGAGAAATTCCACAAATCCTGGCAGAAAAGATTACTATGGTTTTTTGGTTTTTTTTGGTTTTTTTTTTTTTTTTATCATGATACTTTTAATCTGCCTGCAATTTGACAACTTTATTGTGGAAACATTAGGGAAATACTTCTGGTTCTGCAATTTGGAGTCTAGGTTCTTCTCATTAATTAAATACAAGGGCAGAAAAATCCAACTGCCATATAAGCATTCCATCATTCATTAAGAGAAGCATTAGAAAACTCCTTTTTTGACATAAATTATAACCCAAGGAATTGACAGCACTTTTTTCATATTCCTGCAAAATACTGGAAAGAACTTACAATCTTATAAATGTATAGATAAATTTTCTTAAGGAATAACTAATTCATTTACTTAAAGATGCATTCTGCTAAACAGTGATGCACAAACATTCTATCTTGCCCCAATAAAAATAACAATTTTTAATGGCCTATTTCATGCATAAATGGAAAGGAAATGAGCTGTAAAAATGGATGCCAAAACTGCCACATCAATCAGAATGAAGATGGTCCAACCCGGTTGTTCTCTGCAGGAGCTCCCTCTTCATCAGTTTAAGACCACTTCATTTACAAAAGTAAGAAGACGCTGTTCCTTTTAGATGCAACCAGCTTCCAAACAACTAGCTCTCCCTATACACCCAGAAGCTTTTCTGGGATCAGTTCGGTCATTTGCTTCTCATACTATCACACTGAGTGGCTACAGCTGCCTGTAAGCTCCTCTTGAGAAATGCAGCAGTCAGTCAAAAAAGGTCTCCTCACACCTGCTTTCCTTTAAAAAAATCAGATCCTCAGCAGTTTATCAAGTCATTCAGCAGCTTCCTCTTGCTCACTGTGGATAAGATGCTGGCCAAATATTTTCACTGGTGCTCTTAAGGCCCTCTGATGCCTTTCAGCCTGCCACTTGCTTTCAATTTCAGACCCAATCTCATCCCTGCTCACCCACACGATGCTTACAAACTCACTCCCAAGTACCCTTTTGGCTTTCACCATCTGGCCCCTTTGGCTTGCTCAGACATTAAGAATGAAGCCCAGCAGCACTTGCTTTCAGGGCAATACAGAAAAACAGTAAAACTACATCAGATCTGACCCTCTCTCCCCTTATACCTCCAAAATTTATATGTTTTCCACCCTCAGTACCCCCTACTACTCTTCACGTAAAGAAAAGTTTCTTCACCCTGTGGGTGGTTGGGTACCAGAACAGGCTCCCCAGGGATATGGTCACAGCACCAAGCCTGACAGAGTTCAAGAAGCATTGGAAAAATGCTCTCAGGCACATGCTGTGATTGTGTTCAGGGCTGGAAATGGAACTGATGATTCTTGTAGGTCCCTTCCTGTTGCACTGAAATCAGTGGCTGGCTGTTTCAAACTAGCACTTTGCAAGTCCCCATGTGAAAGCAATCCTGGTGTGAGCAGTTTGTTAACATAACGATCTATTCCTGGGTGAAAAAAACAATTAGCCACCTGTATAAACTGTTTTTACACCATTAGACAGAAAAATGAGAACTATCTCTCACAAACAACTTTTCCTGCATGTACACACTGGGGGTTTCAGTGATCAATCAATACAGGGTAACAACTTGTTACTAACCAATAAAGTAATTGGCAAGAAAGCAACTAACCAATTGCAGTCACACACGAGGTCTGTAAAATTGTATGAAAACGAGTTATGTGAATAAAGAATGGGCTTTTCCCCCCATGAAGAAAATGGAGTCCATGTGATTTATTCCCATAGCTTCCAACTCAGGATATTCAGTGACTCCACGATTCAGCCAACTCCCAGGACATGATACAATCACTTCAACTCCACGCCATTGTTTCACTCCTGTGACTGCCAACTCCAACTTCATGTTTTTAGTTCCCTGAACCATGCAAAGTGCCTACCTATCCTTGGAGGTCCTGTGACCAGAAGAGACTCATATAAAACTCCAAGCAGATGCTGGCCAGTGTCGACAGAGCTAGTGCCCTCTGGAGGGAGCTAGCTGGGCAAGTTCAAGCACAGGACTGACATCTGTTTGGTGCTGGAGTCAAGAGCCACTTCACAGAGCAGATACCTTCATCAGGATATACAAAAATTGAATTAGGAAGCTCTTCAAGGACAAGATCCTGTCTTTATTTATACTTGCACAACTCCCTCTGCAATGCAGCGCTGACTCGTAAGTGTTCAGCTGTGCAAGAGAGATTGCAACTGCTAATGCTATCAGCTCCATGCTAATTAGATTAAATCTGCCACTCAAAACTGTACTTAAAACACTTTAAACATCCAGCACAGCACAAGCTGTTCACTGATGTCATTATCCTCCAAGGGTGTTACAACTAGTGATGCCTTCATATGCTTCTTGGTACAAGTTTAACATTTACTGTTTTAGCACTCTTCCCCAAGAATGAATCCCATCATAACACACTGAATCTAATGGGAATGGGCTCATAACACATCTAATACCTGCTCCTATCTGGTAAACAGATGCACCTTGTATGACTGATGGAGATGTCGTTTCAAAATGGTAGTTTTGTGAAATATGTGCACAGTCACAGGATTTTCCCTGTTATCTCTCACTACCTCTCAATATGAAATCCCAGCTATAATGTGAAGGTAGCAGGTGAAGGCTTTTTGGATAGAAGGTAACAACTTGATGCACAATATCGTGCACTAAAGCCTCTGTCTGTGTAATACAGGGAAATTTTTTCCCCAGCTTCAGCTTTCTTCTCCCACAGCTGAAAGAACATCATTATTAGACTCCACCTGAGCCCTCCAAATGTTTGGACCCATTGCCCAAAGCAAGCTTTCTTTCCTTTATCTCCCTCATTTTCACAGATCTCTGAAGTACTAGTTTCATAGTACTGATGTCTCAGCTCTACCAGACACAGAAACACTCTATACACCAGAGATTTAAGCAACTTGTAAATCTATAAAGATAAATAGGCTATGATTTCTATAAATAGGCTATATCTTCTTTTATTTCTCATCTCCATTCAAGCTTTTATCCAGTACAAAGTCCACCTCAAAATATTCAATGTCCCAACAATGTAGCTATTCTAATCAGAGTTTCCTATTGAAGGCTAAACCATTTTAGAATTTGTCTCCAAAGGGACTATTTCAGATGACACATTAAATACAACCCACATGGTAACCTGTTCTGAAGAGCCAATCCCGTTATCACCACCCTAAATATTTTACTCTGAAGGCAACACCAGGGAACTCTCATAGCAGCATAAGTAGAAAAAGAAAGGCAAGTAGAGGAAAACAAGGAATACTAAAACTGACTAAAGATTTTGCATGGGAGAACAGGAGCTCCATGTGCTTTTTTGTAGCTTCAAAAAAATAGCAGAGACAGTTTACTTTCTGGTACTCCAATGAAAACCTCCCTTTCATAATCCAATCTTTTTTAGCACCATTGGTGTTCTGTTAACTCAGCTTAATATTAAAAAAACCAAGCACTATTGTTCTGTTGTTTTAGAGGGGGAGCTGTATTTTTTTTTTTTTTGCTGACAAATAAAGTGCAACTTTTGCCTTCAACTGCACTACTTTCTCCTACAGCTGCAAATTTTGTCTGGAGTTTCATCAGGATAACTGAGGGCAGAGCCTACAAGATGAATGCAGCTAACTTTTCTGGGAGGCAGAACAGGTCCATGGGACACCTGCTCTGAACTAACATTTCAGTCAGGAACATGTAAACATTCCTGGTTAATGACAAAACATGCAAGGGCTTTGACTGTGCATGAGGAACATAGCAGCTGATTAAGGTGTTGATTTTGTCAGTCACTGGCTCCCAAGGAAAAAGCCTAGCCAAAGTTTCCATTATCTAAAGCAAATGCTAATCAGCCTTTTCAAATACTCAGCAATGTGAGTTGAAGCCCTTATTTAATTTAAATTACATTGATTTTTTTTCTTTTTTGTATCTGCCTGTCAAAACCTGTCTGATACGAGCTTTTCAACTTGCAGTGAAATAAAGCACAGCTGTAGCTACAACAAAAGAAGATAAGACTACAGACCTGTTGTAAGATGATGTCCCATCCAGAACAATATGCTTGCATATTGCTTGCATATGCTTAACCATTTAGCAGTTAAAAAAAAAACTAAATTAAAATTAAAAAAAGTACGGGACATATACTTTATTTAACGGCAACATTTCCTGGGTGTTCTCAGCTAAGCTGAGCATATACTAACCCACTGGGCTTTGTCTTTCATAGGCTTTCTCAAACCTCAATGGATCAAGACTTGGACTATGACTTCAACCAACAGCCCCTGAAATTGCAACAATGAGGTCTCTCTGCTGGATCCAAGGGTGGTCACCCTGGATACCTCTCTACTGCTACCCTTTCCTTCCTTTCCCTTATACCTTTTCTTAAGTGTTAAACTGTTTTTACACTTCAGCATTACACTGTTGTTGCATTTCCAACCAAAACAAATACATTTTAAAATTTGCCAAGCACCTTATTCTACCTTACTGTTTCAAAGTTTGCCAGTAAAATTTTGTTACTGAACAGCCTGTGAATTTTGTTGTTACTCCTAGACATCACCTAGCGTAAAATCAAATTCCCCTAAGTCAGCAGACTGGGGCATAACACACATCCTACAAAAATAGAAGAACATATGAAATAATACCCTAAAATACAGCAAATTATAATCACCCTAAAAGCTTATAGTTAAAGCTAGGGAATGACAGCATCTCGTGTAAATAGAGGTCTGGATTTCTCTTAGTCTGTAGCTTTCTAGTGGAAAGCCACAGCAACTCAACCAATGGATACCCAAACTTAGATACGAACAGCCCTTGAACTCTTCTCCCTTTAGCTGTTCCCAAATTGTTTCTAGCAGTTCCTGGTGCTGTTTGCCCAGCTCTTCTGCAAGAAGAGCTTCCATCTCCCTAAGAAACATTTTTTTATTTTAAAATAAAAGCATTATAACAGAGACATTAAAAAAAGGCATTGTAACAGATATAATAAAAACCTACCATTTTCTTCCTTTCTTGAGGAAATGTTTTCTTGGCTGTTTTTTAAGTAATAGTAACTAGCAAAATGCATGCTTTTGTAGATTGTTACCCAGTTATCCTACTGAACAGTAGGGCACAATTAGCTAACAAAACTGAGAGTTACTCTTTAGCACTTTCTCATTTCGGAGGCGAAAAACTTCTCAGAATATGGAGTCTAAGAACACAGTTTCAGGCATAGAAGGTGGAGAAGCCTTCAAGTAGACTTAATTTGTAATTCATACCACATTTAATAATCTGCAAATCCAGATTCTTCAGCAAATATCCACATCTGCTAAATTTTTTTCCAACCACATCACTTCAAAGCTTACTGTCAAAATTAATCCTTCCTGTCCCTTATGACATATTTTATCTAATATACTAATATTTTTCAGGAAAGAACAGCACAATGTTATTGCTTAAAAACAGCATAATTTTACTCCTATATTTCTAAGCTACTGGAACTTAAATTGCAACACAATTAAATATAGAAGCAGATGAAGTATAAATAACTTCATTTGAATGACTGTAGCAGAAACATCTTCCCTGTTTATCTGTATTTTACAGGATTTGGGGTTTAAAAATTTAAGCTGCCTCCCAATGTATCTGGCTGATATTATATTTTCAGCCAGTTTGGTACCCTGACAGCCCTTGAACAAGTGAAATTAAATTTAAGCAGGTGAGACAAACAGTTCAAGAAATATATCCAAGAGAGCTAGCAAAAGCTTTTGCTGAGATGCAAATGTTTTATTGGTGCAATTAACATCACTGTTATAGCAGATTTAAATTTGTGAAAACCTTTAGAGGAAGCTTCAAATAAGTGACATCCTTCCCCTTCAATTAAAATGTGACAGCTTGAACTATACACAAACTGAAACACCCTGGCTAGCAGCCTGCTAACTGCTAGAAATATTATAAACTGAACCAGGACAGCTTTACAGACTGCCTTTGCCCTGGAAGAGAGCCGGAAGGGAAGGAAGCCCAATGATGCCACATTTGCAACCTCCTCCTCCTCCTCCAGGGCATGTAGTGCCTTTCTAAAGGCATTTTTGTCCCGACATCCTTACCAATATTTCACAGCCCACCAAAGAAGAAGCAGCATTTGGCTTGGAACAGGAGAAGGTTTGAATGCAGGCAGGAGTAGGAAGCAAGGTAACACATGCTTGCTGTGGTTTGCTCTTCTCCTGCAAGGGCAGGACAAGGAAAATATCCCCAAGGTCAAGGCCTCCAAGTTACCCACTACTCTCATTTGCCACTGCAAACTAGCTCTAGCTGTGTTATTTTATATCTAAATGGGTGAGGAAAAGGTGGCCCTGGAAGTAGACAGATTGTGTGAATGAAAAAAGTTGCAGAAGCAATAAAAACTTTCTGGCATTTAAGGGAGGCTGCATGTGAAAGAATGCAAGTCCTACCATTCTGGGCCAATGCTAAAGCCTCTCTAATGTTTACCAAAGAGCATTTCTCTTCCAAGAAACCTCTTGAGTGCAAGTTATGATCCCCTATTCCACTTCTGAGAAAAGCTTATTTGGACTACAAGAGAGCTTGTAGTAGCTAATCATAAAGCATAATTGTTGAGAGCTTAAGCAAGCTCCAGAAATAAGTACAACCACGGTTTCTGACTGATGAGAGAAGCAGCCAAAAAAAGGTTCAGCAGAATCAGGCAGTCTTGCATCATGTTTTCCCCAATTACATAGGAGTTTTTTGTTTTGGTTACAAACCATGCAAAATACCTGAAAATTAACACTTTCAAAACACTTGAAAAGTACTTGGAAATGTTATGACTTTGCTTTCAAGTTGTGATTAAAGAAAACCCTTCAGAATGCATCACTGGAAGTCCTAATGCTCATCATTTCCTTATTGGTTTATGTGCTTTTATGGCATTGTTTGTGTCCAATTTAGACTGGGAATCACAAAATGCAAACCAATATTCCAAAATTAATAATGACTTTGTTTCTCAGCCTGTACACATGCTAGATGTAAAAAAAAAAAAAAAATATTAGTCAGTCCTTCCTTAGATTTTAGGTTCTTTTCAACCTCTATTTACGTGTGTAACAGTGGAAAAGTGAAGGAACAGATTTACCTTTTCTATTTAATAATGAAGATGAAAATTCAAAGGAAAAAGTGTCAGTCACTGTAAACAACACATTTCTTACAAAAAGTTATATTCCTGACTGACTACTCCATGGACCAATGTCTGGCTATAAAAAACTCCAAGATTTGGATCTAATTTGGGATCCCTTAAAAATAGGGGTATTAACAAATGGAGAATGATTTTTACCTTACCAACACAGGATGTTTATTCCCGATTAACTTTATGCATCAATGTTAATCTTTAATACATTAAAAATAGCTCTTGCATAACACAATACTTGTCATGGTGCCTGAAGGTTGGGTTCCTCAGAACTATTCTGGTGCTTCCAATAAAGGCTTAAAGGACTGTATGTAGATTAGGAACCCTAAACTAGAAGGTTCTACATGGTTGACCTCGAGCCACTGTAAAGTGAGACTACATGTAACTTTTAAAATATTGTTTTAATAAATAGTATCATCTCAGCGATGGCCTGGATAGCAGGAACTATCATGTTCTGATTCACTGCTCAGAGGACAGGAGCAGTGCTTTGGGGACCAGCCTCAACTCCAGCTAATCCACAGATCTAGGATGTAGCCTGGATCTTTCCACACTGGGGATCAGCGAGCAGTCAGCAGCCAAACATCTGCTTTCAAAAAAGCAGAAAGCAGCAGAAACAAAAAATTCTTGTAAGAAAGCAGGTCCAGTTTCTGAGGAAAAGGATTTTTTTAGTTTGCCTGGTTTCCAGAGGCAGATTCTGACCCCCTTCTGTAACACATGTCATCAACTCTGGTATGGCAGAGTTGAGGCATTCCATGATGCCCACTGAGCAAGGCAGGCTTGCTCCTCAGACTGAGGTGTCTTCTGGGGTACAGCACAGCTCTGCTCCTGCTCTGGGGACTCTAATGAAAAACAGCATGTAGGAGGCAGTGTGAACCTACACCTTATGTCATGGACAGAGCAAAGCAGAATCAGAGAAAAGCAGAATCATAAGCTGAAAACCATTCCTGGTCTCTCTCATACTACCAACTAAGGACCTAGTTTATTTTCTGACATCAAGAAACAATCCAAATAGATTTCACCTTGTAAAGACAAATCTGTCACCTACCTTTGATCTGAAAACTAGAACAGTGCAATTTGTGCAGCTTAATTGTGCAAAACAGAGCAATTTTGCTGAACTCGTGTTAGAGCTATATAAAGCTTGCACTGAACAACCAAAATAGACTGGTATTCTGATGGGTACGTGAGGCAATCTCTCATGGAAATTTCCTTCCTGTTGCAATCCTAATTGAAACAATATGCCAGTAAATAACCACTGAACACTCAACTGCTCCTATCACAGTGTTTGTTTCAGAGCTTTCTGAACCTCAATGGCTCATTGACACCCTTGAGAAAAAAAACTGTAAAACAATCTTAATGAATGGGATTTCTCCTCTCTTTAAATACCATAGTTGGGGTGTGTGCATATACATGTATATTAATGTAACAATAAGACTCATGACAATTTTTGTTCCAAGTCACTGTCTTACTCAAAAGGTGAGGATACAGTGCTTACAGTGCTCCACATCACCAGTTCCAACCTTCGTGAAAAGTTATGGAAACTGAAGGACTATCCTCCATCAAGTCTGTATTCTGTTGTGGTGTTTGAGTTTTTTTATATAGCACTCACTCTTTGCAGCATTATGTCAAAAAGAAGTCAGACTCCATGACCCTCTCTCTGCAAGAGAGTTGTACTTCAGCTTCTCTCTGAATTTTTTATGTTCGCATCTAGTTAGGCTGATTCTTAAAATTCTTTTGAAAGGCAATTTAGCTGGACCTGTAAAGGTACATAATAAACTCCATTTGATAAAAACAGCTGACAACCAAAACCAAGTAAAATTTGATGCTTCAGAGAAGTATAATTGTTAAATAAAGCATACGGTCCACCCTGCATATGCAGACCCTTTAAAGTGTTATGTATTTTAAGAGACCTCTGTCCCTCTAAGGCCCATTTGTGTCTGCCCACAGCTGGCAAAGAATTTTGATCTTCACATGTCAGCTCATACTTAAAAATAAGATCTATTTATTTTAAACTTATTAAAGCAGTTTGTAATACTGAATGGATACAGGGCACCAAATATGCTTCTGTCTCAAATGCAGTCTGTCCAAGCTGACTGTTTCAAATTCAGAAATACCTACAAGTGATCAAAAACTGCTGCAGTTTCTCTATAAACAAAACTAAGAGACCAAGCTGCCAACAGACAGACCTGGAAACTTCAAAGAGAAATGGAAGTGTGTATGGATAGACAAGCCTATCTTTACAGGTAACCTAGGTGTTAATCAATGAAAACCCAAGGAAATCTGAAGAAATGCCCAAAATTTTTTAATAAATACTCAATATATGTCTCAGAGGTATCAATGAATTTCACATTCACATTTAAGATAAATGGCGAATTTTTAAGAGTGACAGACTTTTCCTCTCAAAGACAGTCACACCTGCCCTTAATACATGCTAACATTCTAAAAAGTATTTGCTGTATATTCAGAGCAGTTCCTAAAATTTAGGCTATAAAAGCCTGTCCTTCAAATTCAGTAAATGAGTAATCACTTCCCTTCTGAAACTCTATTTGATAAACAGATGCATTTATCAGGAAATACCTTCTCAAAAATGAGATCAGTCACTTTCAACTGTGCACAGCCCAGTCTAACCATTGTGTCTCGAATTCAAATGCAGCTGAAAGCATTTTTCACAGATGGCAATAAAAAGGGTAATGCACTCTTTACTACAGAGGCGTGACTGAATTCATTTAAGCTGTAAAATTACTTCTAATGTTCTAATGCTACTGGAAGGCCTTTCTCTTGAAAATGAAATTACTGTGACTGAACCGCACAGGGAATTAATAAAACTCTAATATTTCTTAACATCTCTGAATTCACAGAAATAGCTGGATTTTCATCTACCTTTTTCATAGCATCAGGGGAACATCTATCACACACCTGGCTCTAGATGCTATGGTTAAGATGTGCAGTTCCCTCCTAGTTTACTCTGACCTGAAAACCATCTCCTTAGGGCTCTCTTCTAGCAGAAGCAGGCTCAGCACTGGACTGCTCACATAAGGGTTTCACCAGCTCTCCAGACTGCACACAACACATAGTCCATGTGTCCTGACTTTACTGTCTGCTCTAAAGGTTCAAGAGAGGACCAACAGGGCTGCTGAGGCTCACCTCTCCATAACCCTAAAGCTGCTGTGCCAGGAAAATGCTCTGTCTCCTGTTGTTTGTTCAGAAGTAAGAATATGAGACCATGGGCAAAGGATGAGATAACTGCATCAACATCTTCCATCCTTCTTGAACATGACCTTAAAAAGAAATCTCTATTTTTAGAGCTACCCCTACCCCCAAAGGCTGGGGTTCCTCTCTAGTTCCTCTTGCTGGTCTGTCAGTCCATCTGGAGAGAAACGACAATGCTCCAGTGCTTAAAATACAACAGAAAACACAACATAGTTCAGCAACTGCTAAGGAAGAAATACACTTTTACCTGAGTTTTGGATTCTATTAAAAAATAGAATCACCACAAGCAACTCTTTCAAGGCACCTGGAAATGTCTTGTGCGAATTCTTCAGTTTGGACTCACTCTTAATGTCTGTGCCACATTTCTAATAAAAGTGCTTTTTCCAAAACATTCCAAAGTTATCAGAAGGTTACATAAAACTGTAATCAGCTACAAGAGGTGTATGGAAGAAAAGCTCCAATAGCAGGTTCTTTAGATCCTACGTTTGTGGGAAAACAAGTAACAGCTTATTCTTAGAATGTCTTGCAATTATTTGAAGCTGCTGCTGGAACAGGATAGGTGACATCTTATGCACTTTTCTATTAAAGCACATTGCAAACCAGCTAGTGAATAAATGAAAGAATTTTTACCATACCTTGCTAAAAAATAAAATTTACCAAAAGCTTTCATCTGGAAACAAGGCCTAACCATAGTGCTATTCAGATTAACCTACCCAGTCAAATATTGGGCTTGCAGCCAATTTCAAGAATATTCACAGACAAGCCAAGTCCCTGAAGTCAGCCAGAGTTGTCCAAGAACACCTGAAAGGCCTGTGCCTTTAGAAATCAGCTTGGAAAGAATCACCACTTGTAAGTATTTAAGCATGTAAAATCAGCAGAATAATGTAGTTCTGTGTGATAATTGGCATTTTTGTGCCAGCCCAGCTGTAACACTGGGCAATTGTGTTCAAGCAGGAACTGCAGCTCAGGCGGCAGCAGGACTGCAAGGACTGCAAGGCCACAGACAAAGGGTGTTTACCAGCTGGGAAACAACCTGAAGTAGTAAGGCCCTCTACTAGAAATTATAGATAGGATCCCATGTTCTCAGCAGGGGATCTAGAAGGAAGGGCTTAAAGGAAAGGAATTTATCAATGCAATAGAGAGAGCTGGACATTTAAAGACGATCAGTCCCACAGATAGGAGCTCGATGTTTGCAGAAACAGGACTGGTGTTCTTCAAAGCAGCCATCAGCACCACAGTTTCAGATTCCTTTATGTGAAACTGCAGAACAAGCTGCAAAAACTTCACTTCTGCTTGTGGACATCCAAATTACTTCACAAGGTCCAAGTGTTATCATGGATCATTTTTTGCAGGCATGGATGTTTTTGCTTTATACCACTATGTGTGGGAATTCTTGGGATACACAGTGAAAGATGCAACACATAAACATTAGATACTTAGACTCTGAAACAGCAAAGTGAAAGCCACTTACGCTTGAGAAAATGTAATTATAGTAGAAGCTGAGGGAAATTTTACTGCGACACAATCATCCTTCACTGAAAAGCTGGAGAAATACACAAGCATTAAATCTCATCAAAGACATGAAATAGGCATTTTTGTTAATCTGGACTATTAAAAACTGCCAGTGACTCAATCTATTTTTGAAAATAACTGATCTTGTTTATAGTCCTAATAAGCATTCTGCACATAAAGTCAACCCACCTCCATCAGTACCTTTTTTTATTTAATTTACTCATCTCTAAAAAAATTACATCTAGTCTAATAATTAAAAAATTATTTCCAACCTATTCCTGGGGCACAAAGAAATAATGCTTTTATGAATGGAATTTCCATGCTTGAGCTATTCAAAAGCATTTTCATGCAACAGCATCTTTTAATGAGTAATTTTGAGGTAGTTAATGTCCCCTCTTCTCTTAGCCAACACCATCTGCTAGTTTATACTCTGGAGGCTGAAGCAAGAGGTATGCACTGATGTATTCTGTCATTAATGTTGGGACTACAGGTTAAGACCATCCAGGTTATCAGGAAGAAGCTACTGGGTAACAAAGAGGTATCAGAGCACTCTAAGCTACCTGGTCAGAAGATAGGGGGCATGGTTCTCTGTGGGACCTAAATCCGTGAGTGGCTAGATGTAATATACCTGAAAAAATTACTGCTGTTTGGGGGTTTTGCCTTTATGTTATTCAAACTACGCAGACAAATGGTCACATGGCTAACAGGGTATGAGGCCCAGGAAGGTATTCAGATAGTTACTCATATTGTAAACTTGTAGCTGCAGTGCTACAGCTATGTAAGCAAACCTGCAACTAACTGTGCTTAGTGTTAGAAAAAACAAGATTCAAGAAAAACGGGAGGAGTGTATTTGTCAGAGTCACTGGTTAATTATTCAGGAGCCTGATTATCATACAGGACACTAAAAGCTTCCCTCTCCTATGACTGGCCACTAATCATTCCTCCAGCAGGCTGCCATAGAAGCATTACCATTTCCCCACGGAGCAGAGGAATTGCCCTACTTTTGCCCTTATCTTTAACCTATGCTGCTGCCCTCTCCAAAATGGCACTCTGAAATTTTGTAATGTGTTGTTTGAAGTCCCACCAATTTGCCAGCTTCTTTAAGACCAGTGAGAGAGCTAAAGGATTGTTAAAAACTATACCTACTCACCCTTTGCCACAGTGCAGGGGCTTGCAATTATTCTTGATGCTCAGTTTTGCTTGTAAAAAAGCAGCTGGGAGGCAAAGGAAATATTAAGGAAGGTAAAAGCCCTCTTTATTTTACAATTAATTAAGTAATCTGTCAAAACAATCTACCAATGGACATGATGTTCAGAGATAAACTGAATATAAATTTTTGAGAGGATTAATTTTACATAGCTGCATACTCTGAGGCTCATATTAAACACATTCAAACCTCACTAGATAGACACGACCATCTGCACAGGACCTACAGTAGCAGCCTGGTACTGCATTAAGAAGCAGAAAAGTAATAGTCAGGAGACTTTCAAGGACAGATATTAACTCCATAATTTGATATATGAACCCTATCTACATTAATAGTACAAGAGAATGTGTTCTCCCCTACTATTATCAGTGGATTGACAGAGAAGAATAAATTAGAAATTGATAATTATGTCAATGTAATAAATATGTTTGCACATTTGAAAACCTGAGGCACTAGAAAATGCTGTTGAACCAATTAAATGTTCCAGAGATTAAAGCATGCTTATCTGCAGTGTACTTTTCACAGCAGTTTTTACCAGGTTCAAGTTTACTTTGCTCTTAAGCAGGCAATCCACCAGCTGTAGCAGCAGCCATGCAATAACAAACATCCTTCAGCAGCAATTTGTCTCTCTACCAGCTATAAATGACTCAGCTGCTCATATTAGGCCCCAGGAGTTATTTTGCTAATATTACAGATTTCTACCATACAGCACACCATCCCTTCCCTCTGCAGTACAGGCTGAGGTTTTTTATCTGTTTGAGGTTTTTTTTGTTACTCATACCTTCCTTCTGAAACAGAATACATTTGTGTCGGTCACTGAGGAGACCAGCTTTCCCCTCCCATCAGCCACTGGCAGTACAACTTAAAAATAAATTTGTGCCAGGTCATGTGTTTTAATAAAAGGGTATGAAGGTGAAACTGAACTTCAAATGCAAAGGAACTTTGAGCAAGTAAAACATTAGAACAGCTCTATTAAAATTGAAATTAACACCATGCATTATTACTTTCACATTTTTGTTCAAGTTTCTATTCAATAAACAGCTGCTACCAGAATTTACACTTAAAAAAAACTGTTAATAACAATTAAAAAAAAAAAGCTACTCTTGGTGATACTTCTAAAATGTGGAACTTGAAAGAAGAAATATGAATAGGAATAAAGTTAAAACTTTTATACTCCTGATAGCTGTATCTGAAATGCTCAGCTTCTGGCAGCAAGCAATCAAAAGAATGAATGACTGCTTTTTTTTACTTTCAAGTTTTAACTTGAGGCAAGCAGCTTGTGGGAAGCAGCAGGGTTAAAGGGATTATTATCTGTTTTCCCTTATGGTCAGAATCATGACTCTTCATGATTCAGAGTACTGCATGCAGTACCAACAACTCCTTCAAAACCCAAAGGTTATAATCCTGGACTGGGACAATTTCAAGGAGATGAGAGAATCAGAGGAGCAAGAGATATGACATAAGAAAATAATAAGCAGTAACCTTCTACAGACATAGAGTAAGAAGACTGGAAAAGCCCAAAAATTTGAAAAGTAATGCATCTGTTGGCAATCACGAAGGGATCTGTGTTCTTCACTGTTCTGTGGGCAGCTCTGATTTCTGTACCAGATTCCCCATTACCTTCATATGGGGTTCCCAATCCTACCTACACTGTGACCACTCACAGGTGTCAACTAGAGAAAACACCCCTTCAGGAAGCGTGCTTCCCTGGAAGAACACTCTGGGTGCATACCACAAAGCTATGCAAACTTCTACTGGCACATAGAGTTGGTGCTTTCTTAGATCTCTACAATGTTCCAAATGACAACAGCAACCCATGCTGAAACTGAATTAGAAACCTATCACATCCTTACTCACCTGTTTATTCAATTGAGCTGAAAGATATTTTGACATTTTAATAGGAACAGTACAGGCAGAAACAAAAAAAAACGTCCAGAGTATTATTTTTATGACACAGTAATAGTAAGAGACTGCTATATTTGTTAGTAGAATGACACTTAAAGCAGTAACAGAGTAGTGAAGTAGCATGATCTTCTAGCAGCTAGTGATCCTGCAGGAAAACCCTGCAATCCAGACAATGATTTGTGTGCCTTGGATCCTATTTCAGAGCAGGGCCCTCTAGACAGTCTTAAGTTGTTCACTGAACAGTCCCCTGAAACCAACCCAAAGCAATTAAACAGGGATGAAAGCATGAAGCAGACTCTGCACAGTTTCATGCAGGGCTCTTGTGGGTGCATAACCACAGCCCTTCCAGAAGCAGTGATCCATCACAATTCACGGACACCCTGTGCCATGGCTGGGGAG
Source organism: Ammospiza caudacuta (assembly GCF_027887145.1). Lineage (NCBI taxonomy): Eukaryota > Metazoa > Chordata > Aves > Passeriformes > Passerellidae > Ammospiza > Ammospiza caudacuta. Next base: position 71,366,561 of record NC_080594.1, read on the forward strand.
CCCACGTGGCAGCAGTACGCAGGAGTGAATTAACTGACCTGTGTAAAAGGACACTGTTAACCCTACTCTTTATTTCTAACAGACTAGCCCAGGACAGGGCTGGGTGCTGTGCTTCCACAAGGACAGCAACAACCTGTGGCACTCCACAGAATATTTTGAGCTCTCCACAGGGCTGTGGTAAGAATTTTAAAGTCCACAAAATGAGTGTCAAAGCTAGTGGAACTCTGTCAGTTTTTCAGGTGATGGTAAACTAGGTCTAGAAAGTCTGACAGTAGGATTGCAAAACATAACAGCAGGACCAAACAGCTAAAAGAATCTCCACTATTGGAGGCAGGATTGGCAAACAGTGAAAAAGGACTGCAACATTTCATTTTGATACTTCAAGTTTAGCATAATAGGAAAGCTTGTGATAATCCAGATAATAACATGAGTCTTGCAGATTTGTCACTCGATAGGTAATGAACAGCAGCATGTACATATAAATCCCTGCCTTGCTGATGTTGACACTTCTAGAAGTAACATCCTAAAGCACCCAGTCTGTTGTGCTGGAGGAATACAAGAATTAATTATCTTCTCAAAATCTAATCTTTTTATGGTGGTCATGTGAGAACTCAGAGCAGAAGCATATCAAATATCTTATCAAATCTCAAAAATTTAAACTCAGATAAGAAATAAAATGGCACCAAAGCTAAGCTCCTGGTCAGCTTACTACTGATGGTATTGTTAAAAATGGGGTTTAACCTCTAATTTTCACTAAACATGAAGTTCCCTTTACAAACTTCCATATAACTACAACCAGCAAGGCTACAATTTTAAGTAAAACAGATGAAATGCAGAACAGTGAGCAATCATACAGAAACAAAACACTTGGTTACGTAAAGAAACAAAAAAACGAGCAAACCTAGCAGTCTGGGCTGGCCTCTATGTTCCTCTACACTCCCAACTGTAATGCTGTATATTTTACGGACAACATACACATTGAACAAAGCAAAACAAAATTCCCTAAAAAACTCCACACCATTTATACAGATTGATAGCTCTCTGTATGTATTTTTTAATTTATTTTTCTTAATATCACCTTTTGTGGTGATTTCAGCAGACAGAAGGTCACTATGGAAGAAACCTATTCATTTTGTAAACTTCACACTACCCCACTAAACTGCAGATATTATTTTTAGTTCTCCCTAGCATTAAGCAGAGAGGGAATCCAAGGCACAGTGCCAGGATGTAAACCCACTCCTTCTCAGCTGGCTTTAATCATGTTGCCTTGCTCCTACTCGGCTCCCATGTTTAGGTCAGCAAATTTTCTCAAGGGTAAATCTGAATATATGCACACATATGCCATGGATAATCTGGGTGTGTTTCTCCATGAATAATTTAAAGACAAGTATGGCGTGTTACTCCTACTGAAAGGCTCACTTGATTTTCTTTTGGCAAGGTTCACCCAAAAAACTGCTGCGGAAGAAAAGCCAACATCTTGTGTCTATTTATAATGTAGTTGGTTTACAAAAAAAGTATCCTCTTTGCAAGTTATTTTTCATACTGCTAAAGTTTGCAGTCATGCTGCACAGAAAATTGCGGCCCTCAGTGAGTACGACCACAAAGTCAGGCCAGAAGTGTTGAAATGTTGTCTACAAAAGGGATACTTGTTTTAAATTGTTCTCCATTAAAAAAAAAAAAATAAAAAGTCTTGTACAAAAACTTAAACCAAATTTTACAGAAAGAGCAGTATTTTTCACAGAAAGCTCTCTTATCAGTCATTATGGGATTTGCACATCAGAGCAGCATTTCAGGATCTTAAATTATGTTTTGGTTTTTCATTTTTGTAGAGCACACTTACAGTAAATTGTTTGGCAATTTTTGACCTAACTGCTTAATTGCCACAGAAGTACCATGACCCTGAGGGCAGTCTGCTATTTGTTTTCATTGCCAAGTACAGCAGCAGGTCATACACACAATCTCTTCCCGTTCTAATTTGCACACAAGCAGGAATGAGTTTTTTCACCTCAGACTACCAAAGCTGTAATTTTGCACGCTGTGACAGAGCTGGGCAGGCAGCAATTGCAGACCTTTGCATTTGTATGGCACCTGAAGGTCAAACATCAGCTTTCAGCACGGGCTTTAGCTGGAGTTGGTGTGATGCTTCATTTCTGCCCTTCAGCCAAGCAGCAAGCAAGCAACTGGTTTCTCCCTGGCAAATACAGCACTGTTAAATATACATTAGCCTACTCTATTTTTATTTAGAAATCTTACTGTAACTTGAGATGGAGTTGTTAGGAATAATCAAGCCAAAGCCAGAAACCAACCATGAACAGGCACATAAAAATATGCTTCAACAAGTTAGCACTGCACGTCCTGGTCTTTCACTGCTCTGTTATTGAGTATTTACTCTATTTCAGAAATACTTAAGAACCCACAGACCACTGACTATTCCCAAAGTTCCTGGGACATTGCAGCTTTTTGCCCTTTTTCTGAATTAACATAACAGGAAATCCATATCTGTGTCACACAATACATGAAATATATTTAACATCAGCATTCTAAAAAAATAAATATTTATTTATCTTGCTAGGAAAAACAAAATCATGAACAGTCTGGAAGGCAGTCACTGCTGTGCCCTGGAGGATAATATTCTGACTTCCCTCAACATGTTTTTCAATTCATCAAGGATCTCTAAACAGCGCTGTGCAGATCTACATATTCCTGCCAAGAAGAGTAATGAAACAAAACATAACCCCAGTCACTTTAACAGAGCAAGCTCTTTAAGGTTTATCAACATACAAAAATGAACTTCATGACTGAAATATACCTTTAAAGTCAGTTGCAATGGGAGAGGGAAAACCACAGAGCTAGGGATGGTAGAGCTGGAAAAAAGCCACACTTCTATGGTATTGGTTTTATCTTATCCAACAGCTTCTACAAGTCTTTCACAGTGGCTTTGAACAACACTCTCTTTCATGTTTGCATTTTAAATTTATTTAATCCTTCACAAAAGTGCCACATGTCCAATACTGTGTAATCCTACCTATCTTCAGCAGTTCCAGAGATACAGAAGAAAATTCTCACCATGTTACCCCTCCAAATTTCTAGAAAATATTATTTTATAAAGCCTATCTAATTTCAAATACATAAAATTATTTATAAAAGGAAAGTTATGGATTCCATGAGAAAGCAACCAGATCTGCTCAGAAAAAAAGAAAACCTACTACTACAAGTAGCTTATAAAGTCAGAAAATGTGGCTGAATAGATACAATTCCTCCAAAGCATCAAGCAGTGTTTCTGAATAGCATTAGGAGTCCAATAAAAATTTAACAATGAAAAAAAAGTGTTTCTTTTTTGCAGTGGTTCAACTGAAGTATTTTGCCACTCTTAAAACAATCCAAACTGAAAGGATTTGTAACACAACTACAAAATTGTAAGCTCATGACATCTTTTTGAGGCTCTGAGCAGAAAATTTAGGACATGTCATACATGTATTTACTATATGCCTTCAACCTTATCTATTCATGCTGTGACAGCCTTTGAGGTACATGTTGAAAGTTTTTCTTCAGTTCACTCAACTAAAACCACACAAAAGGACATAAAAACCACGTTTAGGCACTGCAGCTGAAGCCAAGACACAAAGCTTGATCTTGGGAAGGTAAAATGATACCTAATAGTCTTGCTGGTGCCAAGCTTTTCCTTTTTCTTCCTCCAGAAAGAGTCTGCTAAGGGAGCAGTGGAAATCCTGGCAGCATCACCCTCTCCAGAAGAGGACCAAGTAATTAACTTCTCACTCTGAGTCCTAATTCCCTGCAGCAGGGAGAGGGGGCGGGGGGCTAAGCAGCCCATTTCTCCTAAGAGGGATGGCTTTAAGCAGGCTTTGCCTCAAACAGCAAGGCACAGTTGCTGCTCATTTCAAGCAGGGTGGCTGCTACAGAGAGGCAGAGGCAAGGAAGGGAGGGAGGCTTGAGACAACCATAGGCTTTGCACTGATAGAGACTGCATTCAGAATAAAAATTAACTGGATTTTTCAAGATACATAATTAACTTTTATAAAATATAAAACTTAAGACTCTAATTAATTGGCTGCAATGAGCCCCTTCAGTCAAATGTGTGTGGTTTTGTTGCTTGTGTGGGTTTTTATGCTCTTTTCTCTGAAATCTTAAATACACTATCATAACTAAACCCATCCAGCCCAAACACATTTACCTTTGACCAATGCCAAGGGGAAGACTGAAATAACAGAGTAATTTCAGACCTACAGGACCATCAAGAATATTTATTTGCTTATCTCACTGATCTACAAGATGTCACCCGATTAATACACTTGAAAAGGAGTAAAAAACCTCAACATGTTCATGGGTGAAAACAGGCACATCCAAAACTTATGCGTGTTCTCTGGTACTCAAAACAAATCCCAAAATAGGAAGTCACATAGTTCCTGCATCCCTGGTGTAACCACTCCAATATTTTTATCCTGCCCTGTGACAATTCAGTATTGTCTTTTTATACTTTGACCTCTCCAGGGACAATACAGTTGTTTGTCAAATGATCATATGCTGTCTTGCATTGGTGATGCTCTATTTTAGAACCCATATAACTACATGTGGTCTTGATGTATGTATTTGTCAGAATGAAAGGTGGCAGATACTGTATTACAGCTGACAGAGAACGGGAAAGCACAGAGCCTATTTCTGAACTAAATCACTTCACTTTGCTGCCTTAAATTTGGTTTTCAGCAGCCCTGGAAACACCACATTAGTTAATGACCTCTGCAAGTAGATTTTCACCCTTGAAGGTCTTGTAGGTCTTTTTATCTCCTTGTGGTCTCTAAAGGTGCCTCAGAACAGCACATAATACAAGTGGAAGATGGCACAGTTTGCATACGTGACAAAAGCCACATTGGAAATAAACTCCTCCTTGTCCCTGCTCTTGAAATGGTATCTGAAACCACAAAGGAAACAAAACCAGGTGGCAGAGGACAGCTGGTACCACAAGGGGACCATGCCAATGCTGCTGAAAATCGGCATGACCTACAGAGCAGACAGCAATCTCTGAACTGGTCCCAATTCACTGCGGTATTTATTCACCACTTTACCTCAGAGAAACTCAAGATGTTCAGGGAGCTCCAAGTGGGGAAGATCCATGGAAGAGATCCAAGGAACGGTGAGCTGTGCACATCAAATGCTGTACCAAACCTTAGCAAAGAGCAGAGATTGATAGGCATCAGGAACACCACTATTTCATAACGGCTGTTCAGAAATTAAATCTCCTCTAGAACTCACTTTTATAAACAACCACCTTCAAGCATCTTGGTCAGAGATTTCCATCACCCCTAAAAATCCGACTCTCCTTACTGCGACGACACACACATGCTAGCTAAATCTTTTTAAAGTCAGATTTTTATTTAATTGTTTTCAAAAGAAACTGCCTCTACATTGACAGACAGGACAAAAAACCCCAAAAAAACCAACCTAGAAACAAATAATCAGAAGAGAAGCCTTGATTTGGTATTCTTAGATACACACAATCTCCTTTCTTAAAGACAGCCCTATCATCTGGTCACTGTTTATCCACAGCCACTCTCAGTGAAATACATAACTTCATGTATTTTATTTGGCCTTTTTGAAAATATATTGCTTCAACTACAAGACATTGCTTCTACTCCACAAATAACGGGTGGTTTTCATGAACTGCAAAAGGAAAAAGGAATTAATTCTTTCTACTAACAGGACAGACAAGGGTACTTAAAACCATTACCTTTCCTCTCCTAAACATTGGCCAGGAATAAAAAGGCTACACATCACCATTTAGAAACACTCAACAATTTTATTATTTATTCTGTTTGAGACGTAGGAAAAAAATACTATGGGCAGGATGTTCAAAACCAAAATTTAAAGATAACTTTACAATCCTAAAATTAAAAGTACTCTCATTTTCAGAAAAAAAAATGCCAAATCTATTAAGGAAATCAAAAATGAAACCTTAAGCTCTCAACTTTCTGTTTCAAAAAAGAGAGTGCAAGACTTTTCATCTGAGGCTGTATAGCCCGTGCATGCTAGAGATAATAAGGCTGCTCACCAAACAATTCTGCATTCATTGCAAGCCCTTTTCAGTTTCTCAACCCATGAATGAAATTCTGACCCACACGAACTTAGAAAACGTTCATTTTTTTGGCCTCTCCAAGACTTGTTTTCTTGGTAAAAACTGAGACAACATATCTTTCTCATGGAAAATCCTTCCCCTGCAACCAAATTGTGCTATCAACCAAACGTGAGCTCTCTCATTTGCTACAGAATCCTTCAAAACATAGAGCGTATCTATTTTGTCAGGTCTGTTATACCTACTCAAAACACATCTTTATCAGACAACTCAACCGGTGCAATACCTTAATATGAATTTCAACAATGCTGTATGTATGTACTTCCTACACCTTGACTTCATTGCCATTAAGCTCATGCTCCTATATCACATAATAATCAAAGGACAACAGAAATATGCATCTAAACTTGACAAACTTAGTTCTTCAAACATTTCTTACTTACATTCTTCAGTAAGAAACTTTATGTAACATGATATTCATACAGCATAAAAGCCTCCTTTGACTAGACTTTGTACTGATGTCCTGCTTTTCCAGAACAATTGTCTTACATCCTTGCTTTACTGAAACACATTATTCAACAGAAAAGAAACACATTCTTGGAACAGACAAGTGGGCTGTCTCTGGCTCTTGTCTCTAAGTTTCCATCTCTCCAGTTTTTATCACAGCTTTACACTGTCACCAAAAGGCTCCATTACTTCTGCTTCACCTTGAGAAAGCCTAGACCCTTAACACAGCTATAGATTATACCCATAAGAACTAAATTCAACTGAGGTCTGGCCACCTGAACATCTTTTTTCCACAGCCAGCTTGGATTACTTTTGAAACCTTATAATAGTACATTTTCATCATGCTTTTAAGTTTAAGAAGAGAAAACCAAAACGCATGAAATGAGTTCTTAACTGGAGGAAACAACTATTTTCACTAATAAGAATCAAGTAAAGTATAATTTGATTTAGGATGCAGTTCAGGTTAAAAAAATAATCCTCTCATACAGGCTTATTCATGTTTCAAGCAGGAAACACACACTCTAGATCAGCATGATAATAACAAAAAAAAAAAAAAACCTGCAGAAAGAGATCATACCACAAACCTCTCCCCCAGAGAACAGGGAACTCAAGGCAATTGTCAAACTGCATTGATTGTTCCACACAATTAAAATCTGGTTTATAGAACACAATCAGTATTTAATGATAAAAATGTGTTAAAGTTGAGCTTAAAAATACTAATTAAACAGCCTTTTCTCAGTGGCTGCAAGAAGAGTATGCCTGCCATATTTATAAATTCTAACTTTTGGGTTAAAAAAATAATCTGTTCCCAGGATTGTAAAAAAAATCTGTCAAATATAAAATGAGACAATGCCGTCATTTGATGTCTACATACAGTCTGTGCATACTTGATAATTCTCATATGACAGCAACACAAAATAACAAATCTCTGGCTGCTACTCAGAAAGTACCAGGCAACACTAAATGGACAACTACCCTTATCCACTTCTGCTGGCTACTGCTGTGGACAGTTACAAGAAGCAGCAAACACTGTAGTAAGCTCTGAGGGAGAAAAAAAAGAGCAAACATTTCTGTTTCCATCTCCATCAGTCAGATGGCTTCAGATGCCTCCCCTTGTAATTAAACAGCAAAGGAAAGAGACACATACCCACAGAAAACCTATCTCAGCATCCACTGTAATGCCAACAAGCTCTGGGTTTGACAATCTGCCAAAGTACTACTCCAGAACAAGGGTCACCCCACTGGCTCCTACTTTTCAGCTCTGCCTAGAATTTTCAGGCTTTCAAATAAAATATGAAGGTGTTTCATTCTGCTAGCTCACTCTCATTTTTCTCCAGTCACAGCAAATAATATTAAAAGATGTTATCTTCCCACCTGATGTCATCAGAGCACATATTACATTGGCTTTTCACTGGCCATCTGGTAAAGAAATTTGCAGAGAATGGCAAGAGGCAGTGCTTTTTTCTATGAATACCAGCCCTTTTTGTGATCATAGGCATTGCATGTGCAGCCTAAACCTTGTGCAGTACAGCTGGTGGACAAAGCTACAGGCTTGAAGCCAAAAGTTTCACTCTCAGTACATTGTTTTTTGAATTATCATGGTAGCACTAGTTCCTCAAAAGCCAATCATTAACGTCTCACTTTTATAACTAACATCTACTTATGGCCAGCTGTCTTCTAACTCAGAGACCCCAAGACATCTCCTGTACCTTTCCTTCATTCCAGAGCTACTTAGCATGCTGCCGAACTTAATACTGCCAAAGTGGACAATACCATGGCATTGCCCTGGCGAACCTGAAGTTAGCATAACTTCCACAGAATCACAGAATGGTTTGGCTTGGAAGGGGTCTTACAGACCAGCTAATTCCACCCCCACTGCCAGGGAACACCTTCCACTAGACCAGGTCGCTCAAAGCCCTAACCAACCTTGAACAATTCCAGGGATGGAGTATCCACAATTTCTCTGGAAATTACCTTCTCTAGAACTTCTGGACAAGCTATCTGACCCTTCCCCTTCTTAGCCACTCACTGATACCAGGTGCCTCCAATCCACCTTCCTTGATGTAAACAGTCATTAGGGTTGCAAATGAGGGAAGCAGTTTGGAAATACTCCAGAGAAGGTAAGGAAAAAGCAAGCTTAACACCAGTCAATTCCCAGATCCTGTTTGCTGTATGGCTGCATAAACAGTTGTGCTGCCACGAGGACAAAGCTGAGAGGAAGAAACAAGGGGTTGAGGCTTGAAGAGGACAGGATCACTTTTCTCAGTAGCAGTGCCAACTTAGGCTGGCTGAAAGTCACTACAGCCGAAGATGGAAAATGAGATTGTCTGAAAAATACTTTCTAAGTTAATACACAACACAAGGTTCATATAACCACTATGAAACAGAAGTGCATAAAGATCTTGAAAGCATGCAAGGACAGCATCAATTCTATAACAAACAATTAAGAGCTTAGAAAGAAGACTTTTAGAGCTAGCAACGTGCTGCTTGACTTCACCCACTCAGGATTAAGCTTTAGCACAGACCAACAGCTAGATACCTGCACAGGCTTAGCCAACCAAGCCTGGGCAAACTGATAACAAAACTCAGGGTGGGGGGCAGGAAGGTGGGCATAAGAATCCACCTTTTCCTTTTGGTACCTTAATAAAACCTGACTGTTAATCAGGCACTTGTGAATCACATCGCTAGCTCTGCATTTACTACCCTCACTGTAGTTCAAAATCATGTGCTGAGTAATGCTCCTGGGAGGGATATATTCTTTATTAATGATAACAAAGTTTAAAAAAATCTTAACAAGTATAACTAAAAATTGAACAAGACACGTTCACACTAACAACTTCTTTCAATAGGAAGACTTTACCTACAGTATCAGTTTGATTTAATTCAATGCACATAAGGGCACTTTCCTCATGAGGAAAGAAGGAAAGCCATATGGATAGAGCTGTAGTCAGAAACAGCCTTCAAAATGTAAATTTATGTAGTACATTGCACATTCACTGGAGTACTAGGGATTCACTATCTTAAAGTAAAATTGTTTTACAAACTCATGGTACCAGTACAGACCTACCCCAGAAATAAATTTGATTCAGCATCTTCTGCCAACAGCATGAACCTTAGTTTGCCTCAGTCCATACTGCCAAACTCCTAAAAGGACATTTGGGCTCCTCCCCGGCCAGAAAATTATCCCCTCCACGCTCTTGCTGCGTGCTCTCCTGGCAGAGTAGAACCCACAGCAGTTGCCAACAAGTTAAGCACAGTTACCTCCATTGGGATACTGCCTGTCCTAAGCCTTTCCTTAAGCCACAGCTATGAATGCAATCTAAACGCCTCCATGCTCTCTGTGGAAGTGTGCTGCCTCAAATAAAAGGGTTAATATACCGAGAAATTTTCAGTAGTTTTCTTACTATTTCCCACCCTCCCCATTTAAGAAAACCCAAACAAACAAAGAAACCCTAGGAGCTGTTCAGTACATGCAGTAAGCCAGCTAACTTGCAACTGCAAGAGTTCTTCCCCCAGTTTGTGAAAGCTGAGGAGAAGGTATTCTGACTTACTCAACCAAAGGACTGTTATCAAAAGGCCTTTTTCTCGTTGTCATCTTGCTAAATTGATTATCCAACCGACTTGTCCACCCACTATTGCTCACATATGCTAAATCAGAAAGAAGTCTGCTGCACATTTGATGTGTTAGCCAAAGCCGGCTAGATAGTCAGGAAAACACAATCTTACTGTTAAGTCTTTTTTTCCAGTTGGCACTTTATCAAAAATGTCCCCACCCAAACCTAGCCTTGTTTGTAGCACTACTGCATATGCCTGAGCACGGCCACGTGTCCTTAGAGTGACCCGTGAGCACGACAGGACCCGCTGGTCACGAACGATCGCTTCTGTGCCACGGGGGTCTGAGGAAAAGCACCATCCTCCACTATTCCATTCCCGCCCGGCACTGACAGCACCGCTGGGACGCTCTAACACAAATCCTGATCGTGGAGCAAACCGTGCCCTTGGCACTGAGCTGCTGCAGGATGCGAGGCCTCCCGGTGGAGGATGGCCCGGGAAGAAAGGGGCCTCATATCGCCGGGCACTGCGTTCCGCAGAGGCTGATACCCCGGTCTGGCAGGGGCTGGCAATGCACCCCATGGCCAGGCAGGGCTCTGTGTCCCCACCACCCTCCCTTTCCGCGGAAGCCAAGGGCGCTGCAGCCGCCTGAAGCTGGAGGGGCACACCGGGACGAGCCCGGCGGGCACGGCCGGCCCCGGGCGGGCTGCCCCGCGCCCCGGGTGGGCATGCGGAGGCTGCGGTCCCGCAGCGCCCCGCAGGCAGCACCCTGCCCCGCCCGGGCACACCAGCCCCTCCACGGCTGCGGAGCGCCTGGGGTCCCGTCCGGCGAGGAGAGGACAGGAGCCAAGCGGGGAGATCCCGGGGAGCGCCCCCGCCCGCTACCCCCACTCGCCTGGTTGGGGTCGGTGGCCCGGAAGACGTGGCAGGCCATGGGGGAGTCAGGGTTGTCGGGCTGCGCCTTGATCAGGTAGGCGAAGTAGGTGAGGTCGTGGCTGTTGTGGATGAAGCGGGCGATGTGCTGCGCCTTGTGCTCGAAGATGAAGACGGCGGGCGCGGGGCTGGCGGGGCGGCCGGGGCCGGCGGCGGCGGGGCCGGGGCCGGCGGGCACGCAGCGCAGCGTGGGCGAGCCCAGCAGCAGCAGCACCTCGCGGGCCGGCACCCCGCTGCCCGGGGCGCCGCAAGCCTCCTGTCGCTGGCCGCGGCGGCGGATCTCGGCCACCAGCCACGGCAGCATGGGCAGCGTGGTCCGCCTATCCAGGCACGACGAGCCCACGTACCACAACCTGAAGCGCTTCTCCCCCGGCGGCGCCGGCTGCAGCTCGGGCTCAGGCTCCAGGGGGTGGGAGAGAGGCTCGCCCTCCCCTCGCTTCTCCATGGCGGGTGTCGGGCGCAGGACGCGGGGCTCCGCTGCCGCTTCCCCCGGCGCCAGGTGCAGCCAGCGGGGCCTGCGCTCGGCCGGGACCGCCGCTAGACGCGCATCCCGCCGGGCACGTCCCTGCCGCCGCGCCGCCTCCTGCCTGCCCGCGCGGGGTCAGCCCGCGGGGCGGGGAAGGACGGCCGAGACACCCCACTCCTCCTCCTCCTCAACGCCCCGGGGCGGAGCGGCGGGGCTACGCCCCGAGCGGGCTCCGAGACCTGGCCACCCCCGCCTCAGGGGCGGGACGGCCCCGCCAAGCCGGGCCCCAAAGGAAAACACAACGTGCGCTCCGCTCCCGGTTCTGCCCAGTGCTGCCGGCCTCCCTGCTGCCGCGGACGCTGGGCTCTGCCTGCGGCTCGCAGCGTGGCTGGCCGTGAAGGGAGAGGCAGGAGGAGGAGATTCGCAAGGGGAGGAAGGTCGCCGAACGGCGGAGAGGAGGAGGTGGGGAGGCTGCCGGGCTCGCCTTCCCGCCCCGTTCGCAGAAGCTCCCGAGCGCTGTCTGAGTTGGTTTTGATTCAGACGAGTCAGGAGTCGCTGGGGAGAAGGGTCTCGGCAAGGAGCGGAGTCCCGGGGCACCTCCTCTCCCACAGCCTCCTGTGCCCCGGCTGGTTCTCCCCTGCGAGGAGAAGCAGCCGCGCCGCGGCCGTGCCTACGGCAGCCTCCCGCCGCGTACTGCTGAGTCAAGAGTTTAATTACGGCTGATTTTAACTCTCTTTTTTTTTTTCCCCTAAGCTTGTTTCCTCCTTGAGCTTTTAATCGGGGGGGTTTCCTCGTCGCTATCGCCATAACATCTCTTGTCAACGACAAATCCGCCACATGCTGTAGATGTTAGTAACTAGCCTCCTCCAGCTGAGAAAGTAGCTGGACAAGGCTTTGCCAGCCGTACAGCATCCGTATCCTTTCGGTAATTGCCAATTGTAGCGACTGTCCCCCTGTTCCAATCTGTAGCAGCAGCGGTGGTAACTCCCAGTACACGTTGTTATGGCCACCGTTTTAACCCTGCCTACAAATAAAAACAATCTGTAGCTTGAGCTGAAGAGCTGCTCTGTGTAATTTGAGACTGCATGATTATTTGTGCAGAGAAGGGTCATGTAGCGCTCAGGTCACAGCCCACAGTAGTCTGAACTGACAAAAACTGTCGCATTTGCAGTATTTTCATACTATTACAAACCACTCTGCTCATTTCCTGAGCAAACAATTTTGCTCTTTTTTTTTTTTTTTTTTTTTTTTTTTTTTTCAGTTTACCCATCTAGTTTATGCATTCTGGTTTATCGGTTGTAAATTTTAATTTAATATTGTTGTTTGGTACGACCTCAAATATATATTCTCTCATGGCATCCTACAACCCTTAAGGGACATCCTAAATGTCCCTTAAGGGTTGTAGGATGCCATGAGAGGAGCTAATGCAAAAAGTCTTCTGCAGGCTGAATATGTTCATATGAATATGAAGCATCTTTAATATGTACTGCAGTGGTACAAGTCAAAGCCAGACTGGACTTGCTTTCCCAAACTGACTGTTTTCATACTTGATCATCTGAACTACATTGTTGTGCAGTAGATTTTACAACCAGGGTAATTAGACGTATGATGGCCAAACTTTGTGGATCACAAACCTAAAAAATTTCTTCTCCCTTACTCCGCAGTTAGTATTAATCCTTTGGCTGGGAATGGTATTTAAGATTTTGTGCAAGAGCATTGCAGAATGACAATTGTGAGCCTCTCACCAGCGCACCTGGAAGAAGAGCTATTTGCTTTCTGGCAGTGCTGGCACGGGTTTAATGCTGCAGTGAGCTGCTCCTTTTCTGCCAGTTCAGTTCTGTGAGCCGCCTGTAATTGAAGTGACAGCGCTCGTAGAGAGAGCGCGGCTGGCACAAAGGGAGCGGGAATGACGGCTCGGGGTGAAGGGAGCAGCGAGGCTGCTCGCCCCTTCTGGCTGCGCTTGGCTAGACCATTCATCTAGAGCGTGAAGCTGCAGCTCAGTCACTTGAGCACAAACACCGATTTAACCTACCTGGGAAGTGAACTGAACACTGAGCTTGCCCTAGAACAGCGGCAGAACCCCCTCGTACATCCTTCTGCAATTGCTTCAGATGGGATAATCATTAAATGACTCCAATGAAGCAGCCTAAGGGGGAGGCTGCAACATACTGAATAGCTGCAGTAACACCAGCACCATCTCTGGGACTACTAGATCCCTTCTGGTTTATGTTTGTATGTGAACTACCAAAACCAGTTTGTGGATAGCCACCTAGGCTTTTAGGTGCTATGGCAATAAATGAATAATAATCAGGAAACTTGGAGACAATCATGTAAACACCTTAAAATAGCAAAAAAAAATCTTTGAAGCTATTACAGGTGCCTTGATGTTCTCGCATCATACAAATGGAACAAGAAATCTTCCCTTGAAGATGTTACAGAGATGTATTTTCAGCTGATAAGGATGCAGTTCAATTACTGCAAATTATCAGGTAGAAATGAAATTCTAAAATGTGAAAAATGAATGTGAAGCTCTGCAATTGTCACCACTGTGCTTATTTTGTAAAGCTATTTGCTTTTTCCTTCTGTTGGGCGATTTGCATAATATGGTATGATATCTGGTTATTTTGACTTTATTTTTGTTACTGAATTCTTTATACAAATCCCTTAGAAGATGAAATTAATTTATATAAATGCTACCACTAATATTTTAAGTACCTTCAAATTCTCAGATGTTCATCCAAAGTTTTCTTGCTTTCTTTTTGCTTCAGCTATTTATGTCTCTATGAATCGATTCTTCGTAGTAATCCCTTTTAGCTGTCCATTACTTTTATCCATTTACTTCATCATTTCTTATCCTTTAATCTGCCTAACATTTTTTATCCTCTCACCTCATTAACAGTGTTTCAGTAGGAAGTAATTTCTTTTGTTATGTAACTTTTCTTCTTAAAGTTGGTCCCCTCTTCTCATTTCTTTTCACTTGTAAGATTTCATGTACCTTTAAGTTAAAGATTCCAATTTCTCTCATATTGAGAACAGTGCTCCTTAGTCCATGACATCAGACATGTCTCTCATGTAATTTCTAGTGTTTAAACTATAATGGTAATAAAAGTACCTTTCTATAATTATTTGCACAAGGTAGTTAGGAATTAGCATAAAATATATAATCCTTATAGCACAGTTAATGGGAATCAAAAACTTTGGGACAGAGAAGAAAGCAACTTTCCACAGTCCTTATCCAAAGAGCTTTGAAAATACATGTCTGTTCTTGATGAAAGAACAGTTTTCACCCCAGATCATCCCAAACAGAAGTGTAAATGCAGTACCCATGCCAAAGACACGACAGATGAAGTCACTGGTGAGGAGCCACAGTTTTTTTAACAATTCCTTTATTATTATTATTTTCATTAGCATTAGCTTTGGCCAAGCTCCTTGAAACAATTGTAAAATCCAAAGGGAGCACTCTATTGGAAGATATGAAGTCCATAAAGTACTATGGGCAATAATTGCCACAGCATGTGCTGCAAGTGAAACCAGCCACAGACCAATCAGACTTTTTTGAATTGTTGATTGCCATTGTTTTTTGTTCCAAACATAGACATAAGATGCAAAACCTCTTAAAGTAAGGGATATTACTGAAGTGTCCAAACACAAATAAAGGTAACTGTTAAGTGCCTCTGAACATTTTGGATTTGATATGCTTGATATGCTTGTCAGTGGAGTACTACATGTAAAGGTTATTTTTCCAAATAGAACAGAGAATGTATTTTCTTTCTGTTTATTAGAGGAAGTATGTTTAGTTCTCTAAGACCATACCTTGCTAATACATGCTTTTTCTGCACATGGCACCACAGCAGCCATTTCATAGGTCATATCTGGGTCTTCAGTTCATACTCAGTGTTAAAGGATTTAGACCTGTAAAATGGTAAGCAACCACAGCTCTTTGCTCTTAAGCAGCAAAGAGACCTCAGCACCTCACACGATCAGACTGTTAATTGCTAGTAATTATCCATCCCCTTAAGCTTTCTAGCCACAATTTTAATTGCAGAAAAAATATTAAGTTATTAGAGGAGCTGTAGGCTTGACTTTACAATCCCATAATTTATGCATAACTTCAGTCACCTTGGACTATTATTTCAGTAATATGCCCTGAAGCTAGAATTGCTTCTGATTCAATTGCTTTTCTAAGGATGAGCTCACTTAACTGTCTGGGAATTCAAGGTCCATTTCCATATTTACTTTATTGGTTTTGTTTAAACTAGTCATATTTTATTTTACTTTCAGATCACCTTTTTTTTCAGATCTGAGATATAAGCATTTTTACTTTAAAAACTATTTAATTAATTTAAACTACCTGGTCTTATTTGATGACTGTAATGAAATAACTTCTGGAAATACAGTTGAAGTACTAGAAAGTTCAGTAGACTGGACATATTACCAGGGCTTTAAGCTTTAGCTGCTGGACAAACTCTGGTGCCTCTTCTTTTAAAGTACATAAAAAACCTCACTAGAAATAATGAAAATTGTATATTTTGCAGGATGTATAAAGATTACAGTAGCTTGAAATGTAATGCAAAAGTTTTGAATAAGACATATTGGTCTTGCAGAGATATGTCAATAGCAGAGGACAATTGCTGCAATTTTTAAACAATAAAAAATGATGAAAAATTAATCTGACAAGCGGTGGGTTGGTTTTAGTGTTTACTTCTTAAATGGCACTAATCGTTTTTGATCAAAATGACAGACTGAATTTGTTCTGCCAACAAGACCCACTCCAAAACAGATTTAGGGGAACTGGAATGAACAAACTTCATAAGAGAATAATCCCTAGCTAGAAATTTAAAAAACATCTCTAGAACTTAAAGCAACCTGGCACATTTTATGTCTGTGTTCAGTGTATTGTTATTCAATTTAATGTAGCACTGATTAAGAGAAAGCATTCATTAAATTATTATACTTCTCTTCAAAGAGAAATTTGACTGGGGAAAGACTTTTACTTAAGTCATTTTTTCATATCATAATCATCCCATGAAACTTTCCAGCACAGCAGACTTTGAATCCAGTGAAGAACCACAACACATTTTATTTAAAACTAAGTTTTAACCTGGAGTCCTACGTGATCACAGCATCTTTCCATGCAGAAGTATTTGAAATTTGTTGGAGTTTTTGGTTTTGGGTTTTTTTAATAGGTCTCCTGCCCCCCCAAACTGCATCACATCAGCTTACCAGAATCCCTGTTGTTGAGGTTATACTGAGTTTGGTAGCTGTCAGCAGCTCAGATCAGCTGCAAAACTAGTTACTGCAGGAGATAGAGCAACATGTGCAACAAGAACTTCCATATTCCCTACTATTTCTTTCGTAAAAAATGAGCCATTTACTTCTCTACTATTCCCCAGCCACTGCAGTAACAGTAACATACAAAAAAGGAGAAAGAAGAGATGAAGTACTGTGACTACTGGAGTCTACTTCTCTCCTAACAGTGCCTACTACATCTACCTCATTTGTGATTGGGAAGGGATCTTGGTCTGCTCCAGTCCTCTAGCAATGGAAACTAAAACAGAATTTCTTGTCATGGCCAAAGTTAAAAAGAACACATTGATATTATGTCACAAATATATTATTACAAAGGATGAACCACAGGCTAGAAAGGTTTGTGAATCTGGACTAGAGTGCAGAAATAACACAGAAGAGAGGATGCTTTGAAAGGCAACAATACTCCAAAGGGCACAAATTATGTCTCTTCAAGAGGAAAATGCAAATACCATTATGATTTCAAGTGTATTCAAGTATTATTGCAGCTTCTGCACTTGGTACTGTATGTGTGTAAGAGAAGGTACAACTTAGCATGAACAGCAGGGCACCAGTAGGCTCAACACAATACCAAGAATGGTGCCAGTGTAGCTGCAAACATGAAAAAAAAGAACAGATGGGAACTCCTTAATCCTCTTTCTCACCGTCCTTGACTCTCTCCTAGGTAAATCGACATCTGTTGTCTTGACTCAGTTGGCTGCTGAGTATCTCTCATCTCCCCCCACTCCCAACTGTGAGAAGCAGCGTGCCACAGCACACCAGTGATTCATGCCAGACATGCGTTACAGTCCTCATTTTAAATGTAAACTTCAGCACCATTCTCAAGCTTCGTGTCTGGCTGCAGCATCCAGGACTTCCCTGCTCAGCAGCATCACTGGGAAGGAAGCCTGTCTTGCTTTAATTTGGGCAAGCTCTCAGATGAATATTTTTTTTACAAACACCTGTAAACTGACAAAGGCTCAGCTGCGATGACATTCATGGGGAACAGAAAAATTCTTTTCAGCTTCAATAATACCAAGAACATCTGAAAATGACTTTTCAGATTCAGAGGTAATTCATAGTGTAATTCAGCACCCAGGCCACTTTCAGTGGTATTCCTAAAAGTGGCACAAATACACTGATAACTAGATTACATAACAGAATATGGAAGAATTTTAGACTGGTCAAACAGCATGAAAACTTTGCACAGACAAATGCAAATACTTTTTCTATTATCAAGATACAGATCTAGAAAAATCTCCGTGACAAATGTATAAACAGGGAAAAGAGTAAAATGAGAACAGGCCCCAAATGCAATATGATACTATTTGAAGACCAAGTCATAATGCAGAAATGTTAGTATAATTAAGTTACAGATTTAAACTGCTGCAAATATGCAGTGTATGGTGTGTATTCTGTTACCATTAAAATGCTGAATGTTGTTTATGTAACTGGAAATCTTTGTGTTCATCTCGATAATAATTAAAAAAATAAGTTAGTTAGTTTCCCTATAATGTAAGAAGTGGGATGGAGGTTATGGTGACATGAATTTATAGTTCCAGATCAAACTACAGAGGTTCCCAAAAGCCAGAGGTCCTCATCCTATAAGCACCCTGAAGCCAGACATGGTGTCAAAGGATTTCTGTGAGGCAGGACTGTATGTGGCACTGCCACCTGGTGACTGATGCTGGGACAAATCCTCTGGAATTATTATCTAGCACAGAGACTTATTGTATGAAATAATAAATTTTCCTTACTTTTCCAAAGCTCATTATGTGAAGTGCAAAACTAATATTGAAATTTCCAATTTATATAAACATAACAATATTTGTAATGTAAACGCTGACAGTATTTGGAAACTATAGTACTTACACAAAGGGTTCTTGAACCAGGGCAGCTTTGTCATTAGCCATAGCAGGTAAATGCAGTTCAGGGAAAATACTAAAATTAGCCTTCCTTCATGGAGAAGATCAGCCATCTCAGCTTCCTTATTTTCTCAGTGACACAAACTCATACATAATTAAGAGACATTTCCCAGTAACTCAACTAAATGCCAGGTCATCTCTCTACCTTCTCCCAGAAAAGCCTTGGAAACAAAAATCAGGAAGTCTTTCCAAGCATCCAGGACTGAGTATGAGGAATGCAGAGTACCATCCTTCTGACTCATGTGCTCCTATTGGCTAGGGAATAATTCCTTTTCTCCACAGGAGCTAGTAAGGGCTGGTTTGGATTTGTGCTGGAAACATTGTTAATAACAGTAGAGATGGGTTTTTTGTTGCTGAGCGGCTCTTACCGAGAGCCAAGACCTTTTCTGCTACTCACACCACCCCACCACTGAAGGAGCTGGGGGTGCATGAGTACTTGGGAGGGGACAGTTGGGACAGCTGGTCCCAACTGACCCAAGGGACATCCACTACCATAGGACATCATGCTCAGTCTATAAACTGGGGGGAACAGTTGGAGTGATGGTGTTTGTCCTCCCAAGTAAGCACTACACAGGATGAGACCCTGCGTCCCTGGGGATGGCTGAACACCTGCCTGTCCTTGGCAAGCGGGGAATGAATTCCTTGGTCTGCTCTGCTTGCCTGTGCAGCTTCTGCTTTACCTACTGAACTGTCTTTATCTCCACCCATGAGTTTTCTCACTTTTACCCTTCTGATTACCCTGTTATCCCCCAGCAGGAGGACTGAGCCAGCAGCTGTGGGGTGCTTGGCTGCCAGGTGGGGTTAAACCACAGCACCTTGTACACTCAAGAGCCAAGAGCAGATCTGTATGAGTGAGTGTGGCCACCGTGCAAAAAAAGCAAAAGTACAGGAAATATTTGGCCAAAATTTCACAGTGACAAGCAAATCCAGTAACGAGCTGGGTGAGCCTCAGGAAGGAAGCACTGCTACAGCATACCAGGCAAGCTGAGGTCAAGGCACTCAGGTCAGGTACTGACCTGCACCAATTCAGCTTCCAAATGAAGCAAATGCCTGGCAAGTCATCAGCCCAGCCAGCAGGTATGTAACTGTAGTAAAAATCCATCTGGGAAAGGAGCTCTACCATGAGCAACCACAGAATCTTGGAGGGGACAGAGACTGCTCAGTTTTAAGTGTTTCCCCCCCACAGTCCCCAGCCATTAGTCGAGGTTCTTCAGAGATATGGCATTTTTTTTCTCTGCAGGTAGATCAATTGACTCACAACACATTTTTGAGTTATTCTAGTACCTACAAGGTCTTAACAGAACCACCCTGCATGCCTCTGCAAAGGAGTGGAAATTACCCTCTCATTACACCTACAGCCAAGAGGGTAATAATAGATTCAAACAGGGCAATAATACATTCAAACAGGGCAAACAGGAAAAAGAAACTTTTTCCCCCCAGTTTATCACCTCTCTACCTTTGTTTTCAATTCATCCAAGGCAATGTGTCTTCAAGTGCTCAAATAGAGTGCAAAGGCTTATAAGAGGGAAGGTAAAAAATAAAGGGGGTGGGCTCACAATGAACAGGAAGGTCACATACCTTCAAAATGTGGTTTAAAAAAGGCAGTACAATTTTATGGAAGCAGAAACAGAGACATGCTTTTACTCGGCCTAAGTGTGCAGAAGCTAAATATAAAAACCACCAATGCACAGACATAGTCCAGCTATTTGTGCACTCCTCCCGTGGAGCTTTCTACAAAATAGCTTTTTGCAAGTGTGCTGGTGTGTTTGAACTGTATGGAAAAAAAAGTCATGTAACGAAGACAACAGTCAGGGCTCAGACATTCCTTCATTATTCCCTCCCCTGAATTTGTTGACTGTGCAAGACACCACCCCCCTCCTTCCTTCCGTCTGCTCTGTTCTAAGCAAATGTTGAAAAAAATAAAATGTTTACTTGTCTCCTAAATACAGCTAAGGAAAAAATCACTTGAATGTAATTTCCTGCAAAATTTCATTTATCTCACATGTCCTCTGCCTCTTCCTGGTTCAATACAACATTTTGTCTAGCTTTCAGTAATTGATACAAAGAGTCCTTGCAGCCTGCAGTTACCCATTAACTCCTTGGTAGCCCATCACAGAGAAAGACTGCATATGTCTGATCTTCATCCTAATTTAATAAGGAAAGAAATTTAGTCACTGTCGAGTCCTGAACTTTACTCATTGCAGTATCTGCTAGACAAACTTCCATGCAGTAGGCTTAAAACAAAACACAGACAAGCTTTGTTGTTATTACCTACATGTTTAATCACTGTCTTTGGACTTACAAAAATATTCATGTTATACAATTTTTATTAATCAACAATTAGAATAAGGAACACATAAGGACTCCTGATTTTCTTTGAAAAGATCTGGTTTCTGCACATATAGACAAACAAATCACCAGCTTGTTTGGACGTATTAGTATTGCTACCCTTAAAACTCAAGTTTTTTGTTTGGTTTCCTTTTAATAAAATACTTAATTCTTCCATTACTCAGTAGAGGAACTCCTGCTGATAGTGATCAGGACACATTTCAAAGGTTTGAGTACACAGCCAACTTTAAATCGTAACTCCTCTGAAAATTCTCAAGACAGTAAACTAGTATAGTATACATGTCCAAGCATCTTCCAGCCAGAATTATAACATGCTGGAATTCAGGGACATTTAAAAAAAATATTCATCAATACTTCTAGAATATCTGACTTGACAAAATAAAAGTCTTTACAAAGGCTGACAACTTTCTCCCCTCACTGATGGAGCAAGCAAAACTGCTAATTGGGTGTTTCCTCATTACCTTCCAACATCTACTGAATTGTTAAGACATGATTTAATTAAATCTTTTTTTCCATGCAGCTCCAATGAAGGCACAAATATTTCCAGCTATATGAAGAATTTATGTGCATTAGAACACAGAGGAAGTTATTTGTAAGGCTCCAGCTTTACTAAAAAAAGACAACCTTATTTTTTTCTGGAACTCTTGCATTGATGTAAAACAATTAATTCACTAGGCCAAAGCATGACAATGTTTTCCAGTTATAGCAGCCTTACACTCCAACTTCTGCACAGTAAAAAACAACAACAAAAGAAATCAGCTGCTCACATCACTTTTCCATACACATTTGTTTGCTCTATCCTTCAGCCCTGAGCCTTACAGAAAGACAAGGGAAGAGGCAAAGGGGAAGTGTGTTCCCAAGAGCATTTTGTGACACTGTACCAGGAGGATCCCAGAAATGAGCAATCTGCACTCCCTAGCCACAAAGCAGACACCTCAGACTTCAACCAGCATAAACAAAGTATTATCCAGATCCATGGACATGGCCAAAAACTTTTGTCAAAGCCAACACTGTTTCACTTATTTGGGCTTCTAATAAATTCCAAGTACTGTTTATATGCATCATGCACAATGCCTAAAATAGGGGCATTCCTGAAAGGATTGTAGCAAATGCAGCACACACAATGTGCTGCACTTTATTTTCATAGCACAAAAAGGCAGACATAACCTGTCTCAATGACTTTCATCCAGCTCTTAAAAATGTTAATTTAAAAAACAGATTTGACTTAGAAAGGTAGAGTAGATGTTCACATTTTAAGTGGGCTTGAAATAATTTGAGGAGCTGTCCCAGCTGAAGTTGAAGCAGAAACTTCAATCTGCATATCAGTGTGAATTAGCTCTCTCCAGATTTACTTGTTCTAGTATACCACCAACACATCTGGAGATGCAACAGTATTGCTCTCATCACATACCACAATATTTGCAGTGTGTTTTGTTTTCTGGAATATTCAAGGAAAAAAAATTAAGAGGCGAGCGTGCAAGCGCATTGGATTAATCACTCCCCTTTAGAAATGCCCCCATTTTCAACATCACAGTCAAAGTTTTGTTGGTCAGGACACCTTCTTAGGGCAACATGCAGAACACAGTCCAGTGGCTGCTTGTTACAGTGCAACGCCCAAAGAAATCTTTTAGTGTGGTCCTTTCTCTGATGTGCTTGGCTACCTCTCCAGACAGAATTTTCAAGTTTTCTCTTGACTTTTCTAGTTCAGAGGTTGAAGTGAGGTAACCAAATCAATATTTTAATTTCATTAGAAAGAAGACTTTAGACCAAAACATCAAGCAGAATGCCACAGATTAACAACGGATTAAATGAAAAAAAACCAAAAACCCATTAAAATACTTTTGAGTTAATTTTCCTTTCTACCTTTATGTAAAATTAGCCTCTAGGCTTCATTTCAGAGAATTTTGAAATGAAAAATTCTCAGAAAAAACTTAATGTATTAATCCAGTCATTATAAGCCCAGGTGGTGGGAAATAAATATTTGAAATCAACAAGCTGTTAGGACAAGTACAGTCTCCAGTTAAAAAGACTGGAAGCCAGATCTGCAAATAGCTGCAATCAACATCCCAACAATGCTGTTCTTCAAGAGTAGCTGTATGCCTGTAACTTTATACTCTCCTTATATGTAATAATACTGTTGAGTCCAAGCCCATCCTAATTTTACAGATAAAAACATTAACGTGGGATTTACACTTCTGTCAGTATCTTCCCAGTCAACATTTTCAGATGTCTTTATGCACCACAGAATTTAGTGTGTAGTTTCTTACGTGAGTATTAGGAAGTCTACAGAGATGCTTCTCCTTACACATCCTGATCTTTTGTCTACCAGGATGAGCAAAGCTGGACACATTCTCACAAACACTGCAGAGTTGACTTCAAGTTATCAAAAGCGAAGGAATCTTCACAGCAATGCAAGGATGATGCTGACCAAGTCCTGTCAAGAAGACAAGGATACATACCTTGCTGAACAATGGCACTTTATTCCCTATGCAGAATGGAAAGTTTACTTGATCTTCCTCCAACATGTCACTGGAAATAAAAGTTCCCTTCAAACTGTTTCAAGAACAGATGCCATTTCCTTGAACTGTCTGACGAAGTTCTAAAAAGCAAGAATTGGGACAAATTTCAGTTGCTTGAAGAAAAGCTCAAACTGCAGTTCAAACTAGTGTGTTAGACAAAAAATACTGTCCATATTTCTCACTTTCAATGTACAGCTTGAAAATATCTGCTTTCCTTTCTATGTGCTGGCCGGCATTTGAGTACATTAACTATCAAACCTACGAAGGTGATGCCTTATTAGCATGGCATTAATAGGAAAAGGTGCTACAAAAGAAAAAAAATAAAGTAGCTCTCATGCCATAAAAATAAAAAAAAACCTTTCTCACATGAATGTTTCTACTCCCATCTGAAATAAACCAGACTTCTCAAATGTAGCATTCATTTCCTGAAGTAGCCAAAGAACAAATTATCAAACAGGCTTCAACCAGAATAAATACAACATTTTACAACACCCAAGAATTCAGAATATCCTTCTCAAATTTCTGCTAATCAAATTCCAAGGATCTATTTAAGTTGGTATGATATTCTAGGTGATGTACTGACCCTTTAAACAGGAATGACAATACAAGGGCCATGTTTATGCAAAACTAAAGTTACATAAATTCATAGATGGAGACACAGCAACTAAGAGTCAGTCATGATAAAGCAGACTGATCTCCATTCCTAATCATTAGCAATTTTTAGGCTTAAGCCAAGTTTTAGATTTTGAGGCTGGGGAACAGTTCCGTAGATCAAAAACATTCTATGAACTCCTAATATGGCAGAAGGAGAGCTGGCAAGCTCTAAAAGATTTTATGTCTTTGTTTGTTAGTTTATTTGTAGGAGAAATGATCAATTACTGCTCAATTGACATTTTCAGTTAAGTGAGGTAGAACTAAATACTCAAGTAAGTATTCTGTGTTTTAAACAGTTATTTAATGCTTCCTGTTTGCACGACTATACAAGTAAACAAGCAGCACAAACAGATGCACCAGGGTACACAGCTGACCCTCCCAACAATGGCACTGCTGTTTTCAGGACACTGAACATTCAAGTAACACTCAGAACAGACCTTGAACTGTGGGATCGTCATTTCAAAAGATTTGTCTGTTATTTGTCCTGAAGGGTCTGCCACTGTTAGTGTCACTGTGACATAGGGGTACTTCAGAGACCTGCAGGTGTCAGAGCTCATCGCAACTCCCAGCTTCCATTTCATATCTACAAACTACAAAGATGAAAATCGTTGGAAACAGTGTCACAGACAGAGATCTACCATTGCTATTCACTTGAAGGGATAATTCACAGACAATACAGGACATCTAGAGATCTTATCCAAATGGAAAACAAACATAAATATTCAAGTTTTATTATGACTACAAATCATCTGCCCTTCCCTTTAATGGTGAATAAATAGGTAATTTAATAAGTTATTTCACTTTATCTGTTCTCCTTATTCAAGTACAATCAACAGGCAAGTACACTCTTCTTAAAATTCTAGTAAGAGGAGCTTAAGCCACAGAGTTCACCCAGCTTGTATACAAGGCAATCAGATTTTTGACGGTTTTTTTTCAAAGTTTCAAAATCAGAAGCTTCTAAGTCTAAACCAAGTAATTCAGAATAGCAATAACAGAGAAAAATTATGGCATTTAATAACTACGTTTTAGATAAATCAAAGTACATAACAGATACATTTCAGACAAGCAAGTTATAATTTTTAGCCTTTTGTGAAGAAGAGCCTTTAGAAGTTTATATCAAGCCTCAGAAAAAGATCCTCCTTTCCTAAGGCTATACTCATTTAAACTGCTGTCAGGAAAAAAAAAATCTTAAAATTTAAACAAATTGCTACTTTTTCAAGTAAAAAGGGGATGCTGGAAATTGACATAAAGTACCTTTAAAAATAATATTTAAATTTAAGGGACACAAAAAATGAGCAGTCAAGTGGTGGTGTTAACAACTTTAAAGAACAATTTACACTTAAAACAGATTTACATAATGAGCTAATAGAATAGTCTGCCAGACTGACTGCCATTCATCTTCCCTAAGAATAGTACAAAACATGAATTTTTAAAAAGGCAGAAAATGTGACTTTATAATCCAAACAATAATATCAGAAAACTGTTCAGCACGCAGACAACCTTTATTGTATATGCTGCTTTAACCGAGTAGGTATTTGGCAACACGTAACTGTGCACACAGGTAGGAAAGCTTTCAGCAGCCCATCTACCTCTGCCTGCCTGACAACACAACACACACAGTGAGACACTGACATGTCTGAAACGTTCACCATCAGCTCTGCTGCTCTTTGTCCTTTAGTTACCTGCCCCACTGTGGCCGTAGTTGTTGCATCTTCTGACACAGCGATGGCTTTGCCCTGCTCGTTCCACACGTGCCGAATGACCTGAACCGCGTGTTTTGGCAGAGTGCTGACGCCACTGCCCAAGGAGGTGACGAGTTCCTCTGTAGAGAGGTTGTTCCTGGCTGCTGTGCTGCAACAGATACATCCAGAGACCTCGGCATCAATTTCATTCTCCACCACCTTAATACAATTCCTCATTTCACCCCAACGAGACAGCTTTTATTTCTACCTTACGTGTACTTTAAAACAATTCAGCAGCCCATGATTACTTTTTTTCCAGAACCTTATTGATCTTCTATATCCATGTGCAGAAAACAACAAGACCTTAATGTGCCTTAATATGCAGAGGCCTAGCCTTGCTGGGCTTGCACAACATCCAACATCAAACCAAAAATAATCACCGCCTCCAAGTGCTGCACCAACTGGAAGAAGGCTGAAGTCAGTGAGGGCTGTGTGTGTAGAGTTAAACAGTATCATTATTTTAGAAACAACTCAATTTAATTAAACACGCAGGTGGAATTGAAGAGCCACCAAAAGTAAGGACTTCAAGGTCACAGTATAATGGATACACTAACGGGAGTCAAATGATGCCACGAACCCTTCAACTGAAAAGGCAGCCAGTCTAAAGGAAAACTGCCTCTTGATTTCCTCTACAGAAACAAGTACACAAAAAATCCTTCTCTGTGTTTGCTCATGCAGGTTCACTCCTCCTAAAGAAGCATCAATACAAGAGAAAGTGAGTTAGTCCTCCAAGTAGCATGGTTGAATATAACTTCAGATATTCTTTTTTATAGATGGAAAACTAGTATATTAAATTTCTACTGATATTTTCCTGATCTGTATTAATGTTACATAAAACATTTAGATACTATATATTAAAAGGACAAGCAAGATCTTGAAAACTTTATCTTTCTAAAAATAGAAACATTTATCAACTAAAAATACTTCCTAAAAACTTAATTCATGGCAGAATGCAATATTATAAGCTCTGTATCCTTCAAAAAAGCACCAATGCCGATTTCTGATCTCCAAGAAACAAAAAGTTTTTAAAATACACTTTTTCCAGGATGAGCAAAAGCCCATCTGACTTTTGGCTTTTTCCAGGATTGTCAAAAGCCCAGCTGACTTAGCTTTAAAAGTGAGCTTAACTTCCTCTATCTTGCCACTTAGGTCTAGAGCTTGCAGATGGCATCTCAGAACCATTTCCTCTTTTTATTTTTAATTACAAAAAGTGATACTATATATTAAGTAACTACACTATTTAATAATCAAACTAAGCCCAGGTGCTCTTTTCTGTGTACTGAGACTTACAAACTTTTGCCTTTTTCCCAAATCAGTTCATTTTATACTGACATTTGATATAATTTTCTCTACCACCATTAAGTTGTGATGGAAGGGAAAGACATGGTGAAAAGTAAATTATTTTGTGCTTACCTAAATAGAAATGAAAGAGTGTTAGCTACTTTTGCCAGGTCACCAATATTAATGTCAACCCCCGATGTTTGAATTCTCTAAAAACAGAATGTTCAAATAATTACAAATAATAAATAATGCATTAGTAAAAGCATCTTTGTATATACAAACACACAAGAAACCCCACATCAGTTTGGGAATTCACAAGGGCTGGTGTGCCAACTTACCTGACACAATTCAGCTGTATTTATACCTGGGATCTTATGGTTCAGATGCTCGATTATTTGTTCACACTGTGGAAAAAAACATGTTTGAAGACATAATTTATACAAAAATGGACAAAGAGAGTGTATAGTGCAGAGTAAAGACTGAAGTAATTGAAATGACTGATTTTAAAATTCCATCAAAGCCAAGGAAAGAAAACGAAACAAACCAAGACTTTAGTTTCTACCTCACTATTGCTAATTAACACACCAGTTTCTTATTAACTGTTCAAGTGCACACTACAGTAAACAAGCTAAATGTTTTTTTAGACGAATTACCTTGGTATAGCATTTAAATTACAGACAAAAACAGATGTTTAGAAGTCTTCTGTGATAAACATAAATTTAAATCAAACCCATTGCTCTTAGCAGGACAGATCTGTTTCATGAGTCAATTCAAGGTTCCCTCTGCATCACACAAAACCTAAAACAGCTTAAATAAAAAGGCTTCCTGGAGCGCTAGAAGCCTTTCCCCATCCCATTTATCGCCCTACTTACCAGCTCTGCAAAAAAGTCTTGAGGTATTAAACGAATCTTATCTGCTGCACCACCACCATCTGAAAAACAGCAGCGATCAGAAGCAAATACATAAATAAAATGTTACAGCAATAAATCAAATCTTTCCCTGAAGAATGCCTAGGCCATCACGCACGCGTTACCGTCACTGAACTCAGTCAATTTTAACTTACATGTCCCCAGAGAAAGCCGCGGCTGCCCTCGCCCCCCACTCCCCTCCCCGGCTCCCGCCGCCCTCACCCAGCGCCACCAGCGCCCTCGCGAGCGCGCCCGCGGAGCCGCCGGCCATGGCGCCGCGCGCCCGCCGAGCCCCGGCTTCCGCACACGGCGCTCCCCGCGCTGATTGGCTCCCAGCGCCCCCAGAGCGAGGCGGCGGCAGCGGCGCCGCGCTGATTGGCTGCGGCGCGGGGAGCACGCGCTCCTCCCGCCGCGCTGCGGCCGCTGCCCCACCCTCGCGGAGCGGCCGCGGGAGGGTGGGGGAAGGGCAGCACCACCCCGGAGCCAGGCACGCTCGGCTGGCGCTACACGGTGTGCGCAGAGAGTGGTTTGCTGACAGGGTTTTCTTGGTGCTCGTTGTCAAAGGCGCAGGCACGCAAATCACAGAACCATAGAATGTTAAGCGGTTGGAAGCGGCCCTAGAGATCATTCAGCCCCAATCCCCTGCCATGGGTAGGGACACCTCCCACTAGATCAGGTTATCCCACCCAACCTGATCTCCAGCATGTCACGGATGGGACATCCACAACCTCTCTGGGAAAATATTCCAGTGCCTCACCTTCTTCGCAGTAAAGAATTTCTTCCTAATACCTAACCTAAATTTCCCCACTTTCAGTTTGTACCTATGCATTCCCCCTCGCCCTGTCACTACATTTCCTGACGAAGAGTCCCTCTCCGTCCCATGTACATCCCCTTCAGACACTGGAAGGTTGCCATGAGATTTCCACGCCACCTTTTGCTCTCCGGGCCGAACAGCTCCAGCTTCGTCAGCCTGTGCTGGCAGGGGAGCTGATGCCTGTTCCATACAGGGTGTGTGTTCCACATGGGGTCACTTGGTACCGAATGACCATGCTTTGTACAGGTGGACTCTGCAATCAGCCCATATGCCTTCAAATAAACTGTGGTTTGGGGGTGACTTGTGTAGGTAAACTACGTATAGGTAAACTTGTGTAGGTAAACTTCAGCTTTATGGGGAAATAACCACCTTTTGTAAAACTACAAACAGTACTATGTTAAATAAGCATTTCATACTGATGTTAACGAAGTTTGGACTGTGGCTGGAATACTAAGGCAACACTAACCCTTCAGCAGTTTCCCTTATAAAAATAATACTTTTACACTTCTCTAGTATCAGTTTTACATTTGCTTTTAGCCTTTTTAATATATATAGAAAGAATAATGTTATAATCTCAGTAGATCAATTCTGAGGCTGTGACAGTAGTAAACCATAAATCGTCCCACAGCAGTGGTGACTAAGCTCTATGCATTTTCAGTAAGTGTTAATGAAAGAATTGATGCCTATATAACTTAGATCAAAGTTACAAAGTGCTTATATAGCTTGAGTTATGAGATATCAATATAACATAAATCATGATGTTTTGTATATCCATATAACTTGATATATCTATATGACCTGAAATATCTATATAACCTAAATAATGACTTTTTATATGCCTATATAATCTGAATTATAGCTTTTTTAAAATAATTGAATGCTAGTATATGGTTAACTAGTTGCTTGATGCTGAATAGACAAGAAAAAGAAGAAAAAGCTCACCACGTGGGTAGCTTTAGAGATTGATAAGTATAGCATTAATGAAAAATTGGCTACTACAAAGCCAATTAGCCACAAAAAAAAGAATTTAGACCAGTTCAGACTAGACAGACCAAGGAACACCATAACTGTGCATGCTCCAAAGACAAAGCTGAAAAGTTCAGATGTGAAGAAGACCTTGGAAGCCTTCATCAAAGACCCCTGACGACCCTCAAACTGGGGAGATGCAAGCACAGTGCAAAAGAACGATCTAATAACCATGAGATCATACTGTGTAAATTAATTCTGGCGTGTATGTGATGATGCTGTAGTGACATAGTGCCACTAAGCAACACTTACTGCATAAATACACCCCAGCACTTGACAAATGTGGGTGAGTTAGGTGGAGAAATCCCCCTCACCACCAGCACTGCAACAAACAAATACCTGCTCTATTAGACATCAGTCTGTGGGGATTTATTTCCAGCCTATCTTTCAGGCATCAAAATCTGTAATATATTTCAGAAAAAGACTAACATTAGGGAACATGGTGTGTTTTTATAAGCTTTATACATTTATGACCTGTCTGATCTTGGCCTCTCCCTTCTAAAGTATCTAATTAAGTGTGCAAATGATTTTGAGCAGTCTATGTCTTTACGATCTCATGGTTGTTAAAATACTGGCAATGTATGCATCACTGAGATCTGTCTCTGATGCTGAGGACTTAACAATCTCTTTGTTCTTAACATACCAAACTCTTAATACATACTTTGTTATCTAGAGAACTTTACATATTACTTTATATTACAATTTCATTAAGTCTCTCAGTAGTGCCCTTAGCACTATGACTAATACTCATTATGGTACTTTTCTTTCTTACTTTCTATCTCCAACATGTGGAGATGGGAGCTGAAGTTTAATATCTTGGTGGTTAGGTAATTACAAAATAATTTGCCAAAATTTTAAAATATTTTGGTTTATTTTAATTGGCATATAAATATGCATTACATGTTTTAATTTGGAACAGAAGTTGGTGAAATATGAATGGATTTTGGCTTGTCAGCCTATCTGTGTAAAAGAGGCTGACCCCAACCTGTCTACAATCTCTTTCCAAATAGCTGTAAAGAGTAATAAGGTCCCCTCCCACCCTGAGCCTCCTTTTTTTCCATGTTAGGCAAGCCCAGCCTCATGGGATGTGCTCTCCAGACCCTTCAACAGCTTTGTTGCTGTTCTCTGGATTCGCTCCAGCACCTCAATGTCCCTCCTGAACTGTGGATTCCAGAATGGACACAATACTGGAGGTGTGCCCTCACCAATGCCATGATGTGTTCCTTTTAGCCTTTCTGAAATAACTTGAAAGAAGGCATTAACACTAAATCTGGTATGTGTACATATATGAAATGTAATCACACTGTACATATGTTTTAGATTGTGCTTCATCTTAGCCAAAACACCAAGAAATGCCATGTTTAATGGGATGGGAAGTATGATGGGATTTGTAGCTACAGAAGATAAATGTTTTTAATCGTGTTTAACACATCTTGCAGTAATTTTCAGGAAGGTGTATGGGGACCTCACCACCCAAGTCCTCGCTGCTACACTGAGGTCTTCTCAGGCAAGATGAAGCCAGGGGAGCAAGCACTGACCTTTTCTCTCTGGCAATCAGTGCTAGGACCTGAGTGAACGGCCTGAAGTTGTGTCAGAGGGGGTTTAGGTTAGATAACAGAAAAAGGTTCTTCATCCAGGGGGTAGTTGGGCAGTGGAAGAGGCTCCCCAGGGACGTGGTCACCAGCCTGGCAGCGTGCAAGAATCGTCTGGACAATACTCTCGGGCACATGGTGTGACTCGTGGGGACGTCCTGTGCAGGGCCGGGAGCTGGATTCCATGATCCCTGTGGGTCCCTTCTGACTCAGAATATTCTGTGATTCTGAGGGGTAATTTAGTGCCACTGCTGCTCAGCAGTTCCTCTGGCTCCCTTTGTCCCGCCTCGCCCCGTGGCCTGCCCCGTCCCCGGCGAGCGTATATCGCTGAACGCTGCCTATGCCTTCCCGCAGCGGTTCAGCTCAGCTGCTGGAGGCCGCTTCGGAGGGGCCGGGCTGCCGGGGCGCTCGGCGGGCGCTCCCGCGGCCCCGCCGTGCCCGGCTCCGACTCCAGCTCCGGCTCCTACCATGCCCCGACCCCGAGCGGCCGCGCCCTCCGGCGGCTGCAGCGCGCCCCGCAGGCCCCGGCGGCGGCGGGGGAGAGGAACCACCCGTTGCCCTGTTGGGAGAGTCCATTGCCGGGGGAGCCAAGAGGGCGGGGAGAGGGGAATCTCCCGGGCCTCGCCGCCCGGAGCACTCCGGGGACGGACGGCGGCCACTGCCGAGCGCGCCGTTCCGGCCATCAGTGCGAAGCGGCGCAGCGGTGCGGGCGGGCGCCGGGCGGTGTTTCCTCCTTCGCCCGCCCCCCCTGCGAGGCGCGGCGCGGTTACGCGGCCCCGGGTCAGGCTGAGGCGCGGCGGCACCGTGAGGCGCTGTCAGAGCCGCGCTGAGAGGTCCGCCCAGCTCCGCACCGGGATCCGCCGCCGCCGCTGCCATGGAGCCCCATCGCTGGCTGCCCCTGGAGGCCAACCCCGACGTGAGTGCCCGGCCTGGGCAGCGGGGCGCTGCCGTGCGCGGGGGCTGCCCGCCCGACAGGCTGCCTGCTGTGGGGATGGCGGGAGGATGGCGGAGGGGAGAGGGCAGAGGGCTCCGGGCCGCGCCGGACCGCATCGCTTCTTCAGGGGTGGCTGGTGGAGGTAGGGATGGAGGAAGGTCTCATTCCTTGGATCCGGCTGAGTCTTAACTACCTTCTGTTTTTTGCTTTCTTTTCAGGTCACGAATCAGGTAAGAAGCTTTTATTTGAGATAACCTTTAGTCTCTGCAGCTTTGGGCCCGTCTCCTGTCGTTTTCGTGTAGTACAGGCTCTGTCTTGTCCAAGGAGAGTGCCCCCTTCCTTCCCTGCGCGTGTCTGCGCTCGTCTTCGCATGTCCGACCGTGCTGGAACCTCTCCCGTAAAGATACGTATGAAAGAGAAACGAACAGTAAAAAGAGAATAGTTGTGGCCTGGCTATTACTGTTATGAAATTTCTGGTGTTTTTCAAGGTGAGTTTTAATTCATTAATTAGTGGTTAAAACATTAATTTATATATAATATGTGCCAGGTGTGGACCTGTATGTGATGGCTTTGGGCACATTAATTTGTACATAACATGTGCCCGATGTGGACCTGTACACGGTGGCTTTGGGCACATGTATGGATCTGCTTGCATCACGGTATTGTAGTCTCATACTTTTTTGGCTGACCATAAAAAATAATGTTATTTTACCATATTTGCGCTTTCCTGCTTATTAATGACAATATGTACATGACTGGTTGTTGCTGTTTTTGTTAGCGTGGTAGAACCCACGCTGGAGAAAGGAAGCTTGTTCTAGTACACAAAACAATGCTCCCGCTAAATAAGCTCTGGCTGAAAGGAAATCACACATACTCTAACCCTGCATCATGTTCTCAGTGACGACTTTGAGCATAGTGTTAATGGTCAGTTGTTGATTTCAGCAGGCCTCTTGGTAATGTTAAAGGTGGTGTTTAAGCCAAAGGCCTCTGAAACTTCCATCAGCAAAATTGTATTCTTAAAACTATATTGTTGAAATATTTTGGAAACTGGGAATTTCTGTGTGTAAAGAATGTTTTGTTTGGTTTTTTTGGTGTTGTGGTTGCTGTAATGTACAAACTACATCTGCAGGAGAGTGAAGGGTTGTTTGAAACTGGGTCATTTTGTGTGTTATAGTTTCCTAGGGCAAATAATTTTACAATTCTTACAGTACTGCTGCTGTGGAGCGATTTGAGAAGTCTGTAATCCCAGTCTTCTGAGTTAAAATTGATGGCCTTTCCTGGGAGCCCGTCTTGAACACATGCTATAGTTTCCTCTTTTTCATTTTGAAATTCAGAGGCTAAATTCCAGAAAATAAGTGACTAAATAAATAACTGAATAAATAACTTCCAATTATCTAACTTTTTCTTCTGACTTTCCAGATGGTGAGATGAGCTCATCATGGTACAAATTAAGACCACCTTTAAAGTAGAAATTGAGGAGGAGAAAATAGTGACATTCTTTCATCTGAAATATCTTGTATCCCTATGTTTTTATGGTGTATGGAGAAAATCCTAAAAGGATGTCAAATGTACAGTTTTAAGTGTGTTTAAAATTCACCTCTTTTGCCCATTGGTGATGGATGTAGCTGTTGTAGATGATCATGGATAATAGGAGTTTGTACCCCACAAGGATTTTCTTGTTACTGTTTCTGTGTAGAAAAGGCCACTTGAAAGCAATTGGATTTCCTCCTTCACTACCAGTCTTGACTGAGCAGGATTGTTATTATCTAGAGAGAGAGATGTATATTAAAAATAATAAATAGGTGGGTGTTGAACATGAATACACTTTGCATTATTAATCATTGTTCTTTTAATCTCATCAGTACAGTGGTGAACTGTGTAGCAACAGGGCTGTTAGTCGTAAGTTATTCATATCCTGCTTGTGTTTAAAACAATAATAGTAATTTGAAATTCTAATGAAGTTGGTAACTAATTTTTGGAAAATCCTGTTGAGTTAATTGCAAGGATGGGCATTTCTTGTAGTACTCTGTACTGTGCTCTGTAAAATATTCTAGAAGTCTTTAGCATTAAAAACCCCAATGATCTACATCTACAAACTGCAATATTCATGTCCAGTAGTAATTTAATAGATGTTTTTGGTCAGACATCTAGACAAGTGCCAAGTGTTTCTTCTTGGGGTTTCTTATTTGGCTTTTTTAGTTGAGTGTTAGACTATCTCTTATGCATACTGCTTTTGTTAGTGTTAAAATTATTGCTAGGAATGGTAGTGAAGTCTTAAACAAAAAAAAATTCCAGTGACCTGTAAGATGCATAGATTCTTTGTGTTAGATTGTAATTAGAACCATCATCAAGTGCTTACTCTGTTTTGATTATTTTGCCAATAATTTTATTCCCCTCATTAACAATAATTAGTAAGGAAATGTACTAAATGCAGGTTCATTTACTTTTAGTATGTTCTTACAATACTGTGTCTTCTCTGGTTTTAAAATATAGGCTATAAATTTGAGGCTTTCAGTCTTTGTGGTAGAAATTCTGATGATAATGGGAAAAAAGGGTATTTCTCAGTTAGAGGTATGTGAAGTTGTTAAAAAATATGTCAGAAGTTTTTCTCTGTCTGAAAGTGTTTATATTATAATACAAGTCCAGGAATTTCTAAGTCCTTAATCTGTATAGAACCTCTCTTTGTACATGTGTGTTAAAATTATTTGAAGGTTCAGAAACTGGCTGATGAGGGTAAACAAGAATATTCTTTCTTATCTCTAAAGATTTCCAGTGGCAGTGGGAATGTGCCACGTGTCTGTAATGATGTTTTCAAGAAGAAGACAGTCATTCAATGCAGCACACAGTGCTGGTTGAAATGAGTTAAGGCAAGAGTTAAATGTACCATACAGTGCTAAGTTATTGTCACAGTACTTCTTTTTCTCCTTCACTTCTACAGTCTGATAGAATGAATTGTTGTCTACCTCTGATACAGAAAGAGTTGATGATTCAGCATTCACAAAGCTCCATTTTGTGTAGAGTGATGGCAGGGAATGAATGGTTTCTTCTCTTTGACCTTCCTTTTGCCAGGGCCTGATGTTACCAGCACTACCCTCCTTCCTGGCTATCTCCTTGCTGAGAGAAAGCTAGGAAATTGTTTTTCAATTACTATCTGTGTGATGTTTGTTATCTTGTTCTCAGTTTCTTCTGAGGAAAAAAAAAAGTAGACTGCATATAAATTTTTTGGAGTGAAAAGATCAGAACACAAGCTGATTGTTCTTTGTCATAATGTTGCTTCAGTCTGGCTTGCAACCCACAATTGATTGTTTAGGAAGTGTAGACAAACAAAAAGTATGGGTGGATATTTTTCTTGATGTCCCACCATTTTTCATTACCTCTTCCCTTTTTTCATCTTACACATTGTAAGAAAGATCCCTGCTTCCTGGATAAGATAACATAAGACAGCTACTCATGCCTTCATTGGATCCAGATAAGGATAGAGTAATTGAGTGCATCTGATTATGAAGCACTGGCTTCAGAGTTTGACTACTAATTGTTGGCCGTGGCTTGAGTTCTTTTTGCCCCATAGGGCTTAGTTGCTGGTTCTTAGTTGCCTTCCAGCATTATTTGTAGGCCTTTGATCCTACTTTTTGGCGGGGCTTTGGAGTTTTGAGTTTTTTAAGCCATTAAGGTATTGAGAGTCAGCTGCGTAAAGAAAATTATTTTAGGTCATGAAACCGTTGACAGCTGTGACTTGAAAGTTACAGGGACAAAAATGCTCACAAAGCATAGAACAAATGGCAGAAACTGGATACAGCCAGTCTTTATCCATTTATGGAGCACCTCTCTTCAGGGTGTCAGGCAAATACAGAGAAGAATTAAGTATCTTGGAAGCAGGACTTAGTCTTCCTGAAAGATCTTTTCCTTTGCTGGACTCTGGAACACTATCCTACAAGCTTTTCCACAGAAAAGCTGTAGTGATCAAAAGAATTGAAAATGTGGTGTGCACAATTCCTGAAGTGCATTGGAAGGTAGTGCTCATAGATGAGGTACTGAGGTGCTGTCTTAGTGTGAAAGGATGTTGGATGTGGAGAAACACACATGTCCTTCTAAAATGCCTAGCTAAGATTACTACTTTTTTTTTTTTTTCAGGTGAGGGAGTGGAGTTTAACTCTTTTGTGGTAAGCAGAGAGAACAATAGTGGAGATAGTGTACATGCTTGGAAAACAGCCTGTCATTACTCATGTAGCCTCAGAAAGTTGAAGACCAGGATTCAGTTTGTGTCTTTCTGTAAACACAGTATCTCAGAAAGGCTTTCACAGAGCCAGCAAAGAGGGAATGTTGAGCCTGTGATGCTGCATAGCCAAGAATAAGCACAAGGATAAATATGAAGGAATTGTAGGTGACCACTGTGAGAACACTTTGTGAATGGCTTCTTCTAGTTTAAAATATCCCCAACTATGTAGTCCTCTTACTGATGTTTATATTTACCTATTTAAATAGGTAAATATGTTGCACAGGGAAAATTGTTACTTGTTTGGGGGTTTAGAGTAGTATTTATATGAATAGTTGAAAGGTTGTCTTAGCTCAGTCTTCGTATGTTCTTCAGTAATTGAAAGCTATGAAAAACATATATTTCATTCATCTACTTGTATTTGCCTCTTCTGGTCCTTCTTATGATCTTTTTTGCTCAGGTTTTTAGTTTTTGTTATGAGGGAACCCTTACTGTCTTGAAGACAAAGGGGAAAACAGGTGACAGTTACACATTATATACGTTATCTCACTGCACTGAAATGCTTTTACCCACTTTGACATTTTCCTTGCTTAAAGAACCAGCAGAGTCAGTAGAATCCAATGGTGGTTTCAGTAAACTGTAAAAAATGAAATGTGTATAACAGCTTATTTAGAAGACTGGATTGATCCAGCTAATTTCTGTTATGAGTAGCTTTTTAGATCATGCAAACAGGTCTGTTAAGTGTTTTTCACAGAATAACAGTATTCTATTTTGAATCTGTGTCTCAGTATCAACACCTCAGGACTCTGCTGGAAGCATTTTGAAGCTCTTGCTCACTGGTTTTGCAGGAGGCTCGGGTCAGCTGGTTTGTCCAGATTTCTGAGTGCTTTTTTTGCATTGTTGCCTGTGGGATGCCCTGGTTGGATATGTACAGCAGTGCCTGGGCATACTGAGTGTTAAGTTTCAAAACTGCTTTATGGATATGTGAAAAATATATACCTTTCATTTTGAAGAACAGCAACACTAACTGTGAGTCAGTGTTGCTCTTCTAGATACCGTGATGTAATGAACACAACTGGAAGGATAAGAATTTTGTGGATGTAAGTTTTCTCACATTTTTGAAAAAAAAAAATTGCGATGGGCTGTATTGTTTGAACTTTATTATGGTGTCCCAAAGTACAGAACCTGAGGATATTAAAGTATTTGTAATAAATTTTGATTTTCCCAAAGAAGTCTATTATAATGGGTCATCTCTTGTTTGGACAAGATCACACTTGTTCAAAGAACAAGATCATACTTGTGGCCATTCTAAGTGAGAAGGAGTTGGTAAAGAAGAATAACGCAGCTTATGTAAGTTCCAGCTATCTCTTTGCTCCTGGTGTGCCTTTTGACCTGCTGTACAGAACTGAAGTTTTTACAGCTGCTGCATATCACTGAAATGATGCTGTCTCTAAAATGTACTGAAAAATTGCTCCTTCATTTTAATTCCCTAAATGTCATGGTCAAAGAATGAAGAAATATATCCTTACAATGCTCCAACAGTAAAATACTGTTTGGGTGGTTCCCTTATTTCTAGAAAGGAATTTCACTTCTCAGAGAGACTTGGTTTTGTTACGTGCTGCTAGAAATTACGTGTAAAGAATTAAAAGCAAAATACTGTGCAATTGTATTTTTAATACAGATTAATAAGAATTGGATACTTTAAGAAATGAATAATTTTCCCTTTCTTTATGATTATTCAATCAGTTACATTTTACTCAATGTCTTACTACAATTTAGGGGAAAAATTACCTTCAATTCAATAAAGTGCCAAAAATTCTTGTGCTTTAAAGAAAAAGTTAGACAATATTGA
Organism: Ammospiza caudacuta; assembly: GCF_027887145.1. Taxonomy (NCBI): domain Eukaryota; kingdom Metazoa; phylum Chordata; class Aves; order Passeriformes; family Passerellidae; genus Ammospiza; species Ammospiza caudacuta. The sequence continues at coordinate 71,405,199 of NC_080594.1, forward strand.
TTGGCTTAATTGGTTTATTTATATGTTGTCCTTCCAGTTTCCTAAAGCCATAGGAACACGTCATTTTTGCAGAGGAAAGTCTTAACTGTGGTTTTATTGTGATATAGAGATGCTTTAATGCATTCAGCAGAAGTACAATAAAATGTAGATGCTGTGGGTGTTTGGTTTATATTTGTGCTTAGAAGAGGATGGCAGTGGTTGGTTCTTCTCACAGAAGCTCTCTTGACTTCTGCATCTAAGAGTCTGGAAATGTTTGTGCATTTTACCAGTCTTACGTTTTCATGGTTTCAACTTTTATATAAATACCACAGTAAGATGTGGAAAAATCTAGGCCTTGAGTATAATGCCTTAGTATTTAAAATGTGACATTGCTGAACTATTTGCAGAAGCTGTCCAACTTCAGTTGCCCTTAAATGTCAAGCTCCTGTTTTGTTTCAGTTTTTGTCCTCACTTTGTTTTTACATGCAAGTGACAGAGTAGAAAAGCCCATTGCTGCTTAGACAGTATTTCAGTTGTGCATTTACTACATAAGTTTATAATAAATTTCACCCTTACATTGACTTATCCTACTTACCCTTTCTGCATTGCCATAAACCTGGTAGATCTAATCTTCCTACTGGCTCTGGAACTGTTGGCAGAAGTAGGATTTTAAATTCACATTAAAGATAACTGCTCTGTGCTTTTTTTTAGTTAGTAGGCTGAAGTAGTGGTACCAGCAAGGAAAACATAATAGCTTATACCACATGCTGCGTAGGTAGAGTGCCTAGAAGTGCCTATTGTAATGTTTTTGCTGTTAACCAACATTTAGACATACAGATTTACAATTTGTGATCAGTTAGAATAGAGTGAGGTAGGCTGGAAGGTATGGTCTGCAGACCAACCATACTCTGTTCAAAACAAGTTGTTCAGCAACCTGTCAAGTTCTGTATTTCTCAAGACACAAACTCCACGGTCTCCTGGACAGTTTGTGGTAATATTTTACTATGTTTCTTAGTTTTTAAATTTATTTTTAAATTCCTTCCTTATGTAGTTCCATTTCCCTGTGTTTCAGCCAGTTGTTTCTCTCTGTTTTACTGTGTGCTGCTGAGATGAGTCTGTCTCTATCTTCTCTGTGCTCTCCCTTAGCTAGGTATGAACACTAGTAGTCAGGTGAGAAAGAAGGGTCTTCTGGAATACTGGGGCAAAAAGGACAGTTTCGTAGCAAATGCAGATAAGGGTGAGGGGTGTGTAGTTGTATTTAAAGTGGCTTTTTGTCTACTAGCTAGCTGAACCAGTGAAAAACCAGAAAGTGTTTTTCAGCAAGGTCCTTTAAAACAAGAAGAAAAGACACAACAAAAACTATGACAACAATCTGTAAAAATAAAGTTGTGAAAAAGTGAATGCTAGATACAGATGTGTGGGAGGGTTTGTGCTGCTGTTGTTCTTCCTGAGATCCTCTAAGACTTCTGTAATATAGCCAAGAATTTTTCTTTTTTTTTCTTTTATAAGGTGAAAGCTCAAAGACCTATAAATTAAGAGTTGTCAGCAGTGTGATAAGCAGTGTCTGAGAAAAAGATTCTGATACTCTCTTGTGCAGATCTAGAGAAATATGAAGCTGCTAATTTATGTTATCTTGCATACATATTATCAAAGAGAAAGTGAACAGCTGAAAATGAGTGAGCCCTCAAAGAACCATAACTGTTCTTTACAGTAGGTATTTGTAGAGTAAAATTGCTTGGATAATCTCTAAATAATTGGAAAGGAAAACAGCAGAGATCTCTCACCTTTTTAGACAGTGACGTTGTCTAAAAAGCGTACTGAACTTCCTGCTGTCCTAAAACAGGAATGACTTTGTCTTCCCCTCCAGCCATCTATTGTTCATCTGTTACCCATCTGTCACTCTCTCTTGCACAGGGACTTAGCCTGCACAGTTTTTAAATCTATTTAATAATTTTCAGAAGGATATTTCTATCTTTTTTTCCAGGCCTGAGTGAAACCCTCTTGACGCACAGAGAGATATTTTCTTTGCCTATTTTGAATCTATCCTTAGTATTTTATTTTTGGTTTATGATTCTACAGTAGAGTTAGTCTGGTTATGTGTTAAGATCACTGCTTGTCATACTAAGCCTATGCTCTTGCTGTTCTCTGTAGTGCTGACTCTCATTGTTTACTGGAAGATAAAATTTCTTGGATTGTAAAGTTTGTAGGTGGTATGGTAGCATGAATAATGAAAGGTGCCCTGTATCAATGGAGTTTTAGTTCTGTTAAATTCTTAATTCAGGAGTTTGAGGAAACCATTCTTGTGTTTGGCTAGCATTTTGTTGACGTTGGGTTTAAAGGGGTTGGTTTTATTTTTGTTTGTTGGTTGGTTGGTTGCTTGGTGATTTTTTTTTTCCCCAGTAGTGTAGAACAGGACAAGAGACTAAAACACTTATTTGTCCAGTAACTTAATAAGATTCTTTATTATTATCTTTTTCTAGGTGAGTGTCTTTTTTATTTTTGGGCATTTGTACCCTTATTTCATATAATATTGCAAAATATCAAATTATATTAGAATGGAAAATGGATTTTTTTCAGTTGTGGTACTTATCCTGCAATAAAAATGATAGCTTAATCACTGGCTTAATAAGAGAAGTACTGGAAGTACTTATTAATTAATATTTTAATGCACCCATACATGTAGTCTCTTCTCTTTTGAACTTTTTTTTTGGCTATTCACAAAGTGGTAATTATCTTCACAATGTAGAAAGTTAGAATAGAAGTTCAAAGTACACTGTCTTCTGTTTCATCAGTTACTAAATGCTTAACACTTTCCCCTTTCTTCATGTTCATTCAAAGATCTGTGTATGCCAGAGTGTACAATTAGTTTCTTCATATAATTGTGAGTGGTCACTATGTGTATAGTAGCAACAGTCCCAGAATTCAGATAGGTTCTTCCAGTCTGACAATGAAAAGATTTCAAATTGTCTTTGACCATCTCTGTGGTCATTGATTCTGCAGCTGTTGTTGAGGTGCCTAGTTTACTTGAGTAGAAGAATATCCCTTTAAAAAGCGAGCATCCAGTCATCAAAATATTACTCCATGAATATATTACTCCATCATAGTTTGAAGGGATTTTTCTTGTAAAAGCTACACTTACTGAAGCGTGTGTCTTGTATAGTTTTGCTCCTGACATCTTTTTGCTTGTAGGAGCTCCAATATGAGCCCTGGTGCCAGGCATTCTGAAGTCATGGAGTCACATAATACCATATGGAGTCAAATAATGCCATAAGTTTGTTCATGTGTCCTCTGACTGATGGTTCTGATGATTTCTAGTTAACATAAATATTCAGTAAAAATAGATTCACAAAATCTTCTGTTTTGTGACAGAACAGTTTTTAGATGGTTGAAATGCTTTGATGCTTCAGTAAATAGTGCTGGGAGTGTTTCCACTTCCCTTCTGTAAAGACTATTTAAATACATAAAACATGGGAGTTTGTGATTTATTCAGCCTTATTTATTAAAACTTCTATCTCCTTTATTCTCCTTAAATTTTAGAAAGCATGGGTTTTTTTAATGTATTTCACATTGTGGATACTCTGTTATTCTTCTGAAAAGATAGATGTTTGAGTGTTCTTGTTTAATATTATGGGTTTTTTTTTTCCTCTTCCAGTTCCTGAAACAGTTGGGTATACATCCTGACTGGCAGTTTGTAGATGTTTATGGTATGGAACCAGAACTGCTTAGCATGGTGCCAAGACCTGTATGTGCAGTACTACTTCTCTTTCCAATAACAGAAAAGGTAAATGTTTATTTAATAATCAGTTAATTGCTTTTGTCAAAAGTGAAATGGGAATGTAAGTTTGAATCTTGTACTTGGCTGTCATATTAGAATCAAAATGGGACTCAAGCTTTATTCGAGACTTCTTCATTAAAAATAACACAAAAAATGCTTCTTTTGATAACCTTGCATGTATATTTCTGATTTCAAATCAGAATGGGAAAAGCTAATGTAGAAGCACAAAGAAATATGCCTCACACTTTTCTATTACAGGCAATTTAAGGTATTTTTTATAATAAGCGCTGTGAAATGGCTCAGTTTGCTAATTTTAGCAGAAAGCTCCAACAACATAAGGAAAATAAGAAATAAGGTGTAGGACAATATGCTACTCCTTTTTGAGTTTTTGTCCTGTTACACTGACAGTCCTTCAGTCTTCAATCCACTTTCAGTTTGGTCATCAGTATTGATGTGGCTTTCACTTCTTGGGATGGGATGTACTATTAAGATGAAAGACAATTTCCCCTCCATCTTTCACTGTGTTGGACTTTGATTAAATCTTCAATGTGCTTATTTTGTGTCATCGCATGCCTTTACTAGTGTGATTCAATTGATCTTTCAATTTATAAGAGTATTACATGATTGTGATAAGGTCAGCCAAAAAGGTTGAAGTGAATCTGTCCACAATTAATTCTTTTAATATGTCACTCCAAAAGAATATGTAGCTTATAAGGACAAATCACTTGGCTATTGATGCTTAACTTCTGAACACAAGGTGTTTAAATAGACAGGAGTGACAGGTCAGTCTTCCTGCACATTATGTCCTGTAAACCTCTGCATTCTCAGTTTCTCCAGAGCAGCTATGCAGGCAGTACTTCTCGAGCTTGATTTCAGCCACCTTGATAGTTTTGAGCTTAAACAGACTTTCAACTCACCTGTCCTCAGGAAATGTCCTTTTTTGTCACCTTTGAGGCATTGTTTTCTGTGTGCTGCCATTTCTGTCTGGCTGTTGGAGGTACAGGTCTGACTGTCACTTTTCTTTTGACTCCCTGCTTGTGCAAACCATTTTTTTGGATCATGCTATGGGAGCATTATCCCGTAGGAAAGAACCTTGCTCTTGTCCAGAAGGTGTATCTGATTTCATCCTAAAGAAACATATGACAAACCAAACCAGAGAAACAACATTTGCTCTGTTGCATCAATCAGTCAAATCTGAGCACAGCCAAATGTTCAGCATGTTAACCTTCGGAAACATCAGGGACACAAATGTTTCTATCACTGTTTAGCCTGGCTGTGTGAACAGTGAATGTTTCATGGGAGGTCCCAGTGTTATGAAGCTTTTGTTGGTCACTGTGAAGTCCACAAGACCCTTGAGCATTATTTGGTATTTCTAGAGTAGTTTTTCCCTCCTCAGTCTCCCTTTCAAAATGGCCTGTAAAATTACACTTTTATTTAATTTGTGATTTATTTGTTTCTTGGCTGTGTCTAGAAGGTGCCTATTAGTTTTGCTGCCTATTTATGAAAGTACCTATTAGTTTTGCTGCCTTTGTTAACACTTTTTTCACTGTCTGTCTGTTCTTCTGTCTGGAAGTTCAGTGGTTCTGTGGTTGCTGTATATCAGTTTCCTAGAACTTGCTTTTAGGGCAAGCTACTCTTGTTAGCATTCAGATAATTTTAGGGTTGTTGTACACTTTAAAGGTCAATGCTTTCTTAGTCCGCATAGTATGTTGTAGACAAAGTGAATATTGTGAGTGCTGGCATTGTGGGCCTAATGAATGAATAGACCCAAATGAATCTAAATTTTGGGATATAGCTTAGCTTAGGAAGAATCTGTTGAGATCTGGTCTATCCCTTGCTCAAAATTGTATGTTTGCTATTCTCAGCACTTATATGTTTATTTTTTCTGTGGATTTTATTTTAGTTGGGAAGGAATGAATGGCAGCTGTATTGTTCACTTCTCTAGTCTGAACTTTTTGTCTGATTGAACTCTGTGAAATTTTTATCTCAATTAAGGCTATTTTTTGTTAGCTTGTAGATAAACCAAATTAAAATGGTTTATAATGCTCTTGCTATTAGTTAGCCTATTCAGAACATTGAGGCAACCTACAAAAGTGAAATATGGTGCTGGAAGCTTTTAGTTTTGTTTGTCATGACAGTACAGACAAGGGAAATTTCTCAGGAGTTTGCAGGAAGAGTTCCTTGGTAACATTCTGCAGTCTTACTTTACTTTCATCATACTTGTATAAAAAAGCCCATCTACTTCAGAATTCTTTTTTTTTTATCTGCAAAAGTACCTAATAAAAGATGCAAAGGAAGAATCATTAACTGGAACATTTGTCGATTTATTTATTTCTTTTTCTGTTTGAAATTAAAATTTAACAAAAGCAAATAAACAAAAATCTCAAACAAATCCAGTAAAAAAGCCCCATAACAGAAACCTCCCGCAAAAGATCCAACAAATCACAGCCAGCGACAACAAAAAAAAAAGCATAAAACTGACACACTATTGCACAGTATAACAGGTTTTAGTCACATATGATCGTTATAAAACAAGTATTTTAGATTGTTCAGTCAAAGCAAATTCTCTTTTTGCTACAGAAAATAAAAGTTTACTTTATGAATATTGCTTCAGAAAGGCCTGTTTTGATGCCTTGGGTGTTATATAGATCTTATTTTAAATTCCTGGGAAAAATGAAATGTAACAGTGGAACATTTAAAGAATGCTTTATGATGATTAATCACCTGAAGTATTATGGCTTTCTTGATAGCACTTTGACACTTCTGTCCTTAAAAAGCCATTAAAGTTGCATTGAGGAGAGATGGTGACATGAGCTCAGATAAAGGAAATACTTTGAAAATTTTTGAAGTTGTTTTAGATTACACATATTCAAAATGATGTTTCAAGTGTGAAGGCATTGGGTTAAGAAACAGCATAGAGCAGTTCAGGTAAGTTTAATACACTTGTTGGACCACATGTGTTAAACATTTCAAATGGCAGTAGTAATTAGCTGTTGTGTTTTATAAATTGTTTTGTCTTGAATGATGAAGCTATTTGTACTATTTGTTGAATAACTGTAACTATTTGTGTCTAACTTTCCTTCTAGTATGAAACCTTCAGAACAGAGGAAGAAGAGAGGATAAAAGCTAAGGGACAAGATGTCAAATCATCAGTGTATTTCATGAAGCAGACCATTAACAATGCTTGTGGGACAATTGGGCTCATTCATGCTATTGCAAACAACAGAGATAAAATGAACTTTGGTAAGATTTTTTTTGTTTGGTTTTTGCTAGCTTCTCCCTTTTTTTCCTCAACTGTGGGAAGCCATGGAGGGAAGGATATGTTTTGTACTATTTTCTCTGAATATAACCATTCATAAAGGCTGAAAGAGTGCATTTTTACCTATAATTACAAAATTATTATTTTATACTAATTTAGGAGCTAAAGCACTTGAAACATTACAAAACATTATCAGCCTTCTGTGTCTTAAAAATACAGTGCAATTCTATCTTATCTTCAGATCTTTTGTTGGATTCTGTAAGCTGTGAATGAAGTTGGAATTAAAACATGACACTAATTATGTCTTTTTAAATTTTTTTAAGAAACTAATTCTTCACTGAAAAAGTTCCTAGAAGATTCATTATCTATGACTCCTGAAGAGAGGGCCAAATACCTAGAAACTTACGAAGTTAGTATCATGTGTTTTTACTTATATTTAAAATGGTGTAAGAATTACTTGCATGAGCAGGTGCTGTCCTTGGGGGTTGACTCAGTGAAGCAGCTAAACAAATTTGATTTTACAGTGAACTTGTGGTCAGACAGTTGCTACAAAGGAAACTCTGCTTTGGTATTTTAGAGTTTTCCTGCCTGCCCATAGCTCAGTCAGCAGAACGGATTTTGTCAATGTTCTCATCCACATTAATTCCCTGGCTTAGTTTAAAATTACTTTGAAATGCATGAGAAATGTGTGCATAATCTTTTCTTTTTATGGGTTCAGAATATAGTTTAATGGTCAATTTAAGCTGATCTGAGAGTATTGCTGAAAGGATAGTCCTTTTGCTGCCTCTTTTAATTTGTGCCTTCTGGTCATACCTCCATGCTCTTAGCAGTTGAGGCACACAAAGAGCTGATTTGGCTGAAATATGATCTCCTTCCCCTACCATGCTCAACCATGAGATGAGGTAGCTGATAATGTGATTAGCCACATCATTAGTATTGTTTGAAAGGATGTGGCTGAAACATCTGGCCAGTGGTGGATGGAGGACAGTGCTGTTGCTCCTGATGGTAATGAGGATCCTCTCTCAAAATGAAAATCTTGATGATTTTTAAGTCAAAGCACATTGTGAAGCCCTCAGGAACAGAAGTGTTTACATGTGGCTAAAGGAAGTAGTAACAAACAGAAACAGCAGAGATTTATGACATTTTCCATGGAAATGTTGGACACAAAATGACTGATGGGAGCTTCTATCTAAATTATTTTTTCTGCTCAAAATGATAGCTAAAAAAAGCATTTTCTGTGTGCAAAAGTCCCATTACAAACTGAGATATTTGACCTGAATTGACTGTTATGAAACTGAAGGAGTGGTCTTCTGAGATCCTTGGAAGTGGAGATTATCAATTTATTAATTTTCTTATTTATTATAAGCACTGAATAATGTAGTTACATCTATGTAATTGATAAAATGAAGTGCAAGAATGGTTCTTACAACACTGAAAGTCTCTCATTTAATGTCTGATTGAAGTATATTTTAATTTTAGGCTATTCGTGTCACTCATGAATCCAGTGCCCATGAAGGTCAGACTGAGGTATCCATTTTTTTAAAAAGTCTTTGTTTATATCTACTTTGAGTTGAATATAATTGATGTGAAAGCAATCACATGTTTCAGGTTTTCAGTGAAATTGAGATTATTGCTTGGTTTTCAGAATTGTGTCATTAGTCCAAAATTAAGTGACATTGCTGGGGGGGAACCAAACTTGAAGCCTATGGGCTTTTTGTTTGTTTGTGGGTTTTGGTGGTGGGAGTTGTTTGCATTAGGTTTTTTTAGCTCTTAAATAACATGAAAGATATTTCTAAGCTCCATTTCAGAGTAAAACGGACAGAAACTTGAGGTTTTCATGTTACACATTTGTAGTAAGACTGTAAGATTCATAGTAACCATACAAGTGTATCGAACATTTTATGAGAGTTTAGAAAATTATAATTCAGGAAAAGAATTAGTCCAATAGTTGGTTTGCAGCTGTGTGTGTGCCGTCTGTATACAATACAAATTCAGATAAATTCTCATGCCTACATACATTTATAAGCATTTATGCCCCAACAGATTGTGTGTGATATGGAAAAAACAGCCTAGTAGCTGACAAAAGAACCCTGATATAACCATAAACTTGAACATTCAACATTTTTCTGCTTCAGTCATACTAAGTCAGTTTTCCATCTTTCCGGTTCAGATTTCACTATCTGGTTGACAAAAAAAAAAAAAAAAAAAGATTATATTGTTGCTAGCATTGCTTTGTTTGACAAAAAGAGAAACACTTCTGTGTTTGGCTGTGGCTCCAGTGACTCATCCATTCTCTCTTTTTGAAGTGCAGTAGGTAACATTTTTTTTTTGTGCAGTGTCTTCTATACAATGTAGGAGAAAGCAAATCAATCCTTTCTGCTCCCCCTTGCCCTGTCTTGAAATGAAAATTATGAGAATTGGTTTAACTCTTTATGTTACAGATACTCAACTTCCTTTGTAGTGTTTTATTTAAAAAACCACACCACTCTCTCTTTTTATCTCGCTCTCTAAATTAGCCAAGGTTCTATATTTCAAGAAGAAGGATCAGAACAAATTTGTTGCTTTTTCCTTTTCTAAGTAAAAGACTCAAAAATATGGTCTGTTTTTTTTTTTTTTTCTTTTTTTCTCAAATGAGTTCATTTCTAGATATTCTTGGCCAGCTCAGAAAGAGTGATTATCCCAACAAATTGCTGAAGATTGAATCTTTTCCTGAGATCCTTGTGAAAGAGAAACTTGTGTAGTTGTTTTGATGTACTGTAAGGTTCATGTAGGGAACGATCTGTCTCTGCCTTCTTCTGGCAGATATTATGGAATGACTGAGAAAGAAAATACAAGGGCTGCTTGTTTTGAGTGTCTTCATGAAGATTCAGGAAGCACCTAAGTGATGATGGAATCTCCTAATAACGGACAGTTAGCTTCTTGAACTTCCACTAATTAATTTGTTTCCTGATCGAGATAACCACAATACAAAAGATTAATAATTGCATGGAAAGATGAAGACTTCTTTTCATAATAAAAAATTACAAGATTGTCTTAGCAACCATGCCTCAACACAGATATTGAATAGCTAGTTTCCTTGCCAATTGTTTATTATTCCATTTTTTATAACTCTATCTGTAAGTAATTCAATATGGGTATTCCTTAGACTAGTGAAATGACTTTTTCCTGTCTTTTTGTTTCCAAAGTTGAAATAGTACAAAGACTGAATATATTTTCCAGGATCATTTTTTCAGAATAGTTCTCATCCATCAGTCAAGGAGGGAAGAAACAAACAAGCTTTGTTACTGGAACATCAAATTGCCTGGAAATCCTGTCCTACCAGATGGTAGTTAAACAAGGCACCAAGGCCTCCCCATTCATTGGTACCTAAGGACTTGCTTTACTTTAAAGTAAAATTCTTTTTAAGTGAAACAACATATATATATATGAAACATGAATATGCTGAGAAGTGTAACTGAGAGATAAAGTGAGTTAATCTCTTCTTCCTTCCATGGGTACATTTTAAATGTCACTGTGTACTCTCCATGTAGGGGTTGAAGGGACTGATAAGCAGCATGATCCTGCAGCTGCTGAAGTTACCATATGTAGATCAAATGAGGTTGTTGCCTTGTCCTTTGGGGTAAGTTGAGGATTTCTAGCACCTTTTGGGAAAGAAAGAAGAGAATCCTATTCCTCCTGCATATCCATTACTTGTTAGGATTACTTTCCTGAGAATTTAAAGTTCCTATAAGAGCACTGGAAAGGAACCTATGACTGTGGTTTTTGACCTCCATGCACCTCCTCCGCTGTCCATATAGTCAAGGCATGTTCCATAGAGATCTTTCCTTGAGTAAAGTGGTTTATTTAGTTGCTTAGTGATAGTAAGTGCTGTATAGTTAATGCTTTGTGAACAAAAGCACTTTCTAGGTCTTTACAGATCTTTTCTAGGTCTCTTACAGATGTAAAGATTGAGAAAACATGCAGGCCTACTTTTTCTTAGGATGATTAACTTGGCTTGTGTTCTTCCTGAGAAAATCCTGCTGTATGGGTGGTTCTGTCCCTTAGATAGGTGTTGCATACTACTGTCCACTCACATTTTTAGAAAGTCTTGCTAAAACTTATCTGTGTTAGACAGGGTAACTTGCAGAAGTGGGATGGATAGCAGTCAATTCCATTGATTTGTTTAGGAAGGAAGGACATTTCCTTCCACCATAAAAAACACATCATCATATAATCAACATAAATTTTCTGGAATCATGAGCTGCAGAAGGTTTAAAAACAGCTCAGAGTACAGACAGGTTCTCTTCTGATAATTCTGTTTGGTAGGTTTGGGGTTTTTTTCTATGTTCTGATGTTTCAGATATTTGAGGATTCAATCTTTAATACTTCTAAGTAAAGTCTTTATTTGTTGATTGCCCTTGACAGTCTTGCTATGTCTTCACAGACTTTTTTATAATCTCTGTGATGACTTAGTTTTTACAATATGCTCATGCATTTTCTGCTTTTTTCTGTTTCATGTACATAAGTATTTCAAACCTCAAAATAAAGTAAGTCTAGCTAGAGGTAAAAATCAGAAGTAATAGCATAAAGTAGTGCTGTCTTCCTAATATTTCTGTATTTTGTCATCCTGTCTGGTGGTTAGGATTTGTTTCTGTTTTAGTATAATCTGTAATTAGATTTTTTTTCTCCTAAATTTTGTTTGTTTTAAAGAGCTCTTCTCAGGGGGAAAATACCCTCACACTAGGCAAGATATTACTTGTAATGGGCTTCTAGATTCCAGATGATGACTGCTAGAATTTACAGTGGTCAGTTTGCTTGTGGGATGTATCATTACTGTGGGATCTATTTGGCTGAACATGAGGATGAATTGATAAGCGGATTGAAGCTGAAAACTATAGAATGTTCTGCCTTGTTGGGTGCTTTAGCAGGCTTCCCAGGTTTGATAGCTGTGATTCATTTGCTTAGTTAAAAAAAACCAACCACTTTTCTTAAAAGTCAAAGAGATTTTTTTTCCTTCAAGGAGATTAATATTTCAAGAACTGTTAAGCAGTTTTCATTTTGATTATTCATTTCAAGTGTGCTAATTAAAAGGGTTGTAAATTTGCACTTAATCCTTCAGGCCAGGTTTTGGACCAGGTTCTGTTAATACTTCTGGGTTGTGTGGCTCCATGTCTCGCTTTATTGCTACAATAAATAGCTAATGCAGTCTTATGGGAACTTTTTATGGATACTTCTGTGTAAATAATGTAGGTCTGTTTAAAATTACTTTGGTAGCAAGCAGTAAGACTGGGAATGGTTCCACAGAAGAATTGTCTTGTTGGCTTCAAGAGTGGTTTGATTCTGGTTGTCTTTTCACGTACCATAATGAGGGCAATTAATGTAAGATTCCTGGAACAGTATTTCTGTTGAAGTTTATGATGATGAAGCTTACACCTTCTTAAATGACAGGTATTTCATATCCTAAGCTGCCAAAAAAAAAAAAAATCTAGGTCTTTACCTTAAAGCTTCATAGATCTGGTGTATTCTTTTCTGGGTGACAGCTCCTGAACTGCAACTATTGTTGAGAGTAGAAAGGGTCCTAGATATTCAAGATTCTCTTTATTCTTCCATGAGTCTTCTGCTGAGCATGCACTTCTATTTACAATATCTAGGATATCTTAAGATGTGGAAAATAGAACCTGTTTCTTTGCCCAACTGTACACACTTTTAAGCTGATCCTTATTTTATTGCTTTTGGCTGAGCCATCTTTGAGTTTTCCCTTTTGTTTTGCATTTGGGGTTTTTTTACCTTCTTGTTCTTCTGATGCCTCCTTGAGGAGCTCATAAGCTTTGAAACCCTACTGTCACACACCTTAACATTTTGGATACCCTTTTACAAAAACAAAACCACACTCTCCTTTGAGAAACCACAACCCTTCAAAAATATTAAAATGACAGATTGTGGATCTACATTAGCTGTCTAATCAGCAGTGATCAATTACAACTAAGTTATAGCAATATTTGAGGGAGGAAAAGTACCAGTTTATAGCAGTGATCAGGATGAGGTTCATCCTTACTTTCAAAACAATTGTAGTAACTATTTGCAAGTAACAGAGCAGAAAATCTATAGGGAACATTTTTTTGAAAACAGGAAAACGTTATTAAATGAGAGTGACTTCCAGGTCTAGAGTCTTTGCAGAGTAAATAAATTTTGAAATTTGAATTGGGGAAGAAACTTATTTTGTATCCTACCCCTCATTTCCATTAATATTATAAAGTTACTATATAGCTGCCTGGGAGAGGAGGAAATGCAAAGGCACACTTTGTGTAGAAATAAGCCAGTAGAAATTGTTTAACTCAATTAAACAATTACATGCTTCAGGGAAGTTTTTCCAGGTATAAAATAGTACCTGATTCTTGAAATAATTTACCTTTTTAATATGTGAATATAATAACATGAATAGAAGATACTTTTGTTCTGCTCTCATATTACTGGCATCGGTATCCAGTAATTTTGCAACTGTGCTTCATTACAGCTCAAGACTGCAGTAAGGAAAATGGCAAACTATGCCACAGAAATCTTTTAAAAATATTAATTGGCCTTTAGGCAAGGAATTAGATCCAGAGAATAATTTGTATTCAATTTCTACATTTCTCAAGGCTTTGACATGCTTAGCTCCTGTTCAGGTGCTATTTTGGTAATACTATCTGAAGTTTTAGCCAGCTGTGTGTATCTGTGGCCGTAAAAATCATGCTAGATTGGCAAGTTTCCTACAGTGTCTTCATGGGCTTCCCAAACAGCTTCCTCAAACAGCTGATCCTGTAGCCTTGTAGGAGCTAATGCTGGCACAGAGGGGTTACAGGCACACTCCTGGAAAGACAGGAGAAAGTTTAACAGACTAGACTTAGATCAGTTTTTGTGAACAGCAAATACTCCAATAATTGTGCTGTTAAGTGATTGGTAGGCTCTTGGTGTAACATAAGGTATCACTAGCTGCTGCCAATGGCTCTCCATATCACTTTTTGATGTAAAGTACAAGTGATGGAGTGAGCTTTTTGTTATGTCATGTGGTCCTTGTGGCATATGGAACCACTTTTGTGATGGAGGTCGAAGTTATTTTGGACCGGGGAGTTTCAGCAACGTTTATGCATTGCTGCTTAGCAGAATGTGATCTGTGGTCCTTGGGAAATTCACTTGTTTAGGTGTTATTACAGCATGGCTCAAAATGATGTTTCAATCAAGCAAATAAACACAAGTGATATGGCCACTTGAAATACCTATGCTGGATATTGGTTACAGAGTAGTAAGAACTGTGTTGGATATTGGCTGGAGAGTAATTAAGAGCTTTTGATTTTGTTCATGACCTAAATTCTTAGGAGAAAATTAAGAGCTCTGACATTCATGTATTTTCTTTCCTCTTCCTTTGAGGCTGATGAGAATGTCCAGCTAAACAAAGTTTACCTACAGTGTTTAAGATTAGTTGTTAAGAAGAGAAAGATAGAAGAAAACAGAACTGCAGAATAAAATATATCAACTATTAAGGGAGGGCACAGAAAACACTCCTTTGTTCTTAACTCCTCCTGTTTAAGTTATTTTAGTACACTTTGTACATCTATCTCCCATCTGACAGCTTTGGCTACTAGAACTGTATTCTAGTGAGATGAGGCTCAGACTTGAATGGACAGAGGTGCAGCATCTGAGCTGCTACTTCAAATGGAAACAACATTCTTGCACCTCATTAGACTCTTATCAAAAATATTGATTAAAAAATCAGCCTTTGAAAATCAAAACTGGTGTTTATACTGAGAGAGTCAAAAATCACAAAAAAGGTCATGTCTCAGATGTTCACGAAAAGCTGAAATACTGGCACACATCAATGTGTTTATTTAGATACTCTTTTGTTCACAAATTTGATCAGGAATATTTTTAACACAGATTGAAGTTGGCAGCCTCTAAAAACACTACCACAGCTTGATTTCTTCTTTAACTCAAAACATAACTGCAAACTGTAGTCTGTAAACTTGTTTCATGTGCCTGGAGAACTATAATCTTGCTTGGAATGCACGAAGTTAGACTTTGATCACAGTAACAGTCGTTAACATTGGCAAGAGCTAAGTAGAATCAATGCACTCTGTTCCCAACTGCTATAAAACTTGAACTTCCAAAGATCTCTGGTCCCCTGGGGCATTACAATTTATTGTTAGAGAAGAAACAGAAAGAGCTTCCCTTTTGCTCCTGCCAAGAGCATATGGTGGGATTTTTTTCTTAAATCACCCATATTCCTTGATGTTTCTTCTGAATAATCCATAGTCCTCTAAAGAAACATTTGCATCTTGAGAGAATATAAAATCAATGATGGAACTGTTTCATGCATTATTTTTAGCTTAGCATTAGAGAACAAGCATATAATCTCTCCTGTAAAGGTGGTGAAGTTCCTAAAAATTTTAGCTATGGCCTTTCTTTTTTCTTTTACAGTCTACAAAGTAAAAGTGTGAAAAAGAACTTACTGGAATCACGTGAAATGTTTTAGAAATTGTGCTTGGTTAGTCTGTGACTCATTGCATTGCCATGTTACCTAATGTGTTAGTGTTTGAGACATGCCTTAATCTGATTTCTGTACTGAGCAAATTGCTAAAAAGGTATTAATACAGTAGAATTGTTATTCTGCATCCTATGCTTAACTATAAAATCTGCATGAAGGAATTCTGATTCCTGGGATGAAACATAACTATAGAGGATATTCGCACCCATAAAGCCACCCACAGATTTAAATAACAAGTTTATAAGAAATAAATAACACAAGTGAAAAAATATTTCTACAGTTTTGCATCCAACATCTCTACCAATCAACTGCCATAAGTTTGTTTGTTTGTTTGTTTATTTTGTTTGGTTTTTTGCATCTCTCCAATCCATAATGCTTCCTGTGCTGTTCTTGCACTATCTGTAAGAGACAGCAAGCAGCAGGGTATAGCCAGGTGTGACAGGTGATGGCTGAGGTCACAGTCAGCCTCTTGCTCTTAGGCAGAAGAGAAAATTATTTGGCTCTCTCCTGTTTGGTTTTTTTTTCCTTTATCATACCACTAATTTGGAAGGAGAAAAGAAAAGAGTTTACAATTCTTAAGACTTGCAACATTTTACCAATATGGCTGAAGCGAGACAGTGGGCTAAAACCCCTCAGAGAATTGATGTTGCATCAACTGACTTTGCTCGAGGAAGCACTCCAAAAATACAGTATTTGGTGTGCAACAATGCTGTTCAATTTATTTCAGAAAAAAAATCTTGTGAAGGAAAAACTATTTGAAAAAAAATCTAGTCATTTAGCCTTTGCAGAGCTCCCTAACCTTTGAAATTTTCTTCTTTTTGTTGTGATTACACTTTTTTTTTGATCACAGAAGTCACCATTGTGATAATCTAGCTTGACTTTTGCCTAACATAGACCATAGAACTTTAAGTCTTCAGGGAGAGATAAATGACCACTAATTTTGGAAAGATTTTTTTGGGGGTGCTCTAATCTCACAATTTTTCTTGTCTTTACCCGTATGTCTAGCAAAGTAATACTCTTGGGATATTGTCCATTCTTAATCATGGGTTAAACTTACATGGAGAATACTGTAAATATTTTTTAGTGGCTGCAGAAGGACTAACTAAAATGACTGGCTCTGATGTTGATCTGCTGGCAGATGTAGCCCAGTTTGGTCTGTAATCTCAGTCTCAATAATATTGGTGTTGATAATTGTAATGTTGGAAAAGGAGTAGATCTGTGAGGACTGGAGTTTCTGAATCTTAACTTTCTAAGAATTTGCATGTTGGTCAGGTTTTTGTTGCATGTAAGGAATATCTAGTTTGGAACAAGCTTTTCTTGCAATCGAATTGCACGCATCTCTAGTTCATGTGAATTCTGTAATGTTGGAGATGAGCTCATGAAGCATCTTCTGCCTCTGTGGAATTCTTCCTTTGTCAGATCCCTCTCCTCTGTCTGGCTGCTTATCTTTTTATAAAAATATGAAGGAACTTAATGTCTCTCAAGGTTTCACCACCACCACCAACAAAGGCTTGAAATGCTGTTGAGAAAGTTAAAACCCTTGTGAAGGAAAGAGGAGGAAGAGGGTTTTTTCAGACAGTGTGATACATAGATTTAATATGCATGTTAAAAACCCCAGTAATGGTAATGACTAAGGAAGAAGAACACTTAGTTTTAACTGTAATACAGACCCTTTAAAATACTGTGTTTAATTCAATAATGAGCAATTATTTAAGAAAAACAAAGCTGCAAAAGGTGGTGGGGAAAAGTGATTGATAGATACTAAGTACACCCTCTCTGAGAATAATCTTAAAGCTGTAATAACCCTTATATTGCCCACTTGGCTGGAAAAGTTGTACATTTTATTGTTGCTTCAACCTTCTCCCACCTCTGCTCCAGGGATTACTCTATGGGAACTGTATAATGAGCAGCATGTTGGGACGAGTCCCTGCATGCTTATGGAACAATGCAACTGGGCAGATGCAGAACATGTGCCAGGGCCTCTGATCCCAGGCTTGTGCCTATGAAACAATGACCAGGACTGAAAGTAAGCTACCTCCTTCTGTTTCCCAAGTTGCCAGACATGTTGTTATGTAGTTAAAGTTCATTTTATCTCTGTCCTAGTGCAGCTGGCGTTTCTTTCTACACAGTGACACAACCTCAGAATGGAGAAAAAGAGAAAAGCCCCTGTCCCAGCACAGGTTGTGAGCTGATAGGCAGGGAAGCTTCCAAAGAGGAAGGTAGCATGGGCTTGAACATCTCGCTGCAAGGATGCTCTAGACCTGAGTTTCCAGATAGATGAATTTTTGTGGCCACTAGCAAGGTAATCAATAATATGTATTTCTGTTTAGAAATGGTCATGCAATACCAGGTACTGCTTTGTCCTGTCAGGTCCTCAGTGCATTACACATGGACTGAAATAATTTGCTGGATTGGGTTCCACAAACAAGATGAGCAAACAGGTCCCTGTTTCTAGAACCTGACAGGTTTGGTGTGAACCAAGCCACGAGCTCTTCAGCACTATCAAACTTAGGCACTTTTAGGTATGTGCAGAAGCACAGCTCTTGGTGCCTGACAAACTTTGCATGTGATTCCTTTTAGATCTTAGATTTTAGTAACAGCTAGGAGTGAATTTTGGATTGGGGCAGATGGTAATTGCCTGAACATTTTCTGGACCTACTCCATGAAGCTTTTAACTTCTTTATAATGTATTTTTTTGCATTTCAGACAATAAACTTTATGTGCTTACTGGTTTATATGACAATAACATTGAATTCTCTTTCAGGGCTTTTGTTTTACCACTTCAGATGTTTGACCTATTATAATTTTCAGCACAGGAATATGCTTCTGTGATCTTTTCTTCTTGTGAAGTCAGACTAGTTCTTGCTTTTCTGCAGTTTCTAGCTGTTAATAAATTTTGTTTGAATAGGGTGTTTCAAGTTAGGATTTGTCTTCCATATTTTAAATTAAATGTGAAATGTATGAATTACCATTCTTTTTTTTTGAGATGTATATTTAACATTAATTTCATAGTAATATTAGCATGTAATTCTAATTTAATTTTAATATTCATTTTAAATCAACCTCAGTTCACATAGCTTAATTTGTGCTTATTATTAAAACCATGCATAGAATTTTCTGGTTATTACAGCCTTGTTAATTAGTTTGTTAATCCAGTATTAAGTTTGCTTTTCCAGAATTCCTACATATTGTCTGCTGAAATTCTACTCTTACAGATGCAAAAGTATATTTTAAATAGAGGAAAAGTTTCTCGTTCTCTTAGTTTATCTCACTAGGGGACCCACTAGTACAGGAAATAAAGGATAAAAAGATTCAATGAATGGAAGTAAAAATCAGGACAAATACTAACTAGATATACTAAAGTGTTCGTTTCCCCAAATAGTATTCTATGGTGTAAATTCAGTTTTGAAAAGCTAAAGTATTTCTTGGTCTCATTACATTCAGGCAAGGGGTTTTTTTTTATATTTTCTCATTATTTTAGCAATATTGGCCAGAAAACAAAGAAGTACAATGTAGAAGAATGGTAGAAGTATAGACTTGTGGTAAAAATGGTAGCAAAATTAAAAGAAGGCTCTCTAAAGAAAATATTTCAATATTGTGGCTATCCCTCTACTGTTGAACAATTCTTAAATTTGGTATTGCTCAAAATCTTACTAACAATTTCACAGTAATTACACAGGGGTCCTTAAAAAGTAGGATTTTTTTTCAGAGCAAAAGTATACAGTTTAACAGCTTCCAGTCAATTTTTAACTATTTCTCACTAAAAAGATACTACAATTCAGATTCTTGGAAGACTTATCAATCCTGTCTGTTATGATGGCAGCACCTTACGAAATTGTAAAACATAAAAGTGTCTCTTGCCTTTTATCATAAACTGTCTGGTCAGCAAAGCTCTTAAACTTCTGCCTGACAGCAGGTTCTAATCTCACAGGTTCCTCCCTGCATTGGAAGGTCCGTGGACTATGAGGAATTCTAGAAGCAGTCTTTTATCAATCATCTTTTAAAATTTCCTTAAGCAAGCTGATAACAGATCATTTCTAAAGCCATCTGATACATTATCTAAATGTAAAAAGTCTCATTTTAGATCAGTTCTTCAAGTGAAGCATATGAAAAAACCCCAGTCAGTAGTACAGGTAAACTGTAATAGCAATTAAGCTATTGTAAGACATTGCTGAATTCCTTTTTATTCATGTAGTTCCATTTTTGGATTGGAGGTTTTCTAGTTTTCTCCTCTTTTATTAGGAGCTGATGAGATGTAGGTGGATCAGAATGCTTGAAATTAAAGGAAAAAACCAAACTGTGACAACCCTGTGGAAAATTGTGTTCTCTGGACAGTTTATGAGATTTGGTAAAGTTCCATGTCTTTGAGCTTTACAGTTTCTACTGTACTTGATGCTTGCTCTTCATGAAAAATCCTTAACCCTATCTTCCTTCTTTAAGGTCAGCAATATGGGAGCAGAAAGAACCAATTCATTGTCCCTCTCTTGATAGGAAAAAAAAAAAGAGAACTAACATTAGTTGCTTCAAAAATAATAAATAATGCAAAGAAAGTAAATAGTTTTAACTGGCATTACAGTGACTTATTTTGACTAATAAGAGTGAAAATTATTTATTTTTTCAGAGAAGCTATCTAATGCTTGGGTTTTCACAGCCCGTACTGCAGTCATTCCATTGAATGCACCATTTGGGACATACCTTAAGGAATTGCAGTTTCTGTTCTGCCTGCCCTAACTTTGCAGGTCTCAGGGCAGATAAGTGGGGTGTCAGTGATGAGTTAGTGTGTTAGCTTGTGGGTCTCTGCAGAGGCTGGTTCTAAGACCTGTACTATCAAGTAGTCTGTCAGTGACATGGAAGACAATAGCAGGGTGACCAGGTTGCAACTCCTGAGGAGACAGACTATGCAAGGGCTTGTCCTGACAGGACTAAGGGCAATGGCTTCAAACTTAAAGACAATGGGCTTAGATTGGACATTAGGAAGAAATTCCTTACTGTGAAGGTGGTGAGGCAATGGAAAAGGTTGCCCAGAGAAGTTGTGGATGACTCATGCCTGGCAGTGTCCAAGACCGATTTGGGTGGGGCTCTGAGCCACCTGGTGTAATGGAAGGTGTCCCTGCCCACGTGGGAGTTGTAACTAGATGATCTTTAAGGTGGGCCCTTCTAATCCAAACCATTATTCTGTTATCCAAACTATGATTCTGTTACTAAAATACACCTCAAAGCTTACAGGCAGTGGAAAAAGATCAGCAGATATTAAAGCACAAGACATCAACACAGGACAATCTGGATCGCCCTTTAGATTAGCTTCAAACAAAGGAGTGTTTTTCTGAGGCCAAATAAAAGCTGTGTAATTAGCACAAAAGATTAACTTCATTTCTTGACAGAAGGCAAGGGGTTCTCTGAGAGGCTCTAGATAACACTGGGGATTTTTATATATTCCAGGATAATAGTGGATGAAATGTTGAAGATGAGCTCCTGGTTTGGCATCATGGCCAGATGAATGATGTAATCTATTGTTCATGTTATGTCATCATTGAACAGGACTAAGAAGTTTGCATTTTCATTTATTATGAATTTTAGTAAACTGTATGAATATGCTGCTTATTGTCTCTATGTAGCTATAGACAGGATTGATTGAATTTTTTATTTGTTCTGATTTTTTTCAGTAGTTAAAAAATTGTTAAGCTTGAATGTTTGATTTTGTTTTATGAGTATGCTCTGATCCATGCAAAACTTGAACTTGTTTGGTCCTGTGGCCTGTGTGGGACAGAAGATCAAAACTAAATCATCACAATGGTCCTTTCTGGTCTTAATATATTTACTATAACTTTGTCAGTTGGAGCTGAGAGTCATTTTTAATACTTCTATGGTCTTTCTTCTAATAGTAACAATTTGAATGGTTTAACATAGTCCCACTGCTTCCACGGATACTAAAGGGATCCTGAGTGTTAATGGCAGTACTGCCACTGGCCTGCTATTTTAGAAGAATAGGTGAAAAACTTAGGAAGTTGCATACCTCACCACGGTAAGCTTCCCTTTTCCTTTGCTTTCCTTTTATGTTAGACATGAAACAGTAAAGAAAGACTCTGGGTTCTGTTGCCATAGTTACTTGATTCATCTTAAATCCCAGAGCAGCACAGTCTAGCTATCCCAAATTGCCAAAGAGCTATTGCTCACAGCCCTTGTAGCTGTAGACAAAACTGATTCATTCTCTTTCTGAATGATTTCTTCTATTAAATGATGCTTAAATCCCCTCCCTCCTCACTTTCCAACACTGTCTCTTGAATGAGTCAGTTATTTTGTGTTCATGTTGTCAAGTTCCCTGGGTGTGAATAACCTCTAGTTTATCTGTCTGTAAACTTCAGATTTGAACAATGTCTTTGCTTATTTGCGGTGTTCTTTCATCTTTTCATTCAAATTCAACACATTCTTGATTATTATCTGTGTGATTTGAGCAGTTGAAGGACAGTATACTCAATAGTGGACATTTCTGCAGTTGCTGTTTGCTGCAGTTGCAGGGATGCTATTTCAGGTTTCAGTGGGCTAAGTATGTTCTTTTTTAATGTTTATGTAGTCGTCATCGTCCTCGCTGTCTTCACC
The DNA here is from genome assembly GCF_027887145.1 of Ammospiza caudacuta. Lineage (NCBI taxonomy): Eukaryota > Metazoa > Chordata > Aves > Passeriformes > Passerellidae > Ammospiza > Ammospiza caudacuta. Next base: position 71,427,309 of record NC_080594.1, read on the forward strand.
ACCATGCTCATCGCAGCCTCAGGTTAGCCACAGCAGAACGAAGGCCTCACCATTGTGTCACTCAGCATCCCTCTCCTGGGCCAAACGTAATCATGTAGGTCCTGCAAAGGCTCCCAGTCCGTCAGTCCGTCTGCGCCGGTGGCGGCCCTTGATACGCCTTCCATCTGTCGGGCTTCATTCTGTTGTAAGTGTAGTCCATCTTCAGTCTTTTCTTACTCTGACACACTGGCCTTCCGCCACGTAGCTTCAGTCTTGAAGGCATCATGTTTTGTTGGGGTCTTTTCTCAACCATTCCTAAGATTTCTTTCTTCCTGGTTTGTTTTTTTCCCTTTCCACCATGTCAGACAGCAAAAGTACATCATTCCACGCTTTGCTGTCCAGGTATTTTTGATTCCATACATATGCTAAATCATTTTCAAAGCATAAAAGAAGTTTACCTTTCATTAACTGGCACTTTTTTTTGCCATAGGCTCCACATCCAGCCTCTTCTTTTCACCTCATCTTCATGATCTTTCATTTGGATCTGCTAAATCAAGGGGCTTCTAATTTTTTGCCACGTGGTATTATTTCTTCTGTGTTTGAGACCTGGTTTTAAGTTCTCATATCCTAAACCTAGTCTCCTTTTCTTTGCTTAACTCTTGGTTAATGGTCCCTGGGTATTTCAATAATGATAAAATATTTCCTTTAATCCCAAGGGGCTGGTTACTTTCTCACTTGACGTCTTGTTTCTTCATATAGTTTGTACTCAGACATTGCAGTTGAAAGGGAAGATGTTCCAATAAGAAAAGCTTGTCATCAAATGAAAACTTTATTCCTCCTTCACTCACCGATCACAAATGTATCTTGAAAAATAAAATTATATGTACAGAGTAGCCAATGTTTCTAAATGGCCTAATGGCCACCAGCAGAAACATCAAACTGAAGGAGTCTTTTAGTGCTATTTCATCCTGCATTTAAGGAGTGATCACACTTCTATTCATGTAATGCATACATGAATAGAAAAATAAATCTTGATGTATAGAAGTTAATGCTCTTAAATGCAGAATTGGGACATTGATTTTGTTTTTATCATTCTTTGATACTGATCACATTTCACCTGTGTTCCTGGAAATTCTTCTTTGAGATAGGTGGGTTTTTTACAGAGGTGAAATAACTACTCTAGCTGTGGTCCAAATAATTTTCTTTTTCATTCAGATGTGCCTTTGCACATGTGGAAACCCTTAATGTTTTACTGATATTAAAAATTAGTGTCAAATGCTTCCACTTCTTTATCGCTTTTTTATTTTCATCCTGATAAATATCTCAAGATGAGGCCTTTTCCCAGACTCTTTTCTCTTCATGCAAATAGTAATTGCTTTTATTAAGTATCTAGCTCTCATGTAATATTCAGAACTATGGACCATTCTTGATGTTATCATTTGGAGCTAGTTAAATATTTTGGGATCTGAGGAGTTGTGAAGTTAAGTACTGACTTAAATTCTTCCCAACTCATGCTCCTTACCCTCATTTGTTTTGCTGACATTAACAACATCTGACATTTTACCTGGGGATTTTATTGTTTAGCAAACCTTGAAAAATTCTATGTCATGTTTCTGTAATTTGAAACTGGGATCATGTTTGAATTTGACTTATCTGTGCTTGTTGTTAAGAAAACTTCTTGAAGGAGACTTGAGCTTGAGTGTGCCTGCTTAGAACAAAATCATTAATTGAACATGAGTTTACTTCAGCAGTAAATAAGTGATGACTTATCTAAGACATTACAGCATAATCTGTTGTCATTATAGCAGAAAACCAAGCTGAGAGTTTTGTTAACTTCAGAAAATGTCTAAAAACGAGTCCTCATCCACTAGTAGCAAACATTTCCTTTAAAAATGTTCAGAAAATTAGTTTAGCTTTCAGTACAACTCTATTTAGCAAAGCAGAAGCTTGCTTCTGAGAGGTTTTAAAATATTATACCTTAATTCCCCCGATGTCCTGTCTTCATCCAACAGATTAAAATTTCAAGGCCTATACATAAAGATTCATCAGTGAATACTGATAAATACTATATAGTCTGGTATGTATTGGTGACTAAATGTTGTTCTCATCTTTGCACATTCGTATAACATGCCTTACAAGAAAATTAAGACCACCTTTTTGTAAATTAGTTTATTATGGAAGAAACCAGGCAACATTTTTGGCATTAAAGCTGTCTCCGTTGGCTTTGTAAAATTTGAATGACAAGGTGGTATTTAATGTCCTGTCAACAAGTAGTATTAGTACAGCTCTGATATTCTCCTAGCTGTACAAAGAGGCTGAACTGCTCAGCATTGCATGAGACCAGCATTGTATGAGAAATGTATGAGCACTTCAGTATTGTTTTTATTAAGAAATCTATGCTCTTGAATTTAAAGGGGTGGGAACATCCTGTATATTGTGTTTAAAATGTAGTTGAACTTTCTTGTAGTTCTGAGTACATTTCTACCACTAAAACATTGACAAACAGAAAAAATATTGTTTCAAAATCTAGAGCAAAAGTTGTGATGCTGAGAGGCTTTTTCTAGGCTCCTTAAATAAAAGCAGTTTTCCTAGCTGAAAACTTTCCTTGACTTCAATGGTGGTTGACCTTGGCTGAACACCAGATGCCCATCAGGCAGCTCTGTCACTCCCCTCCTTTGCAGGCCAGGTTGGGGAGAAAATAAGAGAAAAAAACTTGTATGGCAAGATAAAGGCAGTTTAGTAAAGCAAAAGCTTCACATGAAAGCAGGGGAAAACAAAAGATTTATTCTGTACTTTCCATCAGCAGGGGATGTCCAGACACTTCCTGGGAAGCCAGTCTTGAGTGTGTGTAGTGGTTGGCCAGGAAGACAATTGTCACAATTACTAATGTTATTAGTTCCTTTTCCCTTTTTCCTCCTCCTTTCTCTTAGCTTTCATATCTGAGCAGACCTCATATGATACAGAAAAATCCCTTTGGCCAGTGTGGGTCGCCTGTCCTGGCTGTGTCCCTCACAGGGCTTTGCCCGCCCCTCTCCTGCTGCCGAGGGTGAGATGTGAGACAGGGCAGGGATGCAGGGCCAGCGCTGCTCAGCAGTGGCCACAGCACTGGGGTGTCACAGCCCCTTTCCAGCTACCAGTGCCAAGCTCAGCAGTGGGAGGGCTGCTCTGGGGAAGCGAGGCCCATCTCTGCCAGACCCAATACATCCTTTTAGAGCAGGTCTCTAGATGAGTTAAGGACATATATTAGGAGGGGGGGGGGGGGGGAATTGAAAATACTGTCCTGAAGCGTTCTGTACAAATCTGATAAATTGCAGTAGATGTGGCAAATTTTTAAGATAAGCTAACAGCATGCTTGTTTAGTAATGTTGACTTTCCCTCCATCCTCATCACTTTGTCTTCCAGATCATCTATTCTTTCAGTGTTTCTGTTTGCCTTAGGGTTGCTGCCTTTTATATGACAAACTCACTGCAGTATATTGAGCATGAATAGAGATGTCACTGTTTTGTGAGAAAAAGCCAGAAACAGTCTTGAAAACTTGTGACCATCATTCCAGTGGTCTTTGTTTTAGTTGCAATACTTTAACTGAGACCCAAATGCCTTTCACAGTCCTACACAGTGTATTTGCCCAAGCACATCCCATGCTGCAAAACAGAAGTTACAGATGTCTGATCTATTCAACAGCAATTGCATCACTTTTTCCATTTTACTTCAGAATTTATTGAATATAAACCATACCTAGTAGTCTTCTTTTTTGGATCTGTTTTCCTTTGGCTTCTTGTAATATCTGGTGTAGATAAACCTCTAAGGTTTTTTTCTTCTCTTAAAACTGTAGATGCTTTTGTCATGATCTTTCAATTGGATGTATCTGTATTTTTTTATTCTCGAAGGTTCTGCAAAATTCTCTTCCCTATCAGTCTTCAGTACTCTTCCATAACTTAACAGACTCCTGATGCCAGTTTCTTGACTTAACACCAAGTGACTTTTTCCTTTCCCAGTCACTACCTGTATTGCAAAGTATTCTACTAAACTGGTTCGTGGGGCTTCTTGCTTTGCTTCTCCTTTCAAAAGCAAGCGTAAGGGAATAATAAAAATACAAGATACAGTTGGAAGAAATTGCCTGAAAACTGTCATGTAACACTGCATCTGTTCTTATAATGTGGTCTTTCATAAATACATTTTAAGCTGTGGTAAGGCTTGTTCAGTGGATCCATGAGAGCAAGACCATTTTTTTCCTCAGTTGTAAGTTTGTCACAGAAATGAAGTTCTTAGGAAAAGAAACCAGTTGCACATAAACTTGACAAACAGTTATGTCTTGACTGAGCAACATTTGAAGATCAAAAGATTTAAAATGCATGAAAGTTGAACACCAACTTTTAGATTGGGATGATGGTCTAAGTGCAAGAGAAACTGTGCAGGTGATGAAATATACTTTATTAGACAGGCTGACACGATTGGGCAAACAGTGATGTGGCATTGTACCATTGAGTTTCTGAAGGTTAGTGCAACAACTGGAAAGACTGGTTTAGTTCATGAGGAGAGGGCAGCATGCACTGGTGAAAGGTAAAACTAAAGGAATTTCTTAGTACAAGAAGGCATAGGAAGGGTTATCATTTATATTGTGAAAACTTTGGGAAATGCAGTTTTAATTATAGATTTGATTCCTGCTAGAGGAAGAAATGTAGAGGTTCTGTTTCAACTAATGGGTATTGACCTGAGACAAGTCAATTCAAATTGATTTCTCACAAAGGTCAGCACTTGTTTATTATTCTATTTGAATGTCCAGGTTAACAGAGACGGCAGTCAAATCCTCTGAAAAACAGGGACTCTGATATCGAAGTACTTTTAATGTGATATCCAGAATTAGAGGGCAGACAACCTTGGCAGTCTCTTTTGTGTGTGCAACTGAGTATTCATGAAAATATTCTGTGTTATTGTCATTGAATGTTACCTTAATTCCTTGGAAAAAAGTTACATTTGAGATGATGTTCTCAGAACCATCACTTTGAGCACTGAACTTATATTTTTCTTCTTTAAATCAGTTTTGAGTCTTCTGGTTTTTATTTTTTAGCATGTTTTTAGTTTGGAGAAGTAAATTGGAAAAATTATTTCTACTGACCCAAATTACCAAAACTTACTTCTTATACTATGATTGCAACCATAACAGAAGTTTTGTGAGCTACTCAAGGTGCTGGTATTCTTCCTCTTTATGTCTTTCCTGCATAGGAGAGAAGTATACATTTCCAGTACTCACCATGACAGCTCTTCAGAAGACTTGAAAAATGAGTCTTGAATCCCATAGGTCAGTTCCAAATCCTAATTAGACAATCGCATAATTTATACTCCCACATCTTTCTCCGTGTGGTTCATACACACATGTGGTCCTTCAAATGTGCTTTTTTCCTTTTGCACACTGACTGGGCTTTTAAGTGAAAAAAATTAGAGGAACAGATAATCTGAACATTTGATTGATGTCTGTGCTACTGTAGTCTTTGACAAGAAGAGCAGTCAGGAGAAAATCCTCTGTAACTGTTCTAAGCAATACTTCGTGATTAATGTGCAGGAAGACTTCTTAAAGCTATGCTCCTTGTTCTTTTAAACATTCACATAGACGCTTTATTAGAAACTTGAAAACTTGGCCAAAGGTGTAGCTTTTTGAGGAGACCACAAAAGACATCTCCCTGGAGCTGACATGCCCACTTTTTTCCATTCCTTTGAAATTTAAAGTCTTCTGGTTCAAGTGTTAGAATTTCTAGGGCTTCCCAGTGAAGTGGAAATTGGCCTGAGTAGGCTTTTCATGTGGTGTCTGTGTGTGTTTGAGTGTGCTTGCACACATATGGATGTGTTGGGGGCTTTTTCCCTAAGGAGGGGAGGAGTGGAGGGATTTTGAATCAGATTCATCACATTGGGAAAGATTAATCCAGTTACTTGTTTGCTTAAGTTATGAGCAGCAGATTTTTATGATACAAAGTTTTAGGTCATTGTGACTATTTAGATCTTATTGTTTTGTTGTGCTTATGATTATGCAAATTTTTTCTGTCAAAAATTATTGAAATCCTATTTTTTCAAGACATATAAAAATCAACTTTACTGCTATCTAGATTAGATGGAAAGAAATCTTAATGGAAGGAGACTGCATACACTAGAACATATGGTAGAAAACTTAATAATGGCATGGCACTTTCATTCTCTCTGGGATTGGGGAATCAAAAATGTAAAAACACAGCATTTCTCACGGTTTATGGCAATAGCACACTGAAAGCATGTTATTTAGATTAGTCTTGTACAAAAACTCAGCAGGATTCTATAGCAGTCTGTCTCTAAGTAAACTTTATGAAAAGTCAATCATGCTTTTTTTGATGGCTTACTTATTCATCTTCTTTCTATATATAGCCTCAGCATTCCAAGCATGCCAATGGTGTCTCTCTAGAGAAAGGGTGTTTATTAGAATTTGACAAAGAACTTAACACCCAAAATGGTCAAAAGGGCAACTATATGTTGTTTCTAAATGTAGTAAAAATCAATTCCTGAACATCTCAAAGTCCTCAGAAATAGTGATGTACTCTCCTGCTTCATGTCACCTTGAGCCCAGGTAGAGTATGTTTAGATGTAGGCTTTAAATTGTTAAGCCACCTCCTTCCTAAAGTGACACTAACTGGCAGTGGTCTTCTTCCTAACCATGACATTTCTTAAACCCAGATTTCTTAGTTGATATGTTTAATTGATAAGTGAACAGCTGTGAAGTGGTATGTCTATGAAGGGAATTAGGTGACAGTGTGGGATTTTACAAACCTTGCCTGCCTGCACACTTTTGTAGCACTACAGTTTAGATGTCTGTAAAAAGTTGGGTGGTCAATAGCAATAACAACAATTGGACATTACCTGCTGTCTTGTGTGGTTTTATGGAAACTTCTGGTTTCCATAGTTTGCAACTGGAGTAGTCAAGTTCTTGGGGCTGTTTGGTTTTGCTGAGTCCTGGCTCTGTTTGGCTTTCTGTGGAACAAAATTATCAAAGGCCATTTCACTCAGACAGCTTGAATTTCTGGTGGAAAGATCCTCTTGCCCCTTTGATATCAGATGCCTCATCTTCAGTGGCCAGAATGCATTTTCTCCATTCTAGGCTCTCTGAAACAGTGATGAAATAGGATGTTTGTGCCTTTCACACTTCTGACTGGTCATGGAGATAAATCTTAAATGAGAGTGAAGGGAAGTTGTGTGGTATTCTGTTTTCTTTTTCTTTTTTTCCCATTTTTGAGCTTGCTGCACAGAATTTCTGTAAGCTGTTAGCATTTCCTCCACAGCACTGCATTCGTTGGCCTTCTTAATGTATTTGAAGGACTTGTGGTGACTTCTTGTCCTTCACTCTGTTGTTCTGGTTGTTTGCCAAATTTCTTCAATTTATATCATCTTTTAAAGTCTTTTTTCATGGCCATTAAAAAGGAAATTTTGAGCCCAGTCTTTAGAAGATGATACAACTTTGAGGTTCTACAGCTTATTTTACACTCTAATCTGTTTTTAGCAAGTTTTTACATTTTTGGAGTCTTTTAGAAAATTCATGTAAGCCTAGCAGTAATTAAAGATGAAAGAAAATTCATGAAATACATTTTCACACAAGTCAGGTTTTTGATAATTAAGAAAACCTGAAGTCCTTTTTCCCATTTGATCAAAACAATATCATCTTAAATTGTGTTCAGATGCAGACTGGACAGACTGATAAGGAATTAACACCATCAGTTGCTATTAAACACAACAGTGGTGATAGAGGTTTTGGCTCAGAAGTGATGAATGATCTTCTGGCTTACAGGTTCCAACACCACTGCTCAGCAGGTGCTGGGAACGTGTGTTGGTGGAGCACCATGCTCTGGATGCCCACAAACTTCTGCAAAAGCTTTTGCTGCTTGCTGTAGTTGCCAGCACAGTACTGGGCTAGGTGGATCTTTACTCACTGTAACCATTTTTTATGTTGTGTAACTTGGTGCTGTCACTGCATTTCAGTCCTTACTGGGTATAATGAGTATGATGCCACTTGCAAAATTCAGTCTGGGCACCTCTGGCTATTATCTTTCCTCCCCACCTAAGATGTGTTTGTTTTGACTGCCTGTGAAGAGGAAACTGGTTAACTGGGGTTGGCTTATGAGGAAAAAATTATTTTGACCAGTGAATATTTTCAGTTCTGAAATATTACCATTTCAGAGTCGAGTCTTGCATCACTTTCTTATGGGAGATAGATTAGTGAAGGATTAATTATTTATATGAAAGTCTATTTTTGATGTTTATGTATTTGAGCTGATTTTACTTCTAATTCAGTAATGAAAAATAGAGTTTTTATGTAGAGCTATAATCAGAAGTATTTCCAGATACTTTAATGCATGGATTCTTACTGATACATGCATTGCAGACAGTTCCTTTGTATTCCAAAATGTCCCTCACTTGACTTCTGCCATTCTGTATAGATCCAGAATTACAATTGCTTCCCAATTGTAATCTCTTTTGTCCAGGTATATTTTATATTATGATGATACATGCTCATTAATCATATAGCAATAAGAGTTCAATAAACACAATTTCTTTCTGTCTTGTTTTGTCTTGCAGGCACCAAGTATAGATGAAAAAGTAGATCTTCACTTTATTGCATTAGTTAATGTAGGTGGTCATCTCTATGAATTGGGTAAGAACACTTTTTATCCACTCTCCATTTTTTAGAAACAAATTCAAGTAGTGATGCTGTTAACTGTCAAAGTTTCAGAGAGATTTCTTGATGTTATGTTGGGCTTAGATTCTTTTCAGCTGCATCTTAGGGTCTGGGGATTTCTTTCAAACAACTGCAGCCTTCTTCTTAGTTTTTTGGGATTTTTTTGGAGGCGGGGGAGTTTGTTTGTTTATTAGGATTTTTGGTTTGTTTTTTGGGTCTTATTGTTTTCCTTCCCTTAACTCCATCCTATTAAGGTAAAATGGTACAGAATACTAGACTGCATCCAAACTTCTACGGGCATTTATAAGGACAGGAAGCAAGAAAAATGGATAAACACTCAAAATTTCACAGGACATTTGTTATGTTTATGTTCCCAAGCTGCTTGTGGAAGTATTAAGTTAACTGTGTGCCACTTCAGAAATGTTAGCTGTATTATTAAGCAGCTGTGTTTAATAAGCACAGCATAAGTGATAATGTTTAAACTCAAATTATGTAGTCAGGTTACTAAGAGATATTAACACTCTGCAACTTGTTTGTAATAGTCTTGTATTTTTTCCTTTACTTTTTGTGGTCAGTAGACAGTTAACTGTGCAACAGTAGTCCTTATTTATTTTTGAAATACAGCTGTTTTTTCCTGTTCAGATTGTGTAGCACTTAGTTTTGCTCAGATATTCTCTAATGACTCCAGTCTTAAATATGTTGCTGGGCAACTAGGTTTTCCAGCAGGCTCTTCAGAAACCCAGCAAACAAGTCAGCATGTAAAAACTGCAAGTCACTGATCTTTCCTAACATAATTTTTGCAGTATTTTATGGTGATAAGACTTTAATCTTTTGAAAATCAGCATGTAATTAAGCAATGCCCTTAACAGGTGATAAGTAATCACAGCATGGGGCATAAGCAATATATAAGAAGTGCTTATGGTAATATTAAGTTGATCTAAGGGGTATTAGCAGGGATAAGTCATAACCAATAGGCACACATTTTTGTATTTTATGATGCTGTCTATTTGTCAGTGGACTAGATCAAAAAGGTAAGTACTGTAGGATGCAATAAATATTTTACGGCTCTAGATTTCAAGGCATAAGGGATGACTTTCACTTTTTCTGGTTGTCTGCTGTGATACATTTTCATTGTCCATGAATTTATGCTGCTTGAAAAGCTGACTACATACTATGATGAGCATGTTTACCCAATTTCTGTCGGTATGATGTGAGAGAAGCCCCATTTGAATTTTTCCTAAAAATAACAAATTAGAAGGAGAAGAGGCATTTAGTTCTGATGTACAGTGGAATGTCAATAGTACTATTTCTTTTGTTCTTAAAATAACTTCTCTGTGTACCAGTGGAAGGAAGCAAAAAACCCCCAACTTAAAAGTAGTAAAATGGAAGGTTTTTCAATTGATTCACTGGCTTCAGACAGTGTGGGCAGCATGTGGGCTTTGGCATGCAGAAAATGCTAAGGAAGCACATGGATATTAAATATATGTGATGTTTCAGTCATAGAAAACACATTATTTATAGACACATGAAATTAAAATGTTGTTCTGACAGTAAGGACACAAAAAAGCCCCAACATTAAGGTAAACTTGCAACAGTGCAGGGAATTCAGTTCTGTTTCCCTGGCATTTTCTGAGGGTTTTGCCTTGTATCTGCAGCCCTGGTAGTTACAATAATGAACAACATCTTGTTCATATAAATCCAAATGTTTTTCAACATCAAATCTATTTTTAGTTATGGAAAATGTAGTTTGGAAGTGTTGTCAACTTTGGTGGCAACTTTGGGGAGGGAAAAGCCTTTTACAGGGAAGACAGAGGCAAAAGGATTTTGTTTTGTATTTTTAAAGAAATATTTCAGATAACCTGACATAAGTTTTCATACTGTTAACTCATTGCAAGTAACCTGAAGCATATTTATATGAATGAAATTCCTTTTTAAATGCTGAGAAAGACAAGCTTTATTCTATTGGAAATGCAAGGAAAAAAAATATAAGAAAAATAACCATAGCAATCCTGTTTAAATGCTGGGAAAATACTAAATATTTAGAGCTGTTGGGTTTTGTTTGCTAATCTATTTTAAATAACAGAAACATTTTCAGTGATGCCAGACTCTTCAGAATGGTGGGTTTGCTACTCTGGTCTGTTGTGGAGTCCTTGATCACAGCTGTCAAACACCACAGACATTCAGCTGTCTGTCTGTGTAAATCCATCAAGCGTAGCTGAAATTTTTCTACTCTGTTTGAAAATTGAAGTACTATACAACCACTAAACCAACAGCATCTTACAGTTTTGAAGTTTTCAAATTAAATACTGAAAAATATTTCATTGTTTTTATTGGATTATTTTTTAAAAGCAATAGACTGTATATAATGATACTGGTAGAAGCAGTCAGCAGTGGAGAGACCAGGGAACATCTAGCTGCATGTGTGAACTTTATGAAAAATGTGATAGCATTTTGGAAAGCAAAGTACAAAAGATCTGCTTAAATAGTTTTAACTGGAAAAAACAAAGCTTTTATAATTTTATAAATGTGTTATTCAATCCCACTTTGTCTTCCAACAGATGGGCGCAAGCCATTTCCAATAAACCATGGGGAAACCAGCGACGACTCTTTTTTAGAGGTAGGGATACAGAACCTCCTTAAATGGTGCTATATGAAATTCTTGCTGTGTTTCTACAAAATTTATAAAGTAGATATATGAAAATACCTATACAAGTCTAGCTATATTTGTAGTTGGATGAGGAATAGAGCAAGTGGGACGGTGAGGCCAAATTAGGTTTGAAAAGAGATACTTTAGAACACTTACATTGTGGCTGTGGATGAGAGAGTATCGTAAAATAAATATCATAAGGGTCGACTACAAGATCAGACTGACTTATCTTCTGTGCTTAGATTTTCATATACTCCTGCTCCTTTCAATTAGTACATCTAACAAGAAGTTAGCAGACTGAAAACTTACAATTTTTCATCCTCTTTCCTTTGGTTTATAGTTTGATAGGTGTCACGCTGACAGAAGCTGATTTCCTTTCTGACCCATGCTAATGATTGTTCTTCTCTACTTTCACAGCTTCTTTTGGGTGCTTCTTTGTGTCATGAGCTCAGAAAATAATTGGAAAGGGATACACTGAGTTGGGAGGATAAACTGTCATCCCCACAGAATGATGCAAAGTTGAAGTTGAGAGAAGTCAATGCATAGATCTGAGTTTTATGATATCCAGATTGGATTAGTATTACAAAAGGAAGAAACCAGAGAAACTAAAACAAACAAAATAGAAAATTATTTTGTAGTCTAGAAGCATAGACTAACGTCTGTAAAGTTTGCAAATAATTTGTGCTTGCTTGGACAGGGGAAGAAATTGGATAAAGCTTTCCTTATTCTTTATGTGTCTTTTTCCTGTTTTTGCTGATAACATGTGTTCTCCAGATTGCACCCTAAAGCTAGATGAAGGAATTACTTAAAATCTTTCAATCACCCCACCCAGCTTAGATTCATCTTTAAACAAAGGAAAAATTTCTGAAGGCTGCAGTACTAGTTAAGGCAAACTTCAGAGATGCATTTAGAAAGTCAGAAAAGCAACACATCTGCTGCACAAAGTAATATTCAGTCACAAAAATCATCATTGCTAAAGGTCCTTCATAAAACTTTTTCTTTTAGGCTGCCCATATGAACACTGTAAGTAATCTTGAGTCATGGTAACTCACATCAGAAATACCATTTATGTAGGTTTGTCACACTATTTAGGAAACCTTTATGGAAAAATCCATTTTGGGCCTAGTTTGGATAAAGCATATCTTCGTTTTCAGTTGTGTTTTGTTTGCTTTTTAATAACAAATATGATTTATATTGTTTTTCATTTTGATTTTCTTTGTACTTTTTTCCCCTAGGATGCAATAGAAGTTTGCAAGAAATTCATGGAACGTGACCCAGAAGAATTAAGATTCAATGCAATTGCACTGTCTGCAGCTTAAAAGCCTTTTCCTGTGAGGCAACTCTATTGCAATGTATTGTAAGAATAAAACCATTGCCATATGTTAATAGTACAAATTTTGATACTTCCCTAACATCTTGAGTAATTGTAGCATACATGGAATAAACTTTGCATTTGTCCTTGCTATATTTTGCTGCTTGTTCCTACTGCAACTTTGGGTATTTCTCTACAGGCATGCATTTCGTGCAAGATTTTTATGTGGTGGGTTTTTTCCCTTCCACCCCCTTAAAAGTTTTGGGATACTTACTATCTGTGATATTTCCTTGTAATAATGATGAGCTGCTTCAGAGCAGGATTGTCATTTGTATCATGCACAGGTAACATTTTGAGTGGAGTATGGTGATATGGCTGAAAACTTGGAGTATGAGGTTATCTCCATCCTTTATTTATAATGGTGCAAGAATACTATAAGAACTTCTTCAGGTGACTCAAGTGAAAAAAACATTTTTTCAGTGCATTATTTTAAAATAAATGTGTGGAAGAAAATAGGCAGAAAAAGGACTATTCTTACTGTTGGTGAGCACTAACATTTTAAAATTATCTTAATGTTTACATTTTGAATAAAAACTTCACTTTTGTTTCTCAAGTCTAATAATGTTAATAAATTGTCAAAAACTTTAGTTAAACCAATGTTTGCTATTTATATTATATGTGGAAAAATGACATGGGTTTTTGCCCCTGAAAAGGCACATTAAGAAATTCAAATGGTAGGACTGTGGAGGGCACACACAGTTGAATACAGCAATGTGAAGTACCTCACCTAACTGAAATAAATGATAGAAAAGTGATGATTGTTGTAATGAAGTTTGTTTAGCAACAACAAACAGACTGGAGGTTTTAAGGCAGCCATGATAGTCATGTACTTTTCTCCCCTGTTGGAATACGTCTTGTAAGTTTGTCAGGTGGCATTACTGAATGCTATCTGATAGCCTTCCCCTGTGCCATCCCTCCCACTCCACCCACTGATCTTAAGGTACTGTTGACCAATTTCTATACCTGAATCAGTAACATTGTGGTTGTTTTGAGTTTGATCTTCCTGTTTGGTTTTGGGTTTGGGTTTGGTTTTTTAGCTAAGCAATCTTAACACTAGGATTCTTGTGAAGATTGGTTTGGGTTAATGTGTGTGTTTTTGACATTCCAGAACAATATTCCTTATTCACTCCTTTGAAGTGGAATTATTTAGGTTTGCTTCCAATCAAACCCACTGCCAAAGGAAACTGAGCCCTCCACGTCCCAGAGGGTGCTTTCATTCTCTATCAATTGTCATTGCAGGAAAAATGAATGGGGTTATGCCAGAAGCATTCTGGCAGAGTTTTCCTTCTTTATAGAAAAGAAAGAGGCCTGGCCTCTGTCTTATCACTTAAGAACATCTCTTGCACTCTAAAGAAAAAGTTGGCATGTCTGTCTAAAACATGTCACCTGGAGAGTCCAGTAACAGCAACAGTCTGTTTTCTGTAAGTGAGCTGCTTGGAAAAGCAAAGGAGAAGAATAACACTAATGAGCTTCTATTTTTGAAGCTTTTGCTTTTTCACCCTAATAAAATGCAGTATCATTAAGACTCGGTTTATGTTGCCATGCTCATTAGTAAAGCCCTGAAACTTGCTTTTAAATAAAAATCAGAGGCTTTAGTAACCGAACCAGCTGTGTTGTCTTCTTGCTAATATCAGCAAAATCAAATAAAGGTTGTCACCACTGAATTGGGAAATTGCATTTTTTAAGCTAATGATGACTTGGAGGATTGCCTTTCAAGTAAGCCATAGTTAATATTGATAAGGCCCTTTTACGATAGGGGAGAGGGTGAGGACAGAGAGGAAGTGCAGTTCAAAGCTGTTAAACAAGATACATCAATTGTCTTCTCTAGAGAAATATCTCATCATATATGATCTTCAGTGTTCAAAAGTGGGTTTAAGTAATCAATGGTGTGTCTCTGTTTTTGTGCAGCTGTTTATTGCAAAATCCCTTCAGAAGTGGAGCTCCTTGTTGAGTAAAAGGACTGACTAGACAAATTAGGACAAACATGATAAGGTTAGAATAGTAAATTTGGGGGGGATTTTCTGTGGTCATGCTGAAAAATACATCTTGAATCTTAAGTAAAAACCTATAAATAAGAATTCTTAGTATTTTGGCAGTATTGCAGTTTTGCTCAGCATCTATGTAGTCTTCAAATCAGTTGTTCTGCAGGGTAAGGTTTCACTCTTTTATTTGCCCTGTTAATTTCTGGTTTATTAAAATGTAAGATGGTACATTTTGAGATGCCAAAGGAAGAGCGGTGCACTAGTTTTTGTGCTGAACTGTATCTACTCACTGCATGGTCTCTTGGAGAAACTGTGAAAGACTGCACTGCGGAAATTCATCTCACCCAGCATGTACAGTGTAAGAGCCCTCCAGAGCTTGTGAGGCCATGCTTTGGCACAGGCTTTGGCACTGTCTCAAGGAGCACGGGAAGTAAAGGGATCTACAAGCTGCTGGAATATCTTCCTCATGGACATAACCTGTACAACATGGGTTAAAAAAGTGAAGTATGAAGACTTGGCTGACTTGTAAAGCTGAGCAAGGTCCTGCTAGAGGCTGATAAACCCTGTAGACCCCATGATGCTTTTGGCTCTGTGATGCCCCAGTGTCTGCATCATCACATGAGCTGTACAATCTCTGCTTATTAGCTCAAGCTCTGTGGGAAAATAACACTGTATGTTCTATCTTGTGCAGCCCTGCTAGAGCCTCAACACCTTCGTGTGGAGGAGCGTGGCTTGGCCGTGGGCACACAGTGCAGGAAATCCCTCTGCAGTCTGGGCTGCCTGTACACCCCATTTTATGGAAATGGTGTGTGTAGGAGTGAGGAGGTGATGCATGCTCCACGCTTGCATTAATTTTAGCTGTGTGGAGCTGGTGTGCTATTAAGCAGTCAGGATTGTTCAAGCTTTTTAAGTATATTGGTGCAAGTTTTCCTGTGTTATTTGCAGACATTTTGTTAAGAAATGATAATTTAATAACCAGTACAATGCCCTTTCAGTCATGGCTGCATGATTCATTTAAGGGAAGAAGAAGAAAGTTGTTTTCTGACATTGAAATGTATGTTTGAAAATAAAGAGACTTAACAGCCCACACTTACAAAATAAGTACGGTCTTCCCTTAAAGAAAGAAGCCTGCCTTGGTAGAAAATATTATTGTGTCAAATATTTGTAGAACTCTTCTTGAAAAGAATATGACATAAGCTGTTGCTTGATTTATCCCCAGGAACACACACATTGAAAGGGTTTATTTTTGTCTGGTAGAACAATATTACGTTTGCTACTTTTGACAGCAACAATTAGCAGTCATATCTGGTATATGTAATCTTTCTCTGATCTAGGACTCTGATGACTTACATTGTTAGTGCAAAGGAATAATAAAACTATTTTGGTTGCTCAGGCTCACATAGATAATTTATCTGTGACAGTTGATTTAAAATTCACTTTGAGGATGAGATTTACATGTTGGAACTTTTTTTACTTAGTGAGGAACTTCGACTTGAAAGTTGCTGTGATCCATGCAGTCTACTTAAACACTTAATCAAATTACATGATTACTCAAATTACTTGAATTACTTGATCTAAAACATTAAACTCTTCATTTGTAAGAAAAGTGACTTGATTTGTTATGAAGTGAAATAAAGCAACCAGAAATAAGTGAGAAATGTGATTTTTTTTTTAACATGACCTCTTTTGAAGCCTGTTTTATAGAATTCTTAGTTACTTTCTCCTACTTAGGGACAAGCACTGTACTCTTAAATGAAGTGAAAGTCCTTAAAAACCTGAGAAAGGCTGCTGTAGTTCTCCAGAAAAATGTTTGGTAACCTCAGGTAATGCAAACTGATGTCAGCCAGCAGCAGTAGCTGATACATGTTTTATTTAGACATTTTTAAGCTTTGTAATCATGGATGTTAAATAGTGAGATGAGAGGGTTTTTTCTGATGTTCAGGCTTCCCACTCAAGAAAAATGCAGATTCTTCATTTGTATCTGGTCTTGTGGCTGATCTGGCTTGGAACAGGAAAAAAGGGTAAGAAAAAACCCCTTGAAATTACAGCTTTGGTTATCATATTATTCCTTGCTGACTCCATAGCATAGATGTCTCAAATCATACCATGATGAGGAGCTAACTACATAACTTCTATACATTTGTAACTTTAATAAAAGGCCAAATTTCTCCCGTGGAACTTATTTCAGCAAGAGTCACTGCATTTTCCCTCCTGAGTCTAACACCAGCAACACTGATTTCCATATACCACAGAAACTGATGGTTCATAGCTTCTTGGCTTATTGATCTCCTAAAATTCTTATTCTCCATTCTGAGAAGGTTTTTTGTAAAACAAGATGTGTTCCCAAGTCAGCCTCTCAGGAGAAGTGAATTTGCGTGTAGTACAACAGCTTTAAGTTATCTTTTCTCAGTAGTCCTTTAAAAATTACATACGTTCTGCCATGGGCTATAATAGCAAAAAATGTGTGCAGCAACTCAGTTTTACTTACAGAAAAGACATGGAAAGAAAAAAATAATACAAAAAGTTCAAGTAGGAAAAGATCATAGAATTGTGAAGGTTGGAAAACACCTCTAAGATCATTGAGCGCAATGTTAAACTAACATTGCCATGTTCACCACTGAACCTTGTCCCCAAGTACAACATGCACACTTTTTGAACACTTCCAGGGATGGTGATTCCCCTACATCCCTGGGCAGCTTGTGCCAATGCCTGAGCATACTTGCATTGAAAAAATTTATCCTTATATCCAATCTAAACCTCCTCTGGTGCAACTTGAGGTCATTTCCTCTTGTCCTGTTGCTTGTTACCTGGGAGAAGAGATTGAGCTCCACCTCGCCACAGCCTCCTTTCAGGTAGGAGTAGAGAGCTTAAATACAATGTCAAAATGAATTCTAGTACTCTGAAAATCCCAAATAAACCAAAGCCAAAACACAACAACCTAATGCTGTGGATTAGTATTCTAGAAAACGGCTCTTTTCCCTGATACTTAACTTTTCTGCTTAGCACTTGTCCACTTCCGTATTGGAAGAAAGGATTTCACTGTTCAGCCAGCAAACCATCTCCCGGCTGCCTCCCGCGCTCCGGTTTGCTGCAGCACAGCGTGATCCCAACCTGTGGAGCCGTGCTGAGACCGGGCTTTACCTCTGAGCCTGGGATAGCGCGTGCTATGGAGGAGTCGCAAAAAATCTGTTGCACTGAGCCGGGCACAGGGACTCGAATGAGCCAGAGTAATGGGCACAAGTGTGGGTAGTGGGAGCTAAACCAGAGCTGAGGCTAGCGGGGCTGGGGAGGGAAGCATGGAAGCCGAGCCGTGCGCCTCCAGCTCAGCCAGGGCACCTCCGCCTCGGTCACTTTGTAGGAAAAGCGCTGGAAACAGAGCGTGGGTCTCTCACGCCCCCGTAGCTGAGGAAAAGGCTCCTAACTTCGTCCCCAGACGGGACACGCTGCGGAGCGCAGAGCCGCTTCCCCGGGAGCGCTGCCCGTGGCTGGCCGGGGAAGCCCCATCGGTGCGGAGGTGAGGGAGGCGGCCCGGGCTCCCAGGGCTCCCGCGGCCCCGCCGCAGCGAGGGAGGGCGCTGGGTAGTCCTGGCCGGGCGAGGCGGCAGGTGGCGGGGGCCGGGGCGGCGGGGCCGGCCCTGAAAGGTGCGATTGTCCCCAGCTATTCCTGGTATGCGCCGGGGCGGGAGCCGCCGGGGGCGGCCTCCAGCGGCCGGGAGCGCGAGGGGCGCCGCGTCCCGGCGGGAGGGAGCCGCCAGGCCCGCGGCGGCGCGGCCCCTCCCGGGCGTGCGGCTGCCCCGCGGGTCCCGGCGCTGCCACACGGCCCGCGGCTCTCCGGATTCCTGCGGCCGCGGAGCGCCAGCGAGCTCCCGGGAGGGGGAGTTCCGCGGGGAGGAGGCGGAGGGGGAGGAGACGGCGCGGGCAGCGTTTAAAGGAGGCAGCTGAATGACAGCGGCCGCCGCCGCCCCCCGCTCGCTGCTGCTGGCCATGGACGGGAGAGAGGACGCGGAGTACGACTTCCAGGCGGCGTTCGCCGAAGCCCGGCGGTGGCTGGAGGTGAGGCGTCTCTCTGTGCTGCTGGCTGCCGGCCCCTCGCTGCCCCGGTCCCTGCCCGGGGTCCCGCTCAGCCCCGCACGGCGGAGCGCGCAGCGCGCTCCCGCGGGGCTGCCCCGCTGGCCGGCAGCGGCTCCCGGGACGCGGCCCCGAACCTGGGCTCCCTGCGGGCACATGCGGACTGCTATTTTTAGAAAGTATCGTGGCAACTTGCAGAAGTCTGTCTGTGCAGTATCGCCACCGCCCCCTCCTCGCAATCCAAATTAAAGGCTGGCTTGGTTGCCCTCCTGTCGTTAAGGCTTATAATTTCTTGCCATCTTGTAAATTACCTCTGTAGCGCTTGCTCCGAGACAGTCTGAATTAAAGACACTCCTTCCTGTCTCGAAAGAGTTCAGGACAGAGAGCAGCCTGAAATTAACACTCATTTTCTTCCCTCCTATTTTTAAACATGACTGTCTGACTGCACACAGCGCTTGACGTAAATATCCGTGTTTCTGTGTGACTACCCCGAGTCACACCGGGGCGGTACGTGCCACAGCTTGGGGAGAGAGTTGTTCCTGCATGTACCTGAGTGCCACCAGGGCAGCATCGGCTGGGCGAGAGAGGCTTGGGAGCTGAGAAATGTTAGGAATACTGAACAGCCTCCCTCAGAGTTGTGGTGTGCTTTTAAAGAGGAGCTTTAGAGTGCTGGTTTAGATGTTTTTTAACATATTAAGCTTATTTCTTTGTTCTTAGTCATTTAAGGTGAAACTTAGTGTTGTCAGCACCACTATCGCAGTAACTTTGGAAGGGGGAAATATTCAAAAAAAGGATGTTTGTTACTTTTTTACCCCTCATCTTTTAAAGCTTGTCAAGACCTGAGTTCAGGTTTCTTTGTTTCCTCTGTAAAACAATGACATCTAGTGCTTAAAATCTATTGAGGATGTTGAAGTGAGCGCACCAAAGGCAAGGGTATTGTGAATGACCTCCATAAGTGTCAGTTTTGTGTCCTCTGTTAATGTAGGTAATTACAGCAGTCCTGGCTTCCCCGTGTGTCAGTTCTGTAAGAGCTAGCTGTGGGTTTAAGTAATTAAAGCATTCCTCTCTCACGTATACCTTTCTTACATTGCTTTCTTTAAATTGGCAAAGCTCGCTTTAAAAAGCTTCATTAAGGTGTTATGTTGACTTTGAAAATCCTACTTTAAGGGGTTGGAGATTTGTTTTAATTATTATTAGATTTCATATGATACTGGCTGGTTGTACCATTCCTACAAAAGGTTTTGTGTCTTTGCCTGCCAGTAGCATGTGGGAGCTCTAGCAAAGTAATATATGTAGTGTGCACTGTTTGTATAGGGGGAAAAAAACATATGCTCAGCTTCCCCCTTGCCCAGTCCAATTTGTGTGGCTATCCTTTGATATGTGAAAGCTGTTCTTATTTTAAAGTAACTTTTAAACTTCCCCCTTGGAGAAACATTTTACTGTAAAGAGAGTAACTTGCAAACCTTAAGGTATTGATAAACAGGATGCTAGGAATTCCATAATGTTAAAGGAAGATGTAAATATTTATTTCCCTATGAAATGAGGTTTGTGTTTCAGAAGAATCGTTGTGTTTCTCTGCGCTTTACATCCAGATGGATTAAAAAGCCAAGACTAACCATTTCCGTTGTATGGAAGAGTAATGATATTTTTAGGGTAATGAGGCATGTCCCAAGGTTGTGTGTGTCTTGGTGAAACAAAGTGGTGTATACATGACAGTGAAACTTGGTGAGTCCTAGTGATTAAACAATTAGTTTTGAAGAGGAGGCAGATTTTCAAATATTTATGAACTTGAACTTCTGATGTTTTGGTAAGTTTTTGTGTACCAGCTTCTCCCTAACATTAGAGGAGATGAAAGCATACAGACACCAGCTACTATGTATTTAAGGGAACAAGCCAAAATATCTTTGTAAACTGTTACTCTTTCCCTTTGCTAATGAAAGCTTTGTTAACATATTTCTGTATTTCAATGGAGAATTTTATGGACTCTGAGACTTTAGAAAAAAAACTCCAACCTTGAAGCTGAGGGCTTTTTAGTAACAGGAATGAGCAGCTGTATTTGTCAGATCCCAAGAGGAGTAAAAAATACCCCAAAACCATGAAAAAATGTTACCCTGTATTTTTTGAAGTTTTTGGTGAGAGGAAACTGTGTCCTGGTCAGGTTCCTTTTCTGCATGTTCCCAGCTGAATTCTCCATGCTGTAGGGCAGCCACTGGCTCACTCAAATATTTGTTCCTAGTTCTTATGCTACAAAAAAAAAAACCCATAAAGCCAAACCAACAAAAAAAACCCCAAAACTAAATAAACCCCAAGCCTCCCCACCCCCTGCAACCTAAACCTCCAAACAGCCCTAACCAAAAAAGCACAAGAGCTTGATTAAGAATAATAACAACAAAAAAATTGCATCTGATATCTGGTGTTACTTAAAGAAAGACTTTGTTCTTTAATTCAGGTTCATGTTGAGACATATTTTATGATAATGCAGACAAGGAATGTCTGAAGCCTTCACAGTGCAGAGACCTCTTAAACTGTGGTCCCCAACCTCTTGTGTTTCATGTGTTGGGAGCTGGGAGGAAATGTTGCCTGTAACAAGAGCTGGAGTCACTGTGGAGCTGCCTGTTGAGGATGTCTGCTTCTTTGGGGGAAGGAATGGTCATTTGCTGGGCAAAACTCAAGCTCTTCTCAGGTGTCCTTTCTACAGAAGGCAGCAACGTTTAGTGCTGTTGGCTTCTTGCATCTGAGACTTTTGGCACTTTCTGAGCTCTGCCTGGAGCAAGTGGTGCTGATCAAACTCATCCAGCCTTCACCTGGCACCTCAGCTGGGCAGATGGTGCGTGCTGAGAATAAAACATTGAAATACCATGACTTGGCAATAGTTTCTCAAAGAAAAGACTGAGGAGAGGCCTCATCACAGTCTCCAAATTCTCATGAGGGGAAACGGAGGGCAGGCACTGATTTCTCTCCAGTGACTGGTGATGGGACCCCAGAGATTAGCATGGAGCTGTGTCAGGAAGGTTTAGCCTGGCTATCAGGGAAAGGTTTTTCACCCAAAGGTGGTGAAAATGGAACAGGCTCCCCAGGGAAGCAGTCCCAGCACCAAGCTTGGCAGAGTTCAAAAAATGTTGGGACAATACTCTCAGACACATAATGTGACTCTTGAGGCTCTCCTGTCCAGGTCAGGAGTTGGACTTAATCCTTATGGGTCCCGTCCAGCTCAGGATTTTCTCTCATTCTATGAAAGGTAGAACATGTTTGCCAAAGCTAGAAATAGCTGGGTTAAAATGTTTTACTGTGTTCTGTTCCATATTATAACTTCAGCAAGCCAAAAGCTGTTCCTCCAAACCAAAGCATTCTTCCCCCAGCTATTAAATATCCCAGACTGCCGAGTCTGTTTTCCTGCCTCAAGATGTGGGAGGGCAGTCTGCCTCTCCCTTTCTGCAGTCCACCACCAAGTTCACCCTTGTGAATGAAGGGGAGACACAGTACCTCTCTCCCAACACATGCTGCACTGTTTTAGGAGTGATGCCCTTTGAAGAGTTCGAGAGGAAAGAAGTGTATGCTGTTTTCTTGTAAAATGTCTCAGCTTCTGATTCTACTTCTGTGTTTTAATCAAATTCTAATATTCTGGTAAATGTCTATTGTTCGAAATTGCTTGCTAAAGCAACTTGAAACCTGACCCACAAAGTCTGTAAATCTTTAGTTAAAGTGCCTTGAGGCAAATAACGCTTGGATTTTTTTCCCCCTGAAGTAGTCAAATGTACAGATCCAGTCTGTGGAGGGTGGCCAGCGAGCGTGTGCCTGAATGAATTGTTGGAGTGAAGCTGCAGAGCTGTAGGAAAGCATGTGGAGCAACTTCAACAAATCCACTGAAGTGAAAAAGGGGTATTCAGCCAAGTAACTATTAATATTGCAAATTATTACAGCTCTTCTTGTGAGCTGAATTTCTTTCTCTAATAACTCCTGTGGAGTTGTAAGTCAGTTATTCTGAGAGGTACTAATTTCATCAGAGTGTGTTGAGATTGTCAGAATCAGGACCTTGGAATCCTGGAATTGCTCCTCACGCAGGGACACTGCAGCAGAAGTTCTTCCTGGTGCTAAACACTACCCAGTGATGATGGAGAGATCTGTTTCACCATGAAGATTTCTATAGCAAGATAAGGTTTTTATCAATTTTAATAGACAGTGTTAGCAGAAGGAAGCCCAGCTTATCTGGACAGCAACTAAAGCCACTCCTCTCTGTCATGACCATTAAATAGATAGTGAAATTGCTTAATTATTTATTTTGAATGCTGATGTGTATTGACAGCTGCATGCATTATTGCATTACAGTGGATGTTGGAAATTACTTAGGGCCTTTCTTTTCCAGGAGAAAAAAAGTTTATATATATGTATGTGTGTGTGTGCACCCCCTGCCCACATCCTCTCAAACCTACTCAGAAAATTGAAAAAGCAGATTTGCAAAGTAACTTCATAGAAAGAGTCTGCTTGAGGATAAAACTTGAGAATCAGGACAACTTATTGAAATCTTTTGGTTTGGAACAACAGTACAGCAATCAAATTTAGGGAATGGTCTCTGACATGTGGTCACCAAATGTTTCTTTTCTTTTTTTTTTTTTTGAAGCTGTTTGGAGTTTGCATTTCTCCTGTATATTTTCATGGCTTCTGCAAATGCAGCTAGAGGTCTAGCAGTGATGTTTTCCCTGTATTTGCATAGAGATCTTACCCCAGTGATTATTTTGTTTTGTTTCTCCCCCAAGCATGAATCTAATGCATAGAGTCTGGTATGGGAAGAATAACTGTGGAAATAGAAGACTAATTTCACTGTTCAAATCCTCTTCTTTTAGGTACCTTTATTTAAGGTGAACTAATCAGTATGAAAAAAAGAGTAGTGCTAGAATAAAAGATGTGTGAATGAGAAGGCAAAATCTATATATTCTGTTCCCTAAACCATGTTTAATACTGGGTAATTCTGTCAAGTCATAAAACCTGGGTGGGCTGGTTTCTGGAGAACTTCCTACAGCACAGCTGCCAAAGTCCTGGCTCACGTTTACATAAGGGGTGTATTTAACCCTGCTTTAGGTGGATGCATCAATATTTTATTACTGTGTGTATATTCTTGGCAATGTGTATTTCATGGAATACATCTAAGTGTATCTAGTTGATGTATAAATATTAATTGATGTATAAATGTGCATGTTGTGAACTAAATACTGTGGGGATTTTAATCCTGGAAATAATATTCTCTCCATTGCCTGCAGACTATGAAAGTGCTGTGGTAAAATGCCACATAATAGGGCTAGCAACAATGTGTTAGAGAGAGAGGGTGACAGTAATGCCCTTTGATCTGGCTGAACACTTTTCTCTGTTTCTTTGTCCCCTTGCTTCCAGATCTCAGGAAAGGTGTCTGTAATATGTTTGAGAGGAAAAGGGGACTAATTTTTGCTTAGAGAGTAAAATCTATTTCCTGGTTTCTGCAAGGTGGGTTTATATATTTTCAAGTCTATATTTGGAAATTCTCAGGGATAATCAAAAATCTGTCTTCACATAGTCCTGTGTGATGGGCATGCATAGCTTTGAGCTGAGTTCACAATGCAGTTTCCTTTATGAAGTTTCTCTTTGTAGTTTTGAGCGTTGTATTAAAATTTTGCATGAAAGCAGCATCTGCAGGCACTTTGAGAAAGAATTCACTTGTTGACTGTAGAAGTGGATATGTCTTCTATACTGGGGAAATGCATTGCAGTTTAAGGGGAACTGCAGACAATTCTGACCAGGCTTTTGTTTTCTTCCAGTCTGTATTTTGTGGTTAGCAACTAGAGTTAGTTGTGGCATTACGTTTTTTTTGTTTTTTTCTCCTGTCCTTTAGTTTATTTTTTTGAACTGTGTCCTGATCCTTTCTGCAGTTTTGTGGGTCAAGCATTTTTTTCTGCCCATAGTTTAGGGAGAGGGTGAGATGATGATAATGATTTCCATGTTTAGTATGCATTGCCCCCTCCTCCCCCACTACTATGGACTCACTTTTATCACCTTTTCTTTGTCAGGTGCTTTTTTTGGTCTAAATTTTTAAGTTTATAATGAGCACTTGTGCATATTATGTTAGACAGTGACCTTGCTGAGCTTTGGAAAACACTTGGGTTTTATTGTGTTTTAAGAACCAGATACATTGCAGCTGTTTCTTGTACCTACCACTCCTCCACTTTAAAGTTCCTCTATCCACTCCTGCAGGACATTTTTTAAAAACAAAACAAACCCCGACCTTTTCTGCTTAACAAGACTAATACAGCTCTTAACTATCATTTTCTAAACAGGCTTTCCAGCTACAGCAGTTTAATGAAAAACAGCATGTGCTCCCAGACCCAGTGTACTAGAAATGCTTCTGCTGGCCTAAGGTGTGCTTGACACACCTCACTTATTATCCAAATTATCTTGGGAGGAGTGTTTTGGTTTTGCTGTTTTTCACATTTCTGAATGCTGTCAATCCAAGTGAAAACCTAACTTTAAAGGAATGTAGTGAATAAGTTGCTTTAAAATAGGTTCTGTTGCTCTTCATGCTGTGAGCTTCTGCAAGGGGTTGTGAATTTAGTGTTTATTATTAGTGCTAATTTTTTATTTTTCCAATGAAAAGAAAGATGTATGGATCTGACTCACAGCATGCTAGCTTCCAATTGGATACTTAGCTGTAAAACTTTCATTTGTGTTTTATTGAATAGAGAAACCTAATTTCAGGAGTGTTTTCCATTTGTGGTACAAAACATCTGGGATTATCTTGGAAGGGCATGAAGATTATAAGACTTGCTTTATATTTTTTTGCCAGTGTTGGCACACGTTGTGCAAATGTTGGCACATTTTTTTAGTACCAGCTCATGTGAAAGTTCTCAGTTTTGTTTCTGGATGTGATTCAGCTTTCAGTTGTTACTATTAGAAAAGAACACAATATACTAACTTTGGGCAATAGTTATTACTGTGTTGGCCAAAAAAGTCAAAATCCTTGTAATGTATCACAGATTTAAAGGAGTTAGTGTAGCTGAGATCAGTTCAGCTAGCACAAACAGTGAAATCTGTTGTTTGGGCCGAGCTGTCCTCCTCCAGCAGATCCCACGACAATGTGGTTTTGTGTTAGTGCTGAGATGTTATCCCAGCAGGGTGTCATTGAAACTCCCGTGCTTGGCCCGTGCTTCCCCTGCCTCCTTTTGCTGTGTCAGTGGTGTTCCTCTGATGCTCTGGTGAGGTGGCTCAGGGGAAAATCAGAGTGTTTTGTGGTGTTTGGTATTTGCTTGGCTCCTGAAAGGCAAGAAGGAGACCAGTGCTCCAGCCAGGGAAGAGGTAGTGCTGATGGGGTGGCCTTGTGGCAGCAGCTCGCTGTTGGGCTGCAGCTGACTGGTGGGATGAAGAGAGGCAGGCACCTGAACTCAGACAAGCCATCTCTCTCCCTGGAGGTTTCTCAAGTCAGCTGCTTCTGCCATTGCCTGGCTCTCTTCCTTACATGACTCAGGAGCTGTTTGCTAGGTGCCCAGGGTCGAGGTAAAGGCTAGACACCTGGATTAGTGAGGCTGGCTTCCAGCCATAAATAACTTCTTCTGGATGAATTTCATAAGGTTTGTAAATACAGTTGGAGCTGTTTTAAATAGAAACTCTGCCAGGAGTTTCTGAGCCAAAGCATTTGATATGCCTGTGCACTGACTTCTACTGTGGAAGAAGCAGTCCTTGTGTCTCACTGAGGCTGTGTTGGTTGGGAGATGGTCCTTCAGAGGTACTGGGATATCTTGCCCAGAAGTTCTGCAGTCATCATCACCTGCCCTTTGCAGGGGCAATCTAATCCCAAAACCCATTTCCAGTGTTATTTGTAAATTCTTACCTGGAATTGCTTTACTGACCCTGCTATTTGTTATTTGTTTATTATTTTTTCCTTCAGGAAGGAATTGAGAAGTCTAGCTTCTGAAGTTTGATCTGAGATTTTCTGTGTGGTCAAATGACCATGTCAGCTAATAAATCAAGATGTGGTAAAGAGCAGAAACAAGTGTGGGATGTTTTTTCTTCTTAGTTTAAGGAAGTGGATGAAAAAGCAGCCAGTACACCATGGGGCTCCAACATGCCTTTTGTGCAGCTGGTGTCAGAATTTGGGGATGCTGGAAGAGGTGGATGGATGCACTGTGTCAAGTTTTTCTGCCAGTGGTAGCCACATAGCCTGGGTCAGTCATGGCAGTACTGTGCCATTTGCTGATGCCTCCAAAAACAAGTATCCAATTTCTATTCATTTGGCATTGAAAGAAGCAGAATGTTAAGCTTGATGATCTTTAAAAATATTTTCCAACGTTAATGATTCTCTGAAGCCAGATGTCAAAGTGGTTGTGGAGGAGGAAACAATAAAGATCCAGGTTTGACAGTACAGCATTGGAGGAGTTTTGTAGCATTGCCTGTTGCACTGCCTTGAAATGTTTCTTTGGAAACTATTTAGGATTAGGTGAAGCAGGGGACAAAGGCATTACTACATTTTTGCTCTAGGAAAAACCTTTTCTTCCATGTGTCACCATGCTCTGTTTGCCTAAACAGTGCCATTGGCACTTGATGAACCTGAAAATGTAATCCTAAATGAAACAGGGCCAGACATTTGGTTGCAGGTTCTTTTGCAAATATAAGGCGTTGTAAAAAAAATTGACATTTGACTGTCTTAACTAACTGCAAGGGTCTCACCTTGGTGTGTATGTGTGTATGGGGGGTGAATTTGGTTTATTGGTTTTTTTTGAATGTCAAGTGGGCATCTTCATTGTGAGTTCTCAATATTGAATAAAAAGGCTGCTTGTAGTTGACCTTATTCAGACTGAATGGAAATGGAGTGAGGATGAAGGCATGAGCTCCAGGTACAGATGGATATCTTTCACAGACATTTGCCTGATGTTGTGGAGGCAAAAAAAAATCCCTGATATAATAAACATCAACTTGATGATTATTCAAGAGGGTATTGCTTCACAGCTACAAGTCTTACGTGTGGATGAAGTTTTCAAAGCCAAATCCCCATTAAAATGCACAGACTGGGTTGCTCACTAATGACCTAGCTTTCATGTGTCTGATAAAATCCCAAAGTCCTCTGTGTCTTTGGGGTAGGTCTGGCAAAGTGATCTCAGACTCCAGGAAGGTCTGCATGTCAGGTGTCAGTGGAATAGGGCTGGGATCTGTGCGCTCCGAAGACATGATAGAGAAGAGAGGCTTGGAAAGGGACGAGGAGAAATGTGCACCTCAAGTTACTTGTAAATAACTACTTTTTCCTTCATTAATTTCTCACCTTGTAAGTATTTAAATAGTGAAATTTCATAGAATGTGCCAGCTTTTTCAATCTGTTGTTTTCTGGTGTTTTGCATTTTGTTTTGCATTTAGCCATTTAAAAGATTGGGGGAATGCGGTCTCAGACTATTCTAAATTTCTGAATGTGTTACTACAGTTATTTTAATTTTTCACATATTTTAAAATTAGTATCTCATCTGCTTTACTTACCATGGAACATGGAAGCCTATTGTTATACCTGACTGAAAAATGCTTATGTGTTCCTTTTTTTTTCTTCTCTTTCTTACCTCCAAGCTAAGAATTTCTAAAATAGTTTTTTTTTTCTTTACTGTGGTAACTGAAATCTTGTGTCAATCCATTTCCCAGTAGAATCTTTGATCTTTCCTTGTGAAAACTCTCTTCCTTTGGAAATGATGGTAAAAACGCGAATGTTCTTTCCCTAAACATACTTAGATATACCATAGTCAAGGAAGATAATGCTGTTGTGTGATTCTCAGTGCAATGGTTAATTTTTTTTGTCAGAACACAGGGTATTTACCGTGCACATTTCAGCACCAGGGTTTGGCGTGTGCAGGCAGGCAGGTCTCTTGCAGGACCCTTGCGGGCTGTGGCAGTGCAGCGGCGGCTCCCAGCAGCGTGGCAGATGTGGCTGGGATGAAGCTGGCAGCAGTTCTGTTTCCTGTGTCTGCTGCAGTGGTGGCTTAGATCTGATCCAGCCGTGCACATTTCCAGTGGTGACTCATCTGATTATTCTCTCTTCCCCCTGTGATTAGCTGAGGAGGTAGGATAGAGGAGGATGTCTCTCTGGAGGTGGAAAACTTCTTTGTCACGCTACATTTCCGATATGGGGGAATGGAATGAGGAGAGGATATTGGTGTGTCTTGGCTGTTCATAAAGGTGTGCCAGTCTTCCTCACCCTCCTCTTATTTTTGTTGTTTCCTTAGAGTGTTATCTCTAACTCAGCTGTGCTGTGGCTGTAGCTTGGCCATGTCTTACCTTTATTTTTGCACTGTTCTGGAGTATGGGGACAGGTGAATCTTGTGCACACTCAGCTGAACACACACTGATCCTGGGGGCAGGATGTGGAGATGAAATCTGGATCTCCAGGTTCTTCTCATCTCAACCTCAGTGTTTCTACACTCAAGTAAAGTAGTGTATATGTCTTTTTATTTTTGGGTGGGGTTTTTTTTGTTTTTTTTTTGTTTTTTTATTCCTGGAGGCAGGAAATATGTATTCCCATTTGGGCAGGGGCACTTTTCTGCAGACTGCTAGTGGAGGCAGATGTGAAGTGCACCAATTTTACTAATTTTTTAATCTACCAATGCATAAAATGTTGTTTAGGTTGCATGTAGTGGTAGTAATTTTTGATGAGCTGAAAACTGAGACTTCTACATGCTTTGATATTGTCTGCCTACCTGATGTAGGCTGGAAATTGGAAGCAGCATGGCTGCTGACACACAGAAGTCCTTGTGAGCCAGTATAGGTCTGGCAAGAATACCCACAGCATTATGCAATATGAATATCCTTTGAGCGTAGATTGCTATGCATTAATTGAAGCCAGACATAGGTCATTGTTTCTTCATCTAAAGAGCCTGGATCTTGCTCACTTTTTTTTTTAATGTTTTGTGAGAGAAGATATGAAGTATGAAACTTGCTTCAGTGCTTTTATCTGTCAGGAAGACCTGTTTACCAAAGTACTAGTACACAGGTGCCTCAGCTATTGTTAAAATACAATGTCTCTTCAGCCTTTCAAGAGCTTTATAGTCTTAGTTAGGGAATGCATCATCCTTATCATGAGAAGTGTCTGTTGGAAAAGCTGTTCTTGAGAAAGCTGCTTCAAACCCGTTCATGTTTAGAGATTTGTGGATTTCATGTGCCCTTTTCTTTCCTTTATTAGATCTTAATGACATATTATGAGAATTAAAGTCTCTGTGTAAATGTTAGTATTATGTATCCCCTCCTGTCTACTTTTCAAGTGGTTTTAATCCTGGGATTTGGAAGAGAAATAGGAACATAAGGGATATGCACCTAAAAATCCATCCCATGCCTGGGACCACTCTGATAGACAGTGTGATGTATTGACAATCTTGGTGCACAAGAAGGAAGATTTGAGGTTTGAAGGTTATGGTAGCACCAGCAATCAAGTACTGAACACAGCTGCCCATTAGATGCATGGTGGTGCCTCAGCTTAGAAGTTTTGGTCATCATCTCAACTTCCACCAGCAGCTCCTGTTTACTGGCTCTGTTTAAATGATCATGTCTTTTTTAGCATAGGTTTTATGGTAATGATGCTCTCTGGTTTTCTGCCAAGAAAAATCTGGTTTTGATATTAAATTCTGAGCTGTGGGTTTTTGGGAAGTGCTTAGAAATAGCCATGAGGTTTCAGTATGAACTAAAAGTTCAATTGTTTCCTGGTTATGAGTTCCAGGACACTTTCTACTTTACAGTGAATTTGACCAGGATCTGTTGCAGTAGCTCCCAGTGGTCGCTAAAACATTGCCTCTGCTGCTGTTGTTTCATTGCTACATGAAATTTAAGTGACATGGTTCAGAATATTTGCATAGTGCACTTCTCTGTATTTAACTTTTTAGCATAATTAGGCTACAGCACTGTCACAAGAACACAGTTTTGGTAATGTGGGATCTTTAATGACCTCTGGAACATTGCATAAGTCATAGCTGTCAGGCTGCAGTTGTGAAAAAATCTCTGAAGCAATGGCTAGTTTCAGGGAGAGCGTTCAGCAGTCAGAAAATTGGCATAATGCTGTTTTAGGCCATAAAACCCCTTGCTTCAATTCATATTTTAGGGTCAGTGGGAGCTTGCTGATGATGCTTGTTGCAGATATCACATGCTGCAGTCACAGACGATGGGGAAACTGCTGCATAGAGCAAACAAGCAGCTCATGCTCTCCCTCTGCATAGATTCATTACTGGAACCAAGTTACATATATGCAGTCTGGAAATACTAGAGGTCTTTGATCTTTAAAACTTAATGTTTGAAAATGTAAATGATGCGCTCCTTTTGATCTGCTTCTTAAATTAAATGGTAATTGTGAAAATTACATTTGGCAGTTTTCCACTTAAGGGCTTGTACTTCTCATTTCACACTATGTTAATTTTAAGCTGTATGTCCTTGCTGGTTTTCTGTCAGTGAATTCTGGTGAGGGGGTATTCCTTATGTTTCTGCATGGCCTAATTGTCAGCAGCGTGTGTATTTGGTGCTATGACTTCAACATGCAATTCCTCTAAACCCAGATGCCAGGGATTGCCAGTTGTGCCTGTATGTCCATGACTAGGGCAATGGGAATCACTGAGGCTGAGCAGGAGGGCACTGTGAGGGTTTGAGCTGTGTGTGCCCAGGATGGAGACCCTGGCTTGTTCACCTAAGGTGTCAGGAGATGCTTGGGCACGTGCTCCTCTGCAGTCTGGTGATGGGTCCTCACAAACATCTGCTGATAGCAAAGTAGCAGAGGCTTTTTATCTGTGTGCTTCTGTGCTCCTGGACTACTTGCCTTTCCAAATTACTGGCATCATCTAATCAAAAAACTACTGGATAATTTAGGGCTCCTAAAATGTTGATGAAGCTCATGCAAAGCTCAGTCTTTTCCTTGCATCAGCTTTCTAGTGTGTAGAGGATTTGTCTCTTATTTACCATAAATGATGATAAAGACTTCTCTGTCTTTGTCCTGTTTTCTTATGAAAGGGGCCTTTGAAGTCTGAGGGCCACATCAAACTGCAGCAAGTCACTCACAAGTTTATTCAGAAACTTATCCCTGTAATAGGTTCTTTTAAGCTCCTGTTGGTTTAAAGCCAACTCAAAATCAGCTGCTGAACTGAAATGAAGTTTCTAATTACCCCCTTAGCAAAATCACTTTGTGTACTTTTCAATTATTAATATTTGTTTCACTCTGCAGAGATTAAATTTGTGGGGGAGAAGGTTCAAGGTTGTTAGTACTGAATGTCTGCCACAACTTTAGGAT
The DNA here is from genome assembly GCF_027887145.1 of Ammospiza caudacuta. NCBI lineage: Eukaryota > Metazoa > Chordata > Aves > Passeriformes > Passerellidae > Ammospiza > Ammospiza caudacuta. The sequence goes on from NC_080594.1 coordinate 71,459,297, forward strand.
GTATTCATGGCTGGAGGAGGTTTTCTGTGGGTTTTTGTTTTATTGGGTCTTTTTAGGAGGAGGTAAAGATTCTTTGTTTCAGATCCTAAACAGTCTGTGGAGTGAGGTTTTCTGTTTTGAATATCATCATGTGGACCTTCTGCTGTAACTCATGCTACAGTCCCCAGATTTGTCTTGCTTCCCATCTTCTGTTGAATACCTTTAGGGATGTTTGCATTAAGTTCAGCATCATGCTGAATTAGCATATTGCTGATTTTGCTGATTTCTGTTTGTCTGTGTGCTGGCAGATTGGAGCATTCATCCCCAGGAATTTGCATAGGATGTTAAACAATCTGAGCGCTTTAGTGGCGCCCATCAGAGTGAGGAAATTGCCCAGCTGAGGTGAACAGGAACATTGCAACTCAGACCTGCTACAGCAGCCTGCCTGGGAATTTGATTTTTTTCTTTTAAGCTCAAAATAGAAAATATTTCCAAGTGGCGATAAAAACAGTTTCCAGGGAAAGTAAATTTTAAGTATCTTTCTGAGGTTATGGGAAGCATTTACCTTGTGTTTGTGCTTCAGAGTAACCTTTCCTTATTAATTTTTTTAGTAAATAATGACTTTAAAAACCTTCCAGATAAGTTTTCAAAATTAAAATGAGCTCTTACATTTTTTTAAAGTTGGAAATTGGATGCTTAAAATTTACCTCTCTTTGCTGGGGTGTGGAGGATTTGGGATCATACTGTTTCAAAATTTCTCCCTCCTAAAATGTTCCTTTGGCTTCTGCAACATTTTAGGTAAGGAAGACTTGTAGAATTATTAAACCCCTTCCTCCCCCCACAATTTCACTTTTATACGTGAATTTAAATTACCCGATGGAAATATTTGTGTGGGAAGCAGAGGGTGCCACAGAGGCCTGCTATCCCTTCCTGCTGTTAGCACAGAGACCCCCACCAGAGAGGGCTGGCTATGAGTGGGACCCTGCAGTCTGTGCAGTGCCATTTTAAAGATGTTATTTTAAAATATCATGTGACGCTGAACTTTTTGTTTTCACAGTTCCTTCGTAGTGATTAAACTAATTTGAGGCCTAATTAAAGCGAGTCATTAATTAAAGCAAGGAATTTTTTGAAGTCCAGATTTTTTTTCTCAAACTTGAAGAGCTTGAAACAAGTGAATTTCATAGTTTGAATTTCATAGGTGCCTAAGAGCAGAAAACTTGTATTTCTGGTGAATGATGTAGCCAGTTTTAAACCTCTCTCACTGCTCCTTTAAGGCTAGCCCAGAAGTAAATAAAATAAAATAGAAGACCTTAAGCTTCAGACCAAAGCTTTGATTTTGAATGAATTGCTCAGGATGAAAAAAGAAGAGGTGGGTGTGTTCTGTTTCATGGAATTTAAAAAACAAACAAACACAAAGTAGTGTCTGCAGTCAGGAGAGCTTCTTTCCTGGAGCCAGACATTCATAAACATTCTGGAGGTCTTCACTTGACCCAATGTAATGTCATTTTTAGCCCTGTTTGGGGGGGTCTCACAGCCTCTGCAGAGTGGAAGGTTTTCCTAGAGACCAGACTACAGAGCTGCCATGGCTCTGTAACCCTCAGTGCAGCTCCTGTGCCAGAGCTTGCTATTTCCTGTAAAACTCAGTAGGAACAGGATCCTGATAGGACAAGTCTCCTTCCTTTTTAAAGTGTGACAATCCCATTTCTCTTGTAACCAGAAAAATAGATGGTTAAACAGCATTGGGCCTGGTTGTGTTCTTCTTGCCCTCCCCTCCTACTGGCACTATAGGAAAAGGCTTGACCGTGACATCTCAAGCTAAACTGGCTCCTCAGGGGCTTGGTTACCAGCAGAAATGTAGGTCCTTGTTTGAAATCTTAGGAAACTGAAAGGGCCAAGATTTAGGGTTACATAAAAATATAATACAGTTGTACTTATATGATGGCTTCCTGTACCTACTGGAAGCCATCAGACGTCCTTCCCAATTTTATGATAAATAATATATGCTGGGGTTTGGCATTAGATTATAAATGGTGTTTAATTTAAACCCTCATGGTTGGATAAAATTGGCTTAGACAGGCTCTACTTTGTTTTGGTTCTCTAGAGCTAATCATTTACAAATTGCTGAGCTAAGGGGCACAAATTAATGACATTCCAGCATCTTAAAATATCCCTTACTATGTCATACTGAAAAAAATGTGTATTCTGCATTCAGATGTTATGAATTTCACAGATGCTTCATTTATGTGAAAAATTAGAATCAAGACAGAAGCTGAGTTGCTGTTTTGTGTCAGTTACTTTGTTTATGAACTGCTGTGTATTTTTGAGTAGCACAGAGATCTTTACAATGTTTGCAAAATTGCTTTCTAGTAAAAAGTTGCAAAGAATTTTCTGCCATAGTATTTCCCCCATGTAAGGTTTTTTAATATTTTTAATGGAGATACGGGTTTCACATGTTTATTCACAAAAAAATTCTCTCGATGTCAAAATGTTTACTTCTTAACTCAGTTTCACTTTGTGCTGTTTTCAGATTTGTTAAAGTAACAATGTCTTCTATTGAAGAGTGTTGCAACTTTCCAAGGATTCAGAAGAAATTTTGCAGGGATTTTCAATTTACCATTGCACTGTTTATGAAGGAAATCTTTTGTTTCATAATAGGATGTTTTCAAATAATGTTAAATATATGTTTCAGAATTGTTTTACTGTACCCCTTTGTTTTTGGCTAAATGTGTTTTGGGTAGTTACGTTGTAGCCTTCTTCCTGCATGTAGGTAAGAATGTTAACAAGACTTTTGATTGTTTTGTTGGATGTTATTTAATTTTAATTTGTTTTTTCTGAGTAATTAATGGACGATGGGTAATTTACTTTATTGACCCCAGATTTGTTCTTTGACATCTATTAATAAATCTAATGCAAAGACTGACAGTGACTTTTCACAGCCATATCTTTTGATAGAGATATCCATTGGTATGAGTTTTGTACATTTTAAAGTGTGGCCTTGACTACTACAAATCTTTGTCCAAACAAAACCTTGAAGGGCAACCTCCGAATGTCAAAAGCTAGTAAATCATATTTGATTTTTTTGAGGTTCTGCTGCCAAGCGTCATTACTATGGAATATTTAGTCACCAGGCCTTGGGGCTATTTCAGTTTGCCAGGTTTCTGTGTACTTTCCCTGAATTCAGCAGTGATGTTGCCCAGGATCACTGGAAGCAGCAGTGGAACTGGAATTATCCAGGCTTGCAACTTCTCCAGCATGTGTGGGTTTGGATGAAGGCAGGAGACCAAGGTGCAGCAAATGTTGTGTCCCTGTTGCAGACCTGAGGCAGGGTTATGTAGGGCTGTGCTGGGTGCTCTGCTGGTCTGGGCTGGAGGGGATAGGGCAGAAATTAAAGTGGCTCTTCTCATCTTCCCACCCCCCATTGCTCATATGCAAACTGGAACAGCACATTTTCTAGGGTTCTCCACTTTTGTCCTGTGCTTCTGTTTGCACCTCTGGCAGCAAGGCTATGTTCAGGTTTGCATGTTCTTCCTTGAGGTAGCAAAAACTTGATTTTTTTTTAATTTTTTTTTCTTTTTTTAATGTGTATCTTAAGTAATACCTTGAGCAGGTGGATTTATGTACCTATAACCAAAAGCTATGTAATGAAGTCCAGACCTGCTTTTACTTTGAATATTTCCTCCCCTAAAAAATAAAAGTTATTTTTCTTATGTGGTTTCTGGAGGTTCTTCAAAGAAGACCCTGCTGTGGTTGTAACAATTCTCTCCACAGGTGTCCGCCTTATTCCCACATAACTGTCATTGCAGGAGCCCTTTGTCCTTCAGAGCTTGTAGGTCAGTCATTTTTACTAGCTCAAGACATCAAGGAAAGGGAAACCAGATTTTTTAATTTGTTACCTGACTATAATGTAGTCTCTGTGGAAGTGCAGAAATGGTGCACAGGCATCCTCAGCACCACCACCCTGCACCCTCCCATCTCTGCAGGCATCTCCAGGGTCACTGGAGAAGCACAGGTGGGCCATCCCTAAGCAGTGTAACACTAGTAACCTTGCACGTAAAGACCAACCAGTTTCTTCCTCCCTACCCACAGCAAGTGATAAGAATTAACAGACCATACAAAAGTATTGATTAAAGTGTTCATTAGAGAGTGTAAATTGGATGTAGCCTTCAAATTATAGTAAATCCTATCTCTCTGTGCATCTTTTACCACAACATTATTTGCAGAGCCTGGTGTTTGGGTAGTGTAAATGCCACTTAAATGATGTTCCCTCAGAGTTGGCAAGTATCCTGATCTGAATAATTAAAGATACTTGTGTCAGTCCCTTCCACCGTGCATATACAATATTTCTTTTCTGTTGCTTTAACAATGCCATGCCATAGCAGGCATTACAGGTTCAAATTTCTGCTTTGGCACTTAAGAGTGTATGTCATAAAATAAACTGAATTATTTTTTGTAGATTTTTTTTTTACATCTAGGTTATTGTGTGCTTCGAGCAGCTGCTGCAAAGTACCTGATTTCCAAAACACCACCAAAACTCTCCCTGAAACTCACTTTGCTCTCTCTTGTGCCTTAAATCATGGAGATACACCTTGCTTAACTAAGAATTTTTACTGGGTTTGATATTTAGATGATGAGACTGAGTGAGTAATAAGTTCTTTTATGTAGGAATTGCATATATATGCCTCAGAGAAGCTGAGGGGTCACGTAGTTCATGTCTACTCTTTTGTAAAATGAATATTCTTATACCTGGACCATTCCTGGCATGTCTGTCTGTCTGTCTGTCTATCTATCTATCTATCTATCTATCTCCATATATTTTAACCTCTTAAAAACGGGTACTTAACTTTCCTGGTTAACTTTTCCTCCCTGATGCCTGACAATCTTCTTTGCTGTGAAGTAAATCCATTAGTGCAAATTTTACTTTGATACATTTGGAGTATGTATCTCATCTCCTCTTTGCAATAACTAGTCCTCGTACTCCTAAGTGTCTTTTCTTGAAGCACAATACATGAAATGGCATGACCCAAACTAAGAGCAGGACACCTACTGCACCAATACAGACTGGTGAATAACAATTTAAAGCAGAGTCATTGCATAAAAGAGTATGAGGATGGCTGAAGGAAAACTGACATTGTCTGTTGAAAAAAAAAGTTGTAAAAGTTGTAAGAGATGTACAGGAATATTCTATTCATATGTTTGGTTGCCCTGTTTTAAGAGCAAGATTTTATAGCCAACCCTGAGTTTTTCTTGCTGAACTTTTGCACTAGTGCTCCAACTTAGGACTTGAACATGGAATTTTTGTTTCATACAAGGTCTCAGGTTGAGTTGGTAAATAAATGGTGGTTGTCCATCGCCTAATTCTGTTAAGAACACACTAGAGTTATTTAAAATAGCTTTTCTTGCATCCAGTTTAGTACCTTATCCCAGTGAACACACCATAGAAACCTGCTCTTGACATGTGTTGTCTTCCAACTTTCATGTCATGGCCTTTTAATCTCCTTACCTAGACTGCATTTCCACAGTCTGCCTTTAAATAAAATAACAAGGGTTTTTTGCAGTTGCATCACTTCAGTTAATCTATAGCACACTTGCTGCTTTTCTTGTGTCAAACCAGTTTATTTGCCAAGGCAGGGAAAAAAGTGTCTTTTCAGACCAAAGTGTTCCTCCCTTTCAAAAGTTATGTCCTTGTGTTGGTGATGTGTCAGCAATATCTAATACCCTTCTAGAAGCTAAAGTTGGGGAGAGTAGTCTAAATGTTTTTCTAATCCTTTTTCTGCTTTCTTTCTCATGTCATCATGCCTCAAAAGGGGATCTTTATTTTTTATTTTTTTTCCAGTCAGTGAGGTCTTTCCAACCCTTTGAGTTGAAGATAATTGTTAATGGCTTAGAGCGTGCTCTAGAACAGACAAGAACTTTAATTATGCAAATTCTTCCAGGCTTTGCCATCTCAACACTTACACTCTCAGCGGTTGTTTTCCCAGTCCTGTGCTTCTCTGAAGCATCTGCCAGCTCTTTAACTGAACATCATAACCATCTTTTCATTATCTATTTACTTTCCTCACGCCTGCTCTGTCCTTTCTGTTTCCCCTAGTAGGACCATAGAATTTCTTCTCTGTATGTTGTATTTAGTTACTTTTTAACCTAAACTTGCCTGACTCCTATTTTTGGTAGTTGTATGAATTTTATTCACTTCTGTTTTTGTGAATTGATTTCTCAAACTTCCTGATTAATCATGCTGTACTTTGGCTTAGGCTATTCAATTTCTCATCCTATTTTTTGAGAGAATACAAAATTAAACTAACCATAGTACTTTATTTTTTCTTTTCAAGGGTATTACAGAATCTGACAGATGTTCAATCAAATTAATAAAGCCTTGAGACCACTTGCAGTAAGCTGCTGGGTGGTCTCTCTACGAAGAGAACACAACTAAGGCTTCCGCCTTATATCGTCCAAAACTCTTATATTTATTAATAAAATTTTTGGGTGGGAAGCTGAGGTGTTTTAACATGTTTTATTTAAAGTAGTTCCATATTTTTAAAAGTCAGCTGTAATGTTAAATCCTACAGCACACATGTGGAAATGTGTATAACTCATTGTTTACCATCCTTGCTAACAGTCTAGGCATCAGTCACTGGAGGTGCAGTAACATTTTGGGGGTCCACACTGGTTTGGTTTCCAGCAGATGGTGGTTTTAACTGGGGCAAAACAGAATGTGTGGGGATGTTTATTGAAATGGGGAGTGTGTGTAAGCTAACAGGCTGTCTTGGGACGTCTGTATGGTGGGATAAGGTGCTGTGCTGGGCTTTAATGGCAGCTTGTTTTGTAGCTGGAGTTGAGGATCCCATAAGAGTCTGTGGTTTATCTGCATTATGCAGTTGCATTTCCTGTGTTTACTCCAGCAAAGGTGTGAAGGCAAATTTCCATATGTTTCTCTCAGTAGAAGCAAAGTATTCAAAGATTAAAAAAAAAAACAAAACCAAAAAAACTATGCATGAAGGTGAAAATAAAGTTGTTGCATGCAGAACAATAAAAAAATTCATTCATTTTAGTATTGCTTAGAAAGAACACAGTTAATGGTGAAAATATACTGAAAATATCTGAACAAGACTATTTCTTATGTTTAGAACTACAAGAGGTAGGTTCTTAGGATAAATGTGAACTAGCTGATTTTAGATTAGGGTCTGTTCCCTAGTTAGACATAAAGATAAAATTAGCATTTGGTGCTGAAACGCTCCTTTTGCACTGTGTTGCTGCCTTTCTATTACTTAATCAAAAGGGTATTCTGACTGGGAGATAGTCTGAATTCATACTGCTTATAAATATTTGATCAAGTACTTTATCATCTCTCAAACTGTGGGGAATCAGCAAGTCTGGTGGAAATCATGTAAGCTGCACATGCAATTTTATTTTGAAGTGTGACAGGTGTTACGATAGGAAAAGGAGAGGAAATGTTCTTTGAGCATTTGTGATAAGTACAGTACAGGTTCAAATGTTCAAATTCAAGATAAGGTCTGAGAGGAGACTTCTTATCCAAAGAGAAAGAGAAGTTTGGAAGCAGAGAATCATGATGGACACCCTCTCTTTCTTCTTTTCCCCTCAAAGTGTGCCTATAACTTTAAAAAATTGTTTTGCTGCTTTCAAAAGTTTGCCAGCCAATATACCATCCTTCATTCACATTCACATTTTTCACTGATGTTAATGTATGGCATATTTAGAATATGATTTCTTTCCTATATACAGGAAAGAAATACTGTCAAAATTCAGTGCAGAGTCCTAGACTCGTACATGATTTAGAGCTTGCTAGGCTACTGTAGAGTATTTTGGTGGTGAAAGTCCAACTGGCACTGGAAAAAAAAAAGTACTGTCTAAAATTAGTATGAATGATTTCAGATTAGTGGTAGTCTCTGTTTTGGTATGTGCTGGGTGTTTTTGCTGGTATCTGTCACAAAAGCCTAAAACAATTCATTCTCAGAGAGATGACTGGGAGCATACAGAGTGTCTAGATCCCAAAAAACCACCAAAGTATGTGTATTTATGTAATAGTCAAATGATGCAGTTTACAGTAGATGACAGGATGGCAGAAACATGAGGGGGAGGGAAAAAGTATGGAAACTTTGTTTATGTTTTATGGTGTAAAATAAATGTGATTTTCCCATAATTTCTTCTCCCTTGATAATCGGAGATATTGAAAGTTCTTATTCAGCTGAAGGAAGTGTTTTAAAGAAAAAAATTGTCAAAATAAATTCCACTTTATAACAGCAGAGGTCAGAATATGTCAAGAGATATGAGATCAGTTTTGCAGTGACTCCCAGCTGGTGTATGAATTCCCACTTGATACCAACACAGGCTCTCAATCTGAGGCACCAGGCTTGGAGAATACTGTCCTGCATAGGATGCATGAGTTTTTAGTGGGATATTCATGGGTACATGGCCTTAGTTAAAAAGGCATTGCATACATTTATCACCTTGGACTTATCACAAGTTAGACTTGTGTTCGGGTTCTTCTGGATGCACATCTCCATAGTTGTATAGTGCAAACAAAGACATCTTTAAGCAACCAAGTATTTTAAAAAGCTTGGCTTGTAGGCACAGGAGGAAGTGGTGGGTGACATTTCTCCTTTCTGTAATGATTTCTGATGCAAGAGGAGTGTTTATGAAAAGATGTATTGCTCTCCCTATCTGTGTTTTTTACTATTTAATTATAGAGAAGGCTAGAACACCACTGCTCTAAATATGAAAGTGCTGGTGTCCTCCCTCCCCACCCTGCAAACGCGCTGACGTACCTGCTACGTGTCACTGCCAGGCTGAGGATGCTGGGTGGGATGGACAACTAGTTTAACTCAGTGGAGTAATTCCTTTGTTAGTCTTTAAATGTTGTGCAAGTCATGTCTGGATGCTTCAAGTTGAAATTATATCCAACTTCTTGTTCTAACAAATGATCTGAGTATGTATGACCAATAAAAGACATGGTTTTGTGATGCCCCCAAAACCAGAATTAAATCTTGCATTGGAAATAGCATCAGTGCTACGAAGTGTCATTCCTTTCTCTCTGGAATTTTGAATTAAAAAATCCACAGAGACATGATTCTGCTTTGATAAAGCACTGGACCTAATGTTAAAAGCACTTCCCAATTTTGTTTTTGTTTTTGTTTTTTTTTTTTTCCTTTTTTATGGTAGGAGAAACATCTTTATGAGCTTCAAATAAAATGGTAACATTTTTCATGTAGACATCCCAACTGCTTACTAGATCAAGCAGCAGAAATTGGCATAACTTCATGCAACATGTATAGAGTAAAATGTTTAAAGTGGGGGCAGTCTGTGCTTTGTCTGTTGCTAGGCAAAGTTTCAGACATTCCTGGAGTTTGCATGCCCTGGAAGACAGCTGGTCACAGAAACCATTGTGGCTCAAACCCGAAATGCTTGAGGCGTCTTGTCTATGAGAAAAGAAAATCTCAGTCTTCCAGGGCATAGATAATTCTGTCTATGAAAAAACTGTATGGATTACTGATGGTATTTCTCCATTTAATGCCTTGTTATTTTTAAAGACAAAATTAAGTTAAGCTAAAGACAAAAAATGCCCAAAGAACATGCATCTGTTCATAATCTAAAAAGAAGATTCAAGGTACAAACATACCAAATGTGTAGAAGAGAGTAGTCTTTGAAGACTGTTTTTATAGTTTTCTAGTGCAATTTGCCTGCTTGTGTGTCAGAGCTTTTTTGTGTGTGTTTTGTGGAGCTTTTTTAATCACTGTAGATGTATCATTAGGGGAGATTATGTGAATGTATGTGAACCAGCCCACTGCTTATTGAACACTCTGTTTTTCTACACAGGACTTAAGGTCAGAGTGTGTCTTTGAGAAAGGCTGTATTTGCCATATGCAGATAAATTGTTTAGTACCCTGCTGACGTATTTTCCTCTTAATAAGAACAAAAAAAAAATTCATCAACATGGAATTTTCTAATTATATAAAAAGGTGGATATCAAGGATTCACATTTTAAATGCTTTATGGGTTGAATATAGAGACTGATGTAAATTTTTGCCTCACCCATGCAGAATATGGAATTGTTTACAAAGAGTTGCGAACATTTCTGCAAGGATGTCATAATAAATACAAGCAAATTATAATTTTCTTATGTAATCAGGGGGAGATAGACTGCTTTTGACTGGTAATTAAATCCTACCTCTGGGCAGTGTACGTAGCAACTCTGGGTAGCTGCTGTGATAGTCAATCTTATCTTGGGTTCCTCTGCACACCCAAGCAAGGAGGCAAAAGCATTTTGTCAAACCAGTTTGGCTCCTCAAATAATGAAATAAATAACGCTGCATTTGCGGAGGAGCAGTGAAATGGCTGGAGGAAGTGTCATGCTGGAGGTGGTTGAGTAACACCTGGGTCATGTGCAATGCTCACCTGTGTCAGAAGTGGAGTGATGAGTGATGGTGTTGAAGAAGAAAGGGGGATGGGAAGGGGGAGGTGTTAAAAGAGTTTGGGAGAGCAGCAGTGCTTTCCTTCTGGACCTCTGTGCTCTTCACCTTAATTCTTTAATTGCAGTGCAGCGATTATCCCTGCGTGGGGCTGTGTGTGACTGGCAGCTGGCAGTGCATCGGCTGTCTGTGGTTTTGCAAGCCATGCATCAGGGATCTCTGGAGAATAAGAGCTGGCTAGTAATGCTTGGCTTAATAAATACTCCATCAGCTTCACCAAAACGTTTAGCTAGGAAGGACACGTGACAGGGCAATGTGGTGCTTAAAGAGGGACCTTTTCAAGAAATGCTTAATTGTAAAATAGTGTGAAGTCCTGATTTTGAGGTTGTTAGTAGCCTGATCCCTGATTTCTGCTAGCAATGACCTTTGATTTTTTTTTGTAAAGGCAATATATCTCAAACAGTGAAGGAGTTTGATTTTTTTTTTTTTTTTTGAGAGAGTGGGGGAATATATCTATAATTATGAGTAATGTGTGGTTACTGTTCAGGGTGGCACTGTGCCTGCTGTGAGATGATGGAAGGGTCTTGAAGGAGCTGTAGCTACAACAGGATCCTCTTAAAAGCTGAAAGCTGTGTGGTTAAGCCCAAGAACATAGTCATTTCAGAGTTCTCAAAGTACAAAAACACTTGACTAGCTTGCTACTTGTTCACCAAATATTCCCTTTTATTTAAATGCTGTGATAGGGCAGATTCATATTTTGGAACTCTGCAAACACCTAATCAGTGACAAGCGTTGGGTAGCACAACTTGCTGAGCCTAAACTTCCTTATTCCTTTGCCCCACTGATACTCTGCCTCATCTAGTTGTTCTCCTGTCATCATTTCATATGCACGCCATCCTTTTGTGGCTCCCTTGGACTTCAATTTCCTCCACAGCCATTCTTCCTCCTCTGACTGCAATTATTTAATTTCTGTGCCAGAGGCCATTTCTTTCATGTGCTGCCAAGGAGCGCAGAGCCCGTGGTCATGAGTCGTTCGGGATGTCTCCCATTAGATGGTGCTGTGCGGCAGCGGCGATGGCCTCTGCTGGGATACAGGAGCTCACTCCTGGCGGCATCATCCCCAGGGGCCTTGGGAACGGGAGCGTTTGAAAGCCTTGCTCCCAGTGTACTAACTTGGTCCATGCACAGTGCTTTCCAAATAGCCCGATATAGTTAGTTGTATGTGTTTGTATTCCTTTCAACTCCATGTCTTAAAATTTTCTAAAAAACAGCTAGGAAAACCCTGAAATAATTTTTTTTCTTGGTGTCACTGTTCTATGTAGCTTCTCTCACTGTCTACCTGCTATCATATTATAAATTGTAAATGTAGTTAAGAAAGTCCCCAGCTACCAAACAGAAGCTTTGAAATCTTGCTTTTATTGTTACTTAGGTCAGATCCAGTGGAGTTCTTTTAAGCTAACCCTTCCCCTCAAGTTGTTAAAATTCCAGAGAAGAGTGTAGTATTTCTCCACCTGAAGTCAGCATTAATTTCAGTGACTTCCACCTGATTGTTTATTTCTACATAACTGCTGCTAAATAATATTGACATTTCCAAGCTGCATTGTTTAAGACCTGCAGTTAATGCCAAGTGCCATAGTTTTCTGGGAAGTGATGTTGTGACTACTTTTCCAGGGTCTGGACATGCCACTAATTGCCTTTACGGTGTCTTTGACCCTGTTAAACGTTCGCTTCCGCACAATTTCTTTTTTCACTGTCCATCTGTTTCCTTGTTAATGAGCCAAGAGAGCCTGGTGAAACGGCTTGGAAACCAGTGTGTGTAGTAGAGAGAGATGTAAAAGTCAGGGGATGTGGGGGCAGGAGGGAAGATGCACAGAGAAGGCTGTTGGTTCCCTGAACCCCATGTGCAAGCAAATGGGTGTGGTGTGAGAGAGAGGGGGGGAGAGTTGGGAGAGAGTGCTTTGGGCTGCAGAGGACTTGTGCACGTCTCAGTATGTATGCTGCTCAAAGTACTGCTTACAGTAAAGGCTGAAAAATTTGAAAGGCTTGACGAATCTCTAGTAATAGCAAGAAACTACTTTTATGCATGAATAACCTTGCTAAACATGGGAAAACAATTGTATCTAAAGGATTTCCCCTCTGTGTGCATTTTCTTTTATCTAATGCCTTTTTTCCTCCTCCTGCTGAATGTCATTTCAAGACCTTGTGGTTAGCTCCCTGGTTTGCTCATGGCACCAGTGCTGGTCTCTGAAGAAGCATGGAGAAGTATTTAAAATATATGAAAAATCAGAGTATTGAACACAGCCAGGATCAAAGCAGTAAATTTGTAAGAGATAGCTGTAATCTAGGACCGAAGCATGCTCTGGCTCTTGGCCCTTTCATCTGATATCTCTGTATGTCTCTGCCATTTATATAAATAATCCCAACAGGGACCTGCTTGCAGGTAGCACCAGAGTTTTAGCATGTTTTTCTTAATCAGCATAAGCAAAGATATTGTTTTCTTTAAGGTCCTTCCTGTAAAAATAGATGCCAGTGGATTGAGAGCATGTATTGAAATTTGCAGCATAGACTCCAACCAGGAATTATAACAGTAGTAAAACTGAACTTAGAAAATACAAACATCCAAAGGCTTTTTACAATTTGCCTTTATCTTTTGTTCCAAATTAGCAATACCAAATATTTAGAAATTCAATTACAATGAAATGAAGACATCATTTAAAATACTAAATATAAATACATTAAAATGTTAAACAAATGTTATTTTATTACATCTACAGCAAAAAGGTCTAAGCTGTTACTGGCTTTAGTCCTTTTTTATGTTTGCCTTAGACAAATATGATTTTTATTATCATAACGTTTTATCTGTTAATATTGCAAGTAATGCCTCTATTTGCATTGAAGCTTTTAAAGACTTTTTTTTTTTCTTGTTCCCGTGAAAGAAAACTGCTGCAGTTGTCATAGGCCTTTTATTCCCCTCCTTTAGCAAAAGAAATTAGACAAAAATTTTGCACAGAGGCTTTTGGGGCAGAATTTTTGACTGCTGCTGTCTGAACTCGAAGTTCTTCATGAAGGCAAGTGACTCCCTGTCCCATTGGTCACATACTGCCTGGCTGCCAGGGCACTGAATCACTGGATCTTTGGGTATGCCAAGCTTCTCAAGAATCTGCATAAAATCTGAATGTTGTCCTTTTCTTATCTCCAGCATGCTGTGGCTCCAGCCCTTCTCTGATGCTTGGCCCCCCTGTTTCAGCTGATATGCTCATTTTTGGGGAGTGGGAGAGGTGGTGGGATGTGTGTGAGGGAGTTACATGGAGATGGGGTTGGGTTTCTTTAAAATATATTTAGTACTATACTGAAGCACAAATAGCCTGGATGATTGCAGGATGCTTCATAAATGCAGACCCTTCACATGGGCATGCGGAAAAGAGTGGGAATAGAGGCTCTGGTGCAGTTCCAGGATAGCAGGAAGATCATGGCTTTCTCCTGTGACTGGACTGCTCAGCCAGCCATACAAAGCCTTGTGCATCTTAAATCTGGAGGGAGATATTGAGAACAGACTGATATTCTGTCCAGGACAAGCTTTCTTTAAGGCCCTGGTGGACACTACACAGGAGGTATCTATGCATGTACTCATTTATCCACCTGCAACAGCTATGAATGGATTTGTCTCTTGATTGCTTATCCCCCAACTTGGAAAGGTTTTAACAACTTGAGGTCAGATAAGAACCAGTGCAGTGATGAATATGTAGATGTTTCAGAAAAAAGAATAAGAAATGGTGTATGGAGAGACTGACTTTTACAGTGGGCAAGTTCAAAATCTGTCTAGCATGAGAGCACATATATTATAAAACACAGTTATTAACAGATATCTAAGTAGTGAAACTGCAATTTCTCCTTGTAATTTCTTCTGTTATCTCAGTTTATGACTTTTCTGGAAACCATTCCTTCATAATTCTTGTTCTCAGGGTATGTTTAACTATTTTCTATTAACTATTGTCAGAAAGAAGCACTGAAGTCTAGTACACCACTGTTTTACTGTGAATTAATTGAAAAAGACAACTTTCAATAAAGCAGGTTTTTACATACTTATGGAATTCAGTGCTTGCTTTTTGCTTATTTCAAGGGTGAACAGAATGTTTAAATGTCTTTTTCTTCATGAATGCTTTATCCTTTTCTCTGTTTAATAAGGAACATTTATGGTTTAGGGGCCCAATACCACTATTCTTTTACCACAAACTACTAAATTAGTAGGGAGCTCAACTGGAAAATTTTAAAATACTAATGTTATTATTCTGTTGCCTTGGGAAGGTGAACAAATGCCCACTTTTATTTAACTGTAAATATGAGAAACTGAATGTGTGGTTAAAGTTGAAATCAGCATGCATCACTTAAGGTGGCAGCTTTAGAGCTTGTGTGCATTCAAATGGTGTTTGCAGAATTAATAGTTTCCCAAGAAATCAGATGTAGCTATGTAATTAAAAATAAAATGCCAATGCTTTATTTTTTTCAGAGATGTCTAGTCATTCAGATTTCACTTTGCATTGGCAAGCTTTGTGTTACTGGAACATCTACCTCCATCTAGTTGATGCCGCCCATATCTGCACATACAGTAACACTTCCTTGTCACACAAAGTAATGTATGATGGTTTTCCCAGTTTGACACCTGTCAGTACAGTCATCAGGATAAACAACAGTAGGCTTATTCATCTTGTTTTCCTTTGTGAGATGGATGGTCTTGTTTGTGGGGGAGAAGCTTGATTGAGTTTATGGGTCCCAAATGTTTATCCCTGCTCTCTTTGCAGCATTGTTTCCCCAAGCCAGGCGTTCCGTGAGCCATTGGAAGGAAAATTTTCCTTTCATCCTTCAGATTGTGTTTCCATATGTGGTTTGACAGAAAAGCTGAAATGAGCAGAGTATAAGGATCTGATGAGCAGAGATCTGTGCTTTTCACACCTACTGCAGCAGTAATGCTTTCCCTTCTTGCTCACCCCTTACTGTTTTTCTTCATCTTTTGTAAGAATGTAGCTGTGTGTTATTTCAGGAGTCTTGGTATGTTTGTCCAGAAGGCATACCACAATAGGACCCCATCATTATGTTGATGATAGAAAATAACAGTTAAGACCTTTTATTTTTTCAATAATGAACCATTTCCTTTTATAAATATCTGTTCTGGTTTGCTATCAAAGGCAGTTTGGACTGAAGACTGAAAAATCTCTACATTCTCTGAAATGTAATGATGCCTAGGGATTTGGGGTATGGAGTTAAACAGGGGAGTACAGCCTTGCATTGAACCAGAGAGAGTGAATTATTCCAACTGAAAAATAGAGATAAAGAGGAGCATTCACAGGGCCCAGCATAAGTGATCAATGGCAAAGATACTCATTTCCTTCCCTTTTCTTACTTTTGCTACATTTATTTGTAGATATTTTTCTTAGTCCAGCCATCCCAGTTCTTTTCCTCAGTGGCAGCATGCCTGTCACGGATTTTAGCTGTGAGTGTGGGGATTTGAGTTAAAGAGCTTTTTTTGTAGAAACCTAGGTCTTGCTCTTGACTCTTGTGCAGGTTAGCTTGGGCAGTGTCATGCTTTCATTGCTGGAGAGCTGACTGGGAGAGCTTCTTGAGCACTTGTTGACTGACCCCTTAGGAGTTTGTTGGACTGTGAATTAAATTGTTGATCAGGAGGGAAGATAGCAGCATTTTTCCCACAATAGCAGCATTTTTCCCACAGTGACCTTGCCTGCTTTGGGCCTGGCATCCCTGCTGCTACCAGAAGTGAAATGCCAGTAGTATTTTCCCGTGGATGGGAACTGTGAATGCTCATTCTTTCTGTACATTTTCTTGGGGCTCAAAATTCAGGGAGACAGATCCTGCTGACCTCAAAAATGAGCTGCTGTTTTGTACTGCTTGACCTTGAGAAATCCAGTCATTGCTATGGTTGGGCTGATAACTGCAACGTCAGAAGTTTTCTACCCAAATGGCTGATTTTTCAACTTCTGTTCAAGACTGTGTACAGCAACCCTCTAAATATGGCTCCTACCACCCTATGCCCTTTGGGAGGGATTTGGATAAAGAAAATTACTACAGGAGAAAATTGAGGCAATGTTATTGTTTGGGTTTTTTTGGGGTTTTTTTGTTTGTTTTTTTAAAGAGGGAGGAGATTAAAAAATTTGGGAGGAGAAGACTGTATGGGAAGACTGTAAATGCCAGGCAGCACAAGCCATTTACTTCAAAGCATAATGACAGCATTTTCTGGTAGCTACCACATAAGCTGTTCAAATGCAAGCTCATGTACTGCATGGCATTTAAATGGAACTGCAAATAGCCATGAAAAGGGGAGGCAGGACTTTGGGTAGTGCCTCTGAACGTAGAAGAGGGAAAAAATCCTTACTGCCTTTTTGTATTTCTTTTTTTGATGTTGCTCTTCTTCCGTGATGGACAAGAAAAATCTGTCAAGCTGAGATATACCATGTTTTGACAATTGGGTATAAAATGCAGTGGACTCAAAATGCTACTTGAAAACATTTTGTGAATCTACTTGCAGACCTGGTTATGCTGTACAGATGCCAGCACACTGGGAGTTGTCTGCATGCTTGCTTGTTGGCTGGGGTGTAGCCAGTGTATCTCCTTATGCGTCTTGCAGGAGCAGTACCATTCTGCACTGCATGAAGGTAGTTATAGCCAAAGGAATTTTGTAAATGGAAGAATGCAATGCTGGGGTTATTTAAAGACAGAGCCATTTGCCATGTAGCCTGATCCAGATTTGTGGTAATGGGTAGGGAGAAGAAAGGCCATTGGAAAGGTGGGAATTCAGACATTCATACGTACATGGGATGATCTGCTCAGGCAGGCGTTGTTACATGAACTGGCAGGTGTAGCCAAAATTCTGTACTGGGGATGGCACCATTGCATCACTGTTGCATCACTGTCCCAGTTCCCTGCAGAAGACAGCCAGTCCTCTCTTCAGCATGCAAAATTTGTCTTTTCTTGCTGCAGACCATGCTGGGGACCTGAAATTGATAAATCAGTGTTGATCTGATTAATTGCCCTCTGAGTAATTGTTTGCCTCATGAGATCCTGGTATAAGCCTTCCTTCAGGCAGTTGCTGCCATCTGTGGTTCAGTATCTTGCATCTTCCTTCCATCCCTAACCTACGTCCTTGCATCAGGGAGCTGTGTGCTTCTAGCTGATGCAAGCAGCATTTCTCTCAAGTTGAGGCATAGGGACCTTGCATGGTTTGAGGTGTTGTAGTCTAAAGGAAGGGTGGCAGAGGAGCTCTGAATGAGGTGGAGAGAGCAGGCTGGATGGCAAGTACCTGTGCCAAGGCATTGCTGAGATTGCAGGCTGGGCGTGGTGCAGCCCTGCCTCCTTGGCTCTGGGCAGCTAACGCTGTTGTGATGGAGAACTGGTCAGCCAGCATGCCTGGGTACATGGTAGGATTCTTGCATTGGTTGGGCAGAGTCTACTTGGGCTGTTTCCATCACGGCAAAGTTAAATTGAGAAACCTACCAGTCCCTTCACTTTGAGTTTCGTGTGGTGGCAAACATTGACTGGCCTGTGGTAGAGCTGCCTTTTTTTTGCTAGAGCCATTCAAACCTGTGTAAACCATGGAAACAACTTGATATGAACTCCCTCAGTAATTTTTTTAATATTAACACTGAAAGAATCTTTTAACTTGGGATAGATTGTAAGGCAAAAGAGCCCTGCCTTATGATCAGCTATATTTGGCCTCCAGTATAGCAAGCCAAAGAAATGTACTCAATGATTATTTTGGTATTTAGACATACAATCAGCATATTCTGTGCTATGTGCTTTTTGTTCAGTTCATGATGAGCTTGATGTCATGCCATGCTCAGAATGGTCATCTGGTTGTTCTTGATTTGTCTCCTGTTACAGGAATCACAGCAAACCTGAAAATAAACTAGCCCTCTGTGTGTAAGCATTTTTAAAATGTCTAAATTTAAATAAAGACTTGTTATGCATACTCTTTGAAGAAAATTGGTTGGACCTGGCAATTGCAAATTACCTAAGTATTAGGGGACGCTGTCTTTGAAAAACAACATTAAACTGTTTTATAGCAGCAAATAAATTTGATTTTATTATATAGCCTTTAATTATGTCATTGCTCTCATTCTATCAAAAAAAGCAGTGATCGAAGCAGAATATATTCAACTGAATGGAGGAGAGAAAAGAGACCTATAATTTGGAGAAGGATGTTGTTCAAAGATGGATAGAAATCACTCTTGTAAGGTATTTTCTTTATTATTTGGTGGCTCACATGGCTAAATGGTTGAAAAATTGTTCAAAATCAATTATGCCTATTACATAAGAGTACCACACCCAGTATAAGCAGTTTTCATGAACAAACAATGACTCAGAAACCATAGACATAGTTTGAAGATGTAATATCTTAGGGTGGAATTCACTTTGTCTTACTTAGGTTCACCCAGGGAACTCTGAGGCAGTCTGTGTCTTTGCATTTTTTTAATGGTACCTGTTTCCTGGTAGACTATCATAGTTAGAGCTGAGCTTGAAGCTCTGCACTGGGTATAAGCCAGATGAAAATCCATAATGAGATAGTCCTCTGTCTCTGTACAAAAACAGATTTTAAAATGGAGCACTTACTTTTGTGACATCAACAAATTCAAGTTGTTGTGCAACTTGGAAAATGTTTTGGTTTCATGCACCAGTGTTAAATTGTTCTTTGAGAATACTTCCTAATTACTTAATTATTAGTTATCCTTTGAAAGTCAATATTAATGAAACCTAACTTGGCAGAACCAATGCTTTTATTTTAATATCAACAAGCCATGTAGTTGTCAAAATCAGTGGGTCACAAGATCAGTCTGACAGTTCCATCCTGTGTAGCAAATCAGTGTTGATTGCTGCAGCAGCTGCACAAATAGCTTAGTCAAAATGCTTCCAGTGTAATGTCTTCTAATGTAGTTTTAAGAGGTCTGCAAGTCTAATAGAGGCATTCACAGCCTTGTACTCAAATTGGAATCTTGCTGTTCAAGGAAACAGGATTATGCATTGCAGTGTGGCATTCTTGTGTTCTGGAGGGGCTTCTCTGAAGTGTATTTTGTCCTCAGTGGCACATGTTTCTTGTCTTCCTCTGAACGATTTTTGAGGAGATTTGGTCTTAGCTACATACTCAATTCTGGGACACCTTTTTTTTTTTTTAAAAAAAGGAGGGATTTCACTGTGGAGGTTGATTGTGGGTTTAGAAGACATTGCAGGCTTGGGATGGGTTCAACTCTTGTTGAAGGGAACACCTTGTCATCTATTGAGTGCATGACTTTACAGTAAACTCTCTATAAACACAAACATTTTGACTGTGTAGTCCTGTAGATGTCAGTGACAACTCCACAATAAGAACAACTTAAGGATTCTTAAGAATTTATTGGAGATTGAAGCATAGCTGTAAAGCTAGATTCCAGAGCTACGACCCTTATTACAGTACAGTTCTAATGTATGGCATGCAAATGTCAAATTTCTAACTTGCAGAATGAAGGGCATAATTTTAAACTAGGTATTCCTATTCCTCATATTCCCTATAACCTAGGGAACATAAATATTTATTCCTAAAGTTTCTGTGCTGTTGTTATGTTACATTGGCTAGCTTCATCAAAATCATTATCACAAAATATACAGGTTTGGAAACAAAATATGCCACATATGAGATAAGGGTAGTTCTCAGATTCTGTGTTTTTAAGTGATTATTGACAATTATATTTCTAAGATGCAACTTCTAGTTTTCTGTAGGAACAGACTGTTGTTATATGAATATTGTATAAAGTGCAGTTCTCCTAGGGGAATCATTATCATCCTTTCTTTCCCTGAATTTTGAATTTTTTCTTATCTTGAGTTGCCATGCCATCATTCATTTTCCGTCACTATCTGTTACATTTTAGGAAAAAACCTTAAACACAAAAGAAGATTTTTGTAATATCTAATTTTCTTCTCAATAGTAAGATTGACCTTTTAGCATTTGAATGAAAAGAAAACCTATGTTAAAGCTAATTACTTAATTTTTAGGATTTCTGGTGTTAACGTGCATCCCTCTTGGAATTAAAAAAACCGATAGGGTGGTAATGTAATAATTTTACAGATCCTGAAACAGCTTCATCCTGTCCTTTGCTCTTTTTACCAAGCAATTTCCTTACTTACTGTGATAACCAGTAGCTTTGCTCTTGATGCATGCAGGTTCCACAGCACTTTGAACTGTGTGCCTGAACTCCTGCACAGGATTGAGGATGGTCAGGATCCCCAGAGGCTGGCTTATAATTAGCTGGTTGGCTGAACATGGTGACATCTAAGCTCAAATAAATACAATTCCTAGTATTTGATTTCTGTTCCCAGCTGGCCTAAAACCTCTCTTTTGGACTGATGGCAGAATTGTATAAAATTCCTTTTTTGACTTGGATGTGGGTTATTAATCTGGGTGTTTAGAAGAAATCTGCCAGATTTGGTCTCTGCAGGGAATGTAGGCACAGGGGGGGGATCTAGTAGTGGCTCCAAATGAGTACAGGTTTGAGCAAATGCTTTGTTTTTTGGGGTTTTGGGGTATTTTTTGAAAACTACTTTGCTGAAAACTTGTAGTCAATTCTTTTGGTTTTGGGTATCTTAAGTCCTTTATAAGATGTTGTTCTTGCTCACTGTTTTTCTCCTCTGAGTATACAAACAAGTCCCATTAGTATAGTCCTGCCACTTGCCAAGGAATGGGAATTGATGTGCACGTGGTAATGCAGACTTGGAATGGTTCTTTAGTCACACTGCCTTAGGTGCAAGTGGCACAAAAACCCCCACTATTAAAATACTTTGTGCTAGATATCATGGGTATACACGCTGTAACATGAAGTAGGAGATAAAAGACTTTCTCTCTCTTTTGCATTTCTGTTTGAAATTTCTTTTATGCTTTTCAATGTGACTGGTATTGCTTCAGAAAATAAGTATTCCCACAGAATTTAGCTGAAGATTGAGTTACACTAGAGGAAACTATTTTAAGATGTTGGATCTGACTTCTTTTGAGGCATAAAGAACCGCCTTTTAAATACTTGCTTCTTTGAAATTAATGTAAGAAAATAATAGTATGAACTAAGTGTTAAATCAGGGTTTGTTTGTTTTTAACTACTACTACTAAGATTTTCTTTCTAGTGCTGATTTTGTCTGTGTGTCAAATTAACTCTCAACTCTGATTCTTATAGGCAGTTACCAGGCAAAGCTTTGGAACTAAAGACTTTCGAGCAGCTCTAGAAAATGGAGTCCTGTTGTGCGAGTGAGTATTGGCTTACTTACCTATATAACAACCCTTCAGGTTAACATCAGCTGGCCTCTCTCCTTCCTGGCCTCTGAATTTTTTCTTTTTTTTTTTTTTTTTGAAGTACCAAAAGTATTTTGTAGTAAATAACTTAAATTTATAATACCTGTTGTTTGTCATGGGAAGTAAAAGCAGGTTTTGGACATACTCTTTCCAGATCCAAATGTTCACTGTGTTGTCCCACACACTTCTTTGTCTGATACTGAGAGGACCGTGCTGTTGTTGATTGGTTATATTGGTTTTGGTTATAATGCCCAGGATATCTCTGGGCTTTCTCTTCAGCTTCTGCAAGGTGGTGTGGCTGTAGCTGGGATCAAAGCACACAGTTACTCCTCTACCCACTGCTGTTGTTTGGGTTTGGATTTCTGTCTTCCATCCCCTGCCCTTTAGTGTTGATTTCATAAATCCTGAAACTACCTATTCCTGTCACAGAACTTTACACTCAGCTTGTTTTGGAGCACTTTCTGTAAGAAGCTTCCTCATGCTTATATATTGTAGGTTTGGCAATGATGGGACTTGCCTGGTTTCGTTGTTAGACTGAGTCAGAGGTGTAAAATGTCCACTCAACAGGTCTCATCCACATATCTGTAATTGGCTTGGTACCTACTGGAACAGGTTTCCAGGACTGGAAGTGGTGCTAATCCCTTAGTATTTTAACAAACAGCAGTTGTAAGTGTCATTAGAACACCAGTGCAAGAGCAATATCGTTAGAGAACTACCTGGGGTGGTAAAAACAACAACAAAACCAACCAAACAAACCTTGAAGAAACCCAAACCCACAAATCTCAGGACCACTCTAAAATCAGTTCAGCAAAGCTGAACTTTTAGAAAATATTTGTGCAAGTTCAGTTGTCTGAGCTTCTTTTCCTATACATAATTTTTTCCTTCTGTGTATATTGCCATGTCTTCTGTCCTTACCTTTATTTTGCTTTGGACTCTTTGCCTTCCAGTCTTAACTTTAGAAGCATCTAGCAAGATATCTGTGATATGAGGCATTAATTAATTTTCAATAATATTGTAGAGCTGGATGCTCTATTTTCATTACTTATGTAATTAAATTTTAATGAGTGTGAATGTGGTAATAAAAATAGTTTGTACTTTTAATAAGAAAGTATATGTTTAGTGGGATGTATATATTGTATTCAGATGTTTAAGAATTGGCTATTAACTAATACATACTAATCTTCTGATATCTTCATTGTTGATACTTACTTGACAATAGAATGAGGATCCCTCTGCAAAATGCAAGTCAGTTAAATTTATCTGTAATTAATAATAATGCAAGAAAAAACATCCTGCAATTTCTTCAGTGTCTTGGTTTGAAAAGACAGGTGTCTGCTAAGGAAGGCAGGAGTCTCTCTTGAAATGGAAAACGTAAACCCCCTCCCTCTGGATTATTATAATTTTGAAATTAGGGGCTCTCAGGCAAAGATATGGGAGCAGGAATAACTGTTCTTTATTAGGAAAAAAATAATTAATTTATACAAAACAACACTGACAAAGTCAGAATATGACCTGACACCCTGTGGCTCAGGGTGTCGGTAGCAGTCCCATTCAATGGTGGCTGCAGTCCTCCTGCAGTGACAGATGTGCTTCTGCTGAAGCAGTGATCCTGTAGAAGGGTGTAGTTTTCCTCTGAAGGTCCAGTGGTGGTGTTGATGGCCCTGGTCTTCCTCTGGGAATCCAGTGGGAAAAAGCTGTCTCTGTTCTTCCAAATCTCAGATTATATCCAGGTGGGAATGCTTGGCTCCTCCCCCTGGGTGGAGCATGTCACAATGGGGTGGTGTAATTTTATCAGTGAGACTCAATGGCCCATTAAGAGAAGATATTTCCCAGAGGGAGGATAGGTTGTGGAAGAGATAAAGAAAACTGCCCCACCTGGTTTTAACAAGTGGCAGCCACATCTTGCATTGCAACCCAAGACATTCTAGTGACCAGGTTGCCTTAGGAGGCATGCAACTTTCTTTAAAGCAAAAGATGCCTTATTATGTTGTACTAAAATAGCTGTTCTCTTGTGTCATAATTTTCATAGAATTTCTGTGGAAACAGGAAAGAGCAGATGCCAAAAATTTTCACATGCCCAGTTTTCACCAACGACAATATAGTGCAAATAATTGAGACAAACTAGAAATTAGATCGTCCATTTCCTTGGTTCACCTGTAGCATGGCTAATTTAGGTGGATGTATTATCTCTGTAGATTGTAGATCTGACTTAAACCACAGCAGATAAGACCTGTACTTGCACCACATATTCCTATAGCATTCACTCAGTTTGTTTGTCCTACTCAATGAGTAAGTGCACGCATTGGCTGAGTGATCAGTAGTTGACAAAATAAAGCCTTTTACATTTTGCCAATTCTAGTGTGCACACACTAGAGAAAGAAATTTACTGAAATTTTTCTGGTCACATGCTACATCGTGTTCTTCAGTAAAATAAATTTTAAAATTATGCATGTGGAAGATTTAAAAATAAAAGGGGAGGAATTCAAACCTTTTTTTTTTATTCCACCTCAACAGATCACTTTTTTGGGTAGGAAAAGTGATCAAATGTGTCTTGTTTGCTAAATAACTCAGTGTTATTAAAAAATCTCAGGACCTGCAGTTTTTTTGTTTTTTTTTTTTGTTCCTGCAGGTATTTAGAAATGTATCCTTCATTCCAGTGTATAGGGGTCAACTGTTCTTTGTGTTTATTCCAAAGTACATTTTCTGCCTGAGCAAAAGACGCTTTTCCCCCACAGAGAGTTGTAAACTCCAGGTCTTGTCTCTGCACCGGTGTGGGCAGATCACAAAGCCTTGCTGATGCTTTGTGTAGGGTAAAGGGTCTGGCCAGAGAAGCAGCAACAAGAAATGAGAGCAAGTAAAATATCCTCAAAGGTATAGAGGCAGATGAAGTCTGCAGGGTGTCCTGAGGTCCCTGTTCTCCACTGGCCCTCTGGTCCAGTGTGTAATTTGGTGATCCACAATATTTCAGTAGCTTCATTATTGAAAACTTGGGTATAGACTTGCAAGGAATCCTGTGCCTCATCTTTACTACAGGATAAGGTATGCATTTGGGCATATGTATTCAATAGTGATGTGTTAGTCTGTCCTATCTTCTCAGCTTAATTGTGAATTTTATGTGAAGAATGATATCAGGTACAGTCTTTTCTTTCTCGCTTTGCTGTTCCCAGCAACCTCTTTGTGTGTGACTTGTTTCATTTTTGTTTCTACAGTCTGTTCTTGCTTGTCACTTCTTGGGAGTGTTAATACATTCAGCTCAAATTCATTCAAATGATGTTACGTTAGGACCACATGCAAAGTATTTCTTAATAAGCATTGATGCTCATGCTTAAGTTCAGTAAAGTATTTAACAGGAAATCATATAACTTTTTTTTAGTTTGATTAACAAGATCAAACCTGGCATCATTAAGAAGATCAATCGTCTGCCAACTCCAATAGCTGGCTTGGTAAGTAATGGCATTGAATCTAGTATCTGGCATATGAACCAAGTGATCTCTGTTTTTAAAGAATTTTCAAAATTTTATCTCTATTTTCTTTTTTTGTTCAAAATTGTACCATTTCTATGTTATCTTAGACTGCAAAGGATACCTAATCTGTCATTTGCATCTGTAACTTCAGTCATCCTGTCACTGCATCAACCTTCATCATCCCCAGATTTATCAAGCACTGGCTCCTGTGCACAAACCTCTGTGGCATTACTTGTCTCTATTTAAAGGCCACCATCCTATCTTAACATTTAGAAGCCACTTCCAATATCCCTTTCTTAGGGAATGGGCAAAGTAAGAAATGTTCTGTGTAGTTAAAGTATTTTTAGAACCTGTTTCACTCCACCCACAACAAAGCTTCAGTTGCATTAAAATAACTCTCATGATGCAAAGATCTCTCTGCAGGCTTCTGCTGAGGGATTTGCCAATGTTTTGGCTGTAAATCACATTGCTGGGGGTAGAGGTGGGAGATGTATGTCATAATTTTTACAGGAAATGTAAAAGATTTCCTGTGTGCTGTTTGGAAAATTTGCTGCCCAGAGCCTAGATTAAGTTTTCTAGCCATTTAGCATCAGAAACCCTTCTGTGGCCAAAGGAGTTCAAAGAATTCCTTCTTCATCACTTTTTCATTACAACAACCTTGTTGCCTGTTCATGTCACTTAGGGTGTCAAGGCTATTTAGCCCTGTCACAAATGCCATTGGTCTCATATTAAAAGATCCAGGATGAACAGGGACATATGCATGATTCCTCTGACAAATGAAGATCCCACCTTATGACAAACATGCAACCTTAACATTAGGGAAAATTACCTGGTTTCTTAGTAGGAGTAGAATGCAAAACTTCCCTAGATACTTTTATTTATATGTTTTAATGTGATGAGCCAACAGAACATTGGCTTTTGCTGGTCACCCATGCAGCTCATTAGAGAATAAGTGTAGTTAACTTGGCTGGAGGTCATAAGATTAGGTTAAATTGCCATAAGTTATTGCATAAGCTGAGAATGTGCATTTCCACATCAAATGAATGTAGAAAGTGTTAATTGCCTTTGTCCCAGACAAGCTTAGGTATTTAGGCTTGTGAATATGACTGCTGCACATTCTTTTCCTGTGAGGCATACAAAAAAGAATTCAAATGAAACCAAAATAATTCTGGGGAGGACAGCACAGTTATTTGATCAGTGGTTTGATTCTCTATGTGGCCTCTGAAGTAGCCATTAGATTCAAGACAGAAAACCAGAAGCTAGATTTCATTTTTGTGGTTAAGTGCTGTCTTGAATCGTAACTGCAGGCACTTTTGTTTTTATATGCATTTTTTATTTCCAGATGTAAAAATGCAGACTGTTCACTTGGTGTGTAATTTATATTTTCCTGATAGTGTATTTCTGTTTTTTGAAGTTGCTTCTACTTCCTACAAGTCTTCAAAAATAAAGGAAAGGCAAATGTTTCTTGTAAATAGAGCTCACCCGGTGTTATTGTTAAAACACAACTTAAAGGTAGTAATTGAGAGAGCTGATGTTTTCTGTTAACCTGTGGAAAACGTTTTACATAAACACTTCAGTTTCTGAAGACAACAATTATGAAGACTATATCGGGATGGTTTCAGAAGATGGTGCTTATGGTGATGATAGTGGAAGACTGGTTTTTACACACTTGAGAGGAACCTTCTCAGTTATACCAGCTTTGAAGAGCCCAGGTTTCATCCCAGCATGTAGAACTCAAACTAAAAATTATGGGGATTTGCATTTATAAGAAAGCAGGCATTGATACCTGACAGGCTCAGGATACTATGGTTGAAAGATAGGTTTTAAAGATAGAATAAAACTTACTAGGAAATTCAGTGGTAGGCTTGCTTGACATGTTCTGGAGACATTTTCATTGTTTGTAGGTTGCTTCTGCCACAAATTTGCTTCTAGTATTTTCTGTGGCTTCATAAATGTTACATATACTTCTGTGGCTCTCGCTTCTGCTGTCTTCAGTGCCTTTGAGTCTCACACTAATTGCTCCCTAGCAAGCTTTCATGAGATCTAGAAATCACTGTTGGAAGGGCTGAATTTGGTTGCCATTTTTTGTCTTTTTTTTTTTTTAATCCAGATGAAAATTTTAATATTGAGAGATGACGGGGTTTTTTTCTAAAACAAAAAGGGATTGGATCATGTTCTTTCTACAGCTTCTTCATGATCATCTAGACTCATATCCTGAAGTCCATTTCCAAAACATTTTATGCCTTTATTGCCTAATTAGCATCCATTTCTCTCCTGAGTTTTCTGATTCAAAGGAAACAAACCCCCCATGGTTTTAAGAGTTTTATGGCTGTCTGATTATCAGAAGGAAACAAATGCTTTGAAAGACATCTTGTTTCTCTTCCCCCTTCCCCCCTCAGCTTTCTCTCCCCTTTGTTTTTCTTCCCCTCCAGAAATTCCTTGAATTTTGGTTTTGTTCCCTAGGGAGTTAATATATTTCATTTCCATTAAGTATGTTGTTTAAGCATTGTGTTCACTTCAACTATTTGACAGGCTTTTTCAGCTGTACAGAAATGTGGTGTTGAATAGATGCCTTTGGTTGAATCTCTAGAAAGGTTTTGTTATGTCACTTCTTTGTATTCATGGTTATTTTGAAAACAAACTGTTTCAGTAAATTAGCAAGTGAAGGCCTATAGGTATAATTAAACATTCTGTTCTATATGGAATATTGTGCGCTAGAGTTCTTTTGCATTGAGTTAATGTGAAGTGCTGCTTTTAATGAGGTCAGTGCATTATTGATTTGTTGGGTCTTGTTTTCTTTTATGACACATTACTTCTCATAAGATCTGATAGGGACTTTATGTTAGTAGGAACATTTTACAGAACTTGGATAAAGCCATAGCTTTTACCTTTATTTTGATTGTAATACTGCCTAGTGATTTTTAGGTGCAGATTGCAGTGGTTCAGGTTCATTCTAATCATGACAGAATGGAAAAATAAATAGATGTGTTTTGAGGATTAAATACTAAAATAAAAGTTGGTATTCAGTTAATTTAAAATGCTTAATTGCTACCCGGAAAGTTCAGAAAATTGATTAAACTTTTCCCCCAGTATGGCATGGCATGGGAAATCTGGGCTGCAGCTTGTGTGGGAGGATTTGTAAGAAGTCTTTGGCAAGAAGAGTTGGATCTGGCTATAACTTGGTATCCATAAAACAACTTTTTGCTTTAGCCTCACTGTTCCAGTTCTCTCCTGAGGCACGTGTGTGAGATGTAGCCATTGTCTTAGCTGCCTGTTCATTTCTGTTCCAGTTTGGAAAATGGAACTCCTGGGGGTAAGGCAAGTGCCAGAGTGGCCATAGGGACGCTGTGGTCAGGAGCAGCTGACTGAAGAAATGTCCATGCAGATTTTATGGTGGTTTCCCGGACAGTGAGGTATGCCAGCTGCAGGGTGCCAACTTCTAACTCCAGCAGTAGTTGCAGAAAGTTGCCTCTTGTGGCAGGTTGATTTTAACAGCATGTGGCAGATTTTGGAGCCCGTGATGTTCCCATATATTTCCTGAAGGGAGTTAACTGGGAGGTAGCTGTTGGGGTTTTTGCTTTAATTTTGATGATTTTTTTAAAATGCCGTTTAGGACCTTTGCACTAAAATAGTTTCTAGAAAATTAAAATTTAATTTCTGATAATATGTAAGGGGATAGAATATAAGAAAATAAAGATAGTATAGAAAGTAACCTGACCCCTAAGGAGTTGCAGCTGGGCCAATAATCAAAGATTAGGAGCAGGCCTGGCTTTAACAGGCCACAGCTGTAACCAAAGAGAAGAAGAGTGCTATAAAAGAGTGGGGTGGCCAGTTGAGAAGGGAACTGGGGTTGGCTGGCTGCTGTGAGAAGCACAAAGAGTCAGTGTTCTGAGGAGGTGCCCACGAGAAACCACCAAGAAGTTATGAAACTTTTGTGATAAGGAGACAACAGTGTGGAACCCCTGAAATAAGATGACAACAATTATATTTCAGACTGTCTAAAATATGGTTTGTATAAAAAGCAGTGCACATATTTTTTCCCAGTACAGCAGAGGGGCAAGCAAACTGGTGGAGAGTAGGTCCTGAAGCCCTCAGGTGTTTCTGGGGGGTATTGGAAGGGTAACAGAAAGGTCAGAGCATTGTGGAAGCTGAGATTTCATTATGAACAGTAGAAAAAGTGCAGACTGCACTTTGTTACTATAAAGATCCACTTTTTTTGGTCTTTATTTGTGTGAAACAGAGATGGTGTTTAAAGAAAATTACTCAAATTGATAAATCTTGCTGGGTTCAGACCCTGCAAAATTATTTTGATTACAGTTCTTGGGTAGTGGGGTGGTAAAATAAATGTTTAGCAAAAGCAAACTCAGAGGAATTTTTTTTTCTCAAAAAATATAGCATTTTCAGCTGGAATCCCAGCATATAAAGATGGTTTGAATATAATCACGGGGAAGATTTTGTGGTTTGACAACATATTTTCCAACAAGGCTTTGCTGAACAGTTTCAGAGGCGCATCTTTGTCTGCAGCACCATTGTTCCACAAAAGCCTCCTGTTTTCACCTCAGATGGATGAACACAGAGAATCATAACCAGGAGTGAAAGTCACCGGATGCCATGAGACAGCTGGAAGATGAATGAGTTATATACAGTTTATGCAAGCTGAACATATCTCTCAGAAGAATACATTGCTTGTTGCTCAGGAGGAACAAATGTACACTCTTCAGCAAGGCAGAATTTCAGTGAAGGTATATTTCCAGCTGAGACCAGGTGGTGAAGCAAATTCTGAGGTAGAAGCCAGTGTCTCCCTTGGAGAGGGGGAGCAAATGGAAATCTTGCTTATACCAATTTTTGCCTTGCAATATCCCAATTTGGTCTTCTAAGACCATCTATTTTTGCTTGCAGCTCCTGTGAATAAGATGGAAGTGCAATACTTTGCACTGTGTTTGGGAAGCTTTTTCTCACATCCCAGACATGAGGGCTGTGATCATACAGCAGGGCAGAATAGGAAGCTATTGGGTTTTTCAGAGCTGTAAATGAAATGACATTAGCACCTTGGTTTCAAGTTGGTCTGTGATTTCAAACAAGGTGAGATGTTGCTAACTCAGACAGTTTTCTCTGTGTGTGCTGGATGAACACAAGCACAAAATATCATCTTTATAAAGTTCTTCAGCTTTGGAAAAGAGATTTTTTGTGAATTTATGTTTCCTGTTCAGACACAAAAAAAAAAGTTGCGCATCTCTAGGCAGTGGCAGGTTTGAAAATGTTTATCTGAAATACTGTAGAGTGGGATTCTTTTTTTTCTAGTGGGGAATTAGGGTTGCTTCAGGGTGGAGAACATCTTGATGCTTTTCCATGCAGATTTTTTCAAATGTTTGTTGTCCTGATTCAACAGGAAACATATCCTTCTGACAGCTGCTACTCCAGCATCATTGCTTCTCTTTAATGCAGTGTAATATAATGTCACTCTAAAATGTGCTTATTGAATGTATCAGGAGGTATTAATACCACTTGCAACAAGGCAACCACCTGAAACAGTGTTACTGAGGCCATTGGCATATACCTTCTAAGCCAGGAAAGTGGGGAGTAATAGAGGTAAAAAGAGACAAATATAATAGAAAGCTAAACTAAAATGAAAGGGGAGATAAAGAAAGGGGTGGAGAACATGAAAAATAAAAATATTTTTCTGTGCCTAACATTTTGCAAACCATGGAACCGCCCTGGTATTTCCTTATCTTTTGTCATCAAGGAGAGCTGGCCAAAATTTCCTTTTCTGTGGGAAAATTTTCTCACCAGGGTAATGGGGTTTTTTGGTGGTGTGGGTTTTTTTTTTTTTCCCCTTCTGTAGCAGGGGAATGGTATGCAGATGACGTTTTTACTTTATTACTGGACAATTTCAAAACAAATTTTCAGGCAAAGTTCATACTTGTACATATTAGTTCAGTTGTATGCTTTACTTAAGACTTAGCTACAAACTTCCTTTTCTAGATTACTTAGAATCAAATTAGTTGTTTTCTCCACTTAAATTTAAGAAATCTAATGATATATGAAAGGCTTAATTTGATCTAAATTAATTTTTTTTTTCAAAGCACCACTACTTTCAAAGTTCATTCCTTCATGCTGATTATTTTCTCTTGCTGTTCACATTCTAGTCTTTAGCATAGCCTTTATGTTGGTACATTCTTTCTGTCTTTCTGCATTATATATTTTTTAAATAATTATTTTTTCATCCTAAACTCCTGCTCTGTGAATTTGACTAGTATGCACTACAATAGTAATAATAAAAATAAATATTAATAATAAATAGTAATAAAAATAAGAAATAAAAATAGTAATAAAATATAAAATGCATGTTTAACAAATGCAAACACAGAGGGAAACTTTTTTTCTCAAAAAATACAGAGTTTTCAGCTTGAATCCCAGCATGTGGAGATGGTTTGAATATAATCACGAGGGGGAGGATTTTGTGGTTTGACAACATATTTTCCAACAAGGAAAAGGTATCTTGTCTGCTATGAGCAATTTATTATAAAAAAACTTCTCATTTCCATTCCTCATGAAAAATGAGGAAGGGCAAGTACACAAATACTTGAGGTAAGTTATGGAAAAGCTGCTGTTGCTTGCTTTGCTTCACTACAAAACACCAGAAAATATAGACTTAAGTTTCCTGGTTGTACAGCAAAACTGCTTGTAAGAAATAGCCTCATAAATTTTGGTCAAGATCTGACTAATGAGCTGATAAGCATTTGATGTGCTCTGTTTGCTTTTTCTGACCTTTTTCTTGTCTTTTTCTTGTTTTTTTTTTTCACCGATGAGGGAGTAATACTGAGTGATGTGGAGTGCTGCTATTTCTTCTGAAGGTTTAAGTCACCTTTTTGCAGACTAACAGAACACATCACAGCCAATGTGGGAGCTGTGGGCTCTGCTTCCAGCCCTGCTTCCATGGCCCTGTCTTGTGGCTGATCTGGGTCATGGGGTTTTGATTTGTCAGTGTCATGTACATTCAGAGGTACAGGTGAGTGCACATGCAGCCCTGCTAAGAGTGAAGCTGAGCAAGTCCTGTTTGATGTCATTCTCCAGGAAGCTGATTAGTCTGGTAATGTTTTTCATAAGGCAAGGCACAAGGTGATACCTGTATTATTTTTTTTGTTTTTTTGAAAGTTGTTAATTTAAACATGTAAACAAAAATAAAGAGGCATCATTACCTGTTTTCTGGATGACTATGCTCAGCAAATTTTTTGGAAATTCAGAAAGACAAGTATTTTGAGAGACTTATTACTTGGCATAATCCTTACATGAGGGAAAAATTCTGTTTTACAATAGCTTTGTGAACTTTACTTCAATAAATCTAAAACCAAAGAGGAAGAAAGTGAAAGTGGGTATGACCTACCCAAACTCATGCCCTGCATCCAATGTGCTCTTCTTTATAATGCAGTTTATATGTTTAATACAGGCTCAGGAGCACTTTGGATAGTAGGAATGAGGACAGGTTCCTCTTTATAGTTCAGTAGTCTTATGCTGCAGGTAAAAATACTTACCAAAACTTTCCTTTTTCTTGTGGGAAGCAAGAAATCTGTGGGGAAAGGGAAACACTATACCCAGCTTTGAAAAAGGTTGGAAGGAGGACCCTGGGGACCACCGACCCATCAGCCTCACCCCTGTGCCTGTTTAGAGCATGGAACAGCTCCTCCAAAAAGCTCTCCTAAGGAACATAGTGAACAAGGACATGATTTGGAACTGCCAAGGATAAGTCCTACCTGACCCAACCTATTGGATTTCTGTTACAGAGCGACTGCATCAGTGGACAGAGGAAGGAATGTCACTTATCTGGGCTTCTGTAAAGCCTTTAATACAGTCCCCCACAAGATCCTTCTGTCTAAACTGAAGAGAGAGAGATTTGATGGATGGATGTTTGGTGGATAGGGAATTGGTTAGACAGTTGCATGGAGAGGGTAGTGCTCACAGTTGATGTCCAGAGGGAGATTAGGGACAAGTGATATCCCTTAGGAATTCTTGCTTGGACAAGTTCTGTTTAATGTCTTTGTCAGTGACACAAAGGGATTGAGAGCACCCTCA
Organism: Ammospiza caudacuta; assembly: GCF_027887145.1. Classification (NCBI taxonomy): domain Eukaryota; kingdom Metazoa; phylum Chordata; class Aves; order Passeriformes; family Passerellidae; genus Ammospiza; species Ammospiza caudacuta. The sequence continues at coordinate 71,492,548 of NC_080594.1, forward strand.
GCAAATCTGGAGATGACACCGAGCTGAGTGGTGCAGTTAACACACCTAAAGCATGGGATGCCTTCCAGGGGGACCTGGACAAGCTTGAGAAGTGGGCCCATGGGAATCTCAGGAGGTTTAACAAGGACAAATACAAGGTGCTGCACCTTGGGTTGGGGCAACTCCCCACTATTAATATAAGATAAGAAATGAAATCAGCCCTGCAGAGAAGGGCTTGGGGGTGCTGGTGGTGAGGGGCTGGACATGACCCAGCCATGGGCACTCCCAGCCCAGAGAGCCAAACGTGTCCTGGGCTGCATCCAGAGCAGTGTGGGCAGCAGGGACAGGGAGGGGATTCTGCCCCTCTGCTCTGCTCTGACCCCACCTGCAGGGCTGCTTCAGCTCTGGGGTCCCAACACAGCAAGGACATGGAATTGGAGCAGGTTCAGAGAAGGAACACAAAAGTGATGAGTGGCTGGAACACCTCTCCTATGAAGACAGGCTTAGAGAGTTGAGGTTATTCAGCCTGGGAAGAGAAGGCTCTAGGTTTCAATATTTAAAGGAAGGTTATAAGAAAGATAAGGACAAACTTTTTAGAAGGCACTCTGTTGTGATAGGAAAAGAGGTAATAGTTTTAAATAAAAACCATTACCTCAGCTAGATTTAGATTAGATATAAGGAAGAAATTCTTTGCTGTGAGGATGGTGAGGCATTAGGACAGCTTTTCCAGAGAGATGGTGGGTGCTTCATCCCTGTGAACATTCAAGGTCAGGTTGGATGGGGCACTGAGCAACCTGATCTAGATGGATATGTCACTGTTCGCTGCTGGGAGGTTGGACTAAGATTATATTTAAGGTCCCTTTCAACCCAAACCGTTCTGTGATCCCATGTTGTTATTATGAGAAAAAAAATCTTTTCACCTGGGAATTGACACAGCACTATATTTCAAATGTAGCCATCAAATAAAGTGTTAAATTTCTTGCTTATTGTATTTTAGTGCGATTTTGTCAGTGTTCAAAAAATTGCAGTTGGAAATCAGTAACTGTGTTTCCATTGGCAACTTCTGAATTTTACATTACTTCAAACTCCTAAGCAGATGTTTCTTCAAGTTTGGGAACATGATGGCCACAATAACTGGGATGAAATTTCTGTTTAAATAGAAACCAAAAAAAGTTTTGGTCTTTTAAAATGTTTTTGTAAATTTATGAAGCAGTGTAAAAATCTGATTTTTCAATAGTAATGTTTGAGAAAAGTCTTTCTTTTTCTTATATAAGAAATTTTTAATGTGTCATATCTTGGAGTACTCGAAGTTCTTTACCATTGCTTCAGTTCTATACCTAAAGATAGTAGTGTGTGGTTAGTGAGAGTTTTAGTGGCTTTAGTGCTGAGTCACATAGTAAGTCACAAGCAAGTCATAGTAGGGTGGGGATGAAATCTTGACTTTCAGTCCAGTTTTCTCACTGACCACACTGTAAACAAAAAAAAAAGGGTAAATTAGCAAATTTCAGGAGTAATGCAAGACCTGATAGGAATGCATATGGAACTATAAATCACTTTTGCTACTCTTTCTGCTGTGTGATGGGAAAGAGGAATGTGGCCTGTATGGAAATGCCTCTAGCAGACAATTAAGAGAAAAGGATTGTGTGCTAGAAAGGAAGTATGGTTATTAATAGTTAGAGATGACATTGTTCTGTAGTCTTTCAATGCCTGATAGTGGGAGTATGTAATCTCAGCAGTGGTTTACTGATGTTTTGTGCCCCTCTGCTTGAAAACATATGGTACATTTCAGTCTTAGCTCTGAATTTCCTTTAATTGTTTTCTGTTGCTGCCTAAACACTTTGAAATGTAGGGTGTGGAGAAAGAGGAGGTTGATGCAAACTCTTTGTGAAATTTTTAGTAGCTGCTCGAGACATCAATCAGGCAGAGTGAAACCCAGACACGGGGTTGAACTTGACAGGTTTTTAGGTGAGTGATGGTGGAGTGAAATATGTCTAGGAGACATAAGTGGGGAAAAAGTGTATGGATGCAGACCCCAAGGAATGGTGGTTCAGCTTCTTGCCCTGGCCTCTTGTCAGGGGTGCTGTAAGTGCTGTGCCTGCTGGTTGATCTCTGAATCAGAATCAGTATTTTGGGATGCTTTAAATGAGATCAGGTCTTCCAAACCAATGCTTTTAGCATGTTACTGGGATGAGATGTCAAAATGCTAACTAATTAATTATTGCTTAAAAATCTTGTCAACTGACTATAAAGTAATATGATGGGCAGCAAGAACTTTCTAATATGGAAAATTGTTACTCTTTTTCCTGCTTGAAACCAAAGCTCTGAAAAAGTATTACCCTTTTTGCATCAGCTTGCTGTCACTTAAAAAAAAAGATAAATATGGTTGCCAAATGAACTCCGAGAAATATCCATTTATCAATTCAATCAGCTGTACTCTGTGGTATACTCTGTCATTTGTATGCTGGTTTTATTTCTAAAGTAACTGATGACTGTGTCTGTTTGTCAAGAAACATTCCTTCCTAACTGGAAAAAAAATGTTAACCATGTAGAAGAAGTACACACCTTAATTCATACTTGTGACATTTGTAATCTGATTTCTCCTTCCTTTGTGAAGGAAGTGCAAATTTGAGATTCTTTTCAGCACTTAGTGTTTATTTGTGTTAAATCTTCATAAGGTGGACACTGGAGTACCTTTCCCCCCCACCACCTCTGGCTTGTCAGATATTTATCAGCGCCAGGTGCTTAAAATTCAGTTTTCAAAGAAAGCAGATATTAACTGCAGCAGTGATAACTTTCTCTGTGGTATCCATGGTGGGGCTGTGCAGCTCTGCTATCCACCCTTCTGTTTAGTACAAAATCCTCATTCCACATCTCCGAACGCCTGCCCGAACACCTCCGCGCCCGTGTGTGTGCTGAATCACCCTCCTCCAGTGAGGTGTGTGAAAGAACTATTAACAACAACACCAGCAACGGCCACTGCCAAATGCAGTGCTGGGAGCTGTTTCAGCTGCACTGACCGGCTTGCTGTCTGCCTGGCAGGAGGATGGGGAGGGCCATGAGGAAGCCTGGCACTGATGCAGGGGTTCAGGTGGACTCCAAGGCAGTCATCTCCAAACCAGCTCATCAGTCCATGGTGCTGGGAAAGCTTGACAGCATGGGATAAGCCCATGTAGGGCAGGAAGGATTGGATCTGGTACTAGGATGCTACTCCTGTTAAGAAATAAAAGATGCTTGGCTCTTGAAGGAAGCAAACTTCCAAATGCTCTCTTACAAAGAATGAAGCACTAAATAACTGTCTGAAAATCAGGGGCTACATGCGGCTCTGTTTCAAGTCCTGTGTATGAAGAAGCTGAATTTCACCTATATCAAGTTGTTAACCTGTGTGAGCAAAACAAAAAACCTTATGTATACAAATAAAAAAAGGGGGTGGGGGGTGGAGGAGGAAAGCAAGCTCTGCCAAAACTTTGTGTTTTAAGAACAAGATGTCTACTTCTTTATTACTCATTAGGCTTCAAGGGAGTTTCACCTTTAAGTGGATTACTGTCATTCCAGTTCTGTGTAGTGTGGTGACTTGGCATTGGAGTATTTAGCATACTTTGCTTGCAGAGTCTGTTTTGTATAAACTGTTCAGGGTGTAAAGCATATCACTTGAATTTTTATTTTTTTCCTTTGACTTTGATTGGAATGCAACTAACTGGTGTGAAAGTTAAGGCTTGTCTAAACAAGGAAATAGCCCTGGCTAGTTCTTCCATAGTGGCTTTCCAAACCTATACTTTCATTTCAGTATGAATGCCTCTGAGTGGATTAGCTCTAGTAGCAAGGCTTGTCTGCCAACATGCTGTACTTTAGCCCTTCTCCATTCCAGGTTGCCTTATTTGGTAGCAGTGACATCCCAGAAACACACCTGCAGTTTACAACCTGACATTCACTCTCTTATCAATAAAAGGCTCATTTGGTACACATTGTTGCTGTGATATATGTTTGTAATGTCATAGTGAAGGTTATGCTGTAGCACAGTTAGAGATATGAGCCTGGGAGGCATTTTGAGTCCTTGAAGACAGTTGGTCCTTTCCTATGTTAAACACCTTAAAGGTTGTCAGCTCTGAAGTCCTGTTTAAAAAACCCATCAACCCACATTAATTTCTCCTGTGTGTTTTCCTTAATCCAGTTGCTCCTGTTGTGAAGAAAATGTGGAGCTCAGTGCTGCAAGAGGTGGCAGGCAATGGGGTGGGCTGAGCAGAGGTGCCTTCTGCTGGCCATTTCCCATGGTGGTGGGCAGTGTCAGGACCTGAACAACAAGTTTTGGGGAAGATTCTTCCAATACATACCTTGATCTTAGAGATCCATAACCAGCTGCAGTCACTGGAGATGGAATTGGGGTTTGGGAGACAGATTGACCTTTTTGTCCAAAACCAGAATGATTCTTTCCCTAAGGGTGCTTCAAAATGTGGTTTCCATAATGGTTGCAATGGCAAAGGGGAATGTTCCTCCTCTTCCTACAGTTATTGATAGTGGCAGCACCAAGGTAACCGCAAAGTTTGTGCGCAAAGTTTCATTCCTGCATTCTCACAGCAGGAGCACCTGCTTTCTGAGAGGAAAGCTGGCAGTGAATCATTAAAGATTTAGTATCTGTAATCATGCATAGAGCTGGAGCAGGGAATCCCTGTGTCAAGGATCACAGTAATTTATTGTTTTACCCAGTATGGAAAAGCAATGAAGGGCGGGCAGAGGGGAGTGGCAAAGCAATTAACGCAATTTCTGATCTTTGGCCAACACAATGCTCTGTGCACTCTGTTATAGGTGGGATAATTTACTGAACAGGAGCCCTGAGGTCACTCTAAGTCAAATTATGTCTGCAGGATGATTGTTTTAACTGCTATTTTTAGTTTTGGGCCCAAAAAGGGAGGAAAAGAGCAGTTTAAGTATCCTATCCACTCCTCCTGCATTTGGTTCAAGGTTGAAACTGTTGGCCTTCAGAGAAACACAGAGAGCAGTAGGAGCTGGGATCACGCACTACAGATGGGATGGGTGGGTAATGGGCACTGAACACACTGACATTACCAAGGTGGTAATGGGGAGTTCCTGGCTCCCAGGCCTGTGGTCAGACCACGGGGTTTGCGTTCAGCCCTGTTCCCTCCTGTGCTCTCACCCCTTCTGCCCCAGCCTGCGCCCGCAGCCGGAGCTAGCAACCGAAACGTACCTCCGAGGAAGAGCGAGTCACCCAACCCGTTCAGCGAGCTCCTGCTGCAGGCTCCTTCCTTTACCCCACCTCTGAATATAAACAATGTGGAGCTGTGTGGTGATGCTGCTGCCAAATGCAGCTCTGAATTCTGCCTTAAACTGATTTGAGCTGACTTGAGTGGACTGTATAATGCTGTGTCTATAAAAAATATTTTCTGATTTGAAAAATACCATTTTTTTGTGATAGAAATTGGCCTTACTTAAGGGAATGAGGGTGCTAATAAAGAGGGTTTGTCATGAATGCAGAGTTGAAAGCTGTGTCTCCTTCAAGATGACTAAATATCTTGATAAATGCAGTACTAAGGAAAAATGCCTGTTAAATGTGGTCTACTCAAATGACTTTCAGAATTCTGTAGCCAAAAAAATGCATCAGTCACTCTTAAAATGTCAAGAGCTTTTGTTGCTAGGCACTATAGGTACTTGGTGGTTTTTGTCTTTTGTCTTTTTTTTTTTTTTAAAGCCTGGAAACTGAAAACCACTTCTGGCGCCAAATCATGGTCTGGATGATGATGTAACACAGTGCAAATACGCTTCATGGCCTTGCAAGCATAGGGTACCATCTCCTTCATACACTGAAAATAACTGCTTAAAATCCTCCCCAAAACCCACCAAAAATAACCCTTCTCCTACCCAACTCTCCCCTCCAAACTAGAGCTTGAATAGCAGTAGAAATAAGGGATTTGACTGAAAGAGTGGGTATTTATATCAGAATAGGAGACAACCTGGAGCACTGTCTTTTATTGGCTGATACATCCAGGAAAAAACAAAAAACAACATGTTAATTAAATTGTTTTTCTCCCTGTTGCCAAGTGATTTGAAAGATGTGCCATAACTTGTATGCCTACGAGATTTCACTGTGTTTTGGCGCATACACAGGGATTCAGAGAAACAGTTAACTAGAGAGATCAGGCTTACCACACAGCATGACTGCACCCTAAAGAAAGCAAATGTATTTAAGCACTTGTTTAAATTAATATTCCTGTCCCACCCAGATAATCATGATAATGTGGGATTTTTTAAAAATAAAATTGCAGCTCTATTACACAAGCTGAATTTAGTGATGTTGCATTGCATGTAAGTAGTCAAAATAAGATAGTATTTACATGCTGTTATGGGGAGACCTCTTTTAATTAGCTTTTCCTTTAGATGTTTAAATTTTTTTTCTGTTTTACACACTCCACACTCTATGCCCCTTCTCACGTAGGTGACTTTGGGGCTTTTTCCCTACTTAAGGTCAACCTCTTCTTGATCTTTTTTGCATCTTTTGTCTTTTCTCTTTCTTTCCTGTTGCTCATGCTGATTTTTTTTTTCTGGTTTAGAAGTACTCTTTTTCTTTGGTTTATTAGGTGTTGAGGAACCTCTGTACTTCCCCACCACCAAGACCTCACCAGCGCTCTGTCTTTCTTTTCAAATTCTTGCCAAGGTGACATACATTAGGAGCTGATCACAGGTGCAACACAGAACCATGGTCCAGTGGTCCAATGCCTCAATTTTGTTTTTTTTTTAGTTGCTCTTTAAAATTGTTATTTTTAAAGGAAGGTGTCCAAATTCTTGTGTTTCCCCATGGAGTTACCAGCTTCTTTCTTCTTTGTGGTCTGGAGGCTGGTGATAGCAATGAGGAGCCCTGCAGCAATGGCCCTGCTCTTTCCCTCACATTCACCTGCTCTGGAACAGCCTCCCTGCTCCTGGCATAGGAGCAGCACTGAGGACCAGTGAGGAAAGATTCAGCTCTTTCCTCTCCTCAAGTCCATGGAGTTGCAGGAGTGAGAGGCAGTTCTGCTCTGCTCAGATGCTGGAGGGAGGGTGTGGACCACAGTCTCATTTTCAGTGTGGAGATGGCATCTTGGCTCCTTCAAAGCATTGGTTGGAGGGAAATGCTTTAACAACAGGAGAGGGAAGGGTTTGTGTCCAGTGGTGCCCCATGGGGACCAGAAAGTCAGGTACAGAGCTGCAAGTGTGCAGTATTGTTTACCTTTTCCCTGAACAGCAGTATTTAAAAGCCTGCTTGTAGATGACCTGTTTCCCACTGGCAGCTCCGTCTCTCCCATATTATGACTTCGCAGCACTTTTGGGTGCGGTTCACTTTGAAGTTTGAGGCAAAAATGGAATACTGAAGGGTAATAGCTTTATCTAGTCAGTGTTCTACGTTGTGCATTTAATCTAAGTGTGTACAGCATGTGGAAAACTCAAGCCATGCTAGGAACATTTGAAATGCTCTGCTGTTCCATCATGCCCACCATTGGGGGAAAAACTAGCCCTTCCCACAGTCTCAGTCAAACCTCCACACCCCTTCTCACTAAGACACTTAGAAGTAGAAATAGCATACCAGAAATTAATTACACTTGAATTTTGTGGTTTAGACTTCAGGCTTTATTTTTGTTGTGATTTAAAACCTGTAATTCTGTGATGTGTATTCCAACTTCAGATGCTCAGGGAAATGCAGTGATTGAGTTCTCTTAATAACATGAACAAAAATTAACTGATGATTTCATCCCTGTTAGTTCAAGAGCTTTCTCTAATAATGGTCAGAACCTTATGTTTTCTGCAAAAATGTATTTGATCTGTCCACTGATTAATCCTTGCTTTTGAAATGGGCGGCCCCTCTCTCCCCTTCTGGTTTTGCTTCTCTTGTGCTGATAGGTAGCACCAGTATTGCCTCTCATGATCCACTTTATTGGTATCAAATTCTCCAGTTTGTCTTAAGTCCCTTATCTTCCCTTGGCATCATAATTCTTTTTCTCTGCTAATTTGTTTCTTTATTAAATTTAAGTAGCCTCGTGTTTACAGAGATTGAGAACACGGTGGAAGAAGAGGGTAGTGGATGCAAGTATGAACCTTTTTCTCTTGAGGACATCTTGTCAGTGAATTTTGTCACCTGGAGATAGGTTTGGTGTGCTGTGCTTTTCCAGGATTTTGAGGTCTGGTTGTTTAAATAGAACTATTTTTGTGAAGTGCGATGAGATTCGGATTACAGTATGTTCTTTGAAGCTGCAGTGGCAATGACCATTAGTCTTGTTAAAGTACAGTTACACTGGTGAAAAAAATGGTGTAATGGTTTCTATATCTGAGTGCATTAATCTCTGAAAAATGTTCCTGTTCACATGTCTAATGATAAATTTAATTGCAAGGTTGATAACTTGTCTTTTTTTCCCTACTTATTTCTGTAGTGCTATTTAAAATTCATCTTCCTATTCATTATTCTGGTAGAGTTTAAAATGGCTGCTAGCTATTTTAAGACCTGTGGCTTTGCTGATTAACTATGATGATTAGAGATGGTCAAGAATAATCTGGCAAAGACAGTATTTAGGAGTGCTGATTTGTTTAAATGATACCTTTTTGTGTCAATCTCCAAACCTGATAAAAGGTCTATTGGGTGTGTCATCTCTTGATGCTGTGAGGGTCATTTCCAGGCCCTGGCTGCAGAACAGCTGGTGTTGGGGCAGTAACCTGTGAGATGGCAGGCATGATCAAACTTCTGGCTTGGGAGCTGAGGGAAGGAAGATTTGGAACCCTGTTTTATCCTGCACATGAGCACTGTAACTAACGGTGTTCTGCCTTCCATGTTATCTCCTCCTGCTTCCGACCCCATTCCTGATGGTCTTGACTCCTGTCAGCAGGGATGTTCTCAGGGGCTGTAAGTGCTATTTATCAGGAGGTTGATAGGTTTAATTGCTGAAACACCTTCAAAATTAATTATGTCATGTGCCAGAAGTTTGGTGGTTGTGCAGCCAAGCAGCCACTGGTGAGCAACTCCTCTGCTTTGTTTTTGTTGCTGTCAGGGTGTAGACGACATCTGTTTTTCTAAATCTGACTCTTCTTCCTTGTTTACCTGCACAATGTGCTCATTTTCAGCCCTGTGGTTGATGTAACTCCTTGGTTTGGGAGTTTGCTCTGAGTTGCTGTGGTGACTGGGCAGACCAATCAAACCATATTGCCTTCACTGGTGTTGGTGTCAGTTCATTATCTTGGAGTTACTCATTCTTTCTGCTCTGCTGCTTTCTTCTTGTGCCTTACTTGCCAGATTCATAGACTCCCTAGTCCCCTGAACACTGACCTGGTGGTTGTTTAGCAAGTAGTTCCTCTTCTTGCAATGGGACTGTAGCCTGTGGCTTCTTCCATGCAGAGGAAACAATGCCTTTTCAGGTCCTTGCTGGTTTAGTACTAAGGGGACACTCAGGTATAAATTGAATAAAGTTGGCACATCTAGACCACTTTCCCTATATTGTATGGAAAGAAAAAAGGGGCATTGCATGAAAGGAAAAGCAAATGCCCCTTCTGAGGCTGCATCTCACAGCATGAAGCACTTCCCTGGGCAAATGTGCAGCAGCCCCCTGGGCACTGCAGGGACCTGGGCATGGGCGAGGCTGCCTGTCCTCCATCCTTCCCAGCTTCCTCCTCTCATCTGCCACCACATGGTGTCCCCCATGTTTGCCATCATGTTGCACCCTCCTGCAGCAGAGCAGCCCCCATCATGGCACAGCACTTCAGGCCTTGGGGCACAACCTTCACGGTATGAGACACCTGGGATCTTTCAGATGTGGTAACGCAGAGCCCGCAGCCTGCATGGGGAATACCTTGCTCAAATATTTTCCTTGAATTAAGCCATGTTTACAGACTGATAAGAAATACTAGAATCCCAGGGACCTTCAAAACAGAAGGTTGTGGGGATTCTTGGGTTTGTTTTACTTTCTTTATTAGAAGCAGCTGTCATTTTCTTTGTAGATTGTTTTTTTAAGTGTTTTTTAAATGAAGGAATAACTGTTACATCCAGTGATTATGTGTCAAAAAATAATTTTAAAGCATATTAAATTGCTAAAGCAGAGCTTGTCTATACTGTGAAATTCTGATATCAGCACCTTGACTTACAAACTCTTAATGACAGGGCTGTGAGTAGCTTATGAATTAAGTAACTTCATGTACCTTTTCCTTTGGCTTGCAGCTGAAGGAAGCAAGTGCGCAAGAGGGCACATTCTTTTGTTGTTGATAGCATTCCGCCTTAACAAGAAGGAATTTCTTGCCTATTGCCCACTGTTCATGAAGTGGAAAGAGATCACAAGTTGTATAATCTCTGTATATATCATTAGATTTATTCTTTTTTTAACATTTCTCTCATGGGTCAGTCCATCCTGCAGCAGGTGCAGAGAGTGGGTGCTGCTCCTCTATTTTGTGACAGATTGGTGTGAAGTTGAGGAGGGGGTGTGGGAAGTGGAAGGGGAGGGACTCGGGAAGAAACCCCCACCCCAAGTGAGGCGGCAGCAGCAGCAGCAGCTCTGAATACAGTTTGGTTTCTGTCTCTCCGGAGCTTTGCTCAGCAACCAAACCCAGACTCCAGGTGCAGTATTCCCTCATCAGTCTGTGAGCATAGAAACGAAGAGTCCCTCCTCTTCTTCCTCCCCTGCCAAGAGTTTCTGGGTGGTGAATGTCAGTAGCTGGAGTTATTTTTAAAGGCATTGAGGTGAGGCTTGTCGTGCAAAGCTAGGAAGAGGGCGTTTGTTTGCTGAGCAGAGCTGACATCAAAGTGGAGATTGCTGCCTACTGGCTCACTGCTGCCTTATGCCAGGTAATCTTTAACATACCCCTCAGTCCCTGCCATCGCAGCCCAGCCTGCTGTGTGCATGAGAAACGAGCAGCGTTTATGATCCAGAAGATTGCTTTTCCAGTTTCATTTATGTGAGCTGGACTTTGACATTTAAAGGCTAGTACTAATCATCTTGCAAAACCTGCTTAGTGCTCTTAACTGAGCAACTGCTTTCTGCTTCTCTTTGCAGGATAATATAAATGTTTTTCTGAAAGCGTGCGGAAACATTGGACTGAAAGAAGCTCAGCTTTTTCACCCAGGAGATCTTCAGGATTTGTCCAATCGAGTTACAGTCAAGTGAGTTTTGTGGTTTTGTTTTCTCCTTTCTCTTCTCCCTCTAAGCGCTTTCACAGTCTATTTTTTTTTTTTAATGTTTGCCTATGGAAAATTCTTCTTTTAATCTGGTATGAGCAGTTCTGAATACTGTGGTGAGGGTTTAAGCCTTGTTAAAGCTAGAGGATAAGACTTGCAGAAATGTAATTTAAAAGATGAAGTATTATTATAATACTTACTATTATAATAGTAACCTTACAAGCAAACTAATTGTTAATGAATATTTACAGCATTTAATCTGAGATGGAAACTGTTCGGCTTATTTTAGACTTGGGGCAAAATTGTTAAATGATATCAAAAGCATCACTTTTCTTTATGATTTGTGATCACTGATGTAAATCTGAAAGTCTGAGGTGGTACTTCTGATACTTATCCAAATGGTTTTGAGGCTTAGGTATAGTGTTCCTGAAGGACTGCTGGTCTTGCCACTCAAGTATTAATCAGATGTTTGTCTCTGAGTGTTACATCCCCTGTCAAGAGATGTATGTGTATGTATGAGTAGAAATCAAGTACTGAATGGCATGTTTATGGAGATGAGAGTTTTCCTGTGAAATAGCAGTGGCTTGGTTCTAAAATATATTTCGTGGATTTTCATATTTCAAGACTGCTCTGTCTCCTAATAAGAATTTTATTACTAGTTTCTGAGAGACTAAGGTGAAACTTTACTGTTAAGACAGGTGTTTTAAGATAAATGAGTCGAGGCAAAAATCATCCTAGGGCACATTGATTTGTTACAGTGTTAACTGTTTATATTATATTGGGACAAAAGGGTGAATTTATTGTCTCCAAAAAAAATGAAATCTTTAGTGAGTTTTGCTGGAAACCTTGCAAGTTAAATGTGAAGGATTGATTCCTGTCTTAAATTACCAGTTTTATCAAAGATGAACAGGCAGTAAACCTTCTGCAAATACAAGGAAAAAAATACTGTGAAATGATATGTAGCTGCTTTAATTAGAAAGAAATCTCTCGTAGGTGGGTTGAGTGGTAGCCTGTTGACATTCTCTCTGCCTGGTTTCAGAACGAAAGTTCATGCTGTTTTGAGGTCTGATATGTGAGATGGCAATGTGTTTTCAGTCTTTGACTCATACCCAAAATGTAATTTCTCACTAATCTGCTGTTTAGAGACTTGGCACACTTCCAGGACATTGGCATTCTCCCTGCCAGTCCCTACGTCACGCCAAAAGCCGGAGGGTTGGTAACCTCTGCCGTGCTTAAATTACTCACAAAGCCCTAGCAAAAGTTGTTTTGGTGGAGGTTTGCTCCCAGGGAATGGCTGGGAAGGGTTGGAGGCGGTTGGGAGCTGGCGTTCAGCAGCGTCAGTAGCGACAGGCTGGAAGCGCAGGGAGGCCGAGATAGCGAACTCTTGTGCAAGGTATGTTGTCCAACTTGTCCCAACGTGGAACCGCGGCGCCCGGGAGAGGTCAGCCGGGAAATCCGTCCAGTGGGTCTGTAAGCCAGGCTTTTTTGGGTCCTTGCAGCACCGCCAGTTCCCTTCCCGGCTCCGTGAGCAGAGAGTAAGGCTGGAATTCGAAGTTGTCACGAGACAACAGTGGTTTTACATCATACCTTCTCAGCAATGCTTTAATTAGTGTTTTTCAAAAAAGCAGATTTAACTATTGAGTACTTCTTATGGACAGCAGTGTGGGGGGTCTGGGTTAGAGTCAAAAGAGCTGCCAGCCATACAGCCATGTTCTTGTAATTTGTTTCAGTATGAGTTTGCTTCTCCACACATTATATATCATGTGACAGTCCCACAGCGTGTATTAAATGCTTCCAGAGTAATTCAAAACTTCTGTATGTGAGCATGCTGTTAAGTGGTGTCCTAAATATAATAGCACTTTTGATGTATTTAGGAGGTTGGAAAGGGATGGGAGGAAAGTTTTATTCCAAGAAATAAAGGATGAAGATAACTCTCTCCATTGAAAAGTTAATTACAGAAATAATTTTATTACCCAGAGGGCAAGCTATTCTTCAGGGAATTTTCAGAGAGATTTATATTTGTGTCAGGAGAGAAATGCTGTCTGATCAGGAATTTTATCTGATGTGTCCTTTTATTATTTAATAGAAATAAGCAGTTTCATACATTCAAGATGAATTACAAATGTCTTCAAAACCTGTAGGATGCCAGGCCTCAGAAAAGGGGTACTATTTCATGTCTTGCTTTTGTCTTATCCTCTGTTAATCTAGTTTCATAATTAGAAGTAAATAATTTCTTGTCACCAAGAAGTAAAACTTTTCATTTGCTGACTTATTCAAAAGATTGCATTTAACTTTTGGATTTCTAACATTCCAAAGCAAATTCATTTTGCTGCTATCACCTGAGGCTATTTGCCTGCATCTTAAAGCAGCGGTGATATGCTGTGTGGGATAACATTAATGTGTGCCTGAAGCAGTGTGTGTTTTGACACCACAAGAGGACTGCTGTGTTCTGCTGTTGCACCACTGTTAGCACAGGTTTTTTTTATCTACCCAAAACAGATTAAATAAACTGTTGCTTAGAAAAGTCAGCTTAACAGGCAGAGAACAGAGTGCTGGTAGGACATGCATCTACTGTCAGGTATGACAAGGTGTTTGATTTGCCTTGGATGTTGAAAACTGGTCAGAGGAAGGTACCATTAAAAGGGTGGGTCTGCTTCTGCTGCTAAGGAGGACACGAGAGTTGGCATCTTGTGTAAGAGCAAAACCAGTCTTTCCCATTGTCTGGGAGGTTGCATCTCTGTCCCTGTTACACTTGTTCGATTGATCTGTCACCTCAGGAGCTGGGCAGGTCCTCAGGAGGAACACCTCCCTTTTGAGATGGATGAGCTCTGTGTAGTGGTGCTCCATGTGCTTCTCCTGTCTCTGCTGCCTGGCAGTTACCTGTGGTATCTCCTTTTTACCTTGTGGGAAGTCATATTCCCTCAGGCTGTTGCCATCTCAGGCTGCCATCCTGTCCCACCTGGGCAGGCTCCCTTCCCAACAGGAAGAGTTATTTTCTCCTTGTACTTTATTTCTGAGTGTGCTTGCTGCCTTTTGCCATACCTTTGCTGACAGCTGTCTGATGAACAGCGCCACAAAGCCATTCAGAGTTTCCAAACTCTGTTATGTGGTACGGTGTTCTTGTGTCACCTGAGGTAAGGTCAAGACCCTCAGTTCCTCATGAATGGAATCTGTTCTGAGAAAATAATCTTTCTATCTGGTGAGGAGGCTACTACTTTCACTTATGTTTTGTTTTCTCTTCTAACTGAGATGATGCTCAGGCATGATGTGAAACCCTCCTCTATAATTACTAGAAGTAATCTGGGACAAGAGGAGCAAGAATCCTCTTACATACCCAGACTTTCAGTTCCAAGTGATTATGTGATTATCCTTTTTGTAAAGAAAAAGCTCCTTAAAATTTTATTGTTTAGAAGTTTGTATGAAAAAGACTGGCTAAAATTACTGGTTGCTGCTCCAACCCTTGCAAACTTTATGCTTTGCCAGATCAGCAAGATTAGTAGTTGGGTGGTGTGGAAAAATGGTCCTGGCATGGATGATTTCTTTTCTGCCAGTGAAAATGGGAGTGTGGATTAATGTCTGAGATTTATAGTTCAGTCTTTCTGTAAATCTGCAGAAGTTATTGCTCAGTGGTACAGTAGAGCAATATGTCATGTGTTCCAAGAAGGATCATCCAGATGGACTTACTCCTCACATACCCTGTCTGGCAGTCATGTGCATATCATCTTGTTCAGTGGCCAGTTATTTGTGTAAATGCATATGTGTCCCTCTTCAGTTCTTTTGGTATATTTGATTTTTGTTTCTCAGTGTAGTGTTTTATAATTTCTAATTGGTGATGTTGTTTTACAACACAGCAGTTAGTGAAGGATTTTTAAATTTATTTATACTAATGCAAGATTGTCTTAATACTTCATTTGATTCTTTTTTGGTTCTGTCAAAGTAAGAACGTAATACAAGCTTAGTGACTCTCAGTTGTCAGCCTGGTTACTATTTAAAAATGTTAAGCACTTCCTCACCCAGCTCTTTAGGGGTGACACACCCAGTTGTTCCCAGCTGTGGAAGGGTTCTTAATAAAATCATACCAAGGAATTATAAGGGGCAGTTCACAAAGGCAGATACCAAGCATCAATTCAGTGGAGTTTATCTCAATTATCAGTTTTAAAGGAGGCAGCCTGAATGCTCAGAATGAGAGTGTAAATTCAAGTTTGTCTCTGAAGAAAATTAATTCTTCTACATGAAAAAATGTATAATTCTGTAAAATGAGATCTCTGGTTGAAGAATATAATTAAATTCTAATATTAAAAAAAAGGTGGGTTAATAGAGTAAAATATTAAACTAAGAAAAAAAAAAAAATTTACTGCAAAATCCTAAATAGCAAACTTTTCTAAAGCTACCACAGCCCTGACTTCTGATGTTGAAGTTTTACCACACTAATTTCATTTTTCAATAATAGGGCAAATTAAAATACATAGCTGCCACTAATATTGTTACTACATTGTTATATTTAGAGTGTGTCTTGAATGAAACTAAAAAGGGAGGCCCCACCTGGAGCACTGTGTCCAGCTCTCAGGCAGCCACCACAGGAAGTGTGTGGAGCTGCTGGGTGACTCTGGAGGAGGGCCAGGAAGGTGAGCAGGGAGCACATCTCTCATGAAGGCAGGCTGAGAGAGCTGGGGTTGTCCAGCCTGAAGGAGGGAAGGCTCCAAGGAGACCTTCCAGCACCTAAAAGGGGCCTAAAAGAAAGATGGAGAGGGACTTGTCGCAAAGATGCATAAGATAAGTGTAATAGTTTAAACTAGGATAGGATGGGTTTGGTTTTGGATATTGGGAAGAAATTCTTTACTATGAGGGTGGTGTGGCCCTGGAATAGATGGAGCTGTGGATGCCCCAACCCTGGAAGTGTTTGAGGCCAGATTGGATGGGACTTTGAGCAATCTGGTCTGCTGTGGAAGGTGTCCCTGCCCATTGCAGAAGGGTTGGAACTAGATGATCTTTAAGGTCTCTTGCAATCCAAACCATTCTGTGATTTTTTTTTTTCAAGATAGATCGAAGTATCTCATCACCTTGCAGAACCCGGTATTTGGATAAAGCCTTCATCTTTTTTCTGGCCTGCACTTTTCCCACATATTCATTATCAGTCTTGTAATATGTTAGTTATGTAAAGCAAACAGAAAACCCTGTTGGAGAAGTTTTGCTGAAGTGGGACTAAGTACATACATGAGAGGAAATAACAGAGCTATGACTTTGGCCCTGGCATTTCAAAATGTTGGGTAGTTTTTAACTTAATCCATTTAATGTTTCTTTAGCATAATCTTTTTTTATGAATTCCTAAACAAAAAGCAATCCTGGAAAAATTAAAATGCCATTCTTTCTGTAACATAAAGCTCTCTATAACTAAAGCCAACTGGAGAGAAGTGACAACTGTTACATGAATGTTCATCCTTGTGTTCCTGCATTTCAGCTAAGCTTTTGAGACAGGCTCTCTATTTCAGTTCAGAGACAACACTTTCTGAATTTAAAATACCACCCAAAAAAGTGGTTCAGAGAATAGATGCTCCCTAAATAAAAACTGAGAAAATGAAGTGGTTGCTGTGTGGTATGGCTTTAAGGACATATTCTGCACCTGTTGTTCCTTTTGGAGCAGGATATATTTAATGGGGTGCTCTTCTGATTATATAAGAGTGAGCTATTATACCAACCTTAAGTTATTTAAGCATATGTACAGAATCACTACCTTGCATATCGCAACTCTTGTCTCTTATTAAGAAACCCTCTCCTTTTGGGGGCTGTCAGAAGGGAAGCCACCTGGCAGTGAGTTAAGCTAAACACAGTGCTCTCTAGTACCTGTCTTCTTTAGCCTGTAATTTAAATTACAGTACTGCCACCGCAAATTACTGGCTTTGTGGTAGGAAGTAGCTGTACACTATTTCCTGATACAGTAGATACTGAATTAAAAAATATTCTTCTTTAATAGTAGTTGATATTTCTTATGACTTGAATGTTCTTCCTGTCTAGTCCTGGGGAATATGCTATATTTCCTGATTCCACTTCTGTTTCCTGCTCAGGGTGCTTTTTTTCCAGGGTAAACAAAGGCAAAGTGAAATTTCTGTTCTATGGGATGAATGTTAGCACTGTTGGGCAGACCACTGAAAAAAGCAGTCTACATAAAAATTCCTGAAAATATGATCTTTTGAGTGGGAATTGGTTATCAAAGCTCTTTGGAAATTTTTTGAGAGCTTTAACTGTAAAAGCAATACCACATCTCAGTGTTTGGAGGAATTTTTTAGGTTTGCTTTGCCAGAATCATTCAGATCTTTAAACTGTTTGGCAAATCAGGTGAAGCTGAGGTATACCTGAAAGCCTGAGGTGTGATGATGAGACACTCTTTTGGGACTTGTATCTTATTTTGCCCTTCAGGAAGAGCTGTTGTATTTTGCTCAAAGGAGACCGAGTCAAATACCCTGAAAATGGATACTTGAAAAACCAATCAAACAAGACCCCAAACCAACCTCAAAAACAACAATGAAAGGAGAGAGAATGCAGATCAATTAGTGGACAGATAGTTCAGAGCTGGTGTTTTCTGTTGATAATACTGATTTTGTGGTTTTCTTTCATATCTATTTGCTTAGTTACTATATTATCTTGAACTTCTTTTTGCTCAAGAATTGAGTGCTTGCAATAAGAGAGTATGATAGAGCTGAACCTGAACTTGCTGTGCTGATTTTTCTAAGAAGCATGCATTTCAATGAGTTGAAGAACTTATTTTCTAATTTGGCCTCATAATAAAAAAAAAAACCAACCAACTCAAAACACTCACACAACACAGAACCACCCTTTCCTGCCTTTTTATTTTGCGTAGAATAGAAAGTGGTGAGATGGATGAAAGCCAAAAGCTTCAGTGCATGAAGTATGAAAATGATTGGACCAAAACTTGTGTCTCCTTAAATTCTCTTGCTTGTACCTATGTGACTGAAAAGTCAATCATCCCAAAAGCTTCAGCATTTTAGAAACTATCTTTGAATTCAAACTGAGGTGAAACAAATAAGAGACAGCTTTTTGTGTGTCTTGAAAATTGAAATGCAAACCATTTAACCAAAATTTAATTAGGACAATGGATGTGGCTTTCCCCATATTTATATTCAGGGAAATAACATTTCTTACACATATGGTTGTAATAGGCCTTTATTGTGGTAACTAAGTTTCCTAGTGACAGTTCCCTTGAAATGGAAAACTGCAGCACTTCAGACTGACTCTAGAAATGTTTCCACAACTTTGTAAATGTGTAAATTCTCTTTTTGCTATGGGCATTGGCAAAGAAATGTATTTGCTTCCTGAGTATAGCTATATTCTAAATATTGAAATTGCTGTGTTTATTTTTTTAATGATATATCTAATTGCAATATCAGTAATTGCACATGTTTTACTTAGTATTTGGGACAATTATATAGAGATAAAGAAAAAATTGGGTTTTTTCAGTCTTGTGAAACTGATGTGCTTAAGTGAAAAATATTCGTGCTCATGTCACTAATCTGCACAAACTGTAAATCATTCCAGTAAGAACGTTGTAGGCAATAAAATATGTTCCAGACTTTGGACCATACCTGCTAGAAATTTACCTTCAATTCTTAGGTTTAAAGTCTATAAAGTGTTAGGTGTGGTGCCATTTAATCTGTCTGCTTTATTTTCTGGTCATTATGAATAATATTGGAGATAGATCACTTTTGCTGTTGAGTAATTTAAAAGTTAATAATTTACACTTCCTTTATCAGATTATACTTTTGCTAGTGTTTGGAGTTTTGTGAAGATGATTCTGCTCTAAGAATGAAGAACTCTGGAGTTCTGTACCTGTACCTATATGTGTACAGGAGGAGTTTGAACAATTCAGAGTAACAATACAGGTAGCATGTGTTAGTTGTATCAAAAGCAATTCAAGTATCTCTAGTGACACAGATCCACAGGCTTATATTGGAATTCAGGTAGTTCTTCTACAGAAGTGAATGATTCCCTGCAGAAAATTGCAGTAGCTTTCTACAGAATTGCACTGGTTTGTTCAAAGTAATCATATTTGATCCTATTACATTTCAAAAGTATCTCTGGGATAACTTTGGGGTGGGAGGGGCTACAAACCCATTATTACTGAAGGCCTTTATGCTTTTTCAGTGTTTGTTTGCATTAACAGAAGTGTCTCTAGCATTTTAGGATTCCCATGGGAATCCATCTAAATCTTAAATACCTGTATTCATTTTAATCCCCTAGCTTCCCAGGATTAAATGCAGTTTATAAAACAATGCATGAGAGGGAAAACAGCATTTTTGATGAGTAGCAGTGAGTACCTTACAAAAGGAGGTAAAGAGAAAGCCTGCATTTTTTGGTGGTGGCTCTTTTTTCCTCCATACAAAAGAAGTGTTTGTGTCTGATGCTGGAAATTGAATGACTTAACCAACATGAGTTTATTCTTTTTCTAACATCAATTACACAGAAGCATGTAGGCACGTTCACTATTGTATTATTCTAAATTGTATTTTACTGCTAAATTGCTGAAGTTCAGTTAGTTTTTCTGCAGACAACTCAACAGGAAGAGCTGCTATATTTAAATGGTGGGGGAAGCTGACTTCTTGAAGTTTTCCATGGGTACAGGAGTTTGCCAGTTCACCATACTCTGTAAATAAAGAAAGTAAAGCTGAACAGTGTACTGACAGTTTTTGATCTTACTTCATGCAAAACCCTACTTGTGGCTATTTTTATTCCTTTCAGACATTTCAGTTCTAATTATTATTACTGCTTAATTGGAGCACTTATTGTATCCTTTGAAGTGACATTAATGATTTGGGGTTTTTTTTTGCTGTGAATGTTACAGAATGCAATTGGCAATGAAATAACAATTTCAAATATTCTTACAAACTGCATTTCCAGAGGGTTACAGGGTTGTTTTCATGCCGTCACTGAAACCAATTAAACAAAATAATGTCTCACCACATGGTTAGATGATAAGAACAGGCGGAGAGTTGGAAATAAAGAGCCCTAGATAGCAGCCAAGCTTAACCACACAAAGGCATGTTTCTTTTAAATGATAGAGATCTGTTGTCTTTAAGAAACAAAAGGAAAAAAACCCCAACAACAAAAGCAAAAGAAAACCCAACAGGGGAACTGTTCTCCAGACTGAACAAGCTGGATGATCAAACTCAGGATCTCCAGCCATGCACATCCTGGTGACCTCCACTCAATTTGCAATTTGCTCCAGTTTATCCATGTCTTTCCTGTGCTGTGAGACACCAAACCAGAGACAGCAGTGTTACAGAGGTGGCATAGTAAGTGCTGAGGACAAGGGGGAATGATGGGCTCTGTCAGCCTTCTGACATGCTCCATTTTGCACACCCAAGCACCATCTCATTCAGCCCTGGGTGCTGGTGGCCAGTGGTGCCAGGACTGGCTGCTGGCTGAGGTTCAGCCCAGCAGGACCCCCGGGCCCAGCTCTCCTCTCCACTCTGCAGTTACAGGAATTAGGTCCATCCATGGGGCAGGACTTGGACTTTGTGACTATTGGATGTCATATGAGGTTCCTGCAGAGCCAGTCCTCCCAACAGCCCTGCCCTCCAGCATATGTATCCCCTCCCTACCATTCTGTCTGCCCAGGGAGGGAGTGCAGTCTCAGAACCTGACTCAGAAAGCAAAATTCTGGAAGCTGCTGCAGCTGGTTTCTGGGACTAGAGTAAGAAGGTTGACTAATGCTGATGATATTTTCTCTTTCCTTTCCCTTCCAGAAAAAATGTCCTGCAAATGTAAACACGCACACACCTTTGAACCCAGTATGTACAGATATGCATCAACTGACGTGGATTCCAATGCGTTATATGATAAAATATTTAACTGGGGCGGGGAAAGGGAGTCCAAGTTCAAAATACTTCTGCTCTTGCAAAGGCTATTAAATTACAGACAGCCACTTGTTCCCTGTGAATAACCACTGAAATACGCTTGTCAGATTTATGATGCAGTAATGTATTCTTTTTAACTCTATGACCTGATGTTGTAAGATGCCCTCAACTGTGATAATTTTCGGGGGTGAGGGATGTACTTGGTAAAGCGCTAGCTAAAAATGCCTGAGCTAACAGAAGGCAGTTTATTTATGTGTAGTTTGACTAGAAGCTGTCATGTATTTTCAACACAGATCTGTGCAGTTAGAGAATTACTGTACAATTCCACAACTGAATCCTAATGTGTCCAAGTATACCAGTGTTAACTACTCTTGTAAACAGCTTTTAGTAGTAATTTTCAGGTCATTTTTTTCAGTAACTGTGCTCTTTTTATGTATAAAATAAAAGGAAATTTGGGTTACTTTATTGAGAACAAGAAAATTTAGTACAATTTTGGTTTTGTGTATGAAATTATGAGTTCTGGAATGCCTAATACTGCTCAGGCCTGAGGTAAAGGGCTCAGAGGTTTTGTGAAGGCAGTGTTCAGTGCCAGTCATAAAAACCCCAAACAAACAAAAGTACAACCAACCACACACAAAAAAAGAAAAGGACCCAACCTTATTCTAGAAACAAGTACTAGGAATAGGAAAACCAACTGTACTGCGTTGCTGTGGTTTATCTGACATTTGCTGGTGTTGTAATACCATATGAGGCTTTGGGCTTGGATAATTTTCCCTTTTCTTACTTTCTCACTAGCCCAAATTCCCCCAAAAGCAGATCTGTGGAACTGGAATATCTTCACCCTTATGGCATCTCTCTGACTAAAAGTAGGGATAGCTTCCCCTGCACGCTTAGTTAAGCATGCTGAGAGTCCTGAATGAGAGGTGATGGATGAAGGAGAGAGCTGGACAAAGTTGCAAGCTTATAACAAACAAATAAACAAAAAAAACCCCAAACAAAACAAAACCCTAGCAGATGGTGTGGACAAGTGATTGAGCTGGTCACTTCATGCAATGTTATATGAATAATCAGCGAAGGGGAAGTAGGCTTCCTTGCCAACAGATGATGTGGATAATCAAAGTTTACTTGCATTCAAGGGATAGTGGAGAAGTTTAAGTAAGGGAAATATTTTAAGAGTTACTTAGTATGTGGAAATCACATCTAGCTTAGAGAGTCCACAAAGGAGAAACATCTCTCCTGTCTATTTTTGCTCTTCCTTAGGCAGCCACTTGGGATTACATGGGAGGATGAGATCTTGAGCTTGATACAGTTTTTTGATCTGGCCCCATGTGGACGTTGCTGTGTGTGGTTTTGGAAAGGTTGCATACAGTTGTTTTGCTTTTAACTTCTGTAGCTGTATGGAAAACTCCAAGAAGCAAAACTAAGGAAAATATCAAACACAAATCATATGGAAGCAATTAATTTGATTTGATAAATCAATCAAGCAATCATTTTTAAGCTTTAGCAAATGTGGACCATTATATGTACAACTATTTGAAAAGATGAATAAAATCATGGTAGGTCTCTTAATCCAGACCAGCATTCTGTATGTGACCGGGTTGTGCAATCAAAGGGAAAAAAATGTTATCATTAATTATTAGCAATTTAACATATGACAGTTCTTCATTAAGCCATTGGAAGCTTCATGAAAAACTTCAGAAGAATAATGAATAAGAATGGCTGAAAGTCTGTCGAAATAAGCTGGTACATGTGTTTGCCTTTGCTATATTCAACATAATTTCTTAAAAGCTACTTTCGCTTGCAGAAAATCAGTTAATTTAAGAGGTTTTGTTACTGATTTTGGCATGGGAAGTGTAACTGGAAAATCACACATCATATGGTTATGTAGAAGGCACACCCACACAGGTTGAATAAGCACAGAATAAGATGCATTGGTAATGATACTCCACTTGTCCTGCAAAACCCTCTCTCTATGTGCAGAACATTTTATTCTTTGAAATCTGAGCTTGCCTCTGGTATTGAATGTTGGCTGCTGTTGGGAAATCATACAGAAGTCACTTAGTGCTGATGGTTTAGTAGCATTTGCCATTTCATAGTGATATTTTTATTCTCTCAAGAGGAACAGAATCTCTTGCAAAAGGATAATTTTCTTTTTATAAACATTTTGTCTTTCTGAAGCGTGTTCCATGTAGAGATGCAAGCAAAGTCCTTAGTTCAATTCTGTTTTCTCTAAAACTGCTTGAATAATTTGTGAATGTATTCAACAAGCTGGTTTGATAAATAACCTATACAGAAATCCCTAGTTATCCAGGTATTGCACTCAGTCTGGCATCATGATCATGACCTAAATGATGTGACTGCATTTGTAAATTACTTCCATTTTTTGGTCAGTGTTGTTTGTTTCATTGCTAGGATAAGATTTAAATCTACAAGTCCAGGGAATGGTGGCACCGAGTAGGATGAGTCTGAGTGCTTGAGTTTTGCTTGTTTGGGTGCCATGTGAGCAATGGGTGGCTCAGCAGCTGCTCTCAGTGTGCACAGGGCTGCCAGCACGGGAGAACTAAGGCAGGTGTGGGCCAAAGCTGCTTGCTAAAATTCCTTCCTTTAGTGAACAGTGTGTTTTATCAGGAGAAAAGCTGGAATGAAGGACTGGAACTTGGTTTTCTCAGAAAGTGTATTTACACAATGGGACACGGCAGTAAAAGGGCAGACAAGGGGGATGGGGCAAAGTTGCACCCTCAGTCTGCTTGCCGATGACACCAATCTGGGCAGAAGCGTTGATCTATGGGGGGTAGGAAGACACTACGGAGGGATCTGGACAGGCTGGATGGATGGGCTGAGGCCAGTTGGATGAAGTTCAACAAGGTGAAGTGCCAGGTCCTGCTCTTGGGTCTCAACATTCAAATGCTTGGGGAAGAGTGGTGGGAAAGCTGCCCAGCGGAAAAGAACCTGGGGGTGCTGGTTGACAGCCAGCTGAACATGAGCCAGTGTGTGCACAGGTGGCCAAGAAGGCCGGTGGCATCCTGGCCTGTGTCAGCAATGGTGTGGCCAGCAGGACCAGGCAGGGATTGTGCCCCTGCACTCAGCACTGGTGAGGCCACACCTCAAATCCTGTGTTCAGTTTTGGGCCCATCACTTCAAGACAGACATTGAGGCACTGGGGTGTGCCCAGAGAAGGGCAGTGAAGCTGGTAAAGGGTCTGGAGCACATGTCTGGTAAGGAGCAGCTGAGGAAACTGGGGATGTTTAGTCTGGAGAAAAGGAGGCTCAGGGGGACCTTACTGTTCTCCACACCTGCTAGGTGGGGGTCAGCCTCTTCTCCAAAGTAACAAGTGACAGGCCAGGAGGAAATGTCTTCAAATTGTGACATATGGACAACCAATTGTGTGGTTTAGAATTGGGGTTTAGTAAACTTTTCTTCAATTAAAACACTTGTGAAGCATTGCAACAGGCTATTCCGGGCAGTGGTAGAGTCACCATCCTTGGAAGTATTTATGAGTCTTGCAAATGTGGCACTTGCGAACATGGTTTAGTGGTGAACTTAAGAGTGCTGGGTTAATGGTTAGTCTCAATGATCTTAAAGGTTTTTTCTAACCTAAACAATTCTATGATTCTATTAGGGTTCAGGAGAGATGGAGAACAGCGAGCACTCAAAATTTCTTCTTGTCACCTGTTGCCCAAGAATGTGTTTGTGTGGTTCCCATCATTTAAAAATGACTTATTACTGCCTGAGAGTCACACGGGGAGAGAGAGGAGAAGCCTGCTTTCATCTCCCAGGGCAGGAATCTTTTTGATGGACGTGTACCAAAGGCACGTGTACATTACTTATAGAAGGAGCTTTTGTTTGCAGAATTTTTGTCAGGAAAGCAAATATGTTCAAGCTCCTAGAAACTGTTTGGTCAGGCTTAATTGCATGTAGGTTTTGGCATTCAACATTTAATGGAACATGTTACTGTTATTTGTGCATCTGCAGTCACAGGAGAGACTGTCCTCCTTAAGAGCTAAAGTAAGCAGCAGTAAGCACAGTGGAAGAAAACTACTAAACTTTGGAGTTTTTTTCCTACCTCCACATGTGAGAGGGTACTCCAGCTCATTAGTTCAGGTTACTTCAACTCTTGGTAATATGACTTCTTTGTTAATGCAATTTTAAATTATGAAGACTCCCTTCAGTTTCAAAACAGGTGCATTGAGATTTTTCTCTAATTAATTTTTTTTACTTTACCTGTGAAAAACTTCATAATCTGCTTTTACTGTTAATGAAGAGGAGGTAGCATCTGCTTGATTTCTAGTTTCTTCTAGTTTTTAGGTAGTCTGTGTGTCACTGCTGCTGTTATTTGGAATAGCCTTCTGTAACTCTTCAGCTAATTTGGGATACCCAGTAAAGATGCTTTCCCGCTGTTTTCATTCTCTATTGCTCAGATGTCTCTGCCAGGCAACTCACAAAACAAACAGCAACACCAGGTCAGCTTCAAAGAGTGCAGGCTTTGAAGTAGAGAGCAGATGACAGTTATGAAAGGTTAGTCTTTAATGGTATTACAAAAGGTAGCTGTACAGGTTTCCATGCATTTGCTTATTAAAGTGTGTAATGCCCCAATCCTTATGTACAAAAAATAATTAGTGGGTAGTTTTTAGAAAACCTTGTACTTTCCCTAGTGGTAGAGGATACAACAGAGATTAGTTTATGACCTGAATTTCAAAAGCATGTGACTTTGTTTTTTATTAAGGTCAACACAGCAAGATACAGGGACAAAGAGAAGAGTGTAAGACAAATTGGGTATAGATGGTCAACTTAACACTCCTAGAAAAGAGAGGGCAGAAAAAGTTGTCTCGTTAAATATGGCAAGTTTCAATCCATTCTAATCTTGGTGCCTGCAATAAAATTAATAATTACCTGAGAGTAAATACTGTGATATGGTGTTCATTGGATAATTATATGCTTAATTTTTCAGAGACAATTGCTTTTTGTTTCAACGGAAGCTCCATTACTGCTGGTGGTGCTCACTGGCCAGTCTTCAACTTGTGAAAGAACTTTGGCAAGCCTTGGTTGTGCCCCTGAAACACAGGATCCTCTATGCAAGCTAAAATTAGCAAAAATAAAAATCTTTGTAAAGGAAGTGGAATTTAAAAGCAATTTTTATTTTTGTAAGCTGCTCTGTAATCGTGAATGTGTTAGTCAACTTATTTTTGAGGGGAATTGGTATGACACTCAAAATGAGTGCATATGAGATTTTACAAATTGAAAATCAGCACAGACTTAATTTAAATGTGCATTTATATACTTTAAATGGCTTGTTTACTTCACATCCTATCTGTTGATTTCTGTGCTATCAGCATTCATCAATTTTAATTAAAAGGAGAGGAAGTTTGAGAGTGAATTTGAGATGAGAGTTCATTTTTTTCTTTTTGCCAAGAATGATATCTCAGTATTTTTAATTTATTTTTCTTTTCCTTTTGGCTTTCCTTTTTGAAGGATTGCACAATTTTTGTTGGGAGCTTTATTATGCAAAAAAAAGTTCAAATATACTCACCTGTGTACCTATCCTGTGTCAGGGTTTTTCCTTCAGGGCCTTAAGTAATAACTATGTTACTTTTAATAATATTTCAAGTAATTACATGTTTGACATTCTGTCTGGAGTTCATGCAACAGTTCTGGATTTCTTTCCCTAGCAGAAGCTTCCAAAGAATCTTTCCTACCTGAAAAAAATTGGGGCACATATTTTTGCATGTATTCAATGTGCTGTTTTGTAAGGGAAGAGCTTAAAATGCAGTGTGGCAGAAGGCTTCATATCTGTCTTCTTTCTGAGCAGTAAATATCTGACTGTTGGAGCAGTTCTGAATCGGTCTCTCTCAATAAATCAGCATCCAACAGATGGCTGATTTGTTATTTCATGAACTGCTTTTGATAGTACTGATTTCCGTTACTAAAGATGATGCTTGCATAACTTACATGGCAGAATGAACTGGTTTTTAGTATCTTAGGAAACTGGTGTACTGTCCTACTCTGCCATAAATGCATTTCCTTGATGGTGAAGACTGTTGCATATCTTTATACCTTCAGTCGCTAAAAAAAAAAAGCCTACAAAAGGGACTTCTATTAAGTTTATTTTTAAAATATATTATCATAGCAGGTTAAGTGGACCACTAACTGCATCTACACTGAAATGGAGAGAAGAGAATACATTAGGAGAAATTTTTTTCATGGTATTTTCCACCCATTAACTTCATGCAGTAAGAAAGTGGTAGCCTATTGCAAAGCACTTTGAATGTTGTGTGGGCAATGTGGTCAACAGTTTGCTGTCTGGCAACCAAACCTGATGATAATGCTCAAGCTTATCATCCATGTTTACTATCTGTGGGTCAAAGTGTGAAGGTATGTTCACTCTGCTCTTTTCTCCTGTACTTTCTAGGGGTTACCTTCCTGTCAAGGAATAGCTGGGCTTTGCTGCGATTTAGCAACCTATTCCTAAGCCATCAGCAGAGATTGATGTGTCCTCTCCTCATTGGAGGATACTACTGGGTATTCCTCCTCCACACTGAGTTAATTTCTTCTTGTAGTTCTCTTAGCCTGCAGGTGAAAAGAAGGGGAGATCTTGGTAATTATTCTGAGTCTCACTGTTGTGTGTGTTGCTGATGAGACCGCTGAGATGACTTTTTGTGTGATTCTTCTGCAACTGTAATTTGTTTCAGGTAGAATTAAGTATAATCAAGGAGAGAAACATCCCATTAATTTTATTGAGCTGCCTTTAATTTTTCATCCTGTCTAGACTATCAGTCCTAATTGCAGGATGATGGTAAAGTCTTGGCTTTTCACTGAATTGTTAAACTATGGATATAGTGACAGCACTGCTGCTGTTGGGATTTCTGAATAAAATAGGGCCAAACACTTGAGATCAAAAGGGATACGTTCATAGACAATTCCAAGGTAACAGGTCTGGATGTAGCAGTTGCTAATGCAGCATGTGTACTGTCCCACGGGAAGCTGCAGTTTGTAGTAAACTGGCACTATTGACGTATTTTTCAGTTTAACCATTAGTTTGATAATCTTTCCAATGATTAAATGCAGTAATGATTGTGCTTCTCAGAGGTTTTGAGACACCCTGAGTTTTTTGTTAATTTTCTCTTGGTGATAAATAATACCTGTTTTTCCTGTAGAAATTATGAGGACTGTTGGACAAAGAATTCATAGAATAACTCCATCAAGAGCCTGAGGGTTGCTTTTGTGTTTTATTTTGGCTCTGTGGTTTGATTGACTTCTGGGAAGGATAGCTTGCAACCACCATGTGTGTTTTAAGGAACCCACTTCTCCAGTGCTTCATCTGGCTGGGCAGCTGGTGAAATTGTGCAGATGGCTAACTGCAATTTCCAAGACTTGATGCATGTAGTATCTTCTTTCTCGTGAGAAGGAAGATTCCCAATTTAGCATTTACTCATGCACTCGTTAAAGATGTTGGGAATATTGCCATGGCCTCACTTGGAGCAGAATCTGATAGTTTTGTTCCACTCCTTCCCTACCAGCAGACTTAGTTGTAATAGCTTGTTGGAGCACTTTGGTGATGTCTTAATTGGTGTA
This sequence comes from Ammospiza caudacuta, assembly GCF_027887145.1. NCBI lineage: Eukaryota > Metazoa > Chordata > Aves > Passeriformes > Passerellidae > Ammospiza > Ammospiza caudacuta. Next base: position 71,521,096 of record NC_080594.1, read on the forward strand.
TTAAGCCTATTTTTTTCCTCAGTCATCAGTTTTGTGATACAAATTACATACTTCATGAGTACTGGTGAAAGAGCGGTGTGAGATCATCTATAGTTCCCTGGCTAGGATTGTTTTCCCATATCATTAATTTTCTTCAAGTTTTTATTCTCAGACTCCTCTAACTTTACAACAGAAACTCTTAAGTGACTAATAGCACATTTGGTTTCAGTTGGTTGGGATGGTCAGAATGAATGTAAACTCCAACTTCAGAGGTATATGGTCAGACTAGCTTAACTTCTCTCCTCCCCCCACCCCTCTTTTTTTTTTGCCTCCCACAAAAGTTTTATAACATTCTGGCAAAGCAAGTATTTGGACTTTTACCCATTCTCTCACTTTACAGTAAAGAAGCATTCATTTTTCCAACATTAAAAACTTGGCCAGAAAACCTGGCCCCAAAACGTTAATGTTTTGAGCAAATGTTTAAAATTACCCTCTGACTTGGCTGCTCCAGGCAGCCTTAAAGCACTGTTTTCTTTTGGGATGGAAAAATTGTTTTTCACCCAAAAAAAGCTAATTAAAAGAGGTAATATTTATCCAGTATTACTGATAGCAACAAATTGAGTTTATATATTTCAAATATCATAGAAATAAATCTGAAGCCATAAGGAACCTGAATAAGAATAGCTGAATCCTTAAGGAACTCCATTAATTGTGGATGTTTCAAGAGCTGAGGATAGGAGGTGAGAATTGCAGGAAATATGGAAAATAATATATACTTGTCTTAGATCTTGTCTGTTCTCTAAAAGAAAAGGGACACGTTTTTCCTTAAATGAAGTACACTTGGTAAATTTTTCTTCATTTTTGTATCTTGTTTTTGGTTTAAATTTTGCTGCTACTTCACGCCACATCTTCTGGGAGGGCTGGTTCAAGGCAATACATCCTTTTTCAGTGTTTTTTTTTCTGTTAAGCTTGCATAAATATTTGACTTTGCATTAATTGAGGAGCTCTTTCCTGGCTCTAAGTATATTTTTACAAATGGAGACAGATCAAGAAAACATGGGAAATAATAAAGTTCCGTTGTATCTGCATATCTCATTCCTTTTGGACATATTTGATCACCTTAAGTTAATAGAGAACGAACTTTAATAAAGAGAAGTCAGGTTCAGCCTGTATTTCATACTCTTGTGCTCTGTGTGATGAGTGATGATGTTGTGCTCTGTGTTGCTAGGGTAACACAAAGAAACATAGAGAAAATACGGCAAAATTCCAAAAAGGAAGCATTTTCTTTTTTTTTTTTCAGTGCTTCTTATTTGCTCATGAAATATTTTGCCAGCATATTACTGAGAAAACCCAGTACAGTAGTTTTTTAAAGCTTTTAGTCCAAGTGTACAGACTAAATGAAATTATTCAGTCATGCAGTAGTGATTTACTTAAGGACAAATGCAGCATCACTTCATCTTGTTTCCAAAATCTTTATCATGGACTAAGCTGCTCTTACCTTGTACCTCCATTTCTTCATCTTTGCTCTGCATCTCTGTCAATAAATCTAATTTTTTTTATCACTCTTTCCCAAAAGCTTTGCTTTTAGTAGTCCCCCTTTGAACTGCAGAACAAAAAAGCATTTGTTTTTTAATAATGTAACAAAACTTTAGAATGAAAAGAGGTCTGGTATATACACTGCCCCTATTCTCTGTTCTCCTGCGCAACAGTTTGGCCAGCACTACACTGGAATTGCTCTAGAGGAAGAAATGAGCCATTGGAAATCTTTGAAATGACTCCCAGGTTCTGTAAATTCCATGTATCCCTAAAATGCAGGGGGTCTGCCTCTTCTCCAGAAGATATAACTATCCATCATATATATATATGTGGCATTTATGGGTCTTGGCTTTCCTGAGGAGATGATGACTGGAGTGGACTGAATCCTGGATTACTTTTATGGGCCTAGAATAGGACATCTGTAGCTTCTGCTGGTAACTCTGAGTCACCTGTGTGCTGAATTGTTTTCTGAGTATGTGTCGTAACAACAGCAGCCAAGCAGATGCCTATTTAGACTGGTGAAACTGGCTGTAAGCACAAGTGTGAACACAGCAATATCCAGTACAAGCTACTGTCAGTCATCTTTTGTTTTTTTTATCAGAGGATATGTTCATTGCCAAATATCTGATATAAATTATGCAGCATAGACTTGAGTTCTGGGTTTTCTTTTTTTTTTTTTTTTTTTTTTTTTTTTTTTTTTTTAAATACCCTGAGGAATTGAGTAAACCTTGCTTTTGAGTTTTATAAGCTGTGGTAAACTGTTTTGCTTATACACAAGGCACTTCTGCACCATTGCTTGTTTGCTTGACACAAGGATAACAAAGGATTACATTTACTGGCTCTTTCCCTGGGCATGAAGGGAGGAGATTGAATGAAGGAGATTGTTGGGGTGGATTTTTCCTCTTCCCTGTGTACAGAGGCTATAAAAATATCTCTCTCTGAGCAAGCAGTGTTGTATAACCTGCCAAATCCTAGCTCTTCCCAAGAGACCACCTCTAAATGCTTTATCCAAATTGAACAATTGTGTTAATCCTGGGGGTTGAGTGTAAGAGAGTGCACATAGGCAGTTGCTAGGAGTACTTGGTAGATGGAAAATTTTTTACCCTAACATACCTTGCAGTGATTTGTTTATTCATACCTGGAGTTGGTACAGACAAGTCTCATCAAGGCTTGGTGGGAATTAATGTGGTCAGTATTGAGGGCTATTCTAAAAGTTTACTTCTGGTGTGTGTGTGGAAACTGGGGATGTTGAAATATTCCAGTTAGGTGTGAGAGTTGGGAATAAAAAGGACAGTTGCTTTGGAAATACTTAATAATGGCAAAGAGGCATTAGGTAGTAGAGAAAATGAGTTTTGGTCATGTCATGAAAAATAATGCTGTGAGTTGGCATGGTTGCTGCCGCTTAGCTGAAGCAAATAATAGACTTTTTACATAATTTTTTTTTATAATGCTCTTGAACTATTTTTGAGCAAGCTAGCAGCTGCATGTTTTGTGGTTTTGAATATATTTCTAAAAACTTACAGGATTGCTTTTAATTTTCTATTTTGATACTTACTTTTCAAGTGACTCCCCAGATATACCAACTATTTGTTTTGGAAAGATTGTTAGCCAAATTATACATTCCTCATCTTGACTTCTCTTGAAATTAATGTACAAAATTTAAACAACATGGTCTAGATTTGTGTGGGGGGATGAAGGTCAAGGATCTTTAAAACTAAATGCAAGAGAAGTTAATGTAGATAATGATCCTGATGATCAACAGGATGAGCTCAAGTATGTTGATTCTTGAGGTACAAGGAAGGAGTAAGGTAGAAAGGGGGGGGAAACATTTAATGTAATCCTTGTGCAAAGGTCAACTGAAATATGTACAGGCTTTTAAAAAAGAAAAAAAGGCAGCAGGGAGATAAAAGGAGAGATTCAGCAAAATCATATGCTCCAAATTCTAAATACCAAAACTTGGAAAGAAGTAAAAACCTATAGTATATGCAAGTACTGACATTATAGCTATCTATCAATTGATCTAAAATACTGTGTGCATTAAAGTGTTTTTTTTTTCCTTGAGAAGGAATTAATTTCACCTGTGAAATTAAAAAAGTCTTCTTGAGTGTGAACAAAGTGATTTGAGATTTGATTTCCTAACACTCTGTATGAGCTGAGAGTCAACTGCACACCTTCTAATACTTTGTGCAGAGTCCATCTTTTCTTATAAAAGTCAGTGGATATTCTTATGTTTCTTGGCCAAAGTGTATGGCATGTGACCACTAGATTTCAGAAATAAAATGCCTGCTGGGTTTTTGGTTTTTTTGTTTTTTTTTTTTTTTTTGGTAAGTGCCAGTCTAGATCTGGAATTGGAAGTATCCAATAAAGATTGGCAAAGCATTCTAGTTTTTTCTTGAAAAAACAGTACAAGAGACACACAGTTGAATTGTAATTAGTTAGTGAAGCTGATGAATTTTTAGAGCAAGTTAGGAATAGAGTAAGAAAAAGTCACAAAGAGGGACCAATCGACAAATCTACATCAATTATTATCAATTTTAGGACAATTTGTTTTGGAAACTGTCTCAGATATCATGCAGTCCAACTTTAATTTTCTTTAATAGAGCTTAATATTTGAGCAGGAAGGTGCACGATCCTATCAGCCTCCTTTTTGCCACTGCAACAACTTGCAGCGTGTGCTCCACACCACTTGCCCTGCTCACCACTCAAACAAGAGCCAAGGACTGCTCAGGTTATCATTGAGGCTCTTCTGCTTGTTTTTCTGTGGGATTTATTTTTATTTTTGTTTGACAGGCGTGCCTTCTTCCCTACAGGATGCTAGTTTTCTGTTTGGGAGGACCTCTAGATTGGACTGGAGTATGAGGAAACTGGCAGAGATGGACCACCCAGGGAGGGGTTGGAAAAGAGCATGAGGAAATGGATAATGTTATCGTCTGGTGACTTGCCGGGGTTGATGCACTTTTCTAGAAGTGCCTGTTTTTGTTTTGATAAGGGATTTCAGAATGGTGTGGAGGCATAATGGGTGAGATCAGCAAGGAAGCACCATGCTCCAGAGGCAGTGTGAGAAGACAGGCTCTGAAGCCATGGATGGTGATGTGTTCCCACAGAGGGTGTTGGCTGGCTCTGTTCCCTCTCTGCCTTTTCCTTCTTAAGCATTTCTCCTCCACCCCTCAGCTTTAGGAGGTGGGGGCACAGGGTGGAGACAGGCTGCTCATTCATCAGGGCCCATGGAGCTCCTTGCTGTCAGCCAGGGGTTCCGTAGGGGCACGGAGAAACACTTTCTGCTGACATTTTATACCTGACTCTGTGCTGCTGTGATGTGAGTGGCATTGGGTCTGGTGGACATGTTGCTATGGAAAATGCATGTGCTTTTTGTAGTCAAATAGAAAGGTGTGTTTCCAAACGCTGTTCTCTAACTCTGCAGCCATAGCCTGGCTGGTTTATTTCCAGCATTCTCAGCAGTGAACTGTGGCTCTCGGGTTTGAGTATCAATTTGCTAAGTCCAAGTGCTGGAGGAATGTCCTCATGTTTCTGTACCCATGCAGCAACCACATCTTCCACTGGAGCCTTTCTATTCTCAGCAGCACGTGGGAATTCAGTGAAATCCGATAACAGCAATATTAATAGCAGCTGAGTAGGTGGCCAAAGAGGTTGAAATTTAGCACGAGCCCGCTGCTAGTTGGACAGGCAGCGTTCATCTCCTGCGCAGCAGCACCCGGCGGGGGTGTGGGAGTCCTTCAAATCCCCTGACATCCTCCTCAGAACCGTAAGTGCAGCTGGTCAGTGTAGGGCTGGAGAGCCAGGAGCTCAGCAAGGAGTGGGGAGTGGGCTTTTCTGCAGCCAGCTGGTCTGCTCCAGCTCCCAGGCCAGGGTATGGCTCTTCCAATCCCTTCAGAGGGCATCTTGGAGGTGTGTGACTGCTGCCTTGATGGATGGAAGCTCAAAGGGAGAACACCAGTGCTGCTTTTTAAACCGCAATGTATTCAAGCCTTGTGTTTGTGAGATCAGTAGTTCAGAGGAAAGGACAGAAAACCAGATTGGCAGCTGTTTCTGAAGTATTCATCACCAAGGGATGGGTTTGGCACTGGGCAGGGTGCATTTGTCACTGCCACATTCCTTTCTATCAGTGGGAGTGTCTCTGTTCCTTCTTTCTCCCCGTAAATGGGTTCAGATTTGTCTTATCATTTTGGACAGGACCACATGTATTCTTGGCAGCTAACCCTGATTTTGGGGAGAACAGATCTCCTTTCAAACTTGCTTCTTTGTTTGTTGGTTTTGGGTTTTTTTATATTTTAAGTCTTCAATCGATAACTATATTTAAATATGTTTCTGTATGAGAAACAGACCCTTCTCTGAACAGGATGCTTTAAAATTATCTCCAGAATTTTGCTCAGACTTCTGGTATCTTGGATGTGGTCCTGAGCTCCACATTGTTCTTCCTGGAAAATAATAAAGTGAAGTGTTAAAGTAGATTTGACATCACGAGTTGCTAGTTGCTGGAATTTAATACATATAAGGATTTAGGCAAACAAAACCGTATCCTGTGTCAGAAAAATAAAATCCAAACTATTGAGTTTATTGTTTAAAAAAAATTGAAATAAGTAAAAAAGAAAAAAAATCTAGCTTCTTAAAGTGCACTGCTCTTTTGTATTGAGGCACTGAAGTGGTGTCTGTAGATGTTAATGGATGTGTTTTATAATTGGTTAAACTCCAGTTCATGATTTCTTAAAAGTACGGTGGCCTGCTAGCTCCTCTAAGGTGTATGATTGTCTACAATTAAAAAAAAATATTTTAAATGCCCCAAAATGCATTAAAATAATCTCAGCAGGCTTTCCTCACTCCTTAAAAATGGGAAGCACAGAGCACCTCTGTCTCAGGGTCATCGCATGGGCGTTCTCACTGTATTGGTGTCTGGAGCATAGTCCTCCTCCACCAAGCCTCCAGCCTGCTCCTCTGCCACGGTGCTGGTGCAATTGCTTGTATGAGCATGATATAAAACAGATCAGCAAGCTAATTTGGGGGTTGAAAATGTATATTAGGAAAAACCCACAGAAACAGGTGTAGCCCTCTGGCAGCATGGAACAGCAGTGTGATTCAAGGTTGTGTTGGCATAACCACGGGGGCAGCAAACAGGAGTGGCTGGAAGAGAGAGGGGACGAGGAAATCCTTAAGCTAGAGCTGCTGCCAAAGCCTTTGTATTGTCAGGCTAGGGCCTTGGTGACTAATTCTGCTGTTTAACCTTGAGCAAACAGTGGAGCTGAGAATAAATTCCTTGAGCTGTGGCTCAGCCTTGTGCTGATCTGCCGTGTCACTTTGCTTTATTCTTGTAGAGTGGTCTTTGTTGGAGAAACATGTCAGTCTGGAAGTGATGTTTGTCAATATGTGTTGTGTTCAAATGTAACAGAGATGTTTTGTCTCTAAGCATATCACACATCAACAAGTGAGAGCTATTCCTGTCCCATTTGTCTTTCTTCTGTTTGCCCAAGGATTGACGTAGATGAAATGATTTATACAGAAGGCATTATTTCTCCACAGGTGGTTGTTCCACATCTTTTTTCATCAGTGTTCAACTCAGATTTATGCGGTTGTGCTTCACCATTACTGTTATAATATCCCCCACGTGTTGTTGTCTTGTGGCCTTTAGACTTTAGAGATATTTTCCAGACTGGCTAATCTTGAAGTTGTATGTAAACTTTTATTAATACTGCTGCCAACATTTAAGGTTCCTGCTTTGTGAATCAGGATTCTACTTTTACAATTTTGAGACCTCTTTGTTAGCTGGAATTTGATATTGAGTTTAAGATAGGCAGATTGGTGTTGGGGGTTTTTTTTGGGCTTCAGAATGAATGCTTAAATGCTGAGATTGTGGCAAGAGCAGACAAAGTATTTACAATAAATTTTTCCAGTAAGATCTTAACTGCTGTACTTAGCAGCTTTCTTTGCTTAGTTCAGGCGTCTTTAGCAAAGTTGTATTGTTAACAAAAGGAGATAAAAAAAACCTGTGGGAAGACAGAGAAGTTAATGTTTAAAAATACACAAAGTGATTTAGTAAATAGTGTTGCATTGTCATGTGAGGAGGAACTGAATTATTTCAGCAGATTAGTTTTAAGATGCAGCCTTGGCTGTGCCCTCCTGGGCAAAGCTGCAGCGCACATAAAACTTTCAGTACAAAGGTATTCACCTATTCAAACCAGAAATTGGATTACACCAATAGTCATAAAGAAGATGATTAGCATCCACTGGGCTCTATGACATCTTTGAATGAAAACAGGAAAAAGCAGACTTTCACAGTAACTAAATGTAGTATTGGCATTTATTTGCATTGACAAAGATACTTTAGCAAGTGAACTACCCCATCAGTTCCTAAGTTAGCTGTTGTGTGAGAAATGTCTCTGCAATCAGTTGTGTGTGCACTTCAGTGCTATAGGCTTATGTTTTAAATAAGGCTATAAGTGTCCCAGAGTGTTTGAAAAGCTTTAAAACTACATTGCTGAAGTTCTTGTACTCCATCTTCTAAATAGTTTATTCAAATATAGTGTGAGAAACTGGGTGTTGAAGCCCTGTGTATTTAGAGCCAGGATTGCAAAGGGGAGTTGGAGGTGAGAGCAGGAGCTTGCTGTTAGGTAACAGTTTGTCAGAAGAGTTGTAGGGTCATGCCTACTCTTACAGAAGCAAAGAATTTGCTATGCTTGAGGCTGGTGACTCCATCTTGTCCCCTCCTATGAACCATAATTGTTCAGAGTTATACACAAGACCCTAGATGAATTATTTGCATAGATTGCACAGTAGTTATTTTATTTTTATAACACCTCATGAAGAATTTCCGTGTACTGAAATTATTCCATTTTGTGTTTTCATTTACTGCAATTGAGTTAAAAGCCTTGGTTTTTCGGTTTTGATACTCACAGGGAAAATTAATTCATCCTAAAAGCTCTTCAGTTTGTAGCACACTTCTAACCAATAAGTATTTACACAATATATATTTTAAATTGAGTATCCTGGAAGGGAAATAGGCAATTGCATGTGCAATTAAACACAGATGAGCTCGGACAGATTGTACATATAAAAGGCTTTAAAGGCTCTTATTTCACACAGAGAATGTTAGCAAGCAGATCCAAACTACATCTTCTGCAAGTTGCGTGTCTCAGAGAAGATGTAACTGTGAAATTTGTAGGTCAGAAATTAATTTTAAGACTTTTCAGTTAGGTAACAGCCTTGCTTCTTTAATCAGGATTTTTTTGACAAAAAAAAAATATATATATACCTATCATTTAACACAGATTATGGGACAGTACATTCATCACTCAGAATCATCCTTTTCCTTGGTTAAGCACCATCAAATAATTAATACACACATGTAAAAATGAAGAACAGTGTTCTAGATCAGCAGGGTTTTTCTTGGATTTTTTCCTCTTCTCTTCTGCTCAGGCTGTGTCTACTGTGGCAGGTTGTTGAAAAGGTTTCGAAACCAATAGATGCAGTTCAGAGAAGGAAAATAGCAATGCAAATGAAGAAACTTCATGAATGAAGAGTAAACAACTTGTTTGCTTGCTTCTGTTGTTAGCAGAGTAAACATGAATGAAGCAGGGTCTCTCATTCAAGTCCGTGAAATATCTCCCTGCCTGCATTTTTGGTCTCAGGCTGTCTTGTTTACCTGAATGACCTAAGTTTTGTTTTGGTTTTAGTCCAAATACACAGGCCTAGTGTATTTATAGTTATTTCAGTAAGAAAATTTTATTGAAATATAAAGACAACTAAATATTGCTCCTGTGGCAAAATGGTTGACTGAAATTATCCCAGAGAACTCAAGGAAAGCAGAAGTGGATATCATTGTGTTCAGTCTTGTAGCTTTGGCCTACTTGAAGGCTGGCAGCCTTTTGGATACATGCTCCTGCCAGCTAAGGGCAGAGTTTTCCACTCCTCACTGGGCTGCTCAAGTTTGGGAGCAAAGTTTGGGGCATCCTTAGCAAGGGTCTATGCTTTTGTAATTGCAAACAAAAGCAGAAATTCTAGTAACAAAAGGCACTGAGGGTAAAGAATGCTAACCTAAAGAATGCTCTCTACTGAGTATGAGAAGTGTAATGTTGATGTAAGAAAAGTTTTCCATTCTCTGCTTGGGAAATCAACCGGTCTCTGGTAGCACATTAGGTCACAGCTATGGTGTGCCCTGCAACATGGATACTGGCAAAAAATTTAGCTTACTGGAAAAAAAAAGTGATTTTTTTTTTCTTCAAAAATAGTCTTGAGTGAACAACGAATAGCAATGGATTTTGGAAGGGATTAAAGAACAAACAAAAAAGTGTAAATATTTCACATTAAAGGAGGAGGGTTCTTCCTTATCGGTGTGAAAAAGGTCACTGGCTACAAAGCCACAAGCATCTCTGGCATGAGATACTAAGGAAGCTTCAGGCAAGGACTGTGGAGGTCAGACCCAGCTCAGGACTTTGTGTTCCTGATAGCCTGATTTCTTTATGATCTGGGGATGGGCAAGGCAATTAGAGCCACTGGGTGGGAGCGAGTGCTCTCAAAATAGGAAGAAGGAGGAGGAGGGAAGGGACGGTCTGTGTCCCTGATGGTTGTCACGTCTCATTGACCATTCCATTTCCGTGAAGAGTGACAAAGCCGTGTCCTCATTACACTAACTCCTAACGGTTTCCTTAATGGTTTATTCTCCTTTTTTTCCTGTAACCTTTGGCTAGTGTGTTTCTAGACAGACAGAAATGGGATAAGTACCTTGACACATTATTGGTCTGGCATGTTAAGGAGTTCTGAATAGGTTTTTCTGCTACTGTATGTGAAGACTCTGCTTTTCTGTTTGAACCCTTTTGCTGTGCTGTGTGTGAAGTTTGTAGCTGAACCAGCTCCAAACCAGCATCTGGGGTAGGTGAAGAGTTGTTTGGGTGTATTTAAACCATTTGCCCTTCCATAACTGCTGTCACTGCATGCAGCAATGTTGTTCAACCACTGTCTGCAGTCCAGCCCTGAATGTTTACACCTGGGGACTAAGAGGCTTTTGGAGCCTTCCATTTGAGAAGTTTCTTCTTTTTGCTCTTAAAATGAGTGACAGGAGAACAGGAGTGTCCGTTGGTACACTTCCAAGGTGTGCTACAGACTGGGAATATATATACAAATCCTAATTCCCTAATCTTAGTGATTGCATATGTATTTGATATTTTTTGAAAAACATGCATTTGTATAAAAGAACCCAAACCCATCTTTTCAGCCCTACATCATCTCTCTCCAGATGTCCCAGTTTCAGTTTTTCATTTTTTGGTCTGAAAAGTTTACTCTTGACTAAAGTGCTTTCTGTTGTCTAAGGCAAATACTTTAGAAAACAATACAATTGGGGGAAAAGTTACAATTGAATCTCCTTTCATATGGAATTTACAATCTGAGGGCATTCGGGCTGGAAAAGAGAAGGCTCAAGGGAGACCTTGTAGCAGCCTTCCAGCAGCTAAAGTGAGCCTAAGGAAACCTTGAGAGGGACTTTTTACAGGGGTATGTATTGATAGGACCAAGGGAGAATGACCGAACTGAGAGGGTCAGTTTATATTGGCTAATGGGAAGAAATTCTCTACTCTGAGGGTGGGGAGGCACTGGCATGGATTGTCCAGACCAAGGGGTGGATGCCCCATCCCTGTAAGGGTTCCAAAGCCAGGCTGGATGGAGCTTTCAGCAGTGTGGTCCAGTGAAAGGTATCCCTGCCCATGTCAGAGGGATTGGAAGTGGGTGATCTTTAAGGGCCCTTCCAACCCAAACCATTCTATGAATCTGTGATCTCCCTGGCTAATAGCAGCTATATTTCCCAAAGTCAACAGCTTGTTTTCTACTTCTGTTTTGTTGGTAACTAAAGGAGAGCTAATTAAAAATGCCTAGAACCTTCCTGTGGACCTCTCAGAACAGAAACTGTAATAGATTGACTAGCTTCTCATTTTACATGTAACAATTGAAATAGTACAGAGTTATGACTGTATTTAAAGTGGAATGCTTCTTATTTCTTTTGGAACAGTCATAGTTGCATATTTTATATTGACTGATAATTGGTCTTGAAACTTTTTATGCCTTGAATAATAATTGAATTTTAAGTCAGCAATTTTAAACCATTTTGTTTTCTTCTCTTTTTCTCATTCTCTGCCCTGCTTCAGACCAGAGGAGACCAACAGAAGAGTGAAAAATGTAAGAGAGTTGCACATTAATTGTGATTAATTATTTTTAAATGTTTCTGTTTATGGTACTATCCTATTTACTGTTCTTTTCAATTGTTGATTTATCTGATGCAAATTAGTGCCACTTTAAAGTGATCTCTATGTGCAGCTTACTTTCCCAAATCATTGTAATAATCGAAAACAATACTTACATTTGCTTGCTTGAGATATATGAGATGCATCATGACGCTCTTTAATTGGTTTTGGTGGCAATCATGGCTAACACTGTGTGCAAGATTTTGCAGTGCATTGTAGAAACATCTCTAACAGCATGCTGAGATTCTTTTACACTGGCACATGGCATGAGAGGAAAGTAATTAAGTTTGTATTCAGGGATTTTTTTTTTCTGTTTGTTTTTAGGTTTTGATTACATTATACTGGCTTGGGAGGAAAGCTCAAAGTGACCCTGATTATAATGGTCCATACCTCAATCTCAAAGCATTTGAGAAGTTATTAGGGCAAGCATTGAGTAAGGTAAGGAATCCAAAAAAGGAAACTAAATTAATAGATTGAAGTTTATAGTTTGTTATACAGCAGCAATTCTAAACAGTCTCTTGAGGGTTTCGTTTTCTTAGTTTGGAGAACACAGTAATTTGTTTTGCTTGCTATCAAGTTCCATAGGAAAGGAATGATTTTTAGCTCAGTTCCTCTGCAACCCATATGAATTTCAGAATACATCTGCTCTAATTGATGTGGTAGATTGGGAAGAGCCCTATCTCTATCCTCTTTGGCTGAGATGAAAGAAATTTAACACCTTTTGCAAAGTCTCCTCTTCAAGCTGTTATATGTGCTGTTGTGTATGTGTTTTAGGGTTTTGCATTATCCTTTGCTGAAGTTTGTTTGTGAATTCAAAATGCTCATGAGTTGCATTTGCACCCTAAATTATTGGAAAAGACCTTTTAAAAGTGACTCTTGTAGGCACTCGAAGAGTCCAGCCAGCCAAGCAGAAGTGGCAGAGATAGTGGGTACGGCGATATTTGGTACGTTGACCGGGGAGAGCCTTTCCCATCTTCAGTTACTCATAAAAGAGACGATTCCTTTGATAGCTTGGACTCTCTTGGTTCAAGGTCCTGCACGAGCTTTTCATCAGATATAACCTTGAAAGGTGGCAGTGAAGGTATGTTTTTCTCTCCAAAATATTTTGTTGACATGTTTCTTATGAGTGTGGGATAAGACAATGTATGGACCTGGTACTTGGATGCGCAGTACTTAAAGTCAGTTCTAGTTGTGTAACTGCTGCAGTTGCATTTTGCTTAAGCAAATATTCACCCCTAACAGTTGGTAGGAAAAAAACATTGCTCGCACAGTTCTTCCTAGGAGGGGTTGCTGAAACTCTTGCTCTCACTGACACGTTAGGGGGTGTGTGTATGTCCAGGGTATTTTCCCAGAGTTCTGTAAGGGAAATTGCTAGAAATTAGATCTGGATGGGATTACCTAAAATTCACCAGTTGCACAAGTCGCTTGCCGTGTTCTTAGGGTGACTGTGTCAAACTGCTATGTCTTTACTTCATTTGTGAATATTCAATAAGGTTTTTCCCACCTAGGTTAAATACTGAATAGTATTTGTTGCTTTTAATAGTTTTTCATGAAAATAAAGGTAACAAGAAGATAGTGACACTGGATCCCTAAAGCAGCACTCTAGCCTGTGTTTCTCTGCTGGTTTTAAAGTTCAATGCCAACTTGTAGCCCAAAGTCACACAAATTGTAAGGTGTTGGGTTTTGTTTCATGTGAGTAACAAAATCATTGAGCAGAGGCTCCATGGAGGATTGGTGACCTGTGCAAGGCAACATTTAGCTACATTACATACGTGATGTACCCAGGGCTTCTACTGGATTTTAATCTGGTGAAATGAGCACAATGCTATATTATTTGCTGTTTATTTGTCTTTGTTAGTAAATTTATCTTGCAGATACTATTTAATTAAAAAATTTCTGTGCTGTTTTTTGTCTTTAGTATGGAGGCCAGCACTTTGTTTCCTGCAGGGAGCAGTGATAATGAAAGAATGGAACAAATGCAGGAGGATCATGCAAACCAAATTGAGTTTAATGGATCTTATCACAGCTTTGCCACAGACTTCTAAAAATACTTCTCCTACTGTCCTGTCAGTAGATCAGCAAATTTTCAGCTGAAACATCTAAAATACAGAGATAAATTGATTTTAGAAGACTTTGATCCAAGTTTTAGCTACAAGCACATGTCTAGAGAATGATGTTTGTATCTTTCCTTTTTATTTCCACTTTTTTCTAAGGTTGCGACAGTGACATAGACTCGGAACTGCCTTCCAAAATGCATGACTCCCATAAAGATGACAGGTCTTACCGCAGGATTTCGGTGATTGAACCAAAACCTACCACTGACTTCAACCGTTTCTTACCCAACAAAAACAAGCAGACAGCATATGTGCCAGCACCTTTAAGGAAGAAGAGGACAGAGAAGAATGAGGACAACAGGAGGAGCTGGGCAAGTCCTGTTTTCACCGAGTCAGATGGAGCATTTTCAAGGTACTGGTGTATGGTCTCAGTAAAGTGGGCTTTGATGTAGAAGTTTTAAAATAAGTTGCTTCTCTATTAGCTTAAGAAAAGCTGCTCTTGCTGCAATAAAAAGTCAAGTATTTGATTTTCCATGTTTTATCAAGGGGGACATTTTGGTGTGGTTGTGTGGTTTGGTTTTTGGTTTTGGTTTTTTACATTGTTTCTTGATGTTTGAGTAATGTTTTGAAGCTGGCCAGACTCCAGATGTATTTAAATGGTGTTAAATGCAAGTTCGTGAGAGATAGACCTACAGTTTTGACTGCTTGTTAAAGCTTCCAAAATATAGTGATGAATTTCAGCTGTCCGGCTTCTTGATGCATACAGATGAGATTAGTGGGCAGTTCTTGAGTTTCACCATTGCCTTCGTGCCTTCACTGTCTCCATTCTATTCCTGTCTTGGTCAACCTCAGTGGACGTGAAACGAATCCTGTAGCATCCTGCCAAAATAGCAGAGCAAAGTGTGGGCTCACAAATCCAGCTTCCCTCCAGATCATCTATGAGTATGACAGTGGCTCTGATTCAGAAGATGAAAGAAGGCTGCCCGACGTTGTTTTGGATGACTTAGCAAATCGTAGATTTCTAGTCAAAAAGAGCCCTGTAAGCTCTGCTGCACCTGGACATCATTTCATGTTGCACAATGACTCTCCTAAATCTTGCTCGCGAGAAAGTTGTCCAGCTGGTCCACTAGCTGCAATGCTTGAACCACTGAGGTCAGAGATACTAATCCAAGATCCAGTAACTATTGCATTACCTAAATCGCAGCCCTTAAATAACTCCGTAAAGTTAGTCTTCTAATCGGCATTTTAACACAGCTGATAATTTGATATGCTTTTTCTGTCAAATTTTGTGGTTTTCTCAATGGAGACAGGATGCTGATATAACCATTTAACTTCTTTTAATTTTTTTTTATTTAATCTATTTTATTGTTTCTGGTGCTGCAGTGCTGAAATTGAGAACTAATATGCTTCATTCACAAGGCTGAGCTCCTGAGCCAAAAAGCATGTCTTTTTGCATTGCTTCTGTCAAGTTGCTCGTAAAATATCTTAACTGATTGGATATTTTAAACAGTACCCAGAGGAGGCAGAGGCAATTGGATACTAAAGGCGAAAACAAACCAAGAGTTAACAGTCCTTCACAATTATCTGGGTATTGTGATGAGGACGAGGAAGAAGTAGGCATCCCAAACATTGAAAAAGATGATCTCTATTTTCGCAAGCTAAGTTCTTCAGCGCCAAATACAGTTGTTGCTTTTGACAAATTTCTTCCTAAGTTTTGGACTCCAGAGGAGGAATTGCTATGGAAAAAAGTCAAGAAATCCTCTTTCAAACCCTGGTATAAAGAGATTCAAGGGTTCAGGTGCGTTTTCATGCATGCCTGTTTCTCTCCTGTGTGCAACACTTAAATAAAGTATAGTTCTATGACTCAGAATTTTTAAATTTTGACTGCCAGTGTAGCAACAGGATATTTTTTATTTTTTCTTTTTTTTTCCTTTTCTTAAAAATAATTGAAGTATTATTTTTATTATACTGTTGCACCTGTTGTACTGTTGCCACTGTGCATTTTACTCAGTGAGTATACATTTCATGGGTTTTTTTTTCTTTCTCCTCTGCTCATTCTTTCTGCTGCTGCACAGTAGAAAGAGATCAGATTCTGAGGATGAGGAATTTGCTTACAAACAAAGCTGTGCTATTGTTGCTAATCAACCAAGACCAAGTTTTGACTGGAACAGTAGCTGCAGAAGGGATCAGAGTTATAAGCCAACTGCTGAATATGTGGGAAGCTCATTGTCACAGATTGCAGAAGGAAAAATCTTGGAGTCTCCTGATCAGCCCAGGTTGATACTGCTGCATGAGCTATTCTCTTGGTGCATCAAAAAGAGATGGCTGGATATGCAACAGCTAAATGAAATTAAACTGTGTCCCGTGATGCCATGCTTTTTTGGTTATTACTATTTTGCTGGTTTGTTGGGTTTGGGGTTTTTTTCTCTTTTAATGTAGTTATAAGTTGTTGGCGTTCTGAAATATGTAAATGTGAAAGTGTAACATGCTTCATAGGGTTACTGGCTTTGTGTGTGAGCATGTAAGTGTGATGTTTCTGAGCAGGTTAGGATGCCGGGATACCTTTGTGTTGGTTGGCGTGTGCTGCGCTGCAGTCAGTGGTGGTGAATGCCAATGGTGACGTCATTCTGCTTGGGATACTGCAAGTCTAAACCAAATGTATATTGCAATACGTTGTGATCTGCTTGTCTCTTGCTAGTTAATGATATTTTTACTTCCCTCCTTTTGTTTTATATGCTTCAGTCAGTTTTCGTTACTTCAGGCCCTGCAAAAATACACTGACTACGTGTCTTCTGAAATGGAGACCAGAATTGATCCCACTTCTGGCCCTAGGCTCATAAAATGTAGAAAGAATGTTTCCTTTATACCAGGAGGCAAGCAAGGAGATGAGGAGAATGGATATCTATATCCAGATTTGGAAAATGATGATTTGTTTGTTCGGAAAACTGGGGCTTTCCATGTGAATCAAGTTGTTCTTCAAGACCCCCGGTATTTAAAGAAATTGTCTGAGCAGGAGCCTCCTCTAGAGGGTGAGATAGTTCTGCAACCCAGAGAGGGCCAAACTGTGATTCCAGATTTGGAAAAGGATGACATGATTTTTCGTAAAGTCCTCTCTCAAAAAAAAGAGGTGCCTTTATCAGGTGCTCCCGACAAGTATCACCCAGCACTGTTTCCTGATCCATGGAGTCTTCCAGAAGAGATACGGTCCAAATTTCTATGTTTACTTGAAAAAAATGCGATACCAGAGGAAAGGAAGAGCAATGGCAGAGTGCTGTCACCATCTTTACACCATAAGAAGGACGATATGCTGACCCGCAAGATTGAATCTTGGAAAGTGGGAAGCAACATCCAGCCAGTAAATTTTATCCCAGGTCCATGCAGTGAAGAAGACTGGAAGAAGTGGGAAGCAATCAGGGAGGCCAGCAAAGTTAGACACAAGAAACGGCAGATGGTGGAGAGGTCAGGTTGTGTCCTGCACAGAATGAGTGCACTTGAACCCTTCCCATTCAGAAAAGCATCATCCTGTGCTGAACCATTCGTAGAGTGCCAGTCTATTTGTTCGTGTCGTCCTCGAACAAGCTTTTCATTTGCTTTGAATAGAACCTCATGACTGCAATACCATATTTTCAACAAAAGATTATACAGTTTTCTAGTTTTAGGCTGCCATTTTGGAGAAAATACGCTATCATTCCCTCAGGCTCCATAAGAAACTTATGCAGAAGTTTCTTTCCATGGTTGAACAGGAATAGTGATTATTCAAATGACTATGGAGGCTAGAAATATTGTCTTCTATTCTGCAAGATAATACATAAAAACATTTCTGAAATACATGAATGCTTTAAAGACAAATTCTGGAAATGGGCATTCTGATATTCTTGCTTGCACCTAAGTTTAAAAATGCTTGTAAACTGTCCTACCACAGTTCTGAGATGATTAGATGAAGTGAAAAAAAAAAAAAAGTGTTTCGCCTGCCCAAAGTCATGGTGCATGCAAGTTGTGTGTCTATGTAGTATTAAGTCCACCATGGCATATCTTATTCTGCCAATACTATTCTCCTACTTTCATACAGTCTTGATTCATTCTTTCCCCTAATTCTTTCCTGTTAGCCTCAAAATTTCTCTTGTCTGACTGAATACTCTTTCTTAAGTACTTCCTATCTCTCCTTTGAATTTGTATTTACTGGGGGAGAGTGGGGTTCTAAATGTTTACTTAGCTCTGAAAATACGGCATTGCAAGTTGCAGATCTCCCAGCTGTGCATCATTATTTTGTGACTAAGACACTTCTGTGTTCCGGTTGATATTTTGATGTTGCTGCATTTAATTTTTAAGCTTAATGCTGTTAACAATTTTCAAGCTTCACTGAGAAATATTTCTAAAGTGCTTGGAAATATTGCATGTTTTAAAATTTATTCAGTAGAATTAAATAGGTATATTATAAAATACTTGTATTCAAGAACACTAAAAATCCTCTTGAATTGCCCTGGATTAAGTGCATTCAGGGATTAATATGCTAAACTTCTATTAGGGTCTTTTATTCTGATACACATCAAGTATTACTTTCAGTTAGTATCAGAAATGGTTGAAGTAACAAGAGAACAACCTCTGTAAGCCTCACTTTTGTTGGTACTCAAGCTGGCATTAATTTTATTTTCTTGAAATAAGTCTCTTTTGAGCATCATGCTGTTCAGCAGCACTGGAATGAGTAAGTGGTGCAGAAATAACACAAGGCTCTATTTGTGCAGTATTGCTAAATGAAAAGTGTTGGAAACTTGCAGGCAGCCTTATTCTGACAGTTCTGCCCGACTTTACCCATCATGCAAGTCCTGGTGTGTTTTTTGACTGGTGTCCAATTCCTGATGTGCTTTTCCATGCTGGCTGGTTCCCAAGCTTTCAGTTTCCCCATCACTTAGTGAGAGTGCTGGTCTACTAATGGTGTTAATGTTGTTATCAATATCTAGACACTGAATCTCTTTTTTTTGGTTTCTGATTTCTCAGACTGTTTCAAAAGCTTTCTGATGAGCAAGGGTAAGTTTTATAAAAACTTGAAAGATTGGAATGCTATTTTTTTTGCCTCTTCTCATCTTTATGCATGAACAGTAGCTAAAAACTCATGCTGAAAACTTGTGCATGACGCTTTGTTGTTCTGTTCTTTGCAATTTATGTAATGAATGTGAGATAAAAGCTATGTATATGGCAAAAGTTCTCTCTGCTGTCTCATGTATTAAACTTATGGTTATCAGTCACTTTGAAAATCAGCTCTAATGTTTTATTCCTGCTGAAGTGAAAAATTTGTTGTTCTCTATTTCATTTAGGCTTTAAAATATTCAAAAAATGTAAAGGAATATTAACAAATATTTTATTTTGAAGGCTGTACAGCTAGAATCTGAAAATAATTAACAGCAGTAGTATTTATCATGGGATTGGTGAATGGTCTGGGGTTATTTTATATCTTCCAGGTTATTGAATGCTCCGTGGTACACTTATAGATTTGGGTAATGGGAACTTAGATGTTGTTTATAATCTGTGACTCAAGAGAAACTGTGACTCAAAGAGAAATAATTTTTCCACTTATTTTGTGATGGCATGTTAAGTATTTTGGAATGCATGGTGTTCTACTGATTTTTTCAAAATTTAAATTTATTTATTTATATATTTGCTTCCCTATTTTTACTGTGAGGCAAATTTGGTAAATTACTGAACACTTCCAGAAGTGCAAAATGTTTCAAAATTAGGTGTTAGGAGAGGGAGACTCAGAAGACTCAAATCACTAGTTAGGTTTTTCAGTTTAGACTGAAATTAAAACTAAGACCCAGTTCCATGGTATGAATATAGCTTTTCTTAGGTTATATTTTCTTTGAGATTTTCCTGTTTTGTTGCAGGCAGATACAGTAAATGTAGCTATGTTAGTTTTCTTGAACTCATCTGAAACAAATTTGATACAGCCTTATATAGTATTTGATTACCCTAAAACAGTTCTACATGTGATATAACTTAAGCATAAAAAACGAGGAAAAAAACTGTACAGCAGTTTCTGCAATAGCAACCAGGTGATTCTTGCTGAATTTGGCACTCTTCTCATTCAGAAAATAGATAAGAGAACAGATATGAGGAGTTAATGCCCAAGCCTTTATTTCTAGAGGCCAGAGGCCAGTCTCATGTTACCAATGAAAGTGAGTTCAGCCACTTGGGAGGAAGTGAGAGTCTGGTTTGTTAGTTCAGAGATCTCTTGGAATGCAACAGATTAGAGCAAGGCTCTGTGATGAATCTGTTTTGGTTTTAATCTTGTTTTCCATCATGTAAGAGAAGTGCTACATTTTTAAGTCCTACTGGAACTTAACTGCATCCCTCTATATAACTCATACTTTGGATAAATGTAAAAAAGGTACTTTTGAATACTAAGAAACAAAAAAAACCCCAAGCCCTAGAGACCTAGCTTTCCCTTTGCATTACGCCGTTGAACCTTATGATAAAACACCTGCATTTTGCTTACTGTCTCATAGGCTTGTGGTCAAATCTCATCAGGAGCCTTGTCCTATATCTACACTGAATGTCCTGTTATGTTTATCACTGCAGTGTGCAAGAATAAAGGAAAAAATAGCATGTGGTAGGGGAGAGCATGAAAGATAAGCTTTGAGGAAATTAGGTTAAAGGGAACTAGCAAGTAGGAGTTCCTGGGGGAAACTGTAGCCATGTTGAAGAAGTTGGCAGGAAGATGGCTGTGTTAGCCATCCCAACTTTAATGGAAAGCATCTCAGAGGTTGGGGAGGATCAGCATAGGCTAGTGGGGCCTGTGATGTCCATGAACTGAGCCTTGGGCCGTGTCTGACTCTTAATCTTCTGGAAATGGGCATCAATAACTGATTTGGAAGGAAGGAAAGGACAGGAGGTGATACAGAAGGTGTTACAGGAGAGAAGTCCAAGGTGGGAGTTTGGATTTGGGGAGAGGGGATGCCTTTTGGGTCAAAGAAAGAAACAAGATCAACAAAGAAAATAGCAAGTTAAAACAGAAGTAGCAGTGTTCTAGGAGGAGCTCAATGTGAATGATCAGCATGGAGATGTACAGAGCTGCTTATTCCCTTAACCTGATTTTATTTGCTCAAATACCCAACTAATGACTTGTGTGTTGGCCCTACAGCACATCCCATCGGCTGCCCATGTGCTTCCTGCTCCATTCAAAATAACACTCATGAGCATTCAGTTGTACTAATATAAGCCTTTTTCTCCGTCTGAAGGTTTCACCCATGTAAATGAGGGCTAGGATGTTATAAAGCTGAGTTCTCTTTTCCCTTTCTAGGAGTAAATCTTTGAATGATGTCAGTGCAGAGGAGCTGCAGACACTGCGCAAAATCCGTTATGAAGAGCTGCAGAAGATAAAAGAACAGTTACAAGAGCAAGATCTAAAGTGGCAAGAAGTAAGGACTCCTCCTCACCTCTCCTTGTGCATCCTACTTGAAAGGGTGGATGTCACCTGCCTTCAGTGTCCCTAGTAAAAAAACTTTGGCATATGTGCAGCAATTCATGGGGCTGTCTTCTAAAACAACTCATCTCATACAGCTATTAGAGTTTTTGGGGATGCCTGTTTAATGCAGAACTGAAATTATTTTAAATATCCTCCTAAGTTTCTGATTAATGCTTCAGGATAGAACTTGTATGTATTGTAATAAAGCCTTCAGGCTTGATTTCTGTGGACGTAAAGAGAAGTTAGGACATAGTTTCTTGTGTTATCTGCAATTTTTGAATACTTCTTTGGAGTAATGATTGGAATGTCTGAGTATTTGATCCCCTGGGAGAAAGTGGAATAAATAATACTTCCTTGTGCAAATTCTTGAGGCTCCTATCCACTAATAATGCTGTCTTAAATCCAGCTTGTAAACTGCATGGTAGTTTTGCACAGCATCATAAGCATTTCTAAAGACTTTTCAATTTATTAAAATCTCTGCTTGAGAATGAGTATCAACAAGAAGCCAAAATTAAGAACAAACCCCAAGCAAGAAGTTCACAGTTGTTTGTTTAATGCATCTCAGTTCTAATATTCAGTACTTCCCCTTTACTCAGCTCTGGTATTTCATGGACAATATTGCCAGTTCACATTGCGGTTTTACAGAAATGAAGAAAGTACAGAAATATCTGTTTTCAGTTTAGAATTTAAGGCATATTTATTCTCAAGCTAGTGAATCAGTCTAACATAGTAGTGATTTGGAAAAATAATGATATCCTAAACTCTAAAGCCCTCAACAAAGAAATTCAGATTGCATTTGCATTAGTTTTCAATTATGTGTTTTAGAATAAAATTGAAAATGTTAAGAGGAGAAAAAATGGGCTAAATAGCATATAGTCCAGTAATTGCAATTGTTAACTTAAGGAGGCAGTGAGCCTGCAACCCTAAATAGAACATGACAACCCCTTTATAATTTAGGGGAAAGGTACATGAAAATGTGGCTGTGATGCAGACATGCAAATAAAATCAGGCCAATAAATAGCATGTAATGGGATGCCTCTGTAAGTCTGTGAGGCCTTGAGAAAATCTAATGGCTTATATTTGTGTTATGCTAAACAGGATCTAGCAAAATGGAAGAGTCGTAGAAAGAGTTACACTTCAGAATTGCAAAAGAAGAAGGAAGAGAGAGAAGAAATTGAAAGAAGAGCCTCTGAGGTGTCTGGAAGGAGTACCAAGTCACTGAAGGAAATGCAGCAGGAGAGGTAATAGTTCTAATGGGAATATTATGTGTAAGAACATAAATCTGAGCATTTTTATTCCTTTAAATTTTTGAGCCGCTATTACCAACAAGTTGCAATTGATTCTGCAGAGATCTTGACAATTTTAGTTGCAAAATAAAATGTAGAAATCTAGGCAATTGAAGGGCTGAATATGGTTTTCTAATGCGCTGTTTGCACAGAATGTTAAGCAGTTTTCTCTATAAATGATATTTTACTTTGCTATCCATAAATAAAATATTGAGAAATCAATATTTGCATTCTTTTTAAATGAGTTAAAACAGTAGCACTGAACTGGATAGCTGCCTTTTTTACTCATGGATAAAGTTAACTATTTATCTTCCTTCTTCCACTACATTTGCTATTTTTTTAGCCATTGTTGAGAACTGCAGCCAGAATTTTAATTTATGTCACAGAGCTAAACTTTTACTTGATTTCCCCTTCATCCCTAATTTTTCCTCGATATTTACTTTCTGAAGAGCAAAAAGTGTGAACTGCACAGTACCATCTCTAGTGGTGACAGTCTTATTTATTTATCTATTTATTTATTTCAAAAGCACATATGACTCAGCAGAAGGTAAGATATACATGACATGTATTCATAAAAAAGTCTAATCTTTTGGATTTCTTTAATTTTTTACTTATTTGTGAGGACAAAAATTAGTTGCCTGAATAAAAGTATGGATGGTAATTGTATTGACTATTCAGTATCAATAAGAATCCTGTAACTTATATTTTAAAGGATATCCTTGTAGTGGTTGTTCATTTATGACAAAGGAATGAGTAGCAAAAATTAATAATTAGCTGAATTTCAGGGCACTGTCTTATTTAGGTATCTAAAATTCAGCATAGCATTTCAGAAACATTGAGCACAGTTACACAGTTCAGGCAGTGTTATGGGACTATCTTATTCCTGTTCTTTCCTAAATAAATCTGAATTTCTGAGGATGTGTATCTGTATAATTTACAGATGTGCAGCTAGATCATTTTATTGGCAAAGATTTCTGTCATGGTGGCAGCCTGATAGTATTATGTCTGAATGCTATGAGAGTGCTGAACTGGGGAGAAGGTGGAAGAAGATAGATTAAAAATATATGAAAATATTAAAGTATTTAAATTGTGCTAATAATTTTTATTTACTGGAGAGGCATTATTTGGCTTATGCTCAGCCTTAAACATTTACTAGTTGCAAGACTTTAGGCCTGCCTGTTTGTCGGGTCACTTTGGTATTTTAACAAGCTCTATTCCCATAGGGAAGACAGAGATCAGGAGTCCTATGAGCAGCAGACACAGGAGCACAACTGGGCATCTTCACTGAACGATGATGTGTTCAGTGAAGACAAAGCACCTTCCACAGCAGCAGAAGATTGGTCAGCAGCCAAAGATCACCGTTTGGAAGAAGATGCTTCCCACAGCACTAATGACAGTAAAAGTGTGTACACCACCCAGCCTCCCAAGGAGAACCTGCCGGAGAGCTCGGCTGCTCGAGAAGCTCCTGCTCCTCCAGAGAGCCTGGAGCGGGAGCAGAGCCCAGCGCTTTTGTCCAGTCGTTACTCAGTGAATGCTCAAACTGGGTCAGCTCAGGTTTCAGCTTCTCTCCCGAGAACTTACCAGAAAACCGATACCTCCAGGTTAACATCTGTGGTTACACCAAGACCTTTTGGTGTCCACTCAAGAGGAATCTCGTCACTCCCACGGTCGTTCACGGTAAAATTCTGCTTCATTCCTGAAGTTTGTAAATTTGGGGTCTTCAATAGCTGGGGGAATAGTAGTTTTAATGTTTTGGTTTTGTTTATAAAGTGCCTCCTGTGTGATGAAGGCTGTGTTAATAGAGCAGGAAGTTCTCTCGTGCCTTTAGATGTTTACTTGTGTTTCTGTGCTTAAACACACTCCTAGAATTAAAGCTGGTAGCTATATTTGGTAAAATATTCTTTTTATTACTTGTAGTAAGTCTCCTTTGGGTGCTTTATCAAAAAAATGTCATTGGAGGTAATTATCTGGAGCCAGGTTAACATAATTAAGTGTTAAAGATAAATTTTTCAGGTGATAGAAGTTTCCTCTGCTCTGCTGACTTTGTTGAAATTTTTTGCCAGGCTAAATTTTGTCTGCACTCTAAAGCACTGAAACAATTAAATTAATTCCCTGCCCCATTACTGTGATGATTTTCATAGTTTTCTCTTATATCCTTATTTGTTTCAATTTAAAAAGTGGCAAGAATATAAATAATTCTAAGCAGATTACTTTAACAAGTTTATCTTAAGTTGGGACTATTTCAAGAAAAAAAAAGCATTTCAAGAGGAAAAAAAAATTCTAAGTAGGTAGTTAACAATGGGCACAGGAGACAGAATTTGTTTCAAAGACGGAGGTGGTTTTGTTAAATATAAAAATCACTGAAAGATTCAAGGATTTCTGTTTTAAAGCACTTCTTTACCAAGCTGTCATTTTTCTCCTAGATGGATGATGCTCAGAAATACAATGGAGAAGTAGAAAAAGCTAAAAGAACTCAAACTTTGTTCACCAGCTTTTCACAACCAGACTCTGCACACCCTCTCTCCACTGGTGCATTCAGAAGCAGAGGTGAGGAGGAAGAGGAGGAAAAAGGTGTTCAGTCAACACCTCCTCCCAGTTTGGCATTACCTTTAAAGTCCCAAGACCAAGATGCTGGAAGTAGTATTCCTAAGCCAGAATATGGCATTCCTCCTGATTCTCTTTCACTTGCATCTTATGCAGAAACTGCGACTCTGACAGAGCCTAAGGATTCAAAATCCATGGTAAGTGTGCAAATAATGTGATTACTTGGTTTAACTGAATGCCACAGCAGAATAAAAAAGAAAATAACTAAAAGTACATCTAATGCAAGCATTTTTCTGGTAGTAAGAAGACATCTCAGAGACTTGCTATTTCCTTTGATTTTATTTAGGGGAAAGAGAGTATTTGGGGAAGAAAAAAATATTATTTCACTGAATTTTCCCCTATCCATTTTGTCATGTGCTTAATTTTATTTATCTTTCTAATTCAGAATAGTTATTTTACATATATTTAATTTTGCAAAGTTTTTACTATTCTCCAAATTAGCACACTCTTCATATAATCAGGTGTGACAGTTAGATGAATTATCTGAGCTGCTGTAGCATTCATTTGCACTTTTAAACTGGTGGTGGAAAATAAAGGTCAGCTTTTTAAAGGCTGGCCATAAACATCAGTATCACACTATCCTTTTTTCCATCTGTTGTGACTTGGATGTTTTTTTTGTTAGCTATTTACTTGAATCTAATTAATGTTCATTAATTTTGAAGTAAATCACCATCTCTTTGTGCATGTGCTTGTTGGAAAAGGGGCTGGGTCCTTCAGTGTTCTTTTTGAAATATGTATCTTAAGTGCTGTTTCCTCCAACTGATTGCATGTTTCACCAACAATAGCTTTAATTTTAAATTACTAAATACCTTGCTGTACTATCTGATGATTCAGTTCATAACCCTTGACAGATTTTCATTCCTGATCCTGCTGTAAAACTTAATTGTGCCAGTTGCTTGGGTGAAGGTCATAAGACCTTGGATGCTGATTTATGAAATAGCTTCCCATAACAACTTTAAAAAAGTTCATTTGCTTCCAAACATTCTTCTTCCTAATCACTTTTGGAAAAGAAATACATTGCAGTTTAATACCCTTAATGCCACTTGGCCGTTTTAATGAATTTATCATAATTATTTGAAACTGTGATTGCTGCATAAGGAAAAAGACAATGAGATAATAATATTTTTTTTCCTGTGTTGTAGCAAAAACAGGCAGAGGAATTTCTGTTTTAATCAGTGAAAACTGACAGATTTGATACAAGTTCTTAGTATCTGTTTAAGCAAGGCAAATGAGAATAGCATGTGCTAGGTCCATTTGTTTTTCTCCTGTCATTAGTTAAAAGATTATAAATCTTTCCTCCTACAAGTGAGTAATGGGGGGGGGGCATTTAAAAGATATTTTTAAAAGTAAAAAAAAAATATCTCAGTTGTATTATGTAATTTACCAATCTCCAAGTAAAGGAATGCAAGTTCCATTTGATGTGTTTGTAAATCATTGACAGAGAGATTGATATAGCTCACTAGTCATCAGGGCCATAGCACCAGGTCTGTGGAGCACTGCTTTAGAGATGACCTATTAAAGTGTTAAAGTTCAGTGTACAAAGTCACATTACTCCTCTGACAAGAGAAATCTGAAGAGTCTTGTTGGGATGGTGAGGAAAAAAAATTAGGATCAGTAGTAGTTTCCAGGAACACACTCAAACGGTTTGTATGTTCTCCAGCTCAGTGTGCTAACCTGTTAAGTATATTAAAAATGAATCTACTCACCTAAGGATTTGGGTTGTATGGGAGCATTTGCAAGCCAGTAGCTGTGTTGTGAAGAAAAGACTTAATTTCTACCCTGGGCTGTAATGGGGAGTGTTCTCCCAGGAACATTCCTGTAACATGAGGTGATACCTTGGGATGATGCCGTGCTCTGTTTTCTTCTCTATCCAGTACTCCGGTACTGCTGAAACCACCTCTGGCTGCACCTCCCTGAGGCTGGCTGGCTGCACCTGCTTGTGCAGTGCTGGCTGGAGCTGCCTGTTGCATCTTACAACAGAGGAGCTGGGAGGAATTGGCATAGGTTTCTAGACTTTTAAATATTTTAAGTTAGGGAAAATGAATCCGACTCTTCAGGCAGGCTGGGTCGCTAGGGAACTAAAATGTAGGCGTACATTCAATACGTGTGTGAAAATGTGCAGGGTCCCTTCCATGCACATTTTGCTGGAATATATCCATCTTAACATTGTTTGACAGAGAATTTTTTTTCCTTTTATATCAATGTCAGTGTCATGCTGATGAAGTGTGTAGCATGCATTCAGGTTTTTAATGAGCTCACCTTAGAATGTTAATGTATGCAACACATGCTCCAAATATAGCGTGGGATTGAAAGCAAGTGTTACAAAATGTTTTCCCATTCAGATATTCTTGTTGTTTAAAATGGCAATGTTAGATTTTGATTCAGATTCTGAAAGCATCTTGAAAGTCCAATAAAGATCTGGATTTAGCTGATTTTGGGATTATTTCTATTATCTAAGCCCTCTATTACAAAATCCATAGCAAGCTGGTAGTGTTTCACACAAAATCAAGAAGATGATTGTGCACCCAAGTAAACCTAGTTGTAGCATGAACCTAAACTGATGATTCTTATGGTAGGATATGCAAAAAAAAAAAAAAAAGATTGATTACAGTTATCTAGCTTTTTCAGATCTCTGATGCTCACTGAGGAGGCAGTGCATGTCACAAATTCACAAGACAATCCATGAAGAATGATTTAGGTGTTCAATTTCCTCCAAGTTCTTGAATTTTTTTAGCATTGTGTTGCAAAACATTTAAAATAACAGAAATGCAGAGTGAAAGATACATGTAGAGAAAATATAAATGCAAACTGAAACACCTGTTGGACTAAAAAGCAAATGAATTACTTAACTGACTTCAGTACTGTTTCCTTTGTCTGTGATGCTAATAATAGATGATTAAAGTGCACATCCTCACTTATTTAGAGGATAAACTTTCCCTCATTTAGATTCCTGTGATACCAGATACTGTAGTGTCATGTTTTATTTTACAGGAACAGTACAGTGAAATGAGAATCAGTATAAACCAGAGACCTGGCCACAGTCGCAGCTTTGGGTTTACAACAAATTGGAGTTCTTCAGGAGCCATTGTACAGACAGTTGAAGAAGGTAAATGTGTATATATTCACAAATTTTTGTTCTTATGTTTAATTTGCAGAGGTTTCTCAAGGCATTTGCTGCTAAGAATGCTGCAAAACATCAGGTGCAGAACTGAAAGATCACTATTTAGTTTGCTAATGTATTTCTGTGAACCCTCATCTCTTGAAACAGGTTGAATTCAGAAATACCAAAATGCATTTTCCTAATCAAGGAGGGTATAAACATGAGCCTCTTACAGAACAGTATTTAGGGGCAAATGCAGACTTCCAATGTCCAGACTGTTTCTTACAGCTGAGTTTGAAAGATTTCACTTCACATGGTTTGTAAACACTTGCAGAGGAAACTTAGGAGTTAATACTCTTTGTTCAACTTCTCCTTTCTTAGTCATGCTGAATTCTGGAGACAGCTCATGTTCTTAAGTAGCTGCAACTTCTAAATTGATTTCCAGTGTAGTTTTTTTTCAGTTGTTTAATACTTAGGGAAAGCAAATATTTTTGTCTTGAGATGGCACATATATAAAGTTTATTTCTAACCTATAATAGTCTTCTGCAGAGAATGAGCTTGATTTTCTAAAAAAAAAAAAAACAACAAAAACCGAAGCAAATCACATATAATGCTTGTTTTCTAAACAATGGTATTTCCCATTGCCAGTAATACTTGAGGAATATTGAATTGTGCCCTTCTTTCCACCTAACACAAGATCATCCTGAGAAAGGAGAAATAGCTGGAAACTATTTATTTAGCTAGCTCTGTATTATGCTTTCTTTAGCTAGCTTTTAATTTAGTTAGGTCTGTATTATGCTTTCCAGAGAGGAAACAACACTGTTTAACAGCAGTTAATGAGAAGTCTTGGAATTTTTTTTCTTTTTCAAATTCAAGAAGCGAAGCGGCCTTTTTCCACTATATCTGAGTACTTTTCATAATTGGATTTGCTCTAGGAAAACCCTCTTTGAGCAGGGAGGATGAACCAGATAAACCACTGTGGTTCATTCTAACCTGTTTTGTTTTGTGATTCTGGAAATACTAATATTCGTTTTGCCTGAAGAATAACTTTCCCTTTGCTTTTCCTGCTGCTAGGCTTTGGGTTTAATTTCCGTCCTTGGAGGCAGGGGTCTGTCCATTTACACTGCCAGTTGAAAAGGAGAAACGTGAGGGTAGTGAATGTTCCTGCTGGTCATTCACAAAGGTCCACATGGGCTCTGTCCCAAGGAGAAGGTGAAGGCCTTGTGGTTTTTGTCTTGGTTATGCTTTATTACCATTCTCACAGGAAAGAGCACAAAGTATAGATTTAACTGAGAATGGGCTGTATCTCAGTGCTCTCGTTTGTAGCCTGTGTTCAGCACTTTTTTCTTCCAACAACTGTCCCATCTTGTATCCTTACTCAAAAGCTGTAGCTCCGTTTTAAGAAGTGAAGGATGAAAGATGTGGATGACCCATTGAAGAGTAATATATGGTTTCAGCTAGGCACTTGGGAATGTAGTATTACCTGTTTTTAAGGATAAGTCATAGGATAATTCAGCTTGGAAGATCATGTAGAGTAATGTACTGCTCAAAAAAATGTCAAGATGGAATTCAGGCTAAGTGGCCTAGGGCTTTTTACCCATGGGGGTTTGAGGCCCTCTGAGAATGGAATCCACACAGCCTCTCTGGCATTATCCTCTCAGAGAAAATTTCCCCTACATACCCAGCCAGACCGATCTTTGTCCGTGTTTATAACCACTGTTCTATGTTTTCCTGCCATAAATTTCAATGAAGAGCAGCTTTCCCTTCTCAGGGACCTCCTGGTATGTACTGGGGGGGAACTACTGTTAAGTTCTTGTGCAGCCTCTCTTCTCCAGGCTGAACAAGCCCATACTCTTCAGCCTTTCCTCGCAGGTCCATTGCTCCAGCCCTAACCATCCCAGTATCTTCCCATTTAACTTGCCCCAGTTTATTGATGTCTCTCTTACAGAGGAACACCAAAGCTGGACACAGTATTGTCAGTGTGGCATAAGAGGTGCTGAGTGAATTGAATGGCCACTTGTCTTGATTTGTTGGTCATATTAGCGTTCATACAGCCCCACCACTGCCAGGGCCCCCAGCCTTGCTCTCCAGCCCATCAATGCCCAGTCTGTACCATCGCTGGGATTAGTCCTTTTCAGGAGCAGGACCCTGGATGTGGCCTTGTTGAGTGTCAGGTTCCTGCTCTCAAGAGCAGCCCTGCCCTCCATTGTACTGGCCACCCTCTCACTTTTGGCAAGGTTTGAGAACTTGATGAGGGTGTGTTTTCCTCCTTTTCCTACTGATTGCTGAACATATTAAACAGGGCAGGTCCCTGATACATCCTCATGAGATCCACTTGTGAGCAGCCTGCAGGCAGAGTAAGAGCCATTAACCACTTCCCACAGAGCCTCACAGCCCAGCCAGTTTTTCACCATCTGGTCGTTCTGCCCTGTGGACAATCCTATCACACTTTTGATACCTGGATACTGTGGAATATCATGTCAATGGTCTTGTTAAAGGCAAGGTGGATTGTAACCACCTCTCTTCCGTCATCCACTGAGATCTAGGCAGTTTATCATTGAAGATAACCAGGTTGGTCAAGTGTGATTTAGGCTTGGCAAATCCAAACCAAACATTCTAGTCACCCTTTTCTCTTTCTTAAGCCCAGAAGAAGCTTCCAGGAATACTTTCTCCTAGCTGTATGATTTTCTTGAGATGATACCCAGCATGTATATTTTTTGCTACTTAAAGATGACTCTGTATTCTAAATATGCTATTCATTAAAAAAAATCCTCCAAGAAAACTACTTGGTAGGAAAAATTAACTTGTAAGCGTTCTCAAAAATCTAAGTAAGAGTTAAGCTTGTAACACATATTTCAGTGATACCCATTTACTACATATAAAAAAGGATAGTTCTCATTTTTTAAAGGAGTCTTCAACCTTTACACTAAAAATTAGATAAATAGCCTTAAGTCATTAATCTAGACATTGTTCTGCCAACTTCCCCAGTGCCATATAATCTTTATTGTTTCAGTCCTTCCCCTTTCACTTTCCCTTTGCAATAAATTTTTTGAGATTGTGTGCACAGGAGTGCATGTCTGATCAAACGCTTGCAGTCATGTAGGGCAAAGTAAATCTGATCCACATCCTTCAAGTTTTATTTTTTTTCTATCATTGAGATAGTGTTTATCTATTGTAATAACAACAGATGGAAATAGGTTAGAGATAATTTAGAGCATATGGAAAATGAGTATTTGGTTGCTTTTGTTTTTACTGGGGACTAGTAAGAAAGAAAACCCTTTTACCTTCAGGAAAACCTATGGCAAACATAAAAGCAGCTAGGTACATAAAAGCAGTACATATTTTCTATAATGAAAACTAAGTCCTTTATAGAAATGTACAGAAATTAACACCTATAGTCTTGGAGGAGCTGGACAGGGTAAGACAACTGGTAGCATACAACTTTCGGCATCTAAATTTCTGGGCAGGCTCTGTGGGCTTCTCTGGATGTGAATCAGAGCAGGAGCTCACTGTAGGCACCCTGGTTTGCACTCTTGAGAAGCCCTTTTGTCCAGAGACTGTGGAGGAAGAGCTGCTGGCAAAGTTACAGGCCAAAAATTGAGCAGTGTAAGTTGTTCTGGATATTTTAGGTCCAGATCTAGAGATTGCTGCTATTCATTCAATCTGTATGGTTGGAGTATCATCTGCATATACCTTTCTACTAATATTATAGGAGGAACTGTGAAATCTTCAACTCCCTTCCTTTCCTAAAACTGAGTCAATTGAGATACACTGTTCACACCTCTGAGCCTGGTCTCATCCCTGACAAATTATTTGAATAAAATCAACACAACATTTTTTTGGTTACTGGGGGTTATTCTGTCACAAGTCAAGACAGAAATTATGAGTGCTAATGACTCTGCTGCAGCCTGAAGCTTTCCCTGTATCATGAGCATAAGCCTTAATCCAGATCTGGTTAAACTACATGGTACTAATATCAGACGTGATTCTGAATGTTACATGAAGTTGTTGAAATTAGTAACTTCAGTATTAGTATCTCTGATAATATTCTTAGTAGTACCTTCCATTAACAGACTTGAATATCCATAATTCTTTAACATCTTCTTGACCCCTAGAGATCCATGTTTTTTTCCAGTTAAACTGTTGCCCATATTTCTTCCTTCAGATGAAAACCCTACCTTTTCTTCCACAATACAGTTTAAAAGCAATTAGTATTGATAACTGCAAATTAAGTTTTTAGTCCATATTTTAAGAATGATGCAGAACAATATAGTATGGAGCCATGTTCTTCTAGCAGAGAAGCCAGTGGAGCTTTTTAGTGAGCTATGATTGATCATTATTTGGTGCAGTACTAGGAAAAAGAGCATTTCTTAATTTCTTAACTTCCTTGTGTGTCAAGCCATCTGAATCCTTAGTGGATGAGCCAGACTTACAGCAGCATTTTACTAACGAGTCAAAAGAGACTCAGGATTAAGCATGTGGTGTCTAAATTTTTCTGTCATACTTGTCCACATTTGTTTCTAATAATGTAATAGGGCATTGTTCTTGGTATATTTTAAGTAAGATGTATTTCACTGCTTACTTTGGAAAATCCTTCCACTGTTTAATTCAAACTTGTTTTATTAACATGAGAGTTTATTGTGCAGTCCTTAACTATATTTTTACTTGGCTTTTCTATTTTCTGTTCTGTTAAGGGAATAATTCTTGATGGAAGAACCATTCATATGTAATCTGTAAAATCTTGCTTGGAGAGTCTGAGTTTCTCAGCCTATCCATTTTCTGAATTAAACAGAAAAAAAAGTTTATGAACTGGTCTTCTATGTACTCTGTCCTTAGTGTAGTGAGATTGCCTGCCAATGTGTAGCAGATGAAAAAAGTATAAAGTGCAGCTTGTCTTGCAAAATATCAGTAGAGTCAAAGTCCAACTTGCCATAAAGTTTGCTCTTAATAGATAAAATAAGTAGAATCCAGAGAAGTCTAGTGGGACAATACCCAGCAATATCTTGAGTCCAATTACCAATCAATTTAGAGCTAATAAACTATTCTGGCAAAGCAATAAAGCATCATGCTCTTGTCAGCAGAGGTCAGAAAATGTAAATGAGAATACAAGAAAGCCAGCTTCTACTGGACTTAACAAAGTGCAGGCTGTTTTTTTGGGGTTTTTTTTGACAAATAAGAGGATTACCCAAACATTTGCTGAATTTCAGCTAATCATTGATATAGACATTGTGCTGCCTCTCTCTCACTAACTACCACAGATTATAAAGGTGAGTGAGTGAAGTGAAGACTGAACACAGAGGTTGTTTATTAAAATGGGGAGACCATAATCTGAAATTTCCAAGTCCGGAAGACTGATTTCTTTTTTGTTCTCCTAAGTTCTAAATTGAAAAGCTGCTTTGATACTGAGTTTACTGAGCTTATGTTACAGTGTAGTGAATTTTTCTAAGATTTTCTAAATATGCACCACTAAGCATTTCTTTCAATGATTCCGCAATCCACTCTCTTCCAATCTCAACTGGGATAAAAAGAAAAAATATGGAGACATAATAACATTTTTCTTCTGTTTTCTGCAGGCAGCCCTGCAGCACTTTGTCAGCTGCATGTAGATGATGAGATCATTGCTGTCAATGGCACAAAGGTTTCCCATATGGACCACAGTCAGTGGGAAGAAGCCATCAACAGAGCACTAGAAACTGGAAACCTGGTCATGGATGTCAGACGATATGGAAAGAATGGTGAGTTGTTTCGTCAGGCAGATACTGTATGCTCTGTAAGGCAAATAAGCTTTGTCTCTGCTGTGCCTGACAGCTGAGAGTCCTTATTACCCTTACAGCAGTAATACGTGTCTAAGCTGAGTAGTTTGCCAATGTGTCTGTGGCATTTTAACACAACTTGGCTTTTTTAACTGCTTGGCATTAGAAATGTCTTAACAAGCAAATCTGCAAAACATTGAACTACTGACCTCACTCTTGTGCTCTGGCCTGTTTCTTAGAGGATGGACAGGTAAAAAAAAGTGTGCAACCAGCACAAAAAGGAATCTAACATTTTCTTCCCTGCCATACCACAAGAATTAAGAGGGTCTGATCTCTAGGGCATCACTAGAGGATCACTAGGGGATCACTAATTTTTAAAGGCCCTCTCTCTCAATCACCAGCTCCCTTTCTTCCGGGAAGGAGGATCTTTTTTTCCTTTCTTCAGGGAGTGTTTGAAGTGAGGTATAAGCTTGTGGGTGGTGCAGCACCTGTGTGCTATGATTCTGGCCATTGACCCAAATATTGTGGTGCTGTAATCTCTCTGGAGTGGTCCTACCTATTCTGGGTAGGGAGGGTTTCCATCCTGGCTTGACAGCCTTGTAGCATGTCTTGACTTGCCATGGTTTTAATCAGGAAACCCTTTCAAAGTTCTAGAAGAATTTTTGCAGAGTTGAAGTGTGATCAGTGATTTCTTTCACAGTATAAATACAAAACATTCTTTTAGTGGGATGCTAGGTAAATAAGTTACCAGCAAACTGGGGTAAAAACAGTGGGGTTAGGAAGAGACAAGTAACAAATCACTTTATAGGACCTAATGCAACTGAAGACTGAGATTAGTGGCAAAAAACTAATTGAATAAAATTTTCAGTAGGAGGGGTAGGGAAGGGGGATAGGATGGAGTATGTGAGAAGAGCATCTTTTGTATCTGCCTCATCAATTTGCCACTTTAGTTTAGGCTGCCTTTTCTTCCCCCTCTCTGTGCTTCCTGATAAGCATGGACATGAAAATCCTTCCCTGGACAGTGTATGAGTCTCATTGTACCTGGAGTGAGTAAAGTCAGAAGAATTTTCTCAATCCTTACTAACACTAATGAAATAGTGTCCAATGAATGCTAACTCCTCTCTAATGTTCAGCTGCTGTAGCACATATCAGCAAAACATCTTTTGTTTTGGCAAACTTTTACCTGGCTTATGACTAACACTTTCAGTTTTGGGGAAGGCGGTCTGCTATAAATGCCCTTTTTCCTGTCTTCACAAATTCCACCTGATTTGTGTGTCCCCTCTCCTGTTTTTGTGTTATTTTAATGTTTTCACTAGCTATTGTTCTGTTCTTTGACGTTACTGTCTATATTAATTTCTCAATCGTCCACATACCAAAAAGACTGGGGCAAAGACCTGCCTTCCCTGCCACATGTAAGGCATAAAATCCTCAATCTCACCAGTGTGGCTACCAACATTATAGGTACATCTGAAAATAAATGGATTGATGCAACTTCGGGAGAAAAAGTTTCAAATGCTTCCACCATATCCACAAAAAGAGATTTCTCCAGCAGCCTTCAAAGTTCTGTGAGTATGTTTTTGAAGGTTCATGGGAGATGAGGGGAGGAAGAAAAAAATGTAGTGTCTTGATAGTGGGAGGATGGAGAAAAGAACTTGTGAATCTTCTGTTCCTTAAGCAATACAAGTGTAGAACCCTTTATGTGAAATATGGAGAGGTAGCTATGCATGTATTAAGGTAAATAAGATGTTTTAAAGACTTGCTACTGTCTATTCATGAGAGAACACTGGTGAATGATAAATATTAAAACAGGTGCAGACTATCTTTTGATTAAAACCATGTATAATGTTTGTTCTTCAGAGAAGATTTTGACCTGAATTATTAGCCTAAATGGAAGTTGCAGCCCCAAAGAACAGGTGCATATGTGCTTTCAAATTACTTGCAAATAAAACCTGCCTGCCAAGGCAGGAATTTGGCCTCTGGAATTTTCTTGCAAGCTAATGTGTTTTATTTCTGCAGCAGTTCACAGCTGGTTATTGATTCCCTCAAATGCATGCAGTAGCTTTATTATAAATTACACTGAGGAAGTTTTAGATTGTTTTGTATCTTTCTACAAAATATTATGAAGTGTTTCATGACATATAGTTCCTGATAGGAAAGATGCGTAGTTGGATAAACTTCCACAAATCTAATGAGCCTAAGACATTTATTTATTTATTTATTCATTCATTTATGTATTTCAGGATACAGAAACAAAATTGATAAATGGAATGCAAGGAGATCTTGGCTCTAATGAACAAAGAGGTAAACCACCGTTGCTTTTCATCTGCTAATTGTGTGGTTTGTGACAAGAACAGACGCTAAGCCAGTAATGACTGAGAGTGTTATACAGTGGGTGAAGTGAGACCTTAATGAACCAAAAGCCAGACAGATATCACAGAGATCTTGTTGCATCCAAACTGGGTTTAGCTTGCTTCCACAATTTGCTAGGCAGTTTGAGAACTGACAACAAAGCTGCAACAAAGCCCCGTCTGCGCATTAATGGTTGTAAATTTAATGTTTGGTAGGGGTGAAAGACAAGAAGGCACACCATTTATTGTATTTGCTACTGCATTATATGGTGACTGAGTTAGTATGAGTATTGACTTATTTCACTACCCAGGAAGAGTGTAGAGTACTCAACTTTTTGCTACTTTTTCCTGCCTCTTTCAGTTGTAAGGTTTTGGGGTTAGTGTCTGTTTTCACTATTATTACTTTACTTTTATTCCTGGAGAACAATATTGATGATTATGATATGAATAATAATTGCATATGAGGCTATGAGTAGTTATAGCCTTACTTGACAGCAGTGAGAGAAATCAGGTATGTATAATTCCTAATGGAATAATATCCTGAAGTAGGAACTTTGTGTTTCATTTTAGCTTGAATACACATGGCAATTCATAGAAAAATTCCTCCAAGATATCACTTGCCCTCTGGAGATGTTTTCTAATGGCCTTGAATGGTCATTAAGCTCCTCATTTCAGTCAAGGATGATTAAATTAGACAGGGAGAATCTGAGTCTGAGTTTGACACTTGTGCTGTTTTTATTGTTGGACATTGTTACTGATAAAATGAAATCCTAATTAGTATATGATGTAACTTCCTAAGGTTTTCCTTTGCGTTTCAGGGGCTTTTTGCTTTCAGAAGTGATGTTGCAGTGTATGGGAGGTCTAACAAAAGTTTCTTATCCAGTCATTATAGTAATTTAAAAAAAGGCACCTCATTTTGATTTGTTTGTATTCTTTGTATTTTTCAAATAGCATCTGAACCTATTTCTTTGAAAAACTTAAAAAGGCGGTCACAATTTTTTGAACAAGGTAAACCAAAGAGCTAACATTTCATGTACTTCCATGAAATTGTTCCTGCTGCACACTCTCCCTAACAAGTCTGGTGCTGGGTGCTCTACCTCTTCAGTGTTGTTTCTGCAGTTACAATGAAGCAACATAATTAATTTCCCTTCTTTCCCCAGGGTCATCAGGTTATTCTTACAATTCATGGGTCTACCTTTGTGGTAATGGGTCTTTGCGTGTTCTCTTATATCTATAGCTGTTTAAAATCTTTTCTGTGTTGTTCATACTTTTTTTTTCCCACTGGGTAGAAGTTAGAAGGGTGGCACTCTCTGTTCAGGTTTGCTACTACCTACAAAACAAGAATAATGGTGAATATTCCAGCAAAGGTTTAGAGAAGATCTCAGAGCTGTTGATGAAGCATTTAACTCTGGATTTGAGTTTGAGTTGCAGCTCTGTGCTTTTGCATAAATTGGTATAAAAAGGTACCTGCTGGCTTTCCACTATGTGGTGATGTCACCAGATCCCAAGAAGACCAATATAAATTTTGAATTTAGTATGCCAGCATTTTTTAAAAAGGCAATGAACGAGGCACTCAATTTTGGTTTTGTAGGTTGCTTTTTCAGCATTTTGCATGTCACAGCTCACATACTTCCACTAATGTTTTGTGTCTTATGCTGTATTTGGGCTATGTATGCCTTTCTGTTTTGCTGTAGCCTGAAAGAGTGAAATTCTGGCCTGCTGGAAGCTCAGTTGAGTTTTGCCAATGACTTGTGTGGGGCCAGGATTTTGCTTTTAGTGGTGCTGATTTCTGTTTTTTGCCAGAAGTGATATGTGAAATGCCACAGTAGATACGTGTTTGTGGTTCTGTTTGCTTTTTAAATACTTCTGCTGTATCTGCAATATGGTGGTATTTTGTTGGTGGTTATTTGTTGGTGTTGGGGTTTTGTTGTTGTTGTCTGATTTTTATTTTATGGCTGGCAGAAATTAGTTTTTTCTTTTAAATATTTTCATTACAATATTTGAGGTATTTCACTTGTGCTTGAGGGGGAGGACAAGGTTGTATTTCTGGAGTGCATGTTCAGTACAGCTTGTTAATTTTAAACTTTTGACACTTCAGCTTTGCAATTACATGAAGATTCCTGTGGAGTTCAGCATAAGCTTACAGGGGTGAGAAAAGAGGGGAGCAAAAAAGGTCTATGCTTCCCTTTAATATCTCCTGGCACCACTGCAATAGATTAAGCTGATTGCCTGATTTTCACTGTGGCTCTTGTGATCTGACAGTGACAACAAAATTGTGTATATATAGAACGGATGCTAACCTGTGACTCCTTAGAGTCTTTTGTATCCTAAATATGAACTTTTTTCCACTTCATATGGTTAAACTTCAGAATAATGTTGCAATTTTTTTTTTCTTTTATGCCTTTTTTTAAAATTGAAATTTGGACAGCTAAGTAGCAAGTACACTGTCAACAAACAAAAATAGTGACGGTGCTTAAGAAATTATTGCATTTTAATTTGTGTTTCTCCCCATTTTATCAACTTGTAATAAATTAGTATAATACACATCTCTCTCTAATAATCATCTTGTCACAGGATGACAAGGCCAAGTGTGATAGCCTCAAATAGCAAAAGGTTTGTGGTGAGTGGTGACCAGTTCACTGAATTCTAGTGTGCTTTTGGAAGTTGGAAAGAAGGAAACTTGGAGAGCAAAAATACATGGTTTTGTGGTGGAGGAGATGCCAGCGGATGTCAATTGCTCTTAATTCATGCCAAGGGCAGTAGACTAATAGCTTCTCTACCCTTGTGCAGTGTTCTGGGTATTGGTCGTGCTAAACAGTTGGGTTTCACAACAATAATAATAGGAGAGGTATAGTGAAGAGCCTTTGTGTTGCTACAGTGGAAGGTGTACTGCTAATTCAGGCAATTGCTGATGGCACTTGTGAGCATGCAAAGCTTTGAAACAATTGTGCACTTTAGTTGAAAGCACCTAATAAATTCTGCCCTCGAGAAAGTTCAGCAGGGCAAATGCAAGCATGTCTTACTAAGGAAGAAAAAATTAGTCTGAAGCTCACAGACTTGCCACAGTTACACAAGTCTTGCAGTAGTTATGTATGGGTCTAATGATTTCTCTTTTTTGCCTTCCAAATCTCCCAGGAGGCCCAGAGCCTGCAATGCCTGATGTAAGTACTACTTGTGAACTACTAGTTGGTTGTATAATCCTAGTCCTTTCAAGAAGCTCTCTGCTTTCTACTGCTTTTTATACTTCTTTACAATTTTGATCAAATCTGAGAGTAATGACTAAGATTTGCTTTTTCAAGGCATGGTTGCTTTCTGTCCATTTGAAGAAAAGACTAATTTATGTCCTTGTCACTATAAAGCTCTAGCATTGGTAATGGTTTCTATTTCTCACTCTATAAAATGTTTAGAAACGTGGAGTGTTGATTACATGGCAAGAGGATAATGCAACTTCATTTCTGTGCTATTTTAGCTCCCAGTGCCCTCCATCAGCGCTCCTAGCCGTCGGGTTTGGGATCAAGAGGAAGAGCGAAAACGACAGGAAAAATGGCAAAAAGAGCAGGACCGTTTGTTGCAGGTATAATTCATCTTCATAATCATGGGCTGTCAATCCCCTGTGTGTAGCAACAAGGAAAGAAAAGTAGCACGTGATTTCTGCAGTTCTTCTTACTGATAGCCTGGGGAGACTCTCAGGTGGATTTTGTGGCCTGCACAGTTGCACACATTAGGAGTTTTTCAGAAAAAGGAGGATAACGCTTTAGTGAGCATCATAAAATCAAACACACAATGTGTATTCACTACAGCCAGAAGTGCTCAACCATCCAGGCTGGTATATTCTTAATGACAAGAGAATTTATAGGTTAAGTGAAGAACTAAGGGGTCTTATGTTTTGAATATTAATTGTATTTTTCTCCCCTTAAGGAAATTGCCTCTAGCCTGAGTTTTACCTTCAATTACTGATACTGCCTTGTATTCATAAATGTTGAGGAGGCAGCCAGTACCTGCTGGTTAGAATCTTGTCATTTAGCAGTCAGCTAATCAGTTGGAATTATCTGGTTCCCAGGACCTCTGAGTCAGAAAGCTGAATCTGCTAATGCAAAACCACCCTGATAATCACTAGCTAGAGCTGGAGGGGGGTGTTGCAGAGGGAGGGGGCATTGTTTGTAGTCTTAGGGTAGCAAAAAAACCCAAGCATACATTTCTGCAAAGAGCTCCACTCAATGAAGTGTAAGCACATTCAACCATGTTCAGAGACACATCTCTGCGAATGAAATTAAAGTTTGTTGTCTGAAGTCTGATGGCTAGGAGAGACGTCAGTGAATATCATTTATTCTGCACAAGCCCTCTTTGGCTGTATTCAGCAGAAAACTGTGATGTCAAAGTACAAGCATAGAATCTCTCTTGCTTTTTGAGTGTTGTTCCTTGTAGCTTGCACACTCTGCAGGACAGCAGCTGTACCTTCCTAAACCTACCTGTGGTCTCTGTTATGGTTTGGATGTTCCATTTGATACCTGAAGAGATGGCTTTAAAGACTATAAACCTTGGCTCCCCTTTCTTGAGAGCTGACTCAGCCATCTGCTGTCACTTTTCTTTGTTTCTCCTTTTTTAGTCCTGAAGTGATAAATTTGACCAGAGTAATAATGATCTTTCTCTTCCCCATGATCCTAGCAATGAATTTTC
Organism: Ammospiza caudacuta; assembly: GCF_027887145.1. Taxonomy (NCBI): domain Eukaryota; kingdom Metazoa; phylum Chordata; class Aves; order Passeriformes; family Passerellidae; genus Ammospiza; species Ammospiza caudacuta. The sequence continues at coordinate 71,562,130 of NC_080594.1, forward strand.
AAATAACACAAAAAAAGGAGGCAAAATCTTTCTTTGCTTATTTCCAGCATCTTAGAAGGAATAATTTTGACATCCTTAAATATTTTGCTTTTCCCAAGATAAAAGTAGTGATTGACAAAACCACCAAAACATTTGCCATGTGCTTTAAGCAATACTTTATATCGATTTCATACCAAATCTAGTCAAAAGACAAATTTCAAGGTCCAGAAATTCAGTTTTGTTTAGGGTAACATTTCAAAAGAATGAGAGATCTTACTATTTCACTTAGTGATCACTTTTTTACAATATTAATGTGCCTAGTTCCAAGTTAAATACAACCACTGTGTTTATCCAGAAATACCTTAGATAGCTGAGTTATTTTGTTCAAATGGTAACTAAACTGAGGGACAGGGACTATTAAGTTGGCTGTTGTGATACTTGGAGTGTAATAAGCCTGGAGACTCAAAAATCAATTACAGAACTCTTTTGGATTGTATTTGAGCCCGGATTTCATTTGTGGCCGACCTAATGTTTTAGTGGAGCTCAGGGATGTTTTTTGTCTGGTCTGTTTGGTCTGTTAAAAAAACACATTAAATTCCAGTGTGCATTTTAATGAAAGTAAAAAATACCATGTTTCTTATTTGCATGTTTAACTTCAATGTAACCTAACAGGAGAAATACCAACGAGAACAAGAGAAACTGAGGGAAGAATGGCTACGAGCTAAGCAAGAAGCGGAAAAAGAGAGCTCCAAGTATTTTGATGAGGTAGGCTGTGAATAAAGCTTTATTGACTAGTTTCATGAGGGGTTTTTTCCTCTTATACTAAATGGATGAAAGCAAGCAAAATATTAGGTTTTTTATGTCATTTATCTTCTCATTTCGGAAAATAAATTGTTGTCTATGACTTGGTAGAGAAAAAAATAAGATGGAAAGAGTAGATGGGATGTATTGAGATATGTTGAATTGGTGTCTTCCTTATGAGCTGTTTACATAACTAACAGGAAAAATATGTTGACAAAAAGTCACAGTATGTATTAATTATTGTGATCATAAATGGAGACTTCTGCTGTTTATTTACCACCTGGTGATACTTGTTGGAGTTCTGCTTCAATAGTTTATCAGGAAGCATGTTCATAAGTGTCTGCCTTGTTATTGGCAGACAGCTCATCTGATAAATTTACATACTAAATCAACTTTAGATTTCCAGTTATATATTTTAAAACACTATATGTGTGTAGTTTCTGTAGATGCTGACTTCTGTGGCTGTTGTTTATGGGAAGATGAACAAGTTTTTTCCTGAGTATGGGAACTGTCTGAGGTATCTCCTCTTTACTGCTAAGTGAGTGTTGCTTCAGGCATCCAAGCTAGATCAGTTGTGTTTACACAGTCGTGAATGAGTAGACCATAATTTAAGGCTTAGAACTCCAATAAGAAAGCTTTTTGAGCTGTTGGAGGACTTTGTTGTACAAGAATATAAACCATTTTGTATTTTCTCTGTCATAAGAGATTTTGATGGACCCATCAACATTATTTCTTTTCCTGCAACTAAAACATCTTTTGACCACTGAAAGGCCTTTTCTCATTTTTGAGAAAAGAGTCATAGAGTGATAGGTCTGAGGCTTGACTTTGAAATGGTAGTAGAATGGAAGAGAGTGGGAGATGCCTCCACATGAGGATTCATGTGAAATTCATTGGTCTGACATAGATTGCAGTGTATATCTTTGTGTATACACTTTTAAATAGGTCTCAGGTTCCTAAGTCAAAACAGTAGGGAGAAATGCTGGGTATCATGGACGGGTTTGTTTTCCATGGGTATTTAAGTGGGGAAGGGATGGTTTGACATGTAAGCGATACTTTGGAAAGCAGAATGTTTCACATAGTTGTGGCCACACTTGCCTGTGGTGCTTGCTAAGGCTGGTGTGTGGATTGAAGCTCTTGAATTAGGAGAATGTGCAACCAAACTGTGCCCTGCATCTTGCACTGGAAGTGCTGGGGATGATTTTTATACATGCTTACCTTATAGAATAAATTACCTTTCCTGAGGGAGCAATCTATTTAAAAAACAGATCCCTTCCCTAAAAACATTATTTTTTTTTCTTTGCTACAGGAGCAGACTGTTCTAACCCTAAATACAACATCTATCACTTCTCAGGCTCCACCTGTGTCCAGCTGGACAGCAAGCCTGGAAGCAAATGCTCCCAAGGAGCCAGAACGAGATGGAGAAAATGAGCTGGCAGCGAGCTCGCTGCATGAGGAGGAAGGAAGGAGGAGGCTTCAGGAGGAACGGATGATCCAGGAAGAAGCAACCAGGCATTTTGAGCAGGAACAGGAACTCCAAGAGCTGGAGCTGGAGAGACAGCGTAAAGAGAGGGAGCAGCAGCAGGCTGAGGAGCAGAGGCTGCAGGCAGAGCTGGAGGAGCAGAGGCGGCAGGTGGAAAAGCAGAGGGAGGCGTCAGTGGAGGTGCCTCAGTACCAAAGGTGTGCACTTGTGCTAGGATGTACTTTCTCTTCCTTCTGCAAATTCAAATCCGTGTCCAACGGGGCTGTGTCTGTCCTGAATGTATGAGGAGATTCATGCTTCAGTCACTAGGTGCAAAATCCCATACCATAGTCTTTCTTTCCAAAGATGGAAGGATCAGGCATAACACAGTCCTTCCCCAGGAATCAAGTGCTATATTTCCCTACTTCAGCTATTTTTTTTTAATGGGATGTGTAAGTACTGTAATTACAACCAAATGAAAGAGGATCTGAAGGACTTAATGAGAAAATTTTGTAAGAATTGTGCACAAGCCAGTGACTCAACGTGACAGCCAGTGACTTAACATACAGAGCTTCCAGAAGAAATACAAAGTTAACACTTTTTCAACAAATGTATGGCTGATTTTTACAGATTTATCTCTCATTTTAATTCAACAGTGTTACAATAAAGCTTAATTGTAATTTAACTACTGGGTTAATTTGACAGGTGAGGGATGTCATGGTATATGAGTGAACCGTTACTTGCTTACATATCATAGCCTGTTAGAAATATCCACTGCAGATATGTTTGTTCCTCTCATTACGTTCTTCAGCAGCTTGATTTAAAAATCAATCAAACAAACAAATCCCCACCTATTAGTTCTCAATTTGTGTTCTTGCCCAGAAGTTTTCAGACTACTGTTACAGGAAATTAATCTGTCTGAAAACAGATTAAACCAGTAACCTTATATTATTTTGTCTCCATTTGCCTTACTGCCTTGTGTATGACTTTTGGCTTCTCTTAAGGTTTATCTCTTTTCCTATGTAAGTAACAAGAGATGACTAAAGAGAACACGTAGTATCAAGCTAAGCCTTAGGAGAAAGTAGTATGATTTAAAAAAACTGCATATATTTGCAGAAGAGGTTGTAAGACCCAGAGTTACTTTAGTTTAATCTAAATGACTGCTGCTTGATATGCCTGCTGAGCAAAGCAGAGATACAATGCTACAATGGCTGAACAGGTTCTTCCTGACAGCAGAGCCAGGATAACTTTACAGTTTTAGCTTGTCCCAGTTGCAAGATGATAGGACTTTGTGTGGTAACTTATTAAGCTGCTGTAATATCTGCATATCTAAATCCCTGGCACATTCTTTAGTCCACAGGGATTTCATTGCCTCTGAGGTTGCTGCCAAAGGATGTGTTTTGCTAAACACGGGAGGTTTTGCTTAATAGTAAAGGAGCAAATTCAGTGAAACTGGGCTTTAAAATATCTGGTGTTAAATATTTGCTATAAGATGATATCTAAAGATAAGACTTGAAATCTGAAACGTTATATAAACACCTGCAAAGGCATGATACTTGCTGCAAAGGGAGGGAGGGGACAGTCAGCTAGAGTGTTTTCTGTGGAACTTAGTGAGTTTATAAACTGCACCTGTACACTCTTCTTCAATAAAAATGTAATTTTTATAGAACAGCTGTGGTTTGACAAAATTTTCCTCCTGGCTTTGAAATGGGTGAGATAATCACTGTTGTATACTGATGCTTGTAATTTTTGCAGCACCTTAGTCTTTGGGATTCTTTTAACAGAGCTGAACTTTCTAAGTTTTCTCTGGGGATACTTACTGTTTGCTCAATTTCTAGAATTTTCTTTTAATATGCATTTTATCTTTATTTTGCTTCTAGACATTACGAGCGCTATGAAGTATCTAAAACAATAGAGGATCGAGCTGGCCATCCTGTCATTGACAGGTAATAAGAAATTGAATCAATACACATTTGAAACATCTTTAGCAATAATCATTCTGGCAGGCTCATGTTTGGTTTCCTTGTCACTTCACAAAAATGTAAGTTCAGGCAGTTTTTCTGTCAACTCTTCGTTTTCTGCCTTCTTTTATCAGTTGTATTTATGACTGTTAAATTAAGACTCCTTAGAACTTTACTTGTTTGGGGGGTTTAATTTAAACTGGTTTTTTGTTTTTGTTTTTTTTTTTTTTTTTTCCTTCAGGATCTATTTTGAATATTTCCTTTAGGAACTATGTGTGTCTTTTTCTGTATGTGAACATAACGTTTCTTTTCGTTCCAATAGACATTATGAGCGTTATGAAGTTTCTAAAACCATTGAGGCACAGCCTGGCCAGTTGTTTGCTGACAGGTATGTCCAATACTGAATCTCAACACCAACTGTAACATCACCATTTCTTTGTTAGAAAACTTTTAAAATTCTAATAAACTTTAGTCATAGCAGCTAAATGGATATGTTGGCCTGCTGCTGTGTTTTGCAGTTTTTATGGCATGTTTTCATATTGAAAAAACAAATGGCCACACTTTTGTCAAATTATACACTGCGTTGTAAGCAACAGTTAGTCAGTGGGATTCTACGGGGAGAAACAAAACTGTGAGGAGGTAAATATGTGGGTAGTACTAAACTTACCTGGCTGGAAAACAATTTCAGATCTCTTGTGGTTGTGTCATAGCATGCTCTACAAACTAAGGTGCAGTCATCCCAATTCGGGTTGTGCAACTTGAGAGAGTAAACAAGAAGGGAAGTGAGAGGCAGCAGCAGGATATTTATCAAGGGGATAGTGCATGTTACTCCCGTAATTTACACAAGTTAATTTTAAGGTACAATCTCTTGCTTTACAAATTAAGCCTTTGTTTTGCATTGCATCTCAGTAGTTCTGAAAGGTGACTTCTGCTGTAGAATTAATCACTTCTTGTAGCTGAAGTGAGCATACCTCTCTTATATAACGAGGAACTCCAAAAATTACAAGGTACATTTAATGGGTCTGTTACTAATGGAATATCTAGATCTAACTTCAGAAGGAGCAAGCACTAAATAGTTACATCTTGGATATATGTGTGAGGAGGACACTGCTTTTTTCTTCACTACAAGCAGCTGTGAGAGTGTTGCATCTTCTTAAATAGATAATAAAACAGGTCCACACCATAGGACAGACAGTAAAAACTTAAGGAAGCAAGATGTGATGTAGTTTATGCATCATTTATCTCTACATAAAAGACAAGATTCTTTCAAAATGTGGTTGTGCAGCCAATGCTGTTATGTGTAAAAACATTAATGTAGCAGCTTTGAGTTGGGACCAAGCAAAGGATTTATTTTAAAATCCTTTCTTTGTGAGTTATTTTAAACTAAAAAATTGGCTGTACTACTTGAGACTAACAATACAGCAGAGGTGTTGCTGAGGCTTCTGGTCTGTACTGTCAGAAAACAAACTTTTTGGCTTTGTCTTCCTGTATATGGCCTTTGACAAATGCCATTTCTTGGCTAAAACTCATTAAAAATTATGCTGCTAGGTATAATCAGTGAACAGAAAATTTTTCCAAAAGCAATCTGCATGCAGGGTTTTGAGAGGTTGTTTTGCTTGCTGTTTAGTAACAGTGCTGAAGTATGATTTCAGTTTCTCATTAAGCCAAAGAAATTGTAAATCTGCTCTGAAAATTCTTGCTTCTTTGTCTGACTGCAGTCTTCACAAAGCTTCCACAGGGAAGAATTTGGTTTTTTAAATTGTTTTTTTGAAACAAGTACAATGATCAGTTCCTTATACCTGAAGCATTGACAACTTTCAGTGCAAAATTTTAACTTTTAATTGGTGGCTATCTATTGAGATCTAAATATTGACTTTTTTTCCATTTAGCATCCTCTTGGTCTTTAGTTATTTTTTGCCTCTTGTTTTAAGTATAGCATAAATGGTTGATGGGAGGAATAGTGAAAAAAAGAGGACTGGTTCTGTCATCTGCAATGATAAGAGCTGTGTCTGTAATGAGGTCTTATAATTAAGACAGATGTTTTTATATCCTTAGGAATAAGTCAAAGTCAACTACAGAACTGAATGAAGTCAATACAATCAGAAATGGTAAGTAATGTCTAATTTCCATTATATTTAATTTTTTTGGGAGGGAGGGAACTAAGAGGAAAAAAACGTGTACATACAGTCACTCTAAGAAAATTAATTTTTAGAGTATTTTTAATAGCTGCATTGTGAATTCATACTATGCCCCAATTTAATGAACTTTCAACAGCAAGAGGAAAATCATACAGTCAACATAAAAGCTGAGGACAAATATGATTAACTACCCATTTGAAGACAGTGATTACAAATGGCTCTTAGATGCCTAAATTTTAACATAAGATTTTTACATGAGATAAAATCAATCATGCAGTTTTATCATTGAAGATATGTATAGTTTTGTAAAAAAAAAAGCTGCACATACCAAGATGATGAACGTATTTAATACAACTTTTTGTCTTCGTAATTTCAGTTAGTGTGGTAATAATAGAGCAAGAAGTCAGCTCTTGATATGTCACAATGGCATATGTGTCCTGGACTCTAGTTCAGATATATGACTTTGGTTATATTAGAAGAATTATGTGCAAAGCAAACAAACCAATTTTATAAATATGTTACAGTCAAAAATGCCTGCGAGCTACTTTTATGTCTAAAACACAGTTTAAAAAAGTAGACACAAGTAATCAAAGAAAAGTAGATGTATTAAGGGATATATTGCAGATTAAAAATGTTGCTTTCATACATTAAAGCACTGTCATTGAAACTAAAGAGAAAGTAAACTTCCACAGTATTTTACAATGATAATCTATACCATTAAATCCAAGAGCTAATCTACCGTCAGAGCAGCATTTAAAAGGATTGAAATTTCAATTGAATGACTTACTGCTGAGTAATTTTCTTAATTGTTTTTTTACTATGAAGAATATGTACTGAATCTAGGAAATAAAAAATTGTTCCCTTCTGATATGTCAACACCTATTGGAGAAAGAATGCTTCTTTGTTTTCCCTTCCAAATTCTCAAAGACCATCTATACCATTAATTTCATTTCAACTGAGTAGTTAACACATAATCCAATTAACTGAAAGATTTACCTGTCCCCTTTGTATCTATATAAAACAATATAAAGCAGTGTTTTTAGTGCCTTGAAGAAAGAAAGAAAGAAATTCCTGTCAACAGAGACAACTTACAGAAGAAAAGAGTATGAACTTTTAAAGAGAAAGAATGTATCCTGTCATTTAACTATGCATTTTACAGATGTTTCAGTTTGTATTGGTGGAAGAGTCTAAATTATGGCTCTAAAAGAGGTGATACCCTTTTAAAAAGAGTACAAATGTCAATGCATATACACTTAGGAAGTGAAGGAGAATGTATTTAAATTAAGCATTATGTAAAAGGCTACGTTAATGGAAATAAAAAAATTTCAGTAATGCTGTATTGGTAAGTTTTACTCGGCTGTAAAAGGGAACTGGAATAACTTGTGCATGGAATGATGAACAATAGCTCTTGGAATTGTAGCCAGAGTGCTGACAGGACCATAACTGCTTCTGTGCCCTGTGGTGATGTTTGCACATGTTGCCTGCACAGGTACCCAGAGCAAGTATTCAGAGAGGTCCTGGAACACGGGTGAGTCGCAGAAGAAGTCTCAGAAGGAGCAAAACCTGTCTGCAGCAGAGCTGGAGAGACAGCAAATCCTTCAGGAAATGAGAAAGAAAACATCTCTACACACGGACAGCAGCTGGATTAGGCAGCGCAGTGCCAGTATACATAAGGAGCCCATTAGTCTGTACAGCAGTAGTATGAGGAGGTAGGAATCACATTAAAAATTAACTCTGTCTCTCATCATACATTGTGCTTTGGTTATTCTGAACTTTAGCCTGTATTACAGAGCCTAGAGACAAATTGAGTCTGTGAAATGCTGTAAGGCAGACAGCATAGCAGCACAGATAGAAGAAGGTATCTGTATTACAGCTGGGATTGAATGGGTTTTTTTGCAAGTAAGGAATGTGGATGTGACCTGTTAGTAACTCAGCTGCTTATTTCTTGGTTGGTACAGCAGCAATGGAAATCAATGGTGTGCCTTGTCATTGACAGATGCATTTAAGAATTTCAGCATGGCAACCTGTTTTGGAAATGAATTCTTGTGGTGAAGAAGTATGCCTTTTTCAACATAGAAATATGTAATAAAGTTGGGATAGTTTTTTTGCTTTATTTAATGTATGAGTGTTGGATTTGTCACTTAGGAAACAGCCAAGTTATCAGTCAGGAGAGTGTTTGATTATTGGGCCAACACCTTGTACCTGGGTGATGCTATCCAGTCTGGGTGGATTGTTATTTTTGATCTGGTATCCCTTGGAGAAAACATAAACAAAGCTGGTATCTGAGGTCTGTTTCTGCACTGTGGATTTTGATACAGCTCTCCCTGATAAGGCTGCAGTGAAGTGTTTTGCTTTTGCCTCGCCTTTTTTTTACCATGAGAACTATGCCTGGACACAAAGGATAATTTCCTACCCATACATTTTAAATTTGTGCAGGAAGAATATTGCTCAATATTCTCTCAAGGGTGATCAAACAAACATATTAATCCCAGAAAATATTAAAAATGCAAGATTAATGGCTTTCTCTTAAAAAAGTCAGGATATAGCTCTGTTGCTCCGTCCGTACTGCCATTTACATTTGAGGTGCTTGTATCTCTGTTGCAGAGGGGAGTCTTTGGACAATCTTGATTCTTCAGGAATGAGGTCATGGAGGCACCACTCACGGCTGAACCAGTCTGCATCCTCTTTATCTCTATCTTCTAGTCAAGATTCTAGCCGCCCGGTGTCCACCTCAAACCGAGCCTACATGTGCACCCCTTCCTCCAGCAAAGCACCTCCTGTGGCCACCTCTGCAAGAGCCCCCTCCACATCCCAGACAGCTCCCAGGGCTCAGTCTCCCCTCTCTGCTTCCCAGTCAGGGTCCCAGACACGCAGCAGGTGAGTGGCTGCCCTTCTTCTGGGAAGATAAAAATGTTGGACAGCACTGAAGGGCAGACTTTGTGTATATGCTGGACTTACAGCATATGTGTTATTCTTGCCCATAACATTGATTAACAAATACCTGGAGTTTTCTAGCTGGAGGAGACAGTGGAAGTATGGGCTGGTATTACCTCCCTCCTCCAGTCACTCAGAAAATTCCCCAGATTTGTCATCACTGCTTGACATTGGTTAAAAAAAGAAAGGAATTTGAATAATCAATCTGCAGTCTCCGAGCTGTGTGTTGGTTACCAAAATGATTAGCAAAAGCCTGTTCCAGATGGCATTTCTGACATTTATTTTCCTTGGTTTGTTTTAACAAAAGATTCCTGAAACCCACGCTTTATGACCCTCATCTTGGTCTCTCCTCCTCACTTCCTGGCATGTCGTCAATATCATCTTGAGGAGCACTCAGGAATGCTCATAACCCATGACCCTGGAGAATTACAGAGTAGGATGTTGATTTTAATCTAGGAGAAGAAAGCAAGAATTGCAACATATTTTGAAACAAAAATGGAATTCAACTGTGGTAGGGTAGAAAACTCTGCTGTTTTATGTACTCAAAACATTTTAAAAATACCTTGGGATAGTACTCCAGAGAATCATCCCACACAGACTTACATGTGTTATAAATAACAACAGTGAACACTACTTCACTAGCTCTTACACTCTCAGGCATTATTGATAAATTGACCGCATTTTTTTTTAAGCTAATCTTTTATATCCTTTATGATGTAAGAAAATTACCTTCTTAACCATATTTGCTAATTTGTTCTCACTTCCATTTGCTAACACTTTGGTAGATCTATGGAAACTGACCTTCATATGGTTTATGTTCAAAGAGTTAACATAATATTTTATGTCTAGGACTAGCCTTCTTTTATCTAACAAGGTGCAGATGGTGTGACTTGGAAATGGTGCTTGCTAAAACTTAGCCTTCTGCATAGTTCCCCACAACTAAGAAGGCAGGAACACAAAACCTTTTTTCTTACTCTCTGAACTTTACAGTATGCTTTTTATTTGTAAAAGCTATTTTATACAATGAGATATGTGCCAAGAATGTCACAGAATTTCTTAACTTGTTCCTATTTAAATTTGATGTAAATTATAACACTTCAGCTTTCCATGTCTTTCAGATCTACTCTAAATAATATTAATTTTCAGTATACTTTCTCCAAGCAGCCTAATAGCCCATTTTTTACCCATGTGTTTTTTTATTTTTAATCTCAAAAAGTATTTTATAACTCTTCTTTGTCTTTTAAACATTTTCAAGCTGGTTTTAAGGTTTTTCGTTCTATATTTAGGTCAGTCAGTGGGAAGAAAATCTGTTCATACTGTAATAACATTCTGGGCAAAGGAGCAGCCATGATCATTGAGTCTCTTGGTCTTTGTTATCATTTACATTGCTTTAAGGTGAGAGCTGGGAGTCACATCGTGAAGGAACAGGAACTAATCAGGAGCACGCATGGCTACTCAATGTTATGCTCACAGGGGTTCTTACTAATCACCTGCTTTGCCTTCTACTCTTGACAGCCTGGTGCATGCATATTTCCATGAGGCAGTCCCATTTGCAGGCATTTAGCACTCTACTCTAGAGGCGTTTCTTAAATTCCAGAGCTAACAAGTAGGACTTTGAAAAGCAAGATGAGCACATGAACTGTGAGATCGAAGATTTCCTTCTTCGAATAGGTGGCAAAATATCGGAAAATGCTGAACCACTTCTCCCAGAGAAAGCAGCTCCTCTAAAAAAAAAATCTCAACCTGGACCCTGGCAATTAAATCATTTAAGATGGCCCGTCCTTTCTAAGCTAACCTTAGCAGACTGTGTTCATGTGGTGTTTTCCAATTAAAGGCATGTTGGAAGAGTTCAAACTGGCAGGATAAAGTCCAGAAAAAAAGCAAAAGGTGTGTTTAATGCTACTCAGCCCTAGTCACCAGCTAAGTGTACTAGCTTATGCCCAGCACTGAGAACTAGACCTACTAACATGATTTCCCATCAGCTTGGGGCATTTGCAGAGCTGAAAGAATAAATATTTGCCTGCAAAAGACAGCAAAGCAGTCTCATTCCCTTGCCCTCGGACTAGATGTGGAATTAGACTGTGACTTGGAGATGCTGTTGGACCCTGCTTCTTCCCTGACTTCAAGAAAGATATTTCTGTGTGTAATTCAGAACAGTTGTCTTCCGTGCCCAGCTCAAGTGCATCACCTGGAGTATTACTAGGGATTGACTCCAAGCCCTTCCTGGTTCTGCCTCCCTGAGCAGGAGAGACAGCACTAATCCACAGTGATCAGTTGCCATACCCTTTTCTGCAGGACGTGTATTCTGTGTGAGACCATCCACCTGTAGCTCATAACCTACATAAGAAAATGCCAAGTTTCTGTTTTTCAAATTTCTGAAAATTAATGAGCTGTTTAAAAGACTGCCATTTACAAGATTCATTACTTGGTTAAGCAGGGAAAGTATCTGTCCTTCATAAATTCAGTAAGGGGAGTATTATGTTTTGGATTACATTCCTTCCAGATGTGGTCCATGTTCACAACAAGTACATGTTCAGGCTACCATAGCTAAATAGTTTAATGTTAGCATGGCAGTGGTCAAGCCCCTCATGTGTTTATGCAAGAAAAATTAAATCAGCCCCCTCTATCCAAATCAGAACTTGTTCCAGTGATGCAAGCCCAGGAAATTGGGAGTGCCTGAGTATTTTCTGCTTTGAGTGCCAAGGGACTGAGGACACCAGCAGCATGTAGTGCCACATGGAAATCTGCAAGTAGCACACCCAGGTGTTCTGTGCCAAAATTCCTGTTGCCATCTAGAGAACAAATTTTTCTTTGTGCCAAACCAGTTTTAGTTTTCAGAGAAACCAAAGTTCAAATTAGATTAAGTGACCTAATCTCTAAAAACCGTCTGCTTTATGTTTGCTTACTTGGTGTAGCATTTCTGGTCTGCTATTCATTGTCCAGTCGTCGCCTTAAAATACTTCCTCAGGGTTGGTTGCATTTTGATCTACTAATCGTTGTACATTTGCTTCTAGTGATTGTGGGGTTATGGTTCAGGCTTTGTTGAGCTTAATCTGAGCTGCTTTTGAACAGCATTTTTGTTTCTTAGTATTTTGGAAGGAGTTGCTAATTATTCCTGTGTGATACAGTGCGTTGCCTGTGGATGCGACCTTGGTGGATCCCGCTCTGGGGCTGAAGTCAGGATCCGAAACAACAAACTCTTCTGCAATGACTGCTATATCAGATTTAAAAGTAAGGCAATCCAACTGCAGTGTGCATGCCTGTATCTCCTCTCTGTGCTGTACAGCCTCAAGTGTTTGCACAGCTGAGCCACTTGATAGCTTTCATGTTTAGCTTTAAATTAGCAAATAGGTTCAGCAAGGTTTGATTGCCAGTTTCTGTCTTTTGTAGGGTAGTCATTCCTAATTTCTAACTCACTGGTAGCTGATTTTACCAAGTTGTTATTACGCAGTTTCAAGCAGACAGCATGGTACAGTCATCTTCCTTCCTTTATAGATCTAAGAAAGTGGTGTCAAGGAGCTGTCAGGTGCTAAACAGGCTTGTCTTGATAACAGAGAAGCCTTTTGAAAAAGTGTCTATATTTTCTTAAAAAGTAAACTGAAATATGTATTTATTCAGTCCTAATACATATCTGGAAAGCAATTAGTTTATCTTGTGCAGGTGGCACAAATGCTGGTTTCTTTTTGTGATGCTATTATTATTGGAATTATAGGTCTGTAATTGGTTATTCGTTTAGGTACAAGTTCAGGAGGAATTGATTTACTTACAGATCTTAATTAAAAGGTGCAGTATAATTTTTTTCCTTCTTATGGTTTGCAGAATTCTGATTTACTGGAGCATGATGTTAAGGCTTTGTGTAGTGGTTTTTAGGTCTTTTTTTCTGCTGTCATAGATGATGGTAGACAACTTCCTAATTTTGATAAGTGTCAGGAATTTTATATGGCTTTTTTAATGTAGCAAATGTGGAATTCTGTAGGATGATAAAAATCAGGGGAGGGAAATATTTTCTGAATTACTTCCTGGAAAAATGTCTGTGTTTCTTTATGAGCCCGGCACATTCTTCTCATGGTGGATTGGAAGGCAGTGAAGGGAACAGGATATTCATGCTACAGTGTTTGAGCAGGAACTGGGCAGCTGCTGGCTGTGGAACCTAGCTCAGGAAAAGAGAAGCTCTGCATCTGATGCCATTGCTGTTTGGAGGCTCTTTTTGACTTCCATGAAGAGAAGTCACAAAAATGATGATGTGGTACACGAGCTAAAACCAGAAAGCACAACACCTCGTGAGGGTAATAGTGCATTCACAGAGGCTGATGTGATCACTGAAAGGAGGAAGAGAATCACTCCCATCTGGAGGTGATCCAGGGCACTGGGTCATACCATGTCTAATTTAAAGTTTGGAGAATGTATCTCCTTGTTGATGACAAGACTACACTGAACTGTGTTCCTATTTGAAGCACCCAAATGTGTGAGAGACTCATTGTGGAGTGTGCTCACATTATTTTTTAATCTGTCTTTTCTTTTGGGGGGAAATATTGCTGGATGAGTTGGATAAGTAATTTTATTATGGATGAATTGCTATTTAATATCTCTTTGACATTACGTCACAGCAGTGCCTTTCAGAAGCAGAGCTGATCTGTGAGGAAATGTTTGTATTCCCTTCCCTTCAGACTGCATCTACCTGGGCCAGTGGGCACCTCAAAACATAATTCTATGAGATACAAGTAAAATCAGGAGTTGTAAGAACTTATAGGTACAGAACACAGTATTCAAATTAGTGATTAGTCATTGAAATCAGCTGTTTGAATAATACAAAACCCAGCTATGCAATTACTGCAGTGCAAATGTATTGGCAGCACAGCACTGCCCTGTGATGTGAATTCCTGTTTTTTGCAGTTGGCATTTGACATCAACCTGGCTAATTATTTGTTAATTTGGAATGTGAGCATGTTGGCTAAAAGGTTTGATAAACTGTAGGGTTATTAATACTCACTTTGCAATTTTATGTAATGTTATGTGATATTTTTGCACATTTTTGTGTTAATTCTGTGGTTTAAACTTGGAACGTTCTACTGTATTGACAAGTACCTACAAAGGTATGCAGAGAGAGTAAAAAAGTTCTTTATATTGTTGCAGTAATTTAGCAAATTTTGCATTATTGAAAGGTAAATTTAGAGAAACTATCACTCTGTCTCTGTGCTAATACTAAAAATAAAGTAAGTTAAAAATAATTCTTGATAATTTGGTAAAGTGCATGTTCTGTGGAATATGACTTGGCCTGAAATACTTGCAGTGCTATAATTGGATTCAACTCAAATTGTATTGTTCATTAAATTTGGATTGCTTGATTCCAAATGTATACATTAGTATGTTACCATTTTCAATAAGTCTTTGAAACTTTAAAATGTTTTTTGGCTATTAAGTGACTGTTTTAAACTTTAAAATGTTAATTGTTGACACAAAAGTTTTTCAGTAACTAGACTTTACTTACAGTTTCTTTTGTCTCTTCCTAACAGCTGGACAACCAACCTGCATGTGAAGCAAATGAAGATATGAAACCACTGTTGCAGATACAAGAAGAGGTGATTGCTGCTGATGTAGATCTATAAATATATATATTGTGTGTATGTGTGGTTTTTTTCTAAGAGCAACCCTTGCTTGTCTAGTCTTCATAGCAATACCTTGTATTCTTCATGTAACTATTTTTATTTATAAGAAAGTAATTGCAGTAAGGAAATAGCTGGGAAAAATGCTTTCACATTTTCAGCTTCAAGTACCGAGAGCACAAGAGAGAATAAGTATATTTTCAGTAATAACTTCAAAATATTTTTGAGGCTTATAATCAACTAGTTGACTTTCCAATGGTATATGAAGAGGGTATTTTGTTTCTAAGCTCTTGAAATGAGCATTAGAGAAATAGCTAATATAAATATATATTTGCAATTGCTGTCTTTATTTTTGACGTATACTGAAAGTGAATTCTCTAGGTTAATATGAAGCTGCATTTAAATGCACACAAATGTGTTTGCTTTCCATATGCTGGTTTCTAAAATTATGTGCTTTTTTGAAACCTAAATACAAAGAATAATCTCAGAATTTGCTCAGTGGTGTTGGCATAATATTCTGTGGAATCCATTTAAGAGAGAGAGTTTTCTTTTCCTGTTTGGAAATGTAACTATCACTCTTTCCTCTGCAAACTGAGTGGAGAATGGTTGTTGAATTACCATATATTTGTAAATAAAAAATTGGATGTTGCATTTATTAGAAGTTTTTGTCCTTTCTGTTCAGCTAAACATGTCTAAGGTAGTGTGTGGAAATATAAAATTGTTTGATTTTCATCTTGGGAAAAATATTTGTTCTGACAGGATTAAGTTGTTCACATAAATATATGCAAGAACAATAGTTCTTTCTTTTCTCTCTTCCTTTGTAGTCAAAGTCTTTGTACAGCTTTTTCATCAAGCTCTTCATGCTCTTTCCCTTGAGTATTCAGTACCAGTGGTGAGGCTATATGCCCATCCCTGAAAAAAATTGAAAGACATGGATGTTCCTCAAAATTTCTCTGCTATTGCTAGAAATAAAGTGCCAAAAATATTTTTGGGTTAGGTTCTGCTCCTCTTGAAAACACAGCTGGAATGTGCTCTATGTCTCAGTTTTACTGTTGTGGTAAGTAATGACATGATAGAACACAGATGACAGCACTGCAATGTGAAGCCCCTGCTTGTCAAGTACAGACTGTAGTCACACTGCCTGCTCACACAGCTCTCTGGAATCCTCTCTGCTGCTTGTGGAAGAAGCTTGTTTCCCTGAAAGCTATTCTGATTTAGGTACTGTGCAGATCTGGCTTTCTCTTAAGGGCACATACCTTGGTGAATATGGTGTGATGCCCCTCTACATGGTAGTTTTCAGACTTCATTTGTTGTAGACAGCATCTACAATAATGAACCAATGAGCCACTGTCCTCCTGGCCCCCAAATTCCAGATATCTACAGTCTCCACTACCAGCCCTGAAATACACTGAAAGACACTTTTTTTTTTGGTCACAAGTCAAAGTTTCTCAGCCTCTAATCAACAAATTGATCTTAGCCTGTCCACAACTCCCCCTTTCCCAGGACTGTGTTGTGCAGCAAAACTGTGAGAAAATTTAGGGATGGTGATGCTGTTTTTGCATCTTGAGCCTAGTCATGTTTCCCTGTCCATGGGAATCATTTGGGCATGGAAATTAGCTGGTGGTGAAAAATGGAAAGAAAGAAAATTTAGCAGCCTGTGGTCAGCAATGCTGCCTGACTCATGTCCCACAGCCTGCAGTGGTATGCTCTGAGCCTGGCTGGCTTATCCTACATGGTGCTAAGTACTTCCATGCAGGTTCCAATTTCATTTTCCCACAAAATGTCTGCAAAAAGGCTGGGTTATGTCATTAGCTTCCTTGTGTACAATTGGGTGGGATTTCAAATTTAGTGGGCCTCAAAGAGCTAAAACTGAAACTCTTGAAGAGTTGAAGCTGAGTTTCCACCCGTGATAAAATCCTGGTTTAAACAAGGCTCCTTCAAATCTGCATTTGTTAATTCACATTGGCAAATGTGAGTAACAAAAATTCCTTTGTCCCCTCCTTCCCCTGGAGGGAACAGGCAGAGGAACCCACCTAATGAATGTTATTTGCCTGTTTTGATCCTTGCTGAAGTATTTGTAGCATGTTTGGTTCTCAAGTTCAGCAAACCTGGTTATTGACACAAGATGGCAGTGTGGAAGTGCACCTTGCACATTAAAAAGCCCTTTCCATTATTGTAATCTTGTACTTAGGGTTTTCCTAAATGATGCTAAAATTATGATGTAAGAGAACTTTGTCTTAATCTTGGCCCTTTCTCCCCACCTGGCATCATGGAAATGTGATGTGCAACTGAATCTGAGACATCCGCTTGGGTTCTTTTTGTTTGTCTTTTTCCCCTATTTCATTAATTAGCTGCTGCTGAAAGCCCTACAAGGTAGGGATAGTGGTAAAGAGAACAATTAGCCAGATGATTTCTAGTGGAGGTTTTTGCTGTATTTTGTTGGATTATTTTTAAGGTAATGTTCAAGGAAGAAGAACCAATTGCTCTCCCTCAGTTCTTCAGCTGCAGAATTGCTGTTTAAAGTTACAGCCTTCAAATGCATGGGTGTACAGGAGAGCTGGAACTCAGCACTGCTGCTAAACTCTGAGTACATTTAGGGCAGTGTGCTCTGCTCAGTATTCCCAGGTGCAGGGTGCTTCTTGGGGTGTTGTTGTCTGGGACAGCTAGCCAGGGCTGGTCTGGATATGGTGCAAGCCTGGGAGATACTCCTGCAGCTGCCAGGGCAGGTTGTGCAGGATGCTGTGGTACTGTTGAGAGGGCAGCAGAGAGGTATGAACAAACAACTGAATGCACATCAGCCCCTTACAGCCAGGGGTGCAAAGCTGTGAGTCCATGGGCTGGTGGGAACATGTCCTCTGTTAGGGAAGGTGCTTGGCTGTCTAAGCTCCACTGACATCAACAGACATGCAGACTGTGGCTCACATATAGACACCTGCATTATTGTACACCTGTTTACTTAATGCTTATTTGGCTTTAAAAATTCCAGAATTATCTGAGAACTCCTGAAATCTCCCCTCTCTTTAGGCTTGCAGGCTGTCAGCTAACTAACTGCAGTGTATGTTTGAATGCAGCTTTGGAAGTGAGTGCTCTATGGGTAACAGCTCTGTGACTGGTCAAGGTTTAAATAGAGTGGCACTTCAAAAATATAAATGTTATGTCTAATACATAAGAACAAATCAGGCATCTTGGAGTACAATTCAAGGTACTGGATATGTTCTTAGTTTTTATGAAAGTTTATTTTAGAGTTTTTAGAACAGGAGATTTGTCAGAAATTTCAGCATGAATTACCTATGAGTTCACCTGTTCAGGCAGGCTGTCACACCACAGGCAATGCTGATCAGTGGCAGGATTTATACAGTAAAGCACATTTTTAGAACCTGATGTCTGAGTTTGGAGTTCACACTGACACCAGAAATGGTCAGAGCCAGTCTCGTTATTTTCAGTAAAATACTTTTCAGGTGAATCCCAAGGGAGGGTTCAAGTGATAAGTTCAACACTTCCCTTAGGTAAAAGCTGTTGTTGCATGGCCCAACCTTGTCACTTATGGAGGGGGAAAGTGTTTGAAATCTGACAATGTGAGCTCAGTGTGAAAAGTGGTATGCTTGCAGCAGTGTTTTAAATTCCAACCAATCATTTGTAATGGATTAGCAAAACCTGTGCCATGGCTGTAATGGAAGGCTTATTAGCAGCAGGCATAATTACACAAAAGAGCAGCTTCATGCTGGAAGCACTTTAGCATTTTCATTTTAGCTCTCCATGCTTCATGGTAGCTAGGGGCACCAACATAAAACAACATATGAGGACGATGTAAAGTGCTTCCTCTCAAAAGGGAAGTTCTAGGGTGAGCAGTGGGATATCAGTTTATTAAAACTGCAGAATTTTTTAAATTGGTTCAACCAACTTGAAACAAACTTGCCAGTTAAGTACCTGCTGTAGGCAGCAAACACTCCAGAGACATGCCTTTTTGTGCACTGGGAATTGCTGGGTTCTCCTTAACAGTTGGTATTGCATAAAGAACCAAAACACTTTTTAAAAATCATGTCCAAGTGTGTATGTACCTACAGTTTCTCTTTATTATTTGCAACAGAAGAAAGAAAAAGCTCAGGCCATCAAATGGGCAGCCCATGAACACAGCCCTGTGAGAGCAGGCCTGTGTCTGGCACAGTGTGCCCTCCTAAATGGCCTTCTGCTGGTACCTGGGCCAGAGCAAGCGTTTCTGATTCCCTGAACTGGAATTTGCTCTTGTCCTCAGGCACTTAACCACATGTGACATTTATTGCTGCTTCAACTGCATATGACCCTTCTGTGCTGGAAATCCACAGATTTCAGGGTCAGACCAGGCTACTGAAATATTTGGTCTGCCTGTATTGCTGCAAAGATCATAATCTCTCATCCAGCAATTCCCATATTGAACACAACGTTGAACACTGTTCACTGTGTGGATGGTGGTGTTCTTTGCTGGAAAGAAGCTCTGTGTAGATCTGAAGTATGCAAATAATGAAAAGTGTCAACATAAATTGTTCCAGTGGTTAATTAGTACTCTTAAAAGTGTTAATTTTATTCTTACTTATCTTAATGAGCTTTCTAGCTTATGATTGTATTTTTGTTTGTTTAAGTTAATTTAGAATTCTGGAGCTAGATTAATTCTCTTTGTTCTTTCTTAGATTGTACATATGTTCTTTTTTTGGATTTTGTTGGGTTTTTGGTTTGTTTTTTCTCCTCTTACCTGTACATAAAGCCTTATTGCTCACATTAAACACAAAATGCAAGATTAACTCCATGGGTAGATATTTTGGATTGAAAGGCATTCCCTTAGTGATCTGCAACACAAAACTTTCCCAGGAGAATTTTTATAACACAGGAGAAATAATCCTGAAGAGCATTAAAAAAAATCTGAGTCTGTAAAAGGATTTATTTGCATAAGGCAAATATTCAAATAAGAGCTAATGTCAATAATGGAATTTTGCGGCATAGCTTTTCTGGCATAATTATTAAGGTTTTGATTTGTCTTTGTTGGAATGACCATGCCCAAAGTCCTGTGTGATTTTGCTAAATTTTCCTGTCTTGGAGGAGCACCTGTAAGAGATTTCCATGCTGATGTGTCTTGACAGACAAGGGGACAAGATGACATTCCATTTCTATTTCTCAGCATGAAGTGTCAGTTGCAGAAAATACAATTAGTGCCTGCTATGTTTGGCAGATACTGATGTGAAAGGTCCGGCTTGTGGCCTTTCATCAGACTCTAGCCCTGCAAAGATAACAACTGCTGGCTCTTGATGCCCATGTAAACAAGATTCCTGCAGAGAAACACTAGTTATCATGTGATACTTGAAATAAAATTAGTTCCTGCCAAGGTAACTGTCATCTCTATGAGATATATGTGCTGCTTGCTATTAAAGCCAGGGGCTCTACCAGCATACTCCTGTCTGCATACATCAGAGGAAAATCCCAAGACAGTTTAGGAAAAGCCCCACTGCAATGGAGGAAGTTGGGGGGCAAGCAGCTTCAGCCAGGCACAGCTCCTGTGTGTGAATAAACCACAGCCATGGAGCACTGCAGAGTGGCAGTCACAAGTTGTGCTATTCTCAATACTCTGTGCAAAATGCATATTACTAATGTGCATGTGTTTCTATCAACAATTTCCATGCATACAAGTACTTCTGTGTCTCAACAAGTAAAAAAAAGTGACAGATCACTTCTTTGCTCTTTGCTATTGAAATAATTGGATGTTTTTGGCATTTTACTGGTGGAGTAAAAGTGTTCTTTGAAGCATTCTGTTGCCTGTGATAGTTCGTGGCATGTCTAGCACCTGCTAAGCTCAGTATTTTGTGTTACCCTCCCTCAGTACTGTGTCAACTCAGCCATAAAGGAGAGGTAATTCTGAACTAGGGGTTGCCTCTGTCAATGTACAAATATATTTAGGCTGCTCAGGCCTTCTGTGTTACACCAACCACCTGGTTTCACTACCACCTTACCCTTTCCAGTTCATCTGCTTCTTCTAGTGATATTGTGCTAAATGGAAAAAAAAAAAAAAAGGGGGCTTATAAATGCCAGTTTGGTACTGAAAATATGGGCAGACGGCAAAAAGGGAGGGATATATAGGCTGCACTATCCATTTAGCTTTATTACACTAATGGCCTTTTTGGTTACTCACTATAGCACTTCGTAGCTACATAGTGTTACCACCTAGCATATTTTTGGTATCCTATACACCAAATGTCCTATTAAATCCTATTTCTCTGTAACAGCTTTGACTTGAAGCCAAGAAAGCTTCCTATTCAGAAAAACTGTTTATATAATCTTTTAATCCTCATGTCTTTGCCAGATCATGAGTTGTTCATAAATCTGGATTGTGTAGAAAATGCCAACTGAAGGTGCTGACTTTGTTAAGCTTGTAAAACCAAAGTAAAAGGTGTAAACCCTTCACTTAGCACTAGAGAGCATTTGAATTATTCCCTTCAGTTTATCAAGGCTATGGTCTCTGAAATATGTCCATAAAAGTATCAAGAGATGTAGAATCCCAGAAGATACAGGGTTAATGTGTATGTCTCAAACAGCAGTAGCTGATGGCTGTGGAGCCAACCATGGATCATTAGTAATAACCTGCTGTGAGAAAGAACAAAATGTGGCTGGAGAAGGGACCCATGCAGAGGTAGTGCAGCACTTTCCAGGATAAAATCCTTGTCCTTGTTCCTGAAGATAAGCACCACACAGTACAGTGCAAGTGCAAGAACAAGAAGTGGGCATGGACTGTAGGGAGGGATCAAGATCACCAAAGAACCCTGAAGCCCTTGGCCCATTTCCAGAGGAAAGGGCTATGCATAATAAGAAATTTACATAGAAAGTGAGAAATCTCTCTTCAGGGCAGGGAAATCTATCTATAAGAAGCTACCCCCACAAAACCCAGGCAGCATCCCCAGGACCCTGGGCTGGACTCACACTGAAACCAAGACTGGTTCTCTCTCCTTCTTTCTTCCCTCTCTCTTCCTTATCTTACACCTCTATCCAAAACCCACCGCCATACGCCCACTTGGCATGGAAAATGGTATGTTAGTCCCTGACCTATTATATAAAAGGTCAGGGACTAACATACCATTTTCCATGCCAAGTGTGTAATTTACTAATAAAACTTCGAGTTTTTGCAGATGCTCTGATTTTTCCAGACCCTCTGATTTTTCCAGACCCTCTGATTTTAGTCATTCTTTTTGACCATGGGCATCTAGGAATCTTGGGTGTTCCATTCCCCACAAGGCTGGGACATTACAATAGACAAGGGCAAAAATGCTCTTTGGTCATCCCTTAAGAAGCATATATTTACACTCACGGATTGTTGAAATCAAAGTAATAATTTTTTTTTCTCCATCTGTCCTGCTTCACTGGGGTTTTTTTCCATGATAACAACAATGGTTACACTATTCAGCAAGTGCATTTATCTTCTGATCAGGCTCGATGCTGAGGCAGCAAACCAGGTGTGTTTGTAATCCTGTTGTCTTGCGTGTAGATTGACTGCAGCTCTGATTCCCACAGGGCCTGGCTGGTTTTATGCGGAGCACTCAATGACCATGAGCCTGGGAGTCGGCCGCTGCCTCTTACCTCCCATGGTGGAACAGGCTCTTTGCACCACCACTGCTGTTCTCCAGCGTGGGAAAAGGCCTCCCTGTGCAGCCCAGGGGTGTGTTCTGCTGTTCAGTAAACCCCAGCAGCTTGTGTGAAAGGAGAGCCTGCTCTGCTGGAGATTTATTTCACTGCTGTCCAGATAGAGCAGGAATGTGACTGAGATCAGCAAGGCCCATTAGTGAGGCTGTGAAGGGATAACCTTGGCTGAGCTGGATACAATAAAGACTTTGCTGCTGTAGAGCATTAGAAAGATTAGCAGAACTTTGCTGGTTTGTCTCAGCTGGGAATGGTGTGCATGGTGCAGGTTAAATTGCAACTACCTTGGCATTCTGGTCTATAAATTTTTGCATGGGTGCTGAAGAGGTCTTGTACAGGTATCACCAGGGGTTTTCTGGAAGTTTGAGAGACAAGCTGGAGATTCAAGGGAGTGATGAAAACAATGTGCTGTAATGCTGGGAAGATGTTCAGTGCTGGAGTATTTTGTTGGACTAGAAATTTTCTTTGTGATGTTCCTGAAGCCTCTGATTTCCAGCTAAGTAAATGGTAGTTTTTATAAACCTGGTAATTTTCTTTTCTTCTTAAAACAAAACAAACAAAAAAAAGACCAGAAGAAATAGTTTAAAAAAAAATTACTTCTGTTTCTTCAGCTAATAGAGTGAGAAGAGTCTTTGATTGACCCTGAGATTAGCTCACTTGTTTGGAGTAGGGCTAACAATATCAAGGTTCGGGTTCAATCCCTGTATGAGCCATGCTCTTAAGAGTTGGACTGGAAGATCCTTGTGGGTCCTTTAATCACAGAATATATTCTATGATAGATTACTTCACCAAAAGATGTTCTGAGGTTGAATTCTTTCTTAAATTATGAAATTGAATTTCAAGCTATCAGCTCATCCTGGACTCTTGAGTGATGGGTTTGTGATTCCACACAACTTTTAAAAAGAGGCTGCGAGTAGTATTTTCCAATTTTTCTAGTTGAGTGTTTGCAAAATGGATCTGTGCAGCTCTATTGATTAATTATTTTCCACATGAGGACTTAAGTTTGAATTTTCCACATGTATTTGTAGCACCCATAAGTTTCAGTGTTTAGCCTATCAACCTGTGAGCAGAATGCTTATAAGGATGATACATGTTTCAGTTTTGGTTTAGATCTAAGTTTGACCAAAATTTGAACTTTTTTGTCTTCAGCACTCAGTTTGTCTGTGTGGAAGATACTCATGGTATGGGAAGGTTGCACTGGAATACATCATCTCTGCCAGTCCTAAAAGGTTCAGTGAGTCAAACTTCTTTCCAGACTAATCCCTTTCTACTGAATTAAGTCAGATTAAAAGGAGCAGTGGTTTTTCTCTGCCCATATACTAAGTCCTGAACCTCTGAGACATGTTCCAACACTTGGAATGGGTAGAAAGTGGCCTTCATCTGCCAGCTTTTCAAAACAAGACTAGGCAAATAACAGCCAGTGCAAATAAATGCTGTACAAGTTCTGCTGTCCCAGTTCCTCTGGCATTGGAGTATGAACTTTCTTCATTCTGCCAGTATGGGATTGGCCCTGTGGGTTGCATTGGACAGAATTTGATGTGTTTGCCTAGTTACCTTCTGACTGGAACAGCACCCTTCTGTGCATTTTCTTCACTGCTGGCTATGGCCAAGAGGCTGGACACACCCTGTACTGTGGCCGTTGATTTTATCTTCTCCACGCTCACGTTCCAGCACTAAAGTCAAATTTTTGTATTCCTGACAAATTAAATGGGAAGAAAACTGATGTTCAGCCTCTGTCAGCCTTTCCTTCTAATGTCAGTAATTGATGGCAGGGTTTCACTTGCCAAGCAGCAAGCCTTGGGCTTGTTGTGACCATGCTGGAGAGGGAATGTGGCAGTCTCATCACTTTCCTACTCACTGTCAGGCTGGCTCAGTGATTATTTACTGCCAGTCATGCTGCTGGCAGAAGAAGTGATGTCTCTTTGGCAGCTAACCCACAAGTGACTTGATAGTTATCACTTCTTTCTATCTGCCCAGCTTCAGCAATGCTTTACAGATTCAGACTGGCGTCAGGTCTCTTTTCTTTGTTCTATGCTGAGGGGATCTCTTCCCCATTGATGTTATAATTAAGTAAAGTTGTAGGTTTTGTAAATCGCTGGCTTTAAATGCAAAGAATTGCTGTATTTTCCTGATTTCCACTAGCTGTGTGGTCTTCCACCATGCAAAGGAAGTTACTTATTTTCAGCAAAATCCACTTCCAGGGGGCATTTAGAGTAATTTAGGGTAAAGGAAGTACAAACATACATCTGTTTAAACTGAAAGTGGATAGATTTAGATAGAAGATGTTCTTTATTGTGAGGGCAGTGATGCACTGGAACAGGTTGCCCAGAGAAGCTGTGAATGCCCCAACATTGGAAGTGTTCAAGGCCAGACTGGATGAGTCCCTGAGCAGCCTGATCCAGTGGGTGGCATCCCTGCCCATGGCAGGGGAATTGGAGCCAAAGAGTCTTAAAATCCCTTCCAACCCAGACCATTCCATTATTCTATTAACTGCTTAGCAGGAGAGCTGTTCATCCCTTGTAGCCCATCTCCAAGAAGAGTAGAAATATGGGAAACTGTATGAAGGGTTACTTCCTGGTTTTGGGTGGTACTGTGGTTAGTGTGTTGGTTTCTGTGAGAGTGGGGTGTGATAGTATATGCTGACTGCAGGGATTTGAATGGCACAGATCACAGCAGGAAGGGGCTGCACCCACAGAAGTGAAAGGCAGCTTTCAATGTCACTGGCTGCAGTCATTAAAAAAATATTTTCCTAATCATACCTTGAGCTTTGCCTTTGGTCATTAAGGAAAATAAGAGACAATGATACAATGCAAATTCATGTTTTTGTGCTTTCTGACAGGTAAATTGTCCTGGTTCTTGCCAGGACAAAGTGAACTTTTGCAATAGCTAGGAGAGGGCAGGGCTACAACCTGGATGTTATTTGATACCACCTCACCTCCTTGCTTCAGACAGGGGAAAGGCACACTCTTCAAGAGAGAAGGGGTTTCTTCAAACAGGGAAAAAATGGCAGAGAGCCATTCAGTGTGGTTTATTGTTGGGGGCTTTCTGTGTAAATAGTTTGTTTTTCATATAACTTGAGAAATCAAGAAATTGCTAGAAATAGAAAGACAGGAAATGACACATAAAGATATTAAATAAAATTTTAAAAACCAAAAAGTTCTAAAATTAAGTGAAACCAATGAAAATATTTGGCTCAATTCAATGCACTGCCTTTCCCTTCCATTCCATTCCATTGGGTTCACTTCATTTCACTCTTCATTCATTCACAATTACATGGATTTTCTCACTAAGCTTTGACCTAGCGTGACGCTGTGGCTGAGGCCCCCTTCCCTATGCATGCTTCTAATGTGAAAGATGTTGTGGCCTTCCATGATCCTCTTGGCATACATATTCCAGCCACAGTGTGCCTGAAGCTCTAGGCTCTCTTGCCATCTCCAGCCTAACTGGAACCCAAATGGCATCTTGTCACTGGGGCTGATGAGCCCAGAGCCCATAGCCCATGGGTGGTCCGAATTTGAAAGATGTAGAAACAGCAATGTTGTGGCCTTGACATGCCTGTTCCAGCCCTGGTGTTCCTGGAGCTGTAGGCTCTTTCATTCCCTCAACCCTAAGCCTAGCCATAACCCTAACCCTGACTCCAATGGCAGCTGGGCACTGTGGCAGAGATCCTCCTTGCCATAGGTGGCACAGCTTAAAAAGTGTGCAGTTGGCAGTGTTGGCACCCTGCCCTGATGCCCTTGCACTGCCTTTTAGAGTGCCAGTGTCCCAGGAGCTGTAGGCTCTGCTGAACCCTGAGCAGAACCCCAAGGGCAGCTTGTGGCTGCTGCTGAGAGCCCCATCACCATGGCCGGCCTGGATTCAGTAAGTGTAGATTTTCTCCCAAGTTTCATATTTAAGCTCTCTGTTTTGCTTTGCATTCCTTCTGGCACTTGAGGCAATGCCTCAGGCTTTGCAGACACGTAGAATGATTAAAGAGTTAGAAATGCCTTTTAATTAATTTTTAATAATGTTTAGTTTATGGGAGGAAGGGGAGAATAAACATAGAGAGGCAGTACTAAGAAGGTGAAATCCTCGTTCTCCTCTCAGCTAGCTTCAGCTGTTGTTATGTTTTAGAATTTAAATTGCTTCAGCCTTTCTAGTTCTGTTAAGAGCTGGCTTTGATACTCAGCTTTTTTCTTGCATAAGTTCTTCCAAACTCATGCAAGTAGTCTTTCTCCTGTGTGTCCTGGTCTGATCCGAAACTCAGAACTCATGGCTAAGAAATCCCAGCCCAGAGTGCTCACAGAGTGTACTGGCCACTTTTGGAAATAGTTAATATTAAAATAATTTTACAAGACTGCATCAATTAACACAAACTGATATTTTATTTCTTTTTTTTTTGACACCCTTCTTCACCCTCAAAAATCTTGTCAGCCAGCATGAGTCTTCCCTGTTCAGGTTAAATTCATTAAAACCATTTCGTGAAAGGTCATGTTCTTTTCCACAAATATATTTAGTGAATGAGCTTAAAGGTTGTTCTTTAAAACTACAATACTTAATCACTATTTTATGCTGAGAAATGGTAGTGGAGTCAATGAACATTTCAGTGTTATACTCACTTAAGTGAACATACCAGTTTCTCTTTTATTTGCTACCAGTGTAATTGGAGTTTTGTTTTCCTTTTAGATTGGATTCACATAATCATCAATTGTATTTTCCTTGCATACACTTAGAATACTAATAAAGCGAAGGGGAGCAAACCAAGTCTTCTAAATGATATTCAAAATGCAAGTTGTAGCTCTTATGTGGTTGCTATAATATACATAGATATAGATGGACAGCCTCACAGATGCCATGTGAGGCTGTCCAACTGTCACATAATTTTTTGTTAATAATTCAAAATGCTCTGTGCATGTCTTAGTATGATTGCTTTTTCTGAGAGATGAGGAAGTGGAGAGTTGCTCTTTAGTAGGACTAGAATTAACTTCCTTTTCTTGATGGTTTCTGAGGCACATTAGTTTGGCTACAGCTACTGCTATGGGTAGGGTCTGCTGGTCCTTATAAAGGCATTTGTGCATTTTGCAGGTCTGAGGTTTGTCTGTTGTCATCACTCACAGGATTGACTGGATTGCCACTCTTGGAACTGGGACAGAGCCCTTCGCAGGCTGGATGCCTGGGATTTTGCCCACATATGGGATCCACTAGAAGAAAAAGGAAACTTTACAAGGCCCATTCCCTGTCCCTAGCTGGGTTAAGGACTGCAGCAATTCTCTTGATCTTTTCTGATCTATGTCTATGGCATGTTACATAAATTCAGCTCCTGACTAAATCTGGGTGTTAGATACCTATGCAATAGGTCTTTTTCACTTTTTTTTTCACTTTTTCTATCTAGTGGAGACCTATGTCATGTAGTCAGTTTTGTCACAGCTGGCCCTCCCTGTGGCAGTGTGCTGCCCTCTCTGTAATGCAGTTGACTTGAGTTTTCTATGACCACTCAGTCATAATTGCCCCTCATTACTGAGGCCACCTGAATACCCCTCCAAAATATGTGTAATTGTGCTCAGATTTAATCTTATCTTTTTCCAGATCATTTAATTCCTTACACCACCACAACAGTCTGAAAAGAAAAATTCTGTGGCATCCAAGAGTAGCCTCTTATTACAGTTCTTCCAGTCTTTCAGTTCATAGCACAGAAAGCCAATATGAGTTATTTTTTCAGATGTGATGGTAAGATACAATATTTAGAGTTTTACTAAAGCACTATACTGTATGAAGCCTACATTCCCTCTGCCTGCTTTCTAATGGTCACTTCTATCTCTGTGTACATCATATTTATTTTTTTCTTTTCAAAATGTACTTAAGTGGCAAATTACGTTGAGCTATAAGCCAATGAAGCCTATATATGTGCATAAATATACTCTTATATTTTTCCTGTGCCATATTAGTGAAAATCATCAGCTTGCTTCCTGACATATTTAAAAGTGGAGGGCAGTGACTGTTTCCTAATTTTAGGTAATTATCCTAATAATTCAAGTTTAATTATTTGCTGTATTAGATATAATTGACAATGAACATATATTAAAAATAAAAATACCTGTTCCTATATTTTATTATTTGCTTATTAAATTGGGCAGTTAAAATAATGAAGACTTTTTTTAGTCAGTCTGTGAGATTCATTCTTCAAGTATTTTGTCATGGAAACAATTGAAATGCTGTTTCCTAAAAAATTTACACTTGCCAAATTGTTGCATGTGCATCACAAAGAGAGAAATTGGGACTTAAGTATTAAAAACAACAAAGGTTTTCTGTTCCCTGTTGTCCCACATTAAAGGGCAGCAGCTTCTGCTTAAAATGAGCCTACTTTTTCTTTTCTTTTCTTCATGCACAATTAGAGGATCTAGTATAAAAACTGATGGATTGTTTTGTCAAAAAGGATCTGGTCTTTCATTAATTTCAACTCAGAGAGATTTTGGAAGGACACTCTTGATGATTTTCCAAAAGCTTCTTTTTCTTTAACAGTTTGACGTGAAACAGGAAATCAGCCCAAATGTTTCTATGCTATTCTATGAGTAGCATATTAAGCCATCCATGAGCATTTTGTCAAATTTTGCATTTTATATATGAATCCCTGCATGTCAATTTTTCACTTGCCTATTATTTGATGATGCATCTGATGTTCACTGAGATTCTTTTGTATTTCTTTGGAAGCAGCTGACCTACTCTTCCCTCTTCATCCTGACAGCTCTTGTAAAAACAACTCTATTGGGCAATAGGATGCTTTTTAAAAATTCTGCTGGTTGACTTTCAGGCAAAGTAAACATCTGTGCCACCCAGGTTTATCACAGAGCATCTCACTAAGTCTTGTGGAGGAGTTGCACCTGTGGAAAGAACAGAGGATTTGTTTACAGCGTGTAACCACCGTGCAGATAATGTATGGATTTTTTTCCCTCAGATGTTACCAGGCTTTCTTTTATCCTGCAGCTGTACTTAGGAAAAGATAACAATCATGCCTAGGTATGGACTCCTCCTGTAAATGGGAATAGTTCACCCATGTCAAAAACATCTTTGCTATGAGGGTGACAGAGAAAGGGAACAGATGGCCCAGAGAGGTTATGGAGTCTCCTTCTGTGGAAATATTCAGGAGCAGTCTGGACACAACTCTTGAGTAAAGTAGTCTAGTGGTCCCTCCTTGAGCAGGGAGTTGGGCTACGCTGGCTGGATCTTCACTGATCCTTTCCAGTCTTACCCATTCTGTGATTATGTGGGCTATCTGAAGAGCCCTTCTCAAAATACTCACTGCTTAAATGGCTCAATATTATTCTCAGTGGAGGAGTAGAGGCGAAACCCACATGGCAGCTTTCTGAAGGAGAAATGCATGACTCCAGTGAAATATTTGGTGAGCAAAGAAAGAATGCTATCAAGTGTCTCTACCCTAAATGTCCAGGTCAGGCTCTCTGCTGGCAGAAATATGACAGCTCTTTGGAAAGTCTGTTGCTGAAGACACTCCAGCAATCAGATGTCAGTGGGTTGCAGCTGTTGTGCACAGGTTCAGGTGTGCTGTGCTGAATGGACACAGAAAATGGGAGGCATAGAGGTCTTGTGTGTGTAGGAGGAAACCTCTCAGAGGGACCACAATGGATAAAACTGCAATTTCTTCATTTACCAAAGAAGAAGAAGAAAAAAAAGCTGCTAGTTTGTTTGCTGCCATCTGCATTTTTTTTTTTTTTTTGACTAATCTATCCACTAAACACAACTGCATTTTCACAGCATTTTTCCACCTGCAGTGTAGGCCCACATGCATCTTTGCTGTGCAAATCCAGACATTTCTGGATACAATACTACTGCCAACATCCCCTTGAAAAAGGTGGTTAACTGTGACAAAAAAAAGCTCTGCAAGCTCACAGTCATTTAGTTCAGCTAAGCTCTGTCCTATGCACTTGATGCTGCCTGGTTTTCTTCATATGAAGGTGGGTTGAGCAATAACTTGAAGAAGAATATTCTCTCATGA
This sequence comes from Ammospiza caudacuta, assembly GCF_027887145.1. Classification (NCBI taxonomy): domain Eukaryota; kingdom Metazoa; phylum Chordata; class Aves; order Passeriformes; family Passerellidae; genus Ammospiza; species Ammospiza caudacuta. The sequence goes on from NC_080594.1 coordinate 71,592,645, forward strand.
CTGATATCCCCCCAAAGAGTTCTCTGCTCACAAAGCCATTATCTTATTAGTAAGTAAACCACATCTTAGCTGATCACTCTCTTGATACAGTTTTGTGGTTTGTTGTGCAGTGATCCCAGAGTTTGATAATTCCTTTGTTGTCTCTTTTTTATTTAAAGGTTTTATTTAAAGTTTATTGCCATATAATTCTTTGTAGATCTTGCAAACAAGAAAACAAAATTTAGAGTGTGAAAATACATCTCAGGATAGCCGTAATAAAAAATATATAAAACTTTCATTTATGGTGTTCAAAATCTGTGAAGAGTTTCCCTCTTTTCCTGCATAAGGCAAAAAGAAAGGGAAAGGAAAAAAAAAAACAAATCAAGAGAGTTTATATAAGGGTCATAATTACTGCTTGTGCTGAAAATGTGTGCAATTCTGTCTAAAAAATTGGGCTGCTCGTGGCATTTAGGGATCTCTAACTCACATGGTGAAAAGCATCTACCTTATCCTGCATCCTTCTCCATTTCCATACCATTTGGTCAGTGTCTCCTTGCTGCCCCCACCTCTGTCTAGGTGTTAAGGACCGTGACATGCAAAGCTCCTGTTTGGCATGACTGAGGAAAGGTGTGGGTGAAAACAGGAGAGACAGCTTAAAGTCAGACACAGGCCCCGTGATGTGGTCTTGAGAAAAACCTAGACAGAATTCCTATGGGTGCAAAAAGGGCTGGATCTGTAAGTAGAGAAATGCCACCTGTTTTTTTTAGTCTGAAACAAAACCAAACCAAAACCAACAGAAAAGTACTAATTTTTAAAGCAATTTTCCAAAGGACTTTCAGTGAAACTACAGACAGGAGCATTTTGGGTCTACACTGGTGGTCAAAGAATGTGGAGAAGACAAATGCTATAAGGGTTTGTCTCAGAGGTGTGGTAGGAGGGAACCCACAGAGTCCTACCAACCCCTGGATTTTCTTTATCCAGCACAAGCCCTGTGATCACAGAGCCACTGAATATTCATGGTAGTTTCTGGGTCTTGCAATTTTTTTGAGGCCATGGCACTATTTTCCTTTAGAAAGGAACAACTGCTGAGAAAACAAACTTTCCCATAATTGAGAATTGTTGTCTGATGAGACAGGCTGCTGCCTATTGCTGTCTGACTCCTGTTGTATCCAGGGAAACTGCCTTTTCTCTTCTTTGTGGTACATAGCAAGGCAGTACAGTGATACTGGATGTTGACACTAATTTCTCCTTAATGACTGTGACTCCACTTTAAATTTTACCTGCCAGCCTACAAGAGGATTATTTTTCTCTATTACTCTTTCTTTGTGTCTTTTGCTGTTTGCTTTCTGATTTGTATGTATTTTTCTTCTTGAATCCATGGTTGGGTATGGTAGATGTCCTTGCCTTTTCCTATAGAAAAATCCAGAAAATCCTGGATAAGCTATGAGGATTTACAAATGTAAATCTGGGCAATGCTTAGCAGACAAAACCAAACAAACAGCATTTATGCTGATGCCATTTCTTTTGACATGGCTCTTACTCTTTCTCTGTGACATCAGTGCACCAAAACCCGTAATTTTTGCTTCAGAATGTGTTCAAAATAAATATTTTTACTGGGGGAAGTGTTCTACTTTCAATTCACACATCCTCTAGAATCAGTGAAATAGTAGTTGCTCCCCATTGACTCAGGAAATACCTTTGAAATCTGCTTTTTAATGCTTTCCTGTGAGTAGCAGGTTTCTTTGATTGTACTGTTTCTTTCTGTCAGGCTTTTGTTGGCCAACATCTGCTTAACATGGCAGAGATGTGGCAATCTCAAAACAGACACATTCCTGGGGATTCTATGAAAATGCCAAGTGGATGGAAAGGGCCCAAATCCGTGCCTGAGCTGAAAGCTTTAGATGGATTGAGATGGATCCAGGCTCAGGTGCCACATGCCTTGACTGGCTTGTGTTAAGTGTGGATCTCAACCACCCCAGTCTCTTTATGGAGATGTTGCAGGGCTGGTGGGTACCTAGAGGTGAGACACTGGAGAGGTTTTGGGGGCAGAAGGGCAGCGAGCAGAGGCACCCTGCTGCTGCTTACGGAAACTGCCATTTTTGAACAGACATGGAAATAGCTTTGCAGTGTGTATTGTAAGGTCTTGTCACATTGTTAATGCTTTGCTGCCCATTTTTTAGGGGTTTTTTTCTCCCCCATTGTTTTCCCCTGCCTTACACCCCAGTTCTTGTTTAAACCTGCAAACATTGTTTCTCCTTTCTACAGCTTAAACAGTCTTGAAGCCAGATGGGATAATGTGGAAAGCAAACTCCTTTCAAATGACCTTTGAAGGTGTGTCTGGACAGTATCAGTGGCTATAGCTGGCTAGTATCACTGCACAGCTGATGTCAAGCAGAGAGGACAGCAGCTGTATTTTATCATGGGTGTGAATACTTATTTAGACAGGTGTTCCAAATTTTGAGGTGACATTAACCTGTGTTAAAAGTACCTATATATATGTATAAAAAGTATGCTAACAAAGAGGACACATGATCTGTATGAACAGGGTCCAAAAGCAGGAAAAAAAAAAAGGAAAATATATAGAGGAGTTTTCTTAATGCCTGTCAATACTTTTTCTTATCTTCCTCACCAAAGTAACAAGCAGGTGGGTGTCATAAATACTAGCAATCAATAGTTGGGGCTCCAATTCTGTTGTTGCAATATATATATATCTTATACTGCTTGAACCAGTCCTGGCAATCTGAGGCACCTGCATGGACATTATAGATGTGAGGTGACTGACTGAGACAACTGGATTGCATCCCTACATCTGCTTGCTGAACTGCTCTTCTGCTGCCCTTGGCTACACAGATTTCCACTAATACCAAGTGTGGCCACATCTGCAGGTATCTACGTTGGAATTCGAATCTGGAGCTGATTCCTACTCTCAAATCCCATTTCTGCTATGTGCTTCTGCTGTTGCTGTGTATACCCATTCCCTGACATTAGTTCACTCATTTCCATCTCATTTTTCTTGCAACCATAGAATTTTCTTCCTGCTTTGTTATCCTGGAGATGTTCTATATAACATAGCTGCCTTAAGCCATTTCAGCTAAGATTAAAAAGTTATGCTACAGCAAACTGTCAGAGTGAGAATGAGGAGAATGAGCTTTTAATGACAAACATTAAAAACTCCCACAAGAATCTACAAGGCTTACTTGTGGGGACATGAGATAGTACTAAAGTATCAATGCTGGCTTTGGGATTAAAAAAATTTCTACTGTTTTTCTTACTTATGAAGAATGAAATTGAGACCTGGGCAGCACTTAGACCTGGTTTTTGTGTACATGCTATGAAATCCTGTCACCAGCAAAGTCAATGGGCATCTTACCACTTATTTTTAAAGAAAACATGACAGCACCCTACTGCTATGGCCTTTATGTATGATGTACTTCCTAGGAGGCCTTGTCTTTCCTAATTCTTCAAAAGGCTCTTCTGGAAGGAACTGCTTGTAACAAGGCCACCAGCAAGACAAAGAGCTGCCTTGCAAAGAAATCAAAGTACAGGGAGACTCCCAGCATCTGGAATCAAATACAATCAGCAAAAGTCATCTTCAGAAGGTTTAGCAGGTGAGACATTTAAAGGACACATGTAAAGATTGATTTGTTCAGTATTTTCACCCTTTTCCTTTTATCTCTGACACTTTTCTCTCTTGCATGGGGTGGAGGGAAAGAATAAATGACACATCTCTGTATGGGTAACACAGGGAAGTAAATGTTCATTATTAAAATTGTCAGGCTGACTTTTGGAAAATGACTAAACCCTGGGTGCCTCCATGCTTTTTTTGTTTGTTTGTTTGTTTTATATTGCTGCTTGGTGGGTGAGATAATTAAATAATTGCCTTTACAATCCAAGCACTGGAATATGTTACTTTCAGAGAAAAGCCCTTGTAAGTAAGCTAGACAAAGATCAAGGAGCCTAATGTCACTAGTTGCTTGTGAAAACACAAACCTTTACCCTTTAGAGAAAATGTCTGAAAACAATTGGTAGGAATGGAGACCAGTGGTCCTGGCATGTGAGGAGCCCGGTGCTTCCACCCCTTTTGCACTCGGTGTGGTTAGAAAGCAAAGGCAGAAGGGACGTGGTGTAGCTTTTTGGCTTTAGCAGCCGCTGTATGAAGCCTGTCCTGTCTCCACCTCCACAGGAGAGACAGAGATGCTGGGGAGCGCAGGGCAATGTCAGGGCAGCTGCTCCCTCTGCAGGAAAAGGCTGCAGGGAGCCGGTCCTCAGGGCTGGTGACAAACAGCGTGCGCAGAAACACGGGGGAACATGGGGGGACGCAGCACCTTGGGACAAGTGATTACATGACCGAAGGATATTTTACATGCAGGCAGTCCATGCAACTCACAATTTGCTGGAGTGAGATCTAAAGCCTCTGTGAGCAGCAAGTCTGTCTGGAGGAGCAGCAAGCGGAGACAGCTGTATTCAAAAATCACCCTAACATGGGTTATAGGGTGCTGCTCTGCTCCTTTCTGCTAGCCCAACCACACAGTCCCTGGAGTCTGCTGAATGGGATTTTATCTGTCTGGGAAAGATTCTCTTAGAGCATTTCGAGGGTTGACAGCTTTGGCTGTGAGTCAGGGTGATCTGTGTTTTGCTGAAATCAGGCATCTTGTCTGGCTGTTAATCTCTGAATGTGGTCTCATGCTTTCCACCCTGATCTGCTAAAAATAATTCAGAGTTGGCCCAGTCCAGCAATTTTCAATCAGTTGTTGGACATAACCATGTTTCTCTTTTTTATAGAGATTGTCTGGGCAGAAGTCTGTGTTTTTCATATTGTCTATGTAAAAATAATTAATGGGTGTTCTATGGTGCATTTAATACTAAAATTATATTTAATATGGATTTTTAATTTTACAGCATGAAACAAGAGCTCTGAATCTCCTCAGTTTTCTTAATAAACATTTTATGAACTTAGTGAATGTATCTCTAGAGTAGATACTGAAAGTTCAAACATTTAATGAACCAGGTTTTATAAAATCCCTAAATACATGTTTGCCAAATTTACTATTTAAGTACTGCATATACAACCTTCTGTACAAACCAAGATAGAAATGGGTTTTGTCTACAGATTTGCTTCCAATCTTCTGGTCTTGTCAGATATTAGGAATTTTTCCATATGATTTGGTGAACAGTAGCTGTTCTTCTAGATTCTGTTCTGTTCTATATTCTCCTATTGCTCATGAAAGTAGACTAAATAAATGCAATCATGTTTTTTGGCCTTGACTATATGAATCACTTTTTAAAAAAATACCCCAAGCCAGTACACACTATTGATCCCAAATGTTTGTCTATTAAAAAAGGATATTACAAAAATGATTATATGTCTTAATAATTTCTGATTATGACATACTGAATAATTGTACATATTAACTCACTGGTGGCTATTCAGAATTTTTTTTTTTTTTTCAGGAAAAAAAGGGAGCAATTTAACTGGCTTATCTAATCTTAAGCAGGAAGGGATGCTGAGAACTGATGTTTGGGATCTTGTGAAGGTATTCCCAACATTCACAGTAAGAATATTTTAGTTGCTCAGTTTAGGTTACAAGCTGAAATTCCCTGTAGAGCCATGGGAAGAGTTAACTCCAGAGAGTAATCTGAACCACTGAGATGACATATATTTTTGCCTCCCTCTTTAGATGCTTTCCAGATGCTTTTCTTCCTTCGCTGATTGAGGAGTCGGGAGTCTGCAGCTCAGCCTTTAAAATTAGATGATATCATGTCAGGAGACATTTCTGAGGGACAGTGGGCAGTTTCAGTATCACTCTACTCATGATTCACAAGGGCAGGCTGCTGCTGCTCCTTCTCCCCCTGAAAAAAGAAGTACAAATACAATAAGTTGTGTTTCAAAAGCTTTTAAAAGAATATATATGTATATAATTATGCATACATGGAATTATTTCTGCAGAAATATTAGACTGGAGGGCAAATGAGTACTAGCATTTTTGAGGTAATCCACAAATATGGAATTCTTTTCACAAACTATCCAGACTCCAACTTACAATGAAAGTGGGAAAAATGCCTTTTCTTCTTGGAGAGATTACTTTCAATACATACTTTAGGGAGATAAGAACTTGAGAAGCAGCTTTTCTGTTGCTGGTTCATTTCCCTCCTTGGTGCAGAGCACTGAAGAAGCCTCAAGCAACCCCAGCCTTAGCAAACCCAGCAGCTGAATGAGTGGCATCACTGCAAGTCACTGCTTTAGTGTTAGGGCACTGGAAATGGATGAAAAGCACAAAAGGATTTGCTCCATTTGTGCACACACAGAGGGCACTGCTTACAGTGCTGGGCTGGAGCACTTGTTCCTGCTTTTGGTTTTCCACTTCAGAGTACCCATCACCAGTGCTAAACACAATGATTTCAGCTGCTGCTTTGGCTGTAAAATCCTGAATATCTCTTTTGTCTCCTTCCCTATCTCTTTCTTGAGATTTCTCCTGTTGTGGTCTTAGGTACTGAGCTTTGAGATACAGCAAATGCACTGAGATTTCAGACTGCAGGAATCTGTGCACATTACTTTGCATAAGTTTTGAACCAGGTAATAGCTTATCTCTTTGGGGTGGGACTGAAGAAATTTCTGCTTTTTAATTGTTATTTACTGTTTTGTCATTATTAATCAAATTATCCAGACTCACTAATAATCTTTTACTGTTATTTGAGAATACCCTCTTAAATCTTCATGTATGGAGCAAGCAATTCCATATGGTGTATATGATTTATATTTAAATTCTATATTGGTTTATCAGCAAAAGGAACCTTCTCTGGCAAAACCAGGAGTTACCATGAAGTTCTTAGAAGGATATTAGAAATTAACTTTTTGTTTGTCTTTTCATGGATATATCCTAGAAAATTTTATAATTAATGAATAAGGTACTAATCATTGCTAAACACACATGAAATTGTATGCTGTAACATAGGAAAGCTTTTCATTGATTTGAGTAAGGCTGAAATCAACATCTCACTTCAGCAAGACTGAAGATATTAAACAGCTCTCTACTCTTCATGTTGTGGACAGCTTGTTTTCCTTACCTCCACTTTACTCATTTTAAGTACTAAGGTTTTTTTTGGGGTTTTTAAAATTTGTTTATTTGGGGTTTTTGGGTTTTCTTTGGTTGTTTTTTTAAATGTAAGTTTTATTTTCAGGCCCTGTGTCTGAGGAAGCTTAGGCTGCCACAGTGCTATGTTATTATTTGATAACTTAAATATGTTATTAAATAAAATATTTAAGCAAATATGTTATTTGATTAAAACCAATCTATTTCTGTGGATGTCTTAAAGCAAAACTGACCATACACTTCCCTTTTTTTCAAAGTCTAGATTCTGAGACTGAATTCTGAGGTAGTAAATCTGAGTTTAAAAGTTTCCTTTGAATCCTTGCCATAACCCACCTTATCCCATTTTCAACAAACTTGATTTTTGGAACTTCTCCTTGTTTAGGCACTGGCTGTCTATGGGAGAACTTTCTGACAGGTGATGGGGAATAATGGGATATCTCTGCTTTACTGTGAGTCTTCTTGAAAACAGCTTTGCAGCAGAAACAGTATCTTTTTTCTCTTCATGCTTTTTCAGGCTGATTTTAAGTCAGTCTGTCTCTGCATGTTTTTTGTCCAGCCTTGGTAACAGTGTGTTTATTTTCCTCAATCTTTTTGCTTTATTTGCAGTGGTGGTGTTTAAACTGTGTCTAGGGTGAGGGGGGACCCCCATGCAAGTTTTGCAAAGGAAACTAAGAAAAGCAGTGGGTTTAAATCTAGGCTGTGATTATCTGTCACTTCTTTGGAACCTTTTCACAATCAACATATGAAGAAAATTTCAAACCACTTCTCAGTGCCATACTCATATTGCATCCATCCTTTTTGCATGGGTAAGGATGACATAAGAAACTTCACAAGCAACTACATATGCTCTGAATTTTTCTGCACGGAGCTGGACTCTGATCCTCCTGTCCCAGATGGGCCGGCAGCAATTCATATCTGCCAAGCACTAGTGCCAAGTAACTGCCAGGGATTCATTTCTGCTGGATACAGATGTGGGGGAAATGGGTGGCACATCAACATGAAAACAGTTATCCTGATCCACCAGATCCTGCAGAGTATATATTGGCTTCTTATTACAGTGGAGTTTAGGACTTAAAGTGTATACTGGCACTTTTTTTTTTGAGGATCAGCTGCAAAACTAATGTAATCAATATTCAGCATTCTGAATCTCCATTGGATTGCTTTCAACATAATAAATTCACCACAGTTGCACTAACCCTAAGAACCTCTTCAGTATGTAAAATAATGCACGCTGGTGTTTGGTTTCGTATGGTTTTGTTTTGTAAATTATTTGAATGGTTTGGGTTTCTGATGTGTCCTTGGCTGAGAATTGAATACAGGATGATTTAAGCTGCTCTTGTAATGGATGCATTGTAATATCTGGGTTGTAATTCATGCCATTGACCATTCTGCATTACATAAAAACACAAAATAATGTGAAGGCTCAGAGCTGGGAGCTGAAGGTGTGTGAGAGAGTGTGTTCACAGGCTGCCAGACAACAGCCTTGTGCCAAGATGGTAGTTTCCTTCTCTGTTGGCTTCTCTATTGCTTTGCTTAATTTAAACATATTGGAGGTATTTTTCTTTTGCTCTGCGTGGGATTAAAAGGCAGGAGAGCCTGGAAAGGCAAAATTGTCATTGTGCACCTTTTTGTTTTGCAGAGCTCCAAAGCTCTTAAAAAAGCTGCTGTCAGAGCAGAGGAAGACTATTTTTTTAATATCTGTATATCTCAGCTGTCGTCATAACTATGGCAAATATCAGTACTTTGGCCTTGAGGTGACAAGGGAGCAAAGATTGAAAGGTATTTCAATGTATTAAAGATTGAAAGGTATTTCATGAAATTATTTCTTTTCACTAAGCTGGGCCCATGTAATGTTTTTTGGTTTGTTGGTTTGTTTGTTTTTTTGTTTTTTTTTTTTTGAGGATGAGCCACAATACCTAGAACAGCACTTCTCTAAATTAAAAGAAGGCTGCCACCAGAATAATTTCCTGCCTTTGTACTGCAAAACCTAGATTGATGAAGTACGTACTGCTTTTGAGTTATTTTGCTCAGTATATAGCCCTTGCATTTTTAAATTTGCTTTTGGTTCATTAGTATTGCATTTAAACCAGTAGATTGAATGAATTAGGTGCTAAGGCCTGTGAGCTCATTGAGGAATAACACTTTCACAGTACTTGCTATAATATATGATGTACTAGTCTACATTAAACTGTGAGCAGGAATGTGTTGAGGAGAGATTTGGAAAGCTTCAAAAGTTTTCTGCATTCGATTTTATGTCTACATTAATCCATTTGAAAGCTGTCTTCTTTTAAACTCAGTCTTAAAGCAGGGAAAGATTATGAAGTTTCACGCAATTTCAAAACTATTGCTGAAAAGAGCTTTATTTCATTTCCTTTCAGTGTTTGCATTGCAAAACATCACTGTCTCTTGAGAGGAAAAAAAGAGTACAAGTACCCAGTTACATATTCTGCTCCACTCTGCCTTTTGATCTCGTCTGCCTTTACCATTTTCAAAGTGCTCCAAGAGGCACACTTGAGACTGGGATCTCAGTTCTTCTAGCATTTAAAACAACTTTTCTGCATTTAAGTAATTTAGTATGTATAGACATAGCAGAACAGAGTTTATTCCTTTGTGTATCTGTTTCTTTTTGGGTTTTCTGTTAAATCGAGAGCTGACATGATGTGTCCAAGTTGCCTCACTAAGAAAAAAAAAAGAAGTGAATTGAAGTCAGGGGATTGAAGTGAATGACAGGTGAGCAAGATAACTCAGAAATAGCAGTTTAGGTGAGTGACAGGGGAAGATTAAAAGATATAACTGAAGGTAGCTGCCAGCAACCCATAGAATCTAGGACACAAGATGGTGCAGAATAAAGGAATTTTGGAGTAGAAATCAATTCAGACAAGGTGAGAGTGAAAGGGGATCTGCTATAGTATTTCAGTATTTTTTCCAATAGGAAAAAAAAAGCATTTTAATATTTGATGGTGTTATGGTTTGGGCCTGGCAAAGCCAGCGCCCCCATGAGTGGGGTGGAATGTGGTGGTTTGACCAGAAAGAAGGGGGAATTCTGGGATGTTGTGGTCAAACCAATGGGTGCTTGGATTTTGATATTGGCACCTGGGGTAGCCAGTGGGTTTTAGGACACACCTCCGAGAACACCCAGGGGTTAAAAGCAGAGCTTCGGGCCCGGGAGGCTGTCTTAGGACTTCGAGGGACGGAGGTCGGAGCTCTCCCCCATCCAGCCGCTGCTGCTGGGCTGAGAGGGGCAGCCATGCGGTAGGCCTGGGCCTGGACAGACGTGGGAGTAAGGAGGCCTTGGAGGATGGAAGGGTGGAGGAAGAGCCCCAAGAGACATCGGACAGCCTTTCCCCCCGCCCCCCCCCCCCCCCCCCCCCCCCCTTCCCCCAGAGACAGAGAGAGAGAGAGAGAGAGAGTGCAGCCTGTGTCGTTACCTTGAAATTCAGTAAATATGTGCTGGCAGCAGGCAGCCCGGCTGAGGAGATGGGGGGGGGTGCAGCCAGGAGTCCAGCCGCCTGGAGGAGTTTTTAACCCCTTTTGGACAATGAAAACCCTACAGAACATTAACCCTTCCTAGACGTGTGATAAGAGTGGAGGAGGACGAAGGAAATGAACGAGTGATGGAGGTCTGGACCAGAGAGAGTGAGAGATGTTGAAAGAAGGGAGAAGATGGAGTGGCATTTTATGCTGGACTCTTTCGTGTAGCCATGGACAGAGCTATGTTTCTGTGAGATACAGAGACTGAGTCCAGGGGGAGAAATGTCCCAGTGCCAAAGAAGATTCAGTGTGGGTACCCCTCGGCCCCAGGGTGTATATAAAATATGGGGGGGATAGATGTCCCAAAGGTGAGAAGGTGAGATACTGTGCTTTTCTGGAACTGGACAAAGCATCCTTAAAAAGACAACCCTGGAAGCAGCCCTGATCCCTGTTCGGTGGTGAGAGCACCGGAACAAGGACGGAAGAGGCCACCACGACACACGGAAGGACTCCCTCTCCTCTTGAGGAGTTGAAAGTTTGAGCAATCTAAAGGGTGGTGTTTGACCTAGAATTGGTGATTTTGGAGGATGTATTGTATTGGGAATTTAGGGGGGAGGAGGGGGAGAGTGTTTTTTTGTGAGGTTTTCATTTTCCTCGTGTTTTTTTTTCTTTTTTTTTTCTTTCTTTCTTTCTTTCTTTCTTTCTTTCTTTCTTCTTTTGTGTGTAGTTTAGTAATTGTTTGTGTGTAGCTTAGTTAATAAAATTTTCTTTATGTTTAAGTTTGGAGCCTGCTTTGCTTATTCCTGGTCACATGTCACAGCAGACACCGGGGAGAAGGTGTACTCATGGGGGCTCTCTGGCTTTGCCAGGCCCAGACCATAACAGATGGGGAAAGAGAGGAGAGGAGAGGAGAAGAAGGCTTCTCTCTGACAAACAAACAAGAAAAGTGAGAAGGAAGGAAAGCGAAGTCTTTGCAATAGAAAGGAGAGTTCAAAGGGTTAAATGTTTTTTTCAAAATAAAATAGAATTATAGTTGGTATCTTTTGAGGAGGCAGGATTAGGTATAGTTCAGTGGCAGAGGCCTTGGGGGCAACCCAGAGCTGATTTTTGACTACCTTTGGTGGTGTACTGAGCAGAATTCATAAAGCCTCCTTCTTCCTCTGTTTTCATTGACCAGTCTGGGTGTTTCATGAATCCAAATGTAAGATTATACATATACTTTATATATATACTTCGGGTAATACACTTGGGAAGGCAACATGTTCCACTAACACAAGTGTAAGAATTGTAAAAAAAAAAAAAAAAAAAAGGTGCAAACCAAGAACAGGTGACAGATTTGAGGGAGAACCCTATCATCCAGCCCTGCTCCTTCCTTCCTTTCTGCCTAGGCCTGACAGCAAATTCTAGTTAGAAACTGAATTAACACTTCTTGGAAGCTGTTGTTAGAAGGTAGAGTTGATGGGCTGCTTATTGGCAGTCTCATTTAGGCAATTTTCTCAACACGCATCTGGGCACAGCCTTTGGAGAGCCCACACTGGAGCAGGGTAATCCTGAAGGACTGCCACTCATGGAGAGGACCCATGTCTGTGCAGCTTTAAAGGACTGGATCACATGGAAGGGACTCCATCCTGGAGTAGGGGAAAAGTGTGAGGAGGAAGGAGCTGCAGAGAGGAGATATTATGGACTGATTACAAACCTCACCCTCCTTCCTCCTGCCCTGTCTGGAGGGGTGGAGGAGGTAGAGATATTGGAATGAATAAATAAAGTTTAGCTTGGGAAAACAGGGGAGCAAGGGTGAGGTGCTGTTTTACTTTTGTCTCTATTTCTCACCATCCAACTCTATATTAATTGGTAATGAATGAAATTAATCTTTGAGTCTGTTTTGGTCATGATGGTATTTGATAAGGGATCTTCCTGTCTTTATCTCAGCCCATGGGCTTTTCTATCTCATTTTCTTCTCCATCCTGTTGGGGAGGGGGAGTGAGAGGGCAACTGGAGGTGTGCCTGGCAGGTGCCCAAGATTCACCCACCACAGCTACATTGCCTGCGAATGTTGTGAGCCAAGAGAAGACACGGGGTCAGATCCTTACCTGATGAGACTTGGCAGAAGTTGCTGGATTTCAAGAGTGATTCTGCTGACAGAGATCTCAACCTGTGATTTTTAAGTCTCACACACAATGCAAACAGTGATATTTAGTTGTTTGGAACAAGCTACATGTAAAAGTACTCAGATGAAGTCTGGGGTGTTTTGGTGGTTTTTTGCTCTTGAAGAAGTAGAGTTGTAGTGGAAAGCTAGGCCTGGTTTTGTTTGCACAGCAACAATCTCAGGTCTTCCCTGTGGCCTCTCCCCTGTGATTATTAATTCCCTGAACCATTCTTCTGACTAAAACTTAATACTATTCTGGAATTTTCTCTTTTCTGTTTGAACTTAGAATCAACATAGTAGGATACTACTTTTCAAAATGAAGTACAAACACAAAAGTGAGGAGAGATAATTTTTTTTATTGTTCAGCAAGAATATTTCTGCCTCCCACCTGCCTTCTTTCAGCTTCTCTATGCATTTTTTTCCCCTGGAGATTTATGGCACCATAAATAGTAACCTTTTGTTAGCTGGCATTGTAATGTTATTGCTAGATTTCTTTAGTTGCTGGGTTTCTGGGTTTCTGTAGGTGTTGGACAAGTTAATGGCTATTTTTTTCCAGTAGGAAGCTCTGTAAACTTGAAAGGAGACATATAGTATAAAAGGAGGGGAAAACAGGCCAGTCAAATGCAGAATGCATGCTAGCTACCCCTCAGCCATTTTAGAAGATTGCTGCAGAAAAGAGCAGCAGCATTAACTAAAAATCACCCTCTCCTTCTCTGCAGTCACCAACCTCATGTGTTGCTTTTGAGAGCTGTGCAGGCTCAAGGGTGGATTTGCATGAGCGGCAATTGCATTTTGAATGGGGAAAGCTGCATTTCTTAGTTCATGTCTGGAACTTGTACCACCAGATAAACCTCCTCTACACACATGTGAGCAGGTGGTGTGAAATCCAGGTTCGCTGAAAACTGAGCTTCAGTCATCAATTAGCTTCTGAAATTTCTGACCAGTGCCTTTCTGATCTTCTTTGTGATGAGAACATTAACTTTGATAAGTGAAGTGCTGACACTTTTTTTGATACTGAGGGGATAAAAAAGGATCATGGCAGGATTATAATCAGAGGTGGAACATCGCACGACAATGATAAGAGATATACAGATCTCAGCTGTGTCCTCAACTTAATAAGAATCACAGAAATGCCTCCAGGAGAGTACATGGTCCAAGTAATAGAAATGGATCTGGTCTATTAAATACAGCACAATGTATGTGCTTTTAGCTTTTGAGGACTTTATATTTCCCCAACAGCATTTTAATGTTTCCATCTGTTAAGGCTCTCTCTAGCTGTATGGATGTTACCCCCAAACTATTGGTTTCACAGTCAAGAAAAGCTAAAAAATGTAACTGGATCCTACTAAAAAGTGGGTTGAGGTAGGGTTTGACTTAGCTACTCAGACGAAATGTTTTCAACTCATTGGAATGGGAATTTCTTAATTTGTGGTTGCAGCCTAATGGTGATAGGGGTTGTAAATATTACAGTGTATTTCTGGAGTAACCCAGTGGGACCACTGACCGAATACTGAACTTTTAAATTGTGGAAATACCTTTTGAAAAGTATAAGTAATGCAAATCTATGCAAATTAGAGTGAAAGTTTAGCCCAAGATGTAAGAATTCCTTTACAACCTTTTGGTTAATTGATTGGATTATCCTCTCAGTTACACTGCAGTAACTCAAGTTTCCCTTCAGTAACTTAAAGCGGGTGTTTGTCTCTGACGTGGTTGGACCTCCTGTGTGAACAACAGACTCAGACCTTGAGTCCTTGATTTTACTAATCAATCCAAGCCCCAACTCTAATTTAACCATGTGAAGCAAAACCAAATCCACCAGAGATAACTCTAGATAATGCTCAGACTTTTCTTTTTGTTGTTTTTGCTGAAGAGATGAAAGAGCTCCATGAATTTCTTTAATGAACAATAGGAGATTGTTTCAATAAATGCAAGTCCTAAGTAACTGAACTCAATCAGGGCCTCTTTATAGCAGACTTTTCTTATAAATATACAGTCTACATACAGTGCACTCAAAATATGCTAGCTCAGGGAGAGCCTTAGATTCACATTACAATATCATAAGACAGGAACACACAATTCAGAAATTACCACAATAGACATAGGTAGTAATTAAAACCTCTAAGCAAACACAATTTAAAAAAAAAAAATTATTCACTCTGTGTGATTATCTGACTGCTATTAAAAGTAAGCTTGAATCTATTTGTCTATTCAGGCTTTGCAAACTCACCCCATTGCTATGTTTTTGTCACCATGAAATTTACCTGATGGTCTTTGGTGGTTGACCTTGGCTAGACTCCAGGTGCCCATTTAGCCACTCTATCACTCCCTCAGCAGAACAGGGTGGGGAGATTATAAGATGGAAAAAACCTTCTAGGTCGAGATAAAGGCAGTTTGCTAACACAAAAGTGAAGGTCATGCTCTCAGAAACAAAGGAAAAACTCCAGAGGTTTTATTCCCTACTTCCCTTCAGCTCCAGCACACTTTGCAGTTGCTCCAAAAGATGAATGTAATTGGTATCAAATGTTGGCCTTTCCTTCTCCTTTCTTTTAGCTTTTGCATCTGAGCTGACACCATGTGGTGTGAAATACCCCTTTGGCCAGTGTGGGTCGCCTGTCCTGGCTGTGTCCCTCACAGGGCTTTGCCCGCCCCTCTCCTGCTGCCGAGGGTGAGATGTGAGACAGGGCAGGGATGCAGGGCCAGCGCTGCTCAGCAGTGGCCACAGCACTGGGGTGTCACAGCCCCTTTCCAGCTACCAGTGCCAAGCTCAGCAGTGGGAGGGCTGCTCTGGGGAAGCGAGCCCCATCTCTGCCAGACTCAGTGCAACCTTATTGATATTCCAGCTGGGAAAAACATATAGAGAGGAGATTCATGCAGAAGTACCTCCTTCCAGAAGAATTTTTCTAGGTTTCTCAAGCTTAGCAACCAAGGTCATGTTTATAACCTTAGCACCAGGGCCATGTTAATACCAGTGTTGTGGTAGTCCTGTGACTGACTGTATCTTGATTGAAGCAAATGAAAGATTTCTGTGGTTATAGTTCCAAAATGGCTATTCTTACCATGTGTCATTCTTACCATTCTGTCATATACCAGACATATATTCTCAATTTAATAGGACCTGAAATCATAGTACTATTTCTTCATAACAAGATATCTGTCAAAATTACATCACTCACTGCAAAAAGGTTTTCCTCTGGCTTCAAGAAAAACATAAGATACAATGCCTAGAAAAGAATTATGCATAATTAAAGGGGGAGAACAACAGGTATCCAGTCCTCTGGGAGGATCTTTCTGCCTCTCAGATGATACTCAATATTTTTCCATTCCAAGTAAATATTAAGATATTAATATATATTAATATTAAAATATGACTGGCAGTGCCAGGTGCTATCCAAATAAGTGTGAAAACATAGTTCGTACTCACACACGTTTAGAGACAAGCTGCGAAAAAACCTGGAGTGGGAAGGTGTCAAAGCTTTGGTTTTGTGACACTGAGAACTACAGGAAGATTTACCAGCCAGAGGCAGCAATGAAGCATGGCTAAATTAACAAACAGATGCATCCCCAGGTCACTTCAGTCAGGGGTGAGAAAGCATCCAGGGAACAGGTTTCTGGGCAGGTCCAACAGCCTCCTGCTGCCCTCTTTGCCTGCTCTGGGGTTGCCCAATGGGCAGGATTAGTAGCCACTGAAGACTAAAAGGAACCCTGTTAATGCAGAGCCACCTCACAATGGGGGACAACAGAACCAGGCACTGGGCCCTGAGGTGGATTGACTTTTTGAAGGATCCTGCCCCAAACCATTTAGCAGCAACATTTTGGGTTTAAGTGGCCCTCAGCAGCTTAAGGGTAGCTAAGAAATAAGCGCATGTGTGTTTAAATAAATGCATGTGTGCATCTATGTCTTTAAAATAACTTTCTTCAACTCTTCTTCAACTTCTGTACTTTGTCAGTGTAAAAAAATCTGCAAGTTTAGGAGCTTTTTGTCATGAACAAGACAAGTTGTATTCTTCCCCTGAGCTTTCCTCCAAAATTATCTTGTGCAAGTATGTAAAAAAAATAGTTTTTGCTAGGATGCCAGAAACCATTCAGTTAGGGCTCCAATACAGATCCAACTATTTCACCTGCTCTTGTTCCTGTTTGTATTCATTTGAAGGATTGAAATCATATTAATCACCCAGAGCACATAGGGGTTAAATCCTGCTTTATTTATTGAAAGAGTCATGTGAAATAGACATACTTGAAGATGCAGAGGATTCTGGCGTATATTTAATGTACTCATCATATATAATTAAGGTAAAGGTATTCTTTTCCTTCTGCTTTTTAACTCATAAGACATCTCTGGCCTGTATTGCCAACATTTAAGCTGGTTTTGGGGCAAAATTTTTGCCCTCTCCATAAATTCCCAATTAGCACAGGTTTTTGTGTTAAAAATCCACAGAACTTTACATAACTTAAAGGACTCCTCTTGCTCTGTAGGCCCTAGTGAGATCGTGCTGGGATTGAATCCTTTGATAAACATTTCCTTTTCAGGCAGGGCTTCATAGCCCTGGGTGCAGAAATCTCAAAACTGGACACCCAGCTGTGAGTTACACATCCTGCCAGCTCCTTTTAATTTCTGTAGAGTGGAACAGATTTTTTAAGAGGGCAATTTGTAAGATCTCTCTTATATATTCCCCGAAGACATTGTATGTCATCCTAATAAAGATATCACAGGGCATTTGGAAGAAGCCTTGCTTTTCTCCATAAACTACAGAGACAGATGATTTATGAACTATTGTTTGCTCTTTCTTCAGGCATTTGAAAGTGAAAAAAAATCTCTGTCAACAGGTATGGACACTTGCAAATTTTGTTTAATTTAACCCATTGTGTAAGGTACAGTGTAAAATAAGTATTCAGGGGCTGAACGGTAGCTATTCCTTGCAGGAATCTTCATCCATAATCTCACAAAAACAAACCTGTACCCAAACCTTCCATTTAAAGCAAGGCATTATTTTTTTAACTTAACTGGTAGCATTTTTGCTGGTAAAGAAACAAGAGCAATTGGATGATGGTCGTTCTCCTACCCATTTTTTCCCCCAGATATGAGTACAGAGTAAGTTCAGAGAGGATGCAAATGCAGTAATATGTATCTCTACTGTCGTGCTGGAACTTACACATTCTCCTGGGAGTCCTTTATTAAAACTCTTTTAATAGATTGAAGAAATTAATTTCCATACATCTTGTAGAACTCAGCATTTATTCCAGGCCAGACATGACCTGTGATTCATAAAAATACTTCTGCAAAACAGCTTTTATTCTTTGGGACAGAATCAGTTTGCCACAGGAACGACAGTAGAAATACACCAACAGCAAGGACTTTCAATAGTTAATTGTATGCATTAACTATTATAACATAGCTCTGTCTTTAAGTAATAACTGAAATTGTGTTGCTCATTCAAATATTGTTAATGTGCTCTCATTAGCCATGTAGCTGCAGTGCATTTTCTTTCATTGGTGGGTGACGTCGAGAATGTGCTTCATTAGCCGGAAAAATTGTTGACAGCTGTAGAATCTGTGGAAGAATACAAATATGCATCGATCAAATTCAGATTCACAGGCTTGAATAGCATGCCAATAAAAATAGCCCATGCTGAGGAATTAAAATGAGACTGAAAGAAATTCTAAAGTAAGAGTGAGATTATCAAATGAGTTTTGCCTGTTCTAGTTTTCCTTGCAGTGTGTGCACAAAAAAATAATTGGTAAATTACAAAAGAAGATTTTTTTCCAAATTAATATTCAAAGATTCCTTTTAGTAAGATGCAGCATTGTGGAGCTTACTCATGGGTGAAGAACTAAATAAAGAGAAGAAGCGTAAGCAATGCAATTTTCTTTTTTGATGAGATTTGAACAACATGAAGATATTTCCCATCTTTCACTATTTTGAACTCTGCTTGTTTCCATGAGATCCTCTATTTATGAAACCAAAATGAGCAGGTGAGAGAAACTGGGAAGTTTTCCACTGCAGTTCCAGATGTCTCACCAAGATATAGATACTGTGGCATGGATTTCTTGAAGACAATTTTCAAATTAGGGTTGGGGATCCTAGAAATTTTAAGTTGGGATTTTTCTGCATTTAAGTTCGTGAGTGTTTATGGAAGTTTGCTGTACATGTGTACTGCAGAGAGAAAACTGCTTTATTATGAGCTGTCACAGTATTAGCTGACACTTCTTTACAACCTCATTTATTGCCAATGCCACAGAAGTTTATTGTGTTCTTTGGGTCAATGACATGTACAGAAGTTCTAAAGGTGCAATATATGATACTATAGATGGAAAAAATAGCTGTTTAATATTTACTGTAAGATTTTTTCTGTTGACATGCAGGCTGGCAAGAGGGGGTGTTCAGGAAAAGAAAGTGAACATTTTTTGAGAAATATTCAGCTAACATTAGAGAAAACTCTTGTGAATCCTCAAAATATCACAAAAAGAAAAGATGCAGCTGAAGTTGTGTCGAGAGACGGAGCTTCATTTTCTTACATAATTCTGTGTGTGAATGCATAAAGAAAATAAGTAAAGAAAATTATTCAAAACAGATGAAATCATCAGAGATTATCTTGGAAATGGTAGGAGAAGTACTACAATCGTACATGCATAGAAGTTCTAAAAGCTGCCCTCTAGTCCTTTGACAGGTGGGGACAAAATATCACCCTATCCTATTTATTTAGTGTCTTTGTAGTGCCTCTACTTGCCTCCAGGTGTTCCCTACTGAGGTCTGTTATTCCTGAGCAGACACCAACCCTCAGTGCAGTCACAGCGAATACATGCATAAAAAAGATAAACAGATGGGTGGTTATTTGAAAACATATGCTCTATTTTCCCTGATAATGGCAGCTTTGCTGTTCTGGCATGCTGCAGAGGGCACAATGGTGCACGTCCTCTGTAGACCTGCCTCACTCCAAGCTGAGCACTCAGCAGGCCAGTTTCTCCCAGAAATCTCAGGAGGGATTTAAGCTGTCCTGGGATAGTGAAGCTGTTACTTAACAGGGGCAGCACAGTCTCCTGGTCTTCTCCTACTCTGGCTGTGCACTGTGTGTTTGGCTCCCACCACCTGTGCTGTGACAGAGCAGCTGCTCAGGACATGTTGGAGGCCAGGAGTCTTCTCCTCCAGAATGCCAACTAAGAAAGGGACAAACTTCTCTACATCCAAGTGTATCAAGATAATCCCTGAACAATAATCGGCTTCTCTCCCCAGCACATGGCAGAATGGTGGTCAGTGTGGAGACACCTCATCTGCCTCCTGTTTCTGAAATGGGAAATATGCAGGAACATGTGGCCTCCATTCTTAATGATCTGGGAGATGTCAGGATGTAAGTACAAAAATTTTGGAAACGCACACATTCCTCTTAAAGGTGGAACAGGCAGAATATTGGGAGATCTCATGGAATAGACAGCATGCAGCAAGCATTTGTGTCTCTGCCAGCCCATGTGAGAAGGGAAGTACTGCTCCTGTTGCAACATTCTCAAAAGCAGCACTCTAGACTGTGCAGCAGAGGAATAGGGATAAAAGCACAATAAAAAACTTCAGCAATAGTGATAACTGCTTTACCTGTCTAGTTACCTCAACCAACTGGGTTTCTTTGTTTTTTCTTTCTCTCTTTTTTTTCCCCCTTTTTTTCTATTGCTCTTCTTTCTTTTCTCTTTTTCTTGAAGATATAATTCAGACCTGGCTATGGGTCCAGCTCTGTTACTTGGCCTTTAGTGTCTTCTATATCGCATAGGATGCCCTCTGGCTCTACAATGTATTTTCTGTTTTTATCTGCTTTTTCCCAGCTCGATGTCATATTTACTGTTTTACATGGTGGCTTTTTCCCAGTTCAAAGTATCTAAAATTTCAGATGGTTGTGGTATATCTCACATGTATAGTGGCATTTTTCTAGCACAAAAATAAAGTAAATTTAATGTGACATGAGGGCTTGAGGAAGAGTTGAAATGAGTAGAGACCACTGAGATAGTCTTGAAGGAATCCGTTTTAACAAAGGAAAAATATTTGATAAAATTTCAGCAAATTTCTGTAAGAAGGGTCTGGATCCTTCATAGTCCCACCTGAGGTCAGGTGACTTCAGAGTTTCAGAATTACAGAACTGATTGTTCTGTGCATTCAGTGCAGTCCCATATCTCAGACAAGGTCTGCAAGATGTGACACAGGGGCTTCACCAGTCCCCTGTTCCAGGTTTCACTAACAGTTCTGGAAGTTACTAAGTTTGCAATTTCAAGGTCAGCAGGGAGAAGCAGGTCTCAGCCTTCATAAGAGGTAAAGTACCCTAATTTGTCTTTCTTTCAGATCTGCCTTCTACCTGGATTATTCTTTTCCAATAAATTTTCCAAGTGTCTGGACTAACTTTTTTCTCTTTGTCTACATATCTATATACCTGTATCTATGTCTAGATCTATCTATAAAGTTGGTTTTGTTTGCTTTGTCACCTTGTCACTTTGGATCACATGCTGTTAGCCCAGGTGTAACAGTCATCCACATGCTTCTTCAGAGTCGCAGACACCAGTTTTATTAGTGCCTAATCTGCTTTTCCTGGCTGTGTTGACCTGTTTCCCTCTTAGATGCTGAATTTGGTAGTAATTCTGTGGAATCCAGAATTGTCTAGGAGTTCACGTGGCTTTGAGCTGGTCCACAGTTTGTGGTTACAAAATGAATGAACACTGCAGTTTCACAGTCTGTAAAATCCAGGCATACAGAGAAAACAGAGCTGCAGTTTTTTGACGGAAGGTCTTTTGAGTTTAATTTTAATAACACTCTGTTATATCCCTCCCTACCCTGGCCCCAAACTCTGAAACATAAATATCAAAGATAAGCCTTATTATTGTCCTTCTTACTTAATGTTAAGCTTCTTCTCTCCACCATTTGTACACCCCACCTCCCAATAACTTACTCTTGATTTTAGTAGGAGGATTACAGTCATGTTCCTTAGAGAACTTTTCCTACTGTATAATTCAGATGTGAAGAAATGCAAATATTCTGTAAGAAGTTCTCCCTTTTTGAGGAGTAGTGGATAGAGCTCAAACTGATCATTAAAATATTGTGTTAAAAATAATTGTAAAATATTCATCAGTAAATGTGCACTATTGATGCTGAGGTCTCTGGAATTTTTATTAAAAATTCACAATTCAGTACCTCTTATTTCCATGGAAAATCTAAAACGAAAAAAGGTAATATGAAAATGTTAAAAAGCAATTTACAGCGCATATGCTGTCATTAAATACATAATTTTAAAGGGAATTATTGGATTTCTTAAGCCTGTAATTGTGATCAAAATACACAGGCCTGGTTAGCTGACATAAACAGGAAATTAACTCATTTTGAGACCTTGTAAAGGAGCAAGGAGATATTTTTTCCCAAACAAAGACATTCATGACATTCATGGTCGTTCCCACACAGATTTCACTCACCCTCAGAGCCCTTTGAAGGTCCCTTCCTACTCAAACAATTCTGTGATTCTGTGACTCACCACCACAAAGCACAAGGACTTGTGTCTGAGTGGTCTGTCCAGGGTCACTTGTGTATGACAGGGAAAAGGTACCCCAGCAGCTGGGTCCTCATCATTCCACATTGTTCTTCTCTGGCACTGTTGAAATATTTTTACTTCTTTTTACAAGGCTTAGTGTGATTATTTTGACTCAGAAATTTTTTTTCTTAAGCATGCCTAAAACACAGCAAATTTTCATCAGTATTTCTCCATTTTGGATCTTCTCACAGCACTACTCAACTTTCCTGCTGGGATAAGAGGAACTGGATAGCACACACACTGTGGTATCACCTTGTTGTCACCTGCCTGTTGTTAGCATGCAGATCTTCTGCTGAAAGATAATGTGTGCAGTGGTTTTATCAGATTATAGACCTGTAGATCATGATGAGGGTGGTGAGAGCTATTCCTGAGTTTTAACCAGTCCATTGCTGTCAGCCATGTCCTTGACTATTAATGCATGCTTTTATTTTGACCTTTGTTCTCTATTGAGTTTTTGGTACTTTCAGATATTTCCATCACTTCCTCCTTCAGACCAATCAATATTTCTCTCAAAATTTCTGTGCTTGAATGGTTTGGATCATTCTCTCTAGTTTTGATATTCGTTGTCCTTTTTGCAAGTATTCATGTTCCCTGTTTCCATTTCCCCTGAAACTCCTTGACTCTTACTATATATCTGGTCTTTAGAACAGCTCACTTAAATACATGGTTCCAAGCAGCCTCTTTATTCCAGTAATTGATAATTTTCTTCATTTCCATCTAGCAGGCTCACCTGATGTCTTGGAATATTTTTATTGCAAAAAGCTGAAGTTAGCATGGAAGTCAGCATTTCAAGGCACTTAGCATCTATTTTTAATAGGTGTATAATAAAATGTGAGGTGTATAATTGGCAGCAAAAGCTTCCAAAGTAATTAGATATTCCACAGGTTAACAAAACCACTAACAAGTAGGATATATTAACAACTGGATCATTAGTTACTTAAATTTTTCTTAAAATGTTTAGTAAAAAACATTATTTCCACCATATCACTATTTGGAGGACATTCTTGTTCAAAATAAGCTGTTGATTCAGTGCTCATGTAATATTGCATACTAGGGCTCTCTTATTCTGGATCATTATACAGGAGCAAGAACATTTTATTTTGTTGAACAGGATTCTTATACCATAGATTATCCTATGTCTTCTCCAGTAGCTCCTCCAATATGGACCATAAGGTAAAAAATACCCCATGCATAGTGCAGTGTTTGGGGTTTATATTTGCAATTTATATTGCAAGTTCTTAAAAAAGGTTGCAGTTTAATATTTCAAAAAGGATCCTGCTCTGAATTAGTGGATTTAGTCACGTATTTCAGCAAATTGTCTGTCAGTTGTGGATCTTGTCATGTCAACACAGTCATGCCAAAGACATTTTGGTTAAAATGACAGCACAGACGATGAAGGGGAACCTAAAATAATTAAAAATTTTTAGACTTTGATCATCTCTAACATTTCTATTGCACACATCCCACCAGTAGTTCTATATACAACCCACTCAACTGCACAAATAATTATTCAAAGTAACTGAAAATAAGGGAAGAAAGTTAGAAACTTTACTTGAAACCACATTGAGTTAACCAGCTGTGTCTATGTCCTTTTCAGTTTAATTTATATGTAAAACATTGAAAAGGCATAAAGTCACTGAACTACAAAGCAAATGAAGACTAATATATTGCCAAGGAAAGCTGGCTGCAATATTTTTAATGGAAAGCTGTTGCTTCAGCAAAACAGAAAGAGTTGCTGAAGCTGTATGAATTTTACAAAAATTTACATGAGGAAGTAACTGAAAGAGAATGAAAAGCAAACCAAGTACTTACATGGAGTGCAGTACTTCTATTTTTGACAGCAAAAAGTTAGATATGTTTGTATGACTGTACAAAAAATGGCAAATTAAATTTTGCATAGACAAGTGTAAAAAAATGTACATGGAGAAAACCTAATCTTATAATTGTGTAAAATGCCCGTTATTACTGCTGTAGAGAAAACCTCTGGAGTTCTGATAGATAAATGAAAAGATAATCCTAGTAGCTGATTAAAAAAAACTGATTAAACACTAGGAATCATTAAGAACAAAAAATAAATCAATTTTTAAAATCCCATCATCTTACTGCCGTACAAATATCTAGTTTTTTCCCAGCTGATGCTCTAAGCAGATTTCTGATCACCATGTCTTTGAGGGAGACTTTACAATTGGAAAAGGGTGTGAGAAGTGAGAGTAGTTAAAGGATGGAGAGTGCTGTAGGGGCATAGAACATAAGTAAATAAATGTAGTATAGAAAGTAATCTGACCCCCTAAAGAGTTGCAGCTGGGTTAATTATTTAAGCTTAGGAGAAGGCCTGACTTTAACAGGCCACACCTGTAGCCAATAAGAAGAGTGGATTGGTGGGCCCTGGAGTTAGTTGGTTGCTGTGAGCCCAAGGAAGAATCAATGCCTAGGGGAGCTGCCTACAAGAAACATCAAGGAGGTATGGAACTCAGGCAATGCGGACTCTTTGCAATATAATGATAACAGAGTGCCAGTACAGCTTGGCAGAGGTCTGCAACCGTTGAGTGGCACAGAAAGTAGAAGTCTGTTTGCTTCCTCCTCCATTGTGAGGCCAAAGAACCATGAAATGTAGCCAGACTTAAAACAACTGTAAGGAGTGGGTTCTTTGTGCCATGAGTAGTTGACCTGTAGAACTTCTTGCCAGGGAGTGCAGCCCTTTGTACTTGTGCATCAGCTGATCTTTGCGCAGATAAATGGCATCTTGCCATTGTTATGAACATTTACTCTGCCTGTTCTCACTACTACAAATTGACTTTTCTTGAATCAGGTCCTTTATTTTTCAAACTGATTACCTATCCCAGCTCTTTCTGGTACTATAGTGGAGTTATTTGTCTTTGCTCTTACTCAATGCTTTCTACAGTGAGACGTCACACATGTGACTTGTATTTCCAAGTCTGAGCAGTTAATGATTACAGTGGTGGCTTTAAAGCAGAATCAGGAGGTCAGGATGGCTGGCTTCTGTTTGCAATCTAATCACTGAGCTAAGGCAGTCAAATTACTCTCTTACCTGCACTCACAGCCTGTTTGTAGATAGATGTAAGAATAATCCTCAAAGTGGGAGAACAGAGGTGTGCTGTGTGCTCAGGTTTTCCCTGTTTTCCCAAGGTATGCTCACTACTTCTAGGGAAGGAGGATTTTATTTAAAGTCCAAGCAGAAGTTATGTGGAAAAGGCTGCTCTTGCACTAAGCAGGAGCTGTGGGATCAGCTGGAGTTGTGAGGTGCTGTGCCCTGCTGCCTCAAGAAGGCTGTATGTCCCTGAGTTGTGCATCCATAACCTTTGGGCAGCAAGAGGAGGTCACAGAGCTCCTCTGCTCTCAATACCTACAGCTCCCAGCACCCCGTGTCAGCTGGATCAGGAATACCCTCCTGTGGTGAACCTCTTGTGGGTCCTGGGTAATTGCTAGAGTTTCGTGGGTTTGAGTGTCTCTCTGCCTATCACAATGCCAGCATTCTGCTCCCATGAAGTGAGCCATGCCCAGGGCCTGCTGAGCTTTAACACATTTTATTCCCCTGAAACAGCACTGAAATCACACAAGTGGAGCAGTAACACGTCTTCCACATGAAAGCTTAAAACTCTACTGTAATAATTCTACATATAAAAGGTGGTTTTGATCCAATAACCCAAAGTAGAACCAGTTGAATGGGAAGCCCTTTCATGATTATCAGAGCCCCAAGGATACAGCTGACAACTTTGTTTCCCTTTCTTTCTCTTTCTGTCTTTGTCAGTAAGCTATAAACCTCTTACTGTGCTGTAAAAAAAAAAAAAAAAAAATCAGCAAAGGCTGAAATGAAATGGGGACTGCCACTGCAAAGCAATTTAAAGAGTGCCCTTGGTTCCTAGAGCCAACCCATTACAAATTCCCTGGATTTTTTTCACTCTATTCTTGGGAAACCACACAAAGAAATCTACCAATATAAATATTAACTAATTGTTAAAATTTCTTAAAGCTAATGGATCTTCCTGGCTATCTAGGTCTGCCAGCTTGCTGAGCTTGTGTCTAAAAGAGTAAATAGAGCTGAGTCAATAGACCATTAAAAACTTCAAGGACAAAAGCCTGAGAAAAGTTTTTTTTGAGCAAAGGAACAGTAAGAGGTGCTGTATGTGAGTCTTCCAGCTGAACATATACTGAAACAACACTCCAGTACTTCTGCTGTTTTCTACTCCCTGAACTCCTTACATGATCACACTGAGCTGTTTGAAGGCCGCACTGATCATTATTCCTAATGTGCCCCAGGTCCTTCTTATGGGGAGATATGACTTTTGTTCTAAGACAGCATCCAACATGCCATAAATTTTGCTTTTTTTGTTTGTTTGTTTATTTTTTTTTGTTTCTTTCTTTCTTTCCTTTTTAATAAGTCTGAACTTTTCCCCATGTTTCATTTTTTTCTCTCCTATGCTGAAAATTCCTGTCCAAAGCTGTGTGTGCCTCACCACGTATTTGCAATAGTGGAGATGCTGATAGCCAACAAGTCTCAAGCTTAGAAGATGATTGGCAAAAAGTATCATAGTGAAATCAAACCTTAAGTCTTACAGCATTTCTTTAGAAAGATGGGTCCCTGCATGAACCTTGAAACAGTAGCTAAGTCTGAATTGTGCTGTTCACAGCTCCAAACCAATATTTCTCAAATATGTGTCTTTCCTCAATTATTTAAACAAAACTCCTCAGGAGACTCATGATATACCAGACAGTATCTCATCTGGGAGCAGAGGATTCAGAATTGCTTATTAGTGGTGGCAAAGGAGTCTAAAAAGCTTATACTCGGTGAGTTTTGAAATGTTTAGCAAGGACAGAGAAATTACATGTACTGTGGTCTTGAAGGATTTTGGTCTTGGTGGTTATAATCCTTCACATGACTGCAATTTCATGATGTTCAGTTCTAGTGATCTGCTGAATTCTTCTACCAGTTCCAAGACAAAAGGGTAATGGCCCTGCTTTTGACCTAGAAAAGTCCTGTAGCTCATCTCAAGGCTACTACCTAATCACTTTATCAAGACACGTGCACAGTATTACTGAGGAGTCAATGTTTTGCCTATGAAATGAATCAGACTGAACTGTAGTAAGCCTGAGTTTTCAGACAAATTCTCAACAGCAGCAACTAGGGGTGCTCTCAGATCACAGGGTATCAAAGTGGAGACCATCCTTTAGGTGTCTCTGGAAGCAACAAATTAGTAAAACCAAAGCAATAGATAAATCTGGAGCTAATGCATTTTCACCTGAGGTGTTTTCAAACATAACATGTTTTTTAAGCAATGTTGAAGTCGTTCATTAAGCAACCCATGGGCAAGAATTACAGGATAGTTCTCATGGTCTTTTTGTTTCTGAAGCTATGAATCCTAAGATAACTTGTTCACAAGCTCAAAGTATTGGTTTTAATCAGATTGATTAAAGAACGAGAGGAAATAGTAACAGTAAAGAATAGGAGCAAATACTGCATGTTCTTGCAAGGCCTTTGTCTACACCCTGTCAGCTCAGAGAGACTCTGACTGTAATTGAGCCAATCACAAGAATATATAGGAAATAAACTTCAATCTCCCTTTCCTTTGATATGTGACTTAACTAGTGAGTTCTCTGTAGAAATTTGGAGTAGAATCTGAGGAGAGAATGTAGCAACAGCAGTATTTCAGAAGAAAATTATTGCCCCTGTGTAACATAGCTGTGGATTTATGACAGTTGTCAGTGTGCACTTACTGACAGGAAATGATTACTAGAAACCTGTAGGGGAACAGCTAATTTCTAGACCCTGAGTGATGCTGGACATTAGTCAATTGCTGAGAAACTCTCACTTTGAAAATAGTGATGTCTCCAGGACTAGGCAGCAGATAAACAGACACTTGAAAAACTACAATTTTGAGCTTAGGGGGCCTAAATTCTGTCTAGGTTCTGGCTTCTTTCATTTTCAAATTAAGTTCATGTCAAATGATGGCTATTCATGCTCTCAGGAAGTCCCTACTGTGAGAGTTCACTCTCCTGGACAGTTCTGGTGAGCCAGAAATCTTTAAAATGTGAAGAATGATGGCTTAGAAGTTCCTGGTCTGAATTTCAGCTAAACCTGCATTCTCTGTGCACCTGGCATCAGAAGGTTGAGACAAGGACCTACCCCTAGTTTATCCTGTCTATGCCATGGATTATCATTCCTGTTCTTGTCCACAGGTGTATTTCTTTGACTTTCTACCAATCAGTTTTTCAGGACACAACCTAAAAATCCCTGGCAAATGCTAATTTTAGATGACTGCCCCCCTTTTTGTCTTTCTGTATTTTCTGTAAGTTTAATAGAGAATTTTTGGGGTCAAAATGAAAAAGTTTTACAACTTGCTTTCTGTGTCAAGATTAGCATGAGCAAAGGAAGGACCTTTTTTTTGTTAGAGCTCTTTGTTAAAATATTGGCAGCACATCACAAGACAGCATGCATCTTTCATTGATCTTTGCAGTTTATTTGTAAAAACAGTGCTTATTATTGTAACAAAGTTGTAAGCCAAATTTCTTTTCTATACTTAACTATAAAGTTTTCCCTATAGGGTAGAACAGATGAACAAGTTGATGTTATTTCCAGGACATTTGTTGCTGAGGAGAAAAGGTTTTGCAGACCTCGGTCAACTCTTAGTATGGTTTCTATATATAATTGCCTTTAATATTCATCTTGAATGAAAAACTCTCAGGCAATGTGTTGTGCCTACAAAGGATCTGTTTATGAATTGAAACTTTATTGGGAGAATTCAGTCCTGAAAGATGAGTTATTGTGGCTCAGAGGAGAGTATTGTGATAGGCAGATAAAAGGGAATCAGTATATATGGTTTCAGCAGAGAAAAGAAAGTCTGATTGCTTTGCTTGTTTGAACCATAACAATTTATTTAGGAGTATTATTACTAGAATAGCAGTCCAGTTTATTTCAAGCTGATTGGAGTTGTTTCAAAGGTTTAGAATTTCTTTTCTTTATGAGTTTTATGTAGGTTCCAGTTCACACTCAGGCTGGTGCTCTTGCTTTGTGCTTATTCCTGATGCTGCCTCACTTTCTTGTTTTACTGGGATAGCTTTCATAATTTCTCAGGGAAGCATCATTTTTTCAGCCAGCAAATAAAGTATCCCAGTATGTTTCCTGACAGCTATAAAAGACAAAAATCTCCCACTGATGCATTTTCAGACACGGTCCCTGAGAGAGCTTTTCTACCTTAATGGAATAAGTAAGGTCATGATTACACCAGGGCTGAAAGGTCAGCCTGATGTTTCCATACTGTTGCAATTATATTTCTTACAAGAAAGAGCCAGTTTTAATGAACTAGTACATATGGAGACAAAATAAGCTTAATTTGTAAGCAATAAAGAAGTTAAATAATCTAACTTGCATTTTTGTACGGTCCTTATGTTCTTATTTGATTGACTAATGATATTGTTACAGAGTATGTCAGAAAAGAAAATCCTATTTTTCTAATTGGAGTTCTTTAAATAGGTTAAAGGAATGGTTTTCAGCTGTATGCTTAATAGAAAAGCAGAAAAAGTGTGCACACAGCCAAAAGTCCCACTGTTTTGGGCAAATATTTTCAAGTGGTCACAAGCACATTTTTTGTGCATTTGGTTTTTTGGGGTTGTTTTTTTCCTGTTATTCTTGTTTGAGCAGCTGTTGGCTTTCCACTAGCACCAACAGTCTTTCTTAAAACTTTTTTCTCTTCCAAAAGACATTTATCTCATACTGTGGCTACCCTCTAAATATCTATTGATCTCAGAGCCTCTCCTGATGGCCATAATAGGTTTCTGTAGAGCAGTCTGATCATCTTCTCTCTTGGTGAGAATTAGGTCCATCACTTTTATTGCTTTAAATACTGTGGGGAAATCCACACTTCAATTTCCTTTATTCACTCCATCAGCTTTCTGGGGCAAACCATGCATTGCTGTTTGCTTGCAATGCTAGTATCAAAGTGATAGCTGCCACATGAACAAAGTTTGCTGCCCCTCTGGCAAAATTGCTTTCTATCTTGGGGAAATTACAATTAAATAAACCCAAAATGCTGTGTCTTCCATGCTATGTTTACTTGGTGTTGCTCTCAAGAACATAGATCAGTATGTAGAGTATCCTAGTTGCAGAGATTGACCCAGCTGAGAGTTTCATGGTGATTGGTTCCTTCCTGATGGAGAAGGTGCAGAGGAACAGGGGAAGGAAGTTAGCATCATGCATGAGAATGAAAAGAAAGGTAAGAGACTTGTACTTGTGTCAGATCAAAACAAGAGTTTGGAGGTGAGTAAGAAAAAGATCAAACTAAAGCTCAAGGATGTTGACTCTCCATCTGTGTGGGTGTATAGGTAGTTGGACAGTTGATAATGTTTTGCATGAATTGTGTGAACTGTAAATGCTGAAAGAGGCCAGGGAAGAGTAAGGAGCAGTCAGCTACCTGGCAGAGTTTACTTGACCAAGTATTTACTGGAGGGACAGAGGGAGAAAGTCAGATGTGCAAGGCAATTTACCTAAAAGCACTTCTTGGTGGGTTGGCTGATTTTTTTTTTTTTCCTTCCTTATCTCACTGCCTTTCAATGATCTGTCTGACTTTCCTTTTTGAAATCATGTTTCTGTTTGCCTTACATTAATATTCATGTCTTGTTCCTCTGTGTTATGTTACCTTTGAAGTGCCTAAGCGTTTGTGCTTCTCATAGAAAGACTTAGTACTGAGAAACCTTGGTATTAGATACCCTTGAGAAACTGCCAGTTCTCTTATTTGCCACTTTGTTTATGACAAAATATCACTCCAGTTATTTTTATTTTTTTTTTTTCCCCCAAGCTAAATAGCCAGGTCTTTGTTTGTGTTCTAGAATCAGGTCACATCAGATGCATCCAACATCTCTGGCTGTTATGCACCATGCCCTGTCATGCATCTCCTGAACTGTTCTTTTGCATTTTGCTGTTTGAAGTGACTGTGTCACCCTGCTCTTAACACAGTGAACATACATAAAATGTCTTGGCTCCTTATGATGAAGAGAAGCAGACATGCCCATGCCCTGGCAGCAGGCTTCCTGCAGCGGTGCTGACAGCTTGTTTTCTCCCAACTAAGGGAACTGCAGGGGTTGGAGGAGCAATACAGCACTGGAAAAACAAACTTGAGATGAAAAAAAAGATTTACACCTGTGACAAAGGAGATCAGAGAAATAAGACAATGGATAAACAGGCAGCCATTGAAAACACCCCAAACAAACATCATCCCATCCTCTAAAGCAGACAAGTGGGTATGAGAGCAGTGTCTGAACACAGCAGTGCTCAACAGGGCTCCAAATCCAAAACCTGGGGACTGCAACCCAGCATATTCAGAGGGGGTTACTTCTATAAACACCCAGATGAGCAGCTGCGCATGGCAAGCATCAAAGGAACGTGCTGCTTTTCTTTCACTCCTGCCATCCATGATTCATGGAAAAGACCCCCTCCTTCAGGAGATCAGAGTAGTGTTTGCTACCAGATACCTTGCTCACATAGGAGGAAACAGGAGAGCTTGGAAAAATCACCAGTTTTCTTATGTCCTGCCTAGATGCGTTCTTTTATCTTTTTTTTTTTTCCTTCCAGGACAGAGAATCAATGACTTAAAAAGCTAAGAGATCAGTGGTATGTTGAACCCCAGACACATTTTTACACATTTATGAACACTACTAAAATTTGAAAGGTTTACAATAAATAAAAAATAATGGCTCTGGTGTCACCTATATCCTCTCTGTGTATATATAGGATGCAAATATTTGTTAGAAATAGTTACTTGAGAAGATAGCCAGAAGTCAAGCAAGGCAAGACTTAGATGCTGTGAAATAAAGATAGAACATCTGCCTAAAATAAGTATCTGTCTTTACTATACTACTACTTCAGTAGGAAATACTCCAAATGTAAGACCCAGGTTCTGTATTTCTCCACAGAGGAATTGATATTTTTTTATAGATAAAGACTGCCAGAAAGCACTTGTAGTACCCTTTGAAGCCTTTGTATGTAACTTTCATACTTCAAAATCCATAAAATTTATTGCTTTCCTGCAATTTCAGACCAAATGGAGTCAGAGCTACATTTAAGAAACTCCAAATATGATTAGCAATCATCATCACTCATACATTATTTATGGCACCATCGTTAATGTGACAATTTCAGGCATTGATACTCAATTTCATATGTTCTTCTCAATTGGCAACTGATTTTAAATTATAACCCTTAATTTTGCACTCTAGGAGGTGAAATGAAAGAAAAAGTCTCATCAAATATCTGTAATCTATGACTTTTTGCCAACAGAGGTCATCCTAAAGTTTACTTTATCCACTGGCGCCAATGGAGTTTGCTCAGCAAATACAAATGATGTTGAATTCCCCAGGACTTAATAGACAAATCCATTGACTGTTAAGTGACATGCTCAGTTTAACAGTCTGAAGATGCTTAGGATGTTCAAAATAGCACTAGAATTTGATTTATCACAACAACAGATGTGAGCTATTTTACTTAGTATTTCCATTATCTATAGTCAAAAAAAACCAAACCCCCTAGCTATTTGACTATAAGAACTACTTTAAAATCAAAATTAGTCTTACCTTGGTACATTTTTTGCATCCAATACTTCTGTGTATCTGAGGATGGATTTTTGTTTAACCTGACAGCAATACTGGAAACTATAATTTGCAACCGTGTTTTTTAGGCATAAAAGTCTTCACAATGCCCCTCAAATTCTCCTGTCCTTCAGATTGGAAGGAAATAATTCAGTAGGCTGCTAAAAATTCTCTTTCCAATGTGTTTATGGGCCAGGAAAAGGAGATGGCACTTTAGGACAGCCTAATTCAGTGCAGATCAGACTCAGTGAGACCTACTGTTTTTTATAAAACACACCTCTAGGGTTATAAATAGGATGTTCTACTTAGAAATAACCTGTCTGCTTATTTATTTAAGGTGAGATTTGCATCTAATTAGCAATAGACCATACCAACTGGAGTGACATGGGAGTTTCTTAATTGCTTTCCACTACCTGGAAAATAACTAGCTGTTCATCCTATCTGCTAATGTGACAGCTCATTGTTGTTGTGCTGTTAGGCTGGCAAACTCATTTACAGATGATGTCAAACCCCAGCATTTAAATTGCAGAAAGGGAGCTGTTTCCCCAACACACACAGTTTCCCAAAACAACCCTTTTATAATGGAGCTTTGGTGGGGATTGTCTCATTGCGTGCACGCAGAGCTGATGCCTTGGACAGCTTCGAGTGAATATTCTGTTACAGTGTCGTGGGCTGTTTCTTCCTCAGCTGCTGAAGTGCCTGAGAGCCAGGAGAGAATCCTGCATCATGTTATTACTGCCGTGTGAACAAGGAAATTCTTCAGAAGGTAAAGAAGAGAATCTGACAGGCCAGAAGGCACCTTCTGGATGTGTTTCATACAACTCCCCTGCTCAAAGCCAGCGTCAGGATTTGCTCAGAGCCACATCCAGATATCTTTTAAGTATTTCTATGGATGGAGATCCCACAGCCTCCTGAGACAACCTCTTCTAGTGTTTGAGCACTCTCATAGTGAAAATCTTTTTTTATAGCTATTCACATTTTCCTGTGTTCCAATTTCTGCTCGGTGTCTCTTCATAGATAACCATGCACCTATTAGAAAAATCTGATGCTGCTTTATCTACACCTTCTTATCTGGTATTGTTATATATATATGTATATATATATATGAAAAGAAATATATATATTTATATATATAAAAACATAACTTATATTACATATAAAATATATATTTATAACAATAATATATATATTTAATAATATATCTATTGTTATATATATATTTGACAATACTGTATATATATATATGGTATTGTTATATATATATTGGTATTGTATTATTATTATATAGTCCTCCCTTCTGCTGGCTGAACATTCTCAGACCTGACCTCCTTCTAAAACATGGTATCCTGCTACAAAGCTGCCTGGTGGCCTCTTGCACTTTTACCTGCGTGTCAGTGTCTTCTACTGGGGAGTCCAAAACTGGACACAGCATTTCAGATGTTATCTCACAAGTGCTGAATATAATCTCTTCCCTTAACCTGATGGATTAACTTCTTTTAATATAGTCAGGATGCCTTGGTGTGATGCAAAGGTGCATTGGTGGGTCACGTTTCAGCCTTCCAGCTGAATCATGGGGTCATTTCCTTCGAAGCTGATCTCCAGTCTGCCCTGACACTTGAGGTTATCCCATCCCACATGCAGGGCTCTGTATTTACCTTTTGGTTCAAATTCAGGAGGCTCCTGTCAGCTCAAGAAATTGAGAAGAATCATGTTAAATTTTAATTGATTTGTGTATTTAAGAAGAGACAGTAGAACTAAGAAGTTGGCTCCAGCAGAGATTGCATAAGGCCTTGAAGACTCTTATTTGGTGCATGCTGAAATCCACAGGAAATTTCACAATGCTGTTAGCTTCCAAAAACTTTCAAGTTTTCAAGTTTCCACTTGAAACTCTATTCTCTTTTTCTGAGAAATTTCAAAATATGTGCATGCAAATGCAAACACCTACTTACAAATGCATATACATAATAATACCACCAAGTTCTCTACTTTCCACTGAGATCCATGAGAACACTCAAGCCAGAAAGCAAGGGAAGACTCTTTCACATAAGGAATTATATCCATTATGCAAAGAGCTGTAGAAAACACAAAAGTAAGTTAGTATAAGTTCTGTTAATTTGACAAATATCCTCTTGATTACGGCATCATGATTGTGAGGCTCAATTATTGCAAAATTCAACTGTGTTATTGGCTCATTTGATAGTCAGTTACTCTGCTGTGCATCTTTTGGAACAAAGAAAGTTTAACATGGCTTGCAACAGGGGCTCATGAGACTTTTAAAAAAGCTGGTGAACAATTCAGATGAAAATTTAAAGTACTGATAAGACTGTCTCTGAAAAGTAACAGCCACAAGATGGAGGTACACACTACAACTGGAATGATACTCAAGAATTTCTCTGAGAATATGGTCAATATGGAGAGAGTTCCATGTCCTCTACTTTCCACTGCAAAATTAGTGGCACTATCCTCAGTCTTAACTCACTGTGGAGAATATATTGAGCTCATTGCGGGCTGAGGAATTTGTGTACCAACACCAGGATATATTGCTTGAAATCTTGAACCCAGTGAAGTCAGGCAAAAATAGTACTGATTCAGACAAGGCTGGCTTTTATTTCTAGAATATTTTACGAGTGCTTGTCTCGCACATGTTTGCATAAATGTCAGCTAAATAAAAGACCCAATATCTCTTCATCAGCACAGGTTCATTTATCTTACACGCTGCCATTGAACTCAATAAAATGTTTGTGTTCTGAGCTGTAATATGTCATTAAATGATGTTTAGAGCTCAGGAAAACAGATGTAGAACCTTTAGGGCATGTCAACTGGTGAAAATAAAACTATAATCCTACTGCAATGTACAGGTTGTACAGGACATGAAGTTACACAAAAACTAGAATTTGCATATTAGCATGGCTTCAAAGAGGATTTAATGTGTGTGTATTTGTGTGGCTGAAATATTCATAACCTGACTGAGAGCATAAAAATATATTAATTTAAAATTAGTGTCAGTACAGAAACAATATCTGTGCAAAGCAGTGTCATTTTAAAGCGTTCTGGGGAGCTGTAAGTCAGGTTCAGAAAACCCACTGGCTTCCAGAAACTTCATTGGATGCCACTGATGGGAATGGGATGCCCCCAGCCTTCCATGGGTCAGGATTTGATATGCTGTTTGCAGTGTTAAGGCAGAATCTGCCAAAATCTGCTGGCAAGTGACCTTTCATCACAAAACCCGGCAGATGGCAGCCTACAGCCAGTATTTTTTGCTGTGCTGTTTGCTGCTGTAATAAACAGAAGCTCCTCATGAGAGGCTTTTGCAGGGAAGCTATGATATATTTAGGTGCATGGAAATATGAAAATGGGTATTTGTACTGTTCCCTCCTGCCTTGCCTCTGTGCACAATTGTGCTCAATTGTAATTTTTGTGTGGAAGGAATTCTCCATTTTTTCCCCCATCCAGCTGGTGAAATTTACTGCTGCAATGTAGTCAGCTCCTCAAAGAAACTGAGCAGAAGCAGCTGATCTGGGGACAGCAGGAATGGAAGTTTTAAGCTGTGGGAAGCTGCTGATTACAATTTCTGCTGAAGTCAAGAAGGTCCTTATGAATTTTTTTTACTTTCCATTGAGCTATTATTAGTGAGGTTTAAAATAAAAAATGGTGAAATTACAGAAGTAGCATCTCCCCTCCCCTGCTGCTGTGCTAGAACACTGTGCTGTGAAAGGCTAAAGATGGGTGTGTACTCCTCAACTTCGGGATCTCCATCCTGCCCTTGTAGCCTAAATGCAGCTACGTTAGGCTGAGTAAGGTATATTAGGTAGGTACATTAAGGTACCCTACCTGAGAGTAAGCTATACTTACACTCCAAATGGCAGAGGGTCTGAAAAGTTTATTTACTGTCACAGAATGCTTTGAAAGCTGATTTGAAAGCACTTTGAGCTATGTGCAGGGAGAGCAGAAAGTTGCATGTATCCATGGCTCATATTTATCCATACACATGAAGGAGTGGCCTGCAATGTTGCTCAGCCCAGAAAATATGATCCCAGATCTTGGATTTGCTTTTTTAAGGTTTCAAATTTCTTCTGTTTCAAGTGTCTGGTCCTTTCTTCTCCCCTGTTCTGGTCTCCTTTGCCATCCCCAGGACCCAAGCAAGGGAGCATAGGGTCTCAGAGGAATTAGGTGTCAGGTTTAGGTCAGATGCTAGGAAGATGTTCTTTACTGTGAGGGTGTTGAACCACTGGAACAGGTTGTCCAAAGTTGGAGATTCCATATACTTGAAGGTATTCAAAGCCTGTTTGGATGGGGCCCTGACCTGATGGGTAGCATACCTGCCAATGGTGGGGAATTTGGAACTAAGTGATCTTTAAGGTCCCTTCTGACTCATTTTGATTCTGTGATTCTATGGAATACCCATATGGGGCTGCCTCTGCCCACAGAGACAGGCATATCTTTGTGCCCTGTAGCACTTTGCAGTAATTCCTTGCCTTGCAATTCTTGCTTTGGTGTAGTAATTGGGATGTGCAGGTTACAAATGTCTTTTGTGCAAAGATATTTACAAAAACAGCTAATACAGTAGTTCTTCTAATACTCAACTGACCAGAATTACTTATAAGTCATCACCTAAGGATATCAGAGTAGAATGGCAGTCAATTTGTAAAGGATTTTCTTTGGATCAATAGAGAGAAAAACTGAATGTTTTAAAATATGAACTTTCACCACAATTTGATTTTATAGACATGAAGAAAAGTTTTATGTATATTTATCAGGTGAACTATGAGCCAACTTCTTTCTTTAACTTGCTGAAGAAAAATCTGACCACAGAGAGGTTTTTAACAGTATTAAAAAAGCCATCAAGAACATTGCCAAAAGAATATTTCATCAATAATTCAGGATATCTTTCACAAAATACAGAAATATTTCTAGGACTTCTAAAATGGAAAATTACATAGTTTCTAAATCCTGTTTCATAGGAGAAGTCCGGTCTCATCTCAGTTGCTAGCCATACAGAAAAAATGTGGTGGAAGTCACCTTTGATAGTACTCATGGAACAGAGTCTGTTTTTAATGTGAACTCTCACATGCCCTTTTCAGCCTTGGGATTTGCCTCCTTTCATCAGAAAATACAAAAAAATATCATCTTGGAGCCTCAGCTTTGTCCCTCTCTTCTGTATTCTTGTGATGGGTAAGTCCTGGCCCCACCCAGTCACTCATTCCTGCCCCAGCGGGATGGGAGAGAGAATCACAAGAGCAAAAGCAACAAGACTGTGCTCAAGATAAAGGCATTTAGTAGGTGAAGCAAAGCCGTGCAAGCACAGCAAAATAGGGCATTCATCTGCAATTTCCCATGGGCAGAGACATGAAATCCCATTGGCCACTTCCCTGAAGGCGCTGCCTCAGCAATGGAATGCCTGCTTGGAGAGACGACTACCATGATCACAATGGTCCCTGCATCATCCTCCTTCTCCTGAGCTTTCATGTTTGAGCACAGCATTAAAAAGCATGGAATATCCCTTTGCTCAGTGGTCAGCTGGCTCAGCTGTGTCTACTCCCAGAGTGTTGTGCTCTCCCCAACCTCCTTGCTGGGGCAGAGGGTGCTGGACAAGCACTGCTCAGCAATAGCCAAAACATTGGTGTCTCATTGACTGCTTCAGTCACAATCTAAATACAAAATGGGGTGCTATAAAGAAAATTAACACCAGTCCAGCTGGACTCGATACATCTTGTATTCTCCCCTTCTTTTGACATTGGATCAGCATTACATAGACAAGAGAAGATCAATAAATTCAACCTTTCTGGTCTCTCTAAATGTGTCAGCTATTCAGACACATATGATATATTCTTATTTCAGTTGCTTGATGATATCTCCTGTTCTGTAAGATTCTTGTTGGGAAAAAAGGAGTTAGTCTGCATTTGAGAGGGGTTTGGAGCTGCGGTGGGGGATGTTGGGGTTTTTTTGGGTGGTGATAAGTTGGAGTTTTTTGGTTCCTTTTTGCCTGCAAGGTGTTAATTTCACTAGTTGTCATGGTTCAGGAGTAGGGTGGAAGTTGAGAGTATAATTAACAGCTTTACTGGAGAGTAATTTTTCCCTTAATTGTTCTTATAACTATGAAATAATAGAATCAGAAACAGGGAGTATTAACATATTGCTGTTAACTTCTTTTAGTGGCTGAAGTGTGACTACAATACAGAAACAAATAATTTATAAATTCTCTAGTCCTGCAAAAGCAACAGCTCAAACCCAGACCCTCTTCTTGAATGGCATGGTAAAGCTGTCAATCCCCTTCAAAGAGCAGTCATGTATGAAATAAATGCTCTGTGCCTCACAATCCTATCTTTGGACGTCTCCTGTCCTCCAATGTGTAGAACTCCAATCTGTGTGTTAGGTGTCAGATTGTTAGGGTTTAGGTAAATACCAAAGTTATTAGATTGCATCCTTCCTCATTCTTCACTCTCTTTCTCAAATCATGATTGCTGTATTTCATGTTGCTGTAATAAACTTTAGCTAACAGGACACTGTGTTCCCTAATTGGCAGCATATCCAGTAATGAAGAACTTAATTCCAATCAAATATGCTTGAAATTATTAGAGCAGAGGTTACAAGAAGGTTTTTAGTTTGTACTGGCTAACCTCTTTGTCAAAGCAGGCAAGTCAGTGTGCAAGGGATATCAGGAGGAAAAATGGGGAAGACGAGGGAGAATGAGGAATGAGAAGGGTAGTCTGAGAATGGCAGACATTATTAAAGTTGAAAGGGACAGGTTTGTGCATGTGCAATTTTGTTGAAGATTCAGAGTTTTAAATTTTCTCATGTCGGTGCTGATGCAAAATTTTATGTAAGGGAAAAAGAAAACACAAGTACACACACCCCTGCCTCACTGCAGAGACCTGCATACAGGGTTTCACCTTTTGGATCGTGGCTGTAGAGGCTGAGCTTTTCCAATGTGCTCCAGCAGAGTAGAAACTTGTTTTTATAGTTGTTGACAAAGCTGTTTGATAAAGGCAAAGAACTTATTTACCTTGGGAAAAAAATAGTAACAACATAATGGTATTTAACCTTAAAACTCAGAAAAGAGATGTGCTAGAAAAACAGCTCTTTCTAGCAATTACAGATTCTGACTAAGCACTGCTGTAGATGTTGTGGTGCTGCCCTCTTTGTTAAATGTTACCTTTTAGGAAGTACTATTTTCTTGTTTTGAAATATTTGTTTAAAATGAGTGAGAAACAAATATATAGCAGCAATTTCTTAAAACTTATTTTTGTTTCCAAAAATTGAACAAAGAGGTTTTTTTTCATTTGTGTGACATCTAGGGACAGACTGTTTCTTATATTTGTACAATTAGTAAATTGAGAGTTTACATGCCAGACACAGTGGTGTGTCAGTGAGATCAGTCCTTTAATGTAATAATATATGAGGCTTTGTTTCTGATGTCTGTATTAATCTATTTCATGTTTCATGATTTAGTGACAGTGCTTCTTTCATTACCTGCATTTCTATGGTAACCAAATATCCCATAATGGCTCTGTTATGATGCCAAAAAATGTTTCAATTTAAGCTAATCTATTCAATCTTAGATCATTATGCTGCAGTACTAGCAGGGATGACATTACAGCCCTTTTGGTTTTGCCAGGCTTATTTTGGTGCTGAGAAAAGGAAAAAAACAACTCTAAACAGACTGTTGTAAGAAGCCCTGGGACGTCCATGAATTCAGAAAAGCTTTTATAGCTGTCTGGCATCTAACTCAAATATATTTTGTGATCTTGTCGTCCTCACAGCTGTATCCAACAATTGATTTTTACTTTGAAAAAACAGCAAAGTCCTTCTTTGATTCTTGTGTCCTACTTTGATTCTTGTGTCCTTGCTCTATCTCGTATGGATTTTGGATATCTTAAGTTTCCTCTACAAGAAACAAATATGCAAGCTTTTTGTAGCATATGATCTCTTATGTTTAAAAATATATACTTTTTATTCTTATTGATTAAATAACAGTTTGATTGTGATAATTTATTTGATAGACAGACCTCCACTTCTAGTGGCAATAATTAGATGTAGCATTATGTGTCTGTGGTCTTAATACTGAAGGACTTGAGTCACCAGGGCTCTTGCAATCACCTGTAATTAAGCTTCTGCATAACAGTTTGAAGAATCAGGCACCAAATGTAATTTTTCATTTTGTTTTGTCAAATCAGCGAGTGAAACAATGGGCTTATGAAGGTATTTCTCAGCACAGTTCCCTCTAGTGCAAAAAGAAGTAGCTAGTATTTCAGCAGAGTGCCTGGGAATCAGTAAGTTATATGCCTATTTTTTCACTGTCTATCTGCTCTGTATTCCTCCTAATTTCCCCTGAGATTTTCTCACACAGAAAAACTTCTGCCCTGATATGAACAAACTGATGCAGGAGTTATTTCACTGTTGTATCCCTGCAAATTCCTGTTATGAAAGTACCACCAAGCCTCCTGATTTGATGAAATTAAGCAAAGCAAGAAACCCATTTATAATTCTCGCAACTGCAGCTAGTAAATGTGTTTTGCTACTAGAACATGACAAGATAAATGCCAGCAA
This sequence comes from Ammospiza caudacuta, assembly GCF_027887145.1. Lineage (NCBI taxonomy): Eukaryota > Metazoa > Chordata > Aves > Passeriformes > Passerellidae > Ammospiza > Ammospiza caudacuta. The sequence goes on from NC_080594.1 coordinate 71,634,026, forward strand.
CAAAATTGAAGCCGAAGAACTGAGAGAAATTGAGTGACTTTGCCTACATTGAATTAAGGAGATATATATTTTTTATAGGAACAGAAGATGAAATAAACAGTGTGGATATATGAAACATACTCAGTGCTGTAACTGCAATAAGGGCATACAGTACCCAGCAGATTGATTGTTAGAGAGTGTGCAATGGGGGCAGACTAAGTCACAGCTGGGGAGTGTGGCTGATGGATAGACAGTGTCACTTGCTCTGCTGAGGAGGGGAGAGGCAGCATGTCTGAAGTTGCTCAGTCTCACCAATGCTGCAGGATATACAATGCTCAGCTGGAGTCTCTGGCCTGGCAGCTGAGCACAGACAAATGGAGGCAAATGGTGGCTAAGATTTGTTTTGGAAGGGGAGGGAAACAGAAGGGAGGAAGCTTTCTGCACATACTCCTTGCAGTGGGAAGTAGGTAAGTATTACAGCGGCCTGAGTGGGTCGCTGCTGGTGAGAGAGAGACGGTGAATCTTGTATCTTGATCAGAAGGCTGAATTTATTAATATATGATATAATACATTATAATTATACTAAAAAGAATATAGAGAGAGGTTTGCAGAGCTGCTAGCTAAGCTAAGAATAGATAGAAAAGAATCCACAACAAAGTTGTGTCCAGGGACTCAGTCCCCTGGCTTGCACTGATGATTGGCCCTTAATTATAAACATAGAAAATGAGCCAATCAAGGTGAATCCTATTGCATTCCACAGCAGCTGATAATAATTGTTTACCTTCTCTTCGGGGGCCTCTGGCTCCCGAAGACACAGAAATATGAAAGAAAAGGATTTCTGTGGAGAAATGTCTGCGACAGGTAAGTACTTTGTATTTTTTCTGTTCTAGATCCCCTGCCTAAAAACCCAGTCTATTGCTCCTGACCTTTCCATTATTCCATCCAAAACGCCCTTTCTGTCCCTTTCCCTATCCTTTCCTGCCCTCAGGGATGACTGAGTTGGCTAAAGAGACACTATATCCTGCACCATTGTCCAGCTGTTTCTGCATGAGGCTGCAGAATTGCTCCTCTCCACCAATGGTGCCAACCATCAGCACTGATGGTGAGAGCTCAGCTGTGGAGGCATCAAATCGCAGCAAGAGCATGCAGACACCAGGCAGACCAATTCTGATTCCTGTCCCTAAATGACACACCAGAAAGAACTGAACTGATAAAACTATTTGCCTCAAATATCCCCCATTCATTAAGTACCATATAATTGTATTAAGTTACAGAAAACTGATAAAAAAAACAGAAAAAATCCCACACTATAATACTGAGCTTTATAGGCCACTATTTCTTTATATGTGGCAGGGACTGGTACCAAGCTTTTTTGAATGTAATAATCAGTAATGACATACCAACCTTAAGCAATAGAGATGTTACATGTCAGATGCTGTAGCTAGCTCTTCTTCAAAGTTCAATGGTAAAAGAAACCAAGGAGATGGAAACAATTTTGTTATGTTGACATTGCAGCATATTGCAGGATCTTATTGCTGTAGTATCTGAAAATATCAAGACTCAGGAATGTTTAGCTGTTTATTATTGGATATCTGAAAATGAACTTAAATTCATGATCAGTAGCTAAAGAATGTCATCACAGAACAGACTCTGATTTCCTGTTCTGTCCAGCTGTATTCAGTAAAAAAGCCACAGTTTCTGTCAGCTGAGCATATAAGCAAGGGCCTTCACATAGCTCATCAATATTGTGCCATTTTCAATCTGTTATGAGAGTACTTTTCTAAAACAGAACGTTGTTATTCTTGCATTGAGCATTTCTTGTGACTCGGTGGGATGCTATGTTTTTCCTGGAAAGAGCGAGCACTGGTAATGCAACATTACAAATGACAACTGCAGAAGATTCACCCGTTCAAAGTCCTTTGAAACCCATCCAAGTGCAAAATTAACTAGAATGTGCAGAACAAGATAATGAAAGATTAAATTTGTATTCTTCACTATCCTTGACAATTAAATACTGGCCTATTTATTGAGAGAAGAATGCTGTTAGTAGAGCAGAAGCTTATCCTTCAAAGGCTGCCTTCTTCTGGCCAGTATCCCCTTGTTCATCAATGGAAAACAGGCAGAGCTCTCCCTGTCTCTCCCTTTTGGCTGGACATTCATCTTCTGTTTATCCCCTTAAGCCACAAAATTTAATACCGTCAAAATTCACTGCTTTCTTTATAAGACAGCGTGATGCAACAAGTAAAAATACTTTCAATTTTAAAATCTGACAAAGAACAAGCAGGCAACTCAAGCAGTGTCTGCACAATGACCTGAACATGTTAAAAATGTGTGCTAAGAAATATTCACCTCTCCTGCCATTTGTAGCGTGTGGTCTGCTATTTTTAAATGTATGGCTCTTCAACAGCTATACCATTTCCCTCATGACTTTCCACTGTCCCATACTGCACTATTTGGATGTAGTGTGGTAATTTCAATTGTTAGGCTACAATGCTCATCACAAGTGTAATAGTGAAGAGCTTACACTTAGGTTCACAACACAGAACACAGTTTCCTTCTTCAACTTAAGTATTTTGCTACTTTAATACTGAAACAAACAGGAGGAGTTGAAACTTCTAAAAACACACAAAAAATCACTGAAGGTGTTTCTCAACACCCACTGAAGTATTTGTGTGCAAATTTGTTTCTCTTTTTTGTAATCCCGGATAGAAAAGGAAGGTGATGAAGAAGCTGGTATGGTCCCTATCCTGCAAGTGAGGATCTGTGATAAAAGCAGATAACCAGCTAAAGACTGTGTACTTAACTATACTGTAGAGGTGAAAATAGGCATAAACGAGCTGCTGTCTGATCCACACATTTTCTGTTTGTCCTGTGAGCTACTGTCACAGCTGCAGCTCAGGCTCAAAGCACCCAAGCAGCTTAGAAAGAGGCAAATTTAAGATGACGGTGGATTTTGCTGGACCTTCATCAGTCCCACCGTGCCTAATCATTTTACATTGTATGAGCATGAACTATTATCAGAACATAATACAATCTTTGACTGCACTTGCAACAAATATTCAGGGGGAAAAGTCACCTGGGTCAACAATGGGCTTAGTTCACTGTGTGGTTGACATACTACAGACATATACAGGATCACAGAAAACTCTGGTTTAGAAAGGAAAGAGGCCACCCAGAAAGAGCATGAACCTTATGTTCACTGGTCCCAGCTGCAGTATAATAGAGGGTTTGCAATGAGTCTTGAGAGTTGACTCACAAAGTGAAGTACTTGCAGTAGTAGCTGTACATTTTTCTCCTGAAACTTGATAAAGTTTCTACCATATACAAAGCATTGTTTCATTCCTGCAGAAGATGGTGACAAAATTGAAATATGTATTAAAAAAATGCATTGTAAAGTCATTGATTGCAGTATTGCATTAATGGGAAGTGCCTGACCAGGTATCATAGTGTGGTGTCAATCTTACTGAATCATTTCCATGTAAATAGGCCCAAAACCACTCCTTGGCTCTCTTTTCTGCCAAACAGCCTTCCTTAAGCCTTATCTTTGTCATTGTCAGAGAAAATTCACAATATTCTGACTCCGTGGGACTCTTCACTTATTTTAGACATCTTTAAGGTGGATATCTGGCTCTCAAATTCCCAGATTCCTTTTAAAGTCACTAGAGAGGAAGGGTCATTTTGGAGACCATTGCCCACTTCATTCCCAAGTGGGTGTATGTTTTTAAAGTGACTACTTTACTGCCTATCATTCCTTCTGTCATAACCTAAGCATGACCCTGTATCTCTATAATCTCTTGTTGAGATCATATACTGCTATGGCCAGAGACCATCTTTTGTTTTTGTGTTGGTAGGGGCATTATCTGAATGGGATCAAAATTGAGGCTCTGCATGTTCCAGTCATGGGCATAAGAACAATAAAAGAACAAAGTACAGAATATACTTCCAGATAATTATATATCTCCTATCCGATGTCATTCTAGTAATTTAAGGGTGTTTGCGTTTCCAGATGTAAGATGTACACATGGTTCAAAAATAGGCAGAATTCAAACACCAAGTCCTTCGTTCCTGTGACATGGCTACCACAATTGCAAATCTGTGAGCAGGAAGAGGAGACTCATTTATTACAACCTGCTCTGCTATGGTTGATGAAAACAGCTGTAAGGTAGAAATTCCTGAAACTCAGAGAAGAAATAGTGGCATAAAAGAGTTTTTTAATTTTCTGGGTAGACTGTAACGACTAATCGTATGTCAGTCTGGCTAAATAATGAAAAAACTTTCTTCTCCTCAGGAAATTTGAATTTTTAGCCTGTCCAAGAGAAGTTTTATGAGCATACTTTCAAAACATTAAAATGCATTCCTGCAATCCGTATCCAATATTACATGCAGTCATTCATTTTAGTTTTATAGCATTCTTCCTACAAGTGCCACAGAGAGTTTGTCTGCAAAGCACATTTAATTAAAATACAGCTAAGTAAATAGGATTGGATTTTATAAACCACAAGACACCTATCATTTTAATCACATATGGAAATGTGGTCCATACACAAGAGGCATGCTCGAGATTGCTATCTAAAGTAACTGCAAAAACAATTCTGCTTTTATTTTTTCTGAATTTCACCAGCGATACTAAAAAAATTCAGATTTCCTATATAAATATAGAGTGTTGGGCATCTGGCGCTTAATGTTCAGATATCTGAATACTGAAAAAATATTTTATGTGTGTAATAAAACAGGCTATAATAGTGGAGGGTTAAAGCCAAATGTCTATTCCTCTTTCAGAAAAAAGAAAGAAAGAAAAGTTCCAAAAAATATATGCTCTTCAACTTGGAATCTTCATCAGCACAGTAATATTGCCTTCTCCTTTTTTTGTTTTCACAGTAATTATGTTGGTGTTTTATCACTCTGCTACTTTTCTGGATATTACATTTATGTATTCAGTGTGATGCACAAGAAATGAGCCAGATAATTATGAGTAAGCTGAACCAGCTGCAAAAGCTGATAAAGTACATTCATTATGTTATAATAAGAAGACTGTACGTATATGAAGGTTTGTATACTGTGTTTGTGTCTGGGTTTTTTAGCTGTGATGCCTGTACTGTGAGACATGCAACAAGGTTTTCATGCCTGTCAGGCTGCTATTGCCACGCTGGACTCCTGAGTGCCCCCTGCTAGTGGACTTCATGGCAGGGCTTTGTGACTGCAGCTGAAAGTCTGCTTGGAGTAGCAAATATCTCACAGCAAGACCATGAGTGCTTAGCCACTGCAGCCCTGATCCTAAGAAAATTCTTCTTGCTAGGATTAATAATTAACACAATTTATTAAATGAATGTTTCATGGTTCAAATGACAATTTGAATATGAATTACAAACCCTATAAACAAAACATAGGCCTCTTGACTGTGAAGGGAAAAATATTAAAACTACTGATTAAATTGCTTCTTGAAAGGTGAATGGGAAGCTCAGTGCATTTGCACTTGACAGGTACTCTTGTTGTCATAAAATAATTTTGACATTTAAATGTCAAAAGATATGCTATTCTTACAAGACTTTAATTGCCTTTGATTATTCTGGTATTTCTGTCTGTGTCTTTCAATGCTTTAATTTCACTGTGGATTTATATCTGATGCACTATGTCCAACATTAACCCAATATACTTTGCAACCTATTGGAAAAATGGTGATCCTTGCAACTTCTTTCCTTGCATACCTTCTTCCTTCCCTGACTTCCTTTCTACCACACCTCTTTCCTTCCCCTCTATTTCCATGAACTTTGTCTTCCAACACAAAAGTGAGAGTTGTGGATCACCTCAGATAATGAGTGTTATCACACCCTTTTGCCTTGTCTATTTAGGTTGCAGTTTTTCAGTAAAGACTGCAGGTTACCTTGTCTTGCTCTGTTTCATCCTCAGACTTTATTCCAATAAGCAGGATTATGAATGCTAAGTAGTTTTCAGAGTTAAATATAGCATAACATTGTTTTGACAGAGATGGGTTTATACATTCCTGGGGGGGGGGGGAAAGGTGTGACTTCAGTTCATGGAATGCTTGGTAAGTTCCTTAAAGTGAAGTTGGGTGAATTCTTCTTCCCATGTAACTTGGGCATCTAAACAGCCAACAAAGGTGTACTTACCTTCATGAGTGAGCAAAATGCTGAAGGTTACCAGGGATGCCTAAAGACAGGTGAGAGGGATATGACCCAAGGTCCCCATCCAAAAAGTTGTTTTGGCTGGTTTTCTGTTTTGTGAGGGGTTTTCTTGTTTGTTTGGTTGGTTTTTTTGTTGTTGTTGTTTTTTTCCAGAAAGACTTCAAGAACAACTAGCTCTATCACAAATTAATTTCGGAAACTGTGCCATTTGTTACACTTTCAGGGAAAGTAAATTTCTGTCTGAGCTAGACCTAGGATCTCTCAGATGCTCAGGAGGATGCTTTATTTCTTTATACTTTTTCTTTCAGTACTTTTAAAAACCCTTAATCCAAGAGCCTAAAAGGGAAATATATCCCCTCTAATGTGTTCTCTCGTTAGTACTACTTATACAGCTTTCACCAGCATTTCATTCCACTTCATTTAAATAAAATATGGCCTCTGTAACCAAGAAGATAATTAGTAGCTGGTGGAAGCTCATTTGTAATTATATTGAGTTGAAACTGATAATTATTACATTACTTTATATGTACAATGTTTTCCTTCCAAATCCCCTCTGATTCCCTCAGAGATGCCCATAAATTTTGCAGCAAATTTGCAATCACTGTTGTGGGAAATGGACGAGATTCCAGCAGGTCCTTGTTACCTTTCTTTCACTGAACAAAAAGGAAATAATTTCTCAGCTTGTGAGGGAACCATCCTTCTCTAAATTATATTGTTTAATCAGAGACAGTTTATTACTGGGTTTCATTCTAGAGCATCTTGCTTTGACACTGACAGAACTTCCTTAAATGATACAGGTTTGTTTTAACTTTGTAGCAATGGAATGGAAATTTTTTAGTAATGGAATATTTCCCCAGGTCCCCTATAAGAACCCTTCAGTCTTATTAACAATTTATGGTGATAAACACTGGGATGAGCTACTAGTTGAACTTCTTACATGGCTTTGGGGGAGAGTGGCTATTTAGTGAAAGATGAAAGGAAAGCCCTGCCACCAAGATGCGCCTCAGCAAAGCTCTGCTCTAATTGACACAGTGTACTCTCCCCTAAAAGGCAGATTTTGCCTCTTCCCTCTCAATGCATTCTCCAAGGTCTCTGAGGTTTCATGCAGAGCCTGGGGACATTTCTGGGGGTTACACTTTGATGTGTTAGCACCACTAAATATTGTCATAAGTATCACAGCTACAGGGGGGGTGATTTGCTCTTCTACTCTGGCCCCCTGCAGAAAACTGCTTGTTCAGCAGCAGAATGAATCAACCTAGCGCATCTCTGTGAAAAAGCCAGGCAAATCAACCTAGGGCATCTCTGTGAAAAAGCCAGGCGAGTCTAGGCTTGAAATTCCCTGCCTCTATGTGCTAGCTTCTCTTTATTAAGGGAAAACAGAAATTATCAGTCCTTAAACATGGCATGTCTCTGAATATTTTCCTGATACTTTACAGAATTTTGCTGACAGAAATTTTTTTCCATGTGAACAGGTGTGGAAGCTGACAGCAGTGCATGAGAATATCTTCCATGCCTTTTATTATTTTTTTCTAGACTGTGACCCGATCTCTACAAATAGCTCTCTGCAAAATTCTTTCCGCTTGTCACTACCTTCTTTAAAAATGTTGATAACAGAGCTCCAAAAGATTTTGCAGATGGTATGTGGAGAGGCAACAGCACCTTCCTCTTCCTGTTTGATACCATTTGCCCTACAAGCTATCACATTGCTCTCATTCATTACCATGATGCACAATATTTTTTTTCTGTCTCTTTACATTGAAGGAAAAAACTGGCTTCATGTAACTGTGGTATCAGTTTCTCCTTGAATGTTTCTGACAGATGGGATTCATTTTGAGATTAAGACAGATCATCTAGACTGATAAATTTAGTGCCCAGTGGTGTCTGTGGAGGAGAATTCAGAGTTGGTGGAGATGTGAGGAGGCATTCAGTGGACCATCATGAAGGATATGGTTCATTCACAGGACAGGACATTTATGCCACTTCCCCTGTCCTCAGCAACCTCATCTGGTGCTGCTCTAGAAGGGCAGCAGTCTCCCAGAGGTCCCTATGACACCAAGCATGCCTAGAGACATACCAAATGCCTCTGCAAACCCACGTGTGGGCAGCTGACTCATCCTCTAGAAGTCTGTTTCACCATCAGCTGAAGTGCTTTCTGGGCTTCATTGCCTGTAATAGGATTTTAGACATCTATAGACACCTACATGGAGACATTTAAAGTTTCCTAGTCTGAATTGACTTGGGCCCAAAGGCTCAGTTTAGTTCCCTGAAAGCAGATATTTACCAATTCTTCAGTCTTAGGTCAGCTTGCCCTACTTTTTTCTCTAATTGCTGCTAGGGCCACATGATGGGAGACTGTGCAGGGAGAGAGACTCTAATGGTTTTGATACCCTTAGGTGCAAGAGGCCTGCAGTTCCTCAGTTTGAGAACATTTAGCTTTAACAGTTAGCTTGTAATACTTACAAAGTTCAAATTTTTCAGACTTGCCAGGGAGCTAGGAGCTATTCCATGAAGGCTGGAAGATTTAGTACATCTTTCAGTTTTCCCCTGAGACAAGGACCTCATGTATCTGTTGGATGCTGCTGCCTTCGGATCTTCATTGCTGTGGTGTCAGCAGTGTCTGGTGTCAGGACCAGTGCTGGGACTTCCCTTGCCCATGGTATGCTGTATAAATAATGTGTCTTGGGTATTTTAGCATTCCAGGTACATGACTCTGGTCTTCAGGAATACCAGTGTGATCATATTCTGTCTTTTGAATCAAACAATTCTGGTTCCTTGTTTCTATATGTGGGACCACTAATGCAGGTCTATACAATAGAAATCAACTTCATGTCTCTCTACCAAATGCTGCCATAATATTTGGTCTTTGTGGTCTTATTAAATAGTGCAAAATTACATTCTACTCCTCTCTCAAAGTTCCTTTCAAAATAATGGCAGTGAAATTCTTAAGATTAATAAAAAGATATACGACAATCTTTTACTTTTTGCTTGGACTATGAAATATTTTTATTTAGATTTAGAATTAGAATTAGGAATAATGTTGAATTCAGATTTACATGCAGTAGAAACACAGAACTTGAGAACTATAGGATTTGGATTACAACTCTCTTTCCTAGGTTTTGAGATAATGTTCTGTAATGTTTTACAGACAATTTAATATATTACATGCTTTTATTTTTATTTCTGCAGTTTATTTGTTAAGATTTATTTATGAATGTCTAAAACCAAGATGCTTGAGTGCAGGCAAGATAAAAGCCATTGTCATCAATGCTGCCACACATTCTTTTCCATGTTGTATCATAGGCTCTTTAGGACATAAAAGCATGCTGAAAGGGTACTGTAAAGATGTTGTATCTGATGCTTCTGCCATTTCACATAAAAGCTTATGGGCTGTACAGCTCAGCTGGTGGTCCCAGGTGCATGTGAACTTCATTTCCTGAGGTATCACTAAGAAAAAATTATTATGGGCCTAATAATTGCAGGAGAAAAAACACTGCTGTGATGGGAACTGCAGTATCATTAGCTTCTTTAAATTATTTTTCATCCAAGTTGTTGTCTTAATAGTGCCTTTCATAGATACATTAGATTAGCATACTCATGGTGGGATCCATCTGCCAAAATGTAAGAGTCTAAAAATTAGACATATAATTCCAAGTTAATCATCCTAAACTACACTGCCTTTTGAGAGATATACACACCTGCAGAGGAATATTCAGATTTAAGTCTTATTTTATGATAGGCTGAATTACTTTTTAAATGTAGCTATCCCTTATTATTCCAAAGGGAATATACAAGTACAAGTTTAGGTTCAGGTATGTAATTTTAAGTTAACTGCGATATTTAATTTGGGCAAATGGATACTTGGTTGACTGTAACTAATGATTATTTTGTTTTTACAAAAACTTTCCCCAAAGAATCTATTTTTATTTATATAGCACAATAGAAATTAAATTTTATCATTTATCCCAGGAGTAACAGAGATCCAAAATACAGGAGTTTTATGGTATGGCATCACACTGGCAAATGACCTGATCTCAAGGATTTTGTCCTTGATCAATGTCACGAAGGAAGAGAAGGAAGGAAGGCATGCTCTTTTCAAAGGGATGGAATTGGCTGTGCTTCTCCCTAGGGTTATGGCTTTGTGAGGAAGCCCAGCCCAGAGCTGTTTATTTGGCTCCATGGCTCTGCTGGGGCGCGTGGTGGCTCTGCAGGACTAAATGCCATCTCCTGTCCCTGTGGCTGCTCTCGGGTTTCTCTCACTCTCCTGATGAACATGCAAACTGTTTTCAGGAACATGAGGCTGGGGAGCACATCCTGCTGTGCCAGGCATGCAGTGTAACAAACAAAAGGAGTCATTTCCTTAGACACAGAGGGGAGATGTGAAATTCTGGCAGAATAAGTGCTTTCTTGCACTGATAAAAATCAGACTGTCTTTATCTTTGTCCTCTGTGGTTTTACATATTTATGGAGACAAGGATCTTGGTTCATTCCTTTGCACTGTCAGCTACAGTTAGCATCCTTAACTGATATTATCTTATTTTGTTTTCATGCAAATAGACAAAAGCATGTTCCTTCCTAATAAGCAGCAGCAATTATACTTTAGATGAGCCATGAATGCTGCAAATTGTATTTCTGTGTGATTTTTAGGTACAAGTCACAAATAGGCTAAAGAACTTTGGCATTGAGACCTGCAGGCAGGAACAGAGAGTAAATACAGGCACCTATGGGATGTCTTAGGGCAGGGAGAGCTGTCTGTGAGCTAGCCTGGGCCCTGCTGAGTTGCAAGGTCTGCTATAGAAAGCCTGAATTCTGCTCTTTTTTGAAATAGTTTATAGGAATATTGGTTTATTTTCAGTTGTTTGAAGTGTGTTGTCATAGTTGTGTAGTGAATCATGCTGCCTAAAAATACCTTTCTCTGTATTAATGTAAGGTAGTTTCAATCTTATATAATGTTACATAAGGCAGTTGAACCAACATCTTCAAAGTCTTTACTGCTTCAACTATTTACAGATAAGCTGTTTGAAAAATACCTTTTTTCCTATTTTTTGAATTTTTTCAAGCAAAAATATTAGGATGGGGTGTTGGCTTACTGCTGCCTGGAGAGGCCTGTGCTCTGCTCTGCCTTTGCCAGCACCATGGCATTTTAGTTGCAAAACTGAAATCAAATACACGCTTGGCTCAGTGAACTGGGAGCAATTCCAAATGCCCAGGCTGTGTAGCATTAAATTTATGCAAAGTGTTTGTGATGGTATCTAAAATATTACAACCTTTACTTTCATTTTCCAGAGACACATCATCATGTTTCTCTGGAAGCCAGAATACCTTTAATTGTTTCTGTGTAAGTATTTTTGCAATATTTGCTCCATGTCACCCAGGAGGTAGAAGGTGTAAATTAAGCCATGTCTCTTTTACACAAACTAATATGTTTGAAACAAGCTAACTTGCTATCCTTGAAGACATTTTATGGTCCACTCTGTGAAAGCCTTAGAGACAATTGCAATCAAATACTATACCTATGTCTTTAAATAAATCTTACCCTGGTTTACAGCTATAAAAGGATGGAAACAGAAGTTCTGTTAGTGTGAGAAGGTATATTTACCCTGGGATAAAAAAATATTTTCACTTGACTGAAATGTACTAAAAGTAAGGAGCTGCCTGCATTGGGGACACCACTGTAGCCAGAGACAGAAAACCAGCTGTTTAAAGGGTACCTCCAACAGGTGGTTTGCCACACTTTTGTGAGAACTACTATTTGCCGCCTTACTGATACATTTCTTCTTCTTCTTCTTCTTGAAAAATGATGATGGGCCTATCCATGCTGGTGCATCCTTTTCCAGGGGCAGATGATTCACTCATCTGATTTCCCCTCTGAATATTGCTTTTAAATCCAAGTGCTCTGATCTCCCTGAAACAACCTCCCCTAGGCTTCAGGCTCTAAAAGGAGCTCAGTGATCCTCCCTTTATGGTAGATGATACCTCTGATTTATTTTTAATTTTTTTTCTGAAGATAAATATATATTTTATGATAAAAATAACTCGTTAAGGTTGAAGTTTGGATAAAAAAATCCTAGCTGTGGAAACCTTCAAGTAGATCCAGGACTTTTTATAAAGTAGGAAATAAAAGTGCTTGTAAAGTAATTTTTGGAACCAGCTAGTCCAAACAAATTTGGTCTCCTTTTGTTCAGGTCCACAAAGCAGTTTTTTGCTTTTTAAAACAGTATCCCATTAGTAAAATATTGAAAGCCATGTTCCTGGACACTGTGTTCTCTCAAGAGCCTGATGCCTTGAAGTGAGGCCAGCCTCATTTGTCTAAGAAACTCAGATCTGGTGCTAATAGCAGTGCTACTTGTCTGATAGATTCTGCTTTTCTGTTGCCTCCTGCTGTTTTATGTTCCTTTAATCAAAATCTTTTGTAGTTCTCCTTTATTCTCCCAGTAGATTCTAATAAAAACCCTGTTCTTATCTAAGATGGAACTACTCATGTTTTGCTGTTGGCTGGGGAATGGCCTGAAGTTGTGTCAGGGAAGGTTTAGGTTGGGTATCAGAAAAAGTTTCTTCATTCAGAGAGTGGTTGGGCACTGGAAGAGGCTCCCCAGGGATGTGGTCACAGCACCAGCCTGGCAGAGTGCAGGAAGTATTTGGGCAATGCTCTCAGGCACGTGGTGTGCCTCTTGGGGATGCCTTGTGCAAGGCCAGAAACTGGACCCAGTGATCTTTGAGGGTCCCTTCCAACTCATCTTATTCCATGATTATGGGATTTTTCAATGATATGTGACTTTTACTTCCCAGCACAAACCTCCTGCCTCCTGGAAGAAGGATGTCTGCCACCAGGTTCTTTCTTTTTTTGGCATTACTATTGCAGTCAGTTTACCAGCAAGGACCTCCATAATCTCATATATGATGATGCAGAGAATTGTCAAGTGTGCATAATCCAGAGGTACATACTTGTCACTCAGAACAAAAAAAAGAAAATGTGCCTGGCTGACTCCATGCTCTTAGAAGGCTAATTTATTATTTTAAGATACTATATTATTGTAAAGAATACTAAACTAAGCTGTACTAAAGGAAACAGAAAGAATACAGACAGAAGGCTAGAAAGATGCTAAAGAAAACTCATAACTCTTTTCAGAGCCTCGACACAGGTTGGCACTGATTGGCCATCAAGTAAAAAACAATTCACATGAACCCAATGAAACCTGTTGGGTAAGCAACACATTCCAAAGCAGCAAAACAGAGGAGAAGCGAATCAGGTAATTATTGTTTTCATTTTTCTCTGAGGCTTCTCAGCTTCCCAGGAGCAAAGTCCTGCGCAAAGAGATTTTTCAAAAAATATGACGGTGACATGCAAGAATAGTAGAAAAGCAGGATTTTGGGCAGAGGGAAATCTTTGTAATGCTGTATGAGAAACCCACTTTAAGTTCTGGTCTTCAGCTTGAGTGACAGCTGTAAGTCCAGCTTTCAAAACGTATGATGTCTGAATGCAATGATCACAGAAGATGAGCTCTTAACTAGTATAAACGAATGTTATTTGTCCCATTAGGTATTGAGGCAAGTAAAGGCCATCTGAATATAGGATAGGCTTCTTCAGATGTAGAAGTGGGATTTTAACATCTCACCCAGCATGGCCCTTTGCAGCAGACCATGTCCTGGATACAGCTGTGCAGGGATCTGCTGCTTCTCCCAGCCACTTACAGGGACTCATTTGTTCAGCAAGCATGTCTGGAAAAACTTATTTTGGGCCCTACAAATGCCTCCTCACTGCCTGCTGCAAGACACACTAAAGGATCACACCTAGAACTCTGAAAGGATTGTCCTGCTCTCTCTATCTCTCTATAATACTGGGAATTCTTGCCTGCTACTTTGTCAGGGAATAAGAATTCCCTGACAAAGTTATTTGGTCAGGTTTGTTGGTATGAAAAACTTTGCAGGATCACACTTCAGTGAGATTCTAAGAGCAAGAAAGTGGAACTAGATAGTTTTTCATGCGCATCCTTTTGTCGTGGTATCACTGTCTGGGGTGCTTGCCATGTCCCAGACATTGCAACATGATTCACAGGGTGACTAAGCAAGCTGCCTCACAATTCACTGAAACTATTGCTTTCTCTTTAGAGAGATTGTTTTCATATTATAAATAATTAAACTGCATGATTCATTGTCACATGATATCATGGAGGCCAAAATGGGTTCACATCCCTCAGCATCTGTTAAAATGGTTATCTGGATGCAGTGTCTGGTGTAGGAAGTACACTCATAGCATTCAGATATCTCAAAGTTACAGGACATCGTGCTCTGTGACTTAAACTTTGTGGTCCATTCAAATCTTTCAGATCCCTATGCATACCCATTCTCCCAAGCATCTTTTCAAGCCACATTTCAAGACAGGCACTTGAGCAGAATTGATCTTTGGTATTACTCAATTCAGCTGATTTTGTGTTCTTATCATTACAGGATCAAGCTTAAATGCATTTGACAGATATTATCCAACAAAATATTTTTACTGACATCAGGCAGAGTTTACTTCTCCCAGCAGTTGTATTTTATGAGTTGCAAGGCCTACATAGAGCGAAATGGCTTAAGTCTTGGATGAGCTTCAGCTGAATTTCTTAACATAAATCAATATATTTCAGAGATCTGAGCACTTTTTTTGGTTCATTTCTGACCTCCTAATTTCCTCTGTTCTTTGACATTATCATGAAAGAAAATATTTTGGAGGACCTTTCCCAGCCCCCATCAGAGGAATGAAGTTCTGTCCTGATGCAAAGCAGCAGTTGGTCAGATAAAGATTTTAGCTGAATTCCTGACTATTTGCTTGGTTTCAGAAGACAAAGAGAAAATTATGATTAATTTCTATGAACTCATCATTTAATCATTACTTTCCAGGCACAGCTCTCCCACTAATCTCCTATCTTTGACCTTGCAAACATGGATAAGTGGTTCAATGGTAAGGAGTTTCTTAACTTCATTATGTTCCAGCTTCCCATCTTGTTAAGAAGAAGAGATAGAAAGTTTATTTCTGTAACAAATTTTGGCTCCTCAAATGCAAGTTGGTGTAGGAAGTACAATATAATCTCCTAGAGGAATGTTTGGCCAGGTATTGTATATGCCTGCTTTAGGCATTGTGAGAATTTCATTAGGCAGCATGGGGGAACTTGCCAGTTCCAAGTATGAGTTTCTGCCCTGATTACAGCTCCTCACCCTTTTCCTCCCCATCTTCTTCTTTTCTGTGTGCTTTCTAAAAGGAAGCTTGAACAAACACAGCTGCGCAAGGAAGAAAGAGGGAAAGTCAAGGAGAGAGAAGGTCTGTTTTTTCTCTTTGTTTTATGTGTGTATTTTTCTAAATCTTAAGATGTTATAGTATTTAAGGGAACATTTGAAATTTCTCTTGTCTATTCTTTGAGTTTAGGACATACAATGTATTCATTTATGACATGAAATTGTCTGCAGGAGTCTCTTCCTATCTGGTATATAGGATAACAGGGCACCAGTAACACAGGTACACAGGGAATTCTTGTAATTAGGCAATGAATCCAACAAATATGAATAGGGTGATGGGCTTTTTGCCTTCATTATTTTCATGGTGGGAACATAACTAAGCTAACACTAGAGCCTTTCTGTTTGTCATTCCTGTTCATGTTCTTCACAGCCAGCCTCTAATCCTCCTTTGATCTTCCCTCTATTTATTCCAAGTCGCCCACAGGGCTCTGTGATTTACAGCCAAAGTTTCTAGGGTTTAATTTCCCTGAAGGGTCCTCTCCAAGGTTATGAGTAGAAGCCCTCTTTTGGAGAGGAGACTAAATGTAATCCTGATGCAGACAAATTTCTGAAAAGCAAGAAATAGAACACAAAATATGTTTTCTTTCTCACATTTTATTAAAGTGAAGGAGTTCTCTGTTCTTTCCAGACTAAATTTTTTTCTTCAACAAAGGTGACAGATGGAGAACTTGAAGAGTATGTATTGATGGCAAATATAGTAAGTATTTTCTGAGGAACTAGTGACTCAAAAGAGGCCTTTTAGGCAACTTCCACCGAAAAGCCATTTGGGAGATGGAAACATGCAGATAAACAAGCTCTGAAACTAAGTTTGCTGCCCTTGACCGTTCTGTGATAGACACATCAGTCACATTTTTATTTTTGCATCATTACCTTTCTAGAAAACCTTTGCTGCACTTGCAGATGCCTGCCCACAAAATCTTCTAATCAGAGAAGATGACATGACAGATTGATAGGTCCTGTTTCAATGGAAGCTCTTGCAGTTTCAGCTCTGTATCTGTGCAGTATTTACTGGCTGTATGACTGTGCTTTCAGTTTGACAGCATCAGTCTCACCTGACAACCTCGCTGTTAGCTTCACTGCCAAACAACCCTTGAAGTAATAACTTGAATATAATATATTCTCACAGCAAAATGGTAATTTATAAAGGTTTAAGGAACTGGTGACTTGTTGAAGAGCAGCATTTAGAGCTGGGCATTTTCATTGTAAGAGTAGCTGCTGAGATTGGAGAATATGACAATTGTATTTATTTAGAAGTGTATTGCAATTTTATTGTTATAGTTCAGGTAGATACTCTGCTGAGGTATTTGAAAAGGCACAATTTGCACGTTGAAAAGATCCAATTTGCAAGTTTATGAGGAGGTTTTTTATTGAAATGACATGGATAATGGCTTAACTCTTTATGTTATCAAAAAATACAAAGGGAATGTGTCATGAGAGTACCTTGAAAAAGAAGAAAATAGCATAGTGAATCACTCAGCACTATTTCCACAATCCACTGATCAGTTTCTACTGCTCAAGTTCACCTGAATTAAAAAAAAATAAATTGAAAGGTAATACATGCTTATCCCAACTAAAATAAAGGATTTCTAAAGCTATTTACTATCTAAATAAAGGAACTATAAGGCTAAAATAATTATGAGGCAACATTTCTTTAAGCCCATAATTAATATGAGATATGAGTAGAATATGTAAACTGCTGCCCTGTACAGCTCCACACTTTCAGTCTTAGTAGCTTCTGTGGGCTAACCAATTAACACAAAGGTCATTGTTCTCATTTTCCCAGTATCAACAGAACATTACAGCAGCACATCTGTGATTGTGTTGCTAGACAAGGGATGCTGCAGCTGAGATGAAATTTCAGATTCTCAAAGGCTAAGACCAAAGTTCATAAATTTAGCAAATAATGTACTGTGTACTAAACTTTACTGAAAGAAGACAAAAGGAACCATCATGAAAGTGCACAAGCAGGGAGAAGTGGAAAGAAGGATGGCCTTTATATTTTGATCAGAGATGAATCTAATAATGATAATATAATTTGTGTTGAGGAGTTGGTAGCATGAGTCAAGTGCCAAAAGTTGCAACAATAATGTGCAGATGCAAGTACAGCTAAGCTGGTTTCCTGTTGGGTTGCTCTCTTCCACTACCTGAAAGGAGCTTGCAGAGAGATGGATGTCAGTCTCTTCTCCCAGGCAGTGTCAGGATGAGAGGAAATGTCCTCAAGTTGTGCCAGGGGGAGTTTATAGTAGATTTTATGATTTTTTTTTCTTTATGGAAAGGGTTGTAGATCATTGGAACAGACTGAACAGGGAAGTGGTGGAAGCACTGTTCCTGGAAGTGTTCAAAAAACATGTGTGGATAAGGCACTTGAGGACATGGCTTAATGGTGAATATGGATGTGGTTATGGGTTCATGGCTGGGCTAAGGTGACCCTAAAGGTCTTTTATAGCCTTAATAGTTCTGTGATTCCATATGACCACTGTATTGTTGATACTTAGCTTAACTGGGAATGTGTCCTTTTGGACAATGCTAGCAGGAGAACTACATTCCTTTACATTTTGCTCTCTTTATCACAGAATCCTAGAATGGTTTCCACTAGACCACTTTGCTGAAAGCCTCATCCTGCCTGGCCTCAAACACTTCCAGGAATGGGGCATCCACAGCTTCTAGGGACCATAGCTGGGTTGACATGCACTCAAAAATGCAGAGGATTGTATAAGAACACTTTAAAGTTTTTCTCAGGTTTTAATTGCTTCTGATTGCATCAGAAATATAAGACACAAACTCTTTTTTTTTCATCACCAAATGATATTTTTTCTTTAGATTTAATCAAGAATAATGCAGTGCTGATATTAAAGAAAAGGAGGAGTTTTTTTTTTATTTCACTTGAGTTTGGTCTTGAATAATGGCAGGAGGCCAAAAGGATTCTTAATTTAACTAAATAACTTCTCTGTGTCCTCCATGTAATTGACTTCTAATGCCATAAGGTAAGATCCTTCTCACCTCTTTTGATTTCTCATTAACTCCATGTAATGCAGACTTTCATATCCAGGAATTACTGCATCAAATGTAATTTTTGATTGAGAGGAACCATATCTCAAAAAACTGGCATTACGCATAAACATACAAGCCAAAGAATTCAACAAGGAAATCTGATGCTCCAAGTTAGGTCCTGTTGCATAAGGATGGCCAAAGACAACTTCAGATGTGTCTGAAATAGAAAGAACAGAGGTCAATGAAGGTACTCCTGAGTTATCTATTGTTGAGAGAAGGAATGAGTGCTAGAAACAAGTCAAGTAGTCTACAGATTTGTGACATGGGTGCTGGGCAAATAAACCATTGGGCTCAAGGAGCCAATGGTTCAAAGTTTAACAGGTAGCCAGTGGAATAAACTATTTGATGGGTTTATTATGGGGTCCAATGCTCTTCATGACCAATCAGGACTACATTAAGGAACATATCCTCAACAAATTAAAGGTAGACACATTTGGAGTAGATGGCTGGTAAGAACATTTGCCATTATTAGGGTCCTTGACCAGCTGGAGGAATTGGCTGACAGGGACCTCTAGAAGTTTATTAAAGATGGATGCAAATTCTGGAGCTGGAGCACAACAGCCTCGTTGAGCAGTTCAGACTGGGGACTAACTGGTTGGGTCAGAGCTTTGCTGAGAAGGGCCTGAGGTCCTCATAGACAGCAAAATGATCCTGAGTCAGCACTGTGTGCGTGGCAGTGAAGGCTGGCCATCTGGGCCACGCTGGTGAGAGAATGAGCAGGAGAGCTCTGAGTACCTGTAGCCCTTTGCTTGACATTTGTCAGGCCACATCTGGAGTTCAATTTGCTTTTGGACTAGATGGTCTTCAGGGTATTCTTCTGACACAGATTCTTCTGTGATTGTGAAAAAAAGGAATGTTTTCAAAGTAACACTTGAAAATATTGTTTGGCACAGCTCCGTGACGTATGGTGTTGTTGTGATGTGTTTTTAAAGTCCCCCAGTTTTCTCCCCTATTTTATGTATGCTCCCCCTCTGTTCTGTGTTAAATGGTTCCTCCCTACACAGTTTTCCCGCCACTGTAGACCTGACAGTTAAGTTACCATGGATACCCCTTCCCCCTCCACTGCCAATCTCTTATGTTATGTAATTTCCCCTCCCAGGCTTTACCCTATAAGTAAGTCTTCCCTCCCCCCTGGGCCCAGTCAATCACCCCCACTCCTCCCAAGCTTCTAGAAACTTCTCCTCCCTGGGGGTTGTGGTTGGCTGGTGTCCCGGGGCCCCTCCTTTGCTTTACATTTAGTGGCTATCTCCTCATGTCAGTTATGTTTTGTACCTCCCTACCTATTCATGGATTGGTTTGCCGGGTTTCCCTCCCTTCTCCACCCCTTCACTTTAAAACCTTGCTGCTCCCCCTGTTCCTTGCCATTTGCTGGGGGTTCTACCATCTGTTGGTTGCCCTCTGCTGTGGGATTCTCCAATAAACCGACGTGTTTTCCCCTAGCAAGTGGTCGCCTCCTCATTCGTCCTTTATAGCGCAAGCAGTCCGATTCCGCGATCCAGCCCAGCCCAAGGCCAAGACGCCAAGGGGGGCTGGCCTCCGATGCGTAGGGGCGTCGGCCACTCTCACCCCTTCAGCTAGCCGGACTTAGGGCCGCATACGCCCTAGCGCAGTGTGGCGCCCAACGTGGGGCCTGAAAGTGGACGCTTGGACAGTTGACCACTGACCGGACCCCGCGGAGTTGGAATTACAGTCTTCCATTGGCCGCTACACTACCTCGGGTAGTAGCAGACCCCGTTTTAGGGGTAGCGCTCCCCGGGGATTGGAGTCCCAGCCCTCAGCACCGCACGAGGAGGACTCCAGGGACGGAGACCACCACCCAGTTTTGTTTTTTGTCGCCGCCGGGTTGGTAAGTTCGGGCCCTGCCTTGGGGACTCTCCGGGCTTCCCCCCTGCCTTTTTACCTCTCCCTAGGGGTATATGCCCTGCCTTGGGGACCTACCCCCTGCCCTCTTTCCTTGAGGTACTTCCTCATCCCCACGCCTTTTTTGTTTTCTGTTCCCTGTGGGTGCCGGCTTCCCCAGACGTGGGGCCCGGACCCATCCCCTAACCTCCTTTTCTTCTCCGGCCGGCTCAGAATTTGGGGCGGTGGGGGGAGTGCAGGGGCCGGTGGCTGGCGATCCGTTGTTTTAGTTTTCGGTATTCACTGGGCGAGTGGTTGAAACAGCAGAGGATTTCCCCCCTTTCTAGTGGCGGTAATTCCTGCGCTAGAAAGGTGCCATGGGTGCAGGCTTGGGGAAATCCCAGAAGGAGGTTTACTATGTTGTTAAAGGGTTGTTGCTTGGGAATGGGCAAAAGCCCCCCAAGCAGGCGTTGAAATGTTTGATTAGATGGGTCTTTTCTAAGTTCCTCGAAACCTCCCCGGAACTTGTAAAACAGCCACGGTATTGGGCAGCTGTTATAGCAAAATTAGACGAGGCCATAAATTCCGGGGAGGCGAACTTGGCCACTGTGGCTTATTGGGCGCGCAGAGTGCATGCGGCACTCCGTGCGTTAGGGGAGCTTCAGAAAAGTCCCGCTGGTTCTAGTTTATCCCCTCGTTCCCCTCGTTCTGTTGCCCTTGCCCCTCAAACCTTACCCTCATCCCGCAGGCAGGAGCCCTTGAGGGGGATCTTAAGGGCCGACCAGAGGCAGGGGGTCCATCCCGCCCCGCTCCCCCTCGACCTGCTCGGCCTCCCCGTTCGAGGAGCCCTGGCCAGGCTCCTTCTCTTCCCTCTCCCTCTACCCCTATACCCAAGTCCCCAGTTCTGAATCCCAAGGTTGTACGGTTTGGTGAAGAATCTCAAAATGGCTCCCTTGGAGCCCAAGATGGCGGCGGCCATGCGGCCGCTCCCACCAGGGCTCCTTCTTCCCCTCCTAACCCTTTCCTCCCTGAGGCCAACCCCTTCCTTCCCCTTGACCCAACCCCTTTTTCGGTTGTCCCTCCTTCATACCCGCCCTCCGTTCCACCCATTTCTCCACCCTCTCCTCCTCCTTCGGCTCCTCCCCCGGTTCCTCCCCCAGTCCTGCCCCTTGTTGACTCCTCCCCCGCTCCGCCCTTGTATTCTGCTCCGCCTCCGAACGCCACCAAGGAGGCGGAGACGTGCGGTGTGCCGCGCCCACTCCCTCGCCCCGCTTTACTACCAGACCCCGCCTCGACCTCCTCCAGTTCCGGTTCCCACGCTCCCCCTTCCGGTTCCCACGCTTTGTGTTCCGGGAGGTGGGGGGTGGATGACCGGAAGCCGGAGCAGGCGCCTTTATTGGAAGCCGCTCCGGTCACCTACCACCTTAGTGGGGAGGGGAGCTCTCAGGCCCACTGGGTGCCACTTGCGCAGGCCCAGATCAAAGAACTGTGCAAGGCGCAGAAGGACTACTCCCGGGAGTCAGAGTACTTCCGGGGGATGCTCCGCAATGCCCTTGCGCGGGGAGATCTGGTGCCTGCGGACCTGAGGGCCCTCTTCTCCAGCCTTACTAGGCCCATGGAGTTCCGGGTCTGGGTGGCGGAATGGAGGAGGGAGATCTTGGAGGCTCTCCCAACTCTTTGGAAGAGTCCTTCAACATCTCACGATGCGGATGGGCTGGTGGTTTCTCAGGAGCATCTGTTGGGCGAGGGACAATGGGCAGAGGGGGCAGTTCAAGCAAAAGCTCTGTTCCCGTCGCAGCTTGTGGAGACCGCCAGGGCAGCTGAGCGGGCTTTTTATAAGCTGCACGCGGTGACCTTCCAGTGGGAGGACGATGAGGTTCGGCAAGGGGCACAAGAGCCATACATGGCCTTTATCGAGCGCCTCTACAGATATGTGGAGGCGCAGGCGACCGGGGACGAGGACAGGGAAAAGATGCTCCAGAGAATGGCATATAGTAATGCCAACTCGGAGTGTCGAAGGGCAATCAAAGCACTCCCTCGGAGTCCCCGGCCCACGGTAGAGGCCATGATAGAGGCCGTGGTAGGCCAGGTCGCCTTGACATCGCGACCTAAGAGGTCATCAGTGGCCTGTGTAGAATGCCCCAAGCCGGACTTCTTTGAGCTGGAAGCTGCCCCCGTTGCTGGACCCCCAACACCAGGGTCCGGCAGGAGGTCAACGGCCACCCACCCTTGCCATCTCTGCGGAAAGACCGGGCACTGGATGCCCCAGTGCCCGATGAGATTAGACTATCTTGAATACCGCAAGAAGCGAGAGAGGGAGGAGAACAAGAATCAAAAAAACTAGACCAAGAGCGCGGCCCCTCCCTGCGTGATGATAGAAGTGCGGCGGGACAAGTGACATCCAGCGGGGAGGAGGGAGATAAAGGAGAGCCGCCGTTTGCATTGCCGGACTTGTCTTACCTTTTACCTGACGTGACATACACCTGTGGTATTCAGCCCACACCTGCTCTTAACATCATGTCCTCTGCTTCCCCTTACAGGCTGCAGCTCACTAGGGACATACATCTTCCTAATAGTGATTTACAGCTGGTGTCTGTTGACCTCCAACATCCGGGTCACTGGAGGAAATTAGGACGTTGCAGGTGGACCGTCGTCGGAGACACAAAGCACACGCCGCGAGACATTTACATCGTCCCGGGTTTGGTAACTACCGACCGGGACCGTTTCGCGGTAGGGCTGTACTGTGTCCGACCCCCGCTCTTTCTCCCCAAAGGACAAGTTATCGCCCAGGCCATTCCGGTTCCAGGGAAAGATCATTGGAAGAAGACTCCAGAGCAGACATCGCCTCCGACAGTGGCCTGGGCGCAGGTAGTGGGGAGGGAGAAGCCCCGCCTGACGTGTCGACTTTCATTGGGCGGGGATCGGAAGATAGTGAGGGGTCTATTGGACACAGGGGCAGATGTGACGATCATTCCCTCTCGGGAGTGGCCGTCACATTGGGACTTGCAAAACGCTGCCGGCACGATTCAGAGTGTTGGAGGGCTTCAATTGGCCAAACAATCAAGGAGCGTTGTCCAAATTACGGGGCCTGACGGGCAATTGGCTTCTGTGCGCCCGTTTGTTTTAGACTACACAGAGCCTCTCTGGGGGAGAGACCTTCTAGCCCAGTGGGGAGCCAAAATTGACCTTCCCAAGGCTCCCCAGGTTTTTCGGGCGGTGGCCACTGAGGAGCGCCGGACCTGGAAGCTGGATTGGCTGACTGATGAACCAGTACAGGTCTTGCAGTGGCCACTTAATAAACAAAAATTGAAGGTGCTCAACGAGCTCGTTCAGGAGCAGCTACTTAAGGGCAACATTGTGGAGACAATGTCTCCCTGGAATTCTCCAGTTTTTGTGATCAAGAAGCCCAATAAAGATAAGTGGCGGCTCCTGACCGACCTTCGCCAAATTAATGATAAAATTGTAGATATGGGGTCTCTCCAGCCAGGGATGCCTTCCCCAGCAATGCTCCCCCGAAATTGGGATCTGGCAGTGATAGATATAAAGGATTGCTTTTTTCAAATTCCTCTCCACCCTGACGATGCCCCGCGTTTTGCTTTCACGGTTCCGTCCATCAACCGTGAGTCCCCAGCCAAGCGCTATCATTGGCGGGTTCTACCACAGGGCATGAAGAACAGCCCTGTGATCTGCCAGTGGTACGTCGCTTCGCTGCTGTCTCCAATACGTACAGCCCTCGGGGATGTTGTCATTATTCATCACTACATGGATGACATCCTCGTGTGTGCACCCGACCACAGTCTGCTTGCCCATGCGCTTGACCTGACAACCAATGCGTTGGTTGCTGCAGGGTTCGAGCTCCAGCAGGATAAGATTCAGCGGATGCCACCTTGGAAATACCTGGGCCTTGAGATTACCAAGCAGACCATTGTTCCGCAAAAATTGGCTATTAGGACAAAAGTCCAGACCCTAGCGGATGTTCACCAACTGTGTGGGTCTTTAAATTGGGTGAGACCCTGGCTGGGCATTTCGACCGAAGACCTAGCCCCCCTTTTCAATTTGTTGAAAGGGGGAGAGGGGCTTAGTTCCCCTAGGGCTCTCACCCCAGAGGCACGGGTAGCCTTGGAGAAAATCCAAAAGGCCATTTCGGCCAGGCAGGCCCACCGGTATCACCCGGGCCTGCCCTTTAAGTTCATAATACTGGGAAAGTTGCCATACCTCCATGGCATTATCCACCAATGGGACATCGAAGTAAGGGACCAAGGGCTGGGTGACCCCCTCTTAATAATAGAGTGGGTGTTCCTCAGTCATCATCGGTCCAAAAGAATGACAAGGCCACAAGAGTTGGTAGCCGAACTGATCCTCAAGGCAAGATCGAGGATCAGGGAGTTGGCAGGATGCGACTTTTCATGCATACATATCCCAATTAAATTGGAATCGGGCCAACTTAAATTAAGGACCTTTGAAGAACTGCTGCAAACTAATGAATACCTACAGTTTGCACGCGATAGCTACACTGGGCGCATTGCAGTAGATCGGCCGGCCCACAAATTGTTTAATTCGGAGTTTAAATTATCTCTGAGAAAGGTTCAAAGCAGGGAGCCACTAGATGCCATGACAGTTTTCACGGACGCGTCTGGAGCATCCCACAAGTCAGTAATGACTTGGAAGGATCCTCAGACTCAGCAGTGGGAGGCTGATGTTGCTATTGTGGAGGGTTCTCCACAGATTGCTGAGTTAGACGCAGTCGTCAGGGCATTTCAGAGATTCCCTGAACCTTTTAATCTGGTAACAGATTCTGCGTATGTCGCGGGTGTAGTGTCTCGGGCTGAACAAGCAGTTCTTCAAGAAGTGTCAAACAAAAGACTGTTTGAATTACTTAATAAGCTCGTGGAATTGGTCTCCCACCGCGAGCATCCCTTTTATGTTATGCATATTAGGTTGCATACTGATCTGCCTGGGTTCGTAGCGGAGGGCAACCGTCGAGCCGATTCCCTGGCCGCGGCTGCCGTGACGCAGGGCCCACTCCCAGACGTGTTCAGCCAGGCTAAGATCAGCCACCAGCTCTTCCATCAGAATGCGCCTGGCCTGGTCCGGCAGTTCAATCTTACGCAGGACCAGGCTAAGGCGATAGTGGCCACATGTCCCCAGTGCCAAAAAGACCAAATGCCCACTGTGACCTCAGGGGCTAACCCCCGTGGCTTGGCGAGCTGCGAGGTGTGGCAGATGGATGTAACACATGTCCCATCATTTGGTCGACTGTGTTACGTCCATGTCTCAGTGGACACTTTCTCCGGGGCTATCTATGCCTCCGCCCACACAGGAGAGAAGGCAGTGGATGTACAGAAGCATCTGCTTCAGGCATTCGCTGTCTTGGGCATCCCTAGGGCCCTAAAAACAGATAATGGCACTGCGTACACATCCAAGGAACTGCGGAGCTTCCTGCAGCAATGGGGAATAGTGCACAAAACTGGCATCCCCTATTCCCCGACAGGCCAAGCCATGGTGGAAAGGGCCCACCAGAGCCTCAAGAAGATCCTATCCCGACAGCAATCGGCGATGAAGGTGGAGACCCCCCACGTCCGTCTGGCAAGAGCTTTATATACACTTAATTTTTTAAACTACTCTTTTGACAGCCAGAATCCTCCGGTGGTCCGGCATTTCGGTAGTCACCAGCAGCTGCAGCCGAAAGCCAGGCCCCCGGTTCTTGTAAAAGATCCGGAGACCTGGCGGACGGAGGGCCCTTTCGACCTGGTGACCTGGGGGAGGGGATACGCTTGTGTGTCCACTCCCTCAGGCCCCAAGTGGGTACCATCTAAATGGGTCAGGCCCTTCGTCCCGAAGCAGAGGACAAAGCAGGAGGCGGTACCACAGGTCCGGCAGGCTTGTTGGCGGCGGCGAAGGAAGTCCAATAATCCTTTGTCCTTCTCTCCTGATCTCCCCCCTGTGACTGAGGAGCCCTCCCCTCCTTCCTCACCTCTACCCCTGGATTTCTTATGTTATGTTGCCTCCCATTCGCCCCCGGCTCCAGTTATTACCCCTCGCACATTCTATTTAGATTGGTTATTTGGAGAGGAACCATTTTTGTGATTTTGTGATACTTTTACTTGTCTCTTTCGTTTTAGTTACATCTCCTCAATGGCCCTGGTGTCAACATCGCTGGCTACCAACCCTTGTCTACTAATGATGTTCGTGGCAACCTGCGGACTCCTGTTGTCACCTTCGAAGCCGTGGGTCATCCCCCAGCCAAAGGTCAACGTCTGGCGTGCCTTGGCCCAATCGTTAGGACAGGACAGTATATGCCTAGACACCGGCGCAGCAGAGGACCCGATGTCGTCTTGCCTTGTGGGGATCCCTTTCTCTCCAGGCGAGTTCCCTGTTACGTTCCACATGCCTTTTCCCCAATCCTATCCCAGAGTCTCACCATTCTCCCCAATTTTGATTCATCCAATGCCTGGAGAGACGGAGTGGTCAGGCTGGATCCTGCACCCTCTGAGCCCACCGAATTACATCTTCTCGGGTCTGCCAACGCCTCCATTTGTTTTCAGTTTGATTATGGCATTACCCCAGTTGAGAAGGGTAGTGAGGTGGTCCGCCAGTCCAAGAAAGAGTACCAAGCCAGGCAGTGGTGCCAAGCCGTTCTTAAAATCCTCGGCCCCACCACTACTGGACGGACCCCTTACTCCCTTCCGAGAGGCGAGTTTCTAATTTGCGGCGACCGAGCGTGGGCAGGTATCCCCTCTGGCCTGGTCGGAGGGCCGTGCACTTTTGGCCGGCTGACGCTGTTTACTCCCAACATCATCCAAATTATTAATTGGAAAAGAACAAACATCACAGCTGAATTGAGCAGAGCCAAAAGAGATCTGAAGGGTCTCACAGAAGACTGTGATGACGAAATTACACATTGGTCGCACTCAAAATCCGTTGCCTTTACCATTCTGTTGCCTTGGGTATCGGTGGCGAAGGCTCTAGGTGAATTGGGCCGCCTAGAGTGTTGGGTAGCCAAACAAGCGAATCTTACATCAGCTGCGCTTTACGACCTCCTCACAGACGAGGAAATAACAAGGAAGGCGACACTCCAAAATAGAGCAGCAATAGATTTTCTATTGCTGCTCCATCACCATCATTGCGTGGAGTTTGAGGGCCTCTGCTGTCTGAACCTGTCCTCTCGGGCTGAGGACGCCAGACAGTCCATCAGAAGACTTCAAGACCTGTTGCACCAGGTTAAGCAAGAAACATCTGACTGGCTGGGGGACATTTTTAAGGGTTGGGGCCTAAGCGGGTGGGCCAGTTCTATTCTAGAATCGGTTGCTAAAGTTGTGTTGAGTTTAATTATCATTTCAGTTGTGATTGTGTTGATCCGCGGGCTGGTCCAGAAACTGGTAGCCAAGGCCATCTCGCCAGCTGTGAACCATGCCACCATTCCATCGAAAGTGCCCTTCGAGCTGGAAGACCTCACCCCAGAGGTTGAAGAGGATGCAGATGAGGAGAGGTCAACTGGGCATCCTCAAGAACACCTAGACACTGACGAACTCCAGCTCGAAGGAGGCGAGAAATAGCCGGGCCAGCCGCGGATTCCCGAACTTTGAATTTTCATGGATATTCCAGCCTCTTTTATTTTTATTTGTTAAGAAACGGGGAGATGTTGTGATGTGTTTTTAAAGTCCCCCAGTTTTCTCCCCTATTTTATGTATGCTCCCCCTCTGTTCTGTGTTAAATGGTTCCTCCCTACACAGTTTTCCCGCCACTGTAGACCTGACAGTTAAGTTACCATGGATACCCCTTCCCCCTCCACTGCCAATCTCTTATGTTATGTAATTTCCCCTCCCAGGCTTTACCCTATAAGTAAGTCTTCCCTCCCCCCTGGGCCCAGTCAATCACCCCCACTCCTCCCAAGCTTCTAGAAACTTCTCCTCCCTGGGGGTTGTGGTTGGCTGGTGTCCCGGGGCCCCTCCTTTGCTTTACATTTAGTGGCTATCTCCTCATGTCAGTTATGTTTTGTACCTCCCTACCTATTCATGGATTGGTTTGCCGGGTTTCCCTCCCTTCTCCACCCCTTCACTTTAAAACCTTGCTGCTCCCCCTGTTCCTTGCCATTTGCTGGGGGTTCTACCATCTGTTGGTTGCCCTCTGCTGTGGGATTCTCCAATAAACCGACGTGTTTTCCCCTAGCAAGTGGTCGCCTCCTCATTCGTCCTTTATAGCGCAAGCAGTCCGATTCCGCGATCCAGCCCAGCCCAAGGCCAAGACGCCAAGGGGGGCTGGCCTCCGATGCGTAGGGGCGTCGGCCACTCTCACCCCTTCAGCTAGCCGGACTTAGGGCCACATACGCCCTAGCGCAGTGTGGCGCCCAACGTGGGGCTCGAACCCACGACCCTGAGATTAAGAGTCTCATGCTCTACCGACTGAGCTAGCGCATGGTGTTTTTTTCTAAAAAATATCTCTGTACTTCATAAATGGATTCATTTCTGCTTCATTATGTTTAATAAGATTTTTAGCTGAGGACATGAGATTTTTTTGGGGATGGATATGCAATGTGATAGCCTTAAGGCAGGAACTTTAATATGAAGCCATATGACATTTTCTGAGATAATGAAGAGAAAGAAGAATGTGAAGAATTTATTTTTCAGTTTTGGAGTTTTCCAAGAAGAGAAGCTGCTTGGCTTTAAACTGAAGCACAAATAAGAAACATAACTTCATATTATTAACTATATTGGAGTGAAAATTAACCTAGTATTAATGCCTAGAAATGTGCAGAATTTACAGAATGGTGTCAGTGTGATCATGTTTTCAGATACTGTAGCAATGTTAAACCTCTATTTTCAGCTGGCTTGTTTTGCGTAATTTCTGATTGTTTCAGCATGTTGACTTTCTATCTGTATCTTTGCATCAAGAAAACCATCTAATCAAGAAATCATCTTTGGTTTTGCTACTAGTATAGAATAAGCTGTGGGTTTGTTTTAAGCATGGATTAAATAATAAAAAATGGTGGAAGAGTAATTTTTCCCCGTTTATGCTGAAACTGGCAGTTGATTTTGATGGGATTTGATTACAATGATGTTTTAGGTTGTGATACTTATGTAGATAGAGAGATATAGAACCGTAGATTCTTTAACAATTTTATATGGAGTTTCAAGAATGTGCTGCATTACTTCAAAATCAAAACAGATTTTTTTAAAGTGAAAGACTAGTTTAAAAAAACCAAATAAAAGAACACCCAATGAAAATCAAAATACCATATCCAATACTTCTCCAGCACTGCTTAAATAAAGTTTTTTGGTTGCCATAATTTATCTTAGACCTGACTTGCACAAGTCATCTAAGATACCTTGCTGTCTCACTATTAATGAATCTCCTATTATTTAGAAACCACTCATTCTCTTGAACTTTCATTGCTAAGACTGAGTGGGTGTCTAATGGAACTTTTTAAAGAATATGTTTAGACTGTATTTTCAGGAAGTTTGAAAAATAAATTAAAATTGAATTTGAACTTAGGGTGTTAGATCAGCAGGGCTTGTTAGATTAGACAAGTTAGATCAGCTTGTCATACACTGATGTTCTCCAGCATATATCTGATTAATCTGTTTTCATACAAAACACATTTGACTCTGTTAAATACAGAGATGAAAAGTTGTTAAGTTAGGGGAGGTTAAGTCCTTTCTTAACTGGCGATACCCCAAACATATTTTAAGTCTGTCAGTCTTTTTAGTCATTCAAACTTCCAAATACCTGGATAAAGTAAGTGACGACTGACCCTGGGCAATCTAATTACACCTCTCTGGGGAAATTCTTATGTATCAGGAAAAGGATTCAGCTTGTTCCAAACCATTCTGAAGTACAACAGAAGCACCAGACAAATTGCTCATATGTGAAATATATTAGACACAAGCAAGAAGCTCCATTCTCTAATGTTTCACAGAAGGAAGAAAGTAAACAGAAATTATCTTTGATGACATAATCAATGGGTGAAGGAGAATATAATAATTGTGGCTCTTTCCCTCTTTCGACTTGATATTTATGCACCCCTTAATTACATTCTCATTTTTTAATTTCTGTTGCTTTTTGTGAGAAATTCCTCAAAGTGCTCCTTTCACTGGCATATTTAAAATGCTAAAAAAAGCAAGTGGTGAAAAAAGAGAGTCATTGTCAAGCACCATCCAAAAGGCTTGGTATTATTTGTTTGAAAGGACATCTTATTTCAAAATTTCATTTGAATTGTTTGGTTTTTTTTAATTTCAAAATTAGTAAAAAAAGAGAAGACCAGATACTAGTAGTCTGCTAACTCTCTAGAACTTACTCTTCCTAATTCTTTTCTATTTAAGCTAGTACCCTTTGTTTTCGTACAGCCTACGCATGTTAGAATTGCATAATCCTCTCAAAGATCTAAGTATATACCAAATATATACTTGGTACCCTGTAGGTGTATCTGTATGCATGTGTATAAAGGGTAGGTATGCAGACATGTAGGAAGCTGAAAAATTTCATGCAAAAGCCTCTCAGATTAAGTTTAGCAGAACACATTCCTCCTTGGATACTGCAAAGGAAATAAGCCACGACATTCACCATGGGAATTGTTCACAGCTGTGTCGGAGGAGGTTCAGACATGATGTAAGGAGCTATTTCTTTATAGAGACAGTGGTTAAACACTAGAACAGACTGTCTGAAGAAACGTTTGATACCTGCAGCATGTTCAAGAAGTATTTGGACAATGCCCTTAACAACTGCTTTAATTTTTGGTCAGCCCTGAATTGGTCAGGTAGTTGGGCTAGATGATTGTTGCAGATCCCTTCCAATTAAGATGATTCTATTCTATTCTATTCTATTCTATTCTATTCTATTCTATTCTATTCTATTCTATTCTATTCTATTCTATTCTATTCTATTCTACTCTCTTCTATTCTACTCTGTTCTTTAGAGCTGCAACAGACTGAGTTATTCCTATTCCCATCCTCCACTATGCCACCATGTAGATTCCCATATGAATGTGCTAAATTTAGAGACAGCTTCATGTTTTCCAATGTTCGTCTAGTAGCTGTACTTCCAAGCCCAGGCTTGAGAGGGAAGTGCATTGCTGCACAGCTTGCATATGTTCATTTATCCTGTGAAAAGAAATAAACGCATGGGAAGAGCAGACCCACTGCTGCCTGTCTAGTTTAGAGGACAATATTTAGGGTTACAGGAACTTCCTCTAGAGTCCTTCAAAGTTATCTCCCTGTCTTCATTAAACCTCTAGGAAACTTCAGCTCTTATTTTGGAAGGCTGTTTTGCTAGAAATTGTTCATTGGCTTGCTGTGCTTGTAAGACAGGCTGACTGGATTTCAGTCTAGATGTATCTGGATTTCAGGGATGGTTTACTTTGCTGCATTAATTCCTGAAGTTCATACTTACCTCATTTGTCTTTCTTGCCTTATTATATTCAAATCAGGAGGTCAAAATTCCCTGAATAGGCTGTGCTCTCTTTCATCCCTTAGTGGTTCAGATGCTTTAACTTTTTGATAAAAAACCCCAGCAGCTTGCAGCTGCTGGTAAAATAATTAAAGATTTCAAGAAGGTCCAGACCTGAGTAGTCTTCTGATGAGTGCTATAGGATTCAGCTGTTATGTGGAAGGCTTGTTTAATCTCTAGCTGAACAAACAAATACCACTGCAGTAGCTCAGGGGTTGGATTCCTCCTGCAGATTTTTGACTAGGCTTCCTACATGTGGTGAATGTGGGGTGAGTGGGATCTGAGAAGGTGCCACTTGAACCAGCTAATACAAAAACAGCAAGTACAGGGGAATCCTGCTGCCATCTGAAGGGTACACTCTTGCCCTCTGTGTGTCTGAGTGCTCAGGTTAGGTGCCCAGACTGTCATAGCGAGGCAGGGCACCCAGGCTTCCTTCCATGAGGAAAAGTACGAGAGTGAACTGACACTTTGGATGCACAGACTTAGGAGCTGGAATTCCCATCTGTGCTAATTTAAAATTATTCGTTGCTGTTACTGCAGGCAGAGTGCTGTGAGGGGCTGCAGGGTACCCTGAGTTTGCCCATTGCCTTGTAAAATTTGTGTTGTTGAAAATACCCAGGATACCAAAGGCCAGATTGCTCAAGCTGGACCTTGGCCATAGTGCTTCCAGTATTTAGTGTGCACAGGGACAGTCCTGGCTTGTGCTTGTTGTGGCAAGATGGTGGCTATGCTACGTACTAAGAATGTAGATGTGAATTAGGCAAAATCTGCTCACACTATGGAAAACAGAGAAGGAAATAATCAAGGGCAGGACAAGTGTCCAGGGAAATTCAAAATAAAAAATCACTTTATCTTTCATATAAGGTGAAAACTGGAGATTTGATTTCATATTTAACATTTCCTTGTTTTGGTACCTAAACCAGACATATTTATATATTTTGGGGTTTAGTTTTATGCATTTCTTTGAACAAAAAGAATCAAACATCTTATTTCTGATTCAATTTAGCTGAGAGTATTCAATTCCTTTGAGATTCTTTTAAAATATTATTGGAAGTTTCAAAAGTCTATGTCCAATTACAGATTTATATCAAGCAGTAACCCTAAGATACATCTGTGGTCCAAAATGAAAGTAATTTGAAGAAAAGTTTTTCTTCTCTCTTCCTGCCCCATCTTTTCCATGCTTGTAGATTCCAGTGCAGAAATGGTAGCAATGACCAATTTAGCAATGCCCATAACACGAATTTCTTTTTCCCTGGAAGTTAGGTATGCCCAGATGGATTGCTAGTTGAAACAGGGAATGCTTTGGTAAATTTATCTCCTTGGTCAATTGAAAATATCCTGCAAGCAGTGGCTGCTCTGTAACTGATAGGAATGAGTTGCTGAAACAACAGCAGTGGGTGATCTCATCAGTCA
Source organism: Ammospiza caudacuta (assembly GCF_027887145.1). Classification (NCBI taxonomy): domain Eukaryota; kingdom Metazoa; phylum Chordata; class Aves; order Passeriformes; family Passerellidae; genus Ammospiza; species Ammospiza caudacuta. The sequence goes on from NC_080594.1 coordinate 71,667,163, forward strand.
GAATCGTCAGTGACATTGACGATAAGGCCACATGGCATCAATTACTATATAAATAAAATGTGGAGAAGGGAAAAAATGTCATGAGGACAAATGCATAAAATTTCAAAGAACTTTTAAATGACAGATCTGAAATGGCAGTATTTTTTTTTTTTTATTGCAAAAGACTTTAAAAAGAAATAAATTATCGATAAATGAAATGTGTCACATCTATCTCCTTAATTCTCTTGGTCTTGATACAATTATTCACTCTCACTACTCAGTTATGAATTTTTAATATGACATTCAAGATATAATCTAAAATTGCTACCCTTGTCAAATCTGTGGAGAAAAGAACAAATGCTCTACCCTGATTACTAAAATGAAATATGTACATTAGGTGAGACCCCTGGTCATCTGGGAAAATTCACTAAAAAACAGAGTCAATGCAGTGCTTTTGTACAAGTTATGTCACATTTCAGTCTGGTAAACTTTCAGTGACATCAAGAATAGCAGGTCAGGTGAAAAACTTTGAATTAAAATTACCTACTTTTATCTCTTCCTGAAAGCCCCCAAATTCTTTAAGTCTGATGTGATTTTTAATAAAAGCAGCAAAGTTTAAGAGTCAGACTTGAAAAGAATAAGCAATACGAGAATTTTTTATTAGAGTCTCCTTGCTTAGATACTTTCATGAGAGCTGGAAGAAGTCTGCTGCTAATGAAATGACATTTTGAGTAACCATTAAGAACTCAGTTTAATGTGATGTATGAATTCAAAGGGGACACTCAAATGCTAAATGCAAATGCTGTCCACCAGCTGAAAGATTGCAGACTACTTTCCTTCTGATTTTGGCTTCAAACTGTACTGCCTTAAATTTGCAATTGGGCTTAGTTTGGTAATAAGAGCTATTCAGGTCAGAGGGCTTTCAGTGTGTGCAGGGGTCCACAACCCAGGATTGCTGAATCCAGTGCTGAATGCACACAAATACCCCTTTGCTGGATAAAATGACTTTCAGTAAAAGCCTTTCTCTAAATTTATTCACTAATTTTGTGATTAACAACTTCTTTAGAAGCTACATTTTCAAGAGGCAGAATCAGCTTTCATGTGCAGCATAGATTACACCTCTGTCTGCACAATAATTTCTTTAAAAAGGAGCTATGCCCTGAGCTAACAAGCATCTATTATTTCTACAAAGCTACATGTGTGATTCTTGGAGAAAAATTGGACTCTGAGATAACTTTTAGTTATGGAGTGAAAGGTTACTTTCAAAAATTGTCTACAGTGTTAAACATCCCTTTCAACAATCTTTTAATTCGGAGAAAGGACCAATTGGTCAGAAAATTAATGGTTTCCTATTATAAATGCACTAGTTTAATACTTTTTGTGCTTCTGGGCTCTGGTTTTAATTTCATGTGAAAGCACTACATTTTCAAATTTATATAGAAAAAACTCATGGCATTTTGTTGCTATGGCAATATAGATCCCTATTTCTTCATTTATTAATAATAATAAAAAATATAATTAAATCTAATTACATTTTTGTTCCAAAATTTCCTGAAGCGAGAATTTCATGAAGACATTGCATACACTCAATTGAAACAACTTTATTGCTTTCTCTAACAGGATTTTACGTTCTACTTGGCTTTCTTTTTTAAAGCTCTAAGCATTTATTTTAGCTTATGGTACCCCATTGGCAAATGTTAATGCATAAATACATTAACATAAATACATGGAGTGTTTAATAAGGACAGTCAAGCAGTGGAACCTGTTGCCCTGACAGGTTGGGATAAACTTCACTGTTGGGTTTTATCCCAGCAAATTCTTCTTGAAGCAAGAGGCTGGACTGGGACTATTCTGCATTATTTTCCTTTGGGTCCATCTTACTTGCAGCTCCCAAGAGCCCCGTTTACATTAGCTTGGAAACATAAAATGAACATTTTTTTCTAAAGTCTCCTGTATCTAGTTTAGGCAGGTAGCTGGCATTGCTGAGAAAGTCTCTTCTCAAAGACTTCATCACCGTGCCTCATTTTACCCTAATGTTTTTACTAGTTTTAATTTTGCCTTCTGTACCACTTGCAGTCACACATTGACATTTTCCTTGGACCGTTCAAGGAAATTCTTAGGCCTGAAAGATACCACATTTTGGTTCTTATTAACCTTTACTTCGAACTCCAGCTAGAAATCAAGTGTTGTAGTCTGATAGTGCCATATGATGTTATCTCTTTCTTCTCAAAGGAGTCAGACTCTCAGGTTTAGGCTGAAAGACTTTCTAGGAACACACTCAGGTAGAAAGACACAATGAAATCAGCCTTTGACTCCACAGAGTATGAGCCGAGTTCTGCAAATTGTATCTATGGACCAGTGGGCACTTTGGAACAGACCATTTATCAACTGATGATTTTCTATTTGTGTATATATATATGTATATATGTATCTGTATATGATGCCTATATTTGTATTGATAAAACAGAAAAACCTCTGTTGTTTTATATATATATATATATATACACCTGCTGGAGAATAGGGCCTCAATATTTTTATAATGACACTGTTGTGTAAATTGTTATTGTATGGTGAAAATTTCATTGCACCTTCAATTATAATATGTATCGTTCATATTCCTAAGTGATATTCCTAAGTGTCTTATTCAGGTCAGTTAACTATAAAAAAGCTAATTTTCCTAAATTGTATTTTATTTTCTGTCATGGATATTCTAGATTTTAAAATATGATCCTTGGTGGTCTTAGTCTTTCACTATCATATATATATTTATACATATATATATATATATATATCTGTAATGCAAAAATAATTTAAAAAATGCTATATATATCTTTACTATATGCCCAAGAAATGTATGCAGAAGTGCAAAAAAAAATATATATATACATATATATATGGGTATATACACACCATACAGAGAGCAAATTTAAGGGCCTTTTTTGCGCTATGTTCTGTACTTCTAGGATTCCAGACAATTATTTGAGACTTTCAAATTAGAAAGATCTGTTAAAGGGGAGTTTGTCTTTATTATTCTGATCTGTCATTTCTTTTATGTAACAAGCCAGCTGTTATTTGAACAGCATCATTCATTTCCTCAATGGAATGATGACACTACAATCAGCCTTCATTATCTTCACATGCTCTTATATGAGAACTAAGTGCAGAGGAAATACTTTGTAATTACTCTAGGCAGATTTCCCACATGTTAGAGATGCCATAGATGGGATTAATGAATATCACTTGAAAAGGTTGAAGTAGACAAAAACAAAATTAGGCTTCAGTAATCGCAACATGCAGATGGGTTGAAATGCTAGTGGGAAAAAATCCCATCAGCAATTAAACTTGCTTCTTGGAACAGCAGATGTGCATAGTCTCTTTACTGAATATTGAGCACACTTGAAAGGAATTTGTAGAGGAAGAATGCTGAAATACACACAGATCTGCTCAGGCAGGGCTGAGACAAGTGACAGGCTTGTGCTTACTTTATTTAGTGAGCATCATGACTTGCCCCCATCTCTGCCCAAAAGAATTCCAAAATTCTGCTTGTCAATGGGTGCTCTTCTTGCCACTTCTGCTGCTTTCTGTTCTGGAAATCTCTTCCACCATCAGAGACCTATTAAAGGACTGATCTAGGACAGCAATGATATGGGACAGATTGGCTCTTTAATCTCTGAGGAGTATCATTGGTTCTGCAAAGGAGACATTTCTCAGGGCCTATTTTACAGCAATAGCAGAAAAGTGTCTCTGTTGGCTTCCTCTACAGATAATCTTTAAGATTATGTACTAGTGAGAAAAATACAGCTGAAAAGCCACCAACACAGCCAATTTAGCCACGTAGAGAACTTGCTCTGAATCACCAACCAGGGAACTTCAATGTAGAGAGGTACATGCATCAGTCAACAGCACAAGTATTGGACCAGTTGTTTCAGTTTGTAGTGCCTGGTTCCAAGCCAAATCTGACTTGCATCATTTCAGGATGCCTCTTGTTACAACACCTGGGAAAGTGGGAAGGATAAATGAGCAAAGAGGCATGCTCATATGGATTTCACTTATGTGTATTTTTCATTGACAGCTTTTATTCTTATATATGCTGCTGGTCAGTGTGTAGAGTGACCCCAGAGGACTTAAAGAAGGTACTATAACTACTCAGTTACCTAAAAGTGGACTCCAGTCTCTTTTGGTTGTAGCAAGCAGAAGGAATTTGACTATTACAGAGCTGTCATCTTCCACATTGTATGAAAGTAGTCCTTGACCTGACCCAGTGGTTAAAGATACAACATTTACTGTGAAAAAGAGCTTTTCTTCTTTAAGGCTGAACCTAAGCTTCCTTCTCCATCTCCTGTGATGGGAAGAGAGTGGTTTCTGGTGTTCCTAGACCACAGGTAGGTTTCAGGCTGGATCCAGAATCTGGCACTATGGACATGATAGATAAAGATGAATGCAGCCATGGAAGCATAAGCATATAAAGAGGTGCAGCATTTTAGAAATAACCAGTTGGACCAAGTCTTACCTGTGATTTGATCTCAGAATCTAAAACAACTTCAGCTCACATCTTGCACCTAACAGTTGTGAATTAAGAGCAATCTTTTGGAATTGCTTGGTTGCAGTCCAAAAATGCTTATCTGTCCCTGTAGGAAGCCAGTTGATTGTTCTTGATTGTAGTTATAATATGAAAAATACTATGCTTGTCACTAAAAGATCTGTATGTACCTACCTATCACTGTTATTTCCTCTTTGAAGGATATGGGAAAACCTCCCTGCTGCTGTTATATTTGAAATCTTCCTCGGAACAAAAGAGAACTTTATATACACACTTTATATACACACTATACACACTTTATATACACACATATATACCTACATATGTATTGTTAGAATAATCAAAATTATAACAATCAAGCCAAAATACAGATAACAGTTACTCAGTCAATTCCAGTACTATTAACCATTATAATCCAAGGTAATATGGAAAAACCTCCTCAGTAACACCCTTAAAATTATTTTAAAAGACAGCTTAGTAACATCTACCCTTTTTCCTGGAGCTATGCTCACTGTTGCAGTGTCCCTATGGGCCTTACAGCAAATAGCTCCAGTTGTTCTCAAGCAGAGGGGTGTGCATGGAAGGGGAAAGTCCATGACCTAGTGGGTGGTATCCCTGCCCTTAGGGGAGGGGTGGAATTAGGTGATCTTTAAGATCCCTTCCAACCTAAGCCATTCCATGATTCTGTGGGTCCTGGACATCATGCACCTTTCAGGAGGAGAACTACAGCGATGGTAAGGTTACATTTCTCTTTGATCTTGGGGTTCATCTGTGGCTATTTTTACATGTTTTTTTAACAAGTCCTACTTTTACTCACTGAGCATCACCCCAGATCCTTCAGCAGCTCTTGTGAGCATGAAGGGCTGTTGTGCATCACACAGTGGCTACCTGGGTCTGTTGGATCTTCACCACACCGAAAGCTGCCTTCCCAAAAGCTAAAATCAGGCACTAGACCCTTGACTATTGCTAAAACTGGCTCAAGCTCAGAGAAGTCCTCAGTGCCTTCAGTGTCAGTTCTGTGTCAAGCTTGTGGTTTTTTGTGACTAAATTACATTTATTAATGCACAGTACCACTTTGTGGTTAGTGGTGGTGAACAGAAGCTGTTAATCTATTCAGCAGTGTCTACTCAAAATGTGAAAAATTATTTGAGAGCAGTGTAAAGCTTACCTCTGCCCCCCAAATAAAATCATCTTCAGTTTTTAATTCCTTTTGGTTTGTGCAGCACCGTTCTCCCCACTCTATCCTGTATATCCTTTATCAATTTTCTGTTTATTCATCAATTTATTTGTAGATCAGTATATATTAAATCATTATTTCAATGTCCTTTTTTGAACCCTTATACTTTTCAGAATCTTATTTTTAACTACTGGTTTAAGAATTAAACCACAAGAAATGTGCTGTTAGCTAGATGACAGTTGCTTCACAAGAAGCTGATCTCCAGTCCTGGGAAAGGTCTTCATTGCATGGCAACTGGATTCCTGTGAGTGGAACCCTCCATACAACTGCCATACCCAACTTGTTTAGTCTACAATCTCTTACACAGCTTCCCATCTCTGCATCAGTCTTTCAAGCATAGATAAAGAGTTAGTTGCAGAGATCAGCAGATGGTTTTCATTGTTATTATTCCTACTGGCACCTAAAATGCTTAAATCAATGAGCAGGCGTTGGAACGGTATTTTCTCTTCTATTTTTCATTTTTGTTGTCAAGTAATTTGAACATCTCCATATTTCCAGATTAAACTCTGTATGTGGTTTATCTGTTTCATCAATACTCTTACAAAGAAAATATTTCTGCTTCAACCTGTGCCCCTCAGTCATTTCTGAAAGGCTTGAACCTAAATGGCCCTCTCACACCTTGTTATCAGATTGTTGTATACATTTAAAGAGCGATGATAATTTTAAAATGTCAGAAAAATAGTAGATTTGGGGTTGTTATTGTCAGTTAGCAACCAGTATGCCTTATGATTCTTATGAGAAGACTTAAAATGCTTACAAGTCTTCCTTGATAGGGCTGTTCTAACTAAAATTTTCAAAAGCCTGTTTCTGCCCAACAGATTTATTTATTTTTAAATCAACTTGTAAATTATTTGATAACATTAATGGAATGGAAATATACATTTCTTTTGCTTATGTTAAAAAATTCAGCCTGGGTTTTTTTCTTTTAGAAGACCCATCATGCACGTGTGCATTTGTGTGTTTTGGCAAGCAAGTGCCTTTTCTCTCCATGGAAAGAGCTGCTCAGCTTTGGCCTTTGAAATGCCACAGTTAGCTTATGTTCCAGAGATATCTTTTTCATACAGCTTTTCAGGATAAAGCCTCCCAAAATCCCAGCTGTATCCTAGCAGGTCTATCACGTGGTTGAAAAAAACTATGCTTCAAAATCATAGTTGTGACCTATTCTTATCGTGCCAAGTCCAGGTTTTGGATCTCAGAGGTCTTTTCTCTCCTGTGTGCTTGGGAGCAACTTTCTTGCTGGGCCAAGAAATCTGGAAAATATACTCTAATTTGTTCGTAAACCAAGAGGTTAAAATAGCATTGGATGGTAGGGATGACCATGGAATGGCTCATGGACACAGGGTGTGGGGCATGGGATGGGATACAAGCTTGAAGATGGTGGAAGCTTGTATTGCAGGCTGTGGGAAAGTGGGACTGGAAGTGGGGATTGAAATAGTGTGATTGTCAAGGCAAGACATTGAGGGTGAAAGTGGATGAGATAATATAGAAGAAGGAAATTAAAGTCTACTATGGGGAAAAAAAGAAAAAAAAAAGAAACTGCAAGATCATTAGGCATCTGGATAAGTGTGAAGTTGATAACCAGTGTCCCAAAGGAAAAGAGGTAACAGAGCAGGTAGACATGCCTTGACACTGAGGCAAGGTTGTGGGGCAGGGAAAACGGATCTGGGTGTAGTAGAGCCATGGATGAGGAGCTAGATTAAAACAAAATCTGACAAAAAGTCTGAGCACTCAAGATTCAGTGTTGCTAAAAGGGCAGTGCTCAAAATGTTATTGCATGGCTGTGGGGTCAGGAAGTGGTCCTGGTTGTTTAAATGGGGAGAAAAGAATTGTTCAGACAAGGAGATTTTCACTTTTGTTAAAAATTGGAGAAATGGGACAGACAGCCTGGGGCTATGATGAGAGTGAGTGACAGAGAAGGGAAAGGTGGTGACACTCACAAATGGCAAAGTAAAATTAAGTTAGAAGAGAGTCAACAGAACAGCCTGTATACAAGCAGAAAACTCCTACTATAGCCTGAATTTGATAAAAAGTTCAATCAGAACTGCACAACCCATGACCATGTATATATTCTGTACCTGAACTAATGTAAATTTGCAAGCCCATAGATCTCTCTGGGCTCTTTCATTTGTGCTTGTCACCAGGAGGTATTAGGCTAGGAAATGTACCACACTAACAGAGTTATGATTCAGTTTCCTGGTGCCTTTGCTAGCTCAAATATTTCTATTTAACATTGCACAGTGCTTGGTATTATCCATGTTTCTTGAGTTCCAGTTATTTTCTTTTCTGTCAAACCTTCGTGAATCACCACTATTGCTAAATGCTTGTTACTTTAAATTACAGAGCTGGTAATGTTCTGATTGTTACAGTTTACTTTCTTAAAAACCTAGAGACTTCTACTAAAAAAACACTCTGCACAAAAATAGATAAAAAGAACATTTTTCAAGCTTGAAAAATCACTGTATGAGAAAATGTTGCTAAGTACCAGAGCAAAAGCTGCTCACGCTGAAGACGACAAACAATCTTATTTTACATGTCTTTGCTGAAGTGGCTGAGAGATTTTTGCTGTACTGTGCCAATATAAATTTTACCCGTGAAAAGATAGAGCCTCAGCCTAACTAGAGACCTGAGCACAGAACAAGCAACAATAATGTATGTTATAAAGTTTTCCTTAGGAAAAAATGTTTTGCAGATTAATTATTATCTCTTTTCACCTACTGTGGTTCAGTAGTTGATCAGATCTGGCATTTAAATAGTGCTTTCATTCTGAAATTAAAAGACTGGGAGGAATAAACTAGTGAAGCATTTCCCTTTCTATCTCCCTTTTCTTCTTCTACTATGCATTCCACAAGCACAAGGTTTTCTACAAGCTCAGTAGAGCAGTTGTGAACCAAACCAGGATAATTTGGTTTTGAATAAGGCATATCATTAGGGTTTCTTTTTTTGAAGAGTAAGGAAAAGTAGTTTGCAGGATGACAGCAGATGCAAAAGCCAGGCTGAAGCTGTCAGCATGGATGCAGCAGTGCAGCCTCTTGCTGCCTTTGTGAAAGGTCAGTAGAACATGCAAACAGCTCACACAGCATGCAGATGCTGCGAGGATTAGGGCAGGAGTGTAAGTACAACACAGAAGCAAGCAGAACATGCAAGCACAAAATTCATAAGGAAACACATTCTACCCGTGACAAGGGATGTCAGCCACAGCAGACAGTGCCTGCCAGTTGGGCAGGCCACCACACCTCCCTCCCTCCCTCCCTCCCTCCCTCCCTCCAAGAGAAAGAGGATGGCTCCCCTCTGCAGGCAGCCCACAGGGAAGCAGAAGCTAAAGCCCACTGAAATCAATCGAAGCTCGTTTACTTCAACGTGCTTTGAATTGGATCCTAAGACAACACATCCCTCTGGTTTTTGTGTTGTGTGTGCCACATCCCCCAGCAGGCTGGGATGAAAAATCCCTGAGAGGCACTGCAGATTTAACAGAACTGCACAGGATTATGTTTATTCCAGGTCCTCTTAATTTCAATCAACTTGTCCTAATTTCAACCAATTTGGAGCAATAAGTAGAATACATGTCCCCTGTAGTTTCTCACAGAGAAATCCTAAACTAGATTTAGCCAGTTTAAGGGCTGAGTCACCTTTGTTGCTGTTGGTATTTCTACTAGACTCTAATGGAAAGCAATGGCTCCTCATTGAGGTGTCTTCTTTGGGTCTCTGAGATCTGGTAGAACAGGGAGCTACAGAGGCAAGTCCATGCACATCTCATACTGAAGCCTGAGATAAAGCAGCAAAAAAAAAAAAAAATCTCTAGTTATAATCTGGATTAAACAGCCCAAGAAAGGGAGGGGTGATTTGAAAGCTCACTGACTGCTAAAGGAAGGAATGGAAAAAATTACAGTTCCAGAGTGTTTTCTGTCCTTTGACAGCCACAGACAAAGTATGAAATTATCCCCTTGGGACATATAATCTTTTTTCACATTAAGAAAGGTTTGCCTTCTATAAAGATCTTTTCTATTTTACATTTTCAGATGTCATTGCATTATTATATTGTTCTCTGCTGCTACTGTGGCAATCTCACCCTGTTAGCCCTCTGGATATATTACCAATGCTAAAATGCCATTTTTCTCTTGTGATACAGTTACCAAGTAGACAGAGTTCCTTTTAGCTCTGGCTGCAACAACCACAATGTCTAATTTTTCCTGTAATTTATGTTAGTTTCTTGCATGTTTTGACTTTGCTTTACAGGCAGGATCAAAGTCATCAGTTTCCTTCAAGGAGATAACCAAAAGTCATCCTGTGATACAGAAGTACATCCAGTAGTACTGTGCATAGGATAAGTACAGATTTTACACGGTCAGTTTCCCCCTCTAATCTAACACACTTTTAATTTGTTTCCAGTGGATTTGATTTTTTTATTTTGCAACCTCTTTTCTCAATGTACTCTTCATCCCATGACAGGTAAGAGAGATTTGTCTGATTTTTACAAACTGAGAGTTTCTTCCCTACTCCACAATATCTTCTTTTTTTCTTATATTTTTTTATTATTAGTCTCCTTGGGTTTTAATTCCAAATTAATACATTTTTACATTAGTACATTTTTACATTAATATATTTTTATCTTGACAGCCTGACCTCTCTCAAATAATCACACACATTTTTTCCTCGGGTACTTGTTGAATATAATACAATTCCAGTGGATTTTTATTCATTATGTAAATGCCATTATTTACCTCCCATTTGCTCACTTAGTGGAAATTGAAAATGCTAAACTACTAGCACCACTTACAGCTTTGTAGTCAAAGCAAAGCCATCCACACAGCAATTATTTCCATAAACATGAAGGTCTCATTCCAAGCAGGAAGCAGCATGCCAGTCCATCACTGTGCTCCCCAAAGGAGTGCAGAGGAGCAGTCTGCAGAGCTTGCAAACAGAGAGAGCAGCAAGAAGGAGGGGGGGAGTGGGCTGTAGGAAATCCAGGGCAGAGAGCCTCATCAAAAAACAGGGAAGGCAAGAGAGAGACATAACCAAGAGATAAGTAGTGAGAAACAAAGCCAGAAAGGAGAAAATCAAGGAGAATGATAAACAGAGATGGGAGAGGAAAGAATGGACGATAAGGTGACCAACAAAATCCCTGAGGAGATAAAGAATCAGCGTATTAATCAAAATGCCCCCTACTTATTGAATCTAAAGGAGCATTCTTTCATGTGAACATCCTAGAGCCTACATGAATTGGAAAGGAATAAGATAGGATATCAGTCGAATGTGTAACATCAGAATTTCTAAGGCCACAAATTTAGGGTAAAGGAAAGCCTGTCTTCAGGTTCCAGTACCAGATCAAAATGTTACAGCTGCTAGGAGCAAAGTGCTGATCCCATATAATTTTTCAGTGCTGGCTCAAATTAATGCAAAATTTCTAGTATGTGTTGACTGAGTTTTATCCTGTTACCTGTTTTTCCACAGCTGACATAAAGTCAGCATACCAGCATAAATCTAACATAAAACTCATGTTACACTCTCTGGTTAATTCAACAGAAATGTATTCATGTGTTCATAATTATCTTTAAAGTGCTCTTCCAGGAGGGCATAAAATCGGTAATAAATGGTCTTGATACATTGCAAATGTTGTTATGAGCAGAGGGGAACATACCATATATTTGAAACTAAGCATTTACTCTTAATCAAATTAATATCTTAATAGTCTTAACAACTAGCTCTGTTACAAAAATATATGCTCATTGTTCAAATTAATACAGAGATGTGTCATCAGTAATAGCCTTCAAATCTTTTGCGTCTCCTTGGTGTTATTTCATATGTTCTCTGGCAAGAAGTGTGAAAGCTGAACAGAAGCCTCCATCTGCCCCACCTGACACAAAGGGCTGTTCTTTGCCCCAGAAATGACTACCAAGATTTGTCAGGCCTTTGCCTCATGCAGTACCTCTGCAAACGAAGTTATAAGTGGAGAGGCATTAGCCAGTCCAGTGACCACAACACAGTCATTGAAGCAAGCTAAGGTCAGCTCTGGCAAAAACAAAGCCAAAAACTACCTAGACCCTGAGCCATCAGGTCAGCCCAAAGGAAGCAGATTTTTACTGATAATGAAAAAACCATGTTTATGAGGGTACAGATTCAGTGTTGTGTGTTGCTTTTAAATCTTTTGTAAAGTTGTATGATGCTCTCTAAATCTGCTTTATGTCTCTGGTACTTGAAAAGATGTTCAATAGGAGTTTTATTTTGGTTTTCAGCTGACAAATCTCTGCTACATATTTGTGAACTCAACTATCAGTGTTCCAAAGACTAATGTTTAAAATGATGGAGGTCTGAACTTCCATGCTTCTAAAGGAAAAAATATCCATTCTCTTCTCCACAAAGCATTTAGTTTAGCCTACCCTGCAGAATTCACAAAAAACATTGGTTCCATCTCAATTATGGCAGTTGGATTCTGTTAGGATCTAAATTTATTTCACAGCAGCAAGTATTTGTGTGTTGTTAACACCTGACTGCTGAAAAGTACCAGGCTTATTTCAGCAGGACCTTTGAATGATGTTTTCTAGTTCCTACTAAAAAATAGTGGCTGGGCAAACAAAACCCCATGAGTGAAGTGCTGACAACATCTGCTGTCCTTACCTTTATCTAGCTGCAAATTTTGGCTAGAAACTCTTCACACCCCTTCCTTCCCCTCCTTTTTTGCAGGTCTGCCAAGCATGTATAAAGAGATTATTTCAGCAGATGGTGTTCCTCATTGTTATTCTTATTGGTATCCAGGGATTTTTGAGTCCATGGGCACAAGAATGTTCTTGCCCACTGCAGTTGTAGTTCGACTTTGGCTTTAATTTCTAAGAGTCTGTACGGCCAACATAATCTGTGATACCTCCTAATTAATAACACTTGGCACCCAGCATTGCTCTTGATGCTTTCAAAATTGTAATTGTATCTATATATTAACAGGTTACTTGTGCTGCATTCTTTCAGGAGAAAGAAGAGCATGCAGGTGATTTTTATAAGCTAGTAAAAAAATACTGAATCATAAAAGAGGATATACTAACCCCTACGTACAAGGAGAAAAATGTTATTAGATTCTGCCTTGTTCAGTCCCCATGCTGCATGGTAGTCATGTTATTGTAAGAAGAATTACTTTGCAAAAGATTTTTTCAGAAGCATATTAAAGGCAGAAAAAATGGTGAGGTTTTTTCCCCTATATGACTTCCCCAAGTCAATTTAAGCAAATCTGAAAGCAAAGTAGCTCTTCTAGTTTCTTATGATCTAGCCTGTGTCTTCTGCAAGTTCATATCTTCAACATGTTTCAAATTATTTATGTGAGAGTGTGTGGCAATATGTGTCTCTGAGTATGTTAGATGTCTAAATTCCCACTGTAGTCATATTAAGAGATCTAGAACATCATTCAGTTGCATAGAAAATTATCCAGTTCCATGTGGAATATTCCTAAGGGCATCAATACATTCCTATTTGACTGCTGAATTTCTCTGTAAAACAGAGAAAATAATAGTTGAGAAGCAATCTACTGATATCTTTGAAGACCTCCAATAAATAAAAATAAAATAAAATAAATAAAAATAATTGTCTTTTCAGGAGTGTATGATGCATGAGAAGTGACAGGGACACAAGTTATCAACAAGAATAGAAATTACTGAATAGATGTAATGACCACATCATATACAGTGCGAGGATGAGTGTTTCTTTAAAATAGATATTTAATACTCAATCATAATGCATATGTTGCAGTGGTAGGACAAAAAGGGATGTTTCACTAAAGGATATAAAATCTGAATCCTGGATTTTGTCTCTGTTGCAAAATCGCCATTCCCTCAGTTAAATGTATGTGTTATATGTTTAGAAGTTGGCTCTAAAACTGTCATTTAATGTCTTCTAAATAATGCAACAGGCCTAAACTTTAAATGTTTGGCCAGAGGCATATTTTGCCTCCAGGTAAGATGCAACAGCAAATGAAATTAATTTGATTTATTTATCCTAACACCCTAACATATGCAAATGAACTCTAATACCCCTCTATTATAATATTCTATTGAGAACATAAAATCATCTTGGTTTTAAAGGTGTTAATTTAAAAAATTTATGAACTGTTATGATATCAAGTATATATCTTTGGTAATCATTTTCCTTCTCTATCTTCATTCAGAGGTTGCACAGCATTGCATCTAGCCATATGCAGTTGTGAAAGGGAACTGGATTATGACATATGGTCTATAAAATGTGGCATTGCTGACTGAATCAAATAAAATAGCTGTGATAGTCTTCAGGACCTGACCTTGCAATACATTATTCAATATGCAAATGACTGTCCATGTGGCTAAACCATCTAATTGCTAAAGAAGTTAACTTTCTAATTCTACATTCTTAGAATAGACTAAAAAACTAAGAGCTCAGCCCTCCTCAGGTCTTCACTTATGGAAGAAGCAAAAATTATTCTCTCCTTTCACCTAAACCATCCTGACAGATAAGTGAAGAATTATTTTCAAATCTTTCCATTTGGAAATGACAGCTACATTTCAACACCATTATCTGCCTTCAAGCTGTGTTCCTCTGCCTACCCAAGTCTTTGTTCTAGGTTCTGTCACATTTTCAGCAATTCAGGGTGTTCATTTTAAAAGATGCCAGATTGGGCACAGGCTGTTGGAATTCATGATACTGGACAGGGTGAAGGCAAGAGAATTTTGAATTAATCCTTTTTCTGATTCAAAATTGGAATAGAGAAGACAAATCTTAGCAGTCCAAGATCAGACTGAAGTATCTCACTGTAACATATGTATGCATGCATATGTGTTTTGCACATATTTCATTGCAGAATGTGATTGGTTGTTTTTAAGACTGTGTTACTTTTTAAAAGCTCTGAAGGTATTTCATTTACATACTAGGGAATGTCTTGCTGTTTATTTCAGGTATTTGCATTGTGTGCAATGGAACTCCCCACAGGCTCTGAATTGCTGGGTGTTAAGTGGAGCAGTCCTTACGTCCTGCCCGCATGCAGAGAGTAATTTGTAAGCAAGGAATTAAAAGCCTGGGTTCTAATATAACAGCTGGCAAATCAACATTGTGTTTCATTAATTCAATTAAACTACACAGTACGATTTTGGACTTGGTCCAAGTCCTACCCTGGAAGAATATGAGTCTTTCACTGAGAGTTCCATGCAGTCCTCAGTGACTTGCAGCTATCAAATAAACCGCAGCTCTCACAGTCCTGGAAGATTTATGACCTTCCCTCTAAGCTTGACTACAGCTGTTAAGCCCAGAGTTTTGGAGGGCTGAGCCTCTGACACTCATTGAGTACATGGGCTGTATTTGTCAAGCTGACTAATCTCATATAGAGTTGATGTGAATCATTCTTCAAAGTACTGTTAAAAGATGCTGGATGTCAGACATGAAACAGGTCTGTCATCACTTACTCCAGTGACAGGCACATAGGAGCAAAATACTCTGAAACATGATAACAACTTAAAATATTGGCAGGTACAAGAAGAAGAAGAAGAAAATTTACTTTTTCTTTCTCCACACAAACTGAAATGATACATATCAGCATGCTATGGCAAGTGCCTCTTCTTCCCTTATAGGTCAATAAAAGAATTTATGCTAAGTGATCCTGTCTCTTTATGATCCAGAGGGACTGTCTGACTTTGCCAGAGTCACCTTCTCTATATGAACTCCATATTAATTGCTTCAAGGAATTATTTATCATATATTGCCCCCAAAAATAATCCCAACCCAAACCTCCTAGCAGCATTGTTGCACAGTATTTTTTTCTAGATGCTGCTTTTATTTTTCAAATTACTAGTCTCATTTCTCTTTGAGAAGGTTTGAGACAATTTACAAGCTGAAGTCTAAACTGACTCTGTGCATATGCCCTTTCATTTTCCCAACATATTGTTAAGGCAGATCAAGATATGATCTAGAGGCTGTATTTCAAAATAATTTCATATATTTTTTAAATCTGGAGAGGTTTCAAATATAAACTCTTCTCTATATAAACAATCCAGTTTTCTTTCACATACTTCAAATAGATTTATAGATCCCTTTCATGTTTCATTATCTACTCCCTGGAATTACCTACCTGTTGTTGTTTTTTCAGTTACAGGTGAACTTTTTCTGTACACATTGTACGTACATCTGAACAACAGATGCTTTCATTGCTGACATACCTGCCAACATCTTTGTTTACTAAGATAAATAATCAAACATACAATCAAGCATAAGTTACTAGAAGCACGTGAAGAAAACAGAATTTGTTAGTCTGTGCTAGACAGAAGCCAGTTTTTGGGCCATGACCAGATTTAAATGATGCTATTAAATTTAAATTTCCATTAATATATGCTTTCTGACTCCATTATACATTGTCAGAGTACACGCAGACATTGTCATTTCCATGGGAATACAGAAGGAAAAATGAAGACGGTCCCATTACTATCAGCCAAACTTCTTAGTGCCCTCTCAGCCTATGCCATCTACTCTTTCGATTTCATAAACTTGTTTTTCACACATCATTTCTCACAGAGAAAGAAGGTAAAACCAGGATGTGGATGGAATATGATGAGAGCTTTCTTACCAACAATAAGCAAAAAGCTTCATTCTTTCATGATTTTTCATGAGAGTGGACTGGTTACCTGAAAAAAAACCTTTTCCTCTGTTTTATTACCTGTTTTATTTGCACTTCTTCATTGATGATAAGAAACTGGAAGCAGAGAAAGATCTAACAGCAAGAGTTGTTAGTGATTTTTAAAATACACTAGGAAAAATGTTAATTTAAAAGTCATGATTAAAACATCTATTTTCATAAAGGAGGAAGTTGTCAGACCTGCCTGATTTAGCTTTGATTTATCTATGTGGTATTGTATAATACAAGTTTGGTGTGGCTTTGCATAATAAACTCTAAATGCCTTAAATTTTCAAAACTATAAGATTGGACTCCTTTAACTAATCAAATCTGATCATGCAGTGAACTTGAGAGTTAGATGGATTTGCTTTGTTGTCATCCCTTCAGTTCTTGCAAGTTCTTACTGTGGCTGTTTGATTCATTCCACCGTAATTTGTATTGACATGAGTCATTGGAAACATCAAGGGAAAAATGTGAGAACAGGGAGGAAGACCCCTCATAGGACTTTTATTCCTGCTTAGTGAAAAGTGAACCAAAACGTCCAAAAGGTAGGAGAGAAATTGCCTTAGCAGTAGATAAAGGACAAAGCCTAGGACAGCAAACACCCCTCTTTTGCTTCTCTAAGAAAAAAGACTGAAGAGAAGTGTCTCTGACTCTGACTTCCTTTGCTCACTCAATTTTTAACAGGAATGATGGGATTTCTGAACATCTGGACATGTATGAAGGAAAACAAGTGAAGGAAGACTGGTGAGACAATCAGAATGGGAACACCTTCCCTTTTGGTGGTAAGGAAGGAGTGAAGAAAACAGGAATGACAGAAATCCCTCTGCTTGTTCACTTTCTGTTCCTAGTGTTTGGTACCATCATCTCTTAAACTTTTATCTCCTCAGGCTGACCTTTATGAAATGTACAGCCTCAAACTCGTGTAGTCTGGGCAGGAGGAATAGTTATTTGACACCTGACTGACACCTGGCAGTCACATGGAAAATAGGAAGCCAGGTTAGTGAGTTTAGGACTTGAGAAGCTGTGGCTAAGGTTTCTCTGTGATAGGAAAGTGCATCCCTTGTTAATCACTGCATGAATCCTTTTTATTTAGTGCTGAGAATAATTTTTAGCTAACTAGATAGAAACCACACAATGCCTTTCCCCAAGCCCTTTACACACGTTTGATACTGTAATTCTAACATTTTACCCTAGAGTGAAGTGTGTTCCTGACAGCAGCTGAGATGAAAGCTGACATCTGGAACCTAACTAGTCACATTTACTAGAGAAATCTAGGAATATATGCTTTTCTCTGTATGTCTTCAGAAAAAAAAAAAAAAAGAAAGAAAAAAGAAAAGCAGTATAAGGATGATCTCAACTGTGAACAAGGGAATTCAAACCTGCTAGCCAAATTCTACTTAAAATGCCATAGTGTGACAATCTGTCTGCTTAGCTTTGGCTCATAACTTGCAGTGAAACTTTGGGTGCTTAAAGAAGTAAAGAGAAAGTTCCCACTTTCTCTCTACAGTCTGTCACATGGTACAGTCTGTTTGCTAGTTTTAAGCAATACTCCATGTGTCTAAACTTGGGTAAAAAAGGCACCACGGAGGCTTTTAATGACACCTTCCTGTTGCCAAAGAAGAGAACTTGCTCTGG
This sequence comes from Ammospiza caudacuta, assembly GCF_027887145.1. Taxonomy (NCBI): domain Eukaryota; kingdom Metazoa; phylum Chordata; class Aves; order Passeriformes; family Passerellidae; genus Ammospiza; species Ammospiza caudacuta. The sequence goes on from NC_080594.1 coordinate 71,685,166, forward strand.
AAGCACTCTAACATTTGAAAACATGACAGGCATGGGATGTCTGCCTGATGGTGGCATACCTCCCATTTTACATAGCCCAGAGCTAAACAAGGAGATTCCCTTTCTTATACTCCAGTTCCCCTTATTCTTTCAGAACCCCTTGTCCTTCTCTCTGCATCCAGCTTCTGCCCTGCTATTTTCTTCTCTTGACTTGCTTGTCTTTTTCTCATAGGTGTTTTCTCCCTTCTTACTGTGCTCCTTGCTTCTTCTGATCCCCAGTTCCTCTAATGTCAAAGTAGAGACAAGTGCTAAAACTGCTCTCATCATTAACACTTTTCATAACATTTGTAAAGAACTGCCAGCACACAGCTTACTTCACAGATTTTCAGATGTCTGAAGGCCATCCATCTCCAACTGATAACATTCCATGACAGAAGGTCCAAAAAATGTAACTTGGTATTTTCTGGAGACAGGATGCAGAAAAGTTGATGTTTGCTTTTTGGCTTCAGTGGTGTCTTGCCCTTTTCATAGAAGGAAGAGAGTCTATTAGGATGGGTTACAGATATCTGTGTGGCACCTGGCATATTTCTGCAGGCTGTAGACTGTTGGCTCTCACAGAGCTCTGAGCTGTAGGCAGTCTGTCCAAGCACCCTGTGGAAAGAATATTGAATTAATACCTGGTTATGAACAGTCCATCCTTAATGGAAAACAGTCAGATGTCATAGGTTTGATTCATACTTAAATACCACAAAACATTTCCCACTGCAACACTGAAGTGGAGCAGCAGGAAGGCAGAGTAACATACTGCTGGGGCAGTCTCCTGATATGGAGAAGACTCAAACCTGGTGAATCCCAGTGTGTGGCACTCACTGCAAATACTTCTTTGCTTACCTGCTATTTCTGGTATTTTATGTATGGCTGGGAATCACTGAGTAGTTGGCTATATTTTGGTCATATCCTCCATCAGCCCAGGAAAGGACCAGTTCCACACTCTTCTCCTTCAATCACAGCACTAGACAACAATGTATTACTTAGAGCATAAAATGAAGGAATTTAATGAAAGACAAGTCATTATCATTTCATATGAGCAGCAGCCCCATGAGGCTTCTGCCAAGCCCAGTGAAGAAAGCTTTCATGATCTCTTCCAAAGTCATACAATAAACCAATAACTATTTTCTGACAGTTTTTGAGAGGATGATACTAGGTATGGTTAAAAATTAACATTTTAATGAATAACTTTGCATGAGAATTATTTACATTTAACCAATACTAAGAAAGGAAAGAAAGGGAAAATAATAAAAATGAATGCAATATGATAGATAGAAATATTCCTGCTAGTGTTAATATAGAAAACAGTTCAAGATCCAATAAATGCTAAATATTAAATATAAATCAAATACATTATCAAATGGAGAAAAAATAGAGAAGAATCTGTAAAACCTCTCTGTAGCACATCAGAAACAGGTTGAAAACCACTGACCTGCCTTGAAGACCAAATGAATACAAAGAGATCAGCCATAAGTAAATTGGAACATGGGTAATAGGGAGGTGACAGAAACTTGTGAATTAGTTCTTTTGTGAACTTTCAAGGTCTCCTAAATATTTAATGATATTTGAAAGATCCCTGTACAACATTGTGGGTTTGTAACATAAATTGTTTTAAGGATTTCAGCATTATTTCTGGATTTTTTTCCAGTGGGAAAAAAAAAAAATTCTTTTAATGGGAGAAAAGCACTAGCTCATAACATCAAAGCCCCTACTAAAAAGGAAATCTTATGTTCCTGTAAGACATTGGGCTTCCAGTATTTCAGGAATGTTATGTCTTTTAGTACTTTTGACTACATTAATATTTTCTTGCAAACCTGTTGTATATAATCAGACATCTATTGACGAAACAGGGCAGAAATAATAGGATAGCAGAGACAGTAGGAGGTCCATAAGGGTACAGCACTGGGAAAATGAAAGGCAAGTGAATAGATGAATGGAGAAACATTGGGAGGAAAATAGGGGGGAAAAGTAGAGAGAACAGTGAACACAGCAGGGGACTGTGCTTTGAAGAAAGGAAGTACCAGAAAAGCAAATGAGAAAAAGCACAATGAAAGAGGAAGAAAAATGATTTAGCTAGGTTGAACCTAATCAGAACAGTCAGAAAGATATGGATTTTCTTAAGCAGAGAGTTCAAGGGACACAAAGCCTACTAAATGGTTCCCTGTCATCTGTTTGGCAGGTACACCTGTGGGAAGAAAGAAGCAGACAGGACAGAAGAAAGTAGAGAGAGCAGGATGAAACTCCTGTTCCTCTAACTGGTTTTTGGCTTCTACAGTTTCAGACCATACAAAAATTGCCCTAAGCATCTCAGCACCCACTCAAAATTCTACACCAGGTGAACTGCAGCACAAGCTGCTCTAATATCCAAGAGGGAAGTGTAAAAGTCCAGTCAAATTCAGAGTCTTCCTTAAATAATAAACTTAATAATAGCTGTATGAGCTATTGAGATGGCAATCTGATTTCTGAGTAGTTAATAACTGATTGTGTCATTCACAATGATATTCTGTCCTTTTCCTTAAAATGGTAGAAACAACTCTTTTATGTATTCTCTGCTAGCTTTTAAGAAAAGATTAACCACATCAAGATCATCTACAAAGTAAGAGCCAGCCCATCAAAGTAATCTTCGGGCATTCTTTTCAGAACAGGCTGATTCTCCGCCATTCTGATTAACTTTAAGAATGATTAATAACCTTTGCATGTTTATCCTTTGTATGATGAATGCTAGTCTTGTAAGTGGAAAATTCCTGAAAGAAATGTACCTTGTCGAGCTTCCACTCACACTCTTGGATGCTTTAGACACTCTGGTTGAATATCCCACAGCAGTAAGGGGCTTTGTTTCAGATATTTAAAATAATTTCAGTGTCAATTCATTAAGGCAGTGGTGTCTTTATACATGATCATGGCCCTTCTAGATGCCTGCACAGTGTTTCTCTGCAGATGGCTCAGTCACTTAAAAAAAAACATGCTGAATGTGACAGTACCTACCACATCAACTATGAAAAGTGTATATAGCAGCTCAAATTCTTTGATACTGTAACTCCAGGGGAGGGAAAATAAGCTGTAACATCTGTAAGCTTTAGCAGATTTGAGGCACCAAATCTCTTTGATTCAGCTCAAATGTTATGCTGCTAAGCAAATTCTAGTTTTATGGTTTCCAGACAATTTTGCCTCTCTCAGCTTTCCAACTTAGGTATTCATCATGCATGTCTGTAGTGTGTACTACAGTTTGAAATGGACCATGATAGTGTTTGAGAGCTCCCAGTGTGAGAATTTGTGTGGCTCCTCATTTTGGCTGTGCAAGGTACTGAGCTCAGCAATGTTTTCTAAGTTTGTTACACCTGTGATCTTACCATTTCATTTTTGTGCACACAGCCCATGATATTCCTTACACTTCAACAACAAATGAATGTCTAGATTAATGCCAAAAATATGACAATTGTCAAACTTCATTTCATTTAGTCTTCCTGGCTAATCATTTGCAGACCACTATTTGTTTGAATATAGCAACATTTTCAAAAGGACTATGAGGCCATGGAGCCAGTCCCCTAAAATGACACTGCAAAGAGCAATCCTTTGATTGATTATATCCACAGGCTTAGCAGTAATTCAGCCTGATCAGTTTGATTTATCAAGGTGCCAGGATTTTAGACCACTCTATGCAGATACAGTCCCACTGTTTGTACTTGTTACTGTCCTGTAGTGAAACTTTAATAGCTTGTGGCTATTCAGAGAACAAGGAAACAAACACTGTTGCACTGGATTCATTGGATCTGAAACAACTTAGGAGCTGAGCAATGCATGACAGGCTCACCATCTCCAAATTTTCACTCTAAGGTAGCAGCAGACTGAGGAGAACACAAATGACAGGATAAACCTGAGATTCTGAGCTCAGGTATGGGTCACCTTTGGCTTTCAAATGGCTTATGCTTATCAGCAGGTCAAGCACAGCTACTGTATTGTAGCTGTGCTATTTTCTGATTAATGCACAAAAGGAATAAACTGGTTTTCTGTTATGGGAGGAAAAAAAATAACCAAAAAACCAAACATCAGGACCTAATTAGACTAATACTACCAGATTATCCTGCAATACATGGTAGTGCTGAGAGAGAACAATGGGACTCCTTGGGAGTCTGATCTCTCCCATTAGTGCAATGTCCCCTGCAGCCTTCATCTTGGATCTGTGTGAAATGTGTTATTTTCCTGCTGATTTTGCCCATACGAATATGGAAACGTGGGTTGGAGGATCATGAAGATGATCTGCTCTTCTTCTAGCTTAGATGGGAGTAAAAGGGTAAAACTTGCATGTGTCAATGGAAAGGTTTTCAGTGACTTCAGTGTTTGCTTTGCTGGGGCTGTGAGTCAGAATGACACACAGGTGGTGGGGATTTAGTTATCTCTTGAGTGTTTCCTGTCTATTTTAAGCAATTATCTGGTTCAAATGTATTTAGGAAGCTCACTATGCAGCTTGCAACTACTTCAAGAGGAAACATGCAAGACAAAGCCCCTCATTTGCTTGTGTATAAATACAGCCTTAATAAAGTACAGTTTTCTTGCTGTCAATAGCATACTGCTGATGGAAGAAAGGAAAGGTATAAACTAATTATCCCCCTTCCTTTGTTTTGTGCTTTTCTTATTGCAGGCTGCTGAAATGAGACAAGTCCACCAAAATTTTGCCTCTGTAATGCAATCTGATGGGCAGCAAGGTTTGAGGCATTGAAGCACCATGAGGGGGTGAGAAAGTATGGTCTCCTAATGTTAGCAGAAGGAATGTATATGTTCTGTTGAAGGATGAAAAAAATACTCAAGTTTACACTTATTTAGCATTCCTAACTGATGAGTCTAGGAGTCAAATAAAGAATATTAGGGGGAGTTAATAGTCTTTCTTAGATAAAGTGATTCAGTTACAGCCAATGAACAAATTGTCTTAAAATTCAGTCAGAAAGCTCCAGAGATACTGAGCAGTCAAGGCAAGTAAGAAGCCCTGGGGTCTCATTTCATTCTTCATTGATTTGTATGAAGTGCAGAGCTCAGTAAGGAGTGAATTTCGAGGCCTCTGCAATCTTGTAAACCCTGCTTTAGAGACTTGAAAGAGATACCAAAGAAAAGAAAAAGACAGAGGAGATTTTTCCCATTCTCTTCCCTAATGCTTGACAGAGATGAACATGTAATTTTATCTCACAATATGTTTCTGATTATGTGACTTTAGCAACAGTTTTGTTTCCTATAAATCTCCAGGTATTTTGTGTTGCTGTCTGATATCCTGAACAAAAACATTTCTGCAGTTCTTTCTGTTTGTGCTGCCTCCACTAATGAGTTCTCAGAGGTACATTAACCTAAATAGCTTTATAAATGAGAGGTGTTAAAGGACTAACCTCATAGTTAGTGCAGAGGGCTTGGGAATATGTGTAAGAAGCCTTCTCTTCTATTTTCCCTGTTCTTCTTACACATAATTTTACTTTTTGAGGGAAAAGGGACCTGCCATTCCCATTAAGTGCCCAGCCTAAACTTGATTGGACAGCGTCATTTTTCCCTGCTGAGACACACAATATTCCAAATAGCATGTATGCCCACAAGAATAAAAGTCTTTCAGCACTATTCCTATTTCCCCTCACCATTTTATTGGTGCTGGGTAACATCAGCTATCTAAATAGTGAATAGTGAAAAGGAATTGAGCATTATAAGGGACATAAGCAGGCTCTATGGCAGGTAAAAGAAATCAGATATCTCTGGGGCTCTGTTATTGCTAATTTTCCTAAGTCCTTGTTTAGTTCTGAGACAAAAATAAGTATTCATGTGCAAGTTGGCATGCTAAAGTTAGAGCAACCATTCAACCAGGATTTGTGGCGCAGTATCTAAACCGGGCTTTGTTCTCTTCATTAATATCTGACCTACTGTGAAGCAAGGAAGTGAGAGAGAGTTCCTTAGGCAAGACAGGGATGCATCTAATATGCAAAGCATGGCAGCTTTCTTCCCATGGATGGATGCTCCTGTACTACTGTACCTCCTTTAACTGGTGGCAGATAATATGAGGGAGAAAATGTAGCTGTTTGTGTGTTCTTAGCAATCACCCATAATCATTGTATGGTGATAATTGAGAGTGGAAACCAAAATAGTTAAATAATTCAAATGGCATCATTGGACAAGGCTTGATATTAAAGCTGCAGCAGGTATGGAACGTTTTTGTTCAGCCCTTTTTTCCATGAAGAAAATCATTGGCCAACTGCTGGAAAACCATTTAGTGCTGTGGGATGACATTTCCTGTTCATTCTGTTCAGCAGCAATGATTTATAAATTACTGTGACTCTACACATAAGGCCCCCTATTACAAAATACCACCCCAATCCTTCTTCCATTGGGGTTGATATAAAAGCTCTTATTGGTTTTAATGTGCTCTGTATAAAGCCCTGTGATTGTAGTGGGGAGTCAGGAATAATTTATGCCACCTACTGATCAACTAATACTCTCTGGTGGGTTTTTCTTTGTGTTTGGAATAAGAGAGCAGAGACAACTTCCATTTAAGATAATTCAGCTGAAGACTGCTGACTGAGATTAAGCTGTGTGGAGTGTTTTCTGGTGTTCCTATTTGATACTGGATAATAGTAATAATAACACTAGCTTGTCATTTCTGCAGTCATTAAAGCCTTTGAAAAAATATGAAAAATGAACTACATATTTATGACTTTCTTGAGCAAGCTTATTAAAATTTTTTGTCAATAATGTTAAACTATGAAGAAGAATTATGACAGGTTATTTAATAGAACATTTAAGGTTTTCATTAAAATGACTTTCAGTTGTCTGAAGTTCTATAGTAATTCCATGAAGACTTTGAATAGAGCATATAGCCTACTCTCCTTAAAAAAAAAAACACTAAATCAAACCAGAAAAATAAAGCAACTTAATCCTATAATTTCCTACATGGCCTTTTTCCCTTCAAAAATATATTATTGAAATATGTCATGAAAACTCATTGTGTGTTCTTTCCCCCATCTCACTTTTGGAAGTGCCAGTGGCATGTGCTGTCCAACGGGAGGACAAGGGCCCATCTGTTGTCTGTAGGGCCTGTCTGTTGTTGTCACCCTTCATACCTAGCCAGTATCTCCAGTGTTGGATTAAGGGTGGTACAAGGTATTACCCTGCCTGTCCCTTTGATATCTGTCTTTGCTAGTGTTTCTCATGAATTTGCCTGATCCCCTTTTGAATCTGCTGTTATTATCTGCCTAGACATCTTCTATGAAAACTAATTTCATACCACCATTTTGCTCTGTAAAGAAACATTTTGCATCGACCTCTGTGTTGAACCAGTTTTTCTGCTTTCAGTAATTGAGCCTTACTTTCTGTATTGCAAGATTCACCAAATAAGGTTCTGCACTCAGCTTAACTTTTCATGACTTTTTAAACATTTCAGTCACATTTCCTTAGGCTTCTCTCTTTTGAAGTCTCAGCCCTCTAGCCTGTCCTCACAAGGCATTCAGTCTGCCATCCTACTCAATTTAACAGTCCTTACCATGACCCTCTTTCAACTCTGCTATCTCTCTCTTAAAACATGGAGATTTTCAGTTTTCTATTTATCCAGACTGAACTTTGAGGACAGAAATCCTTAAATGGATCTTAGACTACTTTTTTCTTCTGAATTAGGATTTTTCAGTCTCTTGCAGAAACATGCTCCCACTGTTAAATTTGCACCAAGGATTGTCCAAATAACAAGGATGACGCAAAAGAGGGCTAAAGAATAAAAAGAAGAAATGTAAATATATGCAATGCTTTTCATGTTCGTTTTCAAGTTCAACTCAAGTAGCATTGTGCCCATATGCTACTCAGGGGGGAAAAAAAGTAATAAAATATTTTGAAATATATCTTGCTTTTTCAGAAAGTACAAGACAGTCAAAAGTAAAAGCTTCTTATTTTTTTGAAATTTGTAGGGGAATTTTTGTCATCTAGATTTGAACACAGTCCATGGCTGCAAATATCTGTTTATCATTAATAGTAGTTGATCATATACAGTACAGTACTGTAATAAAATGAGATGAAGTTATGAGATTAAGTAGTTCTCAGGAAAGTTCATGTGTATGCATATACACATCCATTTTCTAGACAGTCTCTTTGAAATCCTCAACTTCCCTTTTCCAGAAACATCATGTTACCTGTCTGAGTAGCTCTCAGGTTCATTTATAGCTGTATTGTTTGCCTTAGTAATTTGCAAACAGAGCACTAAAATCCAAAGAGAATTAAATCCCCACGAGCAAGTGAGTTAGGAGCATGATGCTCTTGAGTTGTTTTTGGGAAATGAAAAGAGAGTGGTCATTAAAAAATCTCTGAAGAGGAAACTATTTCTCCTCATTGCCAATTGAGCTATTGAGTTCAATTACAGGTGGAAGAACTGGTCTGTAACCTTGTAAATATTTTAAATCTTGTCTTAAAACCAGTAATCAGGAATTAATTTAACATACAACTTGGCAGTACTTAATTCAGTGATTAATTACTAGTTACATTTATTTCATACTGACCTTTTTTTTCTTTTTCATTTTCCAACTATTTCATATTATATCCCAGAGATGGGTAAACCAGTTTAGAAAAAGTAGAAATTGTTGTCAAGTTCAACTTTACAATTCTCCAAGGAGAACCGGGGTTCTTTTAGATCCAGAATGTTTTTAGGAAATGGTATAATGCTTATGTTTCACTCTGTGTACACTTTGGGGTCTCTGATATTTGGATATTGGTTTAAAAATTATAATGATAAAATATGATTTTGCCAAAACCACTCATCAGCTGATTTTTTAGTTGATTATGATCAGCAAAATTGATTACATGCTTAATAAAACTGGTATGCAGATTAAGAATTCTGGTTTATTTATTGGACTTTATTTTTAAAATATTCTATTCAGTTGAAAAATTGTCATACAGGTAGCCCTCTAAATCAAGACAAAAATCAATCCCAAAATTTCTTTTTAAGAAAAGGCTTTAACTGAAAGAGTGACTCCTAGATAGCACTAGCAAGCAAACTTCTGCAGCATTCTTATCAGCGTCTCAGAGAGATGGGCTCAGAAATTCCAGTGGAGCACAGCCTGGAGGCCCTCACTCTTGCTGTGTCTTCAAGATTCATAAAGATAAAACTTGTGAGTATGCCAATTGAGCCTCTGGATCCTTCTGTGATTTCTTCTGGAACTAACAATGCTACGGTTAATTAAAGACGTTGAAATTTCAGTTTTGAGTGGGTTGCCTTTTAGTGAAATATCCTTCAAGACCTTTATGCTGAATAAGCTAGTTACATGATAAGGGTCTGTTACTATGAATTATTTAGTGGATATGTTAATTTTCAATTCAGAAGGAGAAAGCACAAAAAGCATGTCAGGAGCTAAATGACATGTATTTTAGAAAAGATATAATGTAATGTCAGTCAAAGCCACGCCCAAACTCCCGCTTACCCTCTTGAAGCAAAAATAACTAGGTATGGCTTTCTTGGATACAGCTGTCTGTATTCTCTTTTGTAACCAAATTAAAATTCCATGGTATGTGTGAAGTTGCTTCATGCCACCAGAACACCTATGGAATAAAATTAATATAAAGCAAACCTCACAATGGATCTGATTTGGCAAAGTTACTGAGTTTTGCTGCCCCATCAGTGAAACTTCCTTTTGCAAGTGCTGGAAAATTCCAATGCCTTGTGGCTTAGAAAAGCAAACATAAAGTTGCAAGGATCATCAAGAAATATAACCATTATATGTTACAAGTCGATTTTTGAGAATTTTTGGTAGGGAAGAGGAGATATTCGCGTATTTGGCAAGTTCTCATTCCTTTTTGTTTCATGTCCTGCTTTTCGCATCATCATGCTTCTTCCTTCTGTATAAAAATGCATAAATAAAACAGGGAAACTGAAGTCCCATTCCTACATCCAGACTAGTTACCAAAATTGTATTTTGCTCATCTTCTCAGGGGTTGATGGGTTATTTTAAACACAATGGAATAGGTTAAAAAGAGTCCTGGTGACCAGCACTCCGTCAGCCAGCTAGGATGCTGAAAATTTGAGTCCTGCTATATGTTTCAATCAAAATTTATGCTAAATAAACAGCAGCAAATAGAGTCCACTTCAGCTCAGGATAGTGGGCCAGTGTCTCTCAGAAAGATATTTGGGTTTAAATTTTCTGTTGTAAAAGGTGGAAGTGAATCCAGTTCCTCTGAGTCCTGTGCATGCACATTATTCATATTCACCTCCTGAATAAAAGAAGGCTAGGATATTATCTGCTTTTAGTAAAACCATGGTTCTAAATAAAAATTAATTTGCATTTTCCTTCAGTCAGGTCTGATTTGTAAAATAATATTTTCAGGACAGGAACACATTATTTGGCAGACTTAATATTTGTGCTTCAGAATATGTGCTGCTACAAGTAGAATTACAGTGCAAATGTAATGCATTACTCCAGCCATGACTGTTGAAATTATTGTAAATTATGAAACCATGTACAATGTTACTGCAAACGATCCAAACATACATTTAAGTCTGTTGCTCTTCTGAATATGGATATACACCAGAATTTTATGTATCAAGGTTAAAAGTCTGATCATAAATGTCCAAAATTAATTTTAAGAAGTCCTCTTTCTTATAGATTCAGAATGAAAGGAATGTAAAACAGAGTAATAAATATTATGAATGATTAACAATTAAGTTATAGTTCCCTTTAATTAGTAAATAATAAAGGAGGATTTATATATGTGCTTATAATCTTATAAATCTAAAGATTATTACTTTGCTGGTAGCTTCTTATATGTTTCTTTAGATAAACTACTTTATTCAATGTGTGATTTAAGTACATTAAGCTGAAAATCCTGACATACTGACCTGTGGATAAATCATGTTTCCCTTTTCTTAGTTTGAAAAGTTAACATCTCAATCATGATATATTTCCAAAACTCTAGTCAGATTGTTCAGATTTGATATGGTATTTGTTTTTGGTGAGGAATCTGTTTTAACTCCAGTAGAATAAAAGCATGAATTTATGCGTTATGAATATGTGTGTGACAGTTTAATCAGGATTTGTCTTGAAACACAAGTTAATGAACAGTGTTTATTTCAATATGGCTTGAAAAAATCCCTTTTTCCCCTCAAAATTAAGGTAATGAATCTACAAATATGAGGACTTTGTACCAAGATAATCACCACATTGCTTTGCAGCTAAACAAATTATATTTCTCAGGTGGCAGTAGGTGGCATTATTACACATAGGTTGCAAATAAGCCTCAGAGCTTCAGGGAGAAGACATTGTCCCATGAGTTAAGCTGCACTCTGGCTGAGACTGCAGCCTTTGGAAAGGTGCTTTGCAAGAGGGAGGGCAGTTTCCTCCCTTCTTTCAAATTCGAGTAAATGCTGAAGATGAAGAGGTTCTCTGCATACCAGGAGTTTTAATAATGATATTATTCCTGGGAGGGAGACTCACTTGCTGCTGGTTTTGGTCCACAGTTTTATGGCTGCTCTTTGTATGCGTGTGTGTGTGTGTGTGTGCTGACAAAACAAGCCAGATTTAAAGTCCCTTCTCACTAAGGCCTTATTTTCTCCTCCACTTGAAAGTTCATGTACAAATCCCTGAAATTCCCCTGCTGAGAAATGTGGAAGGATGACCATAAGAAGGGATTACTGACATTGAGAGAAGAGGGGACAGCACACAGGGAGCACTAACCCAGTTAAACTTGTACCACCAAAGTCAGTTGTAACATTAAGTGTGTAACTTATTATGTCTTTCTAAAGGAAATCTTCAGATTTATCTGGCGGAATATGCTTAACACCATTTTAGTTTTCCACCTGTCTAAATTAGGAGGTGTCATCCAAAGCTTTTCCTTGGATGATGTTGCCATAAGTATTAAAATATTTCTATGAGAAAATTTTTTTTGAAATTTGTAGACTGTTTTGGAAAAATATTTCAATAATTGATTGTCAGAGCTTCAAATTCTATCAGTGTGCAAACTGCAACCTGTTGCAACCTAATATGTATCTACACCATACATAATCATAGCTACTCTGTAGCTTGCACTCAAAGCAGGAGAAGAAACTATGGTGGAGATTAAGAATGTACCAAATGTGTAGAAACAATTAGAAATGTGGTTAAACAATTCCTCATGATAATGGACTAAATATATAGCTAGCTATGCTCTACAAAGACAGGGAAAGATATATCCAGTGGATAAAACTTTTCCCTTCAAACGTGCTTGAGGAAATAGATTTCAGTAAAAGTATTTTCAATAAAACTCTTAATATTATTCTAAAATATAATGAGCTAAATGAGTTCAGGATTAATTACCACAAACACCTGGGGATATGGAAGTACTTTCAGTGACCTATGTTTGCAGTATTAACTGGGAACTGAATCAGGAATTTAGGTGATACCACTACTGTTAGTTGCCAGATGCGATGCTGCCCTTTACCTTGAGCTCTATAAAGCAGCACCAATATTTTGCCTGTCAAGAGTTTGAGTCCTGGACTTTCCATCAATATTGACCCATTTGCTACTGAAAAAGGGCAGATTTCTGACTCTGAGGACAAATAGCATAGCACAACCAAACATAAATTGTCTCTCCTCCTGGAAAGCTGCTTTCTCCATACATTTATTGGGATAATCTCTGGCCTTACTCCATCCCTCATCATTTGCAGAACTTTCTCCAGCTGGCATAGGACAAACTATTCTGAATTTGCTGAAAACTTAACAATATAGATAAGTGGGTGCAAGGACTCCAATCTACCCTGTTCCTGTTCATTTACTGATGGGGATGTATTAATTAAGGTATTCTGGAGTAAAGAGTGACAGATATAACAGATTCTGCCCTTGTTTATATATTTCTCAATAAATGTATTGTAGTTTTAAAGAAATCACACAAGCAGTAGCGAGATCAGAAGCGGGTTCTCAGTGCTGATTTCAAAGACCTAGTCTGAAAGTCCTAAGAGATACTTAGGTATAAGCTAGAGATTCAAGCAACTCCACAGTGACAGCTGAGGAAGGAGGAGGACTTTATTAAGGTCCAATTAATCTTGTGCTAAAGTAGCTAGCAAAAAAGGTCACATGAATAGCATTCTAAATATGCCCAGTTCTCTCCCATTATGTGCAGCAAGTCAAAGCAAATAACTTTTACAGGAACTTAAATTATTTTTTTACAGTTTGTCCATTACACATGGACAAAAGAAAAGTCCTGTTCTTGGGGCATCATTTCAGTGCCTCTCCAAGGCAACAATTTAAACTTGGTTGGCAAAAGGGCTCTTTGGCCACTGCAAACTATCTTCATAAAAAATGAGATGGGAAGAGGTTGGTGGAAAAGACAGTGGCATAAATCTCTACCAGAAAGCTTTTTGATCCTGCATAAATTCTAAAGATAGGCAACACAAACTGCATAACAACTAGGTAGCTGGATGCCCATATGCAGCCCATTGGCATATTAATAGTGGGGGAAAAGCACTTTCAAGTATTTTGTACCCAAAAAATAGTCTCATAACATGAATCACTGGAAAGAATTTAGATAGCACAAGTTTTTTTGGTGTAAGTGAAGGGCTCCTGCAGTTTCCATTTGAATACTATGTTTCCATGTTTTTCCTATCCCCAACAGATACTAATTTTGTGATGCTTAATCAGGGTGACAGTTATTGACATCTAGGGAAAATGTATCATTGATTTACTGGTTTTCTGTCACTGTTTTGGCAACAGGCAAAGCAACAGGCACACAGAATGGCTTAAGTTTATTGTGGGGCAACTCCTTTTATAGGGATTTCAAATTTCCCTCGTTCACAGACATGATTGCTTAAGGGTCTCAACTCCACCTAGCCAATGATATGGATGCATCTGTGCTTCAGAGAGGTTGGCTGAGGTCCTCTCTTTGGGTTCTGACCCATTGTTATCATATCTAGGGACCTGTTTACTTCGAGCTAGGCTGATATAGCTGGTATCTGTTGATCCAAATTATCAGTGCAGCTTGTAGACCCACTATAGCTGTCACCGTTTTCCATTCACAGAGAGCGAAACTGAAGGACCATTGGGAAATATGAACTAAAATTGCTTGAAAAATATTTATCATTTACTAGTTGAAAGTAACTGCTAGAAAGATCGTTTCTGATGAAGTCTTATTCCAGGTTTGTCAGAATAATGACTGAAAATGAAAAACTGAAGGCGTTTATTTGCTCTGGTTGCTGAGTTACAGGGAACGGTAAGTCCTAAGTGTAATGGGAAAGCAGTGAATTCCCAAAGCTTCATGTGTAATGCTCTGGTTTCAAAATGAAAGGACCAAATTGGAGAGCAATATTTTGCTAGCATTTTTTTAAAGAAGCCATCTCTAACTTGGCTTAATGACATGCCGGTTTTTCAGGGTCAAATGCAAAGTTGTACCTCACATGCTTTCCAGCAGAAAAGACCAGGACAGTATCAGGCAGTTCCTTCCAGTGTGGATCCCACCAAGATCCTCTGGGGAGAGCTGATCCCAGCAGGGTGGGAAAGCAACACTGGGCAATGAGTGATCAAGGGCCATGGGACACTGTTTGTGCCATAAGCATCAAGGAACTCATATGTAGCTAATACAGCATCAGCTGGGGCCTGGCATGGCTGGAGTAACAGGAATGTGACGTGTGGTGGCAGAAATGGTTCCTGCAAAAATATGGTGGCAGCTGCAGCTTTCTTTCTGGCTTTGTTTGGGGTTTGGGTTTTTTTTTGGTTTTTTTTTTTTTTTTTTTTGTTAGTTGGTTGGTTGGTTGGTTGGTTGAGGGTTTTTGTTTTTTGTTTTTTTTATGAAGGAAGACTTCCCCGTTTTTGTGCAGGTATTTAGTGGATAGGCATCTATTCGTGAAATGGATATGTACTGTGATCTCCCTGCTCAGCAATAAAGGGTTTTTGAATCCACATTGACTGCGTGTAGAGGGGGTTCTGTCAGCACTCTAGAGGCTGAAATGCAGCTCGTTAAAGTGATGCTTCCATGCATAGGTGAGCAGGAGAGTCAGCAAGAGGGTGTGAGGGTTGTACAGCTGGACTGAGGCAATCAGCTAGCAGGGCCTGAACCTTGTAAGTTCTTTTATTTCATTAAAAGCAGGGGGGGAAAAGCAACTTTCAGCATCTTGATTTGTTCCAGATGTAATGAAGTGGGTGGAGAAGAGTTTTGAAGTGTCTCAGACTGTGTTTTCCTCGAGTTGACAGAGTACTGACCTTCAGGATGTCTTGACCAACAACAGCAGAAGTGTTGCTAATGGCATTTGTTGAAATTGTTTTGGATCTGCTACAAATACATAATTGAACTTGTAGCATTCACTGCAGAAACCATGAGTTCTCTTGGATAGTATCTTTCTAGTAATTTTCATTTTTCATAATCAGCTCAGAGAAATATTTTCTTTCTACAATGGTGGAGTGAGTCATAGTAGCACCTCTGACTTAAATGTGTTCATGAAGATACTTATGCATTTGGTTCATCATGAAACAAAGATTAGATTAGAAATAAAATTGCTTTTCTGGTTAACATGAAAATGTCCCCGTATTTACAACAACAAAAAAGAGTTTGTGTATGTAAAACGTTTAAAGGAAAAAAAAGAACTCATCCTAATTTGTGCCAGGTTTAAATGTCTTTAGTGGTTTTTCATAATGGGCACAACTCCTTCAATGAGATGCCACTCAATAAACAATTACAATTAAAAAAAATCAATGCCCATTAACTTGGCTTCTGGAGTAGCTTTTCACTAAAGATGTCACCAAATGACTCATATCAGAACCTAGCTGTATCCTTAGCATGATACACAATCCATTGCTTGCAAGAAACAACCTCTTCTGGCAACTGAGTTCTTTACAATGTTTTCTAAGGAACTGCTAACACTTGTGGTGATTTCCTCAGAATTCCCTTGTTCTTCCCTGGGTGTGTTTTCCCCTGTTGCAAAGCTGTGAACATTGAAAATTACTATCATGCACAATGGCCACCTTCATGTCTCCTTGTGCTGTTGATCTCTCATCCTGTAAATGGCCCTGATTTATGTATTTGCTAAAGGAAAAGGGAGGATAATCTCACAGAAAGTGTTCAGGGATAATCTCATGGGAGGTTAAGAAGGATTAATGTTATCTTATTGAAATAAAACTAATTTCATGTATAGAAGGATGTATTTTGCCTAAAGAAAGAATAGATAAAATTAAATCCTATGCAATACATTTAACTGCGTCTCTAAATGCATTTGAAAATAATAACTCTTAACTACTGTGTTTACTATGTAATGTGAGCTGAAGTCATAAACCAAAGTTTATATCTCAGGCTTTCCCTTCGTCTGTAACCCAGTTTTTACGAGATATTCTTTTGAAGTCATTGTACTTTATTGTGTACACTGATAGGGACTTTAATCCACTGATTAATGGCACAACAGAATGACAGTTCCAAAATATGTACTCGGCTATTCAGAAAACATTAATCTTCAGAGCTGTGTTGTATTTAAAAAGCAATATATTTTATAATCCTGTAGAATGCTTTCCTGCATACACATAGTGCTGTGTTACTAAAACCTTTATCAAAAAATACTCAAACCAACTTGTTTATCATTTGTTCTCCTACAGTTTTCAATAATTAGAGGATCAATTAATTAAAAGATCAAAAGCCTAAATAGTAGGTCAATTATGATTCTCCTTTTAAAACATATTTTGTGTGCTTCTATATATGAACATAAAATAGCTGTTCATATTGAAGCAATCTTCAGGCTTCAAAAAAACAGATAGATCTGAAGCCAAAGTTACCTTTTTTTCCCTTCTTTGTTTCTCTCATGCATAATTCTTAAATGAACACCAGGCCCCATGCTGTAGCAAATTAAAAGCCTTTGTATGTAAGGAACAGGGAATTGCTGCACATTTCAAACAGCAACTTCAACTTCTGAAAAAACCCTGATGGTGCAAAATGGTAGAAGAATGTACAAGCTTTAAGGAAGGTAAAGTGTTTAAAAGCCTTTTCCGATGAACACATCCCAAATGTTGTTTCTCCTTACCAGAAAAGGCTCTTGTTGACAGGGCAAGATAGCATTAAGAATTTTCAACCATCAAGGTCCACCACCTTTCACACCCACACAATCATCCTGCTTTTCCCACCTACATTTCTCTCAGCTGCAAACACAGAATCAGAACAGAATCATCCTTTTGTCCCTCCTGTAACCACACAGCTTGCCTCCTCCAAGAACTGGTATTGATCAATCCCCATCCCTCCCCCATTTGCCCAAGTACAAACCAAGATATCAAACTCTACAGCTCATGCACAGTCCACAGAAAAAGTCTTTCTCTTCCACCCTCCCATTTCACTGTCATGGTTCCATTTGAACCTGGAAATACAGATGTAGACACTGGTTGAATTTCTGCAGCCCTGCAGGATTTTAAGTGATATGCTGTTAAAGATCTCCCAGGTGGGGCTAGGAGCTTTTGCCTTAAATAATTCTATCCTCAGGACTTTGCTATACTGATGAAGGAGCAGTTTCATTGTGATTATTACAAGAGAGACATTTCTGCCTCCAACGAGCCACCCCTGTGCCACAGACATTGATCCTGTTATTTGGACTATGGGTCAACAGGCAGGATTTGCCCAGTTCTTGGATGTAGTTTGACATTCTCATGTTATAAAATCATATTCATTTGCTGAGGTTTTGCCACTCATCATGTGGCTTTTTGTAGCATTTTCTGAACCCTAAGTGTTTCGTGCCATTTACCAAACTAGCAAAAAAAAAAAAAAAACAAACCAACAAACAAACAAACAAACAAGAAAAAAAAACACCAAACCAAAAACCAACTGTATTTCACTCATATTCCCTCATGCAATTAGTTTATTTCTGCTCTGTCCCCATTTCTCTTTATTCCTGATATGTGCTGTTATGTATACTTAGAAAACTTAGAAATTATCACTCTGGGGATAAGCAAATTATGGTTTTCTCTTACAATTGTTTTTTCCATCCCTCCTTAGAAGTTACTTTTTAAGGAAGTCTGTATTGCAAATGGAATTTAATATTGGAATTACGTTTGTTTCATTTTTCCTGTAAGACAGAAAAATTAAAATTTAAAGTATTTAAAATACCATATCTTAAATGCTAAGTTTTCCCAAAGATATTTTAATGGGAAAACTTTAAAATAATATATTTAGTGGGGTTTGGGGTTTTTCTCTGTGGAAATGCTACTGTGGTAGCATGTTGTTTACTAACACCATTCCATGAAGTTATGAGCAGATGGATGCCTATACCCAGGAAAGCATATGGGTGTACAGTTACACTCTCTCAAAGCTAAATATTGAGCATGAGCACAAATGTTTTCCAAGTTAAGACTTCAATGAGGACTACATAGGTAAAAGGCACTGAGAAGAGTTGCACTACCTCTTATTTATGCCTTTTATTTTTTTTTTTCTGAGCGTGTGAAAGACAATTCTTTGGATTGTCGCTAAAGATGAGGGTGCTATATCCATACAGGTAAATTGGATGTTTACTCAGTCACTGGATTACCTTACATGCAGTACTAAACCAGTGTGGTTTAGACCTGGGACAGTTCACATTCTCCCAAACAACTCCTGGGCTACCTTGGGATATATGGGCTGCTACATTATTTTAGAATTATATTGAAAGTGAGTGTTTCAAAATGTAAATGATTTGATCTTATGAATATGAACTGATCCATATTGCTGGACTCATTGCCATAGCAAACTTTGCCTTTAGAAGTGTTTGAATGTAATCGTTATTTTCAGAGATGAAAATAAATTCTAGTCAACTCAATTCTATCAATTATGGGAAATCTTTCTTCCATAAATTAACATTACATAATCAGTCTCTGAAAAGTTCCTCAAATTTCACATGGTTATTTCTCAATCAAAACTTCAGGCCTATTTGCAGACATTTTTGTGTAAGTGATTTTAATTTACGTTGTTTTCTTTTTTTTCCTCCCACAGAAATATGTCAGCAAAGAAATACTGAATGTATGCATACTTATATATTTATGTATTTATGTCTTGGTTTTTCGTGCTTGCCCATTCTTGGCAAAATTGTGGATCACACTGATCCTTCTTTTAGAGGTGCAGTGCTCAAATAATATCTTTAACTAAGTGCACCAGGACCTTGCATTCCTTGCAGGACTTGCAGTATTATCAACAGATTCTAACTATACATCAGCCATGAAAACATCACTACATTACCAAGCTGCAGGAAAGCTTTACCAACATCCACACAGAGAGCAAATAACCAGGTTTTCCACAATGCCTTCTGTCTGCACAACTGAAAGCATTAGTGCATTTTGCCAGAAGTGAAAGGAGGTATTTAAAAAGCACAGGGAAGCTGCAGCAGCAAGGAAGCACATTTCAACAGCTATTGTCAGTTAGGCTTATTGTGAACTAATACCATGCCTCCTTTTATTTTGTCACTGTGTCCTATCTGCCATCTTCCTGTCCCTCCACATTTTCCTCCTGGCAGGGCTAGTGCTTGTTTCATAATAACTGTTCTCTCTCTGTGTCAAGGACCCTCTTATGAGTGACTCTTTGTGCTATTTCATCCTGTCCTCCCTTATGCCTTTCTGTTTCTCTGGATTAAAATCCTGCTCAGACCCCCAACACCTCCTGCTGAGTTGAGTGGTAGGAGCATCTGTCATGGGCTCTGTCACTCTTCTTGTTCCATTAAGACCAGAACAGATTATTTTGTCAACTCAGCTGGTTTGTGAACTCATACTAAATGTTTTATTTGCTGGGTCATCTTATCCAAACTCTTTCATCCCCAGTGGCAGCATTCCTTATTCTCTTCTCAGAACAGGTGCCATATGTATTACTTCGTCCCTTTCCTCCTATCTCACATTCATCCACTCCTCTCCTTTCTATCCAAGGGGCAACTCCAGTTTTTCTTTCATCAGCTCATATCCTCTTCATATTCCATAACATCATAATTTTTTTGCAAAATGTGTTATCAATCTATTCTGTTCTCTTGAGTGCCAGGAAGTACTCTGTATTTTTGATTGCCTTATCAAGTGTGAAACTGTTAATGGTTGGAAAGTCAGTTACAGAAGTTCTTAAACCAGGGGTTGTACTAAAGAGATGGCAAAGAATGCACACACGTCCTTTTCCACTTGGCTTAGCCAAATTCTGGAGTTTTCTACCTATAAATTATTAGAATAGTCCCTAAAACCTGGATGTGATGGAATACAATCTTTCAAGTATTTGTCTACTACTTCACGAGTAAAGTAGTAGACAAAATGAGAGATTTTTTCTTTAAATTACTGGAAGCTCCCAAAATAGCACAAGTAGGGTTATCCTGATAGTATTTTCAGCTTTTCTGAAATTTGTCTTTTTTTTTTCATACTGCTTGTTATAGCCACGCACTTTAAAGATGCAACTAAATTAATTTCTTTCCCAAGGGTTTTTCCTTTCTGTTAAGCCACATGACTCAGTTTGTAACTAAGTAGTGTTCAGCTATTCACCACAGAAAATTGGTTTCAGAATTTGCTGAATCACATACTGCCTGGGCGTCCTTGTTTTTGCCAAAAATTTCGAAATATGGCATGAAAAATCTGTTACCAAGAAGAGAGATTTCAGTTTTTCTCTTAGAGTATTTCTATATTTTTCTAGAATTTGTATTGCCAGGGGTATTTTTATAATGATCATAAAATCTGCTGTACTCACTTAAACCTCCCATTATGTGTGAAAGAGCAACACTACATGCTTTAGGTTAATTAGAGCATAATTCCCCAAGCAACTTACATATGCGCTGGCACTGAAATGAAAACTTTAGGCTGGTTGGCTGATTTTAATGGTGCCCTATCATTTTCCATCTGTCAAAAAACAAACCAGTAGGCTATTCTGTTCCCTTCTGACCTCTCACAGAGAGAACACTCACTGGAGACACAAGCTTTTATCAGGAATGCTTGAATCATCACCCATCACACTAGTTCTGCACATGCAAGGTGGAGAGCACCATGGCAGGGTATCTGGCCATGGTATTTCTTTGCCCTTGTCAAAATTGGAAGTGTTTAACAGTTCTCTGTAATCTCCATGTATCTATGATAAACATACAGCAATCTGTGCATTAATGAGTATGTAGCATTGCCTTTCCTTCAGTGAAAGTCCTTGCTCAGAATCCTGTATGAACAGGGTATATTTAATACTTAGGCAAACTGCCTGCAATAAAACTATTTTGAGCTCTCTTCTAGATGATCTGCCCTTTAGATTAGTTCAGGTTCACACAGCTGCACAGCGAATAGAAATATTTCACAGCTCAATAAATGGGGCAGCTGGTATTTTGATTCATCTCAGAGCAATTTCACTGTGAATCAATAAAGTATGGTGCTCATTTTGAACAAAAGAGCACGTTTCATGAGATATCATCATTGTCATCATGGTCAGCTTCTAGCAGCCTAGAGATGAATGGATGTATCTCTTAGAGCCTTACCTTTTCTCATCTTAACGTACACGATGACATTTCACTTCTCTATCAGTTATTAGGTCACAGACATTTGAAATAAAAAAAACAAGAAAACAAACAAAACCAGGAAAAAGGACAGAAGAAAAAAAGATAAAAAGGAATTTTTAAGCATTGCTTGCATGAAAAACAAAAAGCAGTTGAAATTTCCCTTGTTTCCTGGGAGGGAATACCCCACAGGGATATCAAAACATATCAACACTCCAGGAGCACCTCACCATGCTAGAATCAGAATTCCATTTCTTAACTTCTACAATGATAATGGCTCTGCCTTCTTTGCTAATTTTAACTTGGCTGTTTTGCACTTGCAAGACCACCCTTTTTCTCTTTGTTTTGTTTCAGTCCAATGGTCTCTAAAATATGGCTCTAGTCTGTGTCAAGATATTTATCTTGTACTTTTGTCTGTAGAAATAACTCTTAAGCAGTCACTTCCTGCTTTGGTTTTATGTCAGCAATATTTCCTATCTTTTGGCTGAGATGCTGCTTGAAGAACTATTGGCAGCATTTCAGATACTTCCTTATTTGTGAAATACAATGATAATTCATTTATGTTTTGAGATGGAAAATGTAACCGGGCATCACCTCTTCATAAAACATCATTTGAAGGCCACTGAAGCTTTCATCTCTGGCTATTCAAGCCCAAGACTACATTTATTTTTTTAAGAAGTTATTGATTTTTTTTCTTCCCTTGCTCCATCAGATTTAAATAGATTTTTCTTGCATATTTTTCTCAAGTCTAATTTTCAAGAATTATAATTTCCAATAATATGGCTAAATTGGTAATTCTGTTTCTACAACCATGTAGTTTTTATTCAAATTGTTACTTTTTAGCCTGAAATTGTCAGTACTTGGTCTTATTCCAAAGTTGCTTCCTTTTACTAAAATGGAGCTTTGTTCATCTTTCAAAAGAACAGAAAAACCTGCTCTTATATTATAAGACTTTGCTTCACAGGAAATAGGTGAAACCTTGCATGGAGCTAGGGATTTTTTTCCTTGAATAATGTAACAAACAGGAGCTCTTTCCTTATTTCTTATAGTTGATATCACAAAGTAAACACTTTGCAAATAATAAATATTTGGGTAAAATTATATATTTGTTTTAAATCACAGATTTTCTGGGCATAATACTGAGTTAATACCTCCTTTCTTGAGCTCATTTAGTAGCTTGACTCTAAATAGACCTATGACACCTCCGTTTTTTTGACTGCATCACTCTCATCCCTAAAGAAATAACGTAAAAAGTCAGCCAATGGCCTTTTGACCACTGCTAATTGTACTCCTTAAAAGCTGTAGACAGAGGCAGTCAACTTCTTATTGCATATCAAACTCTTGAAGAGGGGGATATTTGGCATAGTGCTGTTGATGCCTAGAGAGGATACCTAGAACAGAGGCTAGGCAGTGTTAGAGGAATAAAGTAAGTATTTATTGAAAGGCCTTCATAGGGTAAACCTTGGGCAGCACAAGAGCCGTGGCTCCACCCAAGATGAACTCTGAGTCACGAGTTTTCACACTTTAATAAAATTTGGTCCATTTCCGTATTGGGGTTAATTGCCCAATTACAGGTTCAGATCATGAAGTCCCATCCTCCCAGTTTGCTCTCCTCAGTTTGCTGCTGTTTGTACTTTTTGGGCCTTAAGCTGCAATGGTGTCCTTGGTTCTCAGGCTGGAAAAGGATCGTTTTGTCTAATAAACTGTGAAGAAAACTTGCTAACACTTTATATGAAGTTCAGAGTTATACACTAATGCAGTACAAAATCTGGAAAATAGGAAAAATAAAACTTAAGGCATCACTGTACCGCTCAGAAAATTTTTGAAACTCCTCCCGAATATTTCATGGTGTTTTTTTGGTTTGTTTGTTTTTCATGAAGCCAAGTCTTATTGCCCTTCTGGGAATGTTTGGTTGAGGTTTGGGGTACAAGAAGCCCGTTGCCTTAGAGTAAAAGATTGTCAGGGAGAGTCAAAAGGGTGTTGTCTCTATGCATGGTGCTCACATTCACACTGAGTATTGTCTGAACTGTGTTGTGGATTTTTCCTATGAATTCCAGTAGCCACTTGAACTCAAGTGGATTATGGCATGAAATTTGCCAACCAATATTATCTGGGTTTTGATTTCTTTACAACATAACAAAGTGGTGTTAACTCTGTTTTGCCAGTTATTTCATATCACTGTGGCTTTGGCAAAGAGTAAACAAAAATATTGTGGAAAATAAAGTGTTTGATGTACTGAGGGATCTTTATTTAATATATTTTTACCAACTGGGAAAAGTTTAGTCTTATTTCTCAAAAGCCCTTGCGGCGGTAATTTTATCCTGAATGTCAGTATCCCCATAGCCTAAATATTTTTCATTTTCCACAGTGTTACAAAGACACAGTTAAAATGTACTTACAAGAGACAAACAATACTGCTACAGGAGTAGCTGGCAACAGAGAGAGTCATATTTTAAAGCTATATATATAGAAGAAAGATAAAATTAATTTAACTTGCTATTAAAATAAATGGAAGCCCCTGGGATTTTCCTTTTTCTTGTTCTGCAATTTTACAGAGGGTAGAAAGGCCAAGAATCTTCAAGGTAATTGGATGCCCAGTTGCATCTACAGCCATGAACATATGCCAAACCATATAAGCCAAACCAGGTGTCCTAGTAAACAAAATTTATGTTATGGTGGAAGGTTGTTAGCCTGCAAACACAAGCTTTTGTGTTTGGCTTTGTAGTCTTTTATCTCAGACTTGAGGATGAGATTTTTTGCCAAAAGTTTTCCACATTTCAACTGAATAGATTTTATATTTCTGCAAATCCCACATAGCTACATTCAAACAAGTAGTCCTCAAAATTGTCCTTAAATCCTCTTCAAATCCTGCCTAATTCTGGGTATGCCTCCAACCATATGGTTCTCTGTTTTGCCTAGGCATCTGCAAACATATCTGTGGGAGCACCCAGAGCCTCTTGCATTTTGAGGTGAAGGAAATGTGTTTCTGAGGACAAATCCACAGAAGCCCTAGATATTAGAGGAGTGAGGTAGGAGATGGAGGGCACCTTCACATCTCAGCTCTTCTCATATTGGTGGAGGGGGGATGTGGACTCTCTCTTTCCAACTCCCATGAGGGTGACATAAAGGTGTGAAACAAGCCAAATATATCTTCATTTTTCCTGTTGCATCTGTGTTGCTCTGTGGAAAGAAATGCACAATGCAAAGATCAAAAGAAAGCAACTGAAGACTAATACAATTCTTTCTAATAGGGGCAGGAGGGCTGAGCTCACCAAGGGGATGGAAATGGCCTGTATTCTGATTTCTGTTCTGTTCTCAGTCATTTGGGCACCACCCGCTGAGCATTCATTGGGCTATTACCATCATCTGCTATCTCAGAGATTCTGGACACTTTAGTGGGCTATAGCATCAGTAAGTCCCACCCAGAAAAATAAATGTAGCCATCCTAACAGTGGTCCTGGTGCCAAAGGAGATGGCAGCAGCATGGCTGCAAACTCCCGTGAGCTGTCATGATTGCCCATTACCACCACTTCTGATTTAAAATGAGTGGAGCTTTGGCAGCTCTTCTTCATTTGTGATTTGATCTCATTTGACACACAGACAAATAATGTTTCTAGTTGTTGATAACACTACAAATAAATTTGCAGGACATGCTTAAATACAAAAAGAGACAGGGTAGAAAGTGTCTGGAGAAGTTTCTGGGAAAGGGAGATTTAAACACTGACATTGGTGTGGAAATAGAAACTGGAACAGATTTCTAGTCTCAGTAGTAAATTCATTAAGCACAAAAATCTACTTGTTCCTGTGTTTTACTGGTAGGATAGTTGAGGCTCAAATTATATTTAATGTGGAAGTTTGCTGTGTGTAATTTCAGCCTCTGTGTGATCAAAGGGATACTTAGGGGTAAACACTCACATTACTGTGTGCATGTCACCTCTGAGACTTAAACTGTATTCCTTATGTGCTATGGGAGTCTTAGCTGGACACTGAATTAAACTCAAGGTTCATAAATAGGCCAAAGACACATTCTTGATACATGTTGTTAAAATTAAAAATGTACACATATGGCCATTATAAAGTGATTTTTGCTGCCCTTAAAATATGTTGAAATTTCCTTTCTGAAAATTCTCTGAAAAACTCTGGACTGCAGTCTATCAATCCTGGACTTTTTTGAAGTAGAAAAGAAAAATAAAGAGGGAGTGATCTTCAGAAAGAACATGGGAAAATTACAATGGGTTCTTTCCCACTATTCAAAGTCCAATGTATAGGAAAATGCTGTCTAGTATTTGTAAAGAATCACAGAATCACAGAATCACAGAAATTCAAGGCTGGAAGAGACCTGTAAGATCATCAAGTCCAACCCATGTTCTAACAATTCAACTAGATCATGGCACCAAGTGCCACATCCAGTCTTTTTTTGAACTCTTCGAGGGATGATGACTCTACCACCTCCCTGGGTAGATGATTCCAGTATCTGACCACTCTTTCTGTAAAATACTTCCTTCTTAATTCTAACTTGCATCTCCCTTGGTGCAGCTTGAGACTGTGTCCTCTTGTTCTGTCTGTTGTCGCCCGGAGAAAGAGGCCGACCCCCAGCTCACCACAGACACCCTTCAGGAAGTTGTAGAGAGTGATAAGAAGACAAAGGGTTGATAGACAATCAAATACATCTTTAACTGCTGAAGGGAGGAACAGGGTAGGGAGAAGGTCATCTTAATGCAATTTCAGTTAGAAACACAATAGTTTGGGGTTTTCTTTCAGGGATTTTTTTATTAGTAAGCACAGAAGCCAAAATTATTCAAATGACACAAATCCAGCGATGATCTGAAAAGTAATGGGATAATGTGCTAAATTATTTTCCCTTTTGTTCTGTCACATTTTTAATCCCTTTCTTATGTCCATGTGGTGAAGGAAAATAAGGATTCTAAGCCTTTTTTCATGTCTTATTTATAATCTTCTTTGAAAATTTAGTATTACTAATTTTAGCTGTATAGTATTTAAATATAGGCTAGTACCCAGGCTAGTAGACATTGCTCTGCAGAAGCAATGAAGAAATCCCAGGCTGTGGAAATTATTCTTCTTCATAAAGAGAAATACGATAAAAATTTGTAGGCAGAAATAAATCCCCAGCTTGTTCTTTTTCAGGCTGTCAGACACGGTGTTTTTGAAGGCTGAGCCAGCAGGTAGGGACAGGTACTGTGGGGGCTTCTGTAGGCATTCCTTTCTTCCACGAGCTCCTCTGAGGCTGTCCCCTGTGTTCAGCACAGCTTCAGACAGAAAGGATTATTCTGTAAATGATGTATGTTTCTCTGCTTTAGCTAGCTCCTGCCCATTTCGTTTTCTTTTCAAAGGATAAAATACATAGCAATTATTTCTTCTCTTTAACTTGTTTATCTGAGGCCAGCTACAAGGCCATAAAGCTCAGAGTGACCTAAGAAACTTCAGGTGATATAAAAAGACTTTACTTGTTTGGAATCCAGATGTAAAAATAAAACTGGGGCTACTTTGGAGGCTGAGTCTCTCCTCTGCAATACAACCCATTAAGAAAGAGAAAGAGAGAGATGAGTGAAAGAAAAAGTAAAAGCTACAGAAAAGTAAGAGAGTCAAGGGAAAAAGGAACCTTGAAGGTCTCCATGTCCTAACTCATAAATATAACCAGTGGATACTGCCCTGAAATTTAAAAAACGTCTTTATTTAAAAGGTTCCATATTCTCTTTCAGCAAACTGTTCCTTCACTTAAGGATCCTTTCTCTTATAATTTTCTCTAAAATCTAATGTAAATTTTCCTTCTGAAGTATTCTTTTATTTCCTGCCCTATTCCCAGGGGACATGAACACAAGTTGGTCTGCCTCTTAGCAGGTCCAGAAAATACATGCAGCATGATTTTGTATTTTCCCTCATTCGTCTCATTGCTACACTAAGACAAACTCCTTTTCTCGCATTTTCTTAAAGGTCCCATTTACAAGACTTCAAGTTATTCATGAGACTTCCCAGAACAATACACCAGAATTGGCCCATGTCTTTCAGAACCACCTTTCAGTAGTTCTGAATGTTATGAAAGGACTGCTTCAGTATTTCATTCAATTTACACCTTCTTCAGCATTAATATCTATCAGTAGCTTCACTAGAAATTTGGGTTGCAGGATGAGTTTATCTGACCAAATGTAGATAGTTAAATCTGATCTTGTCTCCCTAGCTCATTTGGGTAAGGGAAACAGGCAGTTTTAAAGTAGGATCTCAGTTATGCAGAAGGAGATGTCTACATCTGTTTGAGAATTAAAAGGAAATCAGATCTAAAAGTGCCTATTATTTTTATTTAACTGTATGAAGTCTGGAGTGCAATTGCCTACAAGTCAGTAATAGGAACCTATAGAATAATATGTTCAGAAGAAAAAGCCTGGGGCAGACTTTTGTTGATTTCCTATGCATACCTACAGAGAAATAGGTGACTGTATCTTCAGGAATTTCTTATTTGCCCTGAAAAAAGATGGCTAACCTTCAGAAGCTTCACAACATTCTCTAGGAAATAGGATGTTACAGAAGGATTGAACATTTATTTAGGCTGTTAAGGCCAAAGGGGGAGCAAGAGGATGGAGCTAGGTGAAAAAGATAAGGCTTTTCATGAATTAATTTTTCCTATAGCTCTGTAATTTGGCGCATATATGTCACATTCAATATGTGATGCCTGATTAATCTGTAATATGAATGCAGAATTTTATACTGCTGTAAATTTTTTTAATATCTGAAAATGCATTCCTAGTATACCTAATTCTCCCATTGGGAGCACTGGCAAAATTCCCAGTGGCTTGAATAAAAAAACAAATAAAATGCAGAATAAAGGAACAGCGTTTAAATCAAGAGTATAAACCAATTAGGTGTTTTCATGTTTGGTCTTTGAACTTCTGAATATAATTAATGCCTATTGTTCTGTTTCAAAAGGCACCAATCCTGTCAACCTTGCTGACTCCAGCCTTTTTCATGCCAACACTAAGGGCTGTCTTCTGTTCTGTTTTAGCCAAACATCATCATGTGCCCTTCCCATGTGTCCCTCTCTTCCCTTAGCATCCAATGTTCTTAGACTCCCTTTTCTAATCAAATCTTTTAACAGATGATAAGAGGGCAGAACGTATGCAAATTATCTTAGTGAAGTGGATACTAAATAACTGAATCAGCAACATAACTTCCAACTACCACACTAATTAATCTCATATTTATGAGTCATTGTCAACTGTACATTTTTGAAGTGCTGACAGATATAGCTGGCATCCAGCAGTAAATAATGTTTCAATGGTCTCTTACAGGCCAGGATGCAATTTAAAGCTGTGAATGACTGAAAATAAGATAGGGTAATGTATAAACACAGACAGACCAAATGATTTTATCCCACTTTAATTACATGCTTTTACTTTTTTATTTGGCTAGCTCTGTATTAGAGAATTGAATGTGTAGAATATTGTGCTCATTTGTCATGTACTTAAACACAACCTAACTGAACAATACCTAGTAAACAGAAATGTTTGTCAGAAGTATCCTCATTACTCAGCAGCCAGTGCCATTCACTCACTACCTTAGGCCAAACGGATTCCCTGGGATCATGCGCGATTAAGCCGATTCCCAGTATATCTGATTAAATGAAGTGTAGAAATCTACCTGTGAAACACTGTAGCATACATTGCTCACTAAACTTTCCACCACCTACAGTTTTAATGAGGGGTTTCCTTCTCACTCCTTGTAAATTGGTCTAAGTGGGACCATTAAATCCTCTGAGGGTGTGCACATCAGAAATATGGCAGCCTGGATTTGGCAGATCTCTCCTGACCAGAATGGCATGGATGATACCCTACTCCAGGGTCTTGAAAATTATTTTCAGGAGGTCTGAAATCAGAAAATAGAGTCATAGTTGAAATATCCTCCCTTAACTCTTCTTGCTGTTCCTGGATATGGAACAGTCCATGACAGAAATTAACAACTAAGTTATAAGAGAAATCAATCTCTTATTTAAACATGTGCTTTATCAGACTGAATTCTTCCTGAATAACCATTCCATCTCAATGTGATTACATATATGCATATATATATCATACACACCCTCACAAACACACACACACACACACACACACACTATATATATGTATGTATAATATGTATGTATAATTCCATATCAGGGACTATTCCTTGCACCTGTGGTATAATTGTAACAGTATGAGGGACAGATGCAAACCTGGTAAGGACCTTCCTGATAAAAATATGCTTAGAGTTAAATAAAAACCTTTGTAGCATATATACTGGTGAACTCAAAGAGATGCTGGCCAAAACCTCTGTACAATTCAATAACGAAAAAGTCTCCAGATCTACCAGTCTCTAGTACTTCTCTGATTCAGGAGAAGGAGTCTGTAGCCTTGAGGACAAGGGAAAGAGCTCTTCTCTAGGTACATGGTGATTTCAACACAGCTTCCTCTCTCTCTGCTGTTGAGCAAAAAGGAAAAAAGCACAGTTTTAGTCAAGAAGCAGGATTTTTTGCTGCTGCTGATGTCAACATTCACACATTAATGCAGTCTGGATGGATTTTCAATTAAACAATGCTGAGATGAGCCTGTCACCCAGGAAATGTGAGCAGATGGAGGAAGCAAATGCAAGACAGAAAATGTTATTAGTTTCATACTATTTTGTCCTCAGTGGCATCATTTCTGTTCCTCCATGAGGCACACAGGATGAGTTTGAAGATGAAAAATGCATTTGATAGCATTTGATTCATTTCTCTTTCTACTGTTTGGCAAGAAGTCATGCTGTGCCCTGCCACCAATTCTGGTGACCTTGAAGATCAATCATTCCATATTTTGAGCAAGTGCTTGCTCATCTCATTCTGAACGATGAAATCCCCAGTGTAGCACAATGTAATGAAAATAATTCAAAGCCCCTGAAGATTTTCCTATGCACTACTTTTACATTTTTCAACTTTTCTTTATTTCTTCATACTTGTTATACCTTTTAGTTTCTACCTTACTTCTTTTCTCACTTGAAGAAAGCCGAAATTATAATTCCTCTCCCAAAGTACTTGTATCTACTGTGAGCCCCTTCTGCTTTCATTAGGCAGATGTTCATGCAGTAGGCAGAAACAAAGAGACACTCAAGTGAAAAAATGAGCTCTGGGCTGCCTATGCCTTTTAAAAGCAGTTGGAAATTCATTTCTATTAGAGATGTGGAGTCTTCAGACAGAGCTCTGAGGTGTGCTGCCCCTTTGATTACAGTGAATGCTGTCAAGCAAATCTGATTTTGTACATCTTGACCATTCACTTAAAGAGCAACATCATTCAGTCTGCCTGTCTGTTCATGACTCTCTTTTTCACATGTTCCTTACTTCTTCAGTGTCCACTGTGAAAATATTAAATTTGTAAATCCAGTAGTGCTAAAAGAGGGGTTGTATTTGGTGATACATAGCCTGTGTCCCTTAAAATATTCAGAATCCTACAGTAGGCAGTAAGATCAATGGCTTCAGGAGAACTCCTATTTTCCTGGAAGATTATTCCAATGTTTCCAGGAAATCAAGTTGTCACTGAGACCAGATATCAAACAATTTTTTGTTCTAAGATTTCTAAATATAGAAGTGCATTTCAAAACCACTCAGCTTGTTTTAAACCTACTGATTTCTTTCTCCTTATTTTCCCAGGAACTTCTGGAAATTCACTCAGAGGGTTGTTGGATTAATGACAGGTGCTGCATTCCCTGGTATTGCAGGCATAGAGGATGAGGATCAGCACCTGTTTTTTTGACATTTCTGGCCAGGCATCAAGGCAGATATTCAGTGGTGGTGCAATGTTCCTTGGTGCTGGATGCTCATGCCCATCTGTGAGGATGGCGTTGTTCCCATCTGTAAGTTCAGAGTGCCTTTGTCTGCAATCAGCGATTGGTTTAATTGAGCAGCCCATATTGGAACAAAAACGCTGTTACTTCCCCACCACCCTCTCGTGTGCCAGAATGAAGCTGTGGTGACACCTTCCTCATCCCTGCTGTCACATATATCTGTGCAAGCTTGAACAGCAGAATGGAGGGAATCAGTCACTATTCACAATGACTGCTGGCTGCCAAAAAGACACATTCCTACTGCAGCCAAAGGTGGGGAATTTCAGTGTGAACATAAAAACGGGCTTTCTGAAAGCTCCCTGTGTGCAGATCCAGAAGAGGAATGGGAGCCAGGAAGCACATTAAACCACTGAGGACCATTTCTGAAAGTGCTGAGGAGTAACACTTACAAACAGCTAAATTAGAAGTAGATGCTCTTCATCTGGCAGCAATGTAAGGGACTCTTTATTCAGCAAGGTGTAACACTGCTGCCCAAAGACCATGATTAAATACAAGGTGTAACCACTATGTCACACAAGGAGAGAAGGAGAGGGAGGCCACTGGCAACTGGCAACTGGGCTTTTAAAGGCATTAAATGGTATTAAAGTCAGAGCTGAACTGACCAAGGCTCTGTACTTCCCCTGCTGTCTGGAATTTGGCTTGCAGAGTGCAACATCCAGGTATCCTGAGTACACTTCAACATCAGCAGTGAAATAAAAAACCACAAATACTTTCTCCAAAGTGTTACTTACTCCTTATCTCTGGCCCAAAGTAAGGTACTGTCACGGAAAAAGAGTGTTCTTCAAGCATTTGTTTTTGTGTACTC
This sequence comes from Ammospiza caudacuta, assembly GCF_027887145.1. Taxonomy (NCBI): domain Eukaryota; kingdom Metazoa; phylum Chordata; class Aves; order Passeriformes; family Passerellidae; genus Ammospiza; species Ammospiza caudacuta. Next base: position 71,717,247 of record NC_080594.1, read on the forward strand.
TCGCACTGTGAGCTCCAGCATTCAGAAATGTGAAAAGAGATCCTTGTTCTCCAGGTCCTTGGTTTGAGATGAGTTCAAGTTCATAAACATGTTTTTAAAAGGCTTTCTTTCCTTAAAGCACTTTTATTGACACAGAGGTTTCAGCTGCAAAAAATGAGCTGTCTTTCATTAAAAAATCCTACCTCTTTTAGTTTCTGTGCCTCCCTGCAAAGCAGTAGGTATATATCAGTCTTGCTTTCATTTATTCTCCTTTTCATTTTATGGAGGCCTCATTTAGTGTAACTACAATTATTATTTGCTGATAAGGTCATTCCATAAATTATCGTACTGAAGTAGGTCTTTTAATTATTTGCTCCTTCAGAAAATGCATTTTTCAAAATTTCTTATTTCCATTACTGTGAATACTCTTTTTTTTGTGTTTCTCATGTTGTCAGATTTAATTTAAATATTATTCATGCTGTGCTCTGATTTCAATGCATTATTTAAATATGCTGACTTACATATTTTCTGATTAATTTTGGGGGGAAAAGGTTATTACCATTAACTGTGATTCTTGAATAATACTGCTGTTGCATATTCATGCTTGTGGTGCCTGCCAGTTCTCTGCAGTACTGTAGAGCTTTTTTAGGGAAACAGGTCCCATACAAATCATATAAGCGCTTCTCCCAAATGTGAATAGTAGCTGCTGATACCATCAAAAACAATTAAATTCCCAGATACTGCCATTATCTCTGTTAAATCTTTGAGCATTAAGGGAAAAAAGTTCTGTGGATGCCTTTGAAGTGGGGAAAAGACAGAAAGCAGTTGGCACCAAGGAGCCCCAAGAACATGTGCACAATGAGAAATGAGAGCATATTAACAATAAGTTTGCATCTATGACGCTCAGGGAGAACCGTCTCCACCACAGATTTGTCTTGGAAAAATGTATTAAGGATCCAAAAAAAGACAGAGAGCAAGCTAAAAATTATCTGGTTTATCCTTGAGATAGACACACTGTCCCCAGGTCAGTGAGACTTCAGGGAAGATCTGCAGCTCAGCATTTACAAAGTGTATCTATCTGTATGAGCCAGAATAGTAGTAGCAAGGTGTTTATGACTGTTTATGCCTTCCCTGAATTCATGATATTTCTTCTTCACCTGCATTACAGGGACAGGCTGCTACCATGACACCTGAACTGGAGTCCTCCTGGAAATGTTCACTTTGATATAGTCATGGTTTTATAATCTCGGCTCATTTTTAGGAACTGTGTTAGTTTATCACCTCATGGTGATTACTGCTGAAACAATAATTGGCAGGACCCATTTGAAGCTTCAAAGGGCAAAGGGAAGGATAATGCAAAGAACTGCTTTAGGCCCAAAGCCCTGGCACTCTTAACAGGCAGGACATGTCTTCAAAGCCAGTGCTGGGGATAAAAGGATTTATTTTGTGCATTACAGAATCTGTTCTAAATAACCTTTATTCTCACCTGGGGGAGTGAATTACTTGAATACCATGTAAGGGACCCTAATCATGCTTGCATTCCCTTTTAAGATATAATATTTTATTTTAACAATGTTTCTCATATAATAACCAAAGATGCATTTCTTCAGGATTCCCTTTTCATGGGATGTCAGCTTATGGTTGATTCTTTAGCATTTAAGTTTGAGAAGAAAACCAATTTTGCTAGGGTGACTGCTAGATGAATGCACGTTGCATTCTTCCTTTCCTGTTACTTGTGGTCTGATGAAGATCAGGAATATTGCAATTCTTTCTATGGTAATAGGAGGAAGGGAAGGGGGATTCACCAGTCAGTGGAGAAATGTGGAGTCTTTCGGTAACTGGCTCAAATCCAATCCAGAATATTTCTGCATTCACATAATGATTGTCCAGTGGGCTCTGGCTCTTGGTGAGACAAGTGTTTGCTTCAGAGTCAACTTCAAGAGCTCAGGAGGAAAGCCAAGCTACAGATTTTGAGGATGAATTACTTTCCTATGCCCAGGAGTGGGCAGTAGAGCATCAGTTTGATAGAGCAGTTCAGTTACTTAATTTAGAGCAGAATTAGTGTAATTGATTTCAAGACATTTAATGGGGCCACTCACTTGTTTAAAGCTAATCATATCCTCAAAGATATTTTGGTTTTGCAGCTGTAGTCATGTTGCTGTTAAGGCACTTCAGTGAGGCAGCAGAGGAAATTAGTGTGCTTTTCCTGGTTTATAAACAGAGGACTTAACTTTTCAGTTCTGCCAGAGCATCATGTTTTGCAAGCATTAAACAACATAAATGCTAAAAGTAGAGGAATAGTATTGTATAGAAAACAACTATCTAATGCCAAACAACCCACCCCATTTTCTGTGAACCTAAATTATAACTGATGTATCCTGGCCTTGCAGAAACCAGATAGAAGAAAGCTGAGTAGCATTAAATTGCTTTAAACATCTGTCAAAAGCAAACTGAGTTGATTACATTCTGTTTTGATTTGCTGTAAACCCAGAGGTTAGTTTTTGAAAAGCAATCTTAGAGTTTAATCACATTTCTTTGACAGCGTGAGACAAAGCTCCTCAATAATATAATATAGGAACTAAGTGGCTTTGAAAGAATTAAGAGGCCTTGAATGAATGGGAGCAGACAGAAATTTTGTGTTGGTGCAAACAGTGGTGTGAATCAAAACAATGGTGAGAGAAGAAGGATATAGAGATTAAATAAAATAGTCAACCTTCATGGAATGATTGCAGCAGCAGATCTTGAGGAACTTTTTAAGGAGGGAAGTCTCAGTATTTTTCTTAGGGAAAGGTAAGGACAGAGAGGAAAGAATGACAGAGCAAAGCTCATCACAACTCCAGAGTTACATTTCATCTGCTAGGCTGCAAATGAAGCAAAAGATTCAAAGGAGAAATAAATGGTCACAGAGACAGTATGGTGGCTCTAGTTCTCTGGAAGCTTCTCTACAGCGGGCAAAATTTCTCAACTCCAATATGAATAAAACTATGTAAATAAGAAACAATGAGAGAAACATTTCAGGGTGCTTTGTTTTAAAGCAAAATTTATTTATGTCTAAATAACCTGTAATCGAGTGGTAGAAGGATACAACTGTCATGTGAAAGACTGCCAAATTCTTGCCTGTTTTTCCATGAGTTAGGTGAGGGCCTGAGTTACAAACTCCATCTCTCATTTACTGGTTTAAAATTTTATTTAAACATGTAAATATAATTAGTGAATGATTCAGTAGTCTCCATGGGCTTATTGGAAAACATAAATCCTTATCTGATTACCTAATTATCTCTGTGTGTTGGACTCTGCATTTTTTTCTCCTTTGTTAACTATTTCTCAGATTTGGGGAAAATTGGCCTGTCAAAACCCATGAGAGAAAGGTTGGGATAGAATATGACCTTTAGGAAATACCACTTCTCAATATTTTGGTTTAAAATCAAAATGGAAAATCTTTAAAATTTTTATGTCACAATTTATTTTGAAGAATGGGAGAATAGTCCCGCTCTAAAAGGAAAGCCAATGGAGCAAAAATGCTTAAATGACACCAAAAAAGCTTGCTTAGACTATATGAGGATCTACATGTTTTAGGACAAGGGAAAGAGCTCTCTTCTAGGTACACAGAGCTTTCAACACAGCCTCATCTCTCTCTGCTGTTGAGCAAAAAGGGCAAGGCACACTTAATATAAGGCTAACAAAGCAGAAATTCTTGCTGCTATTAAAGTAAACATTCACATATGAAATCACTGCAAAACACTCAGACTTTCTGTGTACAGTTGAAAATGTAAGTTGTAAGAGCTTGCACTCTGAATGGATCTTCAACTAAGCTTTGCTGAGATGAACCTGTCACCCAGGAAATGTGAGCAGATGGAGGAAGCAAATGCAAGACAGAAAATGTTATTAGTTTCATACTATTTTGTCCTCAGTGGCATCATTTCTGTTCCTCCATGAGGCACACAGGATGAGTTTGAAGATGAAAAATGCATTGATAGCATTTGATTCATTCTCTTTCTACTGTTTGGCAAGAAGTCATGCTGTGCCCTGCCACCAATTCTGGTGACTTTGAAGGTCAATCATTCCATATTTTGAGCAAGTGCTTGCTCATCTCATTCTGAACGATGAAATCCCCAGTGTAGCACAATGTAATGAAATCATTCAAAGCCTCTCAAGCTTTCCCTACATGCTGCTTGCTATTCTTTCACTGCTAAAAGTGGGTGGTGAAATTAAGTCTACACTACTTATTGACTTTTTCCCTGACGTACACTGGATGATATCTTGTGTGTTGTAGAGTGAAACATCTGGGGAATGAATGGTGCTGACTGGAGCTGCCTGGGCAGAGCTGGGGGATTGGAGGCAGGCCACATTAAGGCTGCATTCTGAAATTACAGCTTGCATGCTCTGATGCAGGGCAGTACTCTGAGTACAGGGCCAGAATTCCTTGGATCAGAATCAGATGTGAACATGAAGGCTGACATAGGTCAGTACCCCTGATGAACAGGTACTAAAGTGGTTTCCAGGAGTGCACAACCATGCTTGGCTTTCCTGGTGGCAGAACTCAGATGGATCAGCCAGTATATGAAGTTGAATTTGTTTGTGTATTAACTTACAGACAGATAAAAGTGGAACAGAGCTATTCTGTGACTGAAAGACTTGAGAGGTCTGCAAGTTTGTCCAATATTTTCAACTTCATACTGCCTGCTGCAAATTATTTGTTTGTAGAAGCTTTATCCCTCTTAATTTCAGACTATACTGCAAATCATTGTCAGAATTGGCATCAGCATAAGTGGGAGAGTTCTCCTGACAATCATCTGTAAGTTCCTACATGTTGAAATTTCTTTTTTCCACAGTACATTTATTTTCATTTTCAGCTTTAAATCACGGGGTTCTCACCCCTAAAATCCCTGTTAGTGTCTCCATATAAAACAGTGTCATCTCCCTTGAAACCTTTCAGTTGGCCTTTGTTCTGCTTAAAATAGAGGAAGCCAGTTTAAACATATGTTCCTAGATGTACAATTATAGTGCTTTCTTATAATTGGAGGGTTTTGCTTGAAGTAGTGTTTGACATACTTCAGTGACCAGCATGCATTATGAGGCATGTGGAACCTGGCTGGCCAGCAAACAGCACTCTTGTGGGTTTTTAACTCCTTTGAATGAAGAACTAAAACCCATAAAATATCAATAAAGCTATCCAGTCTAGGCAAGGGATGACCAGACATAAAGACAATCTCCCATCAAGATGCTATGGCCACATTACTGTAGGTTGTCCAAGTCTTATAATTTCTTATAATTAAAAAGTACTGCCATTCTTCCCTGTCTTTAGTACTGGAAACAGCTTGTCTTCTCAAATACTTACAGGTTTCTAGTATTAATTTTATGTCTTTTTTTTTTTTTTAACAAAGAAATCAAAGACAAATGTGAAGAGGAGACTTTAAAAACAGAATCCTCACATCTACAGTGGGCTTAGTTCTATGACAATTGATAGAAAAAGAAAACCACAAATTAGAAATTCAGACTTATAATTTTGACTCTGTAGATTGGCTTTCCCTACCATGTCTATCAACTAGCAATGAAAGACATGGAAATACTATGCTTTGTACACAGTTCATGAAAGTGGTTTCAAGGATTACAGGTACATTTTACATTAAAAACTCAGTTCATATGAATGTTTTCCTTGCTTAACCTTTATATTTTACACTTACAGGATACTATAAAACTTGAGTACTAAGGGGTTTCAAAGGCAGTAGATACAGTCTACAGACCTAGTCACAAATCTTCCTATATAAATTTCTTCTGAACATATAGTTCCTGGTATTTTTTTGTTCTTACTAACCTCCTGCACCTCTCTAGATAACATATATAAACACATATGTCCATGGCCTCTCAGTCTCTTTGATGACATAAATCAAGTCCTTTACCTTAAAGACTGAATGGAAACTTTTCTCTGCTTATAATCTATTTTTGTGGTTTTCTTGGTAGGGTACTTCGTGGATAAGTTCAAGTTCATCTGTTTTCACCTAACCTTTGCTTCATCTCTATAAATAATATTACTCTCCTCATCTTTCTTCCACCCTTTACATTTTCCCCCCATTCTACATGGCTGAATTTCATTAAATCTTCCAACTTAGATTTTTGTATCAAAATCTTGTACAAGGAGGTCTTGCACCTACTCCACCAGGAAGAAATAAAGGAAAAAAGAAAAAAGAAAAAAGGATAAGGGAAAAGGCAAAAGGCAAGAAGAAGAGAAGAGAAGAGAAGAGAAGAGAAGAGAAGAGAAGAGAAGAGAAGAGAGAGAGAGAAGAGAAGAGAAGAGAAGAGAAGAGAAGAGAAGAGAAGAGAAGAGAAGAGAAGAGAAGAGAAGAGAAGAGAAGAGAAGAGAAGAGAAGAGAAGAGAAGAGAAGAGAAGAGAAGAGAAGAGAAGAGAAGAGAAGAGAAGAGAAGAGAAGAGAAGAGAAGAGAAGAGGGCTGGTAAGTGTTATGAATCAATTTGTTGTGCATAAAATGAACTCAAACAGAGCTTTTTTCATACCTGTTCTGTAAACTCCCCATTCATATACAAGACAGTAAAACAGGCAACTAGACCTAATCGTCAGACATTGTACTTTTCATCTACAGTGCTTCCATGTTTGTGTTTCTTCCAGCAACTCCAGAGAGATGAATCAGGATATGAAGACAGATTTTGAAAAAGAAAACCAGGTATAGCAGATCCTTCACAGATGCTTCTCAATCATTACTTCTTCCTTTCTTTTTTCCGTTAGAAAAATAATTTAAATTAAACAGATTTGTTATGTGCAGCGCAGTGTTTCCATGTGTGCCTTGAACACTTTGTTCAAGAGCTAGGAGGCCAGCCAACTGCTTTAGTTCCTTAAAGAATAACAGATGTGTCCTTCCAAGTCTCATGCTAATGGAATTTAGGCTGTGGTTAGGAATTTAAAAATACTCTCAGTTGTCTGCAGACTCTGTTTCAACCCTGTTCTTTTGGTTAACTGGTTTCAGGCTTCTCTTTCCACATCATTCAGAAACCTCCCATGAAATGTCAAGTTGAGCTGAAGCTCAAATATTTTACTTTCCCTGACTGAAAACAAATAGTTAAAAGTAAAAGTCTATTGGGTTCAGTAATGTAGGATATTGTGTTTCTCAGTCTGACTTTGTGACTACTATATTTAATGAACATTGAGTAAAATGCTGTCTTTGTGTATATACAGCAAAAAATCTTTTTTTCCCTTACTACCAGCACATGCTTTCTATCTTTACTTTTGGCTCCAAATGCCAATGGTATTTATATAAAGGTGAAGCAAAATATTTGGTACAACCATCCTTAAGCAAAAGATGTCAATAAAATGAAATGGCAGATAGGGAAAATCTGTTGATTTCAGTTCACATTTTAGAACTTGTGAAGGCCCTAGGACCATGGCAAAAAGCTGTAGAAGCTAGGAGGGGAAGCTACAGGGATTTTTCTCCATCAGGAATGCAGCAACATTGCAAGAGAAAGTGCTTGTCCTCTGTCAAAATCCTTACTTCAGTTTTCTGCACTTCATCTGTGAAGGATGCTCATTATGATCTGATTGTTGCTTTCCTCTTTGTGTCATGTCTCTCTGGATTTGAGACTGTTACAGACAAAGATCCTGAAGGCAGCAGTACTGCAAGTGGCAGTGCTGAGGGCTCTGGCTCTTTCTTTTCACCACTTACTGTGAGAAGTGAGAAGAGATAATGGATCAAGACCAGTCCTGCTGAGAAGGGCTTGGGGGTGCTGGTGGGTGAGAGGCTGGACATGACCCAGCCATGGGCACTCAGAAATCAAACGTGTCCTGGGCTGCATCCAGAGCAGTGTGGGCAGCAGGGACAGGGAGGGAATTCTGCCCCTCTGCTCTGCTCTGACCCCACCTGCAGGGCTGCTTCAGCTCTGGGTGCCAGCACAGGGAGGACATGGACCTGTGGGAGTGAGTCCAGAGGAAGGATAACAAAATGACCAGAGGGATGAAGAACCACTTCTATGAGAAAAGGCTGAGAGAGTTGGGGCTGCTCAGCCAGGACAAGAGAAGGCACCAGGAAGAACTTAACATCAGCCTTGTCCATGAAGGGACCTACAAGAAAACAGGAGAGGGACTTTGCACAGTGGCTCGAATTGTCAAGACAAAGGGGAATGGCTCACATTGACAGAAGTCAGGGTTAGATTAGAGATTAGGGAGAAATTCTTAGCTCTGAAGGGTGGGAAGGACTGGAACAGGCTGCCCAGACAAGTTGTGACTGCCCCATCCCTGGAAGCGTTCAAGGCTGGGCCAGATGGGGCTTTGTGCAACCTGGTCTAATGAAATGCATTCAGGAGCCCAGGGAAAGGGGCTTGGAACTAGATGATCTTTACATCCCTTCCAACCCAAACCATTCTGTGATTCTACATTATAACTGATTATAACTGATGAGGTTACATTTGCCCATTGGAGGCAGTGCAAAGAAGTGATGCAATATTTTTTTTTCTCAAAGGGCAGGACAAACTCTTTTCTCAGCTGATAGGAGCCAAGGGAAAGGGATGATGGGAAGAGAGATTATTGATGGTTTCCAAAGAAGGGGGGAAGTATATGATAGATTTTTGTTCTCTAAGAGTCTTTAACTAAAAATGATGCTGAGTGGCATGAAGAAAAGATTAGAAGTGGAAGGAGCTGCTGGAGATGATGTATTTCTTCAATATTTCTCCTTTACTTCCTTATTTCAGAATTGCTCTTTCCTGAAAATCATCCCTTCAGAAATACCCCACCTCCCCAACCACTCATCCTGACGGAATTCTTCCAAGCCAGCATTCACACTAGATTTCCCTTTTATTTCTTATTTTGTCCACTGCTTCTAATATCTTCTCATTTTCTCTTTCCAGAAATCCCAGTGTTTCATTTCTTTGTTCTGTCTGCTCGCTTCCCTTCATTGAGACATTCACAGTCCCTTTTCCAATGTACTTTGCATTTCTTTTCAGCTCTGTTTCCCATATTTTTTGTATTTGTTGTTGTCTACGATGAGTTCTGCCCCCATCCTACTCCCCCTCACCTCAGCCTCTACCACCCAAAAGTTTTCCCTCTTAAGTGGTTTTCTTTTCTTCGCAAGCTTTTCTACTGTCTTCAATTTATCACCTGGAAGCTCCTTCATTGCCTCTCTCATGCTTCATTCAAAGAATTTTTCTTTAGACCAATAACTTCTACCCTTTTTTTCCCTTTTTTATTTTGTTTTCTTCTGATATTTTCAGAAGAGGAAGATGAAATTTCCTTAACTTTTGATAGCCAGAAATATAAATGGCAAACTCCTTTCTGGTTGAAATATAAATGGCAAACTCCTTTCTGGTTATTTTGAATGCTGTTGCCCCAGTAATGCAATACCTAACACACATCAGGCATCACATCATAATGGACAGCCACACACACATTATCATTAGTAACAAAAGGCAGATGGTACTCTGTAAATACCACCTTGGCTACACACCATCATCATCTTTCAAATAATCTGTAGCAGAGCAGTTTGTCTGTAGAATTTAACTTCCTTAATTTTCTTCAGAATGGTGAGCAAAAGCTTTTAAGCATCAGGTGGTCACAGTTTACATGACAGAATGCAGGAGAATATTCATGTAGTCATGATTTTATTCCTGAACAGCATTTTTTTTCTGGTCAGAAACATAAAAACAGTGAAATCCATTATCTACTGCAACTAAGACAAGAGCTTTGCTGCTAATTCTGAGGTCCAAGATCCTGCCCAAAACGGAGTATTTCACAGCCTCTTCTGAGTTTGGGTTTCATTTCCTTTCCTTCTTTTTTTTTTTTTTTTCTTTTTAGGACATGCGTAATCTCCAAGTAGATTCTTTTTTCTCCTGCTTTGCAACTTACTTACTTACTTTCAAAGCACAGCTCTGTAGCATGTGAAAATCAGAGGCAGTATTGCAGAGCAGAGAGAAGTGCCACTAAAGCACGGGTATTATGTCCACATCAAGGGGACGAACCTGTGCACAACTGTTTGTAAAAATGAGCATAACAGATATGCCAAAAAGTACAAAGGTTTTTGAGATATATTATTTTTTGTTCAAGATGCTTTCTATCTGGGTTTCTCTGAGCAGAGATCAGCTTCCACAAGACAAAAAGCAAGAATGGGAACCTTTGATTAAAGATATTTTACTCTCTGAAACGTCATATTGCAGAGTGTGGGTGTTTCTGAAATTTTGTTAGTAGGCTAAAGACAGTTTTCGATTTGAAGAGATAAAAAAGAGATGAATGAAATTTAAAAATGAGGGAGACTTGTTTTGTTGGATGGGTCCTGTGGAGACGTATACCTGGGGATCTAACACAAGGTTTCTCAGATGCTAGATTCTGGTTCTAAATGATCTGATTGCACAGCAAGCTCTCCAAGAAAAATTCCACACTTCTGCTAGAGATGTCAATGTGTGAGTACACCTCTGGGTGCAAAGTGCTCCTATGTGCTGATAATCCTAAACAGGTAACCAATAATAACAATCATCTCCCTGGTGTGAGTGTTCGTCAGCCATCTTGAGATGGACCATGGAAGGTAAGAGCCAAATTTATTTGTTTACTTCTTCATGCATCAGTAGTAGGCAAAACAAGTTCATTTGAGCATTTCTTCTTTTTTTTGAATCTCTTTATTATTCTACTCCCTCTCTACTATCAAAGTTTCACAGTGAAAAATCCATTGTCCAGATTAATTTCTGGATAACTACAGTGATGAAAGTGGTCTGTGAACTGTATTCCACCCAGAATTCTGCCAGCTTTGCTCTTCTCTCCTCTGAACCAGCAAAATTTCACAGTCATTCATAGACATGTGGCTGCTTCTACTTCTGCTCTTACTCTGTGCTTGCAGTAATCCCCAATCTTTTGAGGAGAAACAAAGTACAGAAGGCAAAAGAGATAACAATGAGCCTCACACTCTGTATTGCTGCTAACAAGTGTCTCATTTGAGCTGTAGGTTTGGTAGCAAGGGGGTACAGATGTGCTGATTTCCCTGACCCCTGGGAGTGGACAGGATACATCCGCACTTCCACAGGCGATGGAAGAGGCATCTGCAAGGCACTTCTGCTGCTGCTGAGCTGCACAGCTAAGCAAGCAATGCCATAGAAAAGGTACAGGAGCTTTATTCTCTGCTTCCTCTCTGCTGCTTCCCCCTCACCTGCCTCTGCTGTCATCTTGTGGGGGACTGAACCAGCTGGCAGTGGGGGAGAAGGAACATCTCATACCTTCAGTCAAGTATTAGCCCAACTTAAAGGGTCAACTGCAAAATGAAGGCTATGCTGATGTGTGTGACAAAAATCTGGGTATTATTAGCTGTCAATATTGCTTGTTTCTTACAAGCAATTGGCACATTTCCTTTGTAAATGGCAATAAAACTTCATTGGAAATAACTTAAAACGTTTATTTGTATGATTGAAGAAGCAACAAAAAGTGTGAAATACTCTAAGGAGGGGAAGACAGTAAAACGATAGAAACTGCAAGAATCTGCTTATTTTAACTAGGCATAAAGAAATTGCCAACAACGGCCTGTATTTATATTTCTTCAGTCTGTCACACCAAAACTTACTTCTCTTGGAGGTTGGAAGCTTAAAAGAAAATGCCGTTTGGAACTGGTTTCAGAGAGTTTGAACTAAGGAGAAACGCATCTGTACTTTCTGCTAACACGCTACACAGGTTTACCCACCAATGCCAGACTTCCAAATCTAGAGATTTGGGAATGTTCCATATGTTAAAATAACAACTCTTGATCACTCTCTGAAGCTATTTATATTTTTTTCCATTTAATATCCTATTTATTAATAGTGTTCAAAATTAGGATGAAAAACTCCCCATGTTCTCCAGTCAGCAGGTAGCAGACATCTCGTGACAGCGATTTTATCAGGAACATAATTAACAAGGCAAACTGTACAACTTCCAGTTTGATTCCTTTGCTGGTGCTTATTCTGATTCATTTACAATTATGCCAGTAATTGGCATAATTGTTTAGAAGTACTTGGAAAAAGTCCATCAGTAGATAACCTAATTTTAGATTTATCTCAGGGGCAGATATATTGTGTAATAACTGCTTTCTCCATGTTTGAGGAAGTACAAAGCAGACTCCTAAGGCAATAGATCAGTGGAGGCTGTGGTCTGTTGGGTTATTGTGGATGGAACAGGGGAATTCAAAGGAGATATTACTGTCTGTCCTCCCATGGTGCTCTTTTGGATTCTAGGTACTTGGAAAAGTAAAATCCCCAGCAAATCTAATCCAAATCTAACTGTGAGACAATTATGACTTTCATGAAAAACTGGACTGTTTTATGAAGAAAGTAGTCCAATGAGATTTTCCTTTCTATCTCATAAAATTAAAAAACAAAACAAAACAAAACAAAACAAAACAAACAAACAAAAAAAAAACCAACAAAAACCAATAGCAACAAAATAACCCCTCCAGTTCTTTAAATTACACCAACGTCCTGTTCCACTGCAGGTTTTCATAATATCTTCAAGCTATTTTCCCCCTCTAGATAAATTCTCTGAGTTGCTCTTTCCACCAGAAACCATTTCTAAAAAGGCAGGCTAAACACCATATCTACAATTGGCTATTTGAGAGACCAATTTTCTCAGCTTAGAAGCAAAGCTACAAGTTCTGACACTAGATTCAAATTGGCTCATCACAGGTTGCTCTAGGACCTCCATGTCATCTCACTACAGAAAATATCTGTACATAAGGTAATCACAAATGGATAGTAATGCACCTTGCACAATTTTTTGAGTTTATTCTGATATATCAAAAGTGCTGCCAATTTTACAATTGTTAACATGTATATGAGTGTTTTCTCATTAAACCAGAATATTTTTTTACCATGCTAACACATTTCCATTCTTTCATTCTTTTTAATAGTGAAAAAATTTTGTAAAATGAAGAAAAACATTCTCAACTTTGCCACTTTCAAGAAAGAATAATTTTGCTTTCATGAGGCAGAAAAAATCCATTTGTTTCTCATTATACAATGATCTAAAAAATGCAAGTATTGATATTTTACTTGTCTGTAACTGAAATTCAATTGAAAACTTTAAAACTTGCTCTAACTACATTTACATTCATCATGAAGATTAAACCAAGTGTTTCCATTGCATAGATGAAGTTATTTCTGGCTGTTATTTTTTTTTTCTCAACTTCATTTCTTCAAAGTCAAACAGGAATAAAATAACAATTGAGTTTATCCAAGAACATCTAAATTATTAACTCTGAATTCTGGCATACTTCGTAATCTTAAACCTGTCCCTGTTTCATAATTTCACAAACAATGTAAATTACATGTAGCATCAAAAGATAGTGATCCCTAAGGACTCTAGTAACATGTAAGCCAAAAGCATCTTATAGACAAGAGTTCACAAAGTGTCATGGCAAAATTTCTACTTGATTTTAACCAAAACACAATAAAGTCCCAACTGTGAATTTACATCTGGTTAATGTATTCTTTTTATACACACTGAAGTTCATCGCTTAGGTTTGTTGATACATCACACTTTCTCAGAAATAAACCATCAGAAAAAACTGATCTTTATCTTCAGGTGGATTGATTTTTGTAAAAGTTCACAGCCCCTTGCTCTATCTGTCATTATTATCTGTTAATAGGTATAGGGAATGGAACTGCAGAGATTGTTGAGACTGCAAAAACAATTAAGGGAATTAAAAAACCCAGTCTTTTCAAGACACTAGTTATCCAGAACCAGAGAACAGGTAGGGTTAATACTGAAAATAAAGCTACCACTGGCAAAGGTCTTATCTACTTTGTAATTTATAATACTCCTGGACTTTCAATTTCTAATCTCTAGCTTGAGAGAGATAGGGACTTTCTGCAATTTGTGTGTGCCTTTCTTTGAAAGGCTTATTTCAGCTGCTGCTGAAAAACCACTGAAGCATAAATCTTATCCTTTTAGTCAGAACCAAGTAGCATTGTCCCCATTGATTTATCTTCTGTTTGTTTCCTCCAGCAGTCTCCTCTGATTTACTTCCCTGCCTTTAGGATAATATCACAAAAGTAAATTGACATGCACATTAACAGAAATATATTTAACTGTCTTACTCCCTGCTCCATTTAAGTGTCCACAGAAATCCTAAATGAGGGGCTCAGCAGCAGGAGTCATCTTGCTCCAATTTCATCATTACTTTGTCTGCCTGCCTTGTCATAGCATGTGTAATTTTTGCTCATAAATTAGGCAGATTTCAATTCTCTATGAGTAGTCAGTGGTGGACACAGTTTTCCAGCTTAGAGTCCTGCTTAGTAATACAGTTGATAAGCAATATATTTGCACACCACCAAATTTTAGAAAGAAGTGTGTAATGCAATGCTACCAGTAAGAATTTGTATTTACATTCTATAAAACCAGCTATAAGGAGCACTCAGGAGCATCATGAAAATTGCAAATAAAGAAAACATGCTCTTCACTTATAAAAAGATTAAACAAAGCAGTTAAGGGTTATATCTGTCTTTCTTCCCCAAAGAGGCTGTTAATCTAAATGGAATAATCTTTTCTATTATTACTTTATTATTGTTTTATTATAGTGAGCTATATTTTAGCCTCTTATGGAATGGCAGTTATTATACCACAGATCTTTCAAATTCTAATGAATTTCATTCTGTCTCGGGAATTTTGTTCTGAAAATTGCATTCTCCTTTTTGCTCTTCCTTTTTCTTGTTTGTTTTTTTTTTTATTTTATTCTGAAATTATAATGCAAAAGAGTCTCATTTAGGAGTTTACCCATGAGACGTACAAATGTACCTGTCTATTCTAGTGAATACCTAATTCTTCAGAAGAGATTTTTGTTCCAAAAAATGGTTTACATTGAAGAAAATATGTGATTTATACTCAATAGTCTTATGTCTTTCATTGTGTCTCTTTTGTTTTTCATAAAACTGCAGTACAATCCTGAAGGTAAATTTGAGAAGTCTGTAAAAGTAAACTTGGCCGTCATTTCTAAATTCTGTCTTCTGTAAAGAAACTTGTGGAAGAAAACTAGGGTGGAACCAGAGCTGGTGGAGCTGATAGATGCAGTACAGTGCCCTGGCAAAGTAGTGTAAAAGCTTAGATGCTTCACAGGTTTGGCAAGAAGATTTAGCTTTGTAGATAATTAATGGAAATATATTTAACATATCTGCTAAAGTCACTCTTTAGTTTTCTCTTCCATTCTTTATAGTTAGCACTTTGCAGTACTTGCAACAGGTAACCATGGAAGCAAGACAAAAGCCAGAAGAGACTAATGTTAGGGCTCCCCAGCCCAGGCAATATTCTTCAGTCATCCTGATTTCCTTAAAATAACTTTATACAGTGCTTTGGAACTTATTTCTTTGCAGATATAGTTAGCAGAGAATTACAAGTCCAAAAAAACAGAAGATAGATAACAACAGTTATGGCTTTGCCCAGGAATCCATAGGCTGAATTGTGCTTGCTCCTATCATGATATAGATAGAGGTGTTGAGGCTAAATCAGACAAAATAAAAAAATCCAAGTAATTGGTTATGTGCTCTCTTTCTTCAGAACTGAAAACAAAAGACTTTACTTGCTTTCATTTAAATCACATTCTTTAAAGTTCAAGTTTTGGAATTTTTTGATGAATATGTGCATTTCTTACTCTCTGCTAAAGGAAAAAGGAGATCATAACAGAAGTGAAATTACACCAGGGAAGGTCAAAAAGGAGCACTGATAAGGGTTATCTCCAGTGAGAACAGTTTTTAATGGAATACAGCAGTTTGACAAACCCTAATCTCTTCATGCAAATGTGTCATTTTAAACAAACCCTCATTGCAAACTTTGTGTAGCTAAAGGGCAAAAGTTGAGGAGAAAAATAAAAAAACAGTTTCACAAATATGCCATCAGGAAAATGCTAAGGAAATGTCCTGAAGGTGTTAAAGAATTATATGCAAATCCCCCACTGTTTTGGATCGATGAGGAGTAGCTAATCCTTCTCAGTCTCTCCTTTTGAAGCTGTTTTTCATTATTTATTGTTCCCAATAAAGAAACTAAAGCTGTAACCTGTGCACTAGGGCACTCGATGGGGAAGAGAAGTGTCAGCCCTGAGTCAGTCAGAAGTGGGAGCTGACACATGATCTCCTGTGGAGCAGGTGAATATTTTATCCACAATGTCGTGGTGGGTTATCTTTTGGTGGTTTTGTTTTCTGTCTTAATTTCCCTGATGAAGAATATGGAAATATCCTGGCTTTATTCCAGTGAAGAATAAAAAGAAAAATATTTTTCTTTTTTTCTGAATTATAGCTCTTGCTCTCTAGATTTCTAAAATCAGAAGGAGATAAAATGTGAAAATGCAGCAGAGGCCAGACAAAGGTCTTGTACTACAGATGGGTCAAAGTAAAGATAAGGAAGCTGAAGAATAGACTGTATCTTTGGTAGGAAAACCATTAATTGCTGTTTCGAGTCATCTTCTGTTAATATTTTGACACTTTCAAACAGTCAGGTTCTTGTTTATTTACACTGGAAACTACCAAATATTTTCTAATATCCAAATACCTCAACTTGGGGGAAGGGCTAATACACCAGAGGGTTTTACTGTAATTCAGAGAGATGTTGACAGGCTTCAGAAACTGCCCGATGGGAACCTCATGAAATTCAAACAGGAGAGCTGGAAACATCTAGGCAGGAACCATCCCAGACATTACTATATGCTGGAGGGTCAGCTGGACTAAAAGCAGCTTTGGCAAGGAGGGCCTTGGGGTCCTGATGGACAGCAAGCTCAACATGAGCTTTCAATGCACTCGTGTAGCAAAACAAGGCCTCCAGTACCCTGGAGTGCACTGGGAAGTGTTGCCAGCAGGTTGAGGGAACCTTCCCTTCTGCTCAGCCCTGGAGACTCCATCGGCAGTGCTGTGTCCAGTTCTGAGCTCCCCAGGGCAAGAGAGACGTGGACATACCAGACACAGTTCAGTGAGGGTCCATAAAGATGGAAGGACTGGAATCTCCCTTCTGTGAGAAAAGGCTGAGAGAGCTGGGACTGTTTAGCCTGAAGAAGGATAGACTTGGGGTGATCTTTTCCCTGTTTATAAATACCTGAAGGGAGACAATGAATGAAATTTTCTCAGTAATTGTGACAGTAAAACAGTGAACACAAACATCTGAGCCCACTAGAGAGCACTTTCTTACTGTGGAAGTGATCAGTCATTGGCACAGGTTGCCCAGAGAGACTTTGGAGTCTCCATCCTTGGAGATATGTATCCTAACACATCTCCCCTGAGCAAGGGAATTAGACCAGATGAGCTCCAGATGTCACTTGCAATCGAACAATTCTGTCATTCTTGAGTTGCCATTTTTGAGAGTTTTCTTTACTAAATTCTGTTTGAGAATTCTGAGATAGACACAAAATTATTTGTGCTTGTATTAAGGCTACACTTCTCAAGCAGGACCCATAACCAATACAGTGCATATCCAAACTGTACACCAGGCCAATGTAACCACATTTAAACTATTTACTGCCATGGTTTCACTGTGACCTACTGTGAGGTAGTTATTGAGTAACAAAGAGTTGACCTGAGAACTAGATCCAGTCCACATTTCAGGAATTCAAGGGCTAACTGTTGAAGAAATCTTTTTGTGTAGTCAGTGTTATTTAAATGTTTCACAATTTACTAAGGAGAATGTTGTTCTTTTTAAGTTGTGAAAGCTCCTGACAATCTCCTTTTGCCTAATGGCCCCACAAATTTTCTTGGAAGATGCTAGAAGAATGGGTGGTTATGCAGTCACCCAATAACCTTCTTTTAATATTTCTGAAAAAATTCCAAGGTATCAAACCAGTTTTGTTTCAAAATAAACATCTTTTATTCTTGGTTTCTCAGTGACAATTTTTTTCAAAAAGACACCAGACAATGTGTGCTCCTTGAAGGTTTATGAAACATTTTCACTCATTTAATTGGGTCCCACCATTCACCAGGAAAATATTTAATCAATCTGGAATGCTCTCAGCCCAGAAACTGTGATCTGGGAAATGGGCAGATGCTGCAGATACAGCCCCTGTTTGTAGTACAACCATACTGGGCCATGGAATTTTTACTCATGGTAGGACTAAGTTTTCATTTCTCTTAAATGCATATTGATTATGTAATTATTAAATACACAATTATAAGTTCCTTCTTCCTTAGGATGCCGTATATTTGAAAGACAATGTTGATTGAAGGCTCCTATTTATTGGATAGCCATGCCTACTGTGTAGCATGCCAAATGTGGGCATCTCTGTGATTCTTACTCTAACTGTACCATGTCCAATAAGCAAAATAAATTACTTAACTTTTATGCTAATTCTGAGCAACAGAGAAATAGAATTACTATACATTTTCAGTTAGAGAGCTAATTTAGGGAGAGAGAGCAAAAATCTCTTAAACTAGAGGGTAAAACTAACTCAATGATTTAATTGCTTGCTAAGGATGACAAAGGAATACCACAACAAAAGGAAGCAGATTCCAATTTCCAGTAATAACTTAGAAGAATGTATCCCATAAAAATTATTTTCTTTGCTTTGTTCAAACTTTTTCACCAATATTCCAAAAACATTCAATTAGACAAAAGTCTTGTGGAAATAATGTGGTAGGTGTCAGCAACCAGAAGAAATTCTTGATGTTAAAATATGTTGGAAAACTTCAACTATTCCCATTTCTACCAGTAGCTAGACATATAGAGTTCTGGTGACATATAGAAAGGTTCAGATGTGCAGTCCTAATATATGCTCTAATTTAAAGACTCTGTACTACTCACTGAGATTGCTGAAAATGAGACATGACATACAAATCAAAGAAATAAATTTTTTTCAAAAAGTGGTACTCTCTGCCTGCTCCACATCTGGCTTTAAAGATAGATCTAATATGAAGGCTAACATAATCTCTCTAGATGTGCCATATAACAAAAGCCCTCAGAACAGAAGATAATATTCCAAAAGTCATGTTAGGCCTCTCAAAGACTAAAGAATTAATCCATCTGATTCACTTCCTAGTGGTCTTGCCATCCTCCATAGGCAAGCCAGCATCTTGTGGTCCAAGATATGAAAGCTGGGCAATCAGTTGTAGGAAACCATTAAATATTAATGTTTGAAATATACTTTTATTTTATTTTGTTTTATTTTATTTTATTTTATTTTATTTTATTTTATTTTATTTTATTTTATTTTATTTTATTTTATTTTGTTTATATTCTGCTTTCTTCTTTTATTATTTGTGGTTTTTTAACAATCTGCTAATCATTTTGATCAATTGCTCCTTGTAGGACCTTTGTATTTTCATAGACCTAAGGAAATTGAAAATTTTTGAAATCTAATGTACCTTCTTAATCTTCAGTGCCAGAAGCATCTGTCCTGTCATTTTGTGCTGGATCACTTATTAAGGTGACTGGTAGAGGTTGTCCAGTGACTGTGCTCATCCAGTGACCCTATTTATCCAGGGCTGGAGGCCACCAAGTCTTTTCTTCAGTGCCACTGTGTTTGGCACAATATTCAATACTTTCTGTATTTTAAAATGCCGTATTTCAATGTTCAATACAAATATCTGATATTCACAGCCAGTCTAATAGGTGCACTATAAAGATATGTATATATTACAGTCTGTAATAGATCTGAAAATGTGCATTTTGTACATATTAAGCTTCACAGGTAGGATAAGTAGAATAAATAAGGGCACTTTTTTTTTTCTTAGAGGATTATACCAAAGTACTCAGACCCAGGAATAATTGCTCCAGGTGAGGGTAGGAGCTGGCAGACAGAAGGGAAGCGGTCACCTGTGGGAAAACCTGGACAACACATTTATCCCTGTGCTCCGTGGGTACAAATTGTCACCATGGTTTGCCTGATGCATTAGTGAGCACGTTCTGGGGTTTTGGGGATGCCCAGGGGTGTTTGCAGTCGTGTTTCTGTGGCAGGTGGCACTAGATGGCACTGCCTCCAGGGCTTTCACTGCGAGTCGTGGGCGAGCAGCAGGCAGCTCTGCCTGTTTGGTGGTGATGGTGGGTGGGTGGCAAAGCAGGGACTTAAAAGGCAAGGGAACTGGTTTTCTCATGCTTGCTAATACAGCAGGATTATTTATGGAGGCAGAGCCACTGCCTGGAGCCAGGAGCTGCTGTCAGCTGAGCTCATGGAGCACCAGCTTGGCTGTGACTTGGTCATGCCCACCTCTGCTCCAAGGGCGGCAAATAATCCGGATAAATGTGTGACACTTCTACACCTGTGATTTGAGGAGTTATGCAGGGAGAATCCTTCTTATTTCTCCTCTAAAGAGAAGCTGATTCACATGCCTTAGACATTGACGATGATGCTTAGCAGAGGGACAGCAGTATCTTAGTGCGTGTGTGTCATGTAGAGGAGATAATTATGTGATTAATTGCACAACCATATGAGAAATCAATCTGTGCACTAAAATCTATGCTGCAATCCATCACAAACAAAACTTATTTTGACCATTCAAAGAGAAAGTCAAAAATACTCCTCTTGGTATGTTACGATAGGGTTTTTTTCCTTCAAATACTAATTTTGTGGCAGTCTCCCTTCCATAACAATTTTATTTTCTTTTATTAAATTATTTTTCATGGACTAAGTCAGCATTCAATACCATTTTGATATTTTGTGACTTTTTTTTAGCAAAAAGACCTTTTTAACCCTGAATCTGGGGTTTTAGGGTAGGATACACAGTTCTCACTTTTAGCTCCAAGACAAGCTCTTTGAAGTGACACATTGTATTCTGTAAAGCATTTTCATGTCATTTGCTGAGATTCTTGTATTTTGTTCTGGACTAAGAACATACCTGTGATATGTCTTACTGTCACATGGTGTAAAGATTGATGTAATTCTCTTGTAATTTTTTTTAAGTTCTTTAATTTGTTCTTAATAACTCAGAATAAATTTTCTTATACAGAATAGCGCAAGAGCTTTTTTATTAGTGACTTTTTATGTCTGCATGATTACTATTATAAAATAAAATAGGAATTAATCTTCATGATTTAAAAAGTTGAAAATGTTTCTGTTTTTACCACACAACACAGATGTAGTAAAATATACGGGGTTTATACACTCTCTTTGGAGGTTTGTTATGTAGACTTTTTTACAGCTTTACAGTTTCTGGCTTCAGGATACTTATTATTAAAACAGATTCCTTAGAAGTCTGTGCTTCAGTATTATCACTCTGAATTATTGCTTGTCAATCTGGGGTTACAGCTCTGAGAAACACAAGAAGCTGAATTTTTCCTTTAGAAAAGGACTATTCAAACTGAGCATATAATCAATTTTTTGGTAAATCTAAAACCACACAGCATCTGGGAAATGGAAAAAGGCATAACGTCTGTGGCCTGGGATAGAGAAAATGATGAACACTGTAATTTCTGCAGTGTTTTGCCTTGTATTGTGTACATGCTGAGCTGGGAGAGTTGCCTCTCATGCAGATCAAAGGAAGATGCAAAGGTCAAATCCAGCTGAAATCCCTGCTAGTGCACCTGAGGTGTTTGCTGAAAGCAGCAGGCGAGGACCAGGCTAATCAGGCAACAAACTGGCACCCTGTGGGAGCCTGCTGTTTCTCCCTGTGTTGGGGAGAATTCCAGTATTGTTGATCCAGAGCTGCATGAGGATTTGTGCACAGCTTTAAAGAATTTACATTACCTCACAACTACAATATTCCACCAAGAAAAAGGGGACAATTTTTCTCCAATCCCTGATCATATAGAACTGCTGAGGTGTCAGAGCTTCTACAATTTCCTGAAGACTCAGTCAAATTCTCTTTTCTTGACCCTCTAAGTAGTACTCTGTTGCTTCAATAAATGATAAACAAAATTCAGTTTCTATATGTTATAGATATTTTCAAGTGCCTGCAGCTACCAAAGCTAATCATAGTGGGTTATTTCTGGTTTTCACTCCTAGTACAATATACCAGTCATAATCTTCCATTTTTTTTCCATTTCGCTCACTTTTACATTTGCATACACATAAAAAATCCAATCCAATCAATCTTTCTCTTGAACATTAACACCAAAATTATTCTTACATAAAGGAACATAGATCAAAGTGGCTCCAGCTCCTGGCAACTGAAGGCTTTCTCCACGAGCAGAGACACGGAACAAAAGTGATCATGAGTCTACAAGGGCACCATACCTGGAAGAGAAAACATTTGGGATCTCATCTCCACTTAACAATTAACACAAAATCCATTGTGGGCTTAGATCAAAAGACCAGGGTGCTGTGACCCACCTTGGTACTGGTTAAACTGCAGGAATGTCATACAAATGCGAGGTAATTGCAAACTGTGCTATCTACTTTCCCTACTACCCTTCTTGGAAGAAACTGTATCACTTAAAAGATGGTTAGTGTTTCTGGCAGCTGGCAATTATCAGCTCATGTTTTTTTACAGAAAGGACTAGCAAAGTCTGTGGAAGCTTAAAAGGAAAAAAGTTGAAGTCATGCTCACGTTGTATTTGTTACCTTACCTCTGTGTCTGTCATTGATGAAACCATGCCGGGGATAATGAGTTTGGTTCTGGAAAATATAGTGGAAGGAAGGCATTGAATTTGTCTTTAAAAAAGAGCTAGGAAAAATCAACAAGTTTCTTTTTAGTGAAAAACTTTGGGTACTCAAACTTTTTTAAGATCAAGCTATAACTTCTATGTAAAAATCAACCTGATGAATATTTTCATAGATTGATTTTTGGTCAATCCAGTCCTAGGGGCTAGGGCTAAAGTATAATAAAATCCAAAATTTGGAAGTTGAAGCCAAACAAATTACAATTAAAAATCACGTGAACATGATTCATTGAGTGGCTATGCGATTATCCAAACTGTTTGCCAAGGGTCACAGTGGATTCCATATGCCTTTAAATCAAGATTGAATACAGCACCACTTTTTCTGCCACACTTGCATAAACTGCAGACAAGACCTGCTCTGCCAGTCTGGAGCAAGGTGAGTGCTGCTGACCAGGAGGGTGGGAAATGGAACCACAGCTCATCTCCAGGTCTTGCTGGTCTGGGTGATGAGAGAGAGGAGTCAATGGTAGTGAAGAACTGAAGTGATGGCTCAGAGACCCAACTAATGTTACACATTCTGTGACTATATCAACCAATAATTGATTTTATATTGTTTGATTTTGTTTGTTTGTTCGTTTGTTTTTTGTTTTGGGGCTTGCTTGTTTTTTTCATAGAAACACAACTAACAAAGTACATTTTGGTTGTTTAAATTTGGCTGATTTTTGATGGCCTTGATAGAGGTCAAAAATGGGACCTGATTAGTCAGGGGCTATATATGATACTATAGACCCTGACTAATCATTATGTTTATTCTTTTTGGCATTCCCCTACAATGCTAACTACATCTGTACTGCTGAATGCTTCTGCTCCAGGGCCCAGTAGTAATTGCATTCCCAAATTATTACCTTCCAAGGCAAACTGGGTACAAATGCATTGCATAGCACTAAACCTGTCATCTTTATGATTTTTGTGTGGTTTTTCAGTTCAAAGCAGCAGTTGTCATGCCAGAGATCTGTCACAACCCACCAGAGAGCCTTAGAGCATGCTGCTGAGAAAATTCCAGGTTGGCGGAATATGCCACCTGGAGGTGGCAGAGCCAAGTAGGATAGTGATGGGAAGGTTATGTTGGCTTGAGGGAGCCAAAAGTGACATGATTTGGTCTGTGCCTTTTGGGAACAGACTTTGACAAGGTGTCCCAAGAACTGTACTTGAATTTTGTAAAATTACGTTTACACAATATGAGTAGTAGGGTACAAAAATTAGGTAGAAGCTGAGGCCTTTCCCTGAGGAAATATTCAGGAAATAGTTTTCAGGAGAGTAGGTCTTTCTTCACTGAAGCTCTTCCCTTTTGCAGCTTTACAGCTAACTGAAAAATTAAGTATTCATCAGATCCAGGATGTTAGCAAGATGGGTTCACACATCCATTTTGGCTTCTGTAAACATCAGCTTACATAGCTGTTAATTTGTCTGTCTCTTCCACTACCTCTTTCTTTTTTTCATCAGCTCAGTTATTCATGTCTGAAAATCCTCTAAATTTTGGTGGTGCAGTTTTGAATACTTAATATTTGACTGCTTGTACCTCACTGGATATATTCTGTGGTCATAGCAAGAGCTTGTAACACTGGAATCAATAAATGGAAACATTTCAAAAGGAATCAGAAAAAAATAACCCAAATATTATCTCTGTCTAGAAACCTCGTCTTGCTGATGCCCTTAGCCCTATGAAACAATACCAGAGAAAATTATAACGTCTGCCAACTACACAGCTTCATGGAGCTAGTAACTTGCTAACTGAGATCAAAGTTATATCTTAAAGCCCATGATCTAATTTCTTCTACCAGGCTAGTTTCTGCTTTTAGTTTCTGTAGTTGGTGAAAATTTGTCAAGAAAAAGCCAGAAAATTACACATGTGGCAGCAGTTACAGTGAGGCAGATGTAATAATTCTAAGGTCTTCAGAAATAAATTTTTGGAGGAAATGAAGTACTGATCAGCAAACTCATCCACGAGTTCATTCTGTGAGTAAATCAAAAGGCACTTGATAACCCTCTCCTTATCTGATTCTCAGATCTTTTACTTAATCATTTTCTCACTCTGAAATTAATCAAGTCAATGACATAAATCAGAAAACACCATAGACTTCAACATACATATTACTTGTTAGATGAAGCTTTCCTGTCTATTACCATGACTCAAAATGGGCTTGCCTAATACTCTTGATTCAGGCTGGAATCAGGAACAGGAGAGGGAAACATCATAAGAACAGGGGAAAAGTACCAATTTCCTAGTAAATGATATATGTGTTCAAATAACATTCCAGCACAGGAACTACAGGATCTTGGTTAGTTGCCATGTTTATTATGACTCATAAACAAATGTGGGAACATACACTCAGCAAGAGCTCAATGAGACCTAGAGGGAATTATTAATCCCTCTAAATTGTCCAATCTTAAAAGAAGTAAAAGAAAATTTTAATAGGAACAATTTTCAGCCTTCTGTTTTTGAAACTCTGACTTGGCTGGAATAATTCCAAAAAGTTTTAATAACTTGTTTTTAATCTTGTTTATCCAGTAACACAAGCAGATTGAGACATGCCTGAATATCTTCCCCAAATTTTGGTTTTCCCACTGAACTTGTCTTAGATCTGATTCTTTTTGTTGGTCTTCTCTGGGATTATCTCGAACTGAGGTTTGTTTTTCTTTTAATTTAGGTAACCTAAAGCGAATGTCTTACACTTTTACCAATGCTGAGAAAGTGAAAAGGCTTCTTCTGAAGTATAGGTAGTACTGGGAATTTCAAAACACAACCATCTGTATTTATCAAGAATTTTTTCTTTAATGGAGAGTTCTTGGGAAATCAAACACACAGATGTAACTTTTATCAGTCTTTGTGTCGTGTATGCTCATACGAGAGTAGGGTGACGGGCAATAATCTCCGTCACTCCTCCCCTGGGCACCAGCCCAGGGCAGGTTTTGGATGATACAAAGTGGTTACAGTTGGATCTAATCCTGACACTGTGAATATTTTGCACAGTTGAAGTCACAAAACCTTTATTACTGGTGTGGATTATTTTCCCCCACTAAACAGGCATTCTGCAGCTGCTTATCTGGGCTCTTTCTTAGGTAAATGGGGAGTAACAGACATCTCCAGTCCACTAACCACAGCAGGACCCTGGATACCCTAGTCTATGTCTAGATCCTAGATACCCTAGTCTATGTCTAGATCCTAGAAGGCTTAAGTCAGGCGAGATGAATCATTTCTGGTGGCTGCAGAAGCAGATGAGTCTATACCAGCAATTAGCATTTCGACCTTCTCTTGCATTTTGACAGTCTTGGCACAGCATGAAGTGGGTAAAGCCGAGTTAGATGTTCTCCTTGGAGGGGAGGTCTTGTGGGGTACCTCCAGGCCCCAGCTGAGTAGGTGACTAGACAGAAATCTCACACTTCCTCTCCTTTTGCTAACCAAAAAAAGGTCACCTTTCTTCTTGGCTTTGTGGAAGGGAAGAGTCTTGCTCCACATCATTTTCAAATCCTGCCCAAGAAAGGAGAGCAGACTGTGGATAGGCTGGAGAAACTATCACAGAGAGACTGAGGGTAAAACAGGCAAGTTTTAGAGGTGATGTTATTGCATTCTTGAGAGCAGTCAGCAATGCAGTAAAACTCCACAGAGACTGGCTCCAGATTGGCCAACACTGCAGAACAGGAGCAGAGTGTGGTGGTACTGTGGCTGTGGAGGCAGATGCTGACCAGCAGTGGCCCGCAATTCAAACCAGTACTGCAGATAACCCTTGCACCTGCTGCTGAAGTTGGGTGTGGACCCAATTGCGATGGAAAGAGTTGAAGGCACTCCAGAAGGATCTGATCAGAGCAAGTCACGCACCAAGGAACTAGTGCTGCATGGTACTGGACAGTCAAATCCCAATATGTTGGAAATAGAAGATCTTTAAGCTCCATACCAACCCAAGACTTTCTATGAGTCTATGTTATATACAGCAGAGCTCCCTGTTGCAGAGTGCTTGCACAGGCAGGGAGCCAGACAGAGGCTGCCCATGCCAGGACCTGCCCTCTGACCAAATTGCCTTTCATAGCACTGACTTTAGTGTAATGCTATTATATCATAGCTAGCACTAACTACTAAACACTGTGCTGTAAGAGCTTCCCTGCAAAACACAGCCAGTTCTTGTGAAGGTCTCATAAAGCAACAATTTCCCACATATTGCTTGATACTCATAATTACAGATGTTTTCTGGGGAAGGACTATCAATGGACTGGAGAATTTAAATGCCTATAAAGAACCTGTTGCTTGATAAAACCCAAACCTTTGAAATGGCCTGTGCTGTTATGTGGATGTGTGGACATCTGGTAATACCCTTACTGCACCACAGAATCATAGAATATCTCAGGCTGGAAGGGATCTGTAAGCATCATCATGACCAATGCAGGACTACCTAAAACTAAATCATATGACTAAGGGTATCATGCAGAACCTCTTTGACCTCTGACAGGTGTGGTGCCCTGACCACCTCCCAGAGGAGCCTGTTCCAGTGGCTGCCCCCAGTGAAGAAGTGAATTTTGAGTCCAGAGAAGGGCAATGGAGCTGATAAAGCCTCTAGAGGGAAAGTTCTGTGAGGAGCAGCTGAGGGAACTGGAGTTGTTTAGCCTGGAGAACAGGAAGATCAGGGATGATCTCATTGCTCTCTACAACCACCTGAAAGGAAAGTGTAGCCAGGTGGGAATTGACCTCTGCTCCTAGGCAACCAGTGACAGGATGAGAGGAAATAGTCAGCTACTCCAGGGGTCATTTAAGAGTGAGTTGGATATAAGGAGGAATTTCTCCACAGAAAGAGTGATTGAACATTGAAGTAGACTGTCCAGGGAGGTGGTGGAGTCCCCATCCCTGAAACTGTTTAACCAGATATTGAACATGGCCTTTAGTGCCATGGTCTAGTTGACCTGAGGGTGTTTGGTCACAGGTTGGAGTCAATGACCTCTGAGGTCTTCTCTAACTTAATTGATTTTTTGGTTCTTTGAATGTACTTGTGGAGTTAGTGACACTCGCTGTGTCACATCTTATAACTTGTTCATCTGTAAAATTGCTCTGATTTCTGGCTACGGGGGACTATCCTGAACAAGATGTTTCTCCCATGTCATATTCTCAGAAGATATCACCCCTTCCTGCAGAGTATTTGGATGAACTGGCAACTGAGGTTATACCACTGAGGTTAAAAATCATTTTATGTTTCTTTGTGGAAAATAAACTGTTTCTCATGAAGAAATGGTAGCTCCTAATATGGGGTTATAGGGTAGATATAGGTCTAATTGTGTCAGGAACCCATGTTTTAAAAAAGGAATAATTTTATAAATTCCAACACCTAAGACTTTAGGATTTGGGGAAAAAAAAAAGTGTTTTTTTTTCTAGATGGTTGTTTCTCTACCTGTATATTACTGTACCGTATTTGCTTAGCTACGATATTTTTTGTATTTTCAGCTAAATAATTTAGAATCATATGTATGCTTTAATGATCAAATTTTATGAACAGGTGGATGAGAGCATACAACATCAAAAAAATATGTGCTACCTTCATTTGAAATAAACTGAAACCACTGTAGGCTTCTTACCTTGCACTCAGTAGCAAAAACCATTCAGTTCTGTTGTCAGTCTGCTCTTTCTGCTGCCAGCAGTGGTAGCAGCTCACTTTGATTGAAAGATCCAGCTGCCAGCCTAATAATAAAGCCTGGCTTGGAAACTGGAGCCTTTCTCTACCTTGAGACTGATGGCTGGCTGCTGAGATGATTTAGAGGCTCAGTGCCATATCCTCACTGCAGATGCCTGCTCCATGGGATGCAGCTGCCCAGGCCTGAGCTGCTAGCTGAAACGTCCAGGGAGCCCCACAGTGCTGACTTCTAAAAGAGTTTAGATTTATTCTCACAGTGATATTCCCCAGGAGCATGAAACACAGCAAAGGCAGGTACTAACTAGTGACTTTCTCACAGTCTCGTACAGTAACTCTGCACTAATAGTGAAACTGATTTTGGTTTTTATCTCTCCAGCTGTACCAGCCTAAGGCAGTGTGAACATTCATGCCTGTATCAAGGATGCAGCCACCTGCCCCAGTTCCTCCCTTCCACCCATGAGCCAAAAAGGCCCCTGGATCCTTGTGACACAGCTCTTCTCTGGATTCCTGGAGCCTGATAACCTCCTAGGCTGCACATAAATCATCCCAAGAAACTATAAGTGTAAGCCCTCACTTGGAGATTGATTGGGAATTACCTATGTGGTCCTAGCGCTGTTCTCTTGCTTACTTTCCAGTCACTCACCATTTGGGATCTCAGTAACTTTCTCCTCTGCTGTCCTCTCCTGTTTGCCCTCAGCTAACATCAATGTTTCCTCTTTCAGCTCATCCTTTTCGTAGCAATGACAGTTTACATCCCAGACAGCAAATGTTCCACTTTCTCTTCCCAGCCTTTAAAAGAAGCCTCAGTTAAATGAACCAAAGAATTTTGTCACCATGAACTACAATGAGAACACAAACTGCCTCACCCACATAGTACACAGTTATAAGAATACTTTTTTTTTTTTTTAACCATAGGGAGTTTGAAGGGGACTTGGTGACCTGAAGTGGGAAGTCAGCCAAAAGTCTGTGTTGCCTTGTCTACCCTTTTTGTGACATCTTTTCCAGAAGAATTAGATTAACTGTTATAGAAAGTTTCTTCAATTCAGTATTCCCAGCCCTAGGCTCAGGAGAGCTATATGGAGGCCACAGCAAACTTCCAGCAGAAGTCCTTCACTTGGTATTACGACTACTTGTTCTTTATGCTAATTTCCACCAAAGGCAAAATACAACCCAAAACCCAATCTAAATTCAAAATGTTATTACACATATGGTGAAAGAAGGCACAGGAGGAAGCTTTGTGTTTAAATTTTATACCAGCCCTTGTTTTCAAAGTGCCACAAACAGATCTGTGACCACCACATCCCTCCCTTTCTCCTCAGATGACCATGGGCAGTGCTAATGTGGTTTGAGGCCTGCCAAGGACGAACCTTTTGCTTCAGTTTTGCCCCTGTGCTGGTTTGAGAGAAGGCTGGTTCACTCCTCCAGCTAATTAACTCCCAGCTAGCCATGAGAGCTCTCTGCAATAATGCCCCACAGCAGGAGAGCAAAGGCAAATCTTGTGGATCCTTGGGAACAAAGGGTGACTGCATTAGCAGTGGATGTAAAATAACGCCTTCTATTTTGTATTGCATCCCACACTGCTACAGCTGTTTCTCCTGGCTGGGAAAAGAAAATATAGATTTAAATAAATAAAGACATGTGCTTCTTAAAGCTAATTATTTTTTACAGCTCTATTTCCTCTTCTACTAAGGTAAGGGTTCTTGTACAGGCATTATGTAAGCAATTTCTTTCAGTACCTCATCACTGTTGTCTAATCTTAAACATGTACTGTTTTTTCACCACAAAAGGAAGTATAATTTAAAATTATAACAGATATTTTATTGAAGTGTCCTGTTCTGTGTGGAGTAGTTCAAGATTAAAAGCAGAGATTTGAGTGGAGAAAATATGATTGAAGAGACTGAAAGCTCCCCTGGCCCAGGTCATGGCCCTCAAGCACATTTGATTACACCAAAATAATTCCTGGAAATGTTTGTTCAACCTATTTGTAAAAAACACTGGAGATTGCAACTCTACAACCTCCCCAGGCTGTGCACATCAGCACTTCATCATCCCTATGATTAGAAACTCCTCTTTCAAGGTCAGAACTGCATTTCCCTTTACTGCAATTACTCCCATTATTTTCAATGCTCACAGGGAATAATTTACAGCTGCTCATTCTGCGAAAACTACTTGAAGACCATTATTATGCCTTTTGATCTTTTCCAGACCAAACAATTTCTTCCAATCTTTCTTCACAAGTCCTGTCTCTTAATCCACCAATATTTTTTCTCTTTTTCTCGCTCCATTTCTTTCTCTATCTCTTACAGGTGGTCTGAATCATTTTCAGAATCAAGTCAGCTCAACAAAGGTTGTAATTCAGGCCTCAATTTAAGTCCAACATCAGTCACGTAGATTTATTTGTCTGTAATGTCTGTCTTCAAAAGTGAAGAGGGCATCTTTGTTCCTCATAGTCTATGGAAATCCAGCTCATCCAGCCAGTGGAGTCTAGAGATTTATTCAGATTATCCTGAAGTAGACTGATTCAGCCAGCTAGACAGCTCTGAAGACTCCACTGGGCCCAGTGCCCTTGATTAGACATGGAAAACCAGTGCTTTTTGAGATGCCTATCCTGCCAAGAATCCAGTTATTGATCCAGAAGGACATAATCTCCTACAGCCTCCATGTTGCAACAGCAGCCCCATGTCTAAGATACCGTGCGACATCTCAAAGTGTACAGATGTCTTAGTTTGTCTGAGGGTTTATATTATTGGCAGCCAATCTGAGCCCACAGCTGCCATGTAGATTCTTACACTGCATGATCAAGGTCAGGTACAAATTCAGAGCCTTACTGTCTGCCTTGTCTTACAAACAGCAAGAGTTAGACATGACAACAGGAGCTGTGCACAGAGTCTATCATGATAAATACTACACATCCCATGATAAAAGGATGGTGATAACTTATTTTTATATGGAAAAAAATGATTATGTCCACAAGTAATCAATCCTATCAACAGAGAACAAATAATGTCCTATGTTTTTTTTTCATTCTGGGTATTATATCTCAGTGCTGACATTCTGGGACAACATTTGCTGGAGGAAGAAATGGATTCCAGAATAAAAAATTATTATTATTGTTCTAAACTAAGGATGAGAAGATGTTTGCTGGGGAAAACAAATGTGATATTCATCTTTCAGCTTAAAAGATTTTGGCTGTTGTGACAGCTAAACCATCCTCCTCTTCCTGCTGCACATATACATATATGAATTAAATGAACACTTGCAGCTTGTTTACACTTAAAATTTTCATGTAGAAAAATGGATAGTCTTTCAAAGTACCATTAAATCTGGAAAAATTAATTTCTCCAGGGGTAGAAAGTAGTATCAAGAGGATCATTTGAGCTTGTGGTGTATGTGACATAATGAATTAATGAAAGATATTGCTCAATTAAAAATTATTTTCATATAATAATGGAATGGTTTGGGTTGGAAGAAACCTTAAAGACCATCTCATTCAAACGTCCTGCTGTGGGTAGGGACACCTTCCACTAGATCAGGTTGCTCAGGGCTCTGTCCATCCTGGCCCAAACACTTCCAGGGATGAGGCATCCACAACTTCCCTGAGTGACCTGTTCCAGTGCTTCACCACTCTCTGAGTAAGGACTTTTTTCATAATATCTGATGTAACCCTACTCTCTTTCAGTTTAAAATCCTTTCCCCTGTTCTGTCACCCTCTGCCTATATGAAAAGTCCCTCTCCCTCTTTTTAATGAGCCCTCTTTAGGCATTGGAAGGCTGCAATGAGGTCTCCCCAGAGCATTCTCTTCTTCAGCCTGAACAATCCCAGCTCTCAGCCTGTCTTTGTAGGACAGGTGCTTCATCCCTGTGATCATATTTGTGGCCCTTCCCTTGGCCTGTTCTAACAGGTCCACATTTTTGTTGTGCTGAGGGCTCCAAAGCTGGATGCAGCACCCATGGTGGGGTCTCATGAGAGCTGAGAAGAGCAGGGAGAATCACCTTCCTTGGCCTTCTGGAGACTCCACTTTTGGTGCAGCCCAGGATGCGGTTGGTTTTCTGGTCTGTGAGCCACACTCATGGCTCATGTCCTGCTTTTCATCCTTGAGGATTTGCAAGGCCTTCTCAGCAGGGCTTGTCTCAAAGACAATGTCTCCGCATCTGTACTGCCATCTGGGAAAGCACCAACTCAAGTGCAGCATCTTGCACTTGGGCTTGCTGAACATCATGAGGTTCTCATGGCCCCTCTTCTCAATTTTACCTGTGTTGGACGCTTCCTCCACATACCATTCTGGATCAGATGCTCATGTGGGAAACAGAGTACAAGGTGAGTAAAGTAGGGAGGTTAGAAATGAAATTTGAAGACATGACAAGTTGTCAAGCTCAACAAAAACCTGCAGATCCCCTCTAAAACTGATGTAGACACTGATATGTGACATGCCATGTGACATGTGCCATGCTATGTGATATATGGCATGCCAAGGGTAGGAGACAACAAAGATGACTCAGTCAGCAATCTCTTGCTGGATAATCTGTGTGAAGGTTCCTGCATTACTAATAAAGTATTAACCCTTCCACATCAATTTAATTTCTCTGACCTCCTCTGAATGTTTTCTTGAGGCAGTTCAGATGGGATTACCTGTTTTTCAGGAAAGTGATGCTCTAATTCAGGACCAGAGACTTGCAGTCAGCATAAAGTAACTGGACAATCCCTGCAAGAGTCCAGCCCCTCACCAGTCTCACTTGGTCTCTCCTCCACAGGTTATTTATCCAAGAGATTTATTTTCACCTTTTATCTCCTCCTGACCTGAGAAAAGTTAGTCTTATTTCTGCTCATCCTCCTGAGCACTTGCAGTATTTGCTGCTAACCAGGCAATTGGAGTCAGTATCATTTTTAACTCACCTTAAACAATTTATTTCAAAACACAACAAAAGAAAAATGTGCCAAACTGTTCTGCCAATACTATTCTGTATTGGCAGTTTTGCTGATGCTGAAAAACCAGACAAAAAGGGTAGGACATTGAGTTGTGGGTAAACATTTGCTGAACTAAAAAAGCTTTTTCCATTCCCTAGTAAGCCAATCAGTAAAATTCAGCTCCATGTTCCAGGGTGTCCATGTGCAGTCCTCAGCTGCCTGTTTGACAGCCCTTTCTTCCTGACACGCTGTGCAAGACTGTTGGTCAGTTCCAGGAAGAAACTGGATGTGAAAATACCCAGTGAGACTGATTATATTCCTAAGCATGTTCTCCCAAGGCACACTTGGCTTTCAACAATGTTTCAGTTAAAACTTCCTTTTTCCTTTTGACAGATGAATAACAAGTACTTAGTGGTGTAGTGGTTCATTCTGTAAGCCTTAGAACACGGTTGTAGCCTTTCTACCAGCACTGTTGTTTCTTGTATTTATAACTTAATTTAGGGCAATAAATTTATTAAATTGCTAACCTGAGCTAGTAAACTTGGCATTTGTAAGTGAAGACTGTTCCCATCCTTTTGCCATTCTGTTCAGAAGAACATCAACTATACATTACAAATGTGAGGGAAATGACATAAATTGGAAACTACCAGATTAAAAAGACATCTTTCTGCTTTAATTTGGTGTTATAATTAGTTTCTTTTTTCCTCCTTTTTTCTGCCCACTCCTTCCCTCAAAATGCTCAAATGCTTATCCTCAGTGTGCTGGAATTCAATATATTAAAATATTGAATCTACTCTTGTTTGCCTACATGCATATTGAAATCCAAACCACCTCTCTTGGAAATCAAGATGCTCAGGAAGTTTTCAAATGTAGCATTTTCTGATGTTGATACTTTGTTGTTCTGATATTGCTGCCATACCTCAAAACAGTTTAGACAACGTTTTACTAATTATTACTTGAAAGCCACAATGGAAATTCATGGCCATGCAACAGGTTTCCGGGAGCCTGAAGTCAGAGGCAGCATCAGCAGTCCCTGCTACAACCCCTGCAAGGGGTGATGTGGCTCCGCCTGAGCCAGCCTGTTTTTAGAGCTCAACAGAGATGTCAGCAGCAGGGCCAAAAAACCATCTCGTTTGGGCTAGAGCCTCAGGTACCCCAAAAACTAGCTCCTCAAGATAATGGAGAAGATCTAGATATAGCTAAACCAGCCTGCAAGACTTCAAAAAGAATTGATCATGTACTTTAAGTGACAAGTCAAGAACTACATTCATCTTAGTTCATCTCAATGTTCAAACGTATGTAAAGGCTTTCAAGGTTTAGCATTATGGAGTAAATATTTCAAATGGTTTAAGATTAGTACTCCTACTTAAATATATCATATGCTACAGTTGAGAACAGGCTTTTCTATTTCAAAGTGTCCCAGGTTTGGCTTGGATAGTGAAATTTCTTCTTAGGAGCTGGCGCAGTGCTCTCTTTTGGATTTTTTATGAGAATTATGATGATAACA
This sequence comes from Ammospiza caudacuta, assembly GCF_027887145.1. NCBI lineage: Eukaryota > Metazoa > Chordata > Aves > Passeriformes > Passerellidae > Ammospiza > Ammospiza caudacuta. The sequence continues at coordinate 71,751,758 of NC_080594.1, forward strand.
TACTATCATTTTAGTTGTTGTTGAGTGATGTTTATTCTTAAGTCAAGAGCTTTTCAGTCCCCCATGCTCTGCCCATTGAGCAGGTGCACAAGAAGCTGAGAGGGAGCTCCACCAGGACATCTGACCAAACTGGCCAAAGGGATGTTCCATGGCACAGAAAGTCATGCTCAGTGTATAAAATGCAGGGAGTTGTCTGGGAGGTGCCAATCACTTCTCTGGGATGGGCTGGGCACAGGTCAGCAAGCAGTGAGAAATTGTATTTTAGGGTTTTAGTTTTCTCTCTTGATCCATTCTTTATGTCATTATTATCTTTATAATATTATTTACTCATTTTTTTCAAGTATTAAACTGTTCTCATCTCAAGCCACAGGTTTTACTGTTTTTCTTAGTCTCTTCCCCATTCCACTTGGGAAGGAAAGGGAGTAACCAGCTGCTTTCTTTCCTGAGTTGCCAGCTGAGGCTAAACCACAATTCCAAGTAATACTAATAAATCCCAGCCAAAGAGTGTAAAATGCAGTGAGTGATCTTCTACTCCTCCTTACCAAGCACTTTAAGTGCCACTGGTGAAAAGTGCCACAGAATTTTCCATTATGATAATCACTGTTATTAAATTTGAATTCAATTTAGATGGGGGACAGAGTATTTGAAGCAAAACTAAAATGGATAAGTAAAAGCACCTTTTTTTTATTCTCCAAAGCATTTCTAACCACATCTAAGGAAGATATCAACACTGAGGCTGTTAAATGTGGGAGCACACATTATTTTTGCTCAAGAATACTGCTTGTCATTTTGTGTCAAGAAAATAAAGTATTTAAATTACTTCTAGGATTTCCAATCACTGAGTAATTTTAAAAAGGTTCCCAGAAGTGTTCTGCAAAGGAACCCAAATATCATCACCTATCCTGACTTGGAAGGGACCCACAACTTCACCAAATCCAACTCCTGGCCCTGCACAGGAGCACTCCAAGAGTCACACCACGACCCTGACAGCACTGTCCAAACACTGCTTGAACTCTGGCAGCCTTGTTTCTGTAACCACTTCTCTGGGAGCCTGTCCCAGTGCATGACCACCCTCCCTAATTAGGAAGGAAACAAGGAAGATTTATGTGGTGCTTTTGACAGAGAGTGAACTTCTCAAATTGCCATCAAATTTTTCAAAATGTACTTAACATAACTGATCTCAATTAAATCACTAAAACTGCTCCCTTATTTTCTGCTAATTCTCAAGTCCATCTTCTGCTGTCCACAACTTCTCTTGTCTTTTGGCTGAAGTCTCACTTTTGTAATCATTAAAAAAAACATTTACTAATAAGATAATTTTCTCTGTGTGGGCAGACATCTGCTTCTAATTTAGCTTTCAAAAGCCTGACAGAGTCTCTATCAGCTTACAATGATGTGACAGTGCTCATTTTACTGTGCTTCATAGAAAGGATCTTTTCAAAAGTTTGGTACATTCAGATATATTGAAAATTATAGTTTTGTTACTTCCCAATGTGATTGCCTCACAGTAATATTCTATCATGTTTTGGACACCTTTTTGGAGAGGAAAAGTGAGCTATTCTTACTGTGCCATGTGCTGTGTACTTACTTTTGTATCAGGGAAACATTCTAACACATTAATATTATTAAAACTGATGTGCTATTATCTGGTACACAAAGGTCACATATATGCTAGCAGGAGAGTGTATCTCAGCAGAAAATAGGGGAAAAGAATGCAGCCAGTATGCTATGGGTATAGATACATATTCTCTGGAAACTCAAAGAGTTGTTTCCTGCTCTCCAGATTGTATAATTATTGTTAATATTTAAAGAGTGACTACATAAATAAAGGTTTTCAGAAGCAGGAAAGAGGGTGTGAGCAAGTAAATGAAGTCTTGGCATCTAACCAACAAAACAGATTTTTTTCAAGCTTGATTAGGGGAGTTTTTCAAGAACTGCAGCACATTCAAGCAGAGATTTCTTCAGGCTGGATGAGCAGTCTCAGCTAAGCAGTGTTGACATGTATATTGTGCCAATTTTGTAGTTAGAGTAATTCAACTTGCAGTGTCACAAGTTTGTTCATAAACAATACATTTATGTAAAATAAATAAAAGCAGTTGAAGTCATATGAAAATCAGTTGGAATCTGAAGGAGCTAAGGAAACAGCTTCATGATAAACATTGCCTTAAAGATGGTGTAAACTGTTTCAAAAAATTTATGCGAAATGCAGAATTGCGGCATTCTTAATGTATATTTCCCCTTCTTTCTTTACCAATAACCAAACAAAAAATTCTGTTCGAATTTCTAAATGATTCTTCATCTTTATCTGGGTGTCTGGGTTTTGCTACTGTAACAGCTGTGGACAAAACCATTAAAATTTTAATAATAAGGAAAAAGAAAACCCAACTCTTGCATAAAGGATCAAAAGCAAAATGTAAAATATATTCAATCTTCTCTAGGTCAATTCATATTCTGTTCTTATTCTAAAAATTAACATAATTTCAATAGCTGCAGTCCAGCAAATTCCAATTCACATCACCATTGCATCAAATTTTAGCCATTTATATTATGATGCTCTTTAAAGATTGTATTTTCTGATAGTTTATTTTCATCAGTTGCTTACTGATTCAAACAGCATCAGCAATTTCGTTACTACTTGAAACTGGAATATAGGAAAATGTTATATTTACTTTAATTTTAAGCATTATTTTCCTTCAGAGGGGCATAAATTTAAAGATGCCTATAAAAATATTGGTTTTATTCTGATAAAAATGGGCTGAAGTAGTTTGGAGCTCATGCTTATCGAGAATCTAAAACTATTCTCATTTACACTTTAGAATCTATAATGCAGTGCCAGCTCTGAATATTGCTGGGAAACAAGGACCGAGTACTTGACTGCATTTGCAGTCATGCTGGGTCAAGTAAAACAAATAAGCCAACTTCAATATGAGAGTTATGGAGAAAACACAGGAGTAGAATAATCAACTTTTCCTCTTTTAGCAGTTTAATGTAAAAATCAATATGTGACAGAAGAGTTTACGTCTGTTCCATTACCAATGGCAAAAATTTTAAATAAAGATGAATATCATTAAACGAGCATGTCCAATAAGGCAAGGTGGAAAATAATATTTTACTAACTCAGGCTGATGAATAGCTGATACATGGAAGCAGCAGGGAAGGTCATGCATTTTATCTGCATGGTACTCTTCAGCCACAACCACTGCGGAGCATCCCACACAGTTTGCAATGACCAGGAAGCAGCAATGACCATGGATATCTCCTGTCCATGATGGGGGAGTTGGACAATATAATTTTTAATCTCCCTTCCAACCCAGAGCATTCTATGATTTTATTATGCTATATTTTTATTTTGATTGTTCTGTAACACCAGAATAGTACTGACCATGACAAGTTTTCTGCTTTGTTTTTTTTTTTTTTTAAGCTGTTAATGTACAATCCTGTAGAACACACTTAATATAAGAAGGGAGGAAAACATATAAATGTCTTATCAGACAAGACAGTAATTCCCTGCTCTTTCTCTTTGAACACTGGAAGGTATTTAATATCTAACAACTTTCTTGTAAGTCTCTAGGAAACTTTCAGATATTTAATGCTGTTTCATTTGGAGCAAACTGTCACAAAATGGTGAGCATTCCCTCTAGTTCTCTCATCCTTTGTTTGACTGTGAAATCTTGATTTAGTTACACACCCAACTATTCCCTCAGGCCATTAAGTCCTAAAGTACTCCAGCAAAACCTAGGGGAGATGGCACAATAGATCTGCCTACAGGACATTATTTCCATTAGGAGTAATGTTCTGCACTGCAGAAAAATGCGCTAATAGCACTGCATTATATTGTTAAAATGGGGTTACTGGTGCGTGTCACCACTCAGCACAGTTCATTATCTTATGATTAAGTATGTATCAAGATAAGCAGAGATTTATAGATACTTTTCTAAACAGCTAAAGAACTTTTGAAGAGTAATAAAAAAATACTTTCAGATGCAGGGCTTTGCTTGTCTTGCATTTTGTGTTTTCTTTCTGAAATCCTACATACTCATTATATTCTTATTTTAAGGCTTGAATAACAATCAACATTTTCTACAAGATAACAAGGGAGTAGAGCAAAATAACATTGAAGAAAAAGACATGTTACCATTTCATCCAAGGGAACATTACTCATTACCAGCTCCACAGCATTCAGAACTATTTTGACAGAAGTAATGTGTGCTCCCTCCTTTGTTTCATGCATGAATTAAAATTGTAATTAGTGCATCTGTAGAAAAATCACCACCTAATATACAAATGTCTGTCCATAGATAATTTTTCTCTCTCCCTTGCAGTTCACTTAATAGTCTCAATTCTTCCATGGCGTCAGGGAGACTAGAGGAATTTCATTACAACATCATCTCATTTCATTGTTTAAGTCTGTGGCTATTAGATAACAAAATACGATGTAACATTTATTCTTGCAGCCACAGAGTAATTTGGAGAGTTCTGCTTTGTCTGAAAACATTGGAGACTTCTCCACTGTAATTTTTTTTTTATTTTTGAGAAAGTGTATTAAGATTTATTACTTTAAAGCAGGGTACATCCAGGGGAGCACGTACACACTTTCATTGTTCCTGTTGATTGCAGTAAGAGGGACACCTACAAGTGGAGACACCAAAGGTGATTATATGAACATTCAGTTGTGTATTTACAGATGCTGGTGTTTCTCACAATACCACCATGCACCTCCATTCCCAAAATAGCCTTACATTTCAATATCTTGTTTTTCAGCAAATCACCTTCCATAAAAGAAAAAGACTGGAAACGAGGCAGTTAGTAGATGTTAAAAAATTCAGACAGCCATAAGATGTTCCCTGGAAAATTTATAGAAAACTGGAAAATTTTGTTCCATAATGAACCAAATAGTGTGGAGATACAACTGGCACTGGTTTCCTTAAGTGCTCAAAGTACACTTAATGGTGAGTGGCTTCTTCACACTAAGGTATGTTTGTAAAATGACAAGAAATTCTTAAGTACTGCAGCTTTTTAAAGAAATTACTGGATAAGTAAAGAACTCAAACTCCTCACCTTTTTCTATTTATTGGTTGCCCTTTCCTCTTTCATTTTCCTTTCTTCATTTATCTTTTATTTTTTTTCTTTTTCCTTTTAAGAGGCAAAACACTAAAGCCCACTTCATCTCTGTTTCAGTGACATCAACTGTCTAGAGGTGGTTTTTGACTCCAACACTCTTAGCTGTGACTTGCTTCATCTTTCAATCACCAGCAGATTGGTCTCCAATATTCTGAATATGGGGAATAAAAATGCATATTAGAATGCACAAAAATGGAGGACGCAATAAAAAATACCAAATGTGTAAAGTTAAAATAAAATTATTAACAACAGTCAAGGATTCATGAAATGCTAAAAATTTGGAATTGCAATGATATTGATATTCAAGATTATTGGACACTACTTTATTACATAATAATTTGAAATAAGACAGAAAAATAAATAAAAAATTAAAAGTGCATCTTTTAGTACCAAAGTACTATATATATTTCAATATAAAGCTCTATACAAGTATCAGAGCAGTTTGCTGTATATGGATCCTTCTTAAAACTGCAAAAATTTAATCATAACTCATCTGGTACTTGAAGGAAGGTCACTTTTATTAAACCACAGGGAAGTGAACCCCTAAACAATGAAGGCACAGATCAATATTAATATTTATGGACTTTTCTCCTAACACACCTAGGACCTTACAAGAAAAGTTATGTGTCAAAATGTAATTGTGCATTCAAATGCTTTATCTTCAGATCTTTCTGTGCCTGAATAAGAAATTGAACATGTGTTTCCTAAATCAGAGTTACATGACTGAGTAACAGATCTGCCTCCTTTTTTACCTTTGTTCCCTCCACATGGGGGAGGGAATGGTCACTTGCTTTGCATAGCCATAAATACAATAAATGCTCCCAAATATTTTAGGGTAATTAAAAGTTGTCTATGAACTAGACATTATGACAACACAAAAAGAAAGATGTACAGCAATGCCACAATTTTATTCTGACCAGGCCCACTTTTTTCCAATTAAAGAATGAAAAAGATTATTTAAAAAAAATAAAAGAGAATAAAATGAAAAGGTAAATTAGTGCCTGGAGGACACTTCAAAAGGAAAGAAATGATGAATGCCATTTAGAATTCCCTGCCTGATTTATCTGCAATATTCATAAGTGTGTGTTTATCCAAAAGCTTTGTCTCAGATCAGGCAATTAATTAAACTAGAGAAGATCTCAAGCAGGGAGAGATGAGAGATGTTAATAGTGTGTAGCAGATAATCAAATTTGTCTCTGCTGCTTTTCTTGGGACGCATTCCTCTGCACTTCTGCAGCTTGAGGAAGATGTGAGATCCATGGCTGAGCAGTACAACATGAAATATGCAGACACAACTCTTCAGAACTGGAACAGTTACCACTCGTGCTAGTGTCATATATCTCAGCTCCAGATGGTTGCACCTAAGCGTATCTTCACTTCTTTGGGCACATAAGCATGAATGCTTTTAGGCACTCCTTTTTTCTTGAGAGTCTGTGAGGAAGTAGGTGATGTTTTCAACCCAAGGTCAAAGCTGAAAAATAAGAAATGGCAAGATAGGACAAAAATAAGATCAGGACTGGTAAAAACCCAAAGGGTGAGGATGAGCCTTTGTTGAACAGAATCCTAAATTTCAATTCATAAGACCATCAATATATACCCAAAGTCTCCTTAAATACTGAACAGAAACTCTCTGCCAGTTGAAATGACAGAAATTTGAGAAGCTCTCCTTTTGGCTACTTTCTGTGGGAGTTCCCATCTGACAGACCTCTGTTTGAAAATAACATGTAGTACATGAGTAGTGAAATTACCAATTTGTGAAGCTTGCTGACACTTATGCATGAGCTCAGTTCTCCAAGTAGCTCTGGGGCATCTGAGAGGAGCAGCATGATTTTGGACTTGAACATTTCGTTTCAAGGGGAAGGGAAGTGGTCCATAAGGTAGCTCTGTGTCTAAGTCCTTTTCTAAGACCAGTACTTCAATTTAAAGACATTCCATCAGCATCCCCATGGAAAAACAGACTGGACTGAAGCACTTTCAATTGCATTAGATATACAAAAGGAATGTGTCTGTACTCCTATTTGCCACTAAAATAAACTTGCAACTCCATTGCTGCTGGAGTAAGGACTGACCATTTAAAAGGCAATGAAATACTGGCCTGTCTAGTGAAAAGGATATTCAGTGATAGCTGACTAATTCTACAGACAGGTGATAACATCACATATTTTTAATCTGTCTCAAAAGTAAATGCTTGTAGGTCAAAACAAACAGAAATCAAGTAGAAATAGCTAAATGGATAGAAGAGAACAAAATCAGTAAAGCAAACAAAATTGTTTTGCCACAAAATATTTGTTGTGAATATTAATTATTGAAATTCCAGTCATAAAGCTAAGAGACTACATATTTTTATAGCTTTCTACAACTCTTCACTAAACACCTCAGTCAAAAACAAATTCAGTACTGAAAGAGACTTTCCCTTAACTTTTCCTCCATGGAGAAGCTCTTCAGCAGTAAATAAAAACCTGGTGCAGGACATCTTGTTTTTCAGGGAAGTAGAAGATCATACACTGTTCTGTAAGTGAAAAACATCACTCCACTCATTACCCCACAGAAGCCAGAACAGAGAAATGCACCCATAAAGTATGACCAAGTATATGTAATTGTATGTGGACATCTACCTGTGAATTAGGTGTCTGAGTTCCCATTTTAATAAATGGAGAGTTAGATTTTGCACATATAAAAATGGTAGCTTGGCCATTTGAGGTGCCAAGGCTATCCCACTTGGCCTGTGGCAGACATTTCAAGCAGGCATAACCATTTTGTGGGAATTGTGTCCATAATATGCACATGGAAATAAAAACCTCTGTTTGGAAAAATTAATCAAGTGCCTGCATCAAGAGCAGCAGAAGCTTAGACATCTCACTCCCATATGGACACCTACAGGCTGGGACTTACCCTCCCTACAAGACGCTTCCATGCTTAAAGTACGGAGACCAGTCCCACCTCAGGGGAATGGCCCCATTACCTGAATGTGGGCACCTCATTTGTGAGGCTTATCCATAACACGTGTGCAGCACTGGTAGGTGGGACACAAGGCTTACAGGAGACCTGCAGCTTTCTGGAGAAGCACACAGAGCTCAGGCAACACGTCCTGCTGGAGGATACCCCACAATGCAGTACAGCAAAGGGATCCCAACACAGCTGCTCACCTGGTGTGAACATAGTCCCATTCCTGCACTGTCTGTAGTGTCTGAACTACTGCCTTCTGCCTAGATGAAGCTGGCTGAATAAAACTGTAAGGAACACATGCACCTGTGTTCCTGAATTAATGATGGTGGCTCCAATCCTCCTTTGATAGTGATGCCAAGTAAATGCACCATCTATATACCTTGCAGAGTTTTAGTCCTGGCTAAGTTGAATTGATAAGCAGGCCCTTCCCTCTATGGTTTCCACACTGAGAAAGCAAAGCCACTAATTTACTGTAAAATTTCCCAATGCAGAAAACCAGTTATGCTCGTACAAGATTTTTTTTCTAATTGGCTTCTGCTGCCAGTAACAGGTACTGAAATCAAGTTTTGCAGCTCATGGGAATTAACTAAAATAATATTGTCTCTGATGTCAGCATATCAAATAACATAACATTTTCCATACAAAATTACATGTCATATGAAGATGCCCTCCATTTGACCTTCCTGTGGATGAGTGATAATTTAAATTTCACTCTAATATCTGTTTGTCTGAAAATAAAGGACAGTTCTAAGCCTTGCATAAACACCTTTTCTGCACTTGGCTGTCATGATAGCCATGAAACAAATGTAATGAATTTAATTTGTTAAGGGATCAAGTAACTTCAAAGACAATTTGCAGTATGATCTTGCTCTGAGAGGCAAGGTATAGCATTAATTTCCTCTCTCCCAGCTGAGAATTCTGGAATCACTATCCTGCAGTACTAAAAAATATATATGAAAAGATAAAGGGAGAGAGAGCTTCCAGAACAAATTGCACATTTAGGCATTGGTCCTAATGGCCGTATATACATATATTATCTCTAGATACTAAGCAACAATGCATTTATATTTCAGTACAGCTTTTCTGTTCTCATCTTTCTCATCTGGAATATTCTGGTACCTTGAGAATAACAAGTGTGACCTTCTGCTTAACCATATGAGGTAAGACCAATATTTTTCACATGTTTTCATCCTCATTTATATAGGACTTCCTTGGACTTGTACATACAAGTAATAATCAAAAGTAATCACAGTAGTAATCAAAATCCTAAATCTTGCAGATATTTAGAATAACCTGGTGACAGAATATATAGATGAGAAGAAACTTTTCTCCTCTCCCTTCTACCTGTGTGGGAAGAAACTCATCTTTAAGCATCCTAACCTGAAGAACTGAAAATGAATGATCCAATACGGTCAAGAGGACCCATCCCATGTATGTCATTCCTGATCACAGACACATGGTATTTAGCACTACCTCATCTTAGGGATCTCTCCAGCAAAAATAACAACAGTAAAGAATAGGTAATATGATTTTTTCCGGTAACTTCCCTTTCTGACATAAATTATGCTGTGAGGTACTATCCATGAAATTAAAATTACAATAGAAAAATTATCATATTTTTTCACCCATGAAGTCTGTAGGTTTTTCTGTCAAAAAAAGGAAATAGAATTTTAAGTACACATTAGCTACACTCTGATATGATGGATACTTACCAAACATATGTCTTTTCCTAACCCTAAGAACAACAGGATCCTTGAACCAGAATCAGCCAAAATATTTTTATCCCCACCTCTAAGATTCTCTAGTGACAGAGACCTTTTTTCTCCCCTGGCATACAAACCAGTTCACTCCTCCCAGTGGTGAATCATCTGTTGACATGAGCAATTCCTTTACAGAAGGAATGGCATGTTTTAAGCACTGGGATTATCCATGAGTGCATTATACCAAGGTGCACTGGAGAGAGAGAGGGAAGCAGGCACAGCACTGCCTGGGCACTGCTCTGGGAGAGCCCTGCATGCAGGCAGGCACACTGCAGGCATCCCCACCTGGGCAGGTGGCAGCAGCTCACTGCCCATCTAACCACTGACATCTCTTCCTGTACTCTCTTCTCCATAAACCCCTTCTCACACACCCAAACATGCTGCTGGGGTGCCACTATGGAGCTGATGAGCCTGATGGCTGAGGTGGATTGAATCCCCACAGGAGGCCTGTCCCTTGAGCAGGCACTCAAAGAAAACATCTTCACCAGGCACTGAAAACCAAAGTGGAAATTCATAACTCCATACCACCTTTCTGTCTGTAATCACTGGCTTTCACACTGTTCTTCTCACCTTGAACATGGTCCAAAATGACTACCTAAATCTGGGAGTGGAATTACTTACTTGGCAATTGCAGACCTCATAAGCTGAGGTTTAGAGTGGCTTCCTTTAGCAGGGCAGCTTTAAGAGGGATTATTAACTCCACTGACAGAGACAGAGTGACTAGAAAACTCCTGGGATATTTGTATTAAGGACTGGGCCACAATGGATTATTTTCTGCTTGCTTTCATTTAACAATGAAAGCAATGAATTTTCTTATTTCCTCCCTATTCAAACACTTCATGAAAACACTTCAGTGGTTAAAAAAAATTGTTTCCCCACATCTTACGTCTCTGTCAGTCCTCTGCATTTCAGTCATCTGGAACAGGATAACAATTCATATTTTCAAAATCTTTCTGTGGAATGAAGAAACCAGCTGGAGAAAATACAACCTTTAATCCTGAGAAGCAGAGCTCTTCACTGGATTTGAGTATAGTGATCAGCACCCATCCCTGATAAAAATAGGTCCAATACTTTTCTTTTTCCTATTCATTGCACACTTGATAGAGCTTTACCAGTGCAGTACATAACTTTATCTTTACAATTGCACATTTGCATCACCTAGGTCTTTCTTTTACTGGTTTGTAAGCCTGTTGCCAATGCAGCTGGACTAAATTATGTAATACAGTGAAGGTGATAAAAAACCAACCCAAAGACCCCTCCTTCCCCTACATCTATGGTATTTAAAGTACTATAAAGTACTTTTATGGGCAACTTTTTGAGTTTTTCCTTAATTCTACAACATGACTCTCTGGCTTATATTGTTTTTTCCCTTGGAATTTTATTTGTACCCCACATTCTTTCCAGCTGAGTATTTTCTGTGAGGAAGGGTGCCCCTGCAGATAAATTAGCTAGGTTCTGTCTCAGCTTTCTCCTCACAGTAAGGAAGGCAAAAAAGTAATGGAGGTAGAAGAACATTTTTGAATCAACACTTTTACTTAAATTTAGATCTGCTGTAGCATCATCTAGAGAAGCAGTCAACCTTTTCCCCAGTCTTAACATCTTTGTGGACTAAAGATAAAAGTCACTTCACTGTTCTGAAAATTTCAAGAACAGCGGAAAAAAAGTTGTGCCAAGTGTGAAGGAAGAATACATCTAGAGCTGGCATGAAAGAATTCATTCAGTCTCTCCACAGTGGATGGCAATAGTATATACAGAAATCATCATTTCAGTAAATTGATTCATCTCACTATTTTGTTGAACCATATCCAGATCATTACAACCCAGTCTCAAATGAAATCATTGTAGCTCAATATGTCAAGCTAAAAAGTGACATTTTAAATAGGAAACTCTTTAGCAGGTTTTCAAAGAGAAGACAGGCTCTGTTTTGGCAGTGCTGTGGCTACAGCACTGAGTGGAGGGAAGATTGTGGGTTAAAATCAGCAGCATATATCTTTTACTCATTCCATCTCCTTTTGTCCAGGCATACACACAGAGTTGCTGCTGAAGGAGCTGAATAAATTCTTGGAATAGATGAGAACAGAACCATATTGCCCTGAGTCAGTCCCAGTAGCTGCATTATGTCTTGTGTAGCAAGCTCAGTACCTCGTTATTCCCTTCATCTAGTGCATGTTTCATTGCTGAAATCCCTGGCTGCTGGCAGTATTGGATCACTAATGGGAACGCTGAGTTCTGTCCTGCTCCTTCACTACTAATTCCCAGGCTCTCCATTTTGTATCCAAACTTTTTTTTTCCTGAGTAATTAACCTCATTAACTCAGTTCTTTAAGTTGCTTACTTCTAATTTTGAAAAGTCATCAAAACCGATGGGGTTAAGGTCGGTTTTACAGAACAAATGGTTTGAAAAGATGGCACATTTTTCAGGTGACAGCAATGAAGTCAATACTAGCATGCATAGATAAACTCCATCAAGGTTGAAAGTAATGACAAAGGACAAATAAAAGTGGCTTAGCTGAAGAGAAAAGCAAAACTTACAAAAGCAAACTTACAAAATCAAGCCAACAGGAAGCATATGCACACAGATTGTGTAATACAGTGTAAGATATTGTGAAAAGACAGTGTTACTTATGAGCCCATAGGATCTCTCATAAAACTGACTAAGCCCCAAAAGCAGCCAGCCTTTTATTTTGACAGCAGGGGCAGGCCTTTGGAGAACATTAAGAATTAGAAAGAGATTAAAGTACTACTACTTTTCCCATCAAGATACTCAACCTACCAGAGAAACATGGTATAGGATAAGAAAGTTCTGAGTCTGTGATGTTCAGGTGAAATATCTGTACCACTGCCAAAGGGAGTAACTCTGATGACTTCATAAAGAGCCACCTCAATTTGAACAGTAAGATAAGGATTGTCCCAGTTTCCATCCTACTATTGAAATCATGTTGCAATTCCCAGGGCTGAAGTTTCTCACATAAATAATTAAAAACCTGCATTAAAAATGCTGTCTGCATTGTTTCAGAGGAGAAAGTTATTGCATTTCATGGTAGATTTGTGCTCTTGAAGATACTTCACCCTTGAGAAAAGCCAGGTTTTTAATTTTTAAAATTAGAAGTTCCTTCCAGGCATGCTGTGTTTCCTTGTAAACACGCTAGACCACTTAACTAGTTCACTAACTACTCAACTGTATTTTTCTGAGGCACTTAATTTAAAAGCAATGACATGATGTTTGAGTATTTCGTTACGTACGTCTTTTCAATAAACAATAAACCCAAACTGACCTTGTAGAATCAGGCAATATAGTGAGTTAAATAATAAATGGGAACAGCATGAGTCAGAAATTAAATAGTAAATAAATGGTGAAAGAATTGCTAAAGGTCATGATGAGAGGGATTGAATGCCACTCTTTCCTCTTTAAGCCTTTGTAAGTAAATACTGAGGATAAATGCACCTAAAAGAAAATGCATAGCAGTTCTCATCCTTAATGTGATATCATAGTGATAACATGACCTTACTAGTAGGAGAATTCCAAAAGCATGAAGGGGAATGGGATACAAGACATGTCACCCAGCCACCAGTGGATCAGAAAATCCCCCTATAATGTTTAAAGGATGGTTTCCTTACAGTACCTACTGTGATTAAAGACAACAACTACAGCTGCAATGTCAATAGTTGCATTCAGAACACTCGAGAAGTCAGGTACTCAGGGTCAAGTATTAAGTGAAGACATGAGGTTTTTCTGGCCCCTTGCTGTTGACAGCCGACAGCTTTGCCCTGTCAACCTAAAGGAACAACAGGGAACCCTCTAGAAATCCTTGTGATATTCTCCATCTCCACTGTGAAAGTCAAAAGATCAAGTCCAGTGCCAGATGTGAGCCTTAAATCAAAGAGAATGGAGGTTTAAATTGAAAGAGACTGAGTTTCTCTAAACCCCAGCAGATTGTAGACCAGCAAGTGTATCCTTTAGCCGATCTAAGGATGGCTGTTTCAGAGATGTTGCTGTTAATATAAAGCAAAAGGTCAATGCTCTGTAGAAACAGTACTCCTCCTCTTTCACATCTCTTTGCAAGGAGAAAACTAAAGCAAACTGAAAATAATCCTACTTCTTTCACCAAGAACTTTAACCTACAGACCCATGGAATTAATTGAAGCTGAAAATCCGATTTGAGACAAGCTTCAAATAATGCTCAAATATAGTTTAAATGTACATGATATTCTAACACTCTACATTTAAACTTCATACTTCTTTGTTTCTTTAACTATCACCCATAAATATGTGGCTGAAACTCAAAGTGCCCTGGATCTTCTAGAAGGCAAAAAGAAAATGCACTCGATATAAATGTCCAGTGAGATGTTTTCTCTGCTACTTCAACTGCATCATTAACAACAAGAGAATTTCAAATGTTACATTTATAACAGAATTCTGTGGAGTTCTCCATTGAATATTGCAATAGTCTCCAGATATGTTGCCTTTTTGTGAAACTAACATTGTCAACCCCTACCTCTAGTCAGCGCTCAGCTCCTTTTTTCCACTTACCCATCTTCCTCTACCCTCCCATTTTGTTTCTTCCTTATCCACCCCACCCCAGAATGGCAGGATCCTCTGAGTAGATGCAGCTGCAATTTTTTGTAAAAATTCATATCTGGAATTTGGGTGACCATGCAGACTCCTTCTCCCAGTAATACATAACAGCCAATTACTGTCTTTCATCTCTATCCTTTGGTTTATATGAAATCTGTCTACTCAGATCTTCCTCTCATCTGACAGCAAATCATTACATATCACACCAGTAAATGGGAACAAAATGAATGTTCATTTAATCACCTACCAAGATTCCCAGAACAGTTGAATTCTGCTTTTGATCCTTTCACAGGACTGAAATGTGCTGGGAATGAGTTTAGCTTATGTGACCACTGATCTTGAACCAGATGGAAGTGTACAGTGATCTGTACATCTCAGTATTATCAAAGTCATTGAAAAGCACAAAAAAAAATCATTGAAGAATTTAATTAGACTTCTACTTGCTGTTGAAGGTCAAGTTTTTTTTTTCTGATTTTACAAAAAGAAAACTAACTGTCCTAAAACAAATGGACAAAAGCAGAGAGCCATATTTTCAGATCCACTTCTTTATACCATGTTTGAATGCATTTCATATTATACTGCCTAAACAGTATATTATTTATTTATAATATTTATTATATTTACATATAATATGTAGTGCTATTACAGCTACCATTTAAAAAAACCTCTTCACCTGCTTTATTGCATTCCTTAAGATAAAAGGAATTAGCTAGAGATAGTTGAATTGGAGCTGGATCAGTATCTGTAAACTTGGTAGCACAAGCAGAAGACTGCTAGCAGTTTAAAGGCTTTATTCCTTTGTCTTCTAATTTTTGACCTGCCTTTATAACTTCTGATGTCATTCAGTCAGTTTCTCCCTTCTCCTAGGACAGATGAGGGATTCCTGGCCCTCTTTCCTGAAAAAAAGACCTTGTGTCACATAGTTTGTTGTGGGCTGAATCCCACCAGATTCCCCCCACATGGTCCTGCTCCACACTCTTACTGAACTACCCACACTCTTAATAAGACCATGAAAGTTTTGGATATTTTAATCTACTCACAAGGTAAGTTTCATTTGTTATCATATTAAGAAGCGCTTCAGATCTGACAAAATATTCCACTTTGCACAGTGGAAATTCTCACTTCTAGTCTCTTTGAACAAGGCCTTGACTCTGCTTCAGCTAATCAGCAGAGATTTGGAACCTCTCTGTGATAAGGATGTTAGTCTCTAGTCACCTCAGCCCAACCTGGCAAATAATCAAGGATGATCTTGGGGGTTGATATCACTGTCACACAGATTACCATTAGGGATGCATATGTCTCAGTTTGTCTCAGTGAAACTAAAATATTTGGTGCTTAGTTCAGACTTCAGTATCTGGAGGAGAAAAGTGAAAACTAGACTTGACCAAGAACTACAAAAATATCCTCAGTTCCAGATTTACCAGCTTGCCTAAGAACCTTCTCCTTACAACACTGCAAAGTGTGGTACATTTCCCTGTGATTTCTAGGCAACAACAAGCTCAGAGGAGGACGAGCATCTGCAGATTCACCAGCATGCCTGGTGTGCAGAAAATGAATGGCCACAGTCCCAAAGCAGAGTAGAAGTGCAGTAGGTTTTATTTATCCACGACATGCTGGCCCTGCTTCTAGCTCTGGGAAATCAGTCTGCTCTTCTACATATAAATAATACATCTTCTACACCCTGTGTTATGGAAATGCTGCCCAAATGCAATGAATTTCATAAGACCCAAATTCACATCCTTTTCCCAGTGTGAGAGCAGCTGCTGCCACGGCTGAAATATCTCAGAAGAGCCCCTGAATGATGAAGCTATGGGATATCCTGGGAAGGACATTCCCACCCTCCTGGTGAGCCTGTAATACTGCACAGTGAGGAAGGAAAAACTCCAGGGTGCCAGAGAGAGAGAAAGTAATGGAAACTTCATGTAGGGTTTAGGCCACAGGCTTGGGCAAGGGAAACTAAGCCCAAGGTGCAGCTCCCTCTAAGCTTCATACACAAGACATTATACTCAGTGGATGAAGACAAATGCTGGAAGGAGAGCTCCGTGTCTTTCACCTTCTGAATTAGGGAGGACTCTGATGCTAGGCTCTTATGCCAAAGACACTCATCATCACTAAACAAACACTGTTTCTCATAGACTACCTGAGAAAAACAGATGCCTAAAATAGGTGAGTGGTGTTTTCCCTCTGCACATATCAGAGAGATCTTTCTCATTCTCTTGACGAGGCAAGGTGCCTTCTTTAGGAGGCTTTTTAGGTGAAGCAGTGGTCCAGTTTGCTCCTTATCACATATCTGGATAGGTAGACTGGATTTCAGGAGCACTTTCAAACCCTTTTTCAGTATTGCTGAGCACCAAACTCTATTCCTTTGTATCCTTGGCTCTTTGTATCTTTGGCTCTTCTCATATCACCAGAGATCTTCAAGCAGCATAACTGAAGCAGGTGAAAGATCTAAAAGAATCAACATATGTGAAAAATAAATATTGAAATAGTAAATATTGAAAAAATATCTGCTTGTGCAAAGCAGGCTGTTTAACTTTTAAAATTTACTTTAATCTTCTCTCACATTGTCATGGTTTGACACTGGCACAATACCAGTGCCCCCATGAGAATACCCTCTCCCTGGTGTCTGCTGTGAGATGTGACCAGGAATAAGCAAAGCAGGCTCCTACTTAGAAATAAAGAAAGCTTTATTAACTAAACTACAAGAAAATAACTAAACTACAAGGAAAGAAAAAAACACACAAGGAAAATGAAAACCTTACAAAAGCATTTTTCTCCTCTCTCCACCAAATTCCAATACATCTCCCAAATGACCAACTCTTGGTCCGGCACCACCCTTTGGAATACTCAATCCTCAGTTCATCAAGAGGAGAGGGAGTCCTCCTTTGTGCCATGGGCTTCTTGTCACATGTGGCACCGCCCGGAGATCACCTGCTATTGTGACATCTTCCTTCCATGCCCAGTGCTCTCATCACTGCGCATGGACCAGGGCGGCTTCTAGGGTTCCTTTTAAGGATGCCTTGTCTCCTTCCAAAAAGGCACAGTCTCAACTTTGGGACATCTGTCCCCCCCACATTTTTTGCACCCCCTGTGTGCAAACCCTGAACCCTCCTGGTTCGGAGGCATTGCACCCCCTGGAAGCAGTCTCTGTATCACAAGGAAACAGTCCATGGCTATACAAAAAAAGGAGTCCAGCAAAAAATGCCACTCCATCTTCTCCATTCTTCCAACATCTCTCTCTCTGCACAGACCTTCATCACTCTTCTAGGAAGGGTTAATGTTCTGTAAAGCCTTCATTTTCCAGAAAGGGGTTAAAAGCTCCCACAAGAGGCTGGACCCATCCCTTTCCTCCTTCTCAGCTGTGCTGCCTGCTGCCGCAGATGTTTATCAAGTTTCAGGTAACTCCCAGGCACGGCTCGGTCTCTGTCTCCCAGAAGGGGGGGAAATACCTCTCAGTAGTTCTTCGATATTCTACCCTTGGGCCCCTCAGGGTCAGGCCCACCTCTCCCAGGCCGCGCGGCTTTCCCCTCGCCCCGCCCAGCCAGCAGCTGGGCCGGGGGACAGATCGAACTCTCTCCCGCGGCAAATCCAAAGAGAACCTTCCAGGGGGGAGCCCTGCTTTTAACCCTGAGTTCTCAGAGGCGGATCCAAATGTCCCAATGGCCACATCAGGTGCCAATATTAAAATCTGAGCACCCATTGGTTTGACTACAGCATCCCAGAAATCCCATTTCCACTCAAACCACCACGCACATATCGCATGTTCTGGCCTATCCAAATGATATTTCGTACAGCCTGGTAAGCTGGGTACAGAATCTTCTAATTTACTCTAAATGAAAAAATGTCCTGTATTCTTCAATGCCTTGTATGACAAGAGAAACTGCAGCCCTAGCATTTGCAAGGGAGGGAGATTTTATTTTTGTCTTAGAAGTTGAAGGGACTATGACTAACATTTAGCTAAAATGTTTACACAGTGCTTTGATGCTCTGAAGTGCTGAATTCATGGGACAATGCAGTGTTTCTAAGAGGCCTTTTCACGCAATTTCTGCTACAATATTTTCACTAACATCTTGTAACTAACTTGTGTTTGAGCACTATCTTCAGCTTCTCTTTGGCTGACACAGAGAATTTGGAAAGTTTGCTATGTCACATGGGTGTAGAAACAAGCTTAAATCCATATCAGTGCTGATTCTTTAATTTTTAAGAACCAGCACACTGTTATTTCTTGATAACTAAGAATGATTACAGCTGCACTTTTCCCATTGGTGTTATTTGCAATAACTTCTTAATCCCTTGTACTGTTGCTGTTCTTCTTTGACAGACTGGTGACTGTTGGATTAATCCCTGAAACTTTATATTCTGTTTAGCAATGACATTTACTGGACTATTTTTAAGGAAATTATTAGTTTCAAGTTCTGCATTTCAGGTAATAAAAACTTTGCAGCGTGAGATTTCTAGCATGAGCTCCAGACACATTTTCTATTCCTGAGGGAAAAAATTATGACTTGCATTCACATTAACATTTTGAAGGTTTTAAATGGTGTTTACAAGGTATGGATAAGCAATTATATGTACTCATTTTTCAGATTTTCTCAATGAATGTTAGAACACAAAAAAAGTTACATTAACTTCAGCAGCCCTTAATCCTTTGCCAGTAAAACTTGTGATTGCAATTTTGGATTGGAATTTTCCATTATTTTGGCTATCTATTAGAAGTCAAACAGACTTAAATGACAAAGAAGTCTCCTCTTGAAGAAACACGTATATGTAAATTTTCTATGGAATGCTTTTCAAGATTCACGGAAGAGGCAAAATATCAGTTTCCTGATGTGCAGACCCCTCCAGCAGCTGAAATATGTTTCATGGAGCCTCAGGTAACTCTTTCTACAGCAAGAGAAGGGAAAACTGGAAGGAACCTTCTCTGTTCTTCTTCTTACTTATCACTTCATGGTCAATCAAACTGTTGGACACCAAAGCTTAGAAGCACTTGGGAATCTCATCCTCCCTCTTCTATAACCCATGGAAGATACAGCATGAAGAGGGACCGTACAGGGGGTTAAATAGATTTGATACTTAGGGAGTAATTGTATGGGATAATTGCTAGTGCCTTGTGAGACCTGGGATTCCATGTCTGTGTATTTTGTTAAGAAGCCCACCATTTGCTAGAGCATTAAGGCCCACTGTCTCAGCTTACCTTCTAACAGAATGGACAGGAAAATCTGCAAAAAAACAATAATGAGAACACCAGATTTGACCAGGCTTTTTTTTTCCCATGCATTTGAATCTTGGGGTTGATAGGAGTTCTGATAAAATATTTTTGTTTCTGTTCAAAGCATTCACATTGTTTCCCCACAGGGCTTCACAGCTGTCTAATAATGCATATTCTCATTCAGCAGCTTTTCTCTTGGTGAGGACTGGTACAGGTTTCCTTACTCTTCCCTGTATCCTATTGACAGCTGGGGTCCTCTGCTTTTGACTCAAATCCAGCTGAGCAGTGAGTTCATTTTCAGAAGTTAAGGACAACCAGACAGTGACCTTCTAAGCCTGATTCTTTAGGAATCATGATAAGAACATTAGCAATATTTAAAGTAGCACAAAAAAGCTTGAAAATACAAATACTATCAACCAACTTAAGTGTTTATATAGCCAGCAGAAAGCTGAAACCAATAGTTGGGAACTTTGTTTCCTTGCAGATTGTATTAGCAGGAAAGAAAACAAAAACTTTTTCCCATATAAATTTCAAATAAACTTTTCTTTCCTCTTCAGATGACCTTACTGTAAAGAACAAAATGTCCAACTCTCCTTTGATTTCTGTAGCACACTTACACATTCAGAGAAAAAACATTCTTTATTCCTCTAAAAGTAGAAGTTCTTAGGACAAGTAGGACAAATTTAATTGAATACTTAATTGATTAATACAGAGAGGATGGTACTGATTGTGATAATTATTTGATTGATGTTTAATCATTGAGATGTCAGATGAATGCAATACAAAATTTGAGCTCCTCTTTTACCTGAAGAGAATTCTTGTTATTTATCATAAAAGCCAGTGTCTCAGCTTGTATTTATAATGATGGAGAAAAAATTTACTTTCAGAGGACTCCATAATTAAGCATTAATAGTAGAGGCTTTCTTTGTAGCTAAATAAAAAGAAATTTATTACCTCATCCATTCTGAAGGCAGTTAATACTTTATGTGTAGTTGGTGCTGATGTAGGTAGTAAAATTAACATATGAAAATCATTTGATGTCTTGGTATTTTTCAAGTTTCTACTATGTGTCCAACATGACATGCTCAGAGGGCAAATTTTGAACATCAGTCCTAGATGATTTTTTGGATTCTGAAGTTGTGCCATATCACTTTAGTCTCTGCAACACCTAAAACACTGAGTCTGGGTAGTAATCAATAATCATGCTATTAATTCAATTTTTTCTTATGCTGTCATTAATTCCATCAACACAACTGTGACCTTCAAAGAAATGTCATCTCAGTGACTTCACAATTCTGCAATGGATTACAAATGCAGCCAATAGCTGGAAATGTCAAATTTCCTGTTTCTGCAACATTTGTAGCAAACTAAACTACAGTCTAGAGATGGGAAAGGTTGGCCTGTTTCTCACTTTTGTGAAGAACGAAAACCATTGCTAGAAGCAGCCAGACACTTGCGTGATAATATTTGAAAAGTCTTCAGAGCTATCAGCATGTTTAAAACAGACAAGAAATCTCTGCTTTGGATATAAATATTTCATAACCAGGAAAGATCTTACATGTAACGCAGTTGGACTGACCGCATTCATGCTTTTAGTTTTAATAATGCTAGTTTCATGTGGTCAAATACGAATGCTTATGACAATTTTGCATTTGTTCTATGTGGGTCAGAGGATTGGATGCCTATCTATTAAAATGTTTGAGTGTGAAGACCTGTAGAGGATTATAAAGGTGGTCTGCAGTTGTCCTTCCTTTCTTCCACAATGATAGTGTTCATAAAATTTATTAGTTGCTTAGAGATCCACGTATCTGCCATAGCCTTTGCCTGTCCTGCCAGCCTCCAGTCCAGTACTGACTGGTGTCTTTGTGCCCACTAGGTACTGCTCCACAAAGAAGAGGTCAAACACAGAAATGGAACAAGAATTGACATTCTGCTCTCCCACATAGTTACACTCTGCTTAGGAAAAAAATGTGAAGAGAGAGAAATAAGAAATTAACTTTTAGTTAAATAATCAAGGGGAAAGTCTTCAAGGGATTCTATTTATAAAAGAAATGCTAGCACAAACACTTAACTGTGTGGCTAAAATGACTAGATAGTCATCTGAATGTAAACATCACTCATTTCTTGAGATCACTCAGACTTTTACTAGATGGTTACAAACTTTGGGGTCAAATGCATTTTAAAGCTGGGCAAAGGAGCATAGACTTACTCCAAAGTCTTCTCCAATGTTTCCATGCTCCCTTGGAATAAAATTTTCAAAGACTGTGGCTCAAAATCTCACAATAACAGTGCTCACAATGGAAAGATATTCCTATTTCTACTCTAGCTACCCAGCAATAGGGCCTCTGTCCAGAAATTACAAAGTTTTCTTCCAGATTGTAACAAAATACTGAAGACAATTGTTTAAAGTCTGTACCATTTCTACATGGTAGATGGCAAAATAAGGAGATCTTGGAAATATAGAAAGAATCTGTCTTATGCTGTCCCAGAAAAACAGTTAAAAAAAAAGAATACGATTTAAGTTAAGGATTTACTAAAAATAAGAGGCCATCATGTAGTGATCTTATGAATGAGCAGTGGAGTATTGCTGCACTTGCCTGGCTGGACTTATGTTCTGGGACTCATCCTTATGAAAGCTATCATCCTGTTCCAGACAGCTGTGTTTATCCACACATTTAACATGCCTCTTCCTTCTCTCCTATGTCATACCAAGACAACTTCCCCAGAGTTTTCCTGACCTTGAAGATACTCCATTGTTTACATCCAAGTCTTTTGATCCTGAGCAGCATCTGTCAGGCTAAACAAGTTAAGCTCCATCAATCTGACACAACAGCTCCAACTTTTCCGATAACATGGGATTTCATTCATTCTGAAAAATGGGATTATACCTAACATGGCTTTGCATCAAGCTAAAAATAAACAAGCATAAATGCATCAGTTATTTTCTCCTTTTGACAGTACAATTCAGCAACAATCTTATTAATTTTACAAATATGAGTTTCTTGAGGACTGACCACTGAAGACAAAGAAAAGCCATATGATAAAATCTTTGCAGTTTGAGCCCTTGAGGCAGATACCTAACCTCTTCTTATTTTCTTCTCCCTCTGCAAAATGGGGTATTCCCTGTACAGATTCTTTCTATTATCAGTAATAAATGGGTTGTATAGCTTTACATGTATATGCAGTGGACTTAATAATCAGAAAGGTAATAACCACAATACTAGGCTGGATTTGAGTGACTGTGAAAGAACAAAATTAATGAACTTTAAATTTGTGTGGTACTGCTAGTAGTAACTCAATAGTAGCTGGAAGAAAGACTTGAAGCTTACAGCAATGCACATAGCTAGGATCAGAGCCCATCAATAGATGGAAATTGTGGGTGGATAATAAAAACTTGAGCAATATAACATTTGAATGCTAATTGAAACTGCATCAGTTCATGTCCAGAATGCTTAGAAACTATCTAACTATGATGGATGATGATGAAGCATAGGAATTAGGAAGATCTGACTACTGACTCCATCATGTTTATCAGTACCTCTGCTATCATATGATAAACTGGCTTAAGTGTTCCAGTAAATCTGATGGTACTAGTTGATGAATTTACCACTGGCAGATGGTTCAGCTGCTATTAAAACAAGTGAGAGTTTTATGGGTTTTGTTTATCTGGTATGCAATGTCATTTGAAAGGATTCTGATTATCACTCTTTATTTCCATACCACTACTCTTTTGCTTTGCACTGAGTGTCCTCAGATTCTGGTTTTCATTGTGATCTCAGAACCACGAACTGGAGTCACCAAAGAGTTTGTGTAGAGATGTCACAGTTAATGCATTTTTCATCTGTGATAATAATGGCAGAAACAATATTTTAAACAGAGAACGTGAACAAGAACTAGAAGAAATGCAATAATTTATCTAGTGTGTAGACTGAAACAAAGCATGAAGTAACAGCCATAAAATAGGCAAGAAATCAGAGATATGAGTTAAATCCATCTCTCCTGAAGTTTAACCTTACTTCAATGTTTACCTGTGCTGTGTTCTATTCAAGTTTGGAGCTGGTTTTCCTGGATTCTCTGCATTCTCCAAGGTTACAAAAAGATCTTCTTTTTATAGTAGAATGCATGTGGAAAGTGAAAAACCTGTTCCTAATAGTATTTCTGAGCAAGTCAATTGCAGTTCAAACACATTTCTGTGGAGTCCTCATGAGCAATGGCTCTGGTTATCTATGGGTTCCTAAATCTATTTTGCATTGTTGGAGATAAGAGGGATCATAATCAATTCTAATGTGACTACTTATTCCTTGGAATATACCCAGTGAAATCTACTGACAGTTTAACATCCATCATCCTGTCTGCTTAGCAACACAGATTTCCTTGAACACGTTGGTCCATTGCTCATGTCCATTCATGGGCCTGTACTCAGCTTGAGTTCAGCATGGGCTGTGTTCAAAGAAGCTGTGTCTTCCCTGATGTCAGAATGTCTTAAAGGGCTGATTGATGTTTGCTATCTGTAGGAATATGTCTTGTCCACCAGAAGAGCTTTCCTGACGAGTCCTGCCCTAGAAGAGCACAGGAAGATTCCTGGGAGGCTAATATATAAATTGGGGTGGAGCCACTTTTATTCCCCTAAGACAGAATGACACTTTAGCCTCTTCCTTGTCATGTGGTATCCCATGCATCCATTGCACATACAAAATGCAAGCAGCCTCTGTCTTCTCATAGACACGTCTGGTACTGCAGAGGAACAGCTGTGTATCAGGGCACAGACATGACCAAATGCCTACATACATGCTCCTCACTCAAATGGATATGCATAATTCACTTGGTGGAATATACTTCTGGAGAATGCACTGTCAGTCATAGGATGGAGGATGAACAAACTTCTTGGTTCCCAGCCATGCTTGAAAGCTTTAGGGAAAAATAAGAACAAAAAATAGACTGAAGATTGGAATAATATTGCCCTGGTGAAAGATATTTTGGTGGAAGGCCAGGGTTATACTCCTGATCTACACTGTAGACTAATTCCTGCAAACAAGAGGATCATAATTCCATTAAACTTGCAAACAGAATGCAATTGCTTCAAGTCAGTTTTTCTCCAGTGTTTTTCAGTATTTGTGCAGAGTTCAGCAATTCATTTTCATGCATATACATAAACACAACTAGATAAATCTATGGACTCATCAAGCTATTATTTTGCAGGAGAAAAAGAAAGAAAATAAACTGCTAGGAACTAGAGGCAACTTCAGCTTACAGTGAGTATCGGGTCCTATCTGCTCCCTGTTCTGTCTTCCTAATCAAGTTAAACTCAATCTGTGGCAGGTTCCAAAGGCATCTCAGTGACTCAGTACTACATCACATAAGACTTAGGAAGACCCTTATGGGACTCAAATCCAAGTTTTACCTACAGCTATATTTTAAAAGTTACTTTAGTAGGAAGAATATTTTATGTCAAAATCTGTAACTTAGGTTAAGCTTTTGTGCGCTTCCTGATATCTGTTGTGCACCTGAATGCGCCTAAGTGTTTTAATATATCCCTGTACTTGCCTTGTTTTTATTTTTCAAGATCCTCAGGATATATCTATACCTCTACACAACAGAAGGCCGGGAAATCACTTCAGCACTGGACTTCTGACTGCCCCCATTACCCAATTTCTTGGTGGCTTCCACCTTGGTTAACACATCTCAGGCTTTCTCAACAGAGTTCACTCCAGCGATTCCTTAGAAAGCAAACGTGTATGAGACTTCATCAAATTTCTGTCTCCACCCTTCACAGCCTGTCAGTACTACCCCAGTCAGCTTTGAAGCCTTACATGACTCCTTGAAGCCTTACATGACTCCGTGTTCTCTCTGGCCACACCTGTGGGCATGAAAGATTCACTCTGTGCTTTATGCCATGACAACACCTCTGTGAAGAGCTACATCACATCACTTCAAACACTTTAAAGTGAATTAAAACACAGTCACATAGCACCTCAGTCATGACTTATCATCACCAGGAATATCCCTGGCCAAGGGATATGTCATGCAAAGGTCAACCAAAAGCCTATTGGATTAAACTAAAACAATAGGAACAGGATATCAAAAATACAGTCACCAACGGAAGTCAAATAACTTTTTCTCTTTTTCAATACATCTTTAAACAGATAGTGAACCATGTCTTATATTATTTAATAACTTTCAAAGGACTCTTAGGTATGACACTAATAAATGTTACACAGGTCCTCTGTAATATAAAGTTATTGTTAATTCTATGTTAAGTATTTCAAAGATGTCCAGCAATGAAATTAAGTATTTCAATGGTAATAGGTAATTTATTTGTTCTGAGGATATTTTAGTTTGACTGCATTTTAATTTCAAACTCTTGTCAGCCATCAATTACCATGGGATACCAACAAGATAAATAAAGCTGTTAACTAAGTGAGAATTTACTTGTAAATTGAAATGGATGCAATAAACTGAAGGCTTTTTCTGATTGCTACCAAACATTGTCAGTATTAAAGTATCTATGATGCTTGCCTCTCACAAACACCAACTAGAATTTAAATGAGGAGATAAACAATAGCTCTCAGAAAAGGAGTTTTTCTACAGCAAAAGGGAGTGAACAGCAATGTTTCATCTTGGTTACTTAAAAATAAGAATGATTTGTATCCCATTTACTGGATAAACTACACCACATACTTGCATTGGTGAAGAGATGGCATCTGCTATTCTTATGTATATCAATATATATCTATCATTCTCGACCTATTTCCCCCACGTTTTTATTGGCACAGTGGTGGAATTAAAACTTCTGTGGAATAAACCACAGAAAATAATAAGAATTGCAAATGTTCAGAAAGTTGAAAACATTTGATTGCTTTGGAAAAAAATCAGTGCATTTGAAAAGAATAACAGGATAATCAAGCAAGTCCTGTTTTACTATTGCAGTATAAGAGACTTTTGGACTTCCAGCAGAGAAGGCATTTATGGATCATCAATGTATTATTTGTAGAAGCAAAAGGAAAAAAAAATACTTTTGTCTAGAGACAATAGTCTTGATTATGGTGTTTCTGAAGTAATAAAAGTATATGCAAGTCTAGAATATATTTTTGCCTTTTTTTTCTACAAACACCATCTTAGAATGCCAATTTGCTGCTTACAAATATTATTTGCATATATTAGTTCAATAAACAGGCTGCTAAATCTGCCTGGCATTTTGGAGGTGCCAAATGAAGATTTTAGAATCAGTAAATATATGGTTATTATGCTTACAAGATCCATAACATGCCAGTCCTCAGACTTCATAAGATTTGTCATTTGTGAATAATTGCTTTTAAAGTGGAGGTCAGGAATTGAAGCCAGAAATAAATTGATGTTGGCTATAGTTTGTAAACAAGACTCCCTTGACATGCTGGCTTGACTATCCCTGTTGTTATTTCCTTTGGTTGGCTCTTAATCTTGTTCAGTTAAAGTAACTACAGAGAAATTAAAAGGCTGATTAGGTTTGGCAAGATATATTTTCTTACACAAATCCAACATCTTAAGAAAAAACAGCCTAGGGCATTCAAAATTTTTCATGTTTATCTGTGAATGTAACTTTGTGTTCAGGTGTAATGTTGATCTACATGCTCAATAGATACATGAGAACTTACTAGCCTTTTGTGTCATTAGAAAGTTAAGAATCAGAGCAGCTGTAAAATAGTCCCCATTAAATTAATTTATCTTGGTCATAGAATCATAGAATGATTTGAGTTGGAATGGACCTTAAAGATCATCTAGTTTCAGCCATGTTGCTATGGACAAGGAACGTTCAGCTAGACCAGGTTGCTCAGAACACCATCCAGCCTGGTTTCAAACATCTCCAGGGATAGGTAATCCACTTCTCTGGGAGTCCTGTTCCCACTACCCTCCCAGAATTTTCTCCAAATAACTAATCTAAACCCGCTCTGTTTCAGCTTAAGGCTATTCCCTCTTATTCCCTTACTAAACACCCTTCTGAAAAGTCCCTCTCCAGCATTCTTGCAGGCCCCCTTTAAGTACTGGAAGGCTGCTTGAAGGTCTTACCACAGCCATCTCTTCTCCAGGATGAACAGCTCCAAGTTTCATAGCCTGTCTTCCTAGGAGAGGTGTTCCAGCCTTTCTGATCCTCTTCATGGCTTCCTCTGGACTCGCTCCACCAGGTCCAAGTCTTTCTTGTGCTGATTAACCCAGAGCTGATGCAGCCCTGCAGGTGGGGTCTCACAGAGCAGAGGGGCAGAATCCACTCTCTATCTCTGCTGGCCACACGGCTTTGGAGGCAGCTCAGGACACGTTTGGTTTCTGGGCTGTGAGCACACATTGCTGAACCATACTGAGCTTGTCATCCACAAACACCTCCAAGTGTGCTTCTCCAGGGTTAGTCTCAATCCATTCTCTGCCCAGCCTATACTTGTGCTTGGGATCTATTGCCAGGATTTGTGTATAGAAAACCATGGGTTTGGAGCACAGAAGATAATGAAGAAAAGAAAGTTTCATTTTCTGTTCATGATCTTTTAGACCGAACTAAAATATTGAGAAAACAATGGCTCCAGGAAGCAATGTTTCTCATTTCAACAAAAGGACACAAAAATATCTGAATCAAACAAAGGGTGATGCACACCCAAAATCTTCTTGTGAGAAAAAAAGAATATACTGACTGTATGGTGGTAAGAACACATTGTTTATCCCATTAGGATTTTAGCAACATATTTATAGAAATCATTAGTCCAGTTTTGATGCTATACATTCATAACAAATGATATAAAAAGCCCTCATAAATTATAATTGCTGTACAGTAAAAGATACTATTATTTACCTTTTTCCCATTAAATTATGCTTATCCTTCCAATGTCACTTTGAGTTGAGTTGAGAGTACCAGTCTTCTGCTTTTAGAAGCGATGAGTGCATTTTACCTCAG
Organism: Ammospiza caudacuta; assembly: GCF_027887145.1. NCBI lineage: Eukaryota > Metazoa > Chordata > Aves > Passeriformes > Passerellidae > Ammospiza > Ammospiza caudacuta. The sequence goes on from NC_080594.1 coordinate 71,780,283, forward strand.
GTCATCACTTCCCTGAAGCACTCATTGGGAAGAGTATGATGCCCATGGTAGGGGGATCTCTTCTTCTTCAGGCTTGGTGGTCACCTTTCTTAAAAAGACCAGATTTCAGCTAAAGTTTGACTTTTTTCCAGTACCATCCCTGAGCCCAGTATAATACAAAAGGCTCTTAAACTGGCCCATGGTGGCAAGTCTGATAAGATTTGACAGACCTTTGCAACATGCAGCATTTCCAGAATGATCTACAAGTGGTCAGGCAAAAGCCACTTGATGACTAGACAAAATATGTTTGTGTTTTTGTATAACAAAGTATTAGAATCTGTAAGTTTAGAAAGGATTTCTCATTACACAGGGACTTCAAAAATAATTGAGGAGACAATGACTTGTTACAATTCAAATGTTTGGGTTATGGAACATTAATGGATAACTTTTTAGAGAGGCAATGACAAAGTTTCATGCAGGCCTATTGTCTCCCTATATTTTAATATCATTACTTCTTGCATCAATTTTCCATGCTTTCCTCTGATTCTGATAATTCAGTGGTCTGCATCTATTTACAGGAGCTCTCTGACGTAAAGACAGATTTATCTGCAATGCTCTAATGGATAACTTTAATTATACAAGACAATGGTATGTCATAGACCTGTGATTAAACTTGCTAGCAAATTTTACACTGTAGATGCATTTTGTTATAAAATGCCAGTTTTTCAAAGTGAAGGCTGTTTAAATAAAGACAGCCTTTTTCATAAAATGCTTCAGAAAAATGCTTTGACATTTAAGTCCCCCACACCCCCAAATTAGTATTTTTTAATTCATATTTTTTAATTTTAAAAATATCTTCTTTTTTACAACTATACTCAATCATACTGAAAGAAACCGTAAATTGATTATTTTAAAAAGCAATGCAAAAGAGCAGTGAAAATATTTTTTAAAAAGAAGCAGTGAGTTATATTTAGTGAACATTTTTAGACTGCTGATTCATGAACGTCTGCATTTTGAATATTTAATTCCCATTGAGAATGGGAACTTACTGTGATGAGAAAACATTTTTCCCCCAATACTATTCAAGGGTATTCACTGGGAAATTGCAGTAAAACTCCAGATATATTGTCCAACCTGTAATTACTCATCTTTGTCCCAAGGTTTGTCAGATTAGGCCAGTTTGGGAAGAAACTCTGATCTTTAACAGCCAGAGGCAGCAAGCTACACAAAATTGCTTCAAACAAAGTTCTGCTCCAATTTAAGGTGCAAAACCAAAAAAAATGCTCTTACTCATACTTACATATTTTAGACGAACGAAAATTTATTCTGCACCTTTGATGAGGTATCCCATCATTCTTAGTTTCAAAATTAAAGTCTCCTATGTCTCTTCAGTAATTAATGTAAGTGCCAAATAATCTTTTCCCCCTATCTGATAAAAGTCAAGTAGCTTTCTTTAAATGCCAGCAATCATCCTGCTTCCTGCTATCTCCTTCCTTACAACACATCCTGTCTCCCCTAACACACGATGTCAGTCAAGACTTCTGAATCTAGCAAACCTACTTTGCATTTTTTCATTCCACTGGGAGCTCTCTGGTCTACCCTCATTCTCTTGGAGAATGAGATTTCACTTGGTCAAAATAATTCAATTAACCCTTGTTTGTCTTAGTAGGCAGCAAATGACTTTAATCTGTTCTACTGCTCCACAGAATCATAGGCCCCATGGACATTACACCTCTTCGGATAGCAGCCCGAAGAGGAGGAGGTAGGTACCCAGAGATGATGTCTTCCTCATGGCTTGAACACATATATGAATATACGTGCTCCTTTGGCTTCTCTCAAAATAGTGAATTCTCACCTTGACCCCTGCTTGCCTTTTCCCATGCATTCACAAAGCATTCTGTGGGTAAGGTACACAAAATATGTTCCAGTGTCTGCTATTTCAGAATGATACATGAATTCCCTCCCCCTTTAATTCTGGGGGACACAACCCATCTGTCTTGTAGCTGTGTGCCAGACCTATGCAAAAATAGGTCCTATTGCAATCCAAGCAAATGAGTGTACTCTCTAACACTTAAAAAGTAATTATGGTCATTATTTATCACCATCATCTTCAGTGTGAGGAAAGAAGCCTTTTGTCCTTCAGGCACAAATAGATGTGGTCTAAAGCAGCAAACACTGAATATGACATTTTCTAGTACAGCTCATTAGCAAAATAAATGCAAGCATCAGAGCTGTGCTGATGCTAAGAAGACTTAGGGCTGTCTTCTATTGCATGTGCTAACCTTTCCAATGATATGTTTGAGTTTTACTCAAGACATATCAATTCTATAAAGTACTTCATCATGCAGAAATACCTTGAACAGATATTTCTGGAAAGAGTAACTGGAGTTTGAATTAGGGGGGAGTGATTAACCCTGGGTTAGTTATCATCTTCTGTTTCTGTAAGTAGGGCTGGTGCCTCTGCACATCACCAGCAGTGCTGTGAGAGAGGCAGCACAGTGCTGAATGGTACAATGTAGGCAGCAGACCAAATGCAAGCAGCACACAGAATTGTCCACAGCCTGCTCAGATGGAGATGGAGAGCAGCTATTGAACCATAAGGAACACATCATTCAAAAAGCCCCTGAAAAAGCAAAAGCTAAAGAATCAGCAAAAATTGGTTTAATCACCTTTGCCAAAACCATATTCAGCCTCCAAGGTACTTGTATGCTGTAGCACACATGCTTCTTTGGCTGTGTAAGGAGCACTGTATTTCTTTGAAATGCAAACTTTCTACAATTTGCTATAATTACTAATATTTTGTTCCACAAAATAAAATAGTCACAGGTGTGACTATTAAAACACCTTCAAAAATGCATTTTTGCAAAAATACTTTTCACTGAAGTACACTTAAACCTATTCATTTTAAAAATCTAAAATGTGATCTAATTTGTAGCTAATGTGCATTTAATATATTTTTCTAATTTGTAGCTAAATGTCCTCAATATACAGAAAATACAGGGCTTACGGTACATAAAGAGAAAAGTATACGCCAGACATACTTTCAATTCAAAGGCCACACTAGAATACCAAATTTATTTTTTTCATGGTGAGTATTCACAGCACTTAAATTTCACTTAAATTCCTGGTGGTAATTCAGTAAGGCAGACAGCAGCTTTGAAGGCTTTTGAAGGGCTGACATAAGGGCTCTTAGAGGGAAACAGGATCAAGACAGTGAATGGCAGGTAATACCTCAGGAGGAACTTAAACAGTCTGAATACGACCTGCAGAGAATTTCTGAAAGGCATTTGACTAGTAACATTTTGATCACAAATGTCCCGAGTTTCCAGAGGCTTTGCAAACATTAAAACAAATATTTCCAAAGGCACACAAAGATAATTTCACACTACTGGGAATCAAAGAGCATGTGGTAAGAGGAAAAATCTGATGGTTTTATGAACTGTGCATTTCTGGCATCAACCTTAACATGTTAATCTGATTGCTTTGTCTACAGAAGCAGAAGGAAAGAGCTAAGCACTTTTTCTTCATTTTGGTGTTGTTGTTACAGATTGAAGGAATAAGCAATTCACGGAGTTCTGCGTCAAAAAAATATTCCATCGTCAGTTCCAAGGATTTCTGGAAGTGATTGATCACAACCACCATTTGCTTGACACATTTAATATTGAACAGCACATACCTAAAAAAATTTTTGATAAAACTGAGTTTCAAATTTAAAAGATACTAATAACTTCTTTGATTAAATGCTAAGGAATATAATTTTGTTTTTACAAATAGTACAGAAATATAAACTCCTGGAAACTGAAGTACTTACTTGAAGCAGATTTTTGGCTTAGCTTTCATCAGTTCTATGGAATTTTCCATTATATGACTTGCTGAAAGATGCATGATATGATCTGAATGACTGGTGATTGATGTGTCCCAGGGAGCACAATTTTAACTGTTCCATATGAAATAGATGTCTATCTACCAGGGACAGACATAGTCCAGCAATTTCCCAACCAGCCAAAAGTCTGGGATAGTATTAGAAAGGTGAATTCTTAACTTACTGAACTTTTTTTTTCTTTTAATACAAGATTCCCAATGGTAAAAAAAACCCTCACAAAGATCCTTACTGAAGTTTGACACAATCATTCCTTGACAGTTCTGCTTCCACTATGTTTAAAAGAAAAAAGGGACAGCTGAAAAGAAGTAATTGATATTATTTTTCTTTCCAAAATTAACTAAAAAGGTAAAGAAGAAAACCTACAAGGTAGTTTTTAGGGAAGAATATCAAATACCGAAAACCTGAGAGTTTGACACTGGCCACCTAAACTGAGCAAAGGACTGTGCTTTTCAGTAAGTACCTAGCTACTTTGTACAATGAGCTAAATACACCAATTCTTTCTTCTAGTTTCTCTCTTTGATGAACAATTTTCCTGATCAGTCATATTTGTATTGCATTTCCCATCCCAAGAAATGCCAACATACATCATAAAACAAGACCATATGCTACCAAAATAACATATGAATCTGTTTTGGAAACAAACATTGCTCTTCTCTTCTGGAGTGAAAGACTGAGATCCGATTCCCATTACAGTTTTCCAGGTGTTAGTTTTTAAGCTCAAACATGGAAGAGATGTACCCAATAACCAGTTTACTTGTGCCCAGTCTATGGCATTCCTGTGTCAAAGCTCCATTGCTTAGCCTCCATCCTTGGGGAGGGTGGTATCCATCTGCCAGCAGGAGATAGATCCTCCTGTCTGCTTGCAGTGATTCTCCACGATGGGCTTGGCAAGGACTGTGTGTGCAATGGAGCTCAGCCCCAAGCATGGAAAGTTCCAGTCCTGAAGTAATTGATGTGATAAGTTGCAAGCTAGGGGCATTTTGAAAAGCACAAGGAGAGGATCAGAGTGAAAGCTGGAATTCAGTGTCTTCCTGTAGAGCATATTGTCTATTTGCATTACAAAATAGACTTCTTACAAATACATTCTCCTACCGGCCATAATAAAGAAAAATTCAGAGATTGACAGGTATAGAGTATCACAATGTCATTATTAAACTCAAAACTGACAGAGTTATTAGAAGTAAAATGCAAATTTTTACCTGAGAGGAAAAACTATGTTAAAATCTTTGTCACTGACTGCTTTTAAAATTGAGACTGCCTGCATGTTTATCTAAAAGATGTGCTCCAGTTCCAGTAGGAATTAATTCAAAATGTTATGGGCTGTGTTACAAAGGTCAGGCTCTGTAATTGCAAATCTTCTATTACAATCAGTTAATCTTCTAATTCAATTTCATGCTATGCATTTAATATAAGATCTTGAATCCAAAGAACAGAGTTACAATGAGTGATTTTAGATTCCTATAAAGACTAGGAGAAAACTGAAAGGTCAGAAAGACAGCAAAAAACATAAGTTGAAATAACAAAATTGAAAAGATCACAAAATTATTAAGTCAATAAATAACACATAGTTCTATTTTTCAATCAGCAGACTGCTAACACTTAGTGATTTAGATCCAAACTTTCTTCTTCAGGTGAGCACCCTATGTACTATGCGACCCTGTTGTTTTCACTCCCAAGCTTTGCATTTGAGGCTTCAAAATAATTGTTTTAATGGGAAAAGAGGAATTTGACCCATTTCTTCAGCTCTTTTGACTGTTTGACAGGTATACTACTTGGTGTCACTGCTATCTCCTTTCAAGTAGAGGAGGAGATCAAATTATTCAAGAGATGTTCCTTGACTTCTCCTTCCATCCGTTTCTTGAATGACAGCTTTCTTGGCCTCTGTTTTTGTAAAGGACACTGATGATGGTCAGGTCTGTTCTGACTCCTGCTAGAATCAATGAGAGAGCAGCAAACATTCTAAAAGGTGGCTTATTAACTAAGCCAGTACATGCTCAGGCCATTGCAGAATTAGACAGAGAGTTTCCAATTTTAAAGAGAATTAGAAACTATTTAAAAATAAATAAATAATCACTAATTTTGCTAAAGGATTGGGTCTGCAATCATGCAAGTGCCTGAAATGTGTTCTCTACATCCACACTGCTCTGAGTCTGGTTGGGATGGAGTTAATTTTCTTCACAGCTGGGTGGTTTTTGACTGGTGACCAAGAAAGTGCTGATAACACATCCGTGTTTCAGCTAGTTGGTGCCAAGGCCATCCCAGTTTGTCACTGTGCTGCCCCAGAGAGGAGGCTGAGGTGGGCAAGGACTGACAGTCAGAGAGAGACAGGGAGGTTTGGTCAGTCAGGAGAGCTGACCTCAGCTGACCAAAGGGATGCTCCCTATATCCCATAATGTGCTCAGCAATAAAATGGAGAGGGAATAACCATTGCCTGGGGAATGTCAGGGCATTGCTTTGATGTTGGTTATGGCTGGATTTTAGCATGTCTTCTTTTCTTCTTCCCCCCACCCCTCCCCTTTTGCTTACTAGAGTGTTTATTTTAATCCAAGAGTTTTTTCTCATTTTTATCCTCCCTCAGCCTGCTTGGGAAGGAGTAAGAGAGTGATGGAATGGGGTCTGAGTTGACAGCTGGGGTCAGCCCACCACAGACACAGCATTCAAACTTGTGTCAGTAATGTCACATCTGCACCTAAGCTGTAATGGAAAGAGTCAAAGTTTGGCAAACATTTTGAAAACTGTATTTCTCAATTGTAAAATCCTATATTATGAAGAAAGCATTCATATGAGTAACATATGTATGCTAAATTCTTACTGAGGTACTGTTCACATTTCCAGATGGGCGAAAAACTAGCCAGAATTTTTGGAAACCAAAATCCAAAATTCAAATTTCAATAGCATTTGTTCACCTTTACAAGGAGGTTCTTAAAGGACAGAAAAAGCATGATTTATACTAAAGATTCATGCAGATTACAGACTCACAGAACATTAAATTAAATAAATGTGCACAGGATGTCTGTCCAATGACCAATATAATTTTCAAAACAATTTTTCTACTGTAGTTTTTTTTTTTTTTGCCTGAATATTTTTAATACACAGAATTACTGAAAGTACTATGGAAACACAAGTGTTTAGGGTTAGAGTATATCAAATTATAGCATCTGTAGCCAAGATTTGGTATGAACTATAAAAAAGTTATGCATAAATGTTGCAGTTTGAAAAGAATATGTTCAGAACAATACCAGTAAAAGTTAAAAGTGTAAAAACAAAGGATGTGTCCAATTTCAACACTTTGAACTTGCATGAACATCAGGGCAAGAGATACTGAACATAATTTTTTAACAAGAAACGTTAAATCTTTATATAAAATATCCATGATAGGATACATATAAATTTTTTGTAACATTATTTATTTGAGTATTCTGAACTATGAATTCTGTATTTTCAAAGACTATTGACTAATTCAACCAAACCTTTTTTGTTTTTCCTACTTTTTGAATTGTCACTGTATTCTGTGGCAATATAGAAGTGAGTCAGTAAAATAAAATCTTGGCATGAGCAAAATTCACTAATTCATATTTTCTAAAATAGCTTCATAATAGCGTTAAAAGTTCCATCTCTTTTTATACCCATTAAAGTACTTTTTGTGAATAAACCCCTCACATTTAGAGGCCATAATTCAGTCAAATAACATAATTGCATATAATATCCTTGAGTGAGGATGAAAGCTTACTTTAGATGTGTTCATAGTAATTTTAGACTAATCTGAGCAAGGAACAGCTTAGTCTTTCTCAGTGTGATCATTGCCCATATTGAACAATATTTTAATTTTGGAAACATCTGGAAACACCTCAGTTTTGCTAGTAATTGTTTTCTTTATTATAGTCTCTTTCTTTTTTCCTTTTTCCTTATTTTTTTTCTCAGTGAGTAGAAACATATGCCCAAGTACAACACTGCAGAGAACATTTTCACATTGCAGCTCTCATTAACCAAGTCTCCTTTCACAAACACCACTACATATGAATGAAGAAAGGAAAAAGCAAAGCTTTCCCTTTTTCTGGAAAACAGATGTCTCAAGGAGGAGAGGGAAGCGCTTAAGAAGCTGTGAAATTCACCACATCAAAACCAAGACTTGCACTGGCTTAGCATCTTCTAAATGTCAGGGGAAGAAAGAAAAAAAAAGGAAAAGAAAAATCTGATAAATTCCCAAAACAATAATCAGTATGAATTCAATATTCACCCCTCTGTCTCCAAATAATTTCTCTGGAAACAAAAGAAACCCATAGGACAACAACAAGAATACCATCAAAATCTGTTTCTACCATAGTCATTCAAGTTTCTCCAAATTCTCTTTTCCTCCAGAATGAAAGCATTTCCTTAAAGGGAAATTTACTAACCACTTTAATTGGTCATGAGTTATAATTAAAAAGTATCTTGACCCTTATAGTCTTTGCATAACCACTACAACTTATTGTGTAGTTGTTACTAAGTCCCTGAAATCTCCTTTAAACTAGACAGAACAGAATTGTAATCAAAACAGTATACCTGTCCACTGTATAATATACAGCTGCTCTAAGTCAACATTTTCATCCAATAAGTTTGTGAATACCCACACAGAATGCTGTGTGGATTTTTAAAATTGCATTTCCAATGTAAATGACAGTATTTTCTAGGAATAAGCTATACCAGCATAGGATTTCTTATTATAATTATTAATTAGGGGTGGGTTTTGGTTTTGTTTTGGAGGATGGGGGTTTGGTTGCTTTCCCTTCTTTTAGTTTGTTACATTTGGAGTGAGACAAATATAACTTACTTCATAAGAAATAAATGAAATAAGTCTGGAAATTTCACTGGGTCCCAAGGCTCAGGTGCTCTGGTACTTTGCTTTGGAAGCTCAGCTGTCAGGTAGGTTCCTACAGCCAAAAGCAATGAGGAGCTGTGGGAGCCTCAGTTACCCCTGAAATCTGCCAGAGTCATTTGTGTAAGATACATCTGGTGACAGTCCTTGGTCTGTTTGCATTTGGCTCGTACCAGTGTGAATCACAGGAAACCCTCCTGAGTCTGACAAGCCTTTCAAAAGAGACTCTGGGCCTCCAAGAAAAGATCAAGATGTGGAAGATCTACACTTTGAAAAATCTCTGCAAAAGTAAGGCTTGCCTCTCTGAAGTGCCATCAATTCAGGTATACCTCTGACTCCTTAATCTCCCTTTGGGCTACAACTTTTCACCTTATGCATTAAAATTTCTATTCTCGGCCAGAATGGCAGCAAAGTATTGCAACTTCTACTCTACTCCTGTACTCCCTGAACAGCCACTTATACAGCAGCTTCCCCCCAGCTAATTTTTTAATTGATACCCAGTATTGACTCTGTGCACGAAGGGCACACAATCCAGGCTTTTGACTCTGAAATTTCATTTTTTAGCATCTGTGTGTATATTTTGTCCTTTTCTAAAATGCACTAACCTGTATACATCAAAAGGGAGGCTAGAAGATTAATTTCTTGTATTGATTGTTTTGGGGAAAAAAAACAGTTTTAAATGTCTTGCTTTCTAACCTTGCTGGAATTCACCAGTTCTTTATATATCAGGAAAGAGTAATTGCAACAATTCCTGTACAATTTATTTTTTCTGAGAAATGTTATGGATGGCTTCTTTACTTAAATTATATTTTTTAGATTGGATGCATCCAGAAATTTTCAGTGCTTTTAATAATTTATGTTGTTCAGTCCCAAATCTCTGCTTATCTCTACTATATTTCATGCATGTTTTAAACAGGATTACACTAAAATGGTGCTCAGCAGAGAAACACAGGGGAAATTGAGTGGCTTACAGTGTTCTTCACAAGAGAAAGAAGAACCTTGAAGTTTATCATATCTGACACTCTATTAGATAGAGACAACATTTCTAGGCAAGAATCCATGGACAAGGTTATACAGCATTGCATTAGAAAAGGATTTATCCAGAATGAGCTCTTCAACCAAAAATTGGAAATGAAAGGTAAAAGCCCAAGAAAAGTTTTCTTTTCTTGCAGTTATGTTTACTTTTATCCTAGTCTGTTATAGTATGCACAGGAAACAAACTCTTACTCTGAAAGTCCTTAGCCTTAAATTCCAGTGTTTAAGAGGCATATGGACAATGCCCTCAGTAACATGCTTTGATTTTTGGTCAGCCCTAAAGTGGTCAGGAAGTTGGACTGGATGATTATTATACATAGGGGAAAAAATTTTGATCTATCCATCTAAGCAAGGGTCGAGTAATTTTTGTCATTTCAAATTTGCCAATAAAATGAGCTTTGAGCAAAGGTGAGAGGATAGTTTTCTGTCTGCATTGCATGTGATTCTTTCAGTCTGGGGTGCTGAAGCTTTTTGGTTTTTTCTTGTTTCTCTTTTTTTCTTTTTCCAAGAACATGACAGGATAAGGTCTTTTGTAAAAATTAGCCTACTCTAGCTAGTTTTTATCATCTGAACCTATAATTAATGTTCTTCAAACACTGGCCCTTATCTACTGTCTTAAAAGAGCCTTGTCTGTGAGACAGCCAGAGACACAGTTTAATTTAAATTGTCAAAGATGAAAAGGAAAAATACCTTATTCTTCCTTTTACACAGGTGATGAGGAACTTCAGTCTTTGAAACAGAGAATGTCAATGTCCTGTGCCAGTGTGATGCTAAATACAGTGGATGATGAAGATTGATTCATTAGAAATGTTCTCCCCTTTGTCAAATAAGGAAAGCTGAGGATCTTGTTTGCTAATTTTTTTATAATAACTGACTAGAGATGATAAAGATGCCAGCAAATGAAGAAATATTTGAACTAAAAACCAAATCTTTGACATTTATTTAACTTATCCAACATGAAACAATAAATAAAATAAGGAGACTCCTTCTGCAGTTTGGAAAATCTGGTTGTTTTTCAGGAAAACCTGAATCCACTAAGGGTGGATTTCACCTTACACAATCTCTGTCAGCCTGGCTGGACAGAGTACCTTGGCCCAGCCTGCCCAGGGCTCAGGGCTGTTGGCACCTCCAGGGAACAAGCCAGCCCTCCTGTCTGTCTGTGCCAATGTCTAGTGACTGATTTGTTCAAGTGCTTCCTTGACTACACGGACACCCAATATTTTACATAGTCAATATCCTTATGCAGGAGCTAGTTTGGAAAGTAGGAATGACTTTTCCTCTACCATTTTTGTATCTTCTCCAATGGTGACAAAATGCAGCTAAGACAAATGAAAAGGAACTTCTCTGCTTATATTTTGCTCAGGCCATTGTTGAAATATCCTTGAATGTCTGTGCCAGTTCCATAATTACCCATAATCAAAACAGACACTTAGTTGTTCCTAAAAAATGAGAATTTAAAAAAAAAGGAGTGATTTTTTAAAAATTATTGCTATATATCAGGGGAAAAGAATAAAAAGACTTTTTCCATTGAAGTCTGTAAAAGTAATTTAAAAGGATAAACCTTAGTGACTTTACTACTTCTTCCTTTTCTTAGAAAGTAAAAGTATCTAAAAACAAAGTTTAAATCATTACACCTCATAAAAAATGCAATTATATTTCAATTATCCCCTGGGGATTGTACTGAAAAGAACATGTTGATTGTGCTGCCTTGGCTCCAAGAGAAACAGAATAATGAGAAATCTTGGCATTTGTTGTACAGAAAGGTAAGTTACAAAGCCATTTTCATGCCAAAATAATAATTCTTGTTCTTTGTTTATTTGAAGATTTCTTGATATTTCATTTTTCTCCTTTATCATTACTGCTAGAACTGAACCTCTTTTTGCATGTGTTTTAAACTTCTTAATGAGGTCATTTACCTTCTAAGCAGCAGTTTCACTTCCAGCCACGCCACGTGAGACTCTTGCCCCAGTTTCTTTGCCTTCATAGCAAGTAATGGTCCCAATGCAAGGTCGGCTTCAGCACTCTGTGTTGACAGAAAAGAAGGTTAGTAGCAATTTTCACAGGTTGTTTCCCATTTAAATATTTGTTGGAGATAGGGAAAACCTTGATTTAGAGGTAATGGTTCACTGTTGTGCCATTCAGTCAATCTCTCATCAATCTTTTTTACCTTCAGCTGTGTGGGATGTCATAGAAAAGGTCTGGGCAAAACATGCCAGAGAGTCACAAACTGCAGGATTCACAAGGACTGCTATTTCTAACCTAAAGAACCCCTCTGTTGTGTCCTAAAGAAGACATTTTAGTTGCACCATGTGCTGGTTTTGGTTGAGATGACATCAATTGTCTTCACAATGGCTGATATGGGTCTGTGTTTAGGATTTGTGCTGAACACAGAGTTGATGTTACAGAGATGTTTTTGTTATTGCTGAGCAGGGCTTGCACAGAGCCAAGGCCTTCTCTGCTTTTTGTACTGCCACACTGGTGAGGGAGTTGGGGGTGCCACAGCCAGGACAGGTCACACAATCAGATCCAAGGGATATGATGAATATATGCTCAGAATATAAAGTGGGAGGAAGAAGAACGAAGGGGAAGAAAATTTGGACTAATGGTGTTTGTCTTCCCAAGTAACTATTACATGTGATGGAAACCTGCTCTCCTGGAGACTGCTGAACTCCTGTCTGTCCATGGAAAGGGGTGAATGAATTCCTTTATTTTGCTTTGCCTGTTTGCACGGTTTTTGCTTTCCCTATTAAACTGTCTTTATCCTTTACTCACATTTACCCTTCCTGTTCTCTCCCTGATCTTGCTGGAGGGGGAGTAAACAGGACTCAAGACTGAACCCTGGGAAGAACACCACGGGTGACACGGTGCCAGCTGAATGTAACTCCACTTACCACCATTCTCTGAGCCTGGCCCTGCAGGCATTTTTTACCCAGAAACTGATTTCCTTCCTGAAGAATGCCCAGCCTTCCTGGATTACTTTACCCTTCAGGACTGACTCCCAAGAGACACTGGCAACCATGCCTTGAAAAAGGGGGGGGGAAAGGAAATGGGAGAATGGAGTAGACAAAAGTGGAGAGAAAAAAAAAAAAAAGAAGTAAATGTAGAAGGAAGGAGAGAGGTGAGGAGGTCTTCGCTGGGATTCCATCCCCAGTGACAGCAGAGGGGACAGGTCGCAATAGGACAATTACCGAAGCATGGCAGAGCAGGCAGGGCTGTGATAGTGCAGGCTGGGCAGGGGTGAGTGCCAGGGTATGTGATGAAGGCTCAGCTGGAAAAGGGCTGGGGCAGAAATGCCAGCTGGGTGTCCAGTCCAGGTAGGACACTGTCACCATCATATGTTCTGAAAAATTCTCTTTGCCCAGGATTCTTCCCCTGGGAAGCTGAGGAGCCTCAGAGAAAAAGGAAAACAATATTATCTCATTTTCTTCTCCTGTGTTTTGCTGCTTTGGAATGTGGTTTGGAGATTGTTTATCCAACAGGTGGTTGTTTCATTGGTTGCATGTGAATTGTTTTTACTTTATGACCAATCATAGTCCAGCTGTGTCAGGACTCTGGCGAGCCACAGGATTTTCATTATCTTGTTAAACCTTCTGTAAATATCCTTTCTGTATTCTTTAGTATAGTTTTAGCATAGCATGACATAACAGAACAGAACATAATCCTCCTAAGAACATGGAGTCAGATTCAATCATTTCTTCCCTTTGTCCAGGGGACCCTAAAAATACCACAGGACACAGTGCCACCCAGCTCCCTCACCTTCTTTCCTAGCTGCTCCCAGGTCCTTGGCACTCCTGCCCCCACTCCCTCTGCCTCCAGCTCCCTCCTGCCCAGCCCCATTGAGACCTCGTCTCTCCTCTCTCCTGCTTTTCATCCATGGGGATTCCTTCTCGGCAGGACCAGTCTTAATGACTTCTCCTCATCTGTAGTCCTATGTGGGGAAGCCCCAGCTCAAGTGAGCACCTTGCTCTTGAGCTTGTTGAACATCATGAGGTTCTCATGGACCCTCTCCTCAAGTTTGTCCAAGTCCCTCTAAAGCCTGGAATCCACGAACATTGTGGAACAGCCATTCTCAGAGGTGTTTGAAAGTGCCTGAGCTGGTTCAGCTGATGCCCTCTGCTCTTGGCATCAGAAGTGGACCCACTTTAAGTAGCTACACCAAAGCTTTATACAACCAGATGATGGAGCTGCTGAATTACTGTGTTTCAGCACTTCTCAATGATATGAAGTGGAGGAGGGGAGCAGCTGACTTTATACATAATTTTGTTAGTAACACAGCACTAAATGAGAACTGAAAAGAGTACTCATCAGATCTTATGAGGCATTATTGTAGTGGTTTTCAATAGCTTATTCTTTCTTTTCAAATATTTTCTCAGTCTCTTGTACTTGATGTTTTTGTGTAAGAATAGATCCTAAGGGCAGTCTGTCCTGAAACATCCATCAAAGGTAGTTCCTGTGTCAGTGGGAACACTGCAGCCTACCCTATAGCTTAGTTTTGGAAGGTTTTGCCAGGGCTCAAGACGATTCCTTCATCAGGAAAATTAAACCCAGCCCCTTTCCTTCTGACAGACTTGGCAGAGGAATTGGAGCTCGAACTATTAAATGGAAAAGCAATGGAAAGGCACGCAGTGTCCAAAGCAGAGAGAAAGCTATAAAAGAGCAGCAATGAAAAGCACACCAGAAACTTGGAAAAAAAACCCCAAAACCTGCCAAACTCACAAAAAGGCCAGCTAGAAAATTTCCACACAGAAATGCAGCTGAGATACCATTACTGTTACTAAATGCAATACAAGATAATGAATATCAGCAAAAATGAAACCCACATATAAAGTCACTAGCCTCAATATAAATTTTATGAACATTGATTCTTAAAAATACTAAATATTATTAGTTACCAAATCTTGAACTTTTCATTTATATAAATATAACATTATAAATAATCTGTGAAACTTTCTATTCCCTATGGAGCAAGAACATCAACTCTTATGACAATACCCACTGGTATAAGGAGATTTAGTCAGTCACCAAACCACACCTTTTAATCAAAATTCAATTCACTAGTTTCCCTTGTCAAGTGTGTTAAATTCACCTGTGTTTATTTTGTTTTAGGGCTTGGGGTTTTTTAAAATAATTTTTAAAAATATATTCTAAAATATATGTATGACAATTAATTCATTCAACAAGAAGAAAAAAATCCAATCTGTTGTACTGCCTGGCAAACATATGAAATTTTAAATACAAATCCCATTGCTCTTTTTTTCAGTTAACCTTAATGGATATAGTTTGACTTACTAGAGAATCAGGAATCAATAATTCCATGCTTTTCAGAGCCACATCACTGTCATTGGCTCAAGGGGAGTGTGAATGTAATTTTAAGCCCTCTTTATCTGAGAGGACAGTGTAGTGTCCTAGATTTGATGAGTTATTTGTTACAAGAAAAGGGTATTCAGCTCATATATTTGACTTCTGAAAGTCCACGTCAAGCTTCTCCCTGCTGTTAGCATGCAATCAGTGTAAAACATTACTCTGCAGTTTCCCACAGGGCAGTGTTTATTGCTTGTACTATCTAAAGGATTTCCAGGAGTGGCAGGCAGGAAGCTGCTGGTAGCTTCAGGGCTCCCACAATTCAGTCAGATGGCAAACAAAGCCAGTTTGCAGGAACTTTTTCAATAGCATCTCCTTTTATGGAGTCTCAATGACTATCAATGAGGAATCTATTTTTATCCAGGCAACTTTTCTCAAATAACTGAACCCTTTGAATAGCCTTACAGAGGGCAGATTTCTAATAATTCTTCTTTCAAGGATTTTTTTTCTTTTTCCCTTTTCTCGTTACCCTGGTAATGATCACCAGGCAATAGGAAACCAGAATTCAATCTGATTTATGCTGATTTACAAGATATCAGAATGATGGCTGTAAGCCTTGCTGCATGTAAGTGTCCTATTTACTTCACTGAAAGCAGTGATGTACCTACAGAGGAAGTCACACTCTGGGGTTAAAATCATGGAGTGCATTTGCCCTATGTAATTAAAGGGACAAGGAGAAACTTCAGCACTAAATCCCTGCCTGTCCCCAATACTGGGAGCTGCTCTGTCACATGAAGGATACCACAAAATGAATATATTTAAAGAAGGAAGTTGGTGAGATTTGTTGTGTACAGTGCTGCCTACATTGTGCCCCCCTTCTTTCAAGGGATCTAGAAAAAATTTTTGGAAAAGGACAAGGAAAGAAAGTTGAAAGGATTGGGAGCAATGGCAGTAAATGTGGTATGGAAAATCTTAATCAAACAGAAAATTAGGGAAATTCCCATCTCTGTCAATCCTGCTGGAAATCCTGTGTCAAAAACATCTTATGAATCTAGACTGCCATCTAGGCTTTATGAAGATCCAACTTCCTTGCAGTTTCAAGAAAAAAATGGCCTAGAAGGCCTTTACTATTCTACTATTCTATATTAGAGTCAAATCCATTAATGGCTTTAAATAGAGATCGTTCCTGAGTTAAGCTATGGAAGACAAATGGCACTTTAAAATTATCCTTTCATTTTTTGATCTACAAACACAGAAGTGGATGGCAAATAGTCTCCATTTTAGTATAAGGGTTTTTTGAAGCTATTTTGCATACTTCCCATACTGTTAATATTTCCTCAGATAATCCTTCAGCTTTTTTACTATAAATACTCTATATCCTCTGAGCAGCATTAAGTTTTACTTTGTGCAGTTACAAAATACCTTAAAGGAAAAAGATACATTATCTGCATGTTGAAGTCAATCCAAATTCAGGTGGACAGATGAGATTCTCATGTAGGAATGCAGTGTTCAATGCTTTACTTACTGTCAATAGAAAGAGACAAGCATGTAACTGAGATTTAGTTCACCAAAGTATTGAATTCCCTTATTAAGCACCATGATGACAACCTTGGCGAGGTGTGTGAGTTTGAGATAGGCATCCAAGTCCCTGAACCCCTATGAATCACAGTGAAATGTAGCCTGTTTCATTTTATTTAGGGAAGATGGGATGCAGAATGCCTCTGCAATCAGTGTCACTTCAAGTGTTCACATGAAAGATAGGCATGATTACTCATGCTTCTACATTATACCATCCTGTAAATTACTCTTACTTGAAACTGAATATTATGAATTTTAAATGTAATTGTTTATAACAAACAAAGGATCATACTCTTTCAGGCCTAAAGAAAGCTGAATTACTATGTGAAGTAATATTGTCACCATATCACTTCATATTAAAAATAATTACTCTAGCTGAGGTAGGAACAAATGAACATTAAATACTATGACTATATAATCATACCACACTTTTTGGAAAAAAATGTGGGCTGTCATAAGTTTTAGAGGCTGAAATCTTTTCATAATATTGAGGTACCTACAAGATATAAAAAGCCCATACCCCCAAATAATTACTACATTTGAGCATTTTAACTATGGAAAAATATAAATATAGTTACAATTGTTAATTGAAGCAAGAAAATTAGTAAATTTTGATCAGAATTTTAACAATTTAAGTTAAAGATGAGACTCTTATTAAAATGAGACATCATAATGTTGTATTGACCTTTCTACCCTTTTGTAGGTGAGCCTTATTCAATTTGTCATAAATAAATATTGCAATTTTTTACTAGCCATCAAGTCATGAGGTAAGGAAGGAGATACTTTGCATAAAGAAATGCTTGTGGGTGCATTGTGTCATTTATATTTTTCTGCAGAACCACAATGTTCCTGGATTGACTTTAGCAGAAGTGCAATGAGATTAATGTCCAGTGAGTTACAAAAATAGAAAATAATTTCCAAACACCAGAAGAAGATGAAAAGACCAGGAGAAAATCAAAATTCATCTAAAAACAGTGTCACTTCATGCAGTTAGCCAGAAATCTCTGAAATGCCTCTGAATTATTCTCAGCCCGTGCCCAGCTGCCATAACAACAAAACAATCTCTTCATTAAGAAACTTACTGTGATTGATAGAGGATGACAGAGATATTTTGATTTTATCAAAGGCTAGTACCATTTCCCTAAGTTAAAAAAAAAAGCCTGAAGAAAGCTACCTCCAAATCTTCTGAACTGAGCAGAGGATGCAAAGAGAAGGTGAATCCTCAAAAAACATTTCTGAAGTTTTACTTAGAAGGTTATTATCATATGTATGAGGTTAAACAAAAACTCTGTACTATAAACAGATGCAAAATTAACCTGAAATCATAGAGAAGGTTCAATTGATCACAAAGACATTTAGGCAGTTCAGGGACCTAATTTAGGAGTCTCCCTGGGATCTTTATGGAGTCAGTAGAGGCATCTTCAGAGGGTGACCCAGATATTAAGTCAGCTGAGTTAGATAAGTTTTGTGCTTGCCTGTATCTCTCTTTCAGCTACAGAGGACCCTTGCAGGCTCACCTACCTTCTAAGACTCTGTGGTTTTGCTGAGATCTCTGCTTGACATAATTTCATTTGCAACGCCTCTCATTCTACATGCACTGTGTAACATTCTTATCAACAAATGTCATTGCCTGTTAGCCAGGCAGTGGTGACTCACTCATGTTGGAAGGAGCATAAAATTCCCACTGAAAGGATGATGTTCCAGACTAACTCTTTCTGGGCCAGAGCTCAAAGAGGTGACAATATACCCAAAAAGGTAATTAATTCAGGGCATGCAGAGAGTGTTTAATATGATTTCCCATCCCTTGTCAGTTCCAAAACCTGTGTCTCTAGAAAACACTCTGACACACACTGTATCTGCTTACCCTTTCCTGCAGACCGACACTCTGGGAGCAGCTAATCTCTGCTAACCAAGTCATTCCTCACTTTCACACAACCCCCAAGAATCCACATCATGCTCTGTGCTTTCTGAGTTTCCTTACAAATGTCCAGGCTGACAAGCAAGAAGAAGAACTTTTAATGGAATTTGTTAACCACTGGAATTTTAGCCCTTGAGGGTTTTGTTTAGTTTTTCAAATAGCACAGCCCATAGTAACATATCATTCTGAGTATCAAAGCACCATCTCTCTGTGCATCTGATATTTTTTCACACCACTGGTAATTTCATCACTGTTCATACCTTCCCTATGTCATACCTTTCTGACCCTTGTCATGATACCTCTTTGGAAATGAGCCAGCTGCAGCTTCCCTTGATCTATGACCCTTGGAACATGTCTCACAACATGTTTTTGTCTTTTATATTGATGGGCAAAAAATTGGAAGTCAGGCATTAACTGGCCAATGACAGTTCATTCAAAATTTTCCAGAGCTGGTCCTAACTAAGCATTTTGGCAGGGCTTTTTGTTCCAACATTGAACACAACCCCTACAAGATTAGAATGCGTCCTCTTCAGTTACAGTTGGCAGGTCTACTTGCATTGTGTATCTTTGGCAGTCTTATCATTTATTGCCTTCAAAAATCACATTCTTTTTTTTTGATTTAATAAAATTCCTCAAGATCAGCTTTGTTTCTCTTTTGATTTCTCATTGTAGGAGAAGGCCAAACTATAATAATTCCTTCTTTCTGAGTTCTATAAAACTCAGTTTAGGTTTTGGAGGGTTTCTTTTATATTTTAGCAAGTATATCTTGAAGTTAAAATGGCTAAAGAATGATAAAACAATCATTGCATCACATGTCAGTTTTCAGTACACATTAATTTTTCCAATACTATCTCTTTTCAAATAATTTTTATAAATTAAATGTTCTATCAAAACGGTTTCTGTAAGAACTGCTACTCTTCTGTCAATTAAGCCCTGTACATATATGTGCTAATGAAATTGTGCAAGTGAGACAGGAATAGTAACTATTTTAAGCACCATGCACACTGTCAAGCTATTTTTGACATCGCACATTTTATACATTTAGTTATCCTTGACTAAAAACGGGAAAAATAAGCTTTCTATTTTCACTGTTCATGCAAACACATTGCTTACACTATGAGTAAAACCAGAAACAAATTGCTCTATCAGTACATCATCCTACAGCCAAATTTCTTGCGATTATAAAACCATTATTACATATTCCTCCTACGGTCCAAAAACACCTACAAGCAGATGAAAATGAAACTTCTGCTGAATTGATTCCCACATATGCTCTGTCTATTCCTGATGTTTATGAATGTCCATGACTTCTGGAAAGGAATCCTCCATTTTTCTTCTGACTTTCATGCATTTCTTTCGCCGTGCCGATTCAATGACATCATTCTTTGTCAAGCATAGGTTGGGATAGGGATTTGAAAGAAGGTAACATAGGCATCTCTGGTGCTGCTCCAAATAGTACCTTTTGTAGCTTTAGGTTAGTTCCAAATGTGCACTCAGATACAAGGAGAAACGCTGAAATTATTTCATACTACTGACATTCAGACTCAGAAGTCAGTTATAAAAATGGGAGTTGACCTGTAATTGGCCTAAGCACTTTGAAAATTTACCTAATGTCCTTATAAGTTAGTCATAGCCCCTGACTGTTAGACAAGGGACCCCTTCAATCATTCTTTCTTCTGTTTCCTGCTTCCAAACAGCTATGCAAAACTGAAACTGACCCAGTGGTTGACTTGCCTTAGACCTCTGAATGATTTTCCTGAAAAGAAAAAAATTCAACTAAATAAATTCTCTTCCCAATTTCATGCACTTCTGTACTGGCAAATAGCATCAGGGCAGATCTGGAATTTACATAGGACTTCAAAGGGGTAAACAGTCAAGCTGCAGGAAAAATAAGTATGTCCAAATTGAAGGCAAATTTATGGTCTGAGATAAGTATATATATTTGTATGATATCATTCACAAGCTGTGTGATCTGGTATACCTGAGGGTAGAACATGACCCTGAATTTTAAGCAGGACTCAGCTGTATGCTTCTTGAATATTTTCTTGTGCAGTATCATCTTACTTTTGCTTAGCTTCTTCCTGGGGGGGAAAATTGTATTTTATTTGTTAGAATAATGCAATGTTAGGTTTTTTCAGCAGAATTGTAATTCAGTGCCATTTTGAAAACATGAGCATGAGGTACAGCTTCTGCTCTCTATCTCAACAGCTCACCTGCCTGGAACAGAGCAGTTGTGGTACAAGCAACTTAGAGAAGCAGAGCTTCAAGGCAGTGGTGTCTTTTTCAGTGACTTATCTAAAGTACAACTGAGCATGGCCCTATTCCTGTTGGTTGCTCTCTGATTCTTTAGAGGAAAAGAAAGAAAGAAAAGTGCAACAGAAAGGTGTTAGGAAGGTAGGCCTGCTAGAGATGGATAATGTTTATGAATTTTTATAGGAAAATATCTTCAGACATCTGTCCCACCTGCCTAAAATCATCATCAGGACATGCTTCTCCTTACGATCAGCATGGAAAAACCAGCATAGAACCTGCCACCATACTACCCCATCTTAGAATTAATGCTCCTGTAATAGTACCATGAAAATCTCCAGCTCCTCTCTTGGCAGAAACATCCAGTGCACCAGATGCCCACATGTGAACCATATAGCTGAACCTAAGGTGCCACTGCACACCAAAAAGAACACACACAGACAACAGACAAAGGATCAAAATACCCAGTTACTCAGAAAGAAAACATTTCTCACCATATGGGTCCTTGGATACCAACTTCCCTGCTCTCAACACCAAGGGAGAAATCTCTCCTGTTTACTAAGTGCCTCTAAAAGATGGTCTTGGGAACTAAAATTACTAAATATTAGAAACATGGCTTTTGTAGAAACCCAATCTATTTTTCTCACATTCCATTTCTCACATACCACCATTTTTGACAAGTAATAAATTAACAACTTTTCTTCTTCACATTGGCTACAACTACTTTATCACATAATTCTGTAAAAGTCTATAGTTTTGTTCAGGGCAGTTGTTCTCAGCCTGTGTTTAAAGTTTTCTGCTTTCATGCCATATATAAATAAGGGATTACACGTCTAAAAGCCTGTCTGGTTTCCCACTTCTAAAAACATTTTCTCTCTCTACAAACTTTGACTTATTCATCCAGGGATGTTGCCAAAGCAGCAACATTCCATGGTTTTGGGGCAAGCAACTCTTCCTTCTCCCTTGAACCTTTGGTTTTTTTCACATGAACTTACAATTACACAGTGCTTGAGTGCTTCCATTTTTTCAAACATAAGATTTGTAGGCAGTAAAAATCTTGACCTGCTTCTGTACATGGCTGCATGCCTTCCCAGATCAATCCTTTTACTCCGTTAGAGTGAAAATTTCCATATATGCTAAACTGTGTGTAGCGAGAAGATTTTATGTGAGGCTTTTGAGAGGACACAGCAAGAAGCATTTCCCAACTATGTGCTCTGAAGTGCTGGTAAATTCAGGGCATCAAACAAGACTTTGTGAAAGAGGATGCACAGATCTTGTCCATTTTTTTTAGCTTCAATTTTTTTCAGCTTCACTGAGTTTGCCTGAGTGAGGGGTCTCACTCAGGCAAACAAGGCCAAAAAAGTTGAGTCTCATATACCAGTGAGGCTGTTTTGATTTTCACTCCTGCATTAGCAATGCTGATATCAATGCTAATCAACCTGTAATTTTACAAATGAAATGTTATAAACCTCAGTAATAAGCTATACACAGCATTTGGAAGTAGAACACTATGGAAACAAGTTTAGTTGCAGTTACACCTCAAAAGAAGTCAGAGGGGAATTGAATTTAGGTTATATGAGCAGAGGTCAGAACTTGAAAACAAACACTTTGCTTAAAGAGCCTTTTTATCATTGTAAATCAGTGCGAGATCTGTCCAGCTTGTGTCTCAGCTTTGTTTTCCTTACCCTTCCACACACCCTTGCTTCACCTGGACTCTTCCCTCAACAGCTACACCACTCTCTCCTATCCCAACTTCCTGGGCCAACTTCAATCCCT
Source organism: Ammospiza caudacuta (assembly GCF_027887145.1). Lineage (NCBI taxonomy): Eukaryota > Metazoa > Chordata > Aves > Passeriformes > Passerellidae > Ammospiza > Ammospiza caudacuta. The sequence continues at coordinate 71,802,858 of NC_080594.1, forward strand.
TCTGAAGAAGCTGAAACTCTTTCCACCCCTACAATCTTTACTACGCAACTTTTCTAAGCCAAATTTTTTTCTTACAGGATTTGAGCCCTGTAAATCTTTACAACAATCAGGCAAAGGAAACTCAAAGTCTTGTTTTCCTTCCTGATCCTTCCTCTCCCCGTGCTAGTCTGTAGACAACCTGAATCTCAGCAGTACTAAGAGAGGGGGAGTTGTCTCCTTTGCTCAGAATCATGGTTTCGATTCTCAAGGTCCTTGCTGCAAGACTCTGCAGCAAGCAGTTATTCTACTGGACCTCCGCTGTGTTTGGACCTTTTGTTTTTCAAATGTTTATCTGCATGGTTCCCTGGCATCTGTGATGTGCCTGGCAATCTCCAACTCTTTTTATTTTCCTCCTTTATCAAGGTAATAACGAATTAAAGTCAGTTCTGTTAGATATTTTGGACACAGAGACTACTCTCTTGACAAATTTTAAATTTCTGTTTTAACACATGGTGGTTTTTAGATCAATGAAGACATCATCCAAATGGTGGGTTGTCACAAAGTATTTTTCTTTATGTTCATTTCCAGATGTAAATCACTGGGTGGCAACTGACACCAAGGAATTGAAAGAAGAGTCTGTTTAGCTGTCAGCTTGATGCATCTGGCTGGCTGTGTGGTTATAATGGTACCACAGTGACTTGGGGAACTACTGAATCACCCTATAACAGAAGGTTGTCTACTTCTCTTGTGTGCAAAGTAATAAAGCACTACACAGAAGAAAATATTAGACAGCTATACTCCTTAGGCCAATTTGTCTCACAGCTATACTACAGTAAATCAGAAATAATTCCTCAAGTCTCTGCAGAGCTATTCCAGATTTATGTTTGCAGAGCTAAGAGCATAATCTAGTTCCTTTAATCTCATTCAATCATTTTACATAGCCAGTACTGACTATATGCAGAAGTTTTTGAAAAAATATCTGTTGTAAAACAACTTTTATTTTCATAGTATTTCTAACACCCAAAGCTAAAATATGATGGAATAGATATACTGGCCACTTTTGAACTCTTTGCTGGCTGTGTATGAGATATATGTAAACTTTCTCCATGCATTTGGTGTGTACCTTAAGCAGTGGTCTCCCTACTGATATCTACCCCACCACTGTGCACACCCTGTGCATTTTCAGAAGTAACATTGGCTCTTTCTTTCTTTTTTCTCTGGGTCTCCCACAGGAAGGGTATCAGGAAAAAAAAAAAAAAAAGTTTGTATAAAAAACATAGCCCTTTCCAGTTCTTCCCCACTTGGGCATGAGCTCAGTTCTTCTGGCCTTTCCAGAGAGCCAATGATTTACACAGGTCCTTTTCCAAAAGTCATATAAGATAGCCATGGTCCCTGGAAATCTGTTTGGAAAGTCTAACCTGTGTTCTAATATGACAAATTTCAGAAGAAAAACAACTTCTAAATGTTACCTGAAGTTAGCATTGATTTTATATAAACCTAACCACAAACATTTGAAATTTGTTTCAGGACAGTGTATAGTGTGGTAGGAGGTAAAAAAAAAAAAAGCCTGTTTTCTAGTTCAGAGTCATTGCACTGCAACCATAACAAGCTAACTTTAGTGCATGCCTTTGTACCTGGTATACCACTAAGAAAGCAATCCTAATAGCTGTCACTGCCACAGATGCACCAGAGTCACTGAGATGCTCTATTTTCCAATTATTTTTCCATCAAGATTTAGCTGCTTTTTTTTATCAACTATTGTAGATGAAGATAATTTAGACTGAACACTGACAGGCAGAAGATAATTGTGTCTGTGGGTGAGTGGGTGATCATCTGAAAGTGAACTTTTGAACTCATAAGCAAGCACGAGCTGTGAGTATGCAGCCTGCTAGCTGCAAATGGCATGGGCTGACTAAATTTTGAAAACACTGGGACTAAATAACTGTGGCATGTCCTGATTGCTCCAATTAATAACAAGATGTAAGACAGAACCACCAATTAGGAGCCGATCGTGCATTTCCTTCTGCATTTAGATGGGGAAATCTGGGGGCTGCAGAAGAAGGCGGTGAAGATCACGACTGGAGAAAAGATCCTGGAAGTTGCAGGAGACCCTGGAGATCAGATCACTGCCTGGTGACAAGTGCTGGGGGATGAGCAGACACTCTGGATCGGAGACCTCTCACATCTGAGACGGGTACCTGTGAGCAGTGGCACAGCATCATCTGACTGGGCTTTCTGCCTGTCCTTCCCTGGCCAGCAAGAGCACCTCCCTGTGCAGAGGGACACTGAGACCAGGGGAGCACGGTGCTGGTGGGGAGGGAGAGGATGAGTGTGTGAGGAAATAAGGCAGAGCAAAGCTTAAATCTCAGGGGTTCCTAAATAAACCCCAATATCCAGATCCACCATGCATTGTTGTTTGCTCCATCTCACCTGTGACAATTTAAGACATGCACAACTGCATAATTCGATCCCTGCCAACCTGCACTGCCATGCATGCAAAAGGCAGCTGATGTATTCACAACAGAAGACCATGCTTCTTGTGCAGTAATCAATGACTCACCAGCAGTGTAGCCTTCTAAATTTAGCTCTGTGCCCTACTGAGGAGTTACTCTTGACAATTTACCATGGTGATGCCACCCTTATGAGCTTATTATCACTGTGTTTGTCTTCTCTCTCTTACTGCTGCTGGAAAATAGGCACAAATATTCTACCATTGTTACCTATTTTTCTTTCAAATTATAACTTCTAAATTGCACAGAAAGAATGGAAGGAGAGAAACTGAACAAAGATCACCTAATCTTGTTGAACATGGCAGGAAATCACATTTGTGTCAGAGTGGAGCAACAAAAAAAAAGACCCATCCCAATACCAACTCCTGTAAATCCACTACTGAATTATTTTCAAATGTGGTAAATCAAATTTAAACACCAATATGTCTGTATGTGAAAGATCAGTCTCACTGAGAAAAGAAGAAAATTGTACAGACTTCTGTGAGCTATATTTGAAGTGAGTCTTGTTTATAATGAAGTCATCATTGTTTGCTTGGGTTTTTTAAAAAAATTTAAGAAAGGAACTGAAAACACAGGTTATTAATAAATGTTTTCAAGTAATTAGTCTGTGGAAGTAGAAATTTCTGTAGAAATGATGGAAGCTCATTTAAATGCTCAAATAGGCATTTAAAAAAAAGTGGGCAAAACACCACAGAAAAGTCTGCATAATGTTAGTTATGCTAGTAATTAACTCAAAATGGCTGATGCCCTTTTTCAGACTTTTATCATAAAGCATGGGCTGCCATTAAACTAGAGTCTGTTTTCTCATAAAGGAGGTACAAATATCCACTAATACCGGTAGTGCTTATTGAATTTCCTTCTGCAAGTATGATATGATGCAGCCAGCACAGGAGATGCTAAAAAAAAACAAAGACAAGTGAGGTCAAAACACTGAACCGATGTCAAATATCATTTCCTCACCTCATCTGCTCTCCAAAAAACTGTTACTGCTTTCCTTTCTATCTGTACCTACCCACTGGTTGTTATCATTTCTCTATCAGCTCCTGGCCAGGCACACAGCTTAGCTCTGTCAAGATAATTTTGGTGTCCTCAGGCTGACTTGATGTATTCATCTGTCTGAATCCAGTGGTCTGAATCTGTATGGATTGTAAAGCCATTTTCTGCTTCAATTCTAGCCTTCTCCTTTTAGCTTCCCTTTTCTTGTTTTCTGTATATAAATCTTGTGTAATTGTTTCAGGATTAGTTCTCCTTGGTTCAAGCAACTTGACAGAATTGGGCATTTATACATTTGTCCATCTGCCTTGTTGCTTGAAAATTTCTCTTGAACAACACCCTCTCTACTGGTAGCAGTCTTTATTATTCTGACTTCTTAGCTAATGTTATGCTATGCTCATTTTTTACAATAGGTATTTAAATATTCTAGAAATTTTGTGGTTCAGCTAAATAAAATAAGTCTATACAGCTTAAGGATTCAGCCTGCACCACTGGCCTCATCTTTTTCTTTTCCATATAAATCAGCTTATTTCTTTCTAAGTACTCCCAAAAGCTTATTTAAATGTGCCAAAGTACTCACTGTTTATAAAATACATCTCTTCGTATGGGTATATGGACAGAGAAAAAACCATTGCTGTTCACTGGAGTGAAGAGTGAAATTGTGGATGGTTGTACTATACAATCACAGGGTAAGACCTTTTCTTAAAGAAGGCAAAAGTATTTCAGATGAAAGCAATTTTATAAAAGAGACTGAAATCCATAGGTGGGCCAGATTTGTGAAATCCAGAGGACTGGATTCAAAGACACTGGAGTGTTTAGGGCTTTTTTCTCCCCTTATCAGAAAACTCTTCTAGCAAAAACCTCAATGGTAAGAAATTAAACCAGGTGGAGCATGAAGAAGCAAGTCAGGAAATGTGATTAAGGACAGACACATCATGGAATATATGAAATATCAGGAATATTACAGGTATGCCAAGGAAGTGGGTCGAGAGAGAAGGCATTAAGCACGTCAGACAGCATTCAAGGGCTGAATTTCTCTGTGGAGGGCTGGAAAGGTTGGGAAGGGAAGATAGATAACAGCAGCAGGCTGGATCCATCAAACTGATCGCTTAGAAAGTGCAGTCCTTTGAAAAAGAGAGATGGATCCTGACACAAGACCAGCAAGACCCAGGGAACACATAGCCAAGAGGAATAATATTAAACTCATTTATTTCCCAGGATTTAGTATAGTCTAGGACTGCTGTTTTCCTTTTTACTATCTGCAAACAGCTTTTCTGTATTCAATTTCTAAGATGCAATTTTCCAGCAGCTGCCAGTTTATTAGGTTTCTGGCATATATGGTTGTTAAAATGTATACATAATTTGGGACCTGCTAACCTGCCATTCCTGCTGGGGTCAGTTTTCATTCTGTATGACAATAGCTGCAATTATTTGTGCACTTCTTTTTTTTTTCTGGCAAGTTTTCAAACATCAGTTAGTTGGTGAGCAGAAAATGATAGCTTTTAGTCTGTAAAGAATTATAAGCAGAAGTATACAGAGCTTAGCTCTAGGATGTCTATTTCATTACCAACATCCTCAGAGCGAGCTATGTCAACAAGGATGTCTCATCTGGAAAACAATCCAGTATAAAGGAACAGAAAGGAGTATGTTGATATGTAATGTCATGACATTTCTGAGGGGTTTGACTTTTCAATAAGTGAGGCTAGAGGTATTCAAAATGACCTACTGTAGTTTTGCTTTTAATTGGTTTCTTTGTCCTGATAGGCCATCCAGCTCATCACCTCATTGTTTTTTTGTTGCTGACGCACTTGATTTCTGGAGAGGCTTAAAGCTCATTACACTTTCTTCCTTAAAACAGAGAATAATGCAGAGACCACAACTGTCCCTTAGTCTTTCAAAGGGGACAGTTATTAGGTGCACTGTGATGCAGACAGCCTCCTCTGTAATCACATAAAAATCCCAAATACAGAGGTTTACATATTGGTTTACATGATTGCATGGCTGAGATGGGTGATTACTACTGGAAGGCAGGAGCTTGTGGTAAGTCAGATGTTTCGATATGTGAGGAAGATCTAGAAGGATAAATCCTATTCAAGGTGTTTGACTCCTTTTGACTCCAGGAATTTATTTGCTACTGTATACTGCTTAATCCCCAGAGCAACTCATTCCAGCAAACCTTAGGAACCAGTGCATGAACAGGCATAGACTGTAGGTAAATTTAGTTCATTTCCATGAGAAGACTGAAGACTGAGCCCCAGGAGAGTGAGGATGTATAGGTGGAGCAGATATTGAGTAGGTCCAAGTGCACAGCTGCCTACAGAAAGGTAAAAGCCTCCATTTAAAACCTCTTGTAGTATCTCAGATGAGTTTGAGAGTGCACAGGAATGAAGCCTGTCATACTATTATTAGACTCCATATTTATATAAAGTATTTTTAGATTGCAAATTACTGATTGGGTCATTTTAATAAAATAAATTATATGACCCTCATAGATGCAGTGTTAGAGTGCATAAACCGTTTGCATCTTACTTCTTCTTTCCCTTTATGTGATAGTTTTGTTTCTCATTTCTGCTGCTAAATCTGGCCCCGAAGTTGGAAGTGGTCTGTATAGGTGTATTGATCAGAACACATTCCTGGGATCCTGTGCTCATAACATGCAGCAGGACATGAAGGATGTCTTCCTTTTAATACCAAACTGTTGTGTTGTTAAGTATATTTTTTGCACATAATCTGAAGGAAGAAGGTGTGTGGAAGAAATTTATTAAATCAAGGCCTTTAAATTGTAGGTTTTTATTTTGTCAGAAACATTTTTTGTTTGACAGAAACACTTTGTACTAGCAAAACAGGGTTAGATTTTCCCACGAGTTGCTGGACATCTGCGTTCAGCATGAACATCAGCACCTGATTTCCTATGGTGATCCTAGGTACATCTCAATGATGCACCAAACATCTGAATCTGCTCCAAAAACACTGAATATTGAGCCTTGTATGTCATAGCTGAGCTGAAAAATCAAAGTTCCCATAGTGTCTCAGAAAAAATAAAAAGCAAAATATGTACTTGGAAATTAACTTGGAAACTTTGACCAGCATTTTTTCCTTTGAGATTTGCTTGCCCACACAGGATCACTGATGGCAGCTACCATAGCACACATCCCTTCTGTTGCCCCATCATTAACTGACTTCTTTGCTGCTCAAGTGTCTTTTCTTCCCATCTTCTTATTCCTAAATTGAATGGGAGATTCATCAAGTAAACAAGCCTTTTAGTTGCAATAACAATAACTAGGGAAAAAAAAAGATGTTAGAGTTGGAACCAGTAAAAATGCATAAACATTGCACATCAATGAATTAATTCTTTTCTTTAGAGTCTGCAGACTCAATTTTCTTCAGGCTTCACATTACAGAGCAGGCAACAAAATGGTGTCAAGTGTGCCCTCATTTCCCTTTCTTAATACCACACCATGTTACCAACAGTTGTGAATAGGTGTGGAGGAGATGAACTCTCATTTTATCCCTCCAGAAGCACATATATAAACCTCTAACCACCTGCCTCCTCAGAAAATAGCTCCACTACATGAAATGCCAGCAAAGCTTAAAACAGTGGGAGCAAGTGAGCACTTCCATCAAAATGCTCTGCAGTGAAATTGCTGGTGATGATGAAAGTTAAATTGCCAGGGTTAGGCAAATAGTTTCTGCATATCTGCAGATTTTTCACAATGGCTTCATTGATTTTGAGTTTGGGGCACTAGTAAATCACAAAAAATCAATTGTGGCAATCTGTGCAAAATGAAGTTGGTTTGAATGAACAGCTCTATGTTAGTATAAATACATCCATATTGCATATTTGAATTAAATGAGCACTGTTTCTCAGAAAGTATGTGAAATGAGAACACTAATGTAGAAAATTTTTCAATGTGAATTTCAAAACTGGGGATGGAAAAAGCTTTAATGTTCTCACGTAGTTCTGTGGTGAGTTGTAAAGTCTGTGTCAAAGTGGCAGCATTTACAGGTTCTTCTTGCATGTGAACTCAGCCGCAGTAGTCCTCTGACTTTTGGCATCTGTGTGGGCTGGGTGAGGAGGTTGCAGGAGAGATCAATTTCCACCTGCAGGATTCCTGGGAGGCACTTGCTCAGCGGATACATTGTGCAAACAGAGTAGTGAAGAAAAATTTTTGCTCATTCTGCCAGTCTTACAGGGGAAATTAATGCCTGTCATTTGTTCTGCTCTTTCCTCCATGATTCACAGTGAGACTAGCACCCAAGCTCCAGCAGAAGGTCAGCAGGGGATGGGGATGGTCCCTGCAGGAGGATTGTGGCTTTGGCCCTGCTAAGTCCTCTCAGCACTATGTGTCCCAGATCCCAGAGCTTCTATGGGCCTACTGTGTCCACAAGTCACAGCATCTTGAAGGCAGTGCTGGGCATGTGGAGCTGGTATCTCCAACACCTGAGGTTGTAAAGGCACCATAGCTGACATTTGTATATTGAGGCTGCTGTTAAGAACTGCTTCCAGCTGGGCTTTGGGGTGGGTTTGCCACACAGACACACACTCATATACACACACAGAGTGTTCTCAGCCCCTAAACTATATTCAGCCTCTTGGCACTATCCCGGGAGATTGCAAACCATGGGAACTGGAGAATACAGAAGGGTTCTCAGCCCCCAGCTGGGAGACAGCAACATGAAGCCTGAGGAAAGCAGTGAGCTACTACAAGCATGAACAAGAGACTAACTTGTGAGATGTTTGCCCTTTCTGTAGCTACTTAGCACTACTGCTGGCAGACATTACTTTTTGTGCACAGCAGGAATTTATCCTTCCCTTTCCTCACCATATCAGCTCATCCTTCTTTCTTCCTGATTAAGTTTCAATATTAGACCCGGTGAAAAAGAAGACAATCTGTTTTAAGTTACCAGTTACAAATGAATCTACAAATGCAGAACAGAAACACAAAAATGTGAGGGTAGGAGGGAAAATAAGAGAAAAGGGCCCTAAAGAAAACCTGTACAAAAAGAGCTTGTGCTGAATGATAGCATGCAAAAGCAAAAGAAAACAATCATTGTTGCAATGGTACAGGAAATAAAAAGCAATAATTGAATTTAGAAACTTTTTAGTAGATCACACTCCTATTTATAAACACTGCTGGCCAGAGCTGTGCAAGTCTGCAGCCAGAATTAGGTTAAGCCCCTGCAGGAGGATGTCTGATGGCAGCACAGGAACAGACTCACACCCGCTGTACCCTTTCACTCTATTGCCATGCCTTTTCAGGCATCATCACAACCTGCCCAGACTGCAGAGACCCTGAATTATATGAAGATTGGCGTCCCAGCTATTGCATGGCATGGTAGCCAACACAGCAAAATTAATCTGGGATCCTCAGCACAAAACTCTGACATCTTATCTACAGAGCTGTATCGCCTTCATGCCCTTAGAGTGTTGAGGATGTGACCTTATGTTCATAATGTAAGCAAGAACCATTGTCTCACATGAATTAAGATTTTCTCTGTATTCAGATGTAGTTTATTCCCACTGAGAGGAACAAGAGACAAACCATACAGACTTTTCCTTTGAAAAAAGGCTTTTTATAAAAAATCATTTGAATTGGAAGTATTTTCCTTTGGACAAAAATTATCTGAATGGCTAGCTTGCTGTCACTTTGTTTGTTTAAGAGAGTGACATTGGCTCAGGAAGCCAAATAAGTGCTTGGGAACAGAGTACAAAAATATCTCAGAGAAACACTGACTGAGTTTAAATGCTGATGTAAAAGGGTGTGAGACCGTTGAGCCCAGCTGAGCTATAGCTCCTTATGAGAGCTGTAAATTTGGACTAATATCTTTAGTGAGTGAAGCTGGTTCACTGCATTGTGCAATTTGCCCCTTATTTAATATGAGTGCAATAGCTTTAATTTATCCCAGATGTCATCAAATGGTGGGACCAGCACTTTTGCTACTTTGGTATGAAATGTGTCATTAGAAGCAAGTCAGCATGCTATTTTTCTTCTAGAAGACGGTTTCCTTCTTTTTCAGCCTCTAGAAATACACTGTATAGCCTACATTCCAGGTGCTCTGGCTTACAGCCTTCTCACTTGGAAGGTGTTTTGAAATCCTCTTCTGTTCAGTAGGAGGGCATTTTGTACAATGATGCACATACTTCACCAATTCTTTTAGCAAAAGTTGTTTCCAACAAAGTCTTGGTGAATGATGACATGATGCAATGCAGCCTGATCACTTGAAATTTTCCCACTGGCTCACAAAAACCATTTGACTGGATAGGAATTTGTTGGAGATAGCTCAGGACAGCAAAAAATGCTTCTGAACCTCCATGCACCAACACTGTAAAGAAATTATTTGATTGTGTCATCAAGTCTTTAGATTTTAAAGAGGTTTGAGGGATGATATGATTGCTGGTTTTGAGTGGGTATTTGTTGTCAAGATGCTTTTGAGACACTTGTTCATAAACACTACTGTTCATGTAATCATTTGGGTCCAGCAGATGTACATAAGCCTGATGCAACAGTAGCTATAGGAAAAACAATGAATGAAGGAAGATGCTGCTTGCCATCTGATAGACAATCACTGTCAGAGAGATGAAATTCTCTACTTAGTCACATATTAAACTCCTCTCAAATGCAGTTAAGTCCTTCATTTTTCAAGCCCTCAATTACTTCCATGTTTTGCTTCATTCCACATCTAGACAGTGCTACCAACCAAATGTGGATAACCTAAGACTTTATTTTGGAAAGCAAATGTCACTTGCAACTCTTCTTGGAGTTCTTAATGTCTAAACATTTACAGGGATATAGCCTTAGAAAAGGCACCTTTTCACATACACCCATGCTTGGGACCACATGTAAATTATTTCTACCTTCCAAGTGAAATAACAGGAACCATTGGAACAGTTACAAATTCCTGCACTATCACAGGATTGTTTGGTGAGTTTCACTTCTTTGAAATCCTTTTCCAAAAATAGGAGGCTCAGGAACAGGAACCAAAGACACCAAGTCCCACAAACAGGTTTCTATTTTCAGTTAATAGTTAGTTTAACTAGAAATATATATATTTTAGCACAAAACAGACCTCCATTCAGTTTCTACATTATCTTTAAAGCCTTTGGCTTAAGGGAGTGTCCCCTACCCTGCAACTCAGGAGGTGTTTCTTCAGTTGCCATCATCCTTCAGGCCCCAATCTCATCTCACAGCCATACACACCAAAATCTGGCCTTGTAAAGGAAGCTCCACGGGATCTGGCTTCTAACACATGAGGATTTGAAATGGAGGGATTTTACTAGCAGAGATTAACAGGAAGCTGTTATTTTGATTACAGAATGGCTTAGTGGTGCACAGAGTAAAGCCAATTTAAAAATTCCTAAACCTTCCTGAGGACAGTTTCTTCAGATAACTTCTCTTGGAAGTGGCTTTTGCAACCCATAAATTTCAAAAAGTAGGCAAGCTTATACTGGGCCTGGTTCAATTTCCAAAACAAGATTGGTCACACTGTTACTACAGTGGGGAAGAACTTGCAGAGAGAGGATGTATTCTCCCCTCCCAGCAAGGCCCTCAGGACAGAGCTGGGCTCTGAGGAGATTGCCACCTCATCAGTGTGGAGTCTGCAGATGCTGCTTAGTTTGCCTCATCCTGGACTGGGAGGCAGCTGAATGCTGATATTTATTAGTGCAGAAGCGGCATCACAGTGAAGCAGCTGTATTACTTTTGAGACCTGTGACTCTGTTTCTTCATTACTCTTGCACAATGTTCTTGGTTCTTCTCACTATTATGTTTTGACTTTATAAGGAAGGACACTACAGTGCTTTGATCCCCAAGAAGCCTGCCATAGAACATGCATTTTACAAGACTTGAAGGAGGAACTTGGTAGCATTTCCTGATATGGACATTACTAAACCAAGCTTCTATGGGAGTTGATGTGAGTGAAAGGACTTAGAAGCCCATGGAATTTTTGTATATGCTCTAGAAAGAGAGTTCAGGCAGTGCCAGACATTGGGGCCGCATTGATTGCACAACGTGCAGGGTACAGAAAACAAACTTTATAGCATAGGGCATCCCTGTACCTCACTTTTAAGTTTATGTTATTGGCAGCCATCTCCAGCTGAAGCAAGATTCAGAAAAGAGTCCTTAGATTATTTAGAAATTTTCTACTCCATTTTCCATTCCTATTGCTTTGACAAAGAAATAGTTCTTCCATATTCAGCACAATGACTTTCTTTTAGACACATTCTGCTTCTCCCCACCCTGCAAATCCCCGCTTCCTCCCTCCTCCTCCCAAAAATAAAGAAGAAAATACTTGCTTTATTATCACAAAGCAAGCAATATTCACATATCAAAACCAAACAGTGTAATTGGTTTATGAAATAGGTTATTTGGCAAAATAGACTGAATTTGCTAGAGATGGGATTTAGTGGTACAAAAGAAGCCCATTCAATTTGGTTTTTAAGGTTTTCATACATTTTGGCTGCCACAAATCTGCTCTGCAGTCAGAGACACTACTTTAATATATACTGATTGAGAATTTACACTGGTGTTTTAATATAAAACCTGTTCAAGGAGTACCTAGAAACAGACATTCTTTTCTTTTTGTAGAGCTGATATGTGAGAGGAACTGAAACTTTCTGGCAGGTAAAAAGAAAGAGGTGAAAAGAGGTGAAAAGAGGTGAAAGGAGGTCTCTATTCAATAAAGAGCAGGAAGTCAGTTTTATTTTCCTCTTATACCAAGATATATTGACAGTGATTCTATTGCAGGTAACAAAGTAAAACCTTCATAAAAAACATGCAGGTGTGAGCCTCCATTCAGGCTGGCATGAAACCCCAGCAAAGGCCATGCTCTGGCACAGCATTTTAGAGTGGTAAAAGGTGTCTTGGCACCATCACATAAGGCTGAACCAAATATATTATTAGATTACTGTGGTTTTTTGGTGTTTTTTTTTTTTTTTATGGCATTCTTGTATCACCTCTGTTTATTATTTTACTCTACCATTTATTCTCTTAGATTTTCCCACAAATGAAGGGAGCAATCATAAAAGGCAGCTGTGGCCAAGGGATGCTCTTTCCATCCCCAGAAGCAGTGAAGAGCAAGGTCTGGTTTGCATGGAGGGTGAGGTAGAGAGGAAAAATGGATAAACACCACTGTCAGGGTTTCTTTTAGCTGGATCTTCATCATGAATGGAGAAAAGTCAAAGTCTGGCAAGCAAGGGTTGGTCTTTGGGCTCTAGTAACAGAAGAGGAGAATTCAGAAAGAAACTTGCAGAAGAGGAGGTTTGGATAATAAAGAAAAGTAAGTGGGCTCCAGAAGAGCAACTTTCCATAATAGATTAAGTTAGATGCAGGAGAGGCTGTGGTGAACCTCTTATCTGGTGTTTGTTGGCTCTGACAATGACCCATAATTTCCATGCTGAGTCATTTTGAACTCAAGCCAATGCTTAAGTTGTATGACAGAAGCAATTTCAGTAGTGGAGCACTATAATCATTGCTGCACCATCAGTGGAAGAAAAAGTTGGAGGGAATTTCAAGGACCCCCTAGAAATTTCACAGCTTTTAGGAAGGTAATTTCCATGCTGACATCTGGGACAGAAAGTCTACAATGTATTACTTGAATTACCTGGTATGGAACACCAATTGTTTAGTTCCTCTTCCTGATGGAGGAAAACAAATTGATTTCTTCTTCATGCCACTGTTTGCTGAAGTGGGTTTAATAAATTAGATCCCAGAGAGAGTCTATGATGTGTTTTTAAGCAAACATAGTGAAGTGTAGCTTAACTTCAGTGATCATTTATGCTATGTTTATTGAGCGTGACAATAGATTAGATAATTACAGCCAAGGACTTCCTCATTTCACCAGAACTGTTTGCATTAAATTTGGGGTTTATTAAAAGGCATTCTTCATGGGGAATATGAAATCCCATTTCTTAAAGTTTGAATTTTGCTTTTTTTTTTCTTTTTTAAGACTAACTATAGCAAAGAATCTCCATTTAAGCCTCTTACAGTGTTCACTTGTAAATTTTATTCAGCTCTGTATGTGGGAGCAGAGAGAGCAATAAATAAAAGGTGTAGAGTAATGTGGGGGGGGACGGTGAGCAGAAGTCACATGAGCAGAAAAATAAGGAGAAACCTGATAATACCTAGCAATCTAATGGGGAAAAAAATTGTGCATGGCAACAGAAAGGAAGGACTTAGCTGAAAGAGAGCACTTGTTAGGAAAGGCAGACAAAGAGAAATAAAATTCATAACCTAGCAAGCCTCAGAAATGGGTAGGAGCAAGAATGAATTGTTTAGAAACTTGGAAAAGCAAGCCAGCTAAAACTTGTCCTGCACAAAAACAGCGAAGAGCTTTACCATTTTACATTAGTAAGGATGTGCATTGACTTTCTATGATCCAAAACAGGAGACATAACAAATGTGTGGTCAACCTTGTCATTATATACTTGGACTTTCAAAAGGAAAATTGAGCTCAAATAATTCCATTACAAAAACATGAAGCCCATTACCTGAGTTAGAAGAAAATATGCATTTATGTCTCTCATAGAACAGGACCTACCTCACCTTACCAAGGACTCCAGGTTTCTGAGTGTAGACAAAATTGAGCTAGTTAACAGCAGCAATGCACTATCAGAAAGTGGAGGTTTAGATCAGCTGGCAGCAGAGGAGCATGAGCAAAATCATCCTGCCAATTAGGTGTCCTTGTGGGGCAGCTTAGCTGGGGGTTTAATTTGCTGTCAGCATCATGTTGTTGGAAGCAGAACAAGGTGCTGACCACCAAAGCACAAGAGGGGACATTTGCCCCCAGTCCCATTTGGAGCAACAGGATTGAAAACCTTTTTGAAAGGAGAAGTTCTTTGATAGCCTCACTGATGGGAATAGTTAAATGCAGATGAATTTTTAGCTATGCTAATCTTGGCAGTAAATGCCATGCAATCTCAAACCTTTTCAAAATTCTACTCATTGCAGCAAAGGTAAGAGAGGTTAGCATAAGAGAATTGAAAATAAAACATCACAAAATGAAAAAGAAATTTATACTGCCCTGGGACTTCAGGCTGAGAAGCTTTAATCACAATCTTAATCATATGGCTATTGCACCATGGGACTAGGGGACAGAGTCAAGATTGTTTCAGTGGTCTAATTATGTGCATGTGGAGATTCTCCATTATTTGGGATAACTGAAACAGAGATGATGTACCAGACATTCAATTATCATGTGTTATTTTGGACATCTTGACTTTTTGGAAATCCTTCTTTAATTTTTTTTTTTTAATTTAGCTGTGGCAACAGTTTTTTAAGTAGAAAATAATCTTGAAAAATTCCTCAGAAACTACAGTTATTTCTTCATTTCCCCAGGAAAGTTGAAACTTCAATATCCTGAACATTTTGAATGACACTTTTAAATGCAGGACTGAGGAAGATGTTAGACCTGGGGCATAAGTAAGAGATTAGTAGTTTATATTAGCTCCAGATTAGTTACCAATATTTAAAATTGAAACTCCACTCCCCTCTAGCTGCTGGAAGGGAAAAGGAGCTTGCTGGCTTTTTTCCCAATTTTGGGATACTTCTTTAATTAAAAAAAAAAGTCTTCAACTCTTTATAGTCTGCCCCAAGTTTGAAGTTGTTTTTATTTACAGCTTCACTGCTGACTTGAGTTTATAACCTACTCATCTGACCTCGATCTCAGGTCCCTCCTTTGCCATTATTTTATATGGACTTTGGATGACTAACGTGGTGCCCAGCAGTCTCTCTCTCTTGTTTGGTTTACTGCAGCTGGGTCTCTGCTCACTGAGTGCTGCTGAGCTGTTTGTAAACACCAACTTTTTGATGAAACAGTCCAGGAAGCAGAGGCTTGATTTTCTGACTCTCTCCAGAGCAGCAGTGCTGTGCATGGGCAACCTCTGCTCCTTGGTGGCTCTTTTTATTTTTCAGTCCTTTTGCATGGCTTTGTGAGAGCCTTGGGAAGAAATAATGCTTTGAGAAAAACAATGCTAGTAATTTAAATGTAATGGTCTTTGCTGGCTTCTTATTTCAGACTCAAAGGAAGTGTATGATTACAGTCGTGATTTTCATTTAATGTAATATTAAGTTCTATGCAAAAAGATGGGCTCAATTATTTCTGTGTGAAAGAACTTTCATTTCACAGGTGTGGGACGTTATTCTTCTGGATTCCAAGTAAATTTCATTTTTGGGTCTTAAGAAAAGTAATACTTTTATTCTTCAAGATTTCTGGACATTGACAACAACACAGCAAAGGTTCTTTTTTGAATTCTGCTACAGCATACTGGAGCATTGTGAAAGAATTACACATCCTAATGGGCTTTTCACTTTCCATACGCCTTCTGTTTCCTGGCTTCAGCTTCTCTAGGATAGCTCATGTTCCAGAGAATGGAGAAATAATTTTTGGCAGCACTTTTCTCTTGTAAAAACAAACTTATCTGATTTTTCTGATAGGTGGGCTGGGAGTTCCAAAAATATTCTTTGTTGTTCTTGACTATTGTAGTCTTAACACATTTCACAAGGATCACTGGATGTTCATTCCCCAACAGTGTGTTTATTTCACCAAAGGTCTTTTAATATCCTAGGCAGGAATTATCTGTATTTACTGCCTCATCATTAATGTACGTTGATTACCTTCCAACCAGTGACAGAATTGTGTCCCTATGACATTGTCTCCTTATGGATTGGACAGTTTGTGGGCATAAACAGTTTTCTTTTTCTTTCATTTGCCAAAGGTGATGGTCCTCAACCTAGAGCCTCTTACCATAAGAGTAAAATAATTCAAGTATGATGTTATTATATTTCCCCAGGCACTTAAGAACCATGAAAATACACCCTCTTCAGCTTTTCTGTCATAGAGACTACCCTTCCTGGATAATATTTGTCCAACAGTCTCTACATTATATTTTCCAGTGGTTTGTGATGGGTTTATACCATTTAAATAGCTAAGATTGAACGACAGAACTATTCCATAATGGAAAACCAGCAACAAGCACCTCTTTTTAAATCCAAACTTATTCTTCTCCTTTTTTCAGGACCCTCATGACAAAGCTGGTTTTGTCAAGTCTCTTTCAGATGTATTATTCTCTTGCTCCAGCTGCTCCACAGCTTGGTGAAGAAGCTTGTTTAGTTTTGCTTTTATTGAAAAAGACATTTCTGAGTCTCAGTGCTGCCGTCATGTAACATTTCAAGAGCAGAACATAAGAGAATCTGAGAGATTCCAATAAAACCTAAGATCTGTCAGATCTCACACAGCATCCCTGGGTCTTACATTTATTTTGATCTAGATACCTCCTTGAAGTTTTAGTATCCCTGGGACTGTCCAAAATTCTTCCGAAGCCTAATTAAGAGGATCTAAGTTTTCTTCAGCTTCAGTATGCCTGTTTGGTCCAATATTCACTCCTGAACATTTGCTTCGCAGTGTTACAGTCTGCCTTGCTGTGGCATCACCATGTGGTATGGTCTTTTCACAGGACATATACTAAATTCAAATTCGGTCTTTGACAGTGGGAATTCTGTTCAGAGATTTTATGCAAATATCAGCTTCTGATATAAAACTTTGGTTGTACTAAAGTTTAAAAGTTTTCTTGGCATTTATAGGACTGGTGAGTAAATTAGTGTATAAGTCCTTTTCTTTGCTGGCTAGCCAGTAATCTCATTACTTCCCCATCATCATGTTCACATCAGCACCATGAAATACATCTTTATAATCTGTTAAAATTCTTAAGAGGGCCTTAATTAACTCTACTCTTCCCTCTTAGTTTTGCTTTGATTCATGTGATATGAATCAATGCATAGAAGAGCTAGAAAACTTCCAAAAATGTTTTGTTGTGAACAAGAAACTTGTGTTTTCCTGTTGGCACTGTCATAGTTGCACAGTGTCCTCCTAGCAGTTGCATTTCTCAAGTCAAACACTGCTTGCATCCTTGCGCACAACTCCACTGGATGCTTCTGCCTCACACATGCCTTACTCAGCTTTGTTTGCTTCTTAATTAGATTTTATTCCTTGCTGCGAGTTTCACTAGCCCCCTGACCATATGTCTCATAAAGCACATGCTGGATTATAAAGTAACAGGCCTACTTATTTCTATAAGAAAACCCTTTTCAGTAGGCACAGGGAGCACTCCAGCTAAATACAGTACAGCATGTTTTCTTGGAAACTTTTGCAAGTTGTGTTCCTCTCCCCAAGTTCTTTGAAAATTGCTCCTGTCTTTTCCCTGCCTATCTCTTCAGTGACTAAGACTGAAATGACAGTTTCTTGCTCTTGACAGTACTAATTCTTGATGCTAAGTGATTTCTCACTCTAACTGAAAATAGAATTTTATTTTTTTTTCCCCACAATAGTTCAAGGGCTAGAAACATTGTTGATTTTCACTGACATTCTCTTATAAAACTTTTGGCTTGGGCTTTTCAGCTACCTGCTTAACTAGTGAGTTAACCTGAATGAGACAGAAAGCTTCTACCTCTCACATGGTTTTATCTCATAGGAACTTGTAAAATGTCCATTTTACAAGCAGCATGCAAGAAGACAAATAGAACAGATAACACCTGTTTGGTCAACATGAAATGTGGATTAGATTTGTATTAGCTACATCAAATTTCATAATACCTGCTCTGTCATGGAGTCAGTAAATGTGTCAACTTGCTGTTCCATGGAAGTACTGTGGTAAAGAATCAGGTTGTGAGAGCTGCACTGCAGTCATCTGCCTCCAGGATAAAATCACTTTTTAAAGTGTGGGTGGCTTTGTTCAAAGAACCATGTCCACTTTTTAGCAGCAATGGGGACATCCGTCGGAATTCAATATTAGACATTATCTTTGCTATCAGCTTTGATTAAAAAATGTTTTTCCATGTAAATCACAGCTAGTCTGTGATGCTTTTTCCTGACATTTCCCTCGTTTGCTCCCTTTTAAAAAACCTTTGATATTTAGACAGACTACATATGTCATCCAGAGCTTATGCCATGGACAGAAATAACAACAAGAAAGAATAGATTGGTCCCAAGGCACAGAGTCAAAACTAAAAGCCAAATTATTTAACTAAGATTACACAGATTAAAAAGTGAAAAATAAAAGTATTGAAATTGGAAATAGAATGGGCAATAAAAAAGCAAATACAAAATTGGATGTGAAACAAATAATCCCATCTACTCCAAGGATACCAATGAGTGTCAGGGATATCCAGCTCCCCACAGTCTCAGTAAGACTTAAACATTGCTGGAAATTCCTCCATTTCCAGCCTCAGGTGATGGTTTCTCTGCTGGTACATGTTCTTGATTGTGGATTGACTTGCTGCACAGCTGCCCTCGTTAAAAGCAGATTCAATTTATGAACAGAGCAGCTCTACCCTGCCAGTGGGTCATGGCAGGTAGAGCTGACGAACAGAACAAGCAGAGCCCACCCAGTGTTTCTTCTCCTGGTGCTCCCAGAGCTGCACAGCCACCCCCAGTGCTCAGCTCTGCCCCAGGGGAGGGCAGACTGCCCGTACAGGTGTTTCAGTCCTCGGGCTGGTGTCCCTGGGGTGACCAGGAGAGCTGGATGTTTGCATGGCACAGCCCTGGGAGGATTCAGGTGTCTCCTGGGCTGGCTCCAGGGGAGACAGGGCAGGGGCCTCCTCCAAAGGACTCCTGGCAGGGACACATCTGGATTACCTCACATGGAGAGGTGAGGAGACGCCCTTTAGGCCATACCTAAGCACAGTCTCCTCAGCATTTACAAGGGATTTTTTTCTCCACACAAGCCCTCAGCAGCCTGTTCTTTCCGCACAGGCACAAAGCCTTTAAAAAGCCACAGCTTGCCCAGTGGTGTGCCAACAATTCTGACATCAGCACTGAATACTGTGTTTGGGAACACCATCATCGAAAGATGGGTTGTGAGATATCAGTCCACAGTTATAAAACCTTTCTCTTTAGTGAAGTAGGACAGAAAGTGGAAGAGACAGAGGAGCAGCCATGAAAAGAAAGTTCATGCAGTTTCTCCTTGCCTGCTCTCTCAGATACCCTCAATAGCTGGTCATAATAGTAAAGGAACCCATAGATACTTTATTTACAAAAATCTAAAAATAATCAAACCACTTAGATAACTACATAAGCAGAAAAACAAAATTAATGTTTCTCCCTCAGTCTCAACTCCTGAGGACTTCACAGAGAAGCTTAACCAGCTCTATTTGGTATTTCAGTAATATGTTTACCACTTAAATCAGATGACAACACAAATGGCTGGTAAACAGCTTAATTCAATTTCTGACAAAACTGATGGAAGTAATCCAAGAATGCCTCATTTTCTTTTTTTACTTTTCCATTGTGGTGGTTTGGGGGTTTTTCTCTCCTGCATCCTTTTCAGTAGCTTCATAATTTCTATCTTTCTGCAATCTGCTTCCTTTGAGGTTTGTTTTCCTCTGCTTATTTCCCTCCCACCTTTCATACCCTTTTTATTTTTGTTCCCTTACTATTTATGTCCCTCTTCCCACCTCATGTATGTAACACACACACACACAACCAGATACTCAGAGTCCTTTTGATATTTCCTTTTCTTCCCTCTCATCCCTTTGTTTTTTCCAATGAGACAGCCAAGCCAAAAATGCCACAAGAACAGCTTGTGCTCATGATATGTGAATACTAAAAAAGCAGTCACAGTCACCATATTTTTGCCAAGAGAGACAGGGAAGATGAGTCTTTTTCCACTGACCACAGAGGTTTCTGCTTCCTAAAATTCAAAATGCTCTCCTGCTTCCTCCTCTGTCACTTAAAGTAGCACAGCTGCTCCCTAGCTGGATGAAGACAAATTTCACAAGGGCTACAATTCCCAGATTCATATGTCCCTGGCACAAGCACAGGTTAAAAAGCAGTGATCCAACAAATGTTCACCTAATCATACCAAGTATCTCATAGCTATGGAACAAGACAGCACCTATCTGTCACAAAGTATTCATAATCTGAAATAATCCAAGTAAATGATGAGAGACACAATGGATACAGAGAGAAAGGGACAGTCAAAGAGAGCAGTGAGAATTATTTGTCATCATGATGGGACCCAGGCTCAACAAATCTGCACTGTAAACACTGTTCAAGAGCCAGATGCTCAACTGTTTGACAAGATGGGAATTCTTCCATGATAGTTCTTATGTTTATAGGACACATAAAAACATTAACAAAGAAATGAGAGAAATGTCTGCTGAACTCATTCCTGGGAGGTTAGACTCCTTCTCTACCTCCTTTGCCCTGGGAGTCTCTCTTTTTGGCTGAAAAACCTGCAGAACTTGTGCCTGCAAGCTGAGCAACTTTTAGTTCAGTGCATGTATGTCTTCAAGATTTCACCCTAAAATCTGTTTCTTTTTAACATGGGAGAGGGGTTTGATGATGCCTTTGTTTTTTTGAACACACATTTTAAGTAAAATTTCCGAATCTATTGCCCATATTCAATTTCAGCAACCATATTCCACTTGTAACATGCAAGTGAACAGATAATCATGTCTGACACCTCTGTTTACAGCACAAATTCTGTAGTTTACCTTACCTTTCAAAGAGATGCAGCTGTTCAACCCTCCAGACAAACGTGCAGTGACACAACCTCATTTTCTGGCACAGCTCCCTGAAAGTGGCCTGCCATGAAAACATGTAAAAGTGAAGTCAGAATCACACACCTGGGAACCATTTATAATTCAAGGGACCACTGGGGGCCATCAGGTCAATCCCACTCAAAGCAGGCCTCTAACTTTGAAGTTAGAGTATAAAAGCTGATTTACAAGGAATACTACAGGAAGCTGCAATACAGAGAGAGAAAAGAGAGAAAGATAGAAATGTAGCAGTGCTGCTGGATGCAGAAGGAAGTTAAACTACCATGGATAACAGACAAAGGGAAGAGTCTCAGTCAAAAGGGTGCAGACATAGCAGCACACTTATTTTCCTACAAGCCAGACATTTGTCCTCTCCAGCACCAGAAGGGAAGCTTTCTGCATACACTCTGTTTGTTGATACTTCTCTAATTTTGCCAGAAAGAACTAACAGGCTGTAGCATTGGGTAGAAGAAGGAGGGAGAAGGGGAAGTACTGAAAAAAAGACTTATTCCCTGAACTGCCATATCAGTACACAAGGACTATGCCCCATGCATTGGAGCTTTATCTACCACTAGCACGTTGCCAAAGGACATTTGAGGCATTTGCAGCTGTTCAGAGTTTTCTGCCACCATTTAGAGGGAAATAATGCAACACAGGAAGGCAAGGTAGCTGGGTAGAAAGAGGTAGGAGGATGGGGATTGGTGAAGTCACTCTGAACAGGCCTGGGTAGCTGGACCTAGACACTTCTATATTCCAGGAATATCCTGCCACTGTAGCCAAGTACACTGGTCATTGGGTATTAATTCCCACTGAGCAGGCAACTTCTGAGTCATTCCTCCACTTATTTCTGGGCAATGAATCATGTTGGATTTGAGCAAAATTTTTAATTCTCTAATCTCACTCCCAGAAGTTAAACCTGGCCGCAGCATTGCCAATGATGCTCAGAAGAATTTGCCTCTGCTCTTTCCCCAGCCCAAAAGTTGCAGGTGAAAGGAGAGAGAAGGGCTGCCCATTATGGCCCAACCTTCACCTCCTCCTGCCTGCCTTAGATCAGCACTGAGGAAGGAGGAGAGGGGGGCATCTCTCTCTGGCAGCAGCCCTGATTGACTTCTCATCTCCAGAAGGTCAGAACTTGCAGAAGGCAGTCATGCTGGGATGTTACTTCCCACTTGCTGAAGGCTAGAGTTTCTCTGTCACATCAGGACTGGCTCCAGCAGGAGCAGAAATGACATTCCATGTAGTGAAATAATGGATACTCTGCATAAGGTGGAGTGCTGCTGTGCCAGGTCTGCTCTAATCAGACCATTTGCTACTGGCTTTGCAATGAATTGTGTCGTTACTGGAAAGGCAGAAATTAAAAGGTGTTTTTTGCATCTCTTTCTAAAAACTGCCCACATAGGAAACAGCACTATACAATGGGGGAAGGAGACCAAGCTGTGGGAAGGAGTTTGAAGCAGGCCCCAGGAAATCCCTCTGTGCACACGGCTGAAAAAGATCTAGTTGCTGTGGGAAAAACTTTGAAAATTCTTGTTTTTAAGGAGAAGTCATTTTTGCTCAATTAGAACATGGTCCTCATAGTGCAGCACATAAAAAAAAAAAAAAAAAAAAAGGCTTGTATTTTCAAAGTATTTCTGCAGGGGAGATCAAAATGCTCCATGAAGAAATGGGAGCAGATAAAAGAGCACAGCAAAGCTTCTGAACCTACACTTTCAGTTACGTTTTGTGTCAGCAAATAATTTGCTTAAACTGCAGACTGTCACAGAGAGAGGACAAATAAATGATTTATTCTGGACATAAAATTGCAAAAGCATCACTCGATTTCACTGTTTTCTATTAATACATAAATTTCACAGGTGGTTTCTGTCTAAAGAATCTATGGCATCCTCTACTACTCTCTGTGCTCTGCAAGTGAAGAATACAGAATACTAGTTATGAAGAACAGTAACACCATAAAAATGGGAAATAATGCAAGGGCAATGAAGGAAATTAAATCAATTTACTCAGTAAGCTCAGGCTATCATAACAGCACAGTTTGGGTTACAGAGATATGCATTTAAAGCAAGAATAAAAAATGTCTTTGTAATAATGTGCATGAACTTAATCACAAAATTTTGGGAGAAAAAATCATCAGATATTGGAACTTTCCAAACTCTAAAGAAAAAGTCTTTAGAAAGTATTTCCTAGTGTTTGCAGAATGAGTATTTTAAAATACTCCTTATCATGGTTGGCTTTGCTTTTTGTGTCCTAGCTACCAAATTTTGCATTCTTGGGCATCTCGTGTCATAATGTGCCAGAGGGTGGCTTGTAAATCTTATATAAATAGAAGTTTTTATTTTTAATCACAAGCTGACTAATGTTTTCCAACAAAAACTAGTTCTTTCTTCAGTTCTCTCAGCTCCTTTCTTTTGCCATATTTCAAGGAACAAATGCCTACAAGCTGAGCTACATAGTGCTCACCCCTGAATGTTGGGCTTTACCTCTTCCTCTTTCTCTCTAATTGTTTCTATTTCAGTCCTGGGTGAGTGGAATGAAATAAGAACTTCAAACCTCAGCCTAAAGGCCAGCATTCCACTTTTTAGCCATCTGTGAAACTTTTCCTATTTTAAGTACATATGTTGGCCTTATCACTCCAGTGCCATAACTGTATTGGAGATTTTCAGCTCTGCTCTATCTGCAGGGATATACCCTGCTGCTATCCACCTGAGAACTCAGAGGATGGCTTAAAAATTGTGACTTGTTCAATTTCAGGATGGACGTTTGACTCAGGAACTGAAAATTCTCACAGCCTGCAGCATGGTAAGAGGGCAGCAGGTGCCCCAGAGTCACCCTGAGAGATGGGGTTGACCCCCAACATGACACTTAAACTCTGTATGAGGCTGTTATCAGGAGAGAAGGGACACTCTGGCAACTCAGCTCCAAAGGTTCCCAGCTGAAACTGAAAATGACTGCAACTTCCAGCAGCAATTACACCCCAGTGCAGGGACACAGCATGTCTACATGTGGCAGAAAGGAAAGGCTGAGCACTATCTTTATTTTCTGCTTGGTCCTTCTCTCTCTGCTTCTGGAATCCGAAATAATCCATCCCCATAAGATATTAGAGTTAGTAGGCTACCAGCTACATGACAAAAAGGTGGCAACATTAGCCCTTTCTGCCTGTTATCTCCTTTCTAAAATGTGAATGCTTGACTTACAGTGTTTTCTTTGATGCCAGCATATCTATGTCTATGTAGAAATGTTTATTTGGCAATGGGGGGAAAAAGGAATATAAAACCAAAAAATGTTATTTTCTTAGGTTTTTGGCAAAGTCATGCAAAAGCTTTTTCCTGACCAACAACAGCAATCGGGAGTATGAGATAAAACCAGTTCTGAAGAGGGAAAACCAGAAGATTTTATAGCTGATATCCAGCTTCCTGTTTCCCTCTGCTGTAACAGAATAAAAAATAGGTGAATTTTTCAGAAAGAGAGGAAAACATGTAAGGTAGATTGGCAGGTCAAGAATTGAAGACCTTAGCAGTGTGTGTGGACATAGTAGAAGATACCTTTGCGTATTCTGATGTAGTAATGGTGTTTTGTATGTGATATATGCATGGTTAAATAACACATGCTGTGTGTGCAGATATAACAGCATGAAATTCTAATACCAAGAGCATAAATAATTGTGTATGATTGCACTGAAGATGGAGAAAATAAAGGTCAGACAAAGTGGATAACTACTGTCTTTCTGTGTACATGCTGAGAAAATTTCCTGCCACATACCATAGTGTTTTACCTTCCACTTCCTGGGAAACTTGTGGGGTTTCATTTCCTGATCCTATTCCTCTGTACCCAGATGTTAACCTCACTCATGTGTTTTCAATGTGGCTGGAAACAACCATGGAAAGGAAAGCAAAACAAAGTGAAAATGAGATGGAGCTGACACTATGACAGATCTCACAGAATATTACAAACATTCCCATACTCAAGGCATACCAGGGTCTACAGAGTCACATCCACTACAGCATCAACTCTGAATTGAGCTCCATGTCTGTAAGAATCATCACAAGTTCTTCCAAATCAGCATGGATTTTCAGTGTTGGAGTCACTGTGACTGTAAAAAGTCCACGTATTTTAACTTCACTTTTGCAGCTTCAGAATGTCAGAAGTTTTGTCTTTTGAAAGATTCTATTTTGAAAGTCAATGAAAATAAATTATTATATCAAAACAGAAGGGCATGCTTTTTTCTATTTAATGTTATAAACCAGATAGTAACTATGAAAAGCAGGGCTCAGAGTTTATTCTTTCTCTAGTCTTGGATTTAGTCCTGATTCCCATACACTGGAGAAATCCTCAGCTGATGCTGCTAGTCCTTTTACTGAGCAGAGGGTAGGAAGCGATGCTGGAGCACAGCAGCCATCAGTAACCTGCCCCTTACCTGCAAAGGCAGGTGAAAACTGCTCCACTGACCTTTAGAACACAAACACATCCAATAAGTAGAAGTTA
Organism: Ammospiza caudacuta; assembly: GCF_027887145.1. Classification (NCBI taxonomy): domain Eukaryota; kingdom Metazoa; phylum Chordata; class Aves; order Passeriformes; family Passerellidae; genus Ammospiza; species Ammospiza caudacuta. Next base: position 71,828,350 of record NC_080594.1, read on the forward strand.
CATGCACTCAGCTCAAAATAGAGGAGACAAAACAGGAATGCTGTGTTTCCACAAACAGAGACACACTGTTAGCATTCAAAGAAGGCTGCTGGGCTTTGTAAAAGCCTGGGCTTCCTTGCCAAGCAGAACGTGTTATCCATCTTCCATAAAGTATATAAATCTGTTTTCAGCCAGTTTTCCTTTCTGAGATTTTTCCAGATTCCAGTGTCTCTGTAAATTATTTTGCACTAAAAATGTTAAGGCTGACTTCAGTTATTTTGCATTGTTTTGTGTACATAGTCTTACATTAAACTGACCTAAATCTTTTTTTCCTTAGCAGGACAGGGAAAATTGACAGAGGACAAAAATGCAAGATAACCCAGTAAATTCACTTGTGAAGAAAACATGATTTGCTTAATTAGATTTCATTCTCATCAAAGACAAAGACATAGTAATGAAATCACTTTTGGAGTGTCCTCCGTCAGAACAAAACTAAATCCAAAGGTTATTCAGAGCTAAATTTTGGTATGAAAAGATGATGCAATAAAGTTTAGACTCAGCTGTGCATTTCAAAAGCATGGACTGAACAATGATTTGAGTACTCTATTTCCCTAAAATAATGAAAACTATTTTAATATTAGCACTGAAATTCATGGCTCCTGAATTCCCATGATAAGTTTTATTTTTTTATTTAAAAGTAGGTTCAATAATACACAACCTACTTCTGCAGAGAAGTTTTGGGGTAGAGGGAGGTTAGGATTACAAACCAAGTCAGCAAAAGTTTTCATAGTCCCAGTGACAGAACACAAGATACATTTCAATGCAGTCAGAGACAATCTGCCATTCAGACAGAAACCCTCAAGTGTGTTGTAGCCATGGCAACACAAAACTCAGCAGCATCTACCCCAGACCTTGGGTGAGCGCCAAGGAGGTGTTTAACCCACACTTAATTTTATCCTGCGCCTTCCAGATCCTAAACCAGATTACACCTGTCTTGGCTGTGTGCAGGTTTCTGACTGCCACGTGGCATCCATTTCTTATGATGAACATCTAGTCCCTGAAGGGGGAAGGAAGGAAGACATGCAGGTGCTGCAGAGCTGCCCCCATGTGTGCAGGGAGGTCTCGCTCCACAAGGTGCTCAGCAGGATCCTCACTGCTCCAGCATGGCAGGAATGAATGAGGATACATAACTAAATACATACATGAACTTCTCAGACATACATACTAAACTTCTCAGGCAGGCAGCAACCACACAGATTCCTTCAAGAGCTACAAGTGGCACCTGCAGCCTTATCATGGCTTCCTTCTTCTAACAGTCGTGTCTAGGATCAGTGAAGCCACTTGCTTGAAGGACTAAAGAAAAGGTGAACAATATTTGGATGTGAAAACAAGAATCTTTTTGTGAGGAGTCTTGGCAGCTTGTCTGGGGAGAGATAACAGAATATTTCTCTCTGAGCAACAGATCAGCAGATGAGTTGTTACTACCTACTAAGGTGTTGCCACCAAGATGCATTTTTTCAGAAACACTTGTCATGTGTAGGAGGCAGGCAGAAATGCTTCAAGAATATTTTTCCTAACACCACTGAAAACAGAATTTGTCGGCTTGTTAGATTTCTGATTGCTGAGACTGGTTGGAGGTCTGCTTTGGGGTCAGAGCTAAAAGTTCCCCTGGGTAACAGAGAATGACATAATATCCACCAGAGTTGCCTAGAGTTGTTTTCAAGAAGAAATATCAAGCACTGTTTCTTCAAAACCACCCTTGTCCACAGTCTAACAAATGTTCATGTGCCTACTGGCCCAGTGAAAGTTACTGCCAGTGGTTTGTGGAGAATTTGTATAACCAGTAATAAAGTATAAGATATTCTTAAAGTAAAAAATAAAGTTCCTTCAAAGACTGTTTTGAGGGTTTCTGGAGAAGAGGGACCATGAAAAGTTGTATCAATTAGCTGAACAGGAAATTTAAGACTCAAGTAACCGGCCCACTGTGCACCAAGCCTTGAAATGTCAAGAGAGCTCATTCAGACAGGTAAAAAAAAGCACATTACTGATATTTCAGTCTGTTTGAATAGCAAAGCAACAGAGAATTAAAAGCCAGTACTTGTGCCTTTTCCAGAGGTTCAGAAGGAACCCAGCACTGCTCTTTTATTATGCTGACTTTATTCCATCTGAATATAGAGTAGACTTTTTGCAAGTTTGCAAGAATATTTTTTTGCTGTCTCAAATGCAACGTGTCCTGGGAATTCTGTGTAAGCCTGCACTGAAAAAGACTCAAAAGAAAAATAATGCCTTACTCTTCTTTCTGCCTTCCTACATATGACCACACCTATGTATTCCTAGGATAATGCAAATACATATTTTCAGAGGCAGATGATGATTGATAAAAACTTTGTAAAATTCTCCATAGTCATTTATCTGCCAGTAGCAACATATCCATATATAGCAGTGATGTGGGCAGTGTTTTCAATTTACATGATGATCTGGGGATGGCAAATAATGTTTAGTCAAACAGCAAACAATTTTATACAGTGGCAATAAAAAAATTGGATTATATTTTTCCAGAGGTAATCAAATCCAGGACAAGTATCCTTGAAGGATTTAGGATCTTCTAAGATTGTGGTGGGAATAAGATTTGTTCTTCTATCTTTTGTTCCATGGATTATGCAAAAGGTAGCAGAGCTTGCCTTACAATTTTGAGCTTCTGTACTAAAAATGAAAATTATTGCCATCTCCTTTCTTGGCTGTTTTGCTAAATACTGCAAGAAAAGCTTCATGATTTAATTTACTGAACTTAACTTGTCAGGCTGTATCAGAAATACAAAGAACACTAGCTGTAAAAACCTTCATTAAAGACAGGGGAGAGAAAGTACTGCCTGCAACACCACCTTGGTGTTTATGCTCAGCACAGAAAAGTGGTCGCCCTTAAAAACCTTATCAACCCAGAAGATTAGAAGGCACTTCTTGTTTCCTGTTCAAGGGACTCGCATGGAAAGAAGAGTCTAAATCCATGCCTGAAAATGGAAGAACTATGACATGAAGATCTTGAAGAGATCATTCCTGCTGATATGAAAGATTTTCCACTTTTTGTGCCTAATCAACCCAACAAAAATGCTTGACATGTTCCCCAGAATAATGAGTAATCTGGTGCTTACTGGAGTCAAAACACTTGAGATTTGCAAATTTTTTTTTTCACTGAGCATGTTAAGTTATCCCAGGCCTGATTTGGCAATATAGGACAAGGAATTAGACAGCTTTAGTCAGAAATATAGCCCAATATCTGCAAACTTGTGTGTTTTAATATAGATCACACAGCAGCACTCAAATGCAAAATGTACTTATTACAAACATCCTTTGGTAAACATCATTAAATAACTGCAAGCATCAAAGCACAAAATGAGATGTCTCATTTCAAAAGTTTTATAAACTGTGATATTGCTGTCAAAAGTATGGTTTTAGAGAAAGTATTAGAAAATTACTCTGCAAAAGCTAATCTTCCCCTACTGAAAAAAAGCAGCATGTCTATTTGGTGGGTTTTGATAGATGTTCTGTGTTTATACAGACTCCTATTTTCATTAGTCGAGGAAACAAACAAACTTTCACAGTATTGTGTTTAGTCCAACACTGCAGCTGAAAAGAAAAAAAAATGCTGGAATGCTGATAATAAGAACATAATTCTCATTTAGATTTTTTTAAATTCATAGTATTACAAGATTTTCTTTTTGTCTTTCAGCCTATCATTCTTTAGTAACAAGTTTTGAGACTAAGAACTATGGATTCCTATGAGGCCTTCAAGGAATTGAGGGTACAATACTGCAATATTTAGGTAGAGAAGAGTCTTTGGAGTTTCTTCAGTGTACCAGTTTTTAAGGGAAATCTGGTCTCCCTGTTTGATTATTCTGTGCTGTTGGTTGGTTAAATTAATTCAGTTATGTATTAATATTTATGTGTCTGACTGTTCACTGTTAGAGCATGTGAGCTGTTACCTTTGGCAGAGAGCTTCATGATACACTCATGTGAATTTGGACAGCTGTCAAACTTTGTGGCCCTGCTCATACTTCTCCCTAAATCCTAAATTGTTTCCCCTGATACTCGGACTTCAAAGGTGCACCATGAGTTTTTTGTATTTCACAGTAGACATGACATATAGCATTTTGTTAGATGTTGGATGATTTCTTGGATGCCCCAGCAGTGCTGTTGGGACTCTTGACACCACAGAGAAGCAGCTCTCATCTAGAGGAAAGTGATGCAGTTGAGTGCATTTGGAAGCTTGGTTGCAGCACTAAGAGACTGGGCAGGATGGCTGCTGAACTTGTGGAGCACATGCCAATTGATGCTGATGCTGCAGTGAATGACAAAAGTTGTGGAATGGAGACTGAAAAATCTAGAAACAGAGTAGGTTTAATCTTGTTTGATCGCTGCTGATACACAGTCCTGCTAAGCAAGAGAGTGTTCAGAAATAGGCCATGGAACATTTTACATGCCCTGTCAGCCTTTGGGATCCAGAACACATGGACATCTTGAAAAACGGAGTTGGCACTGACCTCCAGCCCCTGTGAAATGAGTGGCGCTCCTATTCAATGCATGTTGTTTTCACCAAACTTTGCAACAAATAGGAGAAGCCTCACTGCTACTAAGAGGCAGAGCACTCTGGATCTGGACAGAATTCCCTCTGAATGAGCTCCTGCTTCTGCCTCCATCAGTTCTAGGGAATAAACAAGCCACCTGTAATCTATGACCTTTTATAACCAATACATTCAGATAAAACACATTAAAAGGAGATAAAGTTTTTTAACACATCAGGTTAATATCAGAAAAGGCAGAACAGTTTGTCACAAGAGGTGTCAAGAGAAGAAGCACTAAATGTAAGTAAGAATCAAACCCAAATATTCAAAGGGCACTTAAAATGTTGGGAGTTATTAATGCACATAACATAGAAAAACATGAAGGGACAGCAAGGAGTGATTATAAAAGCAAAGATGAAAACTTTGAAAATCTATTAGTCAAATCAACAGAGAAGGGAAAGGCTGTGAGAATTTACATGACTGTTGTGCAAGCAATGTTGGCCAAAGTAAACCAACCTTCCTCCAGATTGGAGGGAGAATTGAAGGCTTCTGGAAAGTACTCTCAATTGCTATTTTTCAAACAGCTATGCATTTAATAAAATTTCTAATGGGGCACAAGCTTTCTTTGGTTCTTAATTTCAAATCTCATGCCAGAAAATAATCCCTAAGACTGCTGTGTATGTACTGAACTATGATAGTCCTGAATCACACAGGTAATTTTTCTACTCTTCTCCTACTCCCATGCCTTTCTAAAGGATTTGACAAAAAATTATAGACTATAAATGTTATCTGCTGACTTTATAACAGGTCAAAAGAATTGACTGAGTGCTAATCCTGTCCTGAATTATGCTTAATACAAATCAAATTAATCAAATTGGATTTTTTTCTGATTCTGCTTTCCTAGATTTCATTGATAAAATTCTAGAACAGAAAGAAACAAAATGCAAGTAAAATGAATATAATTATGAAGTATAATGATAGATCATTCAACTATATAGCTGCATCAGAATTTTTTATAAACTTAGATAAACAAATCCATTTGCAAATTTATCTAATAGCTTTCTGTAATAAGATCTCTGTTTACCCTTGCACTTACCAAACATTTTATCATACTGTGTGCATGTTATTAAGTCCCAAGATGCTCTTTAGTGAGATTGATTTACTAAATTGAGTCAATTTTGTTTAGGTCAAATGGAAGTGCTCTGCACCATCTAAGACAGAGCTTTCATCATAGGGAAGATGGTGGAATCATGCACCATTCTGCACTAATTATGTGCAATCCAAGATTGCATCAAATTGCAATTGCAGCTCCAGACTACTGTGATGTGGGGCTTGAAAATCCTTAATGGAAAAATTCACTCATCGAACAAATGAATAGCTATTATATAAGTATGAAATAACAGTACTAATGCTCAATATTCAGCCCTTCTCAGAAGGGGTTCAAGTTAAATGTAAAAACATTTAGCTGAAAAGCAAAAAACCTTATATAAACTGCATGACAAAACATTTCCAAGCTGCTCATCAAGTCTGGTGCTTTAGTTGATGGTAAACATATGGAGGAAGCTAAACTTCAGGATAAATGATGCCTGAAGATTGAAAAGCTATGATGGATAATGTGTATTTAAATAAAAATATTTCCAAAAGCCTAAAATGTAACTTGGAGGACATTTCCTGTCATTGTGGTGAATTTCTAAGTAAAAGCCCTTCTTGAAAGTTCTCTTACACAAACTGCTCTGCCTGAAGTTCTCCTATTTTTTAGGGTATCCTGCTGAGTGCCCCAGCTGTGCTATACACCAACATGAATGTTCCTGATCACTCAGTGCAGGCTTAGAATCTTTCTTTCCCTAAATGTATGTAGGGCAGCTTTTCTGTACTTGTAAAGACAAGGTCTTTACAGAATTTCTATACAAAGCATAGAGAAACTGTAGACAGACAATAGAATCCCACAGCTCTCCTACAGATAAGCTTTGTCTTGGTATTGGCACCTAAATTGGAATCCACATCTTAAGGATTTCCTTATCAAGGGAACTGGACAATTTACTGTCAAATTGGACAGTCCTAGAAGATCCAGAGAACAGGACTGAGAGGAAGGCAGACAACATGCACAAGAGTTTCTTCAGCCCACTGAATGCAAAGTATACTGCACCTTCTGGCCCTAAGCTTAGCCAAACTTTTTCCATGAGGGTTGTTTTCCAAGTGACTCCTCAAGCTGTAAGAAAGGGCTGACTTCCTTGACATGTCTCTTCATGGAAGATCCCAAAATACACAGATGCTCCCACAGAGCTATAGGACTGTTCCTGCTTTCCCTTTTCTGTCCCTACAAGAAGATGTAGGTGCAGACACACAGCATGCTCCTGCAGATACAGCTGGCATTGGACACAGCTGTGGGAATCTCCCATTTTAGAGGAGCAGAGTGAGTTTGGGAAAGGCTATGTAGAGACACCACATCAGCCTCATAATCTTCCTTGAGTGCCAGCAAGACCATAAGATGAGATACAACCCTCTTTTTCCTCTTCTAGACAAATGTTATTGCTTTTGATATTTTCAATCTCACAGGCTACAATACTCTCCTAAGACTATTCTGTTGTCATTATATTGCAAAGGTTTCATATTGTTGTCTCCTTATTGCAAGAGTTTCATATCTCCTTGATGTTTCTCATAGGCATCTCCTCTAAGCACTGACTCTCCCTTCTTCTTACAGTGGCCAACTGACTCCAGGACCCCCACAGCCAACCAATCCACTCTTTTATAACAGTCTTCTGATTGGCTACAGGTGCAGCCTGTTAAAGTCAGGCCTGCTCCTAATCTTTAATAGTTAACCCAGCTGCAACTCTTTAGGGGGTAAGATTACTTTATATTCTACCTTTATTTACTTATATTCTATCCCCCTACACTATTCCAGGTCCTTTGAACCAGAAAACCACACACACAATAATAATGAAATCTGCAAAAGCATCCAATGGTACCCAGGGCTGGAGTATTTTACAGCATGGATGTGGCTGGGTTGCTGAAGTGCAGCGTAGCCCTGTTTGCATCCTGCTTGTCCTACAGACTCAGAATCAGTGTCTGGAGCAACTCTGTTTGTCAGGATGCCTGTTTGTCACCCTGCACTAGACAGGTGAAATCTCTATTTTCCTATTTTTTATTTCTGTATTCATGCATGTGACTACCACCATTGTGTATTCTTCAACTCCAGTACATATAAAGAATAACTCCATTGCAGTCAACTGGAATACAATATTTTAAAGAAGATGCAAGAAGAGAATCAGGACTAGTGGTGGTTGAACTTCAGCCAGCAACTCAGCCCCACACAGCCACTTGCTGACTCCCTTACCAGCAGGATGGCAGAGAGAATTCAAAAAGTTAAACAAACTCATCTGTTGAGATAAAGGCAGCTGAACAGGTAAAGCAAAAGCTGCACACAAGCAAAGAAAAACAAGGAGTTCATTCACACTTCCCATCAGCAGACAGGTGCTTGGCCATCTCCAGGAAAACAGGGTTCCCACACATGTAATGGCTACTTGGGACGACAAACACCATCATTCCCATCACCCCCATCTTCTTCCTTCTTCCCCCAGCTTTATATGCTGACCATAACACCTCATGGTCTGGAACATCCCTTTGGTCACTTGGGATCAGTTGTCCCAGCTGTTTCCCCTCAAAACTTCTTGTGCACTACTGCCTCCTCACTGGTGGGGTGAGGTGAGAGGCACCAAAGGCCTTAACCTTGTCAGAGGGCTGTTCAGCAGTAACAAAAATATCTGTATTATCCCCTCTGTTTCCATCACAAATCCAAAATAGAAGAAAATTAACTCTATCCCAATCAAAATCAGTACAAGGTCCAAAGTCTGCATTGTTTGCTACTCTTGCTCTTGACTGATTCTTTAATCCTTCAATATGATGCTTTAAACACCCCAGGACCTTCACAAGACAAATTAATGAATTATTATTTTAATACATATTAGCCAAAATTCCACTGATTGTTCTAAAGCACACAAAAGAAAATTATATCAAAAGGGAGCTTTTACTGGAACACAAACACCTCTAACCAGCTACATTTCTTAAGGCATCTTGGCTTTTAATTTCATTTTTTGCAATTTGCTTGCCTGCATTTCAGGCATCACTGGGCCACAGTTAGTGAATGGAAAATTAATCTGCCTTCTTTAATAGTCAAACCCCTTCCTCAGCTGAGTGGTTTGGAAGGGTTGGAACATGCAGGGACTTCAAAACACTGTAAAAATTACTTCAGTCATGAGGGTGCCTCAACTTCACAGCACTTGTAGCTCTATCTTGAGTCAAGTACAATCTGAGCAGCTCATTATATTCAAAATCTAGACAAATGTGCAGACATAAACCTCAGCTTCTAATCATGGCCATATAAAGAATTTATGTTAGCAATAGAGCATTTTAAGAGGTTCTACACAAATTTTGACAGCTGAGATAAAAAATGAACTCTCTATTTCTTTGCTTTTTTCCTTCCTTAATCCAATCAACTCACTGTTATGTAAAAAGTAGTGATGAAAGTACTCATCTAAAGCTGGAAGTACTTATCTAGAGCTTCATTCTCACCAATATTGGGGTTTTATCTCTTTTCTTCTCTTATGAGCACTTCTGATATTGTAGTAGAGGTATCCACAACCCAAAGACCCCCTAGAAATCTCTTAATAAGTTTCACAAATGTTGGAGTATTTTTCTTCTCTGTGAAGGCCTTCTTGTTTGAATACTGCTAAATCATCTAAACTGAAAATTATTTATAAATTAGTTTTGCAGAACAAAGTCTTTGCCTTTAGAAAAGTCTGAATTGCTGTAGATTACAATTTTTTCTTATAGAATATCATCCAATGTGTCTATAGAGTCTTCATTTTAAACCTTTATTCAAATTATATCAATTGAACATGATGTTACTCTGCAAGTATAGGGCAAATTTCATTTCAGGAATCCCATACAAAATTTTAATCTATTTTTTTTAGCAAAAAGCTATTTAATACAGGTTTTTTGCCCTCCTAGTTGAAACTATAAAAGCAATCTTTTTTTAAACAAGATAAATAGCTAATTTTCATATATTTTCATACACATTTTCATACACATGTATGCCAAAAGAACTCATAATTCTCTTACACTGCATTTCTTTAAGACAAAATAGTACGTGTCTTCTTGCTTTATGTTTTGTTAACTTTCCAATAACATGTTTGGGGCTAACTCATTTCCCTTTTTTGTTTCAAGTATTTTCACATTATAACCCCTAAAGACAGACTGACAGCTGGAATCTCATAACATAAGCATCAAACCTACATGACCTGACTTCTAACTTTAAGAATCACAGATCTAGAAGGGATTCCAGGTAGTCATTAGGTCATGCATCCTTATACATAAGCAAGTTTTTACAGTTATTAATTGCAGTCTTCCCTCCTATAATTTCATTATTCTTTGTCCTATTCACTGTGGAAAAAAGGGACAAATTACCATCTTCTTTGTAACACTCAAATATCTGACTGCTGTCTTCATAGCCCTTGTCTCTTAATGATTAAATAATTTTTTCAATCTTTCAGTGCAGGTTATATTTTACAATTTTGTGATCATTATTCATCCTTTTCTCTGAATTTGTCAAAAGCCTTTATTTAAATGCATTGTCCCAAACTGGGTTTCTGTTACCTTGACATTAAGAAGCAGAGGGAAGGCAGTGTTTTGTGACTTACATATTATATTCCCTGAATGTGTAACAATTACTTTTGTCTTTTCCATTTGTGTCTTTCACTCACATTGTGATCCACCACAGCCCCAAGATCCTTTCTGAAGTTTTGCTATTGAGCTAGATATTTGTTTCCCATATGTGTCTAGGTGATTACTCCTGCCCAAGAATAATACATTACACTTGTTCCTACTCAATTTCATCTTACATTTCAAGTTGCTAAGTCAATTTCTTGAGGTCAGTTTTGAATTCTCTGCTCTTCTCATGCCACCCAACTCCATGTCACCTGAAAATTGAATGGGAGTATTCTTCAGATCATTAGGAGAAAAACTGAACAAAGACCAAAGAATCATCTCTGGTGAGCCATAACTGCTTTTGTCTTTGTGAAAAACATTGATCATCATTTTAGAGCTTGTGAAACCTCCCCAGTCCTTCTGTCCGCACTATGTCAGTGCTTTATAGAATTGTAGCCAAGAATGGGTTCTGCTGGAAGGGACCTTTGAAGGTCATCTAGACAAATGCCTAACATTAATATAAATAATATTTTTTCAGTTTGTTACATAGGACAATAGAGAAAGCCCTAATAAAGTCTAGATAAATCATGTTTATGTTCTCAAATCCTGTTTGCCTGCTGTGAAAGGAAATTACATGGATTTTATTATTTTGCATTGGCTGTACTCATATCCTTGTTGTCTTCCAGTTCTAACAGTTTCAGTTACATGTTCAGGCATTTCGTGAGAGCAGAAATTAAGTTATTGGCTGAATCATACCTTGATCTTCCTTTTTCCTTGTCTGAAGAAAGGCACTGGCTCTCCCTTCATGAACTTTCCAAGTTTCAAGCCTATTACATGCACTACAGTGCAACATGAGTAACCAATAGTTCATCATAAAGTTGTTAAAATTCATCAGGACACTCATAATCCCATGCTGACTTCATAAACTCTAAATTGTTCCTTTTCCATTTAGAACTCATGTTTTTACTTTACTGTACTACTTCTCACTTTTCACTTGATCATGCTTGCAAAGACCAAGGCAAAATGTTATTACAAAATTTAACCCGAGTATCATCCAGCAACAGCTTTTCCTCTCCACTGAACAGCTGACCAATTCACCCTTTCCTTCACCTTCCCTGTGTTACAATTGCACTTTCAAATTGATTGATATCTCTTGGCAGATGCATCTTGTTTTGAGCTTTGACTTTTTAAAATTTTGTTCCTACATGTTCAGGTTATATTTATCACTCATCCTCAGCAGCCTGACCTAGTTTCTGCTTCCAGCTTTATTCTTTCTCGTGCTGCTTAAGGTTCATGCACAGCTCATCTTTTAATCAAGATGATTTCTTACTGCATTTTCTCCCTTTTTCTTCACAGTGGGGTAGAATACACCTGTGGATGAATACTGTCATTGTGTGTATTATTGGTAAGGCACTAACCGTTTAGCAGCATTTTTCTTCACATGAGACCTTGCTTACCCATTCTGTGAATTTATTGAAGTCTACCTTCTATCCTACCTCAGCTGCTATTCCTCCTTCATGTCCTGAACAATCATGAATCTTTTTCTAATGGCCATTCTTAAATGGACCCCTCAGCCTCAAATTCTCATGTATTCCTCGCAATTGTCAACAAATATAATCTCTCCTTTACTTGCTTTCTGTACTTCTTGAATCAGAAACATTTTCCCTGATACAATCCAAAGATTTTCCAAGCAGTCTGCTGTATTTATTTCCCAGCGGAAATTCCTCATTACCTCCAGTTACATTATACTTAATATAAAGGATCTTGCAACTTACCACATCTTTTTTTTCCCTCCGCTCTTTTCTGCTTCTAGTACAAACCTTGAAAATAAGATGGAATTTAAAGCTATATCTTGCACTTGAACACTGAGGTTTTGGAAAATTAACATCTAGTGTCTAGCAGGTGTTTCACTTGATGGGAATACAAAGATCAGCTCTGGATAGTATTTTTAGGATAGCTTCAGTCATTGACAGAGCCCATGAGCTCTGTCCCCAAGTGAGGGCATTTCCTGTATTTCCTGTTACCAGTATGGGATTTGGCATTAGGGAGAGAACATGTCAGCAAGCAAACCTGGGTAGCCCATGTGCTTGTCCACAGCCAACCTAGGGTTTGTCTACACGACATGAACTCTGGAAACCACTAGATTTGGAAGGATGCTAGGCTGCTAAACACTCATGTTTATCCTGTTTAAACTCATGATAACCTCACTGAATTACATGGAAGGAAGAATACTGAAGAGACCTACTCCATTTAAAGTAAGTCCTTTTGAATGCAGGTGGACCTTCCCTAGGAATTGAAAGACACTTCTTAATATCAAAGTCACAAAATATAAATTAAGATAATTGAGGGAGGGAGGGAGAAAATGTAGAGACAAGTTAATTCTAACACACTACATGTAAATTCCTCTCTTTTATTTAAAGTTTATATAAAGATAGTTTATAAAAATACAGCATGAATATTAAATAGTGATCTCATAAGATTAAAATTGTCATGTACCAGCATACTGGCCAAATATCCTTAGAAGAAGCAGACATGGAAGCTGTCATTTCAAGTCAAATAATTACTCATCAAGCATAATGCAAATGATAAAATGTAAAGTTTGCAAAATGAAGATAGATCCTGAGTAGACTTCTTGTATGCAATGACATAAACACTGTCAGCACGAGTTTGAAATAACCCTGCTAAGCCCAAGGAGCCACAGATACAGTGTCAATGGACAAGGTATTTCAAGGCAAGGAAACAATATCTCTCAAGGAGAACATACTGATGAAGAGTCTTCCTTTTCTATCTATATATATAGGACAAATTGGCTGTACAACAGAGCCCCCAAAATCCCTATTCTCTATCAGATCATGCATAGGGCTTGAAATGATATCTCAGCATTTCAGCTTTTATTCTAATAAGAGGTGTTTTGGCATGCTGAGTTTTAAAAAAATGTTTAAAAAATTAACTTGAATTGACTTGAATTACGTCTGCATCTGTAGAGTTCTGGAATGAATAGATATGAAAACACAAAAGGCGCCCATATATATCATAATAAGGGCTTAATTTCAAGAATTGTAAATTAAACTTTTTGACCTTCAGTTTCTAAGTTTTAGATATAATAAGTGAAAGGATTTTTAAATCCTAGATACCTTTAGGGATATAAAACTTTAGAGACTACAACCACCTGCACCATAAAAACCTCAACAGCTTGGGGACCTCAAGTGCCTACTCTTTAGGGTAAACACTCCTTGCAGGAAGCAGAAAAATGGGGAGGATGCAATAAATGAGCCAGCATTTCCCAAAAACTACTTAAGACATGTCAGTGGTAAATAACAGGTACATGCACTTGTCTTGTTGAAGATTAGCTTAGTGCTAAAATATTAGAATGCATCAATCTAAAATGGCTCCTTCTGTACTGAACACAGAGAAGCCTCTCCTTGCAGGTGCCACCAGGAATTTATAAGAATTTAAGTTAACTTAGATTTATCTAAGCTAAACCAAGGATGTCTTGTATCAGTAACAATCTCTTTCCTTTAATTGCACTGAATTATGCAGTGCATAATTCTTCAGTAAACTGTTGAATCACGTGTCTATACGTAAATTTTTAACTTCTGGGTCATGGACTCTTGGTGCCTCCTCTACTGATTTCTGATACTCTAATGGTCACAGAGCAGGACTTAGGGTTTATCAGAATGACTACAGGGTGCTGAGAAGGTTTACAGAGACTGTCCTCAGTGCATGTGTGAGAAGAGTCCACCATAGCAATGCAGTGGGACTTACACAGCCAGTTAACTGCATGTCCCTGAGGTGAAGGTGGCCTTCCTGTTCTCACAAAGAACCCCCTGGTCCCATTGTCAGGGGAAGTAATGGTGCTGAAATTGTTGTTCTTCCATCAAATAGGTTCCAAGACCTCCATCATGGTTTATGAGGCCTTTTCTCTTTGTCATAGACAATGGGTGCTGGTTAGACATTTTAGTCTCTTTCTCCTGGAACCAATTTTAATCACAACCACAGAGCACTCCTTTATTTTGACCTGTTACTGAAAAGGTCATTATTACTAAAAGGTATTACTAAAAGGATCTGAAAGTGCTGAAAAGTGGTTTTGTCACACAGTTTATAATTTGAAACCTCTGTAGCATATCCAGCTCCTTGTAAAGCTCCCGAAATCACACCCTACTTCCTGAGATTAGATTCCGTCAGCTGCTGTACTTTTCCAAGAAAAGTGCTCCTTTTAAGAAAATCCTTATTGCCAGCCCTAAGCACTTCTTTAACCTTTCCTTTTTTAAAAATTATGGTTTAAGCACAATAAAATGAAGTCTTTTAAGGCCAAGAGTAGAAAGTAGAATAATAGGTGGCTATGTACCTAGAGAAAAAGCAAGCAGAACTGCCTGGAAAAGCTGTAAGAAGCTGTACAGCAAGAAGATGCATAGTAAAAGCTATTTAACAGCTAGATAAAACGGTTAAACACAGGAAAGGAAGCATAGGAGTGAGCAGGCAGACTATAATGGTAGGTTTCTCTTGCACAGATGTTTTGTCAAAAACACTTCCCTATCAAAAAAATAAGGATCAAATTCATCCTTCTGTTGGTATACTTTGAATCATGCAACTAAAGAGCTTATAAAGCATAATTTTTCTGTAAGTAGGAAATCAAACAAAGTCCAGGTCTATTAGAAACGGAGCCCTGCTCGCAGGTTCTCACCTGCCATAATGGCCCCAGCTCCACATCCCCAGTGGGCCAATAAAAACAAGAGTCACCAGTGCTGTGATATCCTAGACAAAAGCATGTGCTGAGGCACCAGCCAGATCCTTCACTTTCTCCTAGTTAGGCCATTAGCCTGGGCCTCCTTTCTGCCCAAGCATCAGCATTCATTAGAAGGGCGGTAACACAATTTTCTTTTGAGCTCCTGCTTGTCTTTGACTTGTGGTGCCTCAACAGGCCCAAAGCTTAGCAGAGAGAGAGGTCAAAGACACAGTTTGTATATTTTTCTTTTTAAAAAGACATAAAACGTTCCCTAAAAACCTTAGTGTTCCCCAAACAATGTTCTAATATCACAAATAGTAAAAATATTCAGTACACATGTACTACACACAGTACAGAATAAAAAGAATAATTTTATACTGCCCAGGGATGGTTACCCCCAGGTAATGTATCAGTATTAGAATACTGCTGTGTGGCTGTTATTAAAAATTATACCATCAAAAATTTTCTTTCATTTTTTCTGACTGTTGAAGAGAGAGAGAGAGGGAGAGAGAGATTGGGGGAATCACAAAGCACTTAGGATGAAGATCCGGGTGCTGGAGATACAAAAATGTAGGTACCCTTTCTTTGGTAAAGCAGAACTGGGGGACAGTTTCTGAAAGAAAAATAGAAAAACAATCTGGCACCACTGTGCAGCAAAATAATGTTCCATTCCTTTATTTCTAAACTTTCTTGCCACTGGAGATATCTGTAGGAAGGCAGCAATAAAGGTAATTGGTAATTTCCAGTGTTAATGACAGATAAATTAGGTCTGTATTAAAGACAATGGCTTTAATATATGAATTATCTGAAGTTTTGCAAAACTTCTAATTTCTTCACCCATCTGCATGTAAGAGCACATTAAGTTTCTCCTGATAAATTCCCAAAGCTTTGTGTTAGTGTATACTACAAAAAAAGGAAGACAACTGATAAGTTAGCAGGGTTAGAGTGCACAAGCAAAGAAAGAGCTGATAAATAACCACTGTGCCCTGAGGCAGCTTCTGTAGTGAAAAAGAAATGCTTGGCCTGAACTCAACTATACAGATGTAATGCCAAAAATGAAGTAACTCCTGGCTTTAAAGCCCCTGAGAGTCACTAGAAAGCTTCTCCAGACTTCAGATTACACTGTAATTTATTTTCCAGTGATTCTGAAGTGAGTAAATCACTAACTGCCATTAAGGAAATGGAGCTGGTTTCCTGTTCCTGACACAGATTACTCACAAGACCCTGGATCAGTCACAACACAGTACTGGAAAAGATAAAATTATTTTTTGAGTGTCCACATATCAATAGTGGAATATTAAGCCAGAGGATAGTGGTGGTACCAATTTAAGGCTGACAGTAGAGAGGTCATAAGTGAAACACGATACTTGTAATACAGGAAGGATGCGTGTAAGTTAGCCACATTTAAGACAAGAAATAAATGTTTCCCAGTCCACAAAAAGAAGTTATTGAGACTCTTTCATCATCTATGAAACCATTAAAAGACCAAACTTCTTCCTGAAAGTACTTACCAAGGAAAAAAAAATAATGCAGAATGCAACAGGAACTTCTAGCCAAATATTGACCTGAGAGTATATTTTTTGTCATATTATCCATGAACTAGTTATTTCATAAATAAAATCCTTAGGCATTTGCATTTATTAAAACATTCCATATGAGTTTAAAGCATTTATTCCATAATTTATTCAATAAATTATAATTTAACCTTAAAATTAGTTATCAGATACAGAAATCATCTGATATGTGATAATCTGAACCAAGCAATGTTTCTTCTGGTTTTGGAATCTCGTGGTTCTTCTGTTGTTGCACCTTATATATCTCAAACAACTTTGTGTAACAGGGTGTATAAAGTCATTTTTAGGTGCTATTGCTATGTTGTTTGTGTTACAAGCAGACAGAAAAAAACCCCAAAACTGTATCTATTCCTATAATACATAGGAAGTATGAGTTTTAAATCTCTCCTCTCGGAGTTGTCCTTACAGTCTATACACTCAGGAGCCAAGTGAATGCTACCCATGGCAGTGACTGTTTTACTGTACTGACAACAGAGGAAATGCAGGAAAACTGTCTTCCCCATCTAAAAATCATTTTCTGGAGGTAGAAGGGAAAACAAAGGGAAATTTCAAAAGGTCCACACTTAACACAAAAGCCATTGGTAATACTGGGTACAAAGTCCTTGTTCATGGATCTTACAGTTCTAGCAGCTGAGATGGTTGGACTTGCCAAGAGCAGAAACCATAATGATGTCTTGGAGTAACTAAATAGAGGGTGGAAGTTTCCCTTCCAGGCTTTTAGGACCAGCTGAAACAAACAGAAAAAGTTAGACACTCAGGGAGATGTCCTTTGTGATATTCTGGCTGGCTCTGAGAGCCCAGAGTTGGGGGTTGTGCAAAGGTGGCCCTTCTGGTGTCTGAAGATCTTGTTAGAGCCTGTAAACTTCTCATAATCATATTTGCACTCAGCATTTCCTACTTCTGATGTCCTTCCTTTTCTACAGGAACAAATTTAACTTGTCTTTTGAAATTTCATTACCGCAAAAATTTCTCCTTCCTGCATCAGCCAGGCCTTACTGGCTGACAAAGAGAGGAAACAAGTTTTAATAAAAAGTAGGATGATTAAAGTGGAAGTTGTTTGCACACAGGCTGGTGTACCCAAGTTAGAGTGTGCACTGCCAGTTGCCCAGCTGCTGCTCTGCCATCAGGCTCTGTGTGTGCCAATTACCCAGATTTTGGGGCTGGTAGGAAATCAGATAGTCTGGCAGGTGATGAAATGCATTGCAAGCAAAAGGAAGTGGTGGGGTGGCACAGATAAAACTGTAAGAGTGTTAATGTAACAGAGCAAGCAAAATAAGCTTAAAAACAGTGCATCACAGTGTGTAGAAAACCTTAACTTCACTCCGCCAGAAAGCTGTTCTGGTTAATTCATGCAATCATTTTGCTGTCACTTGTCATGCCTGCTCCTAATAACAGAGAGGCTCAAAGTACTTTTTTACATCTCTGACAGAAGATGCTGAATATTAATAAGAGCAACAACAAGGGACCATTCAGGAAGGCATCTTGCTAGCTGGCATTCCAAAGATTTCCTCTTGTTATCTTAAGCAAAGATATCAGCTATATTGAGGATTTTTATCTGACGCGTTATGCGTGACACATGCATGACATGGAAGGAAAATACAGGGTTCTTCAGGCTCAAGTGTTTACTGAGGAAAGGATTGTCAGGCATAACTGATGGCATGTTTCTGCAACTAGCCTTAGTTTGCTCTCCTTCATGTACATTGGAAATGAAATGTAAGGAGGCTGATAATGGGAACATGAAATCAAACAATATAAAACAACTTGATTCCTCAAAAGAATCATGTAGGAAACATAGTGTTTAGTTTCTTCCAAGCTTTGTTGATTTTAGCTTATTATTTATATGGCTAAAAGCTGCTTCTGGGAAGAAATGGAGATGAATACACTGTCAACAATCTAAGGATTATTCTCAGACTGACTGAAACCTAAAAGGGTCAGAGATGTGAGCAACACAGTCTGCTTTTCTAAGACAAACTGTGAGTTAAGTGTTCTGGGAAGAACTCACTGAAAGAGAGGAGAAACATGTACACAGAAGTGCTCAGATTTTTTTTCCAAGGTAGATGTACAAAGGAACTGTTTTCTACAGGGAAGTTAGCTCTATTTGTTTACCAAAAACAGTGAAATCAAAAACTGATACAAAGAGCACACTTCATGTTATATGGACTTAAATTTGTTATTATACATATATCCAATTAAATCCAAATACTTGTTTCCCAGAGAAATAAGGCTATTATGCCTGCAGTACATATGGATTGTAGGCATTATCTTTGTTAATTAGAAATCAACAAGACCTTACACTTGCACTTAACTTCCTGTGGCTTTATGACTTCAATGGGAAATTTGACAACAAAAAACCAATTTATTATTTGAAATTATGTTGGTGTGTACTGCAAAAAGTGGAAAGATCTGATCTGTGAAAGTCTTTAGCCTTTTATAAAACCCTTGCATCAAGCAAAATAATGTTCAAGATATGAACCTACCTAATTAGGTATGTGTCAGTTAAAACAAATTACATACACAAAGAGGCACTGAGGCGAGCATCTATTGGGCAATAGCAGAAGCAAGGAACACTATATGGGCTCATC
Organism: Ammospiza caudacuta; assembly: GCF_027887145.1. NCBI lineage: Eukaryota > Metazoa > Chordata > Aves > Passeriformes > Passerellidae > Ammospiza > Ammospiza caudacuta. The sequence continues at coordinate 71,847,473 of NC_080594.1, forward strand.
CCATAAGCATTAAAACTGTAGAGAGTAATATTTTTCAGAAGAATTCATATAGATAGCTCCAGCTCTAAGTGAAAGATTAGAGCTGGAAGATCTTCAATAAATCATCTTGAAGTTAATTATTCCCAACTGACTTCAAAGATCCATGCTGAAGCAGTAGTTTTTAATTGCATTTTAAGTGATTCATTCCTTTATAAAGTCATTACATGTATATATGATCAGTTTCTTAGATGACCAAAATGTTAATTAGTGAAGGTTTTTGAGTTCATTAGAAGGCCTACACAAGGTGGGCACTCATCAGTTTGCCCACACCACTGTATTGCCTGAAACCAGGCTTCAGCAAGGATCTTCTGTAGTCAACAGTTCATGATCTGCTATATTAACTGCATTTTGCACCATTCTGCATTTATTTGTTACTGCAGAACAAATTCAGAGCAGAGCCAGCTTCAGATGTCAGTGTTTTTTTCCCCCAGGAAATTACTTTTCAGGATGAATATAAAAATTTTATTCTTTCATTAATAGCTACGCCTGAATATTCTGGGCCCTTTCAGGACTTTTTATAATGTAATGCAATCTCTCTTAAGAGGGAAATCTCTTCCTGTTTTTGACAGTCACGACAGAACTTGCAATCAGTATACTGAATCACTTTTTTGTTGATTACTGGACAGTAGGAGTCAAAGCTGGGGATTGAAAGGGTTAAAAACTGTCTTGTGGACAAGTCTAAATATTGCACCATTTGAAAATGGTATAAAAAACAACTTGCAGTTGTTTAAAAGGTTTGAAGAACTTTCTAGTCTTATATACTTCCCCAGATACCTGCTGTATGTATGTATGGGTATTCTGAGACAGGACAGTAAAAAGACTTTTGGTCTGATCCAGTTCAGCTCCTTGCTTCCAGACCATAAATTGCAGGGGTGTGTAAAAAGGAATCAATGTAACTACATTTATGAGCTCTACAAGCAACAAAGATAACATGAGAAACCACACTGAAGATGAAAATAGCATAAGACTGACAAGAGGAAGGAAATGGCAAGGAATGACCAACTAGACAGCGGCTCTTTACCGTGAAAAGTAAAGACTTAGGGGGATAATATGACAGAAGGGTAAAAAATAGCCATGTCACGGAGAAGGTGAATGAGGAATGATTCTTTTTCTATATAAGAACTAGGTTGTCAAATATGGTTCTCAAATAAAATTATGTGGCAGGTTGAAAACAAAAAGGGGAATGAAGTCCTTTAACATGATCTTGCTGAAGTCTTAGAATTCCCTGCTGCAAGATGCTGAAGATTGCATAAGATCACAGGTGTTTGAAAAGTAACCACAAAGTCATGGACTAGAAATCCACCAAGCATTCTAAGATACAAGGACAAAGCTAGTGGTTTAGAATCTGAAAATGGGAGTAGGAAATACCATTATAAGTCTGCTTTATATTTGTGTGCCTCTGCAGTTTTCCCTTAATTTCTCCCCTTCTTGCCTAAAGTTCTTTCTTGCTCTCTTGCAGAAGGACAACACTGGGCTAAATGAATCTGTGACCTGACCTGGCACACTTATTTCTAGAAGCCCCTTGTTCCACTCACATTTCTCTTCATTTGTTTTTCCCCTGAACTACACAAGCTGTTCAACAGCTGAGTACTTAAAATTTCAAAAGGTAAAAAGAGTAGCATCCTCTTCCCTGTCACAACACATTTGGAACTTTCTCCTCAGCCATTGGGTTTCAGCTCTAAGAATCCAAAAATTGTAAAAGATGTGGAGAGATGAAAAATTGAAAGATGTGTGTGGTTGCTTTAATATTTAAATAAAACAAATCCAAGCAAAAACCTCAATGTCCTCAACCTAAGGCTAGGGATGTTAATGAAAACTCTGTGGTACCTCTCAGTCCTACAGCTGCTAATCAGGTCCCTGCCAGCCCAGACTGTCCTACCCCAGTCTAGGCTCAGTCTCTGCTGGGATCAGAGTTCACTGTGCCCAGCCCTGCAGTGTGGTTGGTGAATGCTGCTCTAGGGTACAGGGCTCTGGAATGCAGAGAATGCAGAATCACACCCAGCAGCAGCAAGGCCCCAGGGACTCTGCTGGAAATGTTGGCTCCACTAAAGCTGTCAGGACTGAAGGGGAAGGCAATTAGGTTAACCCTAAGCCCCCACAAAGATCACTGGGCAGTGATGTTACTGACAATTAAAGGAGAGAACACGGGACTCTCAGAGTGAAACTATCTCAGAAAGTCAAGCTCTTTGCCTACCTATACAACAGAATGGTTCTGCTGTTAAAAAGCCAGAATAAATTCTGATTTTTAATGCTCCAGTAGATGTTTATGTACTGTAAAGGTTTACAAAGAAATAATTGTGTTTCTGTTCTTCCTGGTTACACACCTGCATCTTATAATGAAAAAAATAGATTATCGTGTCTCTGTTTTACTACATTGTTCTATAACTGAGAATTAGGTTGTGTTTCATTTTAAGTATTTCCAAAAGATACAGATAATTACAGCTTTTACTAACAGCAATGAACCAAATGTGAATTCTCAGGTGGGCTTTTAAGCCTCATCTCAGCATGTTTGATGTAGAAACAAATATTAAAAGTACTCTAGTATTTTTTGTCAGTGCCTTCCTGAATAAAGTCTATTAAAAATACAGATTATTTTGGTCTTTCATGCAGAAAGTATAATGAAAACAATTTTAATCTTAAAATGACTCATCGAGATGCCAAAGATTAAATTAGAGATACCAACTACCAATCCTTTTCCCATTTACTTGCAGTTGGTCATACTAATCTTCAGACAATACATGTGGAGTAAGTCATCTCTACTATTTCCATTACTGTGTTATGGCACAACTTGGCAGATTTTTAGTTCAATTGCAAAAACTAATGGTGGGCCAGACACATTCAGAATGATATGCGATCCCCAGCAACTGTAGGGCAGCAATATATTTTAAAAAAAAAGGTATTTTCTTCAATAAATGAAGGAAAACTGCATGCATTATAGAAAAGAGAATTTAGTGCAGTATTTGACTGACAAGACAGGTCCAGTTCCTTTTCAGCTACTTCAGAAAGATATAATACTATATGAAACAATATCTAAAAAAGACATTTTTGAGCTGAAGAAAGGGCAAATGAAACAGAGAAGAGAGAACTAAAGACTGTAGCAAAGTATTCGTTATAGGAAGATTTTTTTTTCCCATCCATATAAACACTTGAATAATTACTCATCAGTTCTTCAAACTGGAAATTTGCAAAAAGCTGTTGAGTGTGGCTTCCAGTAGTATAAAGAGCTAAAGCTCTTCAGGGTCTCAATTACATCCTTGGAGAAGCTATAAAAACTGAAAACATGCAGAATGTTGCAATCTGTGAGAACACCTTTATTTACTACTCGTCAAATGGAATAAACTACCAGTAATGACCATTTAGAGAAATAAAATATGCTCAAAAGTGGGGAAAAAAATTTACTATCAGGTAGCTGCAGCTTTGCTAGGTGAGCTAATTATTCATGTAGAGACATTTTCTAAATCTGTCACTTCAGACAGTAATGGCTTCTAATTCTAGAAAGCCATTTGCCTAGAGCAGTAGTTGCTATTGCTCTAACTTAGCAACAAACCCAGTGCAACCTCCACTTCTTCAGCTGAACAAAGACACAGCTCTCACTGAGTATCTTTGTGTCACCAGCACTTTTTTACATGCCTCACATGTAGAGCACTTAACTATGGAACAGTTGGCTCAGAACACTGTTAGGTTAATATCAATTTACCTTCCCTGTCCTGGTAGCAACATTTTCAACAGAAACAGGCCAGAAGTAACAACCTGCTATACAAACATACCTGGTTTACAGGTATGTTCAATCCATGCCTGGTTTTGCAGCTCCAGCATAACTCAGTGTTATTCATTCTTATACCCTTCATGCTTTAACACTTCGGCAGCATAGACTATTCAAGGAAGTCTTTGCAATCTACCTTTCACAAAAGCACCTTTCTTTAAGCTGAGGCCTAACCTCCACTATATCCAGAGTGGGTTTTAAACCTAGGCTTCAGAATAAACATGTCTGCACACACTTCCTACATGGAGATGAATGCAAGCTGAAGATGGAGTTCAGCAAAAAGGATAAAGATGACGTTCTGTGGAAACCATTTCTCTGCACTCTGTCACCAAAGTTCATCCTCTTTGTTGCTGTCCCATACCCAAAGAGAGCCTTGTGAAGACCGGAGTGACATTTACTTTCTTCCAGTCCTCAGGCACTTCTCCTGATTACCATGACCTGCCAAAGATGATCGTGAGTGACTTTGCTATGTTACCTGCCAGCTCTCTCAGCTCTCACGGATGTATCCTGTCAGGGCTTATGGACTTGTGGATGTCTGTTTTGCCTGGGTGTTCTCCAAACCAAACCTCCTTGACCATGGGAAAGTCTTTCAACATTGCTTGACCCTGGTCTCCAGGGTCAGAGATTCCTGAGGGCTGGTCTAGCCAGTGAAGATGGATGCCAAGGCTGAGTTCAGTTGCTCTGCTTTCCCTGCACCCTCTGTTACCAGGGCCCCCACTCCATTTCGTAACCACATTATCCTTAGTTGTCAGTGATGTATTTGAAAAAGCCCTTCTTGATGTCCTTGACATCCTTGGCTGGATTTAATTCCAGATGGACTTGGCCTTCCTTGTCTCATTTCTACTTAACCTGACAACCTCTCTATATTCATTCCAAAGATGTTTCCATCTCCTGTGTGTTTCCTGCTTACACTTGAGTGATGACAGGAGCTCCCTGTTCATCCATGCAGGTCTCTTGCCCCATTGCCCAACTTCCTGCTCATCAGGATGCATTTTTCTTGAGCCTGGAGGAGGTGATCTCTAGACATCAACATTCCCTGCAAGGCCTATTTCTATGGGATTCTTCCAAGAAGATCCCTGAAGAGGCTATTGTCAGCTCTTCTGCAATCCACAGTGGCAATCTTACTTGTGGCCCTGCTTCCTCCTCACTCAAGACTGAATTCCACACATGGTCACAACAGCTAAGGCTGCTCCCAACCTTAACATCTCCAAGGCCTTCCCTGTTGGTTAGTATGAAGTTAAGCAGCACAGCATTCCTTGTAGGATCCTCCACTACCTGGGACAAGAAGTTGTCATCAGAGCTTTCCAGGAACCTTCTGGATTTTTTTTTCTTCTCTGGACTGTGTGGCTTCTCCAGCAGATGCCAGGGTAGAAAAATCCCCTTCCAAGAACCAGTGCCTGGGACTTTGAGGCTGTTTCCAGGCCTCATGCACTTCCTCCTCCTGCTCTGGTAGCAAACATCCACAACAGTGCCACCCTTTCTAGTCTGCCCTTTTATCCTAAACCACAAGCTCTTCTTACATAAAAAAAACATTATTAATTTGTAGGTTTTTCTTCATACAAAAACCGAAGAACATTCAAAATGTATTTTTTCTCATGACCTTTTCTTAGAGAAGGCAAATCAGCAAAGCTATTGCCTTTTCACAGTTACAGCATACAATTCCTTATTAAACACACTGTGTTATCATTATATTGCAAAGGTTTCATATTGTTGTCTCCTTAGTGCAAGAGTTTCACACCTCCATGATGCTTCTCACAGACAGCTCCTCCAAGCACTGACTCTTCCTTGTCCTCGCAGTAGCAAACTGACTCTCATTCCCTTAACCAACCAATCCACTCTTTTATAACACCCTTCTTATTGGCTACAGCTGCGGCCTGTTAAAAGTCAGGCCTGCCCCTAATATTTAATAATTAGCTCAGCTGCAACTCTCTAGGGCATAAGATTACTTTCTCTACTACCTTTATTTACTTATATTCTATCCCCCTACAACAGCATGCTTTACCACAAACTTAAAAATGGGTTTACTCTGAGATGCTCTATAGGCTTTACTGGGATTCTTGTTATTTTCTTATTCTGAAATTATTGTCCTGTTCTTGAGAAATGTCTGTGGGATGTATGCTTTATCTTGAGGAAAACATTCAGTATTAAGTGACTGCTGTTCCAGAAGAGAGAGGCTCTGATCAGAGGAAAAGTTTCTTGCTTGATTGAAACCAGTTTATTCAGAACTACCTCTTCTGTGGTATTCAATATAGGGAGAGCTACTTGCTGATTTCAGACAGCGACTTTTTTATTTCCCTTTGCTGCTATCAAAATTAAGATTAAAATTTCTTTTTGTCTAAGGATGATAATTTGAAGAAACATTTCTTGCTCTAATTCCCTGTAATTTAATGCAAATGAAAAATTGGAAATTATTTAAGACAATATCAAGGGAGAAAAGGAGATCACAATTGTATAGTTACATTGAGGGAATTATAGCCAAGATCAGGTTTAAAATTACAATGGGGCCTTCTTTTGAAGAGTAACCTGATGAAAACAATGTAAGAGAACAGCTACTACAACCTCTCGCTTTTAATGTTAAGTGTTTGTTGTTTATTCACACAGAATGAGCCTTCACACACCATGAATTTGTGGGGTGGGTAGGCAAAGTGTGTAGCCTCCAGGAGCTGAGAGGTTGTCAGTGATGGCACTCTTTCTTGGCCACAAGCCTTCACCACAGCTGAATTTCATGCTGCCCATCTGATTCTGTACCAGTTCATACATACTGGAAGCAGGGCCTCAGAAAAAAGAAAATATTGACTCCAGTGAGTGCAAGTCCAAGACAGAATGAAGGAATGACCTGTGTGCCACGTGTGTAATACTCCAAAATGTGTATCAGTAATGTTCTTAGGTAACTCTGTAAATGGAGTTTAGGAATAACAGTATTTAAAGAAGAAGCAACTTCTAAATGTATTAAAAGAGTGCTAAAATCTTAGACACTACTCCTCTGGTATCCATCTAGGTATTCTTTGTACATATACCACAACAGATAGTAAGAGATTAAACAGTCAAAACACAAAGTAACATGATGGTATAAATTCACACTAGCTGCATATTAAGACACCTTTAAAAATACTGAATTTCTAAATCCTAGGTTACAAGTTCAGCAAATAACTGCACAGGCAAAGTCCTCAAAGTAAAAAAGAGAATACTCTTTTTGTCTAAGTCCTCATTAGCATCCTGTAAGGACAGCACATTTTGTTGAGATCAACAGGAGGTAAGAGTCATCCAGTACATCCTGGGACAGGATCCAGATAGCTGCTATTAAAAAGTCATAGATATAAAGTCTAAAATGGAAAGAGAAGGCTATACCAATCTGTATAAATCAAAGCTATAAATTGCAAATACTGTACTAACTGCATTGTATAAACTTAATAAGGTAAGAAAAAAGAACACAAAGAAAGTAGTAGTCAGCATGATTACAAATGAAATTATTTAATTTTATTTGGAACAATGTGAAAAATTGTACAGATTCATTATTAGATGGAATTTTTAGGCTCGTTAGCTCAGGAGAAGTATAAACATTTTGCTGTTCAGGTCTGTTAGGAATAATGATCAATTTCCCTTCCAAACCTAATCAAAAAAATATGAGCAACAAGTATTTTTTTCAATCAGGTCTGGCCAATTTATATCTGGTATGTTTACAAGCCTCTGTATTTACTAATGCAGCTTTCTCAAAAGTCTCAGATCCCTGCAGAAGCTCCAAAGGACTGGAAAAAAAACCCATGGACTGTTTGGACTATGGTTAAAAGAAAATTGGGTAATTTAGAAACTTCAGGCCTGCCAACCTGTCAGTCAATGCTTAGCCATCCATTCATGTGGCTGGAAAACTACCTATCCAATGTAATAACCAGGGAAAATGATACTGAGCATTCATGTCACAGTGATGTCCATCAATGCTGATGTGGAGGAAATAGATCCACTTTTACTGGGCTTTGTTCCTTGGTTGTTTCAAGTTAAACTGTGGCATAATGTTTAATAAGCAAACATCTTAGGCACTCCCATGCATTTTGACTGATAATTGGGATAGAATTCTGGAGACATAATACAGGTGCTTGCAGTCATTGTTTACTGGACATAAACTCCAGAGACACTTAAACCCCTAAGTCTGCTAATTCAAACCCTGAAGAAATGAATGGAAAAAAACCCCAGAAGCTAGGACAATGTTACAATTTTTTTTGTGAATTCCCTTATTAGAATGAGAAGCATCTGAAATGAGAAGTTCAAAAGACATTGATAAATTCAAAAGGATTTAGAGAAGAGACAGGAGATGACTAAAGGAGTGAAAAACATGCCTTACTGACAGACCACAGGAGCTCATTCTGTTTAGATATCAGGCTCCTTTGCCCAACACTAATAACTCCATTTTGCTGTGAGCCCATTCTGGGAGCTGATCCAGCTGAAAATAAGCCTGCTTTCTCCTGTTCCCTTGTTCTAAGTTTTCCATCTACACCAGCTCCCTGAACTGGTCCACTCCACGACCACATCAGCAGTGCCAACGAAAAACTGGTTACAGGGACAAGTGGCAGGGAACCAAAGGACACCACAGGACAGTTCATCCCCAGGTCTTGATCAGGGGAGCTAGTTCTGTACATACCCTCCTGCAGAACACTCACTACAGCCTCAGGATGTCGATGAAGAAGACCTTGCAGACCCTTCTGGGTGAAAGCCAAAGCTGGTGGCATTCACGGCCTAACAATTAACCAGGCACTGTGATGTCTTCTTGTGCACAAGCAGTATCATCCATGAAGTTAGATGACAGCCCAAGAAATTTCACTGCCTGACTAAAGACTCTGTTAGGGGCAGCCCTACAGCATATGCTATGTAGAATGGCAGACCATATGATCTGGACATTTCTTTCTGTCCTCAAACCCTAGGAGGTGATGTGTTGGAAAACATCCAATCTGATATTTGTCAAGCTGAAACTTCTCTTCTAGAAAAAGAAACACTGGTGCATTTGTATACATATACTCTTAATCTAACATTTTCTAAAGAAATTGGACTGTTTGGCCCAGTTACCTGCAGGTGAGTGCTCTTCAGCCTCTGGAATGATACAAACAAGTCCAAGAGGATAAATATGCTAGTGCTCCAGCAAAACAGATTAAATTATCATTCTCACCTTAAACAGAAAAGGTGCCTTTACCCAGTATTATAGTTTATGCAGCACTTTCCATGGTTTATTTAGGCCATAAAATTTTAAAGAACTGTAAAATTCTTTTTTAAGTGAGTTGTCCTCATTGTCCCTTTAGTGCCATGGCAGATAAGCTATTAGACAGACTACTGTAAACAGCTGAACCTTTCCCATATTCCAACCATACCTTGAGACTGCAGATAAAGTGCAGACTGTGAAAGCAAACCCTGGAAATAAGTGGGTCAGAAATCTCCTGGAGAAGAGGTGCCAATTCGTGGCTGTTGGGCTGCATGGAGTGCACCAGAATACAAATGCTGCCCCTTTATTCACACAAGGCACCAGCAGCAGGACTGTGCTGGCTCAGGGACTGCTGTGCTACCTTGGTCGTGGCCAGGAAGGAAGTGAGGCACAGGGAGAAGCTGTGGTCAGGGCCACTGGGTAATCCTGGGGCTCAGCTGCCCACCCAGCTTGTTCTGACTGCACAAGGGACCACAGCAGGAAGGGATTGCTATGGAAGAACTGGGAATCACTGCAAGACCTCCTGGTGCTTGCAGCTTTCAGAAATATTCATGCCTTGAGCTGTCAGCCATAGAAAGATGTGGAAATTTTACAAGGTGGGGAAAATTAGAAGGGTTTGTACAAGACTACAAATTTGGAGGGGAAAGTGCACCATTTGTATCCTTTCCAAAAAAAAAAAAAAAAAAAAAAAAAAGAGTCATTCTTTGTACAGTCTCTGCCCTTTTAAAGGGAAAAAACTAACTTCAGGCTTCTAATAATCACAGGCTTTGCTGTAATATGAGGACAAAGATTGTCACTAAGCTATTTGGAAAATATGAGTCAAAACCAAACTCTATCCAAATTTATGGAAGTTATGAATATATGCTTTTCTAAAGGACCCCTTATTAAGGGTGGTTGTGACCTTAAAGTTCAGCCAAGACCAGAAAAACAGACAGAATTGAGATGGCAACATTGTGGGTTATTTCAGTTATCTCTGAAATCAAGAAGGTTGTTCTCATCACACCAGCACTGCATTCCCTCCTCAAGAATGTGGGAGAGGATTGGAGGATTGCTCCCTCATTTTATTTTGTTTTTAATAACAGCCTGCTCCTTAATAAATTAACCAAGGCTCTGTCTTTACCTCAAAATTACAAATTAAAAACATAGATCACATGATCTTTATCAATGGACCTGTTTTCATCATCACAATCTAGATATTCTGGTCTCAATTTCTTTGGCTGAACTTCAATGAATCCACACTTACTTAAGTTCCAGGTTGAGAAAATTGTTAAGTTGCAAATGGTAAGTCAGAGGCTACATGGAGCTAAGCATTCTAATCCTAGTGACTCCATGATTCTGATTCCTATCTGCTTCCATGTGAACTTCTCTACCTTTTGCATTATGTTGAAACAAAAAGGATGATGAAATGTTAACTGGAAGCAAGGTGTACAGCTAACATTGTCACTTCCCAGCTGCTAAACACTGAGCTTTTTTGAAGGAGAAAAACAAAATAATTTCCTTCATCCAGATGATACAAAATAAAACCTAGAACAAGTAAATGTCATGAAGGACTTTAGCTTTCCAGGGCAGGTTGGGTTTGCATGATGGGTGTAATGTGTGAGTGTGTATTACTTGGATTATACAGAAAAATATCTTTGATTTCCTGTGATACCAAGAATTCTTCCCAAATTACTTGAAGCTGCTCCCACTTTGTGCAAGAATATTTCCTAGCCTTTATTTCCTCACAGGGAAACAGACCTACTTCAAATCCCTGACTCACAGTTGCCCACAACTTTGACAGAAGTATCAAAAGCTCCATAGTGTGTGTTAAAAAACTTGCAAAGCAATAAACGTGTAACAGAGCTTAATTTTATTCCAGTTTGAGCACAGTGGAGAGTAAAATGTGAAGAAATGTGATAATTTGACCAGCTATGGTTTTGACTGTCACAGCAGTTGTGCTGCATATTTCCAACAGGCTATTTGCAATGGTGGCATTACTACTTCAGCAGTCATACACAGGAGTTTTGTTTAGCAGCAGGGGAAAAACACATGCCGCTCATTTTAATGAAAAACAAAATTAGCATTCGGTTTCATAAAACTAAGTACTTTCTAAATAAATAACACATTAGCACGAATATTTCATTGAAAACTATACTGAAGGGTTCTTACAAAAAAAAAGAACAAAAAACAACCCTGCCCTGAGGCAAATCATATCTTCAGAAAATGTTTTCCTGCTCACATTTGATTCAGCCTTGGAAATGCTGCAGAAATTAGGAGTCTGTAAGTATTTTTAACACATTCTAGCATACCCATTAGTTTGACTGACTGTCCAGAGCTGCAAAAGTAAGAGTGACCGCCCGCCTTCACACTCTATAGGGATTTAGGCATTTAGTACACTCAGACTATATAGAGAGTGGCAAGTATAAATCACACTACTCTGTCAGCCTTGTTTCCTACTGAAATAAGGCTCATGGCATTTGCATTGTCCATTTGGGTGGATATCTGTCCCGCTTAACTTCTGAGTTGATGGGTAATTTAAACACAATCAAAAGAACTGAAAAACCTCACAGCTGTTACATTCTTACAAATTCTATGAATACTGATGCCGGGGTAAGGGAAAGGAAAGAGAAAATCTGTAGTTCACGGGGGGGCCAAAGCCAAAATTCAGCCGTAACCTTCAGCCTAGCAGAAGGTGGCTCTGTCAAGGAATGTGCCTCCTTTTTCAAGTAGAAATTGAACAAAATTGGCAGGGATGAGCAGAAGGAGTAGGACAAAGAAAATGAGGCCTTCAGATGCAGTTTTGTTGCTCATAGAATGACCTCCTTTCTTACATTATCGCATGATTACAAAGCACTCAAATACTATCAAGATGTCAAAATTAAACAGTTGATTAAACTTCCTTCAGCTGGTTCCTTTGTAGTATAACCATGATACCCAAGAAAGAACTATTCAATGTACAGGCACTTCACATGTGGATTATACTAACAAGTCACTACTAATTTTCTATGAAGCTGACCACAAGTTTAGAAGAGTTTGCTAGATACCACAGGGTAGCTAATTAAAAATTCTAGATGCAATTCTCTCAGATCATGTATTACCTTAGGTATAAATGTTTCTTTCATTAAATGAGCACTGTATCTCATGTTATTATTCTCTAGCTTCATAAAAAACATCAACATTTGACTTCAACAATTCCTCAGTGCTATCCAAATTAAGCTGTTCAATCACTATTTCTTCCTGAGGATTGGCTGACCAGTACTACAAAAATTCTCTGTGATGCTTAAAAGGAAATGATGCAGTCTGAGTACTATGCATTTCTGTTTATCTTGCCATGGGTGTTACTAGAGGTCTCTGTATACATAATTTTCTTTGTTTTTCTGCTTTTTTAGTTAGAAGTCTTTGCTGAAGTTATGAATATGATACTGTGGGAGAACAAAGCTAACAATATCTGCACAGAGAATGAAAAGAACATCATAAACCACACAACTGAGTTAATATTTAAAGAACAAAAATTTAATTTGGTATGCAACTTTGTCCTAGGAGGATCTTTATTTTCAATGCTATACATGTGAAAATAAGAATGAATAAGTGGCTCATTATCTACATGTATAAAAATATAAACATCCTATCAAACATATGCAAAATCACCCTTCATGATATGCATCACTGAAAAGACCTATGCCTTAACTTCTAATTAAAAGAAAGACTGCCCTTGTGGATTTTTTAATAGCACTTGTAAATGCTACTGCATTCATCCATAAGTACATGAACTGTGAACAGCAACAGCTACAAAATGTAGACAGGACTCCAGTATTGTGCCTTTATATTTTTGTATGTTTTCATGTCAACAAGTCAGCAGAGTCGTTGTGTTTATCCATTCTTCAAGCTCTCAATAGAACAGACAAGTAAAACTCATTGACTTTGCCTTGAGCATTTTTCCTTTTAAAAAGTTTACTGCCATTACTAAGTAATGGTTCAGAAAAGTGTCATCTTCTGTGGCAAAGCATCAAATGACTGTTATATTTATGGCACCATCATTTTAAGCCTGCTGACAATACTGATAATGAGTTATCAGTAAATTAAAGGCCCATTTCTTAACACTAATAACACTTAAAATTTTTTTAGCACAAAGACTAGAAAAAAATCCTGTTCATATTACATCCATTTTTACGTAAAAAGTGAGAATTACTGGGTCATCTGCCAGGAAAGGGATAGGCAACAATTAATCAAAAGACAGGCAATCTTTGTTTTAGAGATGCATTCAGCCACCTAGAAGATTCACATTCAAGCAAATATGTCATCAATTTCAGTTCTACAAGCTGATGATACTCATATTCAGTTTTTTCCATTGACACAGGTATAAGAAACCAGTAAAACATTACCATGTTATGTACATAACATAATGTGAAAATGCTCAGCTAGATACATTATGAAATCCTGTAGCACTAAAATTGTTAAAAAAAACTAAATGATTAGTGTAAAATGTTTATATACTGTATATATATGTACACTAAATCACAAGGTCAATTTAAAACTGCCCCTATACATAGCTCCTATGATGGATTTAGTAAGCTAGCAGATTCTTAAAAAAAGAAAGCTATCTAGAGCAAATTTGAACACTTTACTGAAAACTGATTTTATACAAAATCTTAAAAAACATACTTCAGAGTTACTTAACAGAAACTAGAAAAAGACGGTCATTACTCTTGAGAAGGGCACTGTAAAGACCTAGTAGCTGTGGTGACCAGTGTCTTTTCACTTGTGGTGAAAGTTAAGCACAAAGAAGTCATCTCAGAGTAAGGCATAGGACAAACAGACTTCATTCCATCCTCAGGTGTATTGGCCTCTCACTGTATCTTATTGCTCATCTAATTTGGCAGGTTTGCATTTCCAACCTTTTAAAAATACTCCATAATACAACTATCTACAAATGGACAATATCCAGTGCTTTCATATGCACATCTTCAATCATGTTGATATACAACCTTGCTAATATTAGAAAAAAGAAGCCATGGTGATGCAAATTATTTTCAGTTTTATGTAGCTGTGCATGCACTTAATGAAAGACCAAGTGAACAGAGACTGAGCACTGAAACTCGATAGAAATGTAGCTATAGCTGTTTCCAAAGGAATTTGGGTTTTTTAAAAAAGCCCTACTGTGAAATTCTTTGGTTAGAATACAGGTGCCAGCAGTATTTCTAAATTTGGAGTTAGACCTAGAACTAGCATTATTGTTCAAGAGTTTTAAAAACATAACTTCAAGCCTTTAATATGTACTGCTAAATTCTTCAACACTTCAGATATATTTAGGATATTTTTCTGTCTGAACAGGCTATACATATTCTTAAATCAAGTTTAGGTTTTTAAAGGGAAGTGCTTTTATACTCCAGACTTCAAGAAATTTATTAGAAAGAGCCGCTGAATCTCTGTAAAACCTGCGGTTCAGATCATCTGTTCCAATGCAGACTCTGACTGCCTCCTCTGGGAAAGACTGTTACTCAGCAGTAACAAAATACAGCTCAGAAGTAATTTCCCCTGAAGAAAGTTGGCATCATCCTTGTTTTTCTGAGGAGAGGGCTCAAGCCTTTCTAAGAAGCACTAAGTTTGTCGAGGAAGAGGTACAGTGTCAGTGCCCAGAAAATACTGCTATGGAAACTAAGGAAATGGCTCTTTAAAACGTGATTTTTGTCATCTGCTGGCTTCAGAGTTTTACAGCAGGAACACGACAAAAAGTAACAAGGGTGCTCTTGATGACAGTTATAATGTACATCTTGCACTAATTCAATGTACATAATTTCAGCTTCCCAAGACCCAGGCCCTTCCTTTACTCAGGCAAGCCTGGCTTCACCTCACTCCCATCATTTTGAGGGTGTTTAAGGAAATACACATGGAGATTTCTGTCCACATTAGAGACAGTAACTTCAAGAGAATTATAAGGACTTCAGACCACCCATGGAAGTTTACAATTCACAAGCACTTTAATTTTTCAAAGTGTCTCTGTTTTACCTCTCAAGGGAATAAACACGTCTCTCTGAGGACACTTCATTGTTCAAATGGTTGGTTATCCAGCAGATTTGTCCTTCCACATCAGCCTTACGTGCTCACTGTGCAGGACCTGGTCCAGCTTAACAGGGAGGAGTTCAGAGACATGGGGAGCAAAGATGGGAGATGGGAGCAACCACTTGTGAAGGGCCACATGCATGCCTCCTGCAAAATTGCTCATCTCAACAGATAAAGTATGAGCCAGTGCAAACCCCTCACAGTCAGGCTTCCTTTCTATGTGACAGTCCCTCACAGACAGGCATCGCTTTGATGGGTGGGGAAGGGAGGAGTTAAAAATGGACAATTTGGGGTCTGCCCACCAAGGCAAACTCTCTCACAAGGGTATTGGGATGGGAAAAGACAGGCATTTGTCATGCCATCTTCAACAGAAGTTGCTCAAAGCAACTTCAAATCTTCTCAGCCCCTGCCTGGATGATTTTTAAAACGCCCCACCCTGCCAGAGCTATACCTCAGCTCTGTGTGGGGAGAGGGACAAAGACTGGGTGCACATGCATGCTTTTGTGGGACTGGCATTTGGCTACTCCCAATATTTCTCTCCTCCCTTGCTACCAACACAGCTACTGGGAGATGCAGGAGGGAGGGTGAAGGTGGGAGCCAGGACATGGCCAAGCAGAGACACGACAGCCGAGGCACAACACGGTGACCTCCTGCCCCGGGGCCGTCAGGAGGTGCTCCAAGAGGGCTGGGGGCTGCGCCGGGGCTTGTGCGTGGAGGCAGAAACCGGGGTGAGAAAAGCACAGGGAGATACAGCCCCGCTTCACATCCCCCTTCCTTCGGGACGCGAGGGGACCGTAGGTGCGAGGGCGTGCAGGGCCGGCTGTCTCGTCCCCACGCCACGGGCCGGGCGGACGCTCAGTCCCGGCAGAAAACGTACTCGGTGTAGCTGGTCCAGATCTTGTCATCGGCGGGGCCGCCCTGCTCGGGAGCGAAGGCGCAGGTGCCGGTGGAGGAGCAGGCGGCCATGCGGAAGCCGGCCTCGGAGAGCCGGTCGAAGGCTTGCTCGAGGAAGTTGAACTTGAGGTAGTAGCGGGCGGTGTAGCGCTCGGGAGGGCGGTCGGGGTCGCGGCTCTCGTTCAAGGTCTCCCCGAAGACCTCTTTGGCCAGAGCCGTCTTGCCGCAGACGGTGATGCGGGCCACCCGCCGGAATTTGGCATCGGCCTGCGCCTCCCGCCCGATGGTGTAGGAGCCCCGGTAGCCGATGGTGATGTAGCCCGAGCGCCGCCCGCCCGCCCCGTCCAGTGACTGCGAGGGCGTGAGCAGCGGCCCGCCCGAGGGGCTGCGGCTGGCCGTGGGCGACGGGGCGGACGCCACGGCCCCGCCGCCGCCTTCCAGCGGCTCGGCCTCCAGGTACCCGAGCAGCGGCGGCGGCGGCTCCTCGGCGCAGATGGAGCCATCGCGGTGCAGGACGGCGGGGCGGGCGGCGACCGCCCGAGTCTGCGCCAGGCGCCGAGCCAGGTCGGGCAGCTGGAAGTACTCAGCCTCCCGCTGGAGGCGGCTGCGCTCGGGGAAGTGCTCGGGCAGCACCAGCTGCAGGTCCCGCAGGTAGTCCAGGATGTAGCGGAAGAGGAAGCCGTCGCGGTCGAGGAAGAAGCGACCCTTGCTGTCCCGGGGCAGCTCGCTGGGCTGCTGCTGCGAGAACATGCGCCAGAGCAGCGAGTCGCGCACCGAGACCACGGTGCAGCGCCGCGTCACGTACACCTGCCCACCCACGTTCAGCTCCACGATCTCCGGGAAGGAAGCCCAGCCGCCCGTCGCCGCCGCGGCCGCCCCGCTGCCCGGCGCCCCGCTCCCCGCCGCGGGCGACACGCCGCCGCCGTTGGGCAGCCCGCGGGCGCTGTCCGCCAGGGCCATACCGGAGCGAGCCCGCCGGAGCCCACGCCCTTCCTCCTCCTCCTCTTCCTCCGGCCGCCTGGGCTACGGCAGGGCCGCCGCCCTCGGGGGAGCGCGCAGCCCTCCGCTGCTGCCCGCCGCAGCCTCCCGCCCCGTCTGGCGCCGGAGCCGCGCTGCCGCTGCGCTCTCTGCGGCCGCGCCTCTGCCCGCTGCCGGACAAACTCCTCCGTCGGGCTGCGAACGGAGAGCCCCGGCACCGGCGGCACGGCCGTGTTTATGTAGCGCGGCCGCACCTCGCGGGAGGCGTGGGAGGCTGGCGGGAGGCAGAGCCGAGCGCACGGGGAGGAGAAGGGGACGGCCCTGCACTGACGCAGGGTCCCCCGTCGTCGTCCGTCCCCCGTTCCCCCCCTCCTTTCCCGGTCCTCCTTCCCCGGTTGCTCGGGGAGCCTCTCCCCGCCCGGTGCGCGCCCGCCGGCTCCCGTCGCCGTGGGCGAGCACAGCGGTGCGTGTCCAGTGGGGGTAAAACCTTGGGGGTCCCGCCTCTCTCCTGCCTCCCCTGCCCCCTGAGCGAGGCTCCGGCTCCGGCTCGCTCCTCGGCCTCTCCGAGACGTCTCGTTCTCCGCAGGCAGGACGGGCCCCCTGTTTGCCCCGAAGTGCAGGAGCGGGCAAGCGGCGGGACGCTGCTGCTCTCCCGAAGGCGCTGTGCTGCGCCCCTGCTAATCCTCCTAAGGCTTGTCACAACCCTCTCCAAATGAGAACCCCGGCGAGATAACCGTGTCCCCTCCCTCCTGTCGCCTTCGCAGGAGAAAACGCGAGCCTGCGGTGCTGCCCGCTCTCTCCTCCCGCGGCTCCCCGGCCTGTTCCGGGCTTGCGACACCCCCATGAAGGTCTCCGTAAATTGCCCCCCGATCCTCATTCCCGGAGGGAGACGCACGGATCGCACCGTCGGGAGGCGCCGGGAGCGCCGTCCAAGGGATGCCCCGCCGTCCAGGGGATGCCCCGGCGGCCGGGGGAAGACCCTGGTGGCGAGGGACACCTCGGCGCCGATGGGGTCCCCTCCAGCTGCCTGACAAGCGGCACTTCACCGTGAGAGCCGAGCTCCTCGTGTCTGCGTGCATATTTGTGTATTTAGGTGCCCTTACAGCTCAGATTTAATTAGGATTAATTAGGTACATCAGGATCTGCGTGAAACATAAGCACCTATTTAACATGCGTTGGTAGAAAGCATTTGTTTCAGGCTTTTGCTTGAGTTTAATCTGCGCGTCGTTGTCTCTCTGCAAGCAGCGGTAAAGAGCTGCTGCCTCGGTGCATTCAGCTGCTCTCCAGTGGGAGTTGACGTGTGCTTCCTTCCTCGAGAGAGCAGCTCGGAGGACAGGAATGCCCGACGAGGGTGAAGGCAATGGTCAGTGCTCTCTTTCGTAGGGGGGAACGAAGCCCTCTCCGGACTGCCCTGCTGCAAGTGCCTCTCTGCAGTGGTCGGTGAAGTAGAAATCAAAAGATGCAGAGGCAGGGGCTAGAAGCTCTTCAAAAATTGAGAAGTGGGAAAGGAAGGAAAGGCAAGTTAGTTCTCGAGAAGCAAGATAAGTTTGCTCAAGAGAAGAAGAGGAAGAAGAGGGGGAGTTGAGAAACAGAAGTTTTGAAAAGGGAATGGGTGGTAAAAAGGAATAATGTGTCAGGGGAGAACTGACAGGGAGATACTGTGGTCTGGGGGGAGTGGACACTCAGAATTTACAGGAGTTTCATCTGAACAAGACTAAGAATATGGTAGAAAGATGTGGACCACTACTTTCTCCATGTTGGAAATCCAGTTGCCAGGGTTTTGACCAAGTATTTTCATTTGTGGGAGTAGAATGGCAAAGTAGGTTAATCTGATGCTTTGCTGACATTTTGTTACAAGAGCTTGTTTCTCTTTTCTTTTCTTTTCTTTTTTTTTTTTTTTTTTTTTTTTTTGTTTGGTTTCATTTTGGATTTTGTTTTGGTTGTTCGTTTTTTTGTTTGGTTTTTTTTTTTTGAGAGAAGTAGAAGAGAGGTTAAAACAGTTCTGAAAGATGAGGGAGGAAACTAAATAATCTTGAATTACGTTGTTTTGCTACCCATTTAAACAGCTGAGTTTGTTGCTGGAGAAAAAAAAGGGGGGGAAATAACATGACATGTACTGCCACACACCGAATTTTTGTTTTCTTCCTGTATACTATTTCAGGGTCAATTCACCAGAGTAAAAGCACATGAAATTTTCACGTGGTGGTTTGCTGGTGACAGTTTTATGGAGTTGCTTTTACCTCTTGGTCTCTTAATGTGGCATCTCCCCCCACATCACCCTGCTCCCGGCCGTACTTAGCAAGAAGCCACCTCAAGAGCCTCCCACAGATTCGTATTTTAAACTCCACTTCCCTAGTGTGGGCTCTCTATTGAGAGCACTGTGATTAAACTATGCACCCAGAGGATGAGATCATATAATGCTTGAGCAGGCGCTTATTCATAGCAGAACTTGCAGTGGAAGATTTTGTACCTACCAGCAGGTGAGTCTTAGCCCATATTAAAAAATGGGATCTTTAATTCATCTGTTAATTAAAATTATTTCATTTTTCTGGCATTAGGTGAGTATTAATGCAGGTTAAGGAAAAAAAATAAAACAACACTAACATATTCATTAGACCTGACTTTGTTTGTCTTGAGCTTTGTTAGATTTGAGACCAGACTTCATAAGACCTGAGCTTAATGGATTCTTCCAGTGCATATTTTCAGAAGCTTCAGAGATGAGTAAATTATGCTGCTCCTGCAGCCACTGGCTCCTCTGAGCTGCTCTGCCTGCCTCTGTCCCATGGGAGACCAGGTGACAAGGACCCACCTGCTCCTGTGCAGCGCCCTGGGCTGTCCAAAGCCATGCACATCAAAGGGGTGGTGAGGAGCACAGCTGACACAATAAGGTGTTTGGCCCACTGTCCCAGGTTTCTTTTTAAGGGCACAAACCAGTCCATCCCACTGCCTGTTCTCTCTGTCAATGTGAAGCTGACTCCAGAGTCCCCTTCTAAAAGGGAGCAAGGAGCCTTCTCAAGACACTGTTCATACAGCCTGTTCAACAGTCCTGGGCAAAGACCCAGCTTGCAGTGTTTGTCTCTGAGATAGATGTCATTTTCTGGGCTTAAAAACATGCCCAGCACTGAAATAACTGTTTTGAAGCTATGTCTCTTCAGAGAAATTATATTCTGTGGGCATCTCACTGCTGCTTTATGCCTTGCCTGGCTGCGAGGCTTTGGTTATTGTGACTTCTTTCGTCAACAAATTTTTCCTCTTTTCACAATATGTTCATCTAATTTCTTCTCCATTTCTCCATCTCTTTTCATTTGGCAACGTTTCTCTCAGTGAGGAGGATTTGCCTTCGTCTGTGGGTATTACAATGGGTAAATATATCAACAATTTTTTACTTATGTGTCAGTCACTGGGTTGCGTAACACAGTCGTAGTGGTTTATTCTTATTTTGTGTGGGAGACAGCGAAATATTGGTACATGAAACATTAAAGGCTGCCACAGAATGCCTCCTGTAAGGCATACAGCCCCCATAAAGGCTGGTAAATATGAAATATGGTCAAGTGAACAGGCAAGGCTTTATGACAATAAACATGGAGTTGAATATCTCTGACTGTGCAGTGTTGGGACAATTCTGGGCAGTAGCTCTTACAGGTAAGACAGTCACATTTCAGTGTTTGCTATTAGCTGCTGACCAGAACTGGCTACAGGGACACTGTCTTAACCTGTCAGGATACAAGTTTTTCTTATTTTAATATTTTGAGAAGTTTACGTTGGTTTGGGGGAATTAGTTTAGTGGGTTTGGGGGGGCTTTTGTGACTTTTGTTTGTTTGTGGGGGGTTTTGCGGGGGAGGCTTTTGTTGTTTCCATGTTTATAAAGATACTTCCATCGCGATGGGCCCGTTTTGCATTTTGGGCGGTGCACCCACGGATGAGCCAGGTTTATTCAGGGAGCACGGTTTTCTTCACAAGTGGAGGAAGGGTAACACCTAGTGGCAGTAAATCCACATTGCTGTTAGGAAATACAAAGGGCTCCAAAGTATTGCCAGCATGACCCAAGGCAGATAAAGAGAAAAGATACTTTTTCGGTAGATGCAAACTATTATGTATTCAGCTTCTTCGTGAGAAACTTAGTAGGGCAAAAGCATATTTTATCCCTTTTCTGAACTGAAATTGCTTTATTATTTCTTGTAGTAGTCTTTGCTGTGTGAAGTGGTATCAAATTGCTTAGAAAATACCTAATTACATAAGACTGCATTGTTTGACTGTTAATACTCAGTTCAGTTCAGCCTTCTGCATAAAATCATCAAAAGGAGTTAACGAGCTAAACTGAATTGGAGGTTCCAATATGCTCATTCAAGCTTCACAGTCTTGTTAAGACAGTGCAAGAAAAAGAGTCTAGTAATCCCACAGCAGAGCATATTGCCTAAGAGTCAGAAATCCTTTGCTTTTTTGGGACTTACACGCTCTCTAAAATGTGTGCAATTCCATAGGTTTGACTTTGACAGTCAATGGATGGCTATTAGGCTGAAACCTTTCCCATTTCTGAGTCATTGTTCAGAGTGAACTTATCAGTCTCAGCATTATGCTCAAGTGATACCAAGTAATATCTCCAAAAACTTGAATTATGCATTATTCCACCCAATGACAGAAGAAGAATTCAACTCCTTCTAAAGAGAGGCTGTCTCTCTTTGCAAACTCAGTTTCAGAGGCTGTATATAGTTGAACACAAATGTATACATTCACAGATTTCAATATTTCATGTGAATTGTAATGAATGTTACCTGTCAAGTTACATCTGATAATATCTGTTCATAGAAATTGTTTTGTCTGTGTTTGCATTTCCAGCTAGATGCATTTAGCTGGAACTGCATGTTCTAGGAAATCCAGCTGCTGTGGAAATCTGCACATTCAGGCATGAAAGTTGTTGAAGAGCCAGAATAACACAGGCTGTAAGGGACCTCAGAAAGTCACCAAGGGCTCATGCACTTTCCTCCTGCCAGGGTGCTGCAACATTTCTTTGGATAATTTTGGGAGGGCAATGCTGTGCAGAGTCTGGAGAAGAAGGAGGGAGAGAAGGAGGACAGACATTAGCAGTGTGTTCTGTGTCCTTGGCCAATAGAGAGCTACAGAGTGTGACTGAGAAGCATAATCAAGTGAGCAATTAGTGAAGGTCAGAGCTGTGTTAATTTCCTTCAAGCCCCTTTGTGACAATTAGCAGACAAAAAGCACCCTCTCAATGTTGTGGGGACATGCAGGTAGTTTCTGCCTCGGTGAGCAGGAGCACTGAAGGGGACACCTTCCACACACGTCTTGAGCATCACTGAATTTGGAGAACACAGGAAAAGAGGCTGTGCACCCTATGTCAAATGGGGAGATACTCCCAGCTGCTTCTTTTTCGGTGATATCTGGGAAAATGTGATAACTGATCTCCTGTTTTGGTTAATTATAAGGAAGTTACAGCCCTGTCTGATACCAAAGGAGCAGAGGACAGCTGTGTCATTTTATACCATGCAGTGGTGTGGTATTTTACATGCACAACATCTGAGGCTTTTCTCCTATGCTAAATTACTCACAACCCCTATGGAGCAGCTTTAAATCAGAGTTCTTTTTGTGAGCCCTGGCTCTCTGAAAGTAATCTTCTGTATCTCTGTGAAACATTTCAGTCATGTCTTCAAATCTTCTCCCAGCAATTCTCCTATCTGTGAATAAATAGCATTCTGACCTGGCTTCTACCACAACAACAACAGAAACACAATCACGCCTCTGCAAAACATGAGTGGAAACTACATCCACCTTCTGCATTACCATCAGTGTGAGTCAAGAGCCTTAGGCTGTCTCTTAGAACTTAACAGTATGAGGATTCAGCAAAAAGCTCTCCTAATAGGGAAAATACAACTCATTATCTAGCTAATTAGGATAAAAAAAGCAACCTCTACTCCCCCTTCTTATCAGCCTACCTTCCTATAGGGTTGGACAGGCTTCAGAAAGGTTTTTAAAGGGGTAAAACCACATTTTTTGGTGCTTTTGGATACAATCTAAAGATAAGAGCATTGATTTGCAGAGGAGCAAGTAAAGGGCTGTCCCTAAGTCTGATCCCTAAGTTAATCACAAGGATGGTATCATTCCTGGGTAGGAATTCTATCCAAGAAAAAATGCCTTTTAATGGAATTTCTTAAATATACAGGTCTTACTTACACCTTTTTCTTACAAAAATGTGTTTTAAAAAGGAATTCGAAATGTATTGGTAAAATTATTCTTTTTGACAGAGTGATCCCTCAAAGGCAGAATGGTTAATAATAATGACATTGGTGATTGTGCTTCAAATTTTTGTATTAATTTTAGCTGTGATTTGGAGGTATACTATTCACTAATTGGGCATGTTTCAAAATCATAACTGTGGTCAGTGAACAGTAATTAATGCATTTGTTTTTGCTTTCTTCCACTATGTACCAATGCAAGCTGTGCTTAACTAACATTAACTCTTTAAGTTAGATTAAAATAAGCAAATGAAATGCAGACACTCATTTCAGCAGACTCAGACATTGAATGTGCTGCTTTGTTCTCTTTGCATCTTTTTCTGTTGAAAACAATTTTAAATTCCCGTTATGTTTAATAGAAGAATTATCAAAATCCTTAGCAGGGGTGCTTACAGCATCTGCAAAGGTAAGAAGGGAGTGAAAGCTCACAGCATTCTACTATAGATAAGTTGGTAAATTATTTTTTTACTACTTTAGGTACCTTGCTTGACTACCTGAGAAAAACATGTTTGCACTGGTTTAGTTTGCTCCTCTGCTGAGAGCCAAGTTTGTGTCCCTGCTGGCAGAACTGACCTCAGTGCTGTCAGACCCCGCCAGGCTTTGCAGTGTTTCACAGTGCCCTGCTTGCTGCTGTCCCCCCAGGGTACCAGTCCTGAAGGATGCTCTGAGCAGAGGTGGTTCCAGCTCTCCACTGTGCTTCTCAGTGAAGTGTCTCTCCACCCAATTTCATCATCTCTCAACAACAGCTGAAATGAAATTAATGAAATCTCATTAGAGAATTGCTATTCACTTCCACAGAAGTGAAGATTAAAAACTATTTCTGTACACATAGAGAGAAAGAGAGAACCTTCAACGTTAGCATATTCACACTTGTTTCTCCTCCTTTGGCTTCAGAGCCTCCTACATGGTGAGTGCAGCTCCACAAGCTCTTAGCTGCTCCAGACATCCTGGAAAATATCCATTCTGTCAAGGCCTTGCCAAAGTACATGTCAGCAATGGCTACAACTAGAGTTCATGCCAGTGAGGACATCTGTGAGTGAAGGCTGTAATTACACACTCTTAGCTCCTGCAGGCAGTGTATCTCAGCTGTTCAGCCCGTGCCAGAAAGGGATGCTGGAGCTCCTATTCACTGATACCCTTCCTGACCTGCTATGTAAAATAATGTGTCACAGAGAACATATTTCAGTTACTTGGCAGGGCAAATTACTCACTCCAAAACTGCCAAAAATCTCTGCTTAGAGGGTGAGATAGCAGACAGCCTTCTGTTAGGGCCAAAATTGAGTTTGCCAGAACATTTCCTTCAGCCCTTATCCTTAGCAGTGTTTCCAGGACTTCTCCTACCTGTTATCCACTGCATAAACCAACCTGATTTTTACTTTGGACTGAGCCAAGCTTGAAGAAACTTGGAATCAACTTAATCAGGCATAGCTGATGTTACCCAGCTTGCTGATGTGCTGTGCTAATGAGATGTTATTGCCCAAAGTAATGAAAAGCATCTGTTTCTCACCTGTAAAGAAAGACTAAGGGTTGCTTCTATCTACTTGAAGGTGAGTTTGACAAGCTTGTCTGCCCTCTTAGAAAAGTTCACTGCATGTATTTTGCTCTTGGCCTCTTGGAGAGGCCCAAATAGAATTCAATTCATGTGTCTAGACAATTCTGAATGTGCTTTCCTGTTGCAAGTGTTTACACAGAGGGATTGCTACTCTGCTTTGTAGGGATTTCCTGTAAGATATCATCTATGTATGATCCATGTTGTAAATGCAAATAATATATTATCACTAAAAGTAAATATACCACCAGAATAAATGTTTGAGAGACATGTAAGAGATATATGGAATGAAGAGTGTGTTTAGATTTCATGAAGTTTTAATGAAGTAAACATCTGGATTTACAGAAAATCACAGCCAGTTAATTCCAGCAGCCTACAGAGTCTTCAAGCCCTTGAGAATATAGGAATTAGATTTTTAAGAGGCTCTTTTCTTTTTGTATACTGCAAGCTGTTGAAAAAAAAAAAGATTATTTGTTAATTGCTTATGAACTAAGCAGAGGAATTATCTTTTCTGTGTCAGCAATATGACAACAGCAGAAGTATATGCCCCAAAGTTTTGCTAGCCTGGAAAGTGCTGTGCCCATGCAAAGCAAATTGTTTATTTGTTTTCACCTTTTAATTTTTCATGAGTGTTGCGTTTGTATAGTTCTTGCCAAAATGCCTTTCTCAGAAAATGGAAAGCTTTCTTCATTAATGCTTGTGTTTTTTAACAGAATGCCAAGAGTCTAGATTGTATCAAAACTGAGTCCCCTAAATAAAATCCCTTCAAATAAAACAAGCAGAAAAAAATCTATTCATCTCAAGGAGGTTAAATCACATATAAATAGGTTGAGATTATAGGATGGATCTTAGTGAAGGGGAAGCTTATCTGAGAAGCAGGAGATAAGCATAAAGCCTCCAGTCATAGTGACAGTAAAAGGCTTCTGAAATAAGAAAAGATCTCTTTTTAAGTCAAGATGCTGGTTGTGACTGACAGTCTGAAAGAGGGGAAAAATTTAAACTACCAAGTATAACAATTGTTAAGAGGGAAGAAGAGAAAGGAAGAAACTAAATATATAGCTAAGGAAAAGCAAAAGAAGTATGGAATTATTATTTCTGTATTTTATAAGCCCTCAGGCACATCTTTTCTGTTCTTATGGGGAGTACAATAACCATGTATTTAATACTGTGTATAATACTGATATATATAATACTGACAATAAATGTGGTTATTCAAACATGTTTGATAGGGGAGTGACTTGAAAATACTCATCAGTAACCTGCCCAAGTGATGTCTCTTCTTAACCTCTCAGCCCCTGTCCCCAGGTCAAGGCTGATGTGGCTCTCTGTGATTTCTAGTGGACAAAGATGATGTTTGGATCACTGCCAGCTGTGCACAGGAAGGTTCATACTCATAGGGGAGGTTCTCATTACTTTTTCCAAGAAACCTCTACCTTCATCCTTTTAGTGTGCTGTTGCTTTTTTCCATCACCCCCAGTGAGTGCTCAACACACCTGCTTGGGGCTTCTTTGCTTTGTAGTAGAAAGAAAATGTTTGTGAAGGCAAAGGAGGTGCTTACCCATAACCCTAGGAGTTGGCATCTTTGCAGGTACAAGAGGGCACATCTCAACAGTGCCAAGTTAACTGCATGTCCTGCATCCAGAACAGGGCTCAAGAGTAGGATGGAGTGGAGGAGCAGATTCATGGAATGGAGAGGGTCTTCTGGTAGCTATAGGGAGGAAAAACATTTTAAACTATATTTAGTATGAGTGATCATACTACCCACAGGAGCTCTTCAGAAGTGAGCTGGGCACATTCCAGCAGTATGTATTTGATATACAGGTTGGGAAACATCAAGGTAACCTCATCTATACATACTATAGTGACTGATATGCTGTAAAACTGACTGTAACATCTGCCCAAGTAGTTTCTCCCTGCTTCATGTAATTTATTCTTCTACACACACCTTTTCTTTTCCCCATACATTGAGCAAAAATGGTTTTGCTGATATTGCTCTTCCTCTGTGAAGAATAAAATTTTGTTTGCTAATCTCAGCTAGGTATTTTCAGTAAGCTTATTGGGCATTTAAACCTTACAGACCACACCAGATTAAGCTAATACCTGGTTTGTTCCATTCACTATATCTTATTTTGAGTGTTCTTGTAGAATTTAAGCAATTCCTCTTCTATATAGAATTCAGCTTACTCAGAGCAGAAAATACAATATTGTATAAGAAAATTTTATGACATTCTAAAGATTTTTGATTGAAGACACAAAGCTTATTAGTGGTCTTAGCCGCACAACTTACAATAATTGGAGCTCTTTGCCTTAGTCTTGGACTAGGTGATCATTGTAGGCCCCATCCGACTGAAATATTCTTTTCTGTTTTCTTCAGCTGTGAGTATTTCAAACCTTGTTATGCAAATCACAAATCCATCCACGCTTCTTCTGGCAAATTGCTGCCCAGGAAAGCATAACTAATTTAATGCATTAATCCCTACCCCTGAAGCACAAACATCTATCACCTGGGCTAGGAAGACTGTAGTTACGCTTATGGATTTCAAGTTGCTGTGTCAGAGTGAGAAACAAATATACTGTAAAATGCACATGAAACCTGCACATGTTTTGTTTGCTAACACAGTGTGACTAAGAAAATATGTACAAATTTACCCCCCATTTTTTTTTTCTTAATTTCTACTTTCCTTCTTTACTTAGGTTGAACTTCGTAGTAGCTAGATATATATATATAAAAATAACCCCTAGTTATATTCAATGATTTCTTGATTATTTGAAGTAGAAGTAGTATTTTATGTGTTGTGCATTCCAACTAGTCTGGGAATATCAGGTCCAATGTTTGTGTTAAGATTCATAGTGGTTTTCCTTAGAAAGGACTCTGAGTATGTTCACAGTGCTTTCACTCAGAAGCCTCCTAGCCGCATCCAAATGAGGACCCAGTTAAATACACCTCGGTTGGGAAATGCCAGGCACCTGGCTGCCCAGGAGGTAAGGCTGTATTAGTCCTTTTCTCACCCTTGAGAATCATGTCTGGCTGGGGAAACATTCCTTTGCTCCACTCTTGTTCAAGCTGCCAGTGCTAGAAGCTAACGCGCCTGAATTTGCGCTGCAGGAGGAAAGAGATACATTGGAATGCATTTGTTTCAGTCGGCTCTTTTCTGACATCCCAAAGAGTTTCCAGGCACAAATAAAAATTACTGAAGGCAGCAGCAAAGCAGGGTTCAGGCTGAGGGATTTGAATGATTCATGAGCAAGGACTCCAACAGGGAAGAAGAATGGGCTTACAGAGTGGTGCTCATGCACCTCGGCCGTGAAGCAGCTGACAGTTTGACTTGATAAGCAAGGATGATCCTGATTCAAAGCATTGCAAGACAAAGCATGAGCAGGTGTTAATGCCACACCGTGTTCCAAGCACTGTTTTTAATATGAAAAGCAGTTTTCTTTAGAATCTAGCACAAAAAAAGAAAAGTGGTGTTCCAAAAACCAGGAAGCAACTCTCTCTCAGTGAAATCAACATTGCAAATGTAAATATAGAAGTTGAAATGTTGGCCTCTCTCAAGCTGGTGGCTGCAGTTCCCTGCAGCTTTTGCCAGGATGCGTGACTGGCTGCACAGCATGCACTGTCTTTCCAGATGCATTTCTGTATTTCATCTAAATGCTTTCTGGGGGAAGATCTGAAATTCAATTTCTGAAATAGTACACTTACTTTAAAATTTGCATAGGCATTGTTGTAAGAAAAAATCATCACCCTTTGTCAGTTTCTGGCAGCTTTTGCAACTCAGTAGTTAAATCACAGATGCTAATCTAATCTTTATTAAAGTGTCATCAAAAGCTTCAGGGTCACAGGCCTAGCTGTTAAAATTCCAGTATAGTTTCATTAGCACCAACTTTATAGTAACCCTTAGATATCCTTCACTATTCAGGTCTGTTGTGACTAAATTTATTTGCAGAAACCACAGCTCTTGCCAGCCACAAATATCAGTGCCCCATTTCCACAAAACTTTATAGCAATTTTAGTAGCTACTATTTTTTACCATTTTAGCATGACAAATGTTGTGATGGTTTCTAATATGACCTTAAAATAGCATTGCTTTAAGTGCAGTTCTGATAGTGTTTATCAAAGACAAGGTGTGTAAGACTCAGGCTAATAATTTCAGCTATATAGGACAGGTGAAGCAGAAGAGGAGTAAATACACACATTAACACTTTTAGGTCATTTCAACAGGATTTTGCCATATTTTTCTTGCATATGGTTCTTACCTCTGTCACTCTTGTCTGTTGCCCATCATGCCTTTCTTTAAGGACAGCGTTGTTAATATAAAGCCTTAGTCTGGTGAGAGGTTAACTGTCTGCAGTTTCGGTAAATTCCTAACCAAACTCTCTACACTGAACCAGCCAAAGACAGCCGCATCAAAGCTTGTGACTAAACTGCAAAGCAGGGTGGCAAGGCAGCTTGCTTTCTTTTTAGAACTGTGACAGGGCCATAGTGGTAGCTTATGTTATTACCTGATGCTTTGCAAAGATCAAAGTTGGTATTTAATTTTATGGTAAACAATTTTTGACTATAAGCTTTAATTTTTTTTAACATTTACTTTTACAGTAAATACCAACTTTTCACATCCAAGCTTTAAGAATTGGACTCAATTATATTTGTAGGTCCCTTCCAGCTCAGAATGTTTTGGGATTTTACAGGAAGGCTTTAATGCCCCTGGTGAGCACGACAGCCATGTCCCTAGGAGCAGCACGTGGCAGCGCTGTCTCTGCTCTCCGTTTTTAAGCACTGCAGCAGCACAGCTGGAAGGAGCCATTTCATCAAGAGTGTTTAATAGTTCAGGTTCCTGCAAACAAAGGCACTTCTGCCTATGGGCAGTGCCAACTGGCCTCATCAGGGTGGAGTGAACTTACCCTCCAGACTGTAGCCCTCTTTCTCCACGTGGAATTCCTCCAAGTCATGCATACAGCATTTGCTGCAGTTTATGTAGCAAGGAGTAAAGGTCTGTAGCAAGGAGTCCAAGTGATTTTTCTGTGCTTTTAATTTTAACCCAAGACTTATTTGCCTAAAAATGATTGAACTGTATATCTTTACTGATTTTGTTGGCAGCATCCTCTGGCAGGCCCAGTTCCATCCATCCTTAGAGGTTCTCAGTAGTAGATTCAGTAGCAGTGTCAGTGTCAGGGGCAAACACTGCTCCTGCAATGTGGCTTCACCACATTCTGGTCTGGTCAGGAAGGCAATAGATGGGATGTCTGGCCATGCATTTATTTTCTGTGGCTGCATTTCTCTTCACAGAGAAAAGCAGGACACAACTTTCCAAGGATATTTCTGGGATTCACATTCTCTGAATCTCAGAGAAAATAAAAACAATTCTTATCTCATTTACTGCTCCTGTGTTTTGGAACAAGTGGAATGCATTGAGGAAGATTATTTACCTGAAGGAATTTGCTTGATTGGATTCTGGTGTGAGTGTTTTGATTCATTGACCAATTCAATCTGTGTGTGTGTCAGGACTGTCGGCTGACAGTCACGAGATTCTGTGCAGTTGAGTTGAGTTGGGTGCTTGTGCAGATTCAGTGTAATATAGTATAATAAAGTAATTAATTAGCCTTCTGATATCAATGGAGTCCTCCTTGTCATTCCTCCTGGATGTCAGGGGTTGTGCTGATTTACAACAGTCTTCTCCTGTCTGCAGACTCTGCCTGTGGGCCATGGCTCCGAGGTCACATGAGTGTGCTGATGGCTCAGGAGCAGGTTGGCTTGCAGACAGAGAACTGAAGTGGTCCATGAGTCAAAACACAGAATTAAATTTAGGCAATGTAAATAAGCAGGGGTCTAAAACCAGTGCTCACCCCCTCATGCTCTGCTGTTTATCAGCACAGACATGCCAAATAGGACATCTCCTACCTGCCGGGAGTGGGGGCAGGACTGAAGGAGGAGCAGGGACAGACTGACAGCCACTGCCTTAGCTCGTTGGAGAGTGATGGGGAAAGGAGTGACTTGTTGCAAATGCCTGATGAGAGTAAGCCACAAGACCAGGCCGTCATGATGAGTGTGATCAAGCAGCATTATCCTTCCTTCTTTAAATTCTCCTTTTTTTCCCCACTATATTTTTAACGACCAAGACAAAAACAGAACAAATGAAAACAAGAAATGTCTTCTGTGGCCTCTGTTATCTCAAGAGGATTCAGATAAAATATGAGTTAGGTCACAGGAAGCAAGATAAAAAGCATAACTATAAACTGAGAAAATAAGTGAAGTAAAGAATTTTTCTTTGAAAGGATGAGATGTGAATCACTGAGGTCAATAGTTTCAAGACATGTTAAACTAGATGTCTGCCAAATCACCAAAGCATTTCTGTCAGCTTCTTTATTACATAAATATGGATCTGGTTTTGTTTTTTATCTGAATTCCTCAAATGGGACATCTGAGTTATTTGATGCAGTGTCAGCAAAATAAAAACCCTTAGCCTCTCTGAAAATAGATATCAGTCAAAGTGGAGACATTTGAAAGTTCCCCTCTGAGATAATCTCTAAAATTTATTCCCGTTAGTACGGGTGTCTTGTGAAATGCTTTTTTCAGTAAGGGCTTGGATAATTTGGTGAATCAGCTGAGAAAGGCTGGGGCAGACAGAAGTGGGAAAAGGAAATAAGCAGAATATGCTGACCCAATGTTCACTGCCAGGACTGAGAAAGGTGTCCATTGTCCTGCTTTGGACTGAAATGGGCTGCATTTGGCAATGGGTAAACTGACAGTATTAGCACAGAGCAGCATTACATGAGTGAAATTAAATTAAATGAACACACACATACAAAGGTTTGGAGGAATTGCAGACCCATCTTCAGAATTTTGTTAGCATTTTCAGAGAATCACAGAATAGTTACTAAGATTTATTATTTATTATGGAGTCCAGCTGTTAACCATATTTTGTCCTTTCCTATTCCATGTGTCAGTTATTACTGCCCTCTCCACTGAATTATTCCTCTAGTACTCACAGCCATGTATCACACTGCTGAATCAGGATCACTACAAAACTTCCAAACAAAAAATACACGAAGCCCAGCGGGGAAAAATATGGGAGAGTCCCATCTGAAGTAGAGGAACTGTTCATTTCATGATGTTTCTGCAAGCTTCAGTGTTCTCACATACAAATGGAAAGAAGATGCTAATGTTAAAGGGCAGAATAAGGAACAAGTTAAAAAAAACCCTATGGTACGTGTCATAGGAGGTTGTCAGTGCAGCCTTCTGACTAGTTAGCTCACAGAGGCAGTGAGGTCTTTTGAAGCTTCCTCTCCCTCTTTAATCAGTCCCTTTAGAGCAAGCAGATCCCAGCTTCAAAGGCTGCAGGGCTTGTCAGAGAAGAAAGCTGCCTGCTCCTCAATGGAGCCGTGGATGGCAGCTCAGTGTCCCACAGTGGTGGCTCCCCTGTGAGGCTGCCCAGCTTGGCAGGGTGGGAGTGGTTACACAGTAACTCCTGCGCTCAGGTGGCTTTGAAGGGTTTATGTGCTCTCCCTCCATTAGTATTGATCCTCTCCCTTTGACAGGACTTCCAAAGACTTGAAAAGACACTTGGTAAAGCATTTTTCTTACTTGATCCTTCCCCCAGAAAGACCAGGGGAATCCACAGGCTTCCTGCATTCGAGCTAGTTTTGTCTACTTCTTTAAATAATAAGGTTTTCTTAATTAAAGTGATTGTTACATTTTCTTTAAAAATGCCTCTACTTTTTCTTTTTTGTCCTACCTACAAGACTTTTCCCAGAACTTACTTGCAGTAAAGTGAGTAGAGAATTTTTTACAAGAAAGCTGCATTGTTTATTTTGTCCATAAAACACCCCATTAGAGAACATCATTAATAATGACATTTACTGACTGAGGAGACAGAAGGTTAAATGCATTTCAGTATTTTCCAAGTCTGTGTATATTGATCTTGCAGCCTGTCATTTCTGGAAAAGATTTCCAAAGGAAAAAAAAAAAAGTCCCTAATACAGCCCCTCTCTTCCTCATTTGATCTCCAATTTCCCATTTCTGCACTATATTTTAAATGTGAACACCAGTTATATTTCAACAAAGCTTTACTGTTTGCTATACTTTTCTTCTGATATATTAATGAATTTGTATATCTCAGCATACACATTTCCCTGCTGGTGACCCTGCTTCCCCTATTTGCAATTGGATTTCCATTGCGCTTCAGCAGCTACTTGCAAGTGCTGCAACCCCATTTGCAGTACAAACCTTTAACCTGGAAATCACCTCTGGTGTGTGACTTGTTTTTATGGGTTTATTTTCATGGTGTATTTAGAGACCAGCTGTGCCAGCCCAGGAAGTTTTCCAGAGTGCAAAGCAGGTCATGAGCAGAGTGTCTCGTAATGTGTCCATGAACAGCATATTCACAGATACTTCTCTGGTCTTCAACAAAATATAAGTCAAACAGCAATATTAGAATCTGGCACTGTTCTTGTTAAAGACATTTTTCCAAGTACTATTGAGTTCAGTTAGAGCTAACTCAGGCAGGATGGGTGAACTTGGCAGATTGTGAAGTCTGAAAAAAGAGGGATAGAATGAATCTCAAGAGATCATTCTCAAAATCCACATCTGCACTAAGGCAGAAAAAGTAACCTCAAACTAATCTTGGCAGATTTGGGTAATACATTGGCAATGATTCCAGTAAAGGAAATTCCACAAAATTCTTATGTACAATATTTTAATACCCTTCCTGTTATAAAGGGGTTTTATCGCATCAGTCAAGAATCTGATAAATATTTAACAGATTCCTTTTTTTTTCTATCTTAGCAGATAGAGCAAAGTTGTTCAACACTCTGTACTTCTAAAATATACAGACTGTATTTTTTGTATTGTGTACAGAAGTACACTTCCACATTAAAGCTATGCCAATCTGAAGGTCAGATGCTGCAAAATGAACCACCCTACATTTTTCCCCATTCAGCCAGCCCTCATGTGATTGTGATGAGCCAGTTCAGAGGATAAAGTGGAGAAGCATTCAAATAAATAATAAAATTTGTTTCCTAGCAATTTAGTTTACTGGATTAAGCCCGAGGGAGGGCATCAGGCAAGTGCCAGTGGTTGGACCTGCTTAGCTGTGATTGATGTGAAATGGAATATTTTCCCTTTTCTGGGATAAATAAACCTCCTCATACCTCTTTCACGGACCATTATTTCCAAGGCTGTTATTTTTCTTAGGCTGCTCTGAATAATTACAATTTTTCTGAATCTTTTTCATAAATTGTATATTTAATGTATTTCTTTATCCAAAGAATATTTAAAATGTATGATCCAGTTGTGAATGAGCCAGCCATCAGAAGCATAAAAGAGATTAGTTGTTCCTCATGTGCTCTTCTGCCCTAATTTGTGTGTGCTGTTACCATGACTTTGCCTGCCTGTGTAATAATTGTTCTCACAAGATGGATGGATAAACACAAGTGTGTCACCCTGTTCCGAGCTTTTTCAATTTAAGAAATTCCAATTTCTTAAATTCAGTGCAGTCATTCCAATCTGCACCTTTCCCTATGTGGTCACTGCTCATATGGCCATCTTATCATGTTCCATTTTAACTTAAGACATCATCTAAATTCCAGAAGAACCTTAAGCAAGAGTTTCTCTAGATGGGATAGATAATTTTCCTCAAGTTTCCTTCTGTTTTGCTCTGTGTGTACACTGACCTACATTGAGAGTAGGCATATGACAGATTCTCAGTCTTTCCTCTAATCAGAACTCTTTTGGGGTTAATGGCTTCATGCAAGTATAATTTTGTGGCACTCTAAAGGAATAAGATGTTAAGATTTGCTGTATTCTTTTAGATATTTATAAATTTAGATTTTTATAAATAATGTATATTTCCCAGTATAGATTAACTCTTGATTTACATTCATATATTTCTCTGAACACATGATCTAGACTCTTGAAGAATTTTTTTTCTTTTAAAGCCATCACCACCTGAAGCCATGTAGTCAACTGAGAATTTAAGTTTTTACTCTAACAGTTTCTCACTGTTATCACTGGAAAAATGGGAAGCCTGAGGATACAGCAACAGCAAAGTTAAAGCAGAAAAAGCCCCAAATATATGCAGCCTTATAAATCTCACCAATTGTTAACAACTGTGAGGCTGGAGTTTGTGCTAGAGAGTGCCGTGGGTGAAACCCACACCGTAAAGCAGGTGCAGCAATGGTGGTTCCATCGCTGACTTGTATCCCACCACAGGCTCTGGTAACCTGTGTGCTGCTCCCTCATTTGTTACCAGGTCTGGTCTGAGATGAGCCAGATTGTTCAGAAACATTCCAAATGCCTGATCTGAAGCTGAGGATTGCCAGGCTTTCCTGTCCTTCCTGTCAAGGCTCTCGTGTGGCTCTCAGAGTGCAGGAGTGACCAAAGCCCATGGGCAGGGTGGATACACTGCCCTGCAGGCCCAGAGGTAATGTGGGGCCTTTGGGCAAGCTCTTCCCCTACAGGCTTCTTTGTGGTGTAGTGACATGGAGGAAGGAATCCCGCTCACCTTCATGTGCTGCCCACCCTCTGGTGAGACCTCAGTGAGCTTTTGAAGCCATCTTTCCATAGCCTTACAGGAATTTCTCAGGATGTGAGGGACAGAGGGAGGGAGGGAGGGAGTGAGGGAGGGAGCAAGGAAGGAAGAAAGGATGGAAGGATATGCTGAGGGTGGACAGAGACCTACCAGTTTTGTTCACCTGGACTCAGGAGCAAGCTCACCACATATTTTACTCTGTCAGAACACAGGAATGTTGCTGGGGCCTGGGAAGAGAAGACCTATGAGGAATCAGGGGACTTTACTGGATGGGAATATTTAAGGGTTTGGGGTATCTTTCTTTTTCTTCCTTTTCTTTCCTTTACTCCTCTTCCCTGCCCCACAAAATTGTGCTTTTCCAGTGTCCTTGTGAGACATGTCATGTTTTATTCCCACACAGTCATATATCTTCTCTTTTCTCTCCTACACTGTCTCCATCCATCTTCACTAATTGACTTTGACTGGAGAGGCTTCCCAAACCTGCACAGAGCAGACAAGCATGGGGAAATATGCCTGGCCCTTGCTAACACAGGAAGAAAAGAGGCAGTGCAGAGCTCAGCTGGGCTAGGCAGGTGGGGAAAGTCCTTTTGCCAAGGGTAGTAGGGTGAGACAGCTGGAAGCTGTGGGGAAAATCTACTTCTCTGCATCAGTCATTGCCTTCCTCCCTAGGAACCCTTCCTTTGGCAGCAGCAGCTGAACACAACAGAAGCACAAAGCAGCAATGGGTAGGTCGGGCTAAAAGCCACTCTGATTTATCTTTTCTTTCACAGGCAACATGGGCACCAAACTATCTCCTAAAAGCTGCTGCCAAAGGCAGCTTCCTGCTTTTGTTTTGTGGTGAAACAGAATTGCATTGGCTCTGCCCGGTGGCTGGCTGGTGGCAGGGTGATTTACAGCCCACTGCAATTGTGCTGGCAGCCCACGATGGGCCATAACATTTCACTGCTCCTTCATTTGAGACTCATTTAATTCAGTGGGGGAAAAAATGTACCTCCTGTCTTTTTGGACTCCCTCAGCCACCCCTCCTTGAGTTTAATAAAATATCATACCAAATCAAGGAAAGAAAAAGAAAAATAAATGCCCAAAGAAAGCATAGACTTCAAAACAGACTTCAAATCTGCCCAATTTGATAGAGTGGCAATAGCGAGATTGCAGAAATAGAAAAATCTTCTGATTGTGGAAAGGAGAAGTAAGAATGGTTTGTTTCCGTATTATATAAACCCCCAAGTCATAGTGATGGCATTGTGGCATGCAAATAAGTTACCAGAGTCAGGAGGATCAGCTGTGTGAGCTGGTGGCACCACTACCACCATCTATTCTCACTGAATATGACCTTTTTCAATAAATAAATGCAAGACTCGAACATCACATTATTTACTTTACAGCTAACCCTAGGGCTCCTGCAATAATTCAAGGCCATACAAGGAGGGACATCTTCCAGCTATTGCAGGGAGGGAAAAGGTAAATAAAATACTGTCCTCTGCATCTGACAGTAGGTTTCATTTTTAGGTGAATAGTTTTAAACACTGCCAAGACTGAAGCATCAACATGGTTGATCATTCCTATCATTTTGTGAAAGTAGTTATTTTTCTTGATTTTTAATTCTTTCTGCATCTGGTTGAATCTACTATGCTGAAGATGAGTAATCATAGGGAAAAAAATAGTGTCATTATAAATTCTAAAACCCAAAATTCTTCAAATGCTACTTATGTAAAAAGGACCAATTTAAATCAAATCATTAGCTTCTGCTTAGATGCTCAATTACAAGTGCAATAATATAAATGTTTTATGTATTCACAGCTCTTGTGTTCAAATTTAACCTTTCTTCCATTTTTGCTGTTATTTCTCCCTTTTATAAATGTTGGTGTAATTAAGCCCATTTCCTCTTTAGAGGTGAATACACAATCACAGCTAGAAATTCCTCAGTATGTTTTACAGTCTGAAATATGTGATACTCAATCTCAGAGCTAATAACTACCATGACATGTTTTATAATTGCACCATAAATCAGAGACTGCTGCATTTTAAAGTGTAATTTCAGGCTGTTTTGCAATATTTCTTGGCACTTTTAGAAGTATATCGGGGTGGAAAATGCATAATCTAGCTGGGTACAGCCACAGATGAGGAAAAAGCTGTTTTTTGCAGTTGTTGGAGTGCTCCAAAAGAGCAGGGACATACTTGTCACTGATGGGCTATCCAGGCTGCCTTGGGGATCTCAGTGAAAACATGATGTCTGAACAGGTGGTTCTGTCCAGCAGCTAGGAGGGAAGGGTGGAAATTAACTCATGGCAAGAGCTTGAACAGTGGGCACTCCATTAGCAACAAGTACTCTGTGTGTGGATTTTGTAACATGACTCATTGTTTAAATCTTTCCAGGAGGGGCTGTGTTTGGGAGGGACAAAGCTGGGAGGAAGAGAGAAAGCATCTGCTCTGAAAGTTGGAGGAACAATTCTGTTAACTCACACAGCATCTTCCAGCACCTGTCTCAAGCCTTCTGCAGCTGCTGTCAGGTAAATTATGGACTCACACAAAATTAGGTGATTTTTTTTTTTTTTTGGCCCAAAACTTGTTTCTGTTAGAAGAATGCTGCTTTATTTTTCCTTCTGATTTTGCTGTATATTCTATAGGTGTTATTTTAGCCCTTTCAGTGCATACAAATTTTGTAATCAATCTTGGATAATTTCTTAGGGATTCCAAATCCCTGATAACTACTATAGATGCAGAGAGGGTCTTTTATCCCTTAATCAATGATTAAACTTGTTGTATACTAGGTCTTGATACTGTATCTCCCCACTGGACCACCACCACAGCCTTGCTGGGGCCCATTATGTCCTCACATCTCTGAAGTGACCAGAAGCATCAATTTTCTTGGTGCCTTTCTGTGTATGATGCACAGCCTAGCACAGTGGGTAATGCCTCATTTGCACCACTGGAGTTCTGCTGGTAATTTAATTAAAATTGCCACATCCCTCACATGTGCTCTCACCAGTTTGGTCTCTGCTCATGAAACTCTGAATTTATGCTAGTCAAGTTTTATCTTCTCCCCAAATAGCACAAGTCATGCAATGACATCTGGCTGAATCTTGGTCACATAATGTAGACATCATGAGCTGCTCTTTGATTAAGAGAGCAGAGTGTGCTACAGGCTGCCACAGGCTGCCAAAAACAAAAAGTAGTTATGGGAACTGCAGGTATACAACACCTATGTGATGTCCCACACCCACTGCTATTATTCATACTGGAGATCATTGGAGATCATCAAACATCTGGCTATTTGCAGAGGCAGCAGGGCGCTGTGCTGGGGCAGGGATTGCACCCACCAAGGGGAGGAGATGAGTTTGGGGGTATGTTGGTGGCAAAACCTCTGATCCAAATTAGACAGAGGGGGAGAACATCCACCACCAGAGATTCTGGGGTTTGAGCCAGATAAGATAGAAGGTCGATAAGAAGCAGGCGCTGTGGAGGGGAGATGGTGGTTTTTGTCACATCAATTGTCCTCCCTTACACTTCTGACTTAGATGTAAATCCCCACACCTCGGGGAAGATCACATTCACATGCAGGCCTGAAAGTATTTATCCCTTCTGATGGGGGATAACTGGCTCAGCTACATGAGATGCAGCTGTGCTATCTTAGAAGGTGCCATAAACTATCAAAGACCCCCCAAAGCACCCCCAGACTCATTTCCTAGTCCCTCCACTGAAGGACTCCATGTGATCCACAGTGTTGCAGCAGGGCCTGAGGGTGCTGCAGAAAACAGGGTAAAACTGAGTGCTGGCACCAGTAAAACAGGTAAAGCTTGTAGCACTGGTGAGAGCTGAATTGGTTCAACAGGAATGTCATGGAGCTGCAGTGTCTTCTCACATTGTTACAGACCAGGTCTCTTCACACTGCTCCAGAAATGATGTGTCTTGAATGTGATCCTGAGGGAATATCCCAGGTTTGTCTGGTGCCTCTATCTCACAGCTCATTTAAGCAAACCAGCATCTACATTACAAGTTAAAATGAGCCTTGAGGTCTTGCCTTTAGAATAGCACTGCTAATTTAGGAAGGCAAGAAGGGCAGTGTAATGTAGTGCACTGACCAGCACACTACTATTGACTCCTAGCAACCTTTACCAGAACATGGCCTGGAACTTCCAAGATTTGTTGTGGGAACTTTGAAAAAAACAAACAAGGGTGATAACTTCTCAGATATTTCACTGCCACTGCCACTAGTTGCGCAAGTAAGTGAATAAGAGAACTACTGTAGGCTGGAAATTTCCAGGATGATACATTTCATGGTGCAATCATTGCCTATTGCATTTGCTGTGTGTTAGTGCTAAGATTCTCACCTTTTCACTGTAATTAAATATCCCAGTAGAGGGAAAAGGAGAAAGTTCTGAACTTGTAACTTGTTTTCAGACAGTCAGCAACAGCACAGTCTCTGTAAACACAACACACTGGCTGGCACCTGTCTCCTGTTTTCTCATCTAAGCACAGGCCATGAACAAAGTTACTTCTTAAAAGCTGGCTTGGAAAATAGGAAGCCTGGGCTCTGTATTTTGTCATAATTTTTAATATTTCCCTAGAACAAAAGGAGCATAAGGCTAGGGCCAAAATTGCTTTCAGTTGCAAACATACAGTTTGCAGGTGTGGGCAGAGTTTAGCCTAAAATAACTGGAGGCAAAAGAAGGAAAAAAAACAGCTTAAAAATGTGATGTCAGCAGGAGAAAATAGACTCTGTGGGGCACTGGTTTTCTAAAGCCTTGTTCTGTAATCAACACAGCTCATTACTGTAGCTGCATGCAATGTTGCAAATGACATTTGGATGAACACATTTTGTCTTTCCACCACACTTGCTAGTTAACAAATTGTCTGCCCAAATTGCTGAACCATAAGTATTGTGTCAAAGAAGAGGAAAGCAGCAGACTCCCTTTGTCAGGGTGCACAGGCTGTACCAAACTCTCAGTCACTGATTTCCAGCCTTCTTCTGTTCAGACCCCTAGGAATTCTGCTGTGCAGGTACAGGACTTTGTATAGATGCCTGTTCCCCCTGCAGTGATAATCATATTGCTTTCTTTTCCCTCACAGTCCACAGTGTACACCTGAGCCTGAGGTCTGCAGACCACAGTTGGGAAATTGGTTTCCCAAACAAAAGTACTGTTTCACTTCATTCTTTTTTAAAAAAAAGTCACTTTCTTGTAGTATCTCAGTTCAGTCCATAAATATTACTAATGTAATTATTGCAATGCATGGGACAGTCCATCCTGCAATCAGGATGACAGAAGGAAGTGACCACATATCTGAGATCAGCCAGCAGCATGTGACTGCACAGCACACTGCAAGGCACATCACAAGGTCTGGGTCCCATCCAAATTCACTTTGGAGTCTCATCATGGGATTAAGGCAGTGGAACTTGTGTCTCCCTTGAGGAGGAGAAAGAAATGAGAAACAGAATGGGTTTATAAATTATATCCCAAAGGTTTTGGGAAAGATGGTGAGCTTTAGGGTTTTGAATATATTTAATTTTTTTTGTGGTTGCCCAGGGTGGCTGTGTAGTCTCTGTCCTCTGAGATATTCAGAACCTAACTGAACATAGCCTGCTCCGGGTAGCCTTGTTAGAGGCTGGACAAGATGGTGTCTGGAGCTCCCTTCCAACTGCAGCCAGTCTGTGATTGTATGGTTCTGAAATTTAAATATTTTCGTACAGTTTTCTGAGAGAAGAATGAGCTGAAAGAACAGAAGTGAAAGTAAACAAAATCTTTCCTTTTATCAGCCCAATAGCATTAACTTCTATGAACCTTTCTAACCACTGCCAACCTTGTCAACCTGAGCAATCCCAATATGTCAGTTGGATTTTGTCAGCACCAAAGATAGTTCTTCAGGCTACCTCTGAGGTTTTCCTCAGTGGGGAAATATGGGGGGCAAGGAAGAAGCACAGATGCACATTCTATCCCTATGGAGTCAGGATTTGGCAAAACAAACCCAGGACCTAGGACATGTGCTGGCATGTTTTATGTAGATGCAAGTTATACCTGCATGGGTGAGGAAACTCTGTCATACTCATAGAGAAAAGTGTGGGAATAGGTTTAGTAGCCATGCTGAACAGCTGCTCATATTTAAAAGAAAGACAGGACAAGGGTTTAAATGCAACATTCACATGATGCAGGTTAGCCTGTACAAAATTATGTTTGTGTTTGTGGGGCTGGGTTTTAGGAGTCCCAGGCCTTTGGCTGTATCCATGCACTGACTCATCCCTGTTTCTGTCATTGAAGGCCCTTTGTTACCCAGTGCAATTTTCAGCATCAAGTTAGGCACCAGCAGATGATACCCAAAAGCAGAACTGGCTAAAAGCATGGGCAAAATAGGCAAATGTCTTGCTTAGAGCTTGCTGGGGAACAGCTGATTCCCTCTTTCTCTCATGTTCCCTGTCCATGCTCTTCCAAAATTTCACAGAATACTGCTAGCCCTACTCCTCCCTCCCTCTGCTTGTGCTATTGTATTTGCAGGGTGCCCGATAGAGGAAGGATTGATGAATCTGACTCCATGTTCTCAGAAGGCTAATTTATTATTTTATGATACTATATTATATTAAAGAATGCTATACTAAACTATACTAAAGAATACTGAAAGGATACTTACAGATGCTAAAAAGATAATAATGAAAACTCGGGACTCTCTCCAGAGTCCTGACACAGCTTGGCACTGTTTGGCCAATGAGTCAAAACAATTCACATGAAACCAATGAAACAACCACCTGTTGGTAAACAATCTCCAAACACATTCCAAAGGAGCAAAACACAGGAGAAGCAAATGAGATAAGAATTGTTTCCCTTTTCTCTGAGGCTTCTCAGCTTCCCAGGAGAAAAATCCTGGGCAAATGGATTTTTCAGAGAATGTGAATGCCACACTTGTGTTGCAAGATTTAATTTTGCATTTCCAAGGGAATGAAACTCAGTTATGCCTGACTGTTGAGAATCACAGAGACAGGCTGGAGCAGCTCAGAAATGGGTCTGTTCTGCATCAGGGCTGGCCCAGGGAGGAGAGGACCATGTACCCAGGGACAGGAGAGGGGGGAGGACACAGCCTGAAATAGGACCTTTCAGTTGTGGTTAGAACCACTCAAATTGATGTTTAGCTTCACCTCTAGACTCATGTTGTTATCTACCTGGAAGCACTCAGGAGTTAGATAAGGCTTTACAAAATTATTTGGAGCTACTCTCAGTAAAGGGCTGAGGTTCATAGACTGTTTTAGGCAGCATTTATCATGTAAGTGCAAGGCTGCAATTCTGAGATTTGATGCTTTGTTCCCTAACCCAGGCGATTTCCATACTTCAGACATGGTTATTTATTTACTTCAGAATTATTCAGTGGCCCCTAGTCATGCTCCTGTGGGGTCTGCTCCCTTCCTGATGGGCTAGGCAGGGATTTCTCACTCACTATCTATTGCTAACACACAGTGATTCATGCTGTTAAAACACTGCTAAGTGCCAAGAACTGTCTTAATCCAATTTATGGTCTGAAATTCTTATGGCACACATTTCCCAAGTCTGAATTGTATGTGTTAGAGAGGGGACATATAGCAAAAGAAGAAAAAAAAAAAAAAAAAAACAAATAAACAACAGGTTGTTTAAGCTAAAACAGCCTTTGCCATCCTCTAGTCTAGTACTGGACTTTTCCAGCCGTGTATTACTGTGGTTCCACACAGGTCTCCATGCTGCCAGATGAATCA
The DNA here is from genome assembly GCF_027887145.1 of Ammospiza caudacuta. Taxonomy (NCBI): domain Eukaryota; kingdom Metazoa; phylum Chordata; class Aves; order Passeriformes; family Passerellidae; genus Ammospiza; species Ammospiza caudacuta. The sequence continues at coordinate 71,890,402 of NC_080594.1, forward strand.
GCTCCTATCTGGTAATGAAGTATTACATGTATTAACTTACACAACATGTAAACATGACTGGCTAAGTCCTATCACATGTGTCCCAGAGGTTTATAGTGTAATTAGTCAGAGGAAAATTGAAAGTGAAACAAAACAGAACATTTATAGGCAGAAGAGGAAATAGGACAAGATGCAGAAGTGGAAAGGCCTAATATTCCTTCCCCCAACTAAGGCAGACACACATAAATAGTGAGAGAGTGAGTTCCCCTGCTCACTGGCCACCACTCATTTGCTGCATCTCTCTGGGACGTGCATCACCCCTGCAGGATGTGGGCAAAGGTACTGTCTTGTTTCCTTGCACTGTAATTCTCTCTTTAAGCTTTTGTATCCTTACTCCAAATGCTGCAGTTGGTGACCACCACACCATGGGAAATGGGGTCCACCTGCTTTAAACTGCTTGTAATTCTTCCTTGGGACAATCTTAATGCTTCACTGCAAGTGTGAGTGAGAACTTGTTTGTAATGGTGGGTACAATTCTGATCACTGTGGTGGTGTTTGCAGCGGTCCCAGGACAAAGGAAGAGATGAGAATCTTGACTCCATGTTTCAGAAGGCTGATTTATTATTTTATGATATATATTATGTTAAAAGAAAATTGTGTACTAAAATTATACTAAGAGAAAAGAGAAAAAATACATCTGAAAGCTAGCAAAAGAAAGGAATAGAATGATAATAAAATCTTGTGACTGACCAGAGAGTCTGAGACAGCCGGACTGTGACTGACCATTAATTAAAAACAACCACATAAGACCAATCAAAGATGAACCTGTTGCATTCTACAGCAGCAGATAATTATTGTTTACATTTCATTTCTGATGCTTCTCAGCTTCTCAGGATAAAAGATCCTATCAAAAAGATTTTTCATAAAATATATCCATGGCAGGTCACTATTGCTAGAGAAAGAGGAATGCAGTGTGAACAGTGCAATGAAAATATATGAGCATGGTAGGGCTGAGTCCATATTGCAGAGGAGACAACAGCAGAGTTTGGTTTGTTTACCTCAGCTAAATGAAGGCCAAAAGGCAACATCAACACTCTGTGTAGATATGTACAGGGGAGTAAAGGAAGGGCAATGAAGAGGGGAAATGAAAGGAGATAATTTCCAAAGAGAGAGAAGATAAATATTCACTACTGCCAGTATAAAAAAGAAATTGTTTCTTTTTTAGGTTGTAAATAATGTGTACCTCTACATATTATTTCTAATGATCCAGGAAGTGGGACATTTCTAATGGTCCAGGAAGGGAAGTTTGAGATCATTTTCTGAAACAGATACTAACAGCAGCTCACAGCCAAGAAGCAGGTTGAATTTGCATAATGGGTCATTGCTCAATAGGAGAGCAAAATAAATATATATAATTCCCAGATCAGCAGGATCCAGGAACAAGGAGCCGCTGCTTTTCAAAGAGGCAAGATCTTGTCTGGGAGAAAAGCTGGGACTCCAGCTGAGAGTAAATTCAATGGGAGCTGGGAGCTATGAGCAGTATGTGCAAGGTAGGGCTGCCAACTCCTGCCTTCTACTGAGCTCCAAGCTCAGCAAGATTTGGGATAGTAAGGCTACCAGTCAGGGAGATTAAATCTTGCCTTCTTGTGTGGTAGTGGGTGCACTGGCTTGAAATGCTACTCTCCCACTGATTTCAATACCAACAAGTAGGTGCCATGGGAAAGACAGATGTTTTTACTTCTGTTTGGGGGATGTGTGTGTGTGAATAGTCATTAGAGATGGAGATGAGATAGAGACGATAATCTTGCATAGTTATAGCACCTGCAGTGCATACTCTCAAGGGCTTGGGGAGAACAGAAGAAATAGAGACCAGAAAAGGATAATGATGAAAGCATAAGTAAATTATAAATAAGTGTCATTTCTCGGATTAAAAAGAGGAAGAATTCAAACCTTGGCTTTGCTGATGCAATTCATGTAAGCAGGGGTAGAAATGGCCAGTGTGCTAGACAATAGCCCAAAAACTGAAAGGATAAAAAAAGAGGAAAGAAAAAAAAAAAAAAAGAGGAAAGAAAATAGTGTTTACTTTAAATATAGAGAAATATCTACTTCTTCTTTTTCTTTATTTCTTCCCTTCCCAGACAGTTACAGGAAATTTTGCCAAGGTGATTCATGGTTTGAATGCAAATCAGTTGACAGATGAAGTAATTCAGAGAAGTAAGCGAATGATTCTGGATACTCTTGGAGTGGGGCTTCTGGGTACCAGCACTGAGGTCTTCCACAAAGTGGCACAGTACAGCAAGGTAAGCTGTCTGGCATTCATGGCACACCCTAAGGTTTAGCTTTAAGAAAGCAAGGGAAAACTTGGGCAATGAAAAGGAAATTTTGCCATGGTGAAATTCTTTCATGGATGGAAAGAGAGAAATTGTGTTCTTCCCACTGGAGACAGTGAAACTTCAGTGCTCAAATTACTTTCCACTCTGGATGGGCAAAAGCCTGTGTATCACTCTGTATGCTAAGATCCCCCTTACAAACACAGTCAGCTGAGAACCCCTTCCTTTCTTTCACCTATGATATCTTATTAAAAACATCAACAAAGTAAGCATCACTTATCACCAGCCCTTCAAATCAAGGAACTGTTAATGAGATGGGGAGCTAGGAGTGGGTTACTTGCAGTCCATAAAACATAATTGTCTGAGGTGCATTAGCTGTGCTTCTCCTCCAGTCTTGCTCTCCTCAAACTAGCAGAGTAATTGACCCTGAAAATAAGCCTTTCCCAGCACAGGAGTGCATCAATGAGGAGTTCTTCCCACTGTTTTATCATTCAGACCTGCCTGGGTGGACTTGTGCTCCAGAGCTCTGTGTGCCAGTTAGTCTCTTCCCACAGAGAATTCCCCCTTCCAAAACAGGGTAATTTATGCCCTTTTATTCAGTTTGCAGCACCAGGAGGCCATCTATCATTTACTCAGGCTCTTACTGACACACAGAAAACAAAACCCTTTAATGAGACATCTTCTCCAACAAGATTATGACAGTCCCATATAATTTAGGTTGGACTTGATGATCTCAGGGGTTTTTTCCAACCCAGCTGATTCTGTGATGCTGTCAATGGGTGGTTAGAAGGGGCATTCAGTGGCCAGAGTGTGAAGGTACTGAGTGCCAGGTGGGTGGTGTTGGTCTGCCCCCGAGCTCTGTTGGGTGGAATAGGACATAAGCCAACATAAAACTGACTTCCTTTTCAGACTTTCTGAAAAAACAATATTTTTCTCATAAAAGGGAGCAGTTATGTCCCCAGAGGACATGGTCTACTCTCAGTTACATCAGAGATACAATGCACATTTATCCTTAAGTTCAGGACTTTGAATTAATTTATGTCAATTTGTTTCAGATCTACAGCTCAGATTTATCCAGTACCATCTGGGGCCACTTGGATTTCCGACTGCCTCCTCTGTATGCAGCTTTTGTGAATGGAGTAGCTGTAAGGGATGCTCTTTTATTTGCTCTGAAATCATACAAATTGATGCCATTCTTGCTCTATAGAGAACAGAATGTCCCAAAAATGATAGCTTATTCTGAAGCCTGCTACAAAACTTTTCTAGATTATTCTCCTAATGTGATTCAACTTGCTTCCAATGAACTTAAGGTATAATATATGTATGATCCAGCTCAACAGCATCCCTTACATTTAATGTGGGACCTGGGGCTGTTGTCAAGTGTCAGAACTCTACATCTTACAACCTGGCAATCTTGTAGCAAGGCGACAACCTTGCTGTAGCTGCTTAAAAACGCACCCTCTAGTTCATTTCACTGGGATCTGAATTTCTTGCCAACTGGCAAAGTACAGTTACAGAAAAACACAGATGCACATATAGATACATACAGACATAATATCACAAGGCAACTTAATCTTCAGTTACACAGTGTCCAAAAGCCAGTGATATATTTTGGACATGCACTTTGTCATTAAAGCAATAACTGACTCCCCAGACATTTGTCTAAATTCAGATTGAGGCTGAAACCATTTGAAATTGAAAGATGCACAAGAGGTGGGGTAGACAAATTTGGCAATTATGCAAAACTAGGAAAGGTGACCAACCAAGGAAATGGTAATATTAAGCCTATTTAAATTAGTGTGACAACAATATCAGAGGTCCAATTTAACAGCTCATTTCCAATGTAGAGAAAATTACCTTGGAAATGAGATCTGGTACTGCTCAGCTCCTAGCAGCCCTTACGATATTCAGATCTGGCTGTTAGCATATATATGATCGGTTTGTCTCTTGGTCACAGGTCAATTTAAGCACTTACTGAAGACACCAGAACCACAGCTTACAGGGTATTGGCCACAACTTCCCTTATCCTGCACTGCAGGGCATCTTCCCAGATGGCATCAAAGGTTTTCAAGGCAAACATTGTGTTTTCTTCTATCTGTTTAGAAACAGTCCTCAAAAATGCAGAATCACAGTATAACAGGGCAAAACCTGACTGCTGGGGAGCCTGACCACCTTCCCAGTTTGCTCTGAGGGTGAGCAGATGTGAAAGTTCAGGTTTTTGAGGTGTTTTAGTATGCTAAATAAAAAAAATGCTGTCCCTGATGCTCTCAGGTCTTTGGGGGTTCTCAAAACTTCACAGGACGAAGGAATGTGTGTGACAAGGTGTGCATTACAGACACTGACTGCACTTTTGGGGACAATCTGCTGCCAGATCAGCAGCCATATGCCATGCTGGGAACACCTAAAACCTTCCTGAGCAGCTGGCCTCTGGGCATGAGAAAGAGAAGGCACCTCTTGGGATACTCTCTTGAGCCAAGCAGCTTATTCCACATTCACACTGTAGCTTTCTCCTACTCCCAGCAACTCCAGGATATCTGGTTTCTTGTGTGCCAGGTCTTGTTTCAGTGTGCTTAAAATTCACAAAATAAAGCCTCCTGTACATTTTCAGGCTTGTGCCTCTTTACAGTAGATGGTTCCAGCAGAAAAATAGTTCTGATGATATAAATTCCATTTAGCAGTATTTAGCTGCTACAGTTTTATGGTGCAAGTCCTAATGGCAGCATCAGTTCCAGCACCGGGAAAGGAATTTCATTGTGTTTATATTTCATTATGTTTTGGGGAAAGAGAAAATTCATTGTTCACATGGTGGACCTAGAACAGCTGCTTTAATTATACCAGTCGAATGAAAGCAGAAACTGCAGAAAAAAGGAATCACTGTCACACCAGTTTCAGGCTGGTACAAGCTGAATTAGAATTATTCTTCTCTGAGGAAAGATCTCTGCTGCATTGCCACTTCTCAGACAGCCATGTTGGGAGTAAAGCTCTTTAAAAGACTTTTGAAATTTTTGCTTTCTAAGAAAGATCTAGTTCTCTGGAACTTTTTAATACCAGTTGCAGTAGTTTCATTTGACTGAGGCAACCTTGCAAAGTCAGAGTTTATTTCTAACATACCAATGCTTCTCTTTCCATTAGGTGCACTCAATGGACTTTGATGACACCTGGCATCCAGCCACACACCCATCTGGGGCTGTGCTCCCTGCATTGATTGCACTCTCAGAGGCCTTCCCTCAGAAGAAAAAAATCTCAGGTCTTGATCTGCTCTTAGCTTTCAATGTGGGAATCGAAGTGCAAGGCAGGTTGCTGCACTTCTCCAGAGAAGCCAGGAATATTCCAAGAAGGTACATAGAAAGGTTTAAAGTAGAAAATGGAGGTGTTTTTTTTATCAGTGCTAATATACATAATTAAATGTCAATTAATATACAGGTGGCACAGTTATTCATATTTCCTAAGCTGTTCGTTGGAAATTTTGGGAAGGCTCATCTTACACATAAATACATTTGATTCCTAACTCTGTACCTAATAGATTTTTTTTTTAAAGCATTGACTAATTCAGAATGAGGCAATGATCTCCCTACTTTGAATTTTTATAGATTTAGAATAATATATAAATTTAAATAATAATAAATATAACTTTATAATTGACTATAAATTTGCTTTAAACTATGAGCAGCACTAATGTTTCCATCAGTTTCTGGGAAGGACTTACTGCAAGCAACACTATTCCAGTTTTACTTTTTCCTGGGGAAATGTGATAACTCTCAGTTAGGCCCACATGTGAATGCTGAATGTATGTTTCTTTATGGTCCAATCCAGTTCCCATGGCAATGAATGAAAAGCTTTTCTAGATAGTGAATTTGGGTGAGTTTTTGAGATCTGGTAATGAAGACACTTTTGTTTTTCAGGTTTCACCCACCGGCTGTGGTTGGTACGATGGGGAGCGCAGCAGCTTGTGCTAAACTGCTAGCTCTTGACCAGCTGGAATGTAAAAATGCCTTGGCTATTGCTGCCTCCTATGCAGGTGCCCCACTGGCTAATGCAGCAACCCAAATAAAACCCCTCCATATTGGGAATGCTGCCAAGAATGGACTGGAAGCAGCTTGCTTAGCTTTACAGGGCCTTCAAGGAAACAAAGAGATCTTGGACATGGAGTCAGGGATGGGTGCCTTCTATACAGATTACAACCCACAGACTCTGCCAACCTTGCAGTCCTACCCATGGCTCTTGGACCAGCAAGATGTGGCCATCAAACGCTTTCCTGCTCATCTCGCAACACACTGGGTGGCTGATGCAGCATCTTCTGTTAGGAGGAAGCTCGTGGAGAGCAGTGAGAGTTCGCTCCCCATTGATAAAATCGAGAAAGTCATTCTCAAAGTCCCTGAGGTCAAATACGTGAACAGACCCAGCCCAGCCTCAGAGCATGAAGCACGACACTCCTTCCAGTTTGTTGCGTGCTCAGCTTTGCTGGATGGCAGCATGTCAGTCCAGTCCTTCAGCAGTGAGAACATTCACCGGCCGGCCTTGAGGGAGCTCCTCTGCAAAACGCAGCTGGAGCACCCCCCTGACAACACACCCAGCTTTGACAGCCTGTACTGCCAAGTGAGCGTCACGCTTCGGGGCGGCAGCACCATCAGCGACCGCTGCGCTACCTTCTACGGGCACTGGAGGAAACCTCTGGAAAAGGAAGACTTGGAGAAAAAGTTTCAATCCAATGTGCTCAACATCCTGCCCACAGAAGCCATGGAAGGCATTATAGAGACTGTGTACAACCTGGAAAAAGTAGAGGACTGTTCTGTATTAAGTACATTTCTATCAGGACAGTCTGCTAGAGCACTTCCAGAGAAGCTGCGCTTCCTCTGAGCGTTCTGGCCAACAGCTACGTGCTCTTCACAAAGCCAATGCAAAATTCAGGACAAACTCTTACTTAGTGACTCAAGCACTTTTAAATAAGACTCCTGTAACACAAGAACCATATTCAGTTCAATGCTGTGGGTTTTGATTAGGTAAATAATTTGGTGTTTATGTGCCCAGCTTAGCCAGGCTGAACAGAAGATCCTGTGTTGGCACAGCTGACCCCAGCTATCTTTGTACCTCTAGAGGCAGAGCACTCACTGCTTGCTCACAGCACAAAAATCTCCCTGCTCCTCTGCCAAAAATCTGTTTTCTGCTTCTCCTAAATATCTCCAACAGGAAATCCAAACTCTGGAAGAGTAGGGAAGTCCTCTGTCTGTGAAAATCATCATGGTTAGAAGTACAGAGAATGAAAACCTTTTCATAATTATTTCTGTAGATTTATCTCTACAAGCTCCTTGAAGAGGGAATCTGTTATGGCTGAGTGTTGACATTTATGCTAAAATAACCCAGCAGATGTAGGGAGGGGTAGCACTCCCTACTCTGCAGCATGTCATGTGTCACTGTAGCCATTGCTCTGGCACTGAGGCAGCAAAGGCCTGGGCCCAGCCTGATCACACGAGTGCTGAGCTCGAGGGACAACTCCACGCTCCTCACCATAAAGGCATTCTTGCCCTGTTCCACCTGCTGGCTGCTCTGTGGTGCAGGTCTGTTCCTGTTTCATTCCTGCCCGTTACACGAGACACTGAGCAGGTGATGTCAGTGTAGGTTATTTCAGGCCCAGCAGAGTGTGGGCTGCACCACAATGGGCAGGAGTGACAGACCTGTGAGCACCAGAGCACTTCTTACCAACTCAGAGAAAACTCAGTGTCCACAGTGAACCCAGACCATGAATTCTGGGAATTTTTTGTTCCTCCAGGACTAGAAAGCCTTGCCAGACTGATCGTCTAAGAGAAGCTGTCAAGCCTTTCTTCACATTTAGAAGATCAAAGCATGGTTTCTAATACATATAAAACTGTCTTCCTCAGGGCAATAAACAATGTATGCAAGAAAAAAAATTTCAAAATAAATCTCATTAATTTTACTAAATAAATCGGAAATTCCTTCATTTATTGGCGCAAAACTTGTGTATTTTGCACATGCAATGCATTCATTTGTGCTGCATCTTGGTTTATAAAGTTCGTTTACCTAGGGGCTCTGCAAAAATTTTGGAAGTCCATCAGTAATACCTGCTTAAAGACTTGCAAGGGGAAAAAAGAACCCAAATAACCACATTCTTTTATTATTCTCCTCTGATTAGAAATCAGAATTGAATTATTCACCTATAGTGATGGTAAACAGACTCATTTACAGCTACTTCACTTGTAATTGCAGCTGGGTACATTGCAATTGCTATTGCAGCTGAATACATTTGGATTCATTAACAAAAAAAAAAAAAACCCAAAGGAACTCCCCCATCACCTTCAATATATGGTTTCTATTTTAAAAGAGAAATAAATAGGTTAAATTCAGCAGTAACTATCTGATGTATTAAATATTAAAAAACACCCCACCAAACAAACCAGGAACTGTGAAGTTTAGCAGTTGCATCATTTTATTTATTCAATCTAAGGAAGCTAAATGTTCATGCTTAGCTACACTGATTTTCTTGGAGAAGTCTGTACACTCCTAGTCAGGCAAGCTTCAGGACTTCTTGTACCATTGTTCCAATTCCGTCAAAGATTTCATGCAGAGGAGCTTTGCACATGAAAGCACAGGTAGTAACTATTTTATTGGCTTTATCCACATGGGATTCATTTACATTTTTGCAAATGTGCTTACATCCAAGCTCTGCTATAGCAGATGCCGTTTCAGCATCAGGAAATCTGTAAACAAAAAGACTTTAATTAACATAAAGGAATGATACAGCCATAAAATTCTGCACACGTAACTTGAATGAGAGAACTACAATATCTGCATGAGTCTTTAACTGATGATGACAAGGGAGTTAGAGGCTGCTATGATCAGATTTTCCTATCCCCTATGGACACATCAAGTGATCTAATACCTTTGAAAACAAGGTCTGAAATATGGAGACACAATATGTCAGGAGGTACAATACTTTTTAATAATCTTTCCATAAGTTTGGAAGATGATACCAAGTGCAGCCATAACTGATCTTTAAAAGGTTGAGAGAAGCCAGCTGAACTTGCAACCTTTTCCAACCCCTCCATGCAAGGTGTTCCTCTGGGATCTCCAGAGATTTTGATTTTTCCCCCCTTCTGATAAGGAAGAAACAGATGCAATCTGTTCTGAACAGAATCTCCCACTATGGCTGCTGATAAATTTAATTCAGAAGTTTTATTGGGAGTTGACAGTTCTTGAAGCAGTACTGCTTTCTGCCAGGCCTTGTTCTCATCTCCCTCCCCTAAAGTGGCCCCAAACCACTACCACCAGAAAAACTTTATTAAAAATCCCTGTTTTAGCAGTTGGACTCACCCATCCTAGAGGACTTTTCCAACCTAAACAATTCTATGGTATCTCAGATCAGTGTATACCTGGTTGTAGCATCACAAGTCACCTGACCTCAAGGATTCACTCTGTCTGCCCTGAGAGTTCTGCGCCTACTACTATTATTCTCCTGAAAACTGTCACTAATTTTTCTAAAAAGTAACTAAAGAAACTTTTGCTCAGAAGCCTATCCATTTGCTAATCTTAATTCCAATGAAAATCATCTCCATCCATTTCCTTCTTACCTTCCATCTACGTTTTTATCCTGACCAACTGTAACCTCACAGCCAGGAAAGACTTTGGCTGCCAGAACTGGTGATATGCAGCACAAACCAATGGGCTTTTTAGCACTGTGGAAGGCCTGGAGTGTGGAGTTCACATGCTCGTTGACAGTACAGTTCTTGCCATCTACAGCCCAGGAACACAGATTCTTTGCTACACCAAAACCACCTAAGGAAGAAAACAAACCAAAACCAAAAAGCTCAAATATAAGGCACTGCTAAAAGCTATTAAATTTGATGTAGCACACACCAAACAGAAGCTCTTTTTTACAACATAATCTTGGTATCAGTGGGACTGTTAAGTCACTGTATTGAAAGGCTTACAATGTCACTGTAACCTGTAAACAATGGATTTACAATGTTAAAAGTTTAGCTGTGCACTCTTTTATACCATGCAGGTTATATGAAGGCCAGAAAGCTTAACCTTGTTTCAAAAAGTAACAACTAGACAAAGAGGAAACGTCACATTCTCCTGCACTCAATAAAGAAGAGGGACTACTAGTTAAAAGCACAAGTATGGAAGTAATGCAAACAGTGATTTGACCCTCTATAGTAATGAACTCTCAAGTTTTATTTTTATGCTTAAGCAATTATAGAAGAGCTTTTCTTCTTCCCTAGAACTACTTTTCAACTTAAAAAAGTTGAAAACATTAACACAATAAAAAAACCATTAGGGATTTTACATAAAATAGACATTATAACATATGGTATTCTAAGACAAAAAACCTTGTAAATGATAACATAATTTCCTATTAAAAATAGTGCTGATTTGTCTTTCTATAAATTAGTTTTAACAATCCTTTAGATACATTTAATCGTCATTTAATTGCATAAGCAGATTGTATTTTACAGCTCCTTTGTCTGCTGGATTTATAACCATCAGAATACTCAAAGTAAGGTTATTCCACATGGAATGTGCACAGCATCAACTTTTCTCCAATAAGCATAAGGAAATTTCCACAAGTACTTGGGCAGACATCAAGAAGCTTTGCATTTTTAATATTTTTCCTTTCCCGGTTTGCTCACTTTCAAGTGTTATCTGAAATCTCTGAGGTAAGATTTTAATTTTCAAACTAAATAGGGTTTATTTCCCTCTAACAGTTACTACAGCAATCCCCCCGGGCCTGGGTTATAACAGCATGAAATTAATGTGGAAAACATCTGTGAGCCTCTATTTGCTCCTGATCAGCCCTGACATCAACTGCTCACAGTGCAGGCAGAATTGTTTCTCTGTGTTATACACATGCTCCCTCTGCTGGCCTTACAGCAGTGTGAAAACTCCAAAATTAACAGGCCCAATCATGAAGGCAGTATTTAACAGTACTATTAATATTCTGGAAACAGATCTTCAGCAAATCATGATTTTCTCGTGATGCTCCAGCTTCTTCATTTCTAAAAATGATTACAATTACCTCTGTCTGGAATGAAATTTTGTGGTCTCTAAATGAAAAATTATCCATAAACATGTTTAGTACAACTCGATCAGCAGCTGAGTGGATACATAATTAAAACAGAATGTACTCCCATCTGACATGGAACATCATCTATTTGGAAACCTGCTATTCTGCCAACATTTTCAGAGGCCCTGAAATTAAGGCATTGCCCTGTAACTGAGTTCTGACCCTATTTTTGTACTCTGGTCAGAATTCTTGTCCATACATAAGTAGTGAAGTTTTCACAATATTCAGTAAGAAGGAATGGTGGGATGCATAACTTAATACCAAGAGAACACTCTGGCATTTTAACTTAAGTGAACTATGCATCAATAAATATATTGAGTTAAAAAAATCACAATTTTCTTTTGAAAGATGAGCTCAGCTGGTCAGAGCATGGTGCTAATAACACCAAGGTTGTGGGCTCAACCCCTGTGTGGGCCATTCACTTAAGAGTTGGACTCAATGATCCTTGTGGGCCTTCCAACACAGAGTATTTTGTGATTTTGTGATACCTACCAGGGAAAATGACAGCATCAAATTCACTAGCTTTCAGTTCAGCCAAATCCTGAATGTTTCCCCTTGCCAACCTGGCACTTTCAACTAACACATTTCTCTTCTCTTCTGCTGGACTTCCTTTTAGGTGATTGACTACATCCCTTTGCTCAATATTGGGGGCAAATATCTTCACCTAGGAAGAGAGATGAAGCAATTTTGTGAATGTAAATAAAACTCATACATATTTGTCACAATAAAGATCATTTAATGAAAATAGGTTTTGTCCCTGAAGCCTCTTATCTAAGTCAAGCAAATTCCACAGGATGAATCTAGCACATTAAATATCTAAAGCAACATATGATATATTAGGATGGGTAAACACAGGCATTATTCCCATCCTATTACTGCAGCATTCTGACAGGAGAGTATTCTTATGCCAATATCAAGCTTACTGATTTTGCCAAGGCAGATAAACCCAAGGACAAGCAGGACACCACAATTTATACCAGCAGCCCAACTGGACATGCAGCTGACTTTGAAGAAAGGTTGCTCTTAACTGTTATGGGATGGAAGTGCTACAAACGTTTGACATAAAAAAGTTAAAGATGCAAATTTTACAAGCATTTCTAGAGCAAACATTAAGAGTTACCAGCTGTCCTAAAACACCAGCAGCAGAAAGCAAGACCAAAACACAGGAGAACCGATTTTGGTTAGACACAAAAGGTGGACAGTGCATCAGAACACAAAGCCCTGTGACAGGGGTACCACAGGGGCTGCACCACGGTGTCTGTTTTGAAGCTTCCTTTGCAGACTTCTCCGAGACGACAATTTTGTGCTAAATATGAGGGTGCTGTTGTTACCATCAGACACCTGAGCACAGCTACACACAGTGACCAGCTTCTGCCACCTGAAGCCACAGATGGGACCAAAGCACACCACTACGTCCTGGCCCAGGCTTCTCTGACAAGTCCCAGCTTACCAAAGAGAGCCCAGAAACTGTGAGCAGAAAGCAAGCAGGTAATCCCCAGTGAGGGCTGCAAAAGCAATCAGAAGGAAGATAAAGACTTTTAACCCATCCTCATCTCCCTGTGCCCAGAAGAGAAGGACAGGTCTCCAGCTTCTCCTTGCTCCTGGCTTCACAGGATCAAAGAATTCTAAGGGCTGGAAGGGACTTCTGGAGATCACCCAGTCCAAGCCCCCTGACCAGGCAGGGTTACCTAGAACAGGCTCCACAAGAATGCATCCAGGTGGGTTTTGGATATTTTCACAGACAGAGACTCCACAGCTTCCCTGGGCAGCCTGTTCCCATGCTCTGCCACCCTCAATGTAAAGAAGTTCCTCCTCATGTTGAGATGAAACTCCTTGTGGTTTAGTTTATGGCCATTGCTCCTTCTCCTGTCACTGGGCACCATTAAAAAGAGTCTGGCACTGTTGCCCACAAAATTGGATTCATTACCTGGTGTGTGACAAGCAAATAATTACACATCAAGAGAGACATTGATCATTTATTTCAGAGTCATGCAAGCCTGGGTGTTTGGTGGTATTCCACAAATCAAGCACACCCACTGGAGCTTTTGTGCCATTGTCTATACAGGGAAATTCAGAGAACTCTCCACATGAAGCCCCTCTTTTACAACTGGTTGATCACAGCCAAACAAGTTTTGTATCTCCAGTTAACTTCTACACAGGCTCAGGGGAACAGCCCTCACCTGGGCAGGGCTGTCTTTGACTCTTAGTATAGTAACTTAATTGTATCAATGAAACCCCTTTTCAGTCTTGTGTCCAGCTGCTTGTGCAACCTGAACTCCTGTCAGGGAGCCAGGCAGGCCTTTGGAGGGTTTGAAAATTTGAAAAATGCGTATTTTATGACTGGCTTTTTGCAAATATTAAAATGAGTATTATATGTGTTATGTTAGAAAGTTATGCTGTTCTAATTTTCTTAAGTAGTGTGTTAAATATAGTTTTAGGTAATAACATGATGTTATAAAAGAAACTAAGATACATTTTTAAAGAAAGGACTCGCACCAAGATAGCAGCCACAAGACACCTAAATCTTTCAGAGAAAAATAATTTACTGCTCCCTTATCAGAAGAAACGAACTTTTTCCCATCTCGCTCAGGCCTGAAGACGCCGTTAGGATTAAGAAGAAGAAGCTGACACTGACCAGACAGAATCCTGTTTGAATGGAATTCATGCATCATGTATGAAGTGTATGAATATGCAATAGGCTGTTGTTTTTAAGGGTTAATCCTCTGTTAACGAGTGGGTATCTACCGGGTGTTATTTTGCCCAGAAATAGGTACCCGGACGTCCGTAACTGTTTGTTTTTATTGTCTCATATTGTCCTAATCCAAATCGTCCAAATTATTATTACTTTAATTATGTCGCTATTTTTATAACCATTTTATTATTAACAAACTTTTAAAAATTTAAACACAAGTGACTGGCGTTTTTCACAGAGGGGGATGAATAAAACAGGAGGAGGGGGGCAACATAAAGAGAGAGGTTATGGCTGAATGGGCTTTGTAGGGTGCAGGGGCGGCGCAGGGAGCACCGCAAACCGGGAGGGGCTCCTGTCCCACGGAGAGGGGACTCTCGGCTGCTGTGTCGCACGCACACACACAGACAGACACACAGACACAAAGACACAGACAGACACATACACACACCCCCACACCCCGCCGCCCCCCCCTACCTCCGCGCCGCCGCGGCTCAGGTGCACCAGCGCCGCCGAGGCCTCGTGAATCTCGCTGCCATCGAAGACGCCGCAGCCGGCGAGCACCAGCGCCACCCGCTTGCCCATGGCAGCCGCCCCTCAGGCCCGGCAAGGAGCTGCGCCAGGCGGCGGGCCCGGGCCTGGCACCACGGTCCCGGTCCGGTCCCTGGTCTTTCTCCTCCTCCTCCTGCCGCGCCTGCGCCGCCGTCTCCACCTTCCGCCGGCATACGGGCGGGCGGGCAGGGCGGCAAATAAATGAGGAAGTCTAGAGAGGAAAGGGCATGTGTCTCTAGTTTTAAACAGAACACATTTTAGAGCTCAGACATATTTTCGGCCCCACGGCTGGCCTAGCCTGCGCCCCGCAGTGACGGGCGGGTGCCGCACGGTGACCTCGGTGCGCTGCAGAACCCTGTCGCTGGTCCCGAAAGTGCCGGGGCCTCGCTGAGCCTCAGGGGGTGCCTGTGAGGTGGGCTTTGTTTGCTGGGTTTGTTTTGCACGTAGGGCTATAATTGTGTAATGCAAATCGGCTTCCAAATTGCTTTGAAAGCCAAAGAAAAAAAGTAGAGTTCAGTAAGGGGCCTGCGGTACTGCTGGGTCCTGATGCTGTTTGTTTCAGTGACCCCACCTAAGCCTTTTTTCTCCCTCAACCTCATGCCTGGTTTTAAGGAGCTGCTCCACTTTATCAGGGAAAACTGAGCTATTTTAGCAAACGAAACTTTCTTCCCACTTATTCCCTTAGGGCATTGCTTTAGTGAACCAAAAAGGAAAGAATACATCCCATGTCTCCTCTTTAGGACTGTGCACTCGAATGCCACACCAGGCATCACCTGCATTGAATTTCACAAAGATCTCTCAGCTCTTGGTCCTTTGTTTTTCAAGAGCTGCCTCTCTTATAAGAAGAAGCTTGTGTTTAATAATGAAAACCTACTCTTCTACTGAACCAGAGGACTGAAAAGCTAGATCTTGTAGAAAAATTAGAGTGTCTTCCAAAAATTTGGAGTATGGGTTTTCTGCAGAGGACATGAGAGTGAGCAGTCTGGGCAGAACAAAAACAACATTTGAAAGCAGAGCCTTTTCCTGCAGCAAAATGCATTCAGTTGAATACTGATTGGTTGGGAGTCTGTGTGGCATGGTGGACAGGGAGATTCTGGAACAGGGCAGGGCCAGGATAGAGAAATTCCCTGCTGAAGGGCAGACTCCTGTCTGCTGGGCAGTGTTTACTCCAAATGGGTGTAGGGCTTCAGCTCAGCCTACACCACAGCCCACACTCTGCCTCTTAGGATTGAGCATTACAGCATAGCTCCACTGAGAGTCTGCAGAGCTGGAATCCCACTGGAGTCATCTTTATGCTTGAGAAGGAGTTCTCTGCAGCTTCTGCCTGGAAGGAGTTGAAGCTCTGTAGGGGGATACAGTATGAAGGTGGTATAGAATGTAATCTGATCCCCCAAACAGTTGCAGCTGAACCAATTACTAAAGATTAGGAGCAGACCGGATCTTAACAGGCCACACCTGTAGCCAATAAGAACAGTGGTATAGCCAATAAGGAGTGGATTGGTGGGATCTGGAGTTAGATGACTACTGCAAGGAGCAGGAAGAGTCCGTGCTTAGAGAAGCTGCCTATGAGACACATCAAGGAGGTATGAAACTCTGGCAATATGGAATCCTTGCACTCTAATGATAATAGAACTCTTGATATATAAGGCAACAAAGCTCAATGCATTTTCAGAGAAATGAGTGTAGTCCTAAGCTCTGCTGTTAGGGCTAGGGTTAATGTTAGAGCTAGGGAAGCGAGCACCCTCAGGACTACAATTCCCTGCTCCTTTCTGACCTGACTTACTGGCTAGTCTTTCTGGATGGATCCTGGACCTGAATTGTCCGTAACCTTATCTCCAGTCTTGTTTCTGGCCCTGTCTTTTAGATGGATCTCAGATTCATGTTATAGGTGGTCCTTTTTCCTGGATTGTCCCTAGACTTGGCTGGGATATGATAGTCCTATCCCATTTCAGGTTCTTTATGTCGCACCTCTGTGCCAGCTCTGTTCCCAGATCTAGCTCCAGCTTGCTCGTGCTGTGTGCCTGCCCTGACTGTGTGACCTTGTCATGGCCCTCTGTGTCTTAGGTCCATGTTTTCATCCATGGCCTTGCCCTAGCTTTCTGTCACCATAAAGTAACCCTAAGAGGACTCTTCCCCATCCTCTGTGGGTCACTCTTCCTGCACATCCTGTGAACTGGCCTTAACACAAGTGGTGTAATCCCAGCCTCTAAGCTGCTGTACCTGGGGCTGCTGCTGGATCCAGCCACTACTATGGGTCTGTTCCCTTCCAGAAACAGCAGTGAGGTTCCACCTCGAGTCTGATCACTAGAAAAATCCATGGTGGTGAGGCAAATGCAAGGCTGGAATGACCAATGTACTGGGTCTGCATCAGTGGGGTACACAGCTGGGTCCAGGTGTGGCTGCACTGTAGCTCAGGTGGGAGGCAGGAGCTTTGGCTTGAAAGCAGCTTGCCAGGAAAGGAGCAGGGAACCCCTTCTGAGGTGTCTCAGCAGAGCAGAAGCAGTTTCTGACTTTCCTCACAAGTTTTTATCAGACCTTGACCAACAAGCTGCACACCCTGAAGGGAAGAGAGCAGGTACTGACCCCTCCAGGCTTCAAGGGATTGAATTACAGCTCTGCCCTAGACTGCAGACTTTTTCGTGCTGCCCAGGATTTGAGATATATGTTTTCTCTGGTGGAAATCCTGCTTTGAGGTGCCTTAGTTGCCTGACAATGGCTGTTAGCTTAAATTTGACTTGGACAACTCTTTGTATTTCACAGGCACCCAGCTGACTCATCAATTCACTTATCCCTACCCTGCAGCAAATCCCAGAGGGTTCATCTCAGTTTAAAACTCATGATGAACTTCCTGTGCATCCTTATCCCAACCCTCATCCTATCTCTCAGGCTTCAGCAGAGCCCTGCCCCCCCAGAATTTCATCTTGGAAATAAATAATTTCCATCACCTGCCCCCTAAGCTGGTGGACAAAGGAGGAGCTGCCCTGCAATCCCAAATGCTTGCTGAACTGCACGTCTGCCCCAAGCACAGCTCTCACTCTAGCTGCCACGGTCAAGGAGATCCTGAGGAGAACTCTTAGCAGTATCTTACAAAGCCCAGTCATTCCCATCTCCTGTAAAACAAGACATTGCTTTCTCCCAGCCCAGCTCACAGCTCAGGTGGCATCTCAGGCTATGTAGCAAAGTGTAGGGGCACAGGAGCCCTGTTTCTGGCTCCTTTTCTCAAAATTCCTTCCTTACCCCTCAAAAGCAGAGATTGTGCCTCTGACTGATGAACTCCTGTCTTTCAGAGCAGCTTCAGCATGATTTCAGGTGATGTTTGTATTTCTCAGTATGTGTCCAGCTGACTCAATAGCTGACATATGCCAGTGTGAGTGGGGGAAAAAAACCCTGTGATCAGTAAAGCTGCCAGATGTGTAGCTTTATCTGCTGTGTTTTCAGCAGATAGCTTTAGCTTTATCTGCTGTGTGTTGTTTTCACTAATCAAAGAAGAAAATATTCTGGGAAATGACAAAAATTTAGGAATCCTGTCAGGTCTAAAATTTGGTCTTTGTAGCCAGTTTCAGTATTTACTCAAAGCCTGTTACTGGACAAAGATGCAGATCATCTCTGTGGGTTTATAATGGGGAATTTGACAGGTTTCTGCATAATAAACTAGACAATGTCTTTTTAGCTCAAGTATATTTATTCATAAATATATTAGTGGTTTATTTTCTATTTCAGCATAATTTAGGTTGCATGAGAAAAAAACAAACCAGTACCTCGCTGCAAAAGTTTCCTGTGGGATGTGATGAAGTGAGATATAAAAATGCTATTTAAAAAAATCAACCCCTTCACCATCTACATAGTGGAGATTTAATAGTCCACACTGCAAACATATGCTGAGTGAGGTCTAAGAACCTGTTCATACTGCATTTCTAGTTTGGCTAGTGAGCAGTTATGGCACCTTCATTATTCCTTTTCACTTCCTTGCATCCTGATTTCACAGAAGGGATAAATTAGCCTTCCTTCATTTCATAAAGCACTTCCAGAGTTACACATCTAAATCTCTAGCACTAGGAATTATGGCAATATTCCAAACAAACACATATCTTTTTGAACAGATATAAGAGCTGGTATATTGTACTACACTCAAGCTATGAAACACACATGATTACTGGCACTCTTTATTTTCTAACAAATAAACCCAGAGATTTTATAAATCAGACACAATTAACATACATGAGATTAAAATAAGTATGTATTGATTATGTAAGCATGCATTAAATTAATGTATAGTGCTGAATAGCATGGGATTTTAAAAATAAACACTATGGAATGTGACAGCAGGGAAGTGAGATAAGAAAATGTTCCTGAAATTAAAAGTTTTAAGTTAAAAAAAGTTAAGTTTTTCTGAACATCTTTAGTACCCCCAGCATTACTGAAACTGATATTCAGCAGCCTATCCTGCATTTTTATGAAGGAGGCAGGGTTTTCCACCTGCAGTTTTGTTTGACTATATAGCCTAGCACAGTGCTGACTAGAGAACTGATTGTGCTTCAGGGGCTCACAAGAAATGAGCAGGGATGTTTTTCTGGTTCCTGATAGTCAAAAGTCCACAGCACAGTTATTATTTACCCAGTGAGTAGCATACACCAGTGTTTTCACTCTGCATGCCAACTACTAAACTTAGCCCTCTGGACTCAGATGCCAGCATAGCCAGTTTTGAACTCTACTGAGCTGGAAAAAGCTGTGTTTTCTGCAGGGATGCTGCTGAAAAACCTGTCTTTACAGTTTCTCTCAGTTCATCTGCAAGACAGAAGTTCTTATCTGCAAGATAGCTCTCACCATTACCATAAAGATGAGAGAATAAACTGCTATATGATTCCTGTAAAGTGTTACAATTTGAAAAAGCATTCTGAAATGGATGATGGATATACAGACTTAGCTTGAAGCCCTGAAAAGTTTCAGACAAGACTTCTGGGCAGTCTGAAGAGGCTCAGGGTTACAGGGTTTATCACAGCAAAAGCCTCTCTGCCATTTGGTGAGGCCTCACATCATCATCTGGGCCAGGCCCAGAGGTCACCCCCTCAGTAGGTTCTGAGTGTGAGGATGGGCACTTGATGTGCCTTTTACAGAATCACTGAATCTATGAGGTTGGAAAAAACCTCTGAGATTATCAAGTCCAACCTATGATTGAACACCCCATGTCACCTACAGCACGGCACTCAGTGCCTCCTCAGTGCTGCATTCAGTCTGTCCTTAAATACCTTCAGGGACAGTAACTCCACCACCTCTCTGGGCAGTCCATTCCAATATCCAATTACCATTTCTGTCAAGAAAATTCTTCTTGATGTCCAACCTAAATCTCCCCTGGTGCTGCTTAAAACTATGTCCTCTCATCTTGTCACTGATTACCTGGGGCCAGAGACAGACCCCGGCCTACAATTTCTTTTCAGGGAGCCGTAGAAAGTGATAAAGTTCCCCATAAGCCTATTTTTCTTTTAGGCGAACTGCCCCCAATTCCCTCACTTGCTCCTCGTAAGACTTGCGCTCCAGACCCTCCACCAGCCTTGGCGCGTCTCCAAAGCAATGCGTGAAACGACAACGTTCAGGGGATCCCTGCTCCATCTGAACGACAGCGACGTGGAGTTCCTTGGACCTCCAGAAAACTCAGTCGCAGTTCGGCTGGGTGACGTTTCTCAGGGATGATTCTGCACCCGGCTGGCTTCCCTCGGGAGGAGGAGGAGGAAAAGCAGCCCCGCTCGGCCAGGCCCTGCCCGCAGCCCGGGCTCGGCGGGCACCTCCGGCCTCCCCGGCCCCGTGGGCGGGCGCGGGGGCGGCCCCTTCCCGCCCGGCCTCCTCCGGCCCCGCCGCTTCCCCGGCAGCTCCGGGCCCGGCTCCGCCATGGGCGCCGCTCGCTGCTCCCGGCTGCTGCTGCCGCCGCCGCTGCTGCTGCTGCTGCTACTCCTGGCGCCGTGGGGCCTGCATGTGTCGGGGGAGCCCCGCTCGGCGCGGCGGCGCTGGCCGGTGCCCTACAGGTGAGTGCCACCCCAGGGCCTCTGCCGCGCTGCTCCTGCCTCTCTGTGCCTTAGACTGAGAGGCCGTGGGAAGCTTCCCCTTTCTGATCTCGGGGTGATGGTCACTGACACGGGGTTTGGCGTGGGAACCGTGGTGCCATGCCAGGCCGAGAGCTGCCCCTGGTCTCTGCAGCGGGAGGGGTTGGTTCCCCGGGAATGACTGCCCGCTTTAAACACGCTCCTTAATGCCCGCAGGAAAGGTCGTGGTGAGGAAATCAGGGTACGGGGTTTTTTTGCTTTTAAAATTAAACTTAGCGTCATGCTTCGTGACAAATGAAACGGCAAAATCCCCTTCGCTGCTCCAGAGCTGCCTGACCTCCAGAATTCCTGCTGGTGTCGGGGACAGCAGGAGACTGCACGTTGTGCTGTGAAAATAGCGATAGATTTGGCCGTGCCGAGGAAATGAGCCCCTCCAGAAGAAGCACTATGCTTGATTGTGTATTTTGTGCGGGTTTGCTGTTTGTAAAGGGAGTAGTTATCAATGTTTAACTGCAGCTTAATAATGCACACCTGAAATTTTGAGAGCTTGTTGTGCAATTCCCAGCAGTTAAATTTGTGTCAGGTGATGCCTGAAGGAGCTGGTCTTGCAGTCAGGAGTTGTTGGGATTTTCCAGCAAGTTCAGGAATTGCAGGACTGGGTCTTGGGATGGTCAGATTTGGAGAACAATCCTATTGGTGTGAGATGCTCAGAAATGTGGGGTTTCAGTGCTTCTTAACATGCTTGTTACCTTCTTGTCACATGCAGTGCAAGGGGTACTTGAAAATGTAAGGTATGTAAGCTAGAAATAGCACTTGAATGTGTGATTGGCCTAAGTTTTTGTTTTCTGTGTGTTTTTTTCAGACATACTCGTTAGGGTTTGGGGATTGTTTTCCCTTCTTTTTCTTTTTCCCCCCCCCCAGCTAACCAGACAAAATCTGGACAAGCCGTGCATGCCAATTTGTCATGGTATCGGGAATATAGGAGTGTTGTTTTAAGGGAAATACAGGAATGACTCTAAAGGAACTTGGAACAGGAAGACTTGTTGCAGTGGGTTGATCCTGGCTGGATGCCAGGTGCTCACCAAAGTCACTCCATTATTCCCCTCCACAAGTGGACGAGCGGAAGGAAAATACAGCAAGGTATTTTGAGGGTTCTTGAGTTAAGGACAGGGAGAGATCACTAACCAAATACCATCACAAGGCAAAACAGACTCACCTTTGGGATATTAATTGAATGTATTGCTAACAAAATCAGACCAGAATAATAAGAAGTAGAATGAATCTTAAAAACACCTTTGCTCCACCCCTCTCTCCTTCCCAGGTTCTGCCTCCTCCCCCTAGTGCTGCAGGGAGATGGGGAATGGGGGTCTGGCTCATTTCATCAGATGCTGTTCCTGCAGGGACAGGAGTCCTTCCCCGACTCCAGTGTGGGGTCCCCTCCACAGGAGACAGTTTTCCATGAACTCCTCCAGCCTGAGTCCCTCCCACAGGCAGCACTTCTTCATTACCTGCTCCAGCAGGGGTCACTCTTCCATGCAATCCTTCAGGCACCGTCTGCTCCAACGCGGGTCCCCCAGAAGGTCACCAGTCCTTCCAGGAAGCCTGCTCCTGCACGGGCTCCTCTCTCCAAAGGTCTGCAGCCTGCTCTGTGGGGTCAAAGCATTCTTTAAGGGATCCACCTGCCCCAATGTGGGTTTGTTCCACAGGCTGCAGGGGAATCTCAGCTCCAGCTCTTGGAGGGAACAGCTCCTGCTCCTCCTTCTTCACTGACTGTGGCATCTGCAGGGCTGTGCCACGTACATATTCTAAGCCTGCTCTTCTCTGGCTGCAATTACATCAGTGCGGTAACTTTTTTTTTACTTCTTAAATTTATTATCACAAAATTGCTGTCATTCCTGATTGTCTCAGCCCTGCCCAGTGTAGGGTCGATCCTGGAGCTGGCTTTGCCTGACATGGAGCAACCTTCTGGTGGCTTCTCACAGAAACCACCCCTGTAGCCACCCTGCTTCCAAAACCTGGCTGCACACTCCCCCCTACACTTGTCAAAAAGGTTCTTTGCTGTTTGAATGTAGTGTGATAAGGAAGTGGATTGGGTCTTCAGTTTTTGAGGTTTGATAGGAATCAAATAGAAGCAATGATACCAATGACGTCTTTATCTAAATTACCATAGAGGGATTAATTATTTTTCTGGACTTCGCAGTATTGTAGAGTCAAAATAGCTGCTCTGGGGACCTCTTA
The DNA here is from genome assembly GCF_027887145.1 of Ammospiza caudacuta. Lineage (NCBI taxonomy): Eukaryota > Metazoa > Chordata > Aves > Passeriformes > Passerellidae > Ammospiza > Ammospiza caudacuta. The sequence goes on from NC_080594.1 coordinate 71,913,304, forward strand.
CTATAGAATAGCAAGAACAAATTGGTCAGTCCCTGTGTAAATAAATTGCCAGGAGAATGTTTTTGAGGCAGATCTCAAACTATCCTTTTGAGGCAGATATCCAAACTATCTCTGATCTGGTGAGTATGTCACCCTTTGTAATCCACATTATTTCCACTCCTTCACGATCAGTACAATATGACTTCCATTTGTGAGCCTGAAGTCTTGTTTCTGTAGATGTGCACCCCAGCAGCCTTATGAACTGGAGTAGTCCAAGTGTTGCAGTGTCTGGGTCACAGAATCTGTCTTGTGGGGTGCTGGACACATAAGCTGTCCCCCTCAGGCAGCCATGACGGGTACTCCAGCTGTGCTTGTCATTCCGTGTGCTTCTCTTTCTCAATGCAGGCGCTTTGATTTCCGTCCCAAAACCGATCCTTACTGCCAAGCTCGTTACACCTTCTGTCCCACTGGCTCTGCCATCCCGCTTATGAAGGAAGAGGATGTCATTGAGGTGTATCGACTACAGGCTCCAGTGTGGGAGTTCAAGTATGGGGACCTGCTAGGACATTTGGTAAGGTGACATTTTTAACAAAGAGTGACAAATTCAGCTGAGTTTAACAGCAGGTGTTAAGAGTGGGAGCTGTAAGGTTGGGATAGGCTTGTATGGAAGAATATTAGAGCACACAGAGCTGGGCTATCTGTAGGGTGGATATTCAAAGAACACAAAGTTTCAAACAAAGTGTACAGGATTCAGCTCAGCTAAAGACAAGAGCAGGACCAGCGTCATTGGTAGGTTTGAACACGTTCCCCTCTATAGCTGCATAAGTGCTTTGTATACACACACCATTAAGTCTTGTATGTCTTTTCTTCTGTGCTATAATCACATCAAGAAAATACTTTTATTTGTCCTCTTATATCAGGTAAAATAGTTGCTTAGTGTATTAATTTTTCTCTTGTTAAAAACTCACATATTTGCTTGGACATTGGTATCTGTCAGCAGACAGCCAGCTGGTCAGAACGGTGGATCATGAGAAGTTGGTTGCTTTTACAGTTCTTTCTTGAGTGTTATGATGAGTATGGAATTGAAGTCTCCATTCATAGAATCATGCAAACATGAAGTCTTAGCTTTAGTAATATTTATAGTTGTAGCAGTAGCAAAATTAATCTTCAAAGCATGATTCCTAATTAGTAAAGAAATGTTAGTGAATCAAAACCAAGCACAAAGAGTTAAAAATGGGAATAGATTCAAATATTGTTATCTCAATTGTTAACTAAGTTTGGATTTATGTTTTTACTGTACAGCTTTTAAATGAAGTATTTATCTCATTAGTTTTATAGCATTTATTAGAAAGATCTGGTTTTGGTAACTTGGTTCTGCTCTTTATTTCCCTGATACCCCCATGAAGTTAAGGATTCAAAAGACAGCTTGAGTCTTGATGATGAGCTCCCACTGAGTATCTTCTTCCAAATGACAGAATTTACAATGGATGGATAGACAACCACTGAGACAGCATGATGCTGTGAATAGTGGTGTGTGTGTCATGCAATCTGGTGTGTTGTGCTTCAGTGTTACAGAATTCAAGATGTTATAGGAACTCCCTCCCCTCTTCTCACCCTGTTACAGAACAGCTTCTGAGCATCTTACCTTCTGTACAGGTCAAGCTGAAGTTGTTATGAAATCAATGTTTTGGTGGTTTGGTTCTGTTTTTTTTTTTATTTTCCAGAAAATTATGCATGATGCTGTGGGTTTCAGGAGCTCTCTAACAGGCAAAAACTACACAATGGAGTGGTATGAGCTCTTCCAGCTTGGGAACTGCACATTTCCACACCTGCGGCCTGGCATGGATGCACCGTTCTGGTGTAACCAGGGAGCTGCCTGCTTTTATGAAGGAATAGATGATGCACACTGGAAGGCAAATGGAACTTTAGTTCTTGTGACCACAATATCAGGTACATTTGAGATGCTTTGGATAATGTTAATACAAAATGTAGAGTCAGCCTTGTCTTCTGTAAAGCTGTATCTTTTAATTTATGTTCTGTAGGTTATTTGCAGCATTAGTCAATGATGCTAATTTCAGACATTCTGTTGAATACAGAAAGTGGCATGAGGCTGCTGCCTTTTGAACAATTCACACTGGAGAGTTGTTAAGTGAGAGTCATTTGGTGTTGCTGTACAAAAACACTTGAGTCTCTTGAGTGTAAAAATAGCAAAACAGTTTAAACAGAGTCATTATGGGCTCTTTTCACATGGCTTCACCAAAACAAAATCTTCTATTGTGAAGTGGCAGATGACTGCTGAGATAGAAAAACTCTTGAAAACATGTTCATTATTGAGCAAACAAATAAGGCATATTTAGAAACAATCTCAAAGATATACAAATATTAATCTCTGTTTCTGTCCCCCTCATTATGTGTCCTAAAAGCTGTGAAAATGTCCCCAGTAATAGGTCTCTGTCATATGTTGTAGAACAAACCTAGGCCTTACACTTCAAAATACATAGGTGATCACCAGAGGAGTTTCCTGCTGTATACTGATCACTGCAATCCTAAAATAAAAAGGTCATTCTCATAAATCTGATTGATTGCTCTAGCAGTAGAGTGAATGACTTACAAAAAAAAGTTCACTGAGGACTTGGAGAGTTACATTTTGTGTGATGAAGACTGCTTAGTTTCTGAACTCGGTGCAGTGTGAAAGACACAGTGGACAGTCAGCTTACAGCTCTTGTGATGTGGTGCTTTGTGTGTGCCCACTTCCACCTTTAGCAGCTTTGCTGGCCTCAGTCTCTGCATCATCTATCCAGTGCTGCTAAGAAATTCTAGGCAGTTCTTTAAACAAGGAAGTAAAGTGGAGCTGCTTTCCTGTGAGTTTGTAGTTCATGACTGAAGTATTTGATGCCTGATACAGTTGGATTCTCTTGTATAAATACCAAGTTAAAATTTTTCATACATTTGGGGAACTTGTCATGCTTCCTCTCCCTGTGGATTATTTGATGCTCAAGAAAGGTGAGGCTACACTGGTGCCTCATGGAGGCATAGCTACAGTCTTCCTCACCTTTCTTGCTTTCTATTTCCATGAAACTTTCAAGGAAGAAGCATCTCTGAGAGTTTTCAGTTGTCTGAATTTCACAATAACTGTCAGATTTCTACCCAAAGAGGGTGAGTGGATGCAAGCACAGATGAACAGCATCATGAGCTGATCTTGCTCCCTTCAGAGAGCTGGCAAAAAGCATACCATTGTAGTGGTCTTACATCCCACCCATAATTTGGCTCAATTCAGCTTTGCCAGCTGTGCTAAATCAGCAGGATGTCTCAGTCTGTGTCCCTTTTGTGAAGAAACATGAAAATATCTGCTCTGAATTTTTGAATTTAATTAAAACTTTAAGTGCAGAAATGTCTATTGGTCTGGTGAGCATTTTGCCAGCATCTCTTGTAGACTGTATTACCTCTGCCCTGTTTGTCTGCATGGATAATGCAAAATGAGAAGTGTCACAGTTCTCTGGTGTTAGAATGTTCTGGCATAGTTACAGGAAGAGGAATTACAGTTTAAATAACCTGCATGTAAATGTAGTTTATTCAGTGGGTTATCCCTTGCCCCTCTGACCTAAACCTTGTGTCTCTGTATGGTGAGGTAGTGTAGGTAAACTTTTGCAGTGGAGGCAGGTGAACCTATGGAAAACATTTTGAATCCTGCATTTGTTACCTGATGTCTGCAATACTTTCATCTCTTACAGGAACCATGTTTAATGAAATGGCACAATGGGTAAAATACGACAATGAGACTGGCATTTACTACGAGACCTGGACAGTTCAAGCAAGTCCTGACAAAAAGTCAACAGTGTGGTTTGACTCTTATGAGTGCTCCAAGTTTATACTGAGAACCTACCAGAAGCTAGCTGACTTAGGAGCTGTATTTAAGAAGATACAAACAAACTACACCAGCATAATTTTATTCAGTGGAGAACCTATTTATTTGGGGAATGAAACATCTATTTTTGGACCACAAGGAAACAAGACACTGGCAGCAGCCATAAGAGACTTCTACAATCCATTCAAACCTCATCAGAGTGTCAGAGAGTTTTTTGTGGATCTTTTCAGAATAATTGATCGTGTTATCTTGAATCATCAGTTTTACCTCTTCTACAACTTGGAATACTGGTTTTTACCTATGAAGTCCCCTTATCTCAAAATAATTTATGAAGAGGTCCCTTTGCCCGTTGGCAGCAAAGCATCCTCTGGTGTATGACTGTCTACTGAAGAACAAAATTTGCCTTTATGGCAAAATATTCTTAAGGATTTTGGAGCACTACCATGATGATGTGAAAGGGTTGTATGTTTTACTGCTGACTGTAAAAATTGTGTTGGGATGGCTTTGCTGTACCAAGTTAAAGACTGCAATTTTTTCTTATATCCTGTATAACACATTCATGAACACTTCAGCATCGCTGACCTGGCCAGCTTCCGTGTAAGCATGGCCCCCTGCTGCCTGAGGGGAGACTGCAGTGGCTCCTCTGGCTGAGCTCTGCAGTGCCAGAGGGGGAATGGGGGGGCAGCTGCCTGCTCTTGGCTCAGGGACTCTTCACATGCATGGCCACGGGGCAGCAGATGGCACCTGGCCACCAGCAGAGGGGGGACACAAGTTACAAGGACTAACTCGCTCAGCATGAGTGTCTGGATGTGTCCAGTTCCTTCAACATGTGCCTTACACTGCTGTTCCTGTAGTTCTCTGGTTTGTTCAGCTGGGGCCTGGGGCAGTGAATGTACTGGAGGATGGTATGGGTGATGCTTTTTCACCACTCTGCTTCCTTCAGCGGCACTGTAAACACCATACAGATGGCTCTTCTTCAGTTTCATGTGTGTTCTGTGCCACAGATATAAGCCAGACTGCCTGCCTTGATGTTGACTCATGCATAATTGCAGTGTTCTACCAGTCTACGATCTTGAAGTCTACTTGAGGCTTCAGTTGGGTCAGTTTTGTAGAATTTGTGTATATTCTTTTCAAATGTTTTTTAAAAGCATAGAAATCTCTTAATATGAAAGAGGTAATGACAGCTTGTGGGGCATCAACATTGGAGTTAAAATCCATGCTTGTCACAGAGCTGCCTCTAAAATGTGACTGCAGCCTCTTGCTGGCAGTGATGTTTGCAGTAGTGCTGTGCCAGCTGTGCTGTCCTTGAGTCCTGTTCCAGGCTCAGCTTAGAGCACTTTGGCAACTACTTAGTTCCCTTTAAACCCAAGGGACCAAAGCCAGAGGAACACTGGCTTTCTGCAAACTACTGAGGTGCCTGCACACTGAAAAACCACAGCTGCAGCAATGTAGTCATCTCCAAGTGTTCACTGCTCACTTGGATGTTTTTTTTAAACTAGCTGTGGGATGAATTGTGCTCCTGCAGAGGTTATTGCTGCCTTGTGGCCAAGCAGGAACACAGGAACAAAGCTCTGCAGTTTCATTTGGCTTGAGCCAAGCTAATACCCTGCTTCAGCCAGAGAGGAGACTACACAGTGCTTGGATTCAAATAAGAATGGCAGAAAATTACCCTTGTATTCAGAAAGTCACTACAATTAATTAGTTGAATTGCATTATCATGTAATGGGATGAGCATGAGAGGTAATGGCAGAAGAATGAGAGGATGAGCACACCTCTCTTCAAGCTGCTACTTCCATTGGTAGGTGAAACTTCATCTTTTACCACAGACTGAAAGACTTGAGTCTTTTTAGCCCAAGCCACAGGCCCTTGTGACTGAGCTCAGCTTTGGATTAAGACACTGTCCTGGTTTCACCCCAGCCAGCAATAGAGCAGCACCCAGCACCACCAGGAAGGTAATCCAGGAGGCTCTAGGGAAGTCAGAGGGGCTGCAGCAAGCCCATCTACAGCAGTTACACTCTCACTGATGCATGTTTTTATGTGTCTGAAACCCTCAATGTGGTTAAACCCAGTTTTGTCTTCCCAGGAAAAAGCCTCAACATCACAAACCACTGTTCAAAGCTCTGAAGGGGAAACAGGATCACAGAACCAGGCTTGTAGATCACACTGCCAGTGATGTGGGGATTCCTTCATGCAGTCACATGTATCAGATTCACACTTTAAACACTATCCTCACTTTAAAGGTACTAATTGCCAATGCAGGAACTGTCCTTTATTAAACACACATGAGTTCCTTCTGAGGCCAGTGTTTATGAGAGACCTCTCACTTTCTTGGCTTCTCTCAGCTGGGCGGGGGGTTTGTGTGTTAATTAATTGGTCAGACTGAATGCACAGCTGGGTGGGAATAAACTCCACACCAGTACAAACTGCAGTCCTGAAGGAGGTGCTGCTGTTTTAGTTAAACTGGAATGACTGCACTGGAATGAGCTGAAACTGTTGAGTGTAGCATTCTCTTGTAGGTAGAATCCACAATCCTTGAGTTAGGCCCACAGAGTTAGATCCAAAAAACCCAGAGATGATAAATAGGCTAATTCTGCAAAGTTTAGACAAGCCCAGAATAGATCCATAAAAATGACACTTTTAAAACTTAAAAAGGAAGCATTAGATATCACAGCTTCTGTGCTCCTGATCATCTGCTTGTGACTGAAAACCATCTATGATCTCAAACACTTAAGGATGGCCTCCTGAAAGTCACACAGGAAGCAGGAGGTAGGATCTCACCTCATTTCACTCACAGCCAGATGCTATTAGCACCTGCCCAACAGTAGGAACCAGGGCACTGTCCGGACTGCCAGGCTCAAGGATAAGCCTGGCATTGTGTCACTGTCACTCAGTCTTTAATCACACTTTGAATACAGCACTTGTTCATCACTTCAGACTCTGCTTGGCTGTGCTCCCTGCTCTGATGCACATTGCACTTGAGGGCAAAAATATACAATCATTCTGTACTACATGATTTCCAAGTCTGCACACTGGTCTTGTGCAAAACTGCTGCAGTGCCACACCTGTGGGCTGCTCAGGGTTGTAAGCCACACTTCATTCCATGAGGGTTCTCCAGCAAAGCAGATCCTGGCTCATCATCCATTGAGGTCAAATGGAGTGTGCTGCTCCTGTTTCTCAAAGCACCGTGCAATGAAGGTCACTGGTAGCAATGCTCTCTGCTTTCTCCCTCACAAACCCACCCCTAGACGTCCTGGATTAGGAGACCTGCTGCCTTCAGTATCTTAACTTGTAACCACTTGGATTCAGAGGTAAGATTTGTCACTGCACACATTAACTCCTACCCGAAACTGGACAACCAAGCCAACACCTGAGTTTTGTTATTCTGATAATAACAGTGAGCTCAGGAGAAATGATACATCTATGACACTGATGTTCCTGTTTCTAGTAAACTTTGTGAGTCTGTGGTACTCTTTACTACTTGTGCCATGATTTTTATGTATTTGAATTGTTTCAACATCTAGAAAGCAAAAGAAGACATACAGAATTTGCTCAAAAAGCTCTGTAGGCTTGCCTAGCAAGTTTATGTCATAGCTGGATTTTGTGAATGAAGGATGCAGTAATTGATTCAATGTATAAAAACTGCTGACCTCCCATGGAAGAGGGAGACAACTCCTTTAAAGCAGTTTTCCTGTGCTGAACATCTTAATAACCGGTATTCAGGAAGGTCTTTTTGAAGTCAGTGCAACAACACAGGCTTCTCAAAGCCAGCCAGTTACCTTGCTGGGGAAGCAGTTCTGCTACAGCCAACCCTGCCACCTTCAGCTCCTAATACATTCCTCACACCGGGGTCTGACAGAGGCCTCTCTGTGAGCAGCAGCACGCTGGGTTTCCTGTGACTGCCAGGAGTGGGATCTGGTACTGAGGCTGTGCCTCACCTTTCAGTTATTCCCACTGCCAACATGTTGGTGACTTACCTTGCAGCATAGGGACATTGCAGTCGAGGTCCAAAGAGCTTTTGGCTCCATTACTAATGGTATTAGTTCATATTAATTTAGTGAAAACTAAATCCTGTTCCCCAGACTACAAGTGTTACTTGACCTTTCTCATACAGACAGTTCTGAGAGTCGGGTTATAAAAGACACAGAGCTTTTTTACTTTTACGGACTAAATATATTGACAACTTTTGTACAAATAAAAGCAAATTATAGTATTACATTAATTTAACAAATTCTAATACAAAAACCGCGTATTTCATAAAATGCAATTTTTAAATCAAAGCTCTACAGAAACATACAACTCCCCTATAAAGATGTCCAGTCTGCTGAGCACTGTTTGCTCAAAATATAGTTATGAACTTAAATACACTCATAAGTGTATTACACTAAATTATACATTCGGATAAACATGACTGAAATCAGAGATGAAGGAAATCTACTTACGACAGAAGGAGCTGTACAGCTCAAGTGAGAAGCAGCTCAACCCAGCCCGCGGGGGCAGCTCTGCCTTGCTGAGCATCTCTCAAACATGCAGCTGTCTGGGCAACACTTCAGTGTTACCATCAGCAACCTCAAAGAGAAAATAACTGTTGGCAGTAAGAAATGAAGCCACAAGCCACGTCCAGATCACAGGCAGTGTCTTGCCTACACCACTTACAAACTAAGAACTTTCTTTATTAAAACTGATTTATCAAATGTTCAAAACAGATTTTTGCCTATTGCTCTACTTCACCAAGTCTACTCCTTTTGAATTGTTAAATATTATGAAATGACAGAACTATCTCAATTAAAGGAATACAAAAATTATCATCTATTAAACATCCACTTTATACATAAACATTTCTGAAACAGATTTACAGTATACAGTTAGTTTATACAGCTTAAGCAACTGTTCCAATGTCATTTCTGTCAAACTGAAAGCAGCCAAAAGGTCTAAGGTTTTGTGAAAAGGTTCTTGGTCAACATTGAAATTTTACCTTTCTCACCTCACACTGCTCACACCCACATCATCAGAATAACATTGCTGGGTTCATTTCACAAACCATACATTATTCCATCTCACCGTATGCTGCCAAACTGGGTAACGTGCAAGAAAAGCTCATTAACTCCAGTGTGGTTTTAAATACAATGTATCTACATTTTTCCCCAGAATGCTTTCGCTTCCTGAGCTAGACATAAAATACCTTAAAACAGGTTTAGACACAGATCTGAGACCCCATAAGCAAACTACATTAAAATGCATAGAGCGTGGAAAAAACCCCACACCGCTTTTGGTAGCTCACACTACTGGCTGTTAGCTCTCTAAACATTTTAGATGGATCTAATAATCTGTTGAATAAGGTGGTAAACTTACTACTTCAGTTGTCTAAATTTATTATGGTATATTGCTCTTGCCTTTATGACTTAACAGAATGTGTGTAGTTCACAGGCTACTAAACACTCCTCATAATTGTCATCTTGTCATTGAGGTGACTGGATTTAGAAATGCTACAGTCTGCAACAAAACATGCAATTTTGGTGGGGTTTCACTTGGCTTTTTAAGATCAAATATGATTATGTCCAATACTACTAATCTAAATCAAAGAAAAACACCATATTAAAACTGGCATTTTTCAAGTGCATTTCAATATTTTAAATAATTTTTATTTCCAAAAATATTTAAAGTCACCTTTAATGACAAAGACTAAATATAAAACAGAAACCTGAATTTTGTTTGGATGAAAACAGGTTTTGGAGCTGTGAACTCTTTTGGTTCTCAAGTTCCAAAAAAAATTTTTGAAAGAAAAATTAATTTTCTAATCAAACGTTAATTAACTTGCAGCAAAATCTATATTATTAAATAAGCTTATACAGGAAATTGCAATATGGTAAGCTTGGGTTTAAGGTGCTACTCCATTCGCCCTGGAGTCTTTTAAGGACTTTACCAAGTGGGCATCATGTCTGGGAACCAGACTCTACCAAGATGCTTTGAAACCTCCCAATGGATCTGCTCTAAGCTGTATTTCTGATCAGGAATCAGAACTTCCTCCATAATAGAGAGCTGTGAGAGGCGACCGCCACACATCTTCACGAACTCCACAAAGGCACTGCAGGAGACTTCACACTCCCCGAGGCCCACGGCCGACAGGTACTTGCACCGCTCGGCGATGCAGATCAGCTCCTCGTCCAGCGGCCGCAATCCATTGGCACACACCACCAGCTCCACCAGGCGCGGGCACGTCATCCCCACGCGGCCCAGCACGTCCTTGCTGACCGACCTGCCGAAGTACAGGTGAGTGACGGGGATCTCGTACCGAAAGAACGGGTCAAACTCCTCCTCGTACAAGAAAAAGTACATGACTAAATTCACTTTAGGAGAGTGCTTGATGAAAGCGTCCCAGCTGCTCTTCTGAATGGTGTGGAACTGAGTCTGTCCGGGATTCTCGCTGACCACGTCGATGCGCAAGTGTTCTAACCTGACGTGCTTCTCCGAGGACAGAGCCAGCAGCAGCTCGTCGCTCAGCAGGTGGTAGTTCAGCGCCAGCTCTCGCAAGCCGTGGCACTGGTCAGCCACACAAAGGATTCCTGGGAGAGACAGCACCAGGCAAGTGTTACACAGATAAAGGCACTGATGACTGAACATAACGTGGGAGGGAATTGTTTATGTGTGGCAGGAGGGTGCTATGGGCACCTGTTTCAAACGTGCAACCAAGACCTTAAATCAAAACCAAACTGGACAACCAGAACACTAATCTTTTTCACAGGCAGGATCTTGTGACTTCTTTGTACCAACATATGAGACAGACATACACGATGTGACTACATCTCTGTTTTGCTGGGAATCAGAAAGAAGTGAACAAACACATAAACAGAAGTGACAAATACATAAATAGCATATTCTGACTGTTCCGTTGTAAGACTACATATACTCAATCTCACTTTTGTAAAAGGTGCTTACTCATGATAAAACTATTTCCTTAGCCAGCTTGGAAGAACTGCTGAGTGCTCTGTGGCTGACAAAGCAACCGTGAGTGAAATTTGTCATCTGAAGAAAGCAAATGTAAAGCAAAAGTAAAATGAATGTTAGATTTTAATTCAATAGAGAGGCTTCTGCTGTCTATTTATTTTTTCTAGGAAAGTATAAATGCTTAAATTTGGAAAAGCTACAGCAAAAAAAAGGCAAAACAGTAGAAATTTGGAGCAGTAATTTCCAAAACAGCAATTTTCAGATTCTCTTTAATGATTCAGTATTCAATGCAGCTCACAGAAGACAAAATATTAAAAAGAGAATCAGGGTCAGTCTAAGGTTTCCACTCACACTATTTGTAGATACAAGCAATGGTATTATACTGGTAACAATACTGAAAAAAAGCACTAAGAACAGCAGTCAGTCCTCTGCATTTCATGTGACCCAGAAAACTGCCTGAAATGTAGGATACGGCCTTTCCATTAAGAGAAGGGATGAGAACATAGCATTTAACATGAAACTGAAAAACCTGAGCTCAATGCACTGAAGCAACAGGAAGAAATTCAGAAAACAGCAGTTATTTTAAAGTGCAGCTATTAAATTTAGGGAAGCCTATTCTGAGCATAGAAACATTTAAAAAAATCACTGCAAAAACATTGCATGAATCAGAAGGGTCACTATGATCACTCTCTAAGGAAACAGACAAGCTGCTTCAGAATACCTAGGTCTGTTGAGATATATAGTATTTTAGGCAGTTTCAAGATACATTTGCTCATCCAAAAACAGCTTGTTGTCCTGGCTGCCATCCTTCCATAAATCTTTGTTAACTTTAGGGGTACACTATGGACCAGTGCAATGCAAAACGGGAAGAGCTGGGGTACAACTAACTGTGATTTTTATGGGTCTAGAACTGGATATACATGGTCTGTCAATGCAACTATGCATCCTATATAAAGAGCTGACAATGCATACAGTGTAGACAGCTAGTGGAGCGCCTGCCTGGAGCCCATGTATTTCACAGAACACCCCTAGGCACTGCCCACACCTCTGTGTCACTGAGAGGTAAACAGCTCTGCTCTCTGATCTCACTGCAGAGTTGCATCAAAAATATCCCTGACTCATGATGTCTCTGATAAAGGCACACCTGACACCTGCTCTGCTTCCCAACTCCCACCCCAAGAGAAGCAGCCCTTCTACCCCATGCCACAGCACAAATACCACCTTTACAGGAAGGTAATGCTTTACAGGAATGCTACAGTCTGCAACAAAACATGCAATTTTGGTGGGGTTTCACTTGGCTTTTTAAGATCAAATATGATTATGTCCAATACTACTAATCTAAATCAAAGAAAAACACCATATTAAAACTGGCATTTTTCAAGTGCATTCCATTCCCTCTGTTCCAACAGTTGGTGTTTCAGAGTGGGAACAACAAACAGAAGTAACTTCAGAGAAGCTCACAAAGATTAGAAATACATTACTGCCTTTGTTTCTCCAGCCCAAATTCAAACGTGCCTCTTTATCTTTACACAGTAACTTAAATCAATTCACTATTTGATATCAACCCTTTTCCTTTATCCCTGCAGTAGTGGAGTCTCTCTTGCTCTACTTTCATTACCCTTCTCTGTCCTTCACTAAAAAATTTCTTGAGAACTGACCTAGTAATGAACATTCCCCCCTCCTCCAATCTGAAGACATTTTAATTGCATCTATAAGTAATTAGTTTTGCAACTCACAGCCCTTTTGTTTCCATAAAGTTTTTCTATATTTATAGCAGCCTGCTAATTACAATATCCCCATTACAAAAAAAAATCCAGGTCACTTTTTCCTTCAACAGTCTCATTTTTGCAGCCTGCCTGCTCTTGAAGCCAGCTATCCACATACCAGCTTCTTTCTTTCTTTGTTCCACTTGGTGGGTCGTCCCTCCCTGGACACCAGGTGCCCACCAAAGCTGTGCAATCACTCCCTTTCCCAGCTGGGCAGGGGAGAGAGAATTCAGTTTAAAACTCGAGAGTGAAGATAAGGGTGACAGGGAGAGATCACCAATTACCATCATGGGTAAGACAGACTCAGCTTGGGGAAATCAATATATTATCACTTTAATCAGAGTAGGGTAATGAGAAATAAAACAGAATCTTAACACACCTTCCTCCCACTCCTTTGTTATTCCCAGGCTTAACTTCCTCATGATTTTCTCTACCTCCTTCCCTCCCAGCAGCACAGAGGTACAGGGAATGAGGGCTGTCGTCAGTTCTTCAGACATTGTCTCTGCCACTCCTTCCTCCTCAGGGGGAGACCACCCCTCACTCTCTTTCCTGGCTCTAGCATGGAGTCCCTCACAGGGCAGCAGTCCCCCATTAACTTCTCCAGCAGGAGTCCTTCTCAGACTGCAGTTCTTCACGAACTGCTCCAGCATGGGTCTGTTCCATGGCATGCAGTCCTTCAGGAACAGACTCCAGTGTTCCACACAGGGTCAATTCCTGCCATTAACCTGCTCCAGCATGGGCTCCCCACAGGGTCACAGCCTCCTTCCAGCACCCACCTGTTCCAACATGAGGTCCTCCATGGGTTGCAGATGGACCTCTGCTGCACCGTGGCCCTCCACGGGCTGCAGGGGCACAGCTGCCTCCCCATGGCTGGCACCATGGACTGAGGGGAATCTCAGTTCTGGCACCTGGATCAGCTCCTGCCCCTCCTTCTTCATGGACCTTGGGTCTGCAGAGTTGTTTCTCTCATGTAGTCTCACTCTTGTCTCCAGCTGCAATTGGTCTCCTGCAGTACCTTTTCCCCCTTCTTAAACAGGTTATCCCAGAGGCACTACCATTGTCACTGATGGGCTTGGCCTTGGCTCTGCTGGACATGGGGAAGCTTCTGGCAGTTTTCACAGAAACCACTCCAGTAGCCCCCTCACTGCTCCACAAAACAAGTGCCATGCAAACCCAGTGCATCCACCTTTTTTTCCATCTCAAGGCACACCCTTATCTGAATTAAGCAATTAAACTCCCCTACTGTTTGCTCAGCACTCCCTGGTTTTGTTACTAATGCATCTTACCCCAGAGTCTATTCATCCTCCATGAAGAACATGGAGAATGGAACATGTCCTTTAACAGGCACGACCATTTCCTACCCATTGTTCCTTCAATTTACAACCCTGCAAGATACATCAATCAGAACACACCCATGTCTCCTCCCAAATTATCAAGTGTATGATGTTCCAATGAAGCCTTCTAGCAAGGATTATCCACAATCCAGCCAACTCTGCTAGAGCTGACAGGTAACTCTTCAATCCAAGTCCAAGGAAATGACTCTCCCTGCCTAGCTACAAATTACTGCTGAAGCCTTTTCCTCTTAACAGACACAGCTGTTACAGCTCTTGCACTTCTCAGACACAAGGATTCTCAAAAAACAATTTTAGGTTGGGAAAGCCATTCCCTCAAGCCAATTTAAACAAACTCCATCTACAACTAGAAAGCTTGGAGGAGGCAATTATGCAGTTAATTCCACAAACACTTTGCTGGACCAGGCTGCTGCAAAACACCACTCCTGCATTTTCAGGACTTCTTTATACAAAGCCAAACACCAGGCTCTGTCTGAGAGCTACACTTACAAAAGGTATTAAGTTTGTTTTGTTTGTTATCACTACAATAACACGCCCTCTGCAACAGTAGTGCTTTTCCCTTGTATGAATCCTGCTGGTGAATTTGACAGATAATAAATCTAGCATTTACAGCTGCAATGTATTTGCATGGAGAAAGTTATGGTGCTATGGTTTCTAGAGTTTCTACTCAACCTCAAAAGAGAAATCACACTAAGTTGCCAGCACTTCATTTACAATTCCTCTTCTCTTTCTCAGAAAACTCTAAGTGTTAAGCTGATGGTCTGTGAATAAATCTTAAATTTGCTGTGTGTTGTGTAAGTCTACCACAAATCTTGAACGATTTTGTTCTGGTATGAGCTGGCTTCATTTTGTAACAGATACACTTAAGAGTGGTAGAGAAGTACATTTGGTGACTGTAGAAGTTTTGCACAGTTCAGTCTCATCTCCCCTTTTTGATGCTGTCTGCAGTTTCTCTCCAGCAATGACTTTGTATCAGAATTACTAAACCAACATCTTCCTAAGCCATGGCATGGCAACAGTCAAAACCCACACATAACAAAGTATGGAAAAGAAACTTGTATTCCAAAAAAACTTCCTTATATTGGAATACTCTGTCATTGCACAAATAGAGCACAATCAATTTGATATGTTCTCATTAAGTTCCACATGAGGTTAACTATTTGCCCACAAGAGACATGCATTATTTTATCATTACCCCAGTAGTCACTGTGAAGTGGTAGGATAGATGGACTGACCACCAGCTGAAAGTACTTTATTCAGGGACAGTTGCTGGTAATACCATACTCATCTTCCCTCTTACTCCACTCCTATGTATTCAGAGGTGCACTGGTTTCAGATAGAATTTAATGCATGCATTAAAGAATCCCAATCAACCCACTAAAAAGTCCCAAAGAGGCTAACCCCAAAACCACAGCAGCTTACCAGCTGGAGAAACATGAGGACAGCTGCTCATTTTCAGCAGTTTGAGGGTGTCACTGTTGTTAGCCACCAGAACCTTGAGAGATGGATCATCCACGGGTGTGTCATCAATCTTAAGTGAAGAGAGGGATTTGGAGTTCACAAACACCACTGTCAGTGCAGAAATAAAGTGAGACTGAAAAAAAAGGAAGTTTAAATGAAAGAGTAGTACGTGAAGTAAAAATCTCAATGGTTTCACAATGTGCACAACAGTCCTAGGTTTTGGTTCTTGACAGTATTTGTTGAAAAAGCATTCTTTTGATATTGCATAATTTAAAAATTATACTAAACCTGACATTTTTAGTAAAGGAAGTGTAATATTTTTTTGCTATCTGTTTATGTATTTGGCAAATCAGAATGTGTAACATTAGATGGTAATCAAGAACCTGACCTTGGGCAATCCACTGCACAAATTTAAATCTGCAGAAAGACCACAAGCAAAGGGAAAGCCTAGAAGCCCTCATTTTAGGGGGATTTTTTTTATGTCCTTTGAACAGATGAGACAGGTCACACTCTAAAAGAAGCATCTTGTAGAAGAGGAATTCCCTCATGGCAAGTTGTGCTGCACTGGTAAGATGCAAACATAGTCAGGAGTGTTTGTATCCAAAGCCAAAAGACTGCACTGCCTGCCTAAACAACCACATAGGAGTACTTAGGTTTTGGATGGATTTCTTGGAAAGCTAACTGGAGTGGTCCAAACAGAGTCAAGGAACAAGAAATCTAGTAATTACTGAATAAGCAGCATAGATAAGGTAGGACAAGTGCTAAGCATTTTTGCATAACCACTGAAACTTATCTTTAAAGACAGAGCCCTGGGAACCTGAACTTGAGAAACAGACTAGGAGCAGATACAGCACTGATTGTAAAAACCACTGGTGGTATGAAGTGAACAGTTAGTTCATCTTCTGATTTCTTATCAGACTGACCAAATAGAAGACTTTAAAAAAGTATTTTCTATGTGTGATACATTAAGGATCTTTAAAAAACTGAGCTGCTACATGGATTTCAAGCCTGTTTGAGCCACGGGCACATATCCTGAATACAATTGTATGAGAGAAGGCCTGGCAACAGTATTTGTTTTTAGGTGATATATTTGTGATTTTTGATAAAACTGACACACAATTAGATTTAGAGTAGGACTTACTGCTTTCATGTTTACACAAACTTTTAAAGTCAGCTCATGCACATGGAAACAGGAAGTTCAACTCAGAATCTTTACACACTTTGGCTTTAGGGACCACTGCAACTATCCTGACAGTATGCTTATATGTGTTATGTACAGAAAAGATACTTTAGTATTATTTCAATTCTCTCTTATGAGAATGTTAGTACTGTGCTTTTATTCTCTGTATTTAGGAGGCTGTTAAATAGAAAGGCAAAGCAAGTTAACCACACTTATTTAAAAAGGCAACTTGAACCTTCTAGTTTGAAGAGCTAACAGGAAACAGGCAATATCCCAACATGTAAAAGTTGGTCTTTTCAGTATTGCCACATCTGTAGTCTGCAGTATGATTCCTTGCTTTTTAAAGATTCTACTCACCTACAATGTACTTAGTGAAAAGACAGGCAACACAACTCTAAATATGAGTCAGAGATATTTGCCACATGTCAGGTCACTTAACAACAAGAAAGCACTGATGAAGATAATGCCAAGTAGTTCAGTCTTGATAACAATAAAAATCCCCACCACACCAAAAAAAATCTCAAACCACAGCAAAGTATTAACCACTTTCGAAATTAATTCATCTTTTTCTGCTTTTCATCAAATGGACCTGTCACTAACAGCTTCCCACAAGAATTCAGTCATGGCCAAAATAAATTCTTTAGTTTCACTAGCTGTCCCTTTTGCAAGTGACAAAACTATTGAAGTTGTAAGCATCAAAAGGCAATTTATCCTTAGAGCTAATTTTGGCTTATTTTGAATCTATTTTTTTAAAGGCCAAATGTGAACTTACTGAGAACAAAAGAAGGAAGCCCGTGCTTTATAAGCCTTGAAGCTGAATAAGAACATAGCATGAACAATTACAAGTAATTACTCAGCAAGCTAGACATGACCCTAATATATCCCTGCAGTGAAAACTAAGAGATCTAAAGCAGCACTCAGATTAATAAAGAAAGCAGTAAGAAATGGCTGAAAGGACAAAGTATTTTTAACACACTGGATTGTTTTCACTATATTCAGGTTTTCTTATCATCACACCTCAAAGAACATCAGGAAAGGAAAAAGATCAGAGCAAAACTAGTTAAATATCTGAAAAGCCTCTTTGAAAATTATCAGTTAAAAACACATATTCAAGAGAGCTACATGACATGGCAGTAACCACTGCAAGGATAATAACTGATAACCCTTCTGCAGCTAACCTCACCGGCAGCCTCGTTCCCTTTCCAAGGCTGTCTCTAGTTCTTCCTTGTCCTTACTGCCATCAGCAGCCATGACATCACTGAGATCTAGCTAACAGTCTATTTGTATCTGGCCCTTCACAACCACTCCCCTGCTCCTCAGCAATACTACAGTTCCACCGCACTAGCAGGAATGCTTCTCTAGAAGCACATGTAAGAGATCTGTCATCCAGATTAAATGCTTTCTAACAAGATCTGATTTTTGGTAAACATGCAAGGCAAAAATCTTGACTGGAAATTTCAGAAATACAGTGCACTTCACCAAGGATGTTAACGCTTGACTGCCTCATGTGAAGCCCTGCAAATCATGATCCTATTTCTTTCTGAAGAGATTTGTAAGCCCTATGTCAGGTCCACATGGATAAAACTCTACCAATCATTTGATTGTAACTGTCTCCTAAACAAACCCCCCAACACAATTACACAGACCTGAACTGTCTAACCTGCACCACACTGCTCACCACTACATTGAGGTCAACAGACAGGAGGACTTGAAAGAACAAGGTCAGGCCTACGCTCTCATATGATTCACAGACTGAATGGAATTTCATACATCCATCACTGTTCAAATCAGTTCCTCCATTTATTACAGGCCAGACCACTAATAAACTTTTCTTTATCCAAGATTCATATTCCTACAATAGAGCTTTTCATAAAGTTACAGAAGTACTGTACAAAACACTGCAATACTTTGCAATAGAAAATATGCATAATAAAATACCTTCGGTAAATCCATGAAGCTTGGCCGGGCAGTTGAAATTAGCCCAAGTGTTTTCAGAGAGCAATTCACAAGCTGTGATAAAATATCACAAGCTGCTTCTGCAGATTCCTTGCTACTGTCCACCTTAAAACAAAACGAATTTTGTGTTCAGAATGCACTGCAAATACACTCTTTTAACTTTTTTTTTACTTTACCTTCTGAAATGTGATGTAAAAAAAAAACCTCTCATTGTGAATCCATCATACTTTATTCCCAAAAATAGTACGAATCAAAAATTCAAGACTATTTGCTATAAATTTACTACTTTTCTAAACACTTTAGTAAAATATAGCATGGTGAGGGGTTAGCTAAACAGTGTGTTCCAAGGTACTCATTCCATATCAAACAACAAGCAAGTGGAGGGTCCAGAGCCTATTCCACTTCCTCTTTACATTCCTCCTTACCAAAATGCAAGAATTCTATAAATCTTTTACTATGTGTAAAAGCCACTTCTTTTTACAGTGGCTCAGCTCATAAAACTGAGCTGCTGGAGAGTTAAGTGCATTATCATATGTACACAAATGACTGGCCCTTCACGGTTAAAACCACAAGAGATGCAATGGATACTCTAAAAAACCCAAACCAAACCAAGCAAACCAACAGAAATCCCAAAACCTTCATTAGTCAGCTTGCTGCCCACCAAAATCACTTAGAGTGTCTCCAGGGGACCTCCCCTGACACTCAGATGTGCTTTCTGAATGCACAGCAGCCATGACAGCTTTGCAGACCTACAGAACCGTATCAAGCTTGATCACATGGAATCAAATTTAACTCCACTGTAAGCCATGCTACCTTGGCAGCAACAGATTAAGTTAAATGCACATTCATTTTCTGCTCAAACACAAGCTGAAAAACCCTGATTTTCAACAATCTCATCCTTCTTTGCCTACAGCAAACACCTCTCTTGTTTTCAGCCTTTACAGAGGACAGGTGAGTGTTACACCCACTTCCTTGTGCATTCTGCAGCACTGGAACAACTGAAGTGACACATGAAAGAAATGATGGATCACCCTACCAGCAAAGGGCACCCAAAATTCCTTGGGTGTAAAGCAACACAGACAGGAGATAAGACACTGGGAGGTCACTCCACTACAGCCCCAGGTTTTCTTTATTTGGATGCTGATAAAGGCCCTGCAAACCACCAGTTTGTATCTGGTACTGCAAGCAAGCAGTAGCAATACATGTGATCAGCTAGAGGTGACTCAGCTCCTCACATGCTGATGATTCCAGCATTAGAACTGCCTGATCTCAGACACAAGTATGCTGAACTTGCTGCAGAACACACTTCCTTTCCAAATTTCTCACACAGCTGATGCATATGCAGCCAGGAGATTCACAACACCCTTTCAAAACACACTGCTATGTAAGCCCACATTAGAAGTTTTCATGTACTGAAAATAATTCCACAATGTGAATACATGCACCATCCTATGCAAACCACAAATACTTTCTCAGTCCCCTGAAACACAGCTGCACTGAGTACAGACAATCCCAAACAATTTAAGACTAAGCTGCTAGCTGATGCCTGGCAGTACAGAAGTCACTCTGTGTGCATTAGATGTTTTCTAACCATGAATGCTAGAGCCAAGTACCTACAGGACATGAAATGGGGAAACGTTCAACTTAGGCATCCTGGCTGAACTTCATTCTGAGGCAGTAACCCACACATGCAGTCACATCAGAACTATTTCAGTCCACTCTATGAAGCAGAATTTTAAGCAGCTGAACTGCTTAAAAAAACCCTCAAAAAACCAAAAAAGCTGAAACCAAACAAAAAGCTCACAAAAAACCCCAAAAAACATACCAACAAAGGACTCACAAAAACAAACAAGAAACCCCAAACAAACCACAGCACCAGCCAAAAAAATTCCCATCTAACAGAAGTAAGACAATGAAAAGTTATGTTCAATACTGTTATTCCAAATTTTGGTCCTCAAAAGATACACAAACAAATTAATTGGGAGGTAACCTCCATGTCTACATGTTCATTTAGAGAATCCACTTCCTCCATCTATTAAGCCTGAAAACAAGGCCACCTACCACACTGACAGCTGCCCTCTTTCTTTTAGAATAAAAGCCCCTTTTAAAAAGCCTATAAAACACACTACCTTGAAGCTAACATACTGCAGGTGATTGGAATGCCTCTTTATTATCTGCTTGATTAGTTCAGGGTGTGTAGTCCTCAGGTTTGACGTGGCTGGTTGATTCAGCTCAAACTCAAAGCACCTCCAGAGATCAGGCATATGAAACACTTGGTTCCAGCTCCTGCAGACCTGGGATGCATGAGCACGATCCAGAAGTGGCAAGTACTGGAACACTTGCAGGATAATGTCTTGGAGCAGGTTTGCCCAGTCAGGACTCTGCACAACTGTGCTCTTCCTCTCTACAATCTTGTGTCTCTTGGATTCCTTCTCAGTTGTGTCTTCAGATGAACTGCTGTTGGCCTCATTAGTTGTCCTTCCTCGTTTCATTCTACAGAAGTAATAAAAAAAATTATTTATTTTGTAAACGTAAAAGAGCTGAGAACAATATTACTAGAAACTGTGGAGTTGAAAAAGGTATTTTATGCAACAACACCTTGGCAGAGTTTTTTTTTCCTGCCATATATAAAGGAAAAAACCCCAAGTAACAAACCAAAATGGCAGTCCAGAAATAACATTATCATCTAAACTGATATCTTTACTATTACTTCTTTAATCATTTACAGTGCCAACCCATTTATAACAGTCACTCTCTTTTCAGTGTTTCATTTGTGTGTTTCAGAACACTTTGAACCTAATTTGTTTTACTGTGTTGTTGATTATTACTCTACTGTTCTACTAATGGAAGGATAATCCTCTAAACAATTTTTTGAACACTGACATAAATATTCCTGGCCCAGTCCTATTTATTAGGAACTACACCTGAAACTGTGGAGATAAAAATCAGACAAGGAAGTAAATAATTACTAAATGTATGCTTGCAAGCACTGCATATTGCAATGTTGCATCAGACCAAATATTTTTTTTCTCATAAAGGAAGAATATTTTCTTTTAAAATTTATTTATTTAAAATACATTGCTTTAATAGGCATCTCTTTTAAATCAGTATCCTTGAAAATATATTTCATCAAGTCCATTCGTGTGCTTTCATTTTTCCAGCTAACTAGTAAATAGGCATCACAGAAGATTTCCAGTAACAACCTGGAAGTTTCAACCCGCAATAAAAATTTAGAGAAGGGCCAGAAAAAATTCTTCAAAACTGTATTAAATTCAGCAAGCCTGCAGCAAAAGGTTGTAGCACATGCTTTTGCCATAATTACATCACTTAAACAACTTCTACCTTACATTACATTACTGGAGAGAAAAAGACCCTTATCACTACATATATCTGAAACACATCCAGGGCTCACTGGGTTTTAATCCAAACATGTTCTTTTGTACATGCCACCTTACAAGTGAACTCAGCATCTGATCATTTATTTTTAAAAGCTTCAGTGTGATGCACACCATGCCCTAAAGGGCTCTGCTGCCTCATACTGAACTACAATGTGCTCAATTCCAGTCTCCAAAGAGCTGAGAATCCAGGGGCAGGGTGAGCCTGACACATAAAGCATCCCCAGCCTCCTCGATTTCTAGAAGATAAAAAGGACTTCATACACAGCAAAATCATCCTGGTTTAACATTCAAGCACAATTATATGTCTAGGGTTATCACATGCCCAGATCCCTACTGGGATCTGGAAAGTTACATTTCCCTGCTATGTACTGCCACTAAGTCTGGAAGCACTTCCTAAAACAAATGCCAGCTAAAAATTATACTGTTCATAATCCAGTGCATCACAGATGACTTTCTCAAAGGCAGCACCTCCCTACCTACCTTTCAAAGGCTTTAATCCTAGCTACTCACATGACAGAAGCAAGCTATCACATAAGGTCTAATGCCACTCATAAGATGATGCAGACAAACCTGAACACACGGTCACGAAAGACTGATGAAGAAAATTTGTCTTCCCTTTTTTCAGCTCCAATTTTTACTCCCAGCACACTTGGAGGCAAGCACAGGATGAAAACAGTGCTGGGCAAACATCTCTACTTGCTTCCTGAGAACTGTTTTCTGTGATCCAGTTCCCATCTATGGGACTGTGCAGAACACAATTCCTGTGCTGGAACAAGCTCTCTGCCAGAGCCAGAGCTCTGCTGCTGAGCCACTTCATCAGTGAAGAAAAGCAAGAAAACTGTACAGTGACTCAGAACCATCTGCAACTAACAAAAATATAAAGGAACTGGATTTTGCAACCATGAAAATGGAATTCAACTTAAAATTAATCAAGAATTAATTGGCAAATCCACTGCAAGCCTATCGTGTTGCCGTTAGAGATAATAACTCAGCATAGTGCAAGAATAATATTTATAATAAGCTAGTCTGAAATGCAACATTAGTTTAAGCTTTAGGCTAAACAGATATTCCAAACAACTAGGTTACAAGGAGCATTCACCACAGGCAAGCTATTAACTTGCCAAATTCAGGCTTGCCTGTTTGATGTGCAAGTATTTCCAAAGCCATCTGGAAAAAGCTACAGAAGGTACTGTTAGACTGGGCTCTCCAAGTCCTCCTTGCAGAGATCCTGTCTCATCTTTTGCTAGCAAGGCAGTAAATCTGCATAAATGTTCCAGTTAGGTAGGCTACTTCTACCACTGCATTAAGGTAGGGTTTGGGGGTTTTTTCCCCTTTTTTGTCTTCCTTTCAGAGAAGGCCAGGAGGGAGCTGCCACTGACAAAACTGCATTCATTTTTCTTCTGGGAAAAAGCCTGTGGGATGTGTTGATAGGAGTGGATCAGGTCAATGACAGCTCTCACTGTGCACCTCTGAGCCACCTGGGATGAGCTCTAAGTAGTTAATATGTGCTGGTTACAGACCAAATCCCACTCATGGAAGTTGTGGGATACTGTCCCACATTTCTGTAAACAGCCAACTTAAAAACCAAAATGACAAACAGCCAGTCCTTAGAGGTATATTGATATTTTCTTCTTCCAAGAAAATAAGAAGTTACATGTTCTAAAGGCCATTACTTAAAGCAAGGGATGGGGGGGAAAAAAACCACCTTTCCAGACAACTTTTTTTGTTACTGTATTTAAAGAGGTCAAGATTAAGATTTTTGAAACCTTTCAAAAGTATTTCCTTGGCAAGCTTCTTCTAAAGGAAAAAAGTGCCTAAGCTCAAGACTAAAAAATATTATTTTAAGAACTGTGCGACTGTTTTGTCATTTGATTTTTAACCAATTTGTTAATCTACTTTTTGGGTTCTCCTTTTAGAACTTAAAGTATCAGAATACTTTTTTAAAAATGTAACTGCTTTCAACCTCTTCATATGCCAACAATAAAAAATATGAAATTTAAAGAATGCATATTTGCCTGCAGAAGTTTACAGAGGTATCTGAAAATATATTTACTTTTAAAAGGCTGCTTAAGAGAGTAAACCTTTCTGGACATTTAACATAAGAAGGCAATGGAATTAGAAGTTCAATTCACTTTGCTTTATGTATCCAGTAATTTAAAGATCCGACCACTTGAAACCCAAGGCCAACTTTCAACAAGGAAGACATGTATGCAAAATTCCATACTAGCAAATTACTGTATGAGTAAAACCTACTTTTCAAGGAATGATTGCTTATCACTTCTTAGAAACGCAGGAACCATCAATCTTGCTTTTAACTCTCTCTGGCACAATTAGGACACACACATATCACTGTTTTTCAAACTGCTGCTATAACCAACTTTGCTTTAGCAGCTAAGATTTTGCCAGTAAGGAAAACAAACCCCAAAACCACCCAACTCTATGGGGGCAGAGAGATGGGTGAAAGCCGGGTGAGTGCCTGACTCTAAGATTTTCCAAGTAAATTTCTCCGCCTGTTATAAGGTCTCGTTTCTGAACTCCGCACCTGGGCGCAACCCAGGCTGCTATCTTGTTTGCAATAGTCATGTCCAACCCTAATCACACAGTTCAGCCGCCGAGCAGCAGGAGGAGGAGCAAAGCACGTGCTTAACATTGTTTTTATTGCCGAGTAAGGTGCAGCCAGCAGAACACAACGGCAGTTAAAAAAAAAAAAAAAAAAAACAACCCCAAAACCAAACAAAACAAACTGTGCAGAGCTGTTTGCACCCGACTGATAAGGCTTTCCCGAGAGCCTGTCCAACCGAGTTCGCTGTGCCTCAGCCCCGCTGTTCATGGAACACCAGGAATGCGCTGAAGGGCAGCAGGGGCTGACAGAAGGGGCGAGCCCAACCCCTCCCTGCCGCAAACAACCTGCTCCGCTGGACACAACGAGGCTTCCACGACTGATTACCGCGATCAGGGGAAAGCTGCGAGGCAGCGACCCCAAACACCGAGTAGAATTTAAGGATCTCTCGCTACTCCTGGAGAAGGCTCCCCTCAGGGTCAGCTCTTTCCGGCTCAGCCCCGGCCCGGGGCGCGGGGCTCCGACAGCCCGGCAGGCCCAGAGCTGCGCCGCCCCCGCTGCTCGGAGCCCGCTCCTGGGGCCCGGGACCCCGCGGATGGTGCCCTGCGCCGCCGCCCGCCCGTTTCCGCCCCAGCACCTGGCGGCTCCCTGCTGCGCTTCGCATTAACCGGGGCTCGGGCCGCGCTGGCGCCTCCGCTCCGGCCACATCAGCTCTCTCCGCCAAAGCCGACCCCAGCGCCGCCTCCGCCGCCCGACCGTCCGCTCCGTTCCGTCCCGTCCCGCCCGCGTCGCTGCTTCGCTCCTTCCCTGGCCTCGCTCTCTGTTTACTTCCAGCGGCGGAAGCGACGCAAACCAGCCAAAATGGCGGCGGGCGGCGGCCCCACCTCCCCTCAGCGCCCCCGCCCGCGGCGCCTCGGAGCTACGGCCGGCGCCGGCTCCTCCTCCCGCCCGTCTGCGCCACGGTTCGGGGCTGGGCGCGTCCCGCCTCGGGCAGGAAGGGAGCCGTGCAGTCTAGAGACGTAGCGGGGCTAATCCCAGAATCTGTTAGGTTGGAAAAGTCCTCCGAGATCTTCGAGTCCGACCTATGATCGAACGCCCCCATGTCAGCTGCACCATGGCACTCAACTCAGTGCCTCCTCAGTGCCGCGTCCAGTCTGTCCTCAAATGCCTCCAGGGATAGTGACTCCAGCACCGCTCAGTCACCCTTTCTGTGAAGAAATTCCTCCTAATATCCAACCGTAACCTTCCCTGGTGCGGTTTATGACTATGCCATCTTGTGCTGTCACTGGTTACCTGGGGCAAGATGCCGGTCCCGACCTGGCTACAAGCTCCTTTCAGGAGCTGTAGAAAGTGACGAGGTCCCACAAGACCCTCCCTTGTCTTCACGCTAAACACCACCAGCTCCCGGCTGTTCCTCATAGGACTTGGGTTCCAAGCACTTCCCCAGTTCTGTTGCTCTTCTCTGGACACACTCCAGCCCCTTACTTTGTTTGTTGCAGCGTGGGGGCCTGAGCTGGACACAGCACTCCCGGTGTGGCCTCCCCAGTGCGAGCACGGGGACAATCCCTGCCTGGCCCTGGTGGCCACACCACGGCTGACATGGCTGTGTGCTGTGCTTTGCCTTCTCGGCCCCCTGGGCACGCTGGGTGTTACCAGCGATGGAGCTGGATCCTCATCACCAGTACAGCCCGTTGTGTCCTGTGATCTGGAAGCCCTACGTGAGGATGGCCTTAGGAGTAGATGTAAGAGGGAAAGCAAACCACCAAAGTGTCCTGGGGCCGATGGGCACTGGGAATGATGTGCTTGGGATTTTGCCAGGCAGAGAATATGAGATGCAAAGCTGTGTTTCGTGTCAAGTACAAACAGGCGACGTGTGTACTTGTGAATGCGAAGTGTGTGGACGCCGACAATTGGAGAGCTGTGAATTCTAATAATAACTGAGGAAAATAAAGCGTGGAAAAAGGCTTTTGAACCTATCTTTTGTTTGCAATTAACCCTGGTTAATTTAAGAGCATAGGAATTAAGGTGTTAAGGATGTTGCTTTTTTGCTTGCATTTAATCCATAAAAAGCTCTGCAATAATAACCTTTTGAAGTATAATTGTAGAATATTACTTGTATCCTTGAAACTATAGCTTTGGAATATATATAAAGGAAATATGCTTCTCTCATGCCTTATTGAAGCAGAGAAAAACAGCTTGAGAAAGGAAGATGAACATCACCTCAAGGATTTATGCTTTCGACCAAAGGGAAGCTGGACATCACTGTTATGAGATTTATAGTCTCTGCAATTAAAAGGTGAACACACATCTGGGGAGCTGGACCCCACCAGATGGGAGTTGTCTTTCTTCTTTCGGAAACTGGACCGTCACCATCTGGGGATACGCCTTTGAAATACATCCTGAGAGATTAAAATCACAATAGTGTATAGAATTGTGATGTAATAATTTGGAATAAAAATTGCTGATGAGTAAAAAATTGGAAATAGAAACTGCTGAAAAAAACTGATAAGTACCCCTATAAATACCTGTAACCATCAATTATCGGTGTGCAGTTGGAGGGAAAACTTCCCCCACTGTACCCAGCGCTGTATTGCTCATACTTTACCATATTAAATACTAAATTGATTGCTGCTTGAATATTGGCCTAGTCAAGCTTCTTATTCATAACAAGAAGACAAAGTGATGTGTGACATTTCCTATGGGCTGCAAATGCCTTGTCATCATATGTCCTTTGTGCATGTGGTACACTCCAATACACCTCATGTTTCAGCCCTGTATGTGTCCAAACTATTTACAGTTGTTGAGATTCACAAAACTTAATTATTAATTTATTGCAAGCTATAGTAAAAAAATTAGTGCTCAAATTGTTGCAATCCCTGTCATTATTTTCTTGGAAACAGCACTTGTGATCCTGTGCTCACCCCAATCTTGAAAGGGCTTTGAAACATTCTTCAGTGGTCACTCAAATGTCACCATCCCTGAGATCTTTAAGAAGCACTTTATAAAAATACATTTCCTTGCATATTTTAAGTCAGGTAATTTATTTTTTCAAGTCTAGTTTCTTGAGATTATTAGTGGTGTGGGGGGGAAGACTTGTCTGGAAACAGAATTGTTTTTCAGTGAGAAACAAAAAATACATTTTTATTTTGAGTTTCTGTGAGAGAATAATCTTTTTCTCCATTTCAGAATGTCTTGAGCTGTTTGCTAAAGCTCAGCCATTACAGTTCTGTGTGTATTTATGAATCTACATCCAGTCTTCAGCTTTTCAGGAAATGCAACAAAAATCTGGAAATAAGAGGTGAGTTATCACCCTACCTTGAGCAGATTAATGAGTATCTTAGACAACCTTGTAATAGCAAATATGTGGCTGTATAATTTGCTCAGTTTTATGAGACAGCTGTATAAACCTTGGTAGGTAATGAGATGTGTTTATGAATAGAGCCAATACTGTCAAGAAACCTGCTCTGGAAATGTTCCATGTCTTCCATTCTCACTGCTTAGGAATTCCCTTTTCAGCCCTGTGTTCCACATCAGAGTTGGTTTCTAATGGTGGGAAGAGAACAGCCCCCAGTTACAGTTTCTAGTGAAGACAAGTTGTATTTGCAAGTATGCAAATGCAAACTGCTGGAGATGTGGGAGACAGAGTCAGACTGCAAAGGCTGGAACCAGACCTGGGCCCAGTCTGTGGGGAGAAGGATCTCTTTTTTATCAACACATACAGAGCAAGCAGCTGCTGCTTCTCCTGGTCACCTCTCTGTGTTTTTAGCCAGCATTATGTGCATTATGATGTGATGTAACTGAGCCGTGACATGTGAAGTCAGTAAAAATATAGTTTCATCAAGATTTATGGTCTGATCAAGTTCTGGTGCCTGCAGAAAAAAAAAAAAAAAAACAAACTTTTGACCAAAACAAATATTTTCTTTTTTTGTTTGTGTGGAAGCCTTGGGAGATGTAACAGCTGCAATTTCATTATTTTTAAGGTAACATTACTGTAAAACCCTCGCATTATCTGAGTTTCCCTCTATTGACTTACTGGGAGGGACTTCTTACAGCGCCGAGCAGTTGCAATTTGCTGCCTTATCGTCAGAGTGAACCAAGTTTGGCTCACTGCCTGTGCCCTTCTTGCTTTGTTGTAGCCGCTTGTGTAAGTTTTAGGCACCCTTTGTGTGTGTAGGGGAGGAGAACAAGTACAGAAAGCACTCCCAGCATGACACTGTTTGGGGCCATAGCAGCTGAACTCAGCAAGAAAGGCAGCTGCAGCTCTGTCCTTGGGGCCAGCCCAGGCCCTGGGCAGGGTGCAGAGCACTGACAAAAACATCTGGGCTGTCTGTGGGCAAAGCACAACAACCGGGCAGTTCATCAGAGCTGCATGAAAGCAAACCTGCGGGCAGCTGGTGCTGTGGGCTCCTGGTGACCCCCAGGGCTGGCTCTGGTTTAGCTGGCAGACAAAGCCCTGCAGAGCTCCTGGACTCAGGTAGCTGGCGCTGAGATGGGTGGCAGCAGGCTAAGAAGGGGCCAAGCAGTAAAGGTTCAAAGAACATCCATAGGTCTGGGCTGGTCTGTGTTGTTGCCATGTTGTTGCCAGTGGTGGCTGGGCACTTTGGAGCTTCAGTCAGTAACTTGGACACCTCTGTAAGGTGTGTCTGCATTCAGTAGTCTCTCTGCCTTACACTAATCATTTAACTAACAGCAGATAGGTTTTTGAGAGAGGAATATTTTTAATGATTTTTTTTTGGTGTATGCTTTCAGTAGTAACAGAAAAAGCCATGGCCTGTGCTGAGCTCTGCTATGCAGAAATGAGACTATTAAGGAAACTGCATTGTAACTTTTTATTTTTTCACAAGAGAAGAAGAAGCTCTCTGAAGTTTCAGTTTTTCTGATGGGAGAATGATTCTGTTAGAGATGTGAAGCAGCCCTCACTGTCACCATATGAAGATGAGGAAAAGCCCACAGGCATAAAACCCAAGACATAGCCAGTAAAATCTCAGTGTCTAACAGGGAGTCTCCCCACCTCAGGCTGAGGTTGCCCAGAACACCTCATTTCAGCTGGCCGGCTGCCTGACTGATGAAGCCACGGCAACATTTCAAATGCCAGGTCTTGATTATAAATGCTGCACCCTTTAGCACTGAAAGTCTACTGTGCTGATTTTCTGGCCATATTCAAGTAGCTCTGAAGCATTCCTGAAGCAAGGAACTGTACTCCACCCTGATAAGCCTGGCTTGCATTTGGTTAGGATAAGAATGCAGAGAGGAAAATCACAGAAGCAACTGGAAGAGAGTTAAGTAACCATAGCAGACCAGATCCAGCTATGATGAAAGTATGTCAGGCTTGCAGAGCATGAGTAGCTCCGATTTAATGAAAATAGAAGTTATGAAAAATGTGGAGAATATTAATATGATGAGTAGGGGCTGAAAGAGCTGGTCTAGAATGTCTGTGACAATCTTAATTCTCAGCAGATTGTGCTGAAAAAGAAAATACAGAGGAAATCTGAACCTATTCATTATCAATGCCAAAAGAAGTGAATGTTTTTAAGTAATGGATATCATTAGGGAAACTTCCTGTTTTTATCTTCTGAACATGTCTATACAGGAAGATTTTCTGTGGTGAGGGACTTTCTTATACTGTTAGAATGTGGTATTATGGGCTGCTAAAATAAGTATGTTCCATCCATCTAAAGCAAGACCTTACAGAATAGGAGCTGTAACTCAGCTTCTTTTTTTTTTTTTTAACAGTAGATGCAAATAAAATGGTCTTTAAACCAGTGGGCCCCAATTTAAGGCCTCTTGGCCACAGAAAAATACATACAAAGATAAAACTAAGGATGAGCAACAGCAGGACAGAGTGTTGCCTGCAACAGGCTGTTTACCTGATGTTGTTGCTCATGGTTCAGTCGAAGCTGGACATAATTATTTTAAAAGGTTCCTCACTGTCTAAATATTGTTTCTGTCTCTGAGGCTCTAGTAATTCTTTCTAGATGAATGGCTCCCATGGTTGCTTCCTGGGTAAAGGCTGTTGTACCACTCTATTTTGTTAGGTAATACAGCAAAAGCTGCTGTTTGCTGGAGCCCCTCTGACAGGGGAGTCTGGTGGCATGGCCTTGGCTAGGGCCAAGAGTGGGCTGAGCTGTGCCTGGCAGCACAGACAACACCTCGTCTTTGCCATGGTGTGAGCCACGGACAGAGCAATGCTGCTGGAAAGGGCAGTGCCAGCTCACTGACCGGTTGGTCTGACAGCATCCTGCTAGAGGAGTTCTGTGGTTTACAGGAATTTTCTCTGTGCTTTGTGTAGCTCCTTGCAAATCAGTTCAGCTGACTCTGCCAGTGGGTGAAGAGTTAATATGATTAGCAAGCCACAGTGGTAAAAATTCCCAAACAGACTTATTGCTGAGAGGGGGCTGGCATTTGTATTAGGATTGGCCTTGGTACCAAGGCATGGAAGGAGGGTACCTACCTTATGTGTGATGTGAAATGTGTCCTGCAAGGGCACCCTAAAGCTGGTTTCCAAACATGGCTTGTTTCTAAGTCTTGTATCCTAGCACTGGAGGCAAAGCCCAGAAGTTATTCACCAGCTCCTTGACTGTATGTGAGTGTTAGATGAACAGATCCAAAGTTCTGCCAGTGGGCATCTATTCATGGGAAAGGTCTTCAGTCAGCAGTAAGGCACTCGGGGTGTGCCAAAATTTAGGATTTACTTGGTGGGAGGTGCATAGTTGTGCCCAGCCTCCATCAGGAGGGAAATAAAGATTTATGAACCTAGGCCATTCCACAAGCCACTAGCAGTATGGAAAAAGCCAAAGATGTAGAAATAGAGACAACAATCTTATGAGTAACAGCTGGAATGTTGTTGCTCAAATTCTGTTTGTATTGGAGAAAAGGGAGGCAGAGATGGATGCAAACCCAGCGTATCATCTTACATATGTTTTGTCCATTAGAGCAGAAACTGTGGAGAGCTGTTTGCCCTGTAACTTGGATCATCCCGTTGCAATTACTGCTCTGTGACAGAGTCCACTGATAGATCCTGCCCTCAGGCAAATGCTTTTACAAAGCTGTTGTTCAGGTCCTCCAGCCAGGTTTCTAAGTATCTCTGTTAGGAGCTGGCATTAGGATGGTGATGCTGGTAGATCATACCCCATTCACACCAAACCACCTGAATCTCTAGCTTTAAGTGATGTGACACTGCTGCCCACACGGCCACAGTGGAGTACGCATTCCCTTTGTGTGCCAGCATACTTAATGCCATCCTTCCTTCCTCTAATGGCTGTTCTGGCAGAGTACATGGCAGAAGTGAGGCCTAGGAATGGGGCTGGGTGGAGTGGGAATGCTCTCCAGGGCAGCTGAGTGAGCAGAAAAGTTAAACTGTGCAGGGGAGGATGTAGACAGAGTCACATTCAGGAAAGGAATATTACTGAATGGACAGGGAGGTGGAAATACTAGATTAGCCAAGACCTAACATGGGCTAAAGATGCTTGAATCACCTGGATGCAGAAATGAGTGGGAGTGTAGAAGCAATGCCATGGATGGCAGTAGCAAAGTACAGTGTGTCATGCTCAGTGGATGGCCCAAAGCACTGCCTCAGGTACCCATCCAAGGTTTCAGTATCCAAATCCCCTTTCAGGTACACAGAAAGAAACTTGGTACATCCAAACAGATTATATTTCAATGAGCAGCCCACAGCCTACATATAACATGGAGGCAAGAGCAGAGAGCACCTCCTGAATCCCTAGAGACTGCAGTGGTGGGTATTACCTGAGAAAACTCCCTGGACCAGCTGGCAGGGGACATCTTTGGGTGATTATCAATAATAATCACAGTCCCCATTGCATCTGGCTGCTGTGTGATCAGCGTGCTGTTCTGCATTTGGCTGCATCTCTGTAAAAATGCCTGGTGAGGAGTCAGATCCTGGAATGCTTGGCAGCACAAACTCACTACCACACCCCATCAGTGAGAGTGGGGGCTGTGACAGTGCAGCCTTTCCAGTGCACCTTGGGCTGAGGGACAAAGCATCTGCCCTACAACCACTGCACTCTGGCACCTGCAATGTGTGGCATGGCTTAAGGAGGGCCGTGGAAAAGCCCTGCAAAGTTTGAGTTCTATCCTGAATGACTGGGTGGGCCTGAAACTCCCTAGCTAAGCCTCTGTCTAGGTGAAACATGAGCCTAGTATGATGGAATTGGCAAAACCTGTTTTGTAAGGACCAAGCTTATTTGGCCTTGATGATGACATGTTAATTAGCTGTATCTTATTAACTTTTACTGTTCACATTGTGTTCAGTGGGTGGATACACCCATAGAAGTTCAAGCTATTTTTAAACTGATCCAAGTGTGAGCACTGAGGCCTCGCCTTGGCCAGGAGCTGAGTTTGGTATAAATTAGCTGAGTGTGGTGGGCTGTGGCAAACAGGGTGGTACAAACAAGAACTGTTTCCATTGCGTGGGCAGTGGATTAACAGCTGACAGAAAGACATGTGAGACTGCTGGAAAGGCATACAGCAATCTTATTGTGGACTGATCTGATTAGCAGCCTGTGCTGGCATCTGCTATAATCACTGGCAGAGATCGGCGTGGGGGGACGTGGTGACGCCAATGTCTGAGACACTGTGGGAGCAGCGTGGCCAAGGCTCAACCATTACGTGAGGAGCTGAGCTCTGTGCAAGAGCCTGATGCTCACATGTGGCTGTGCTGCCTCCCTGGAGTGGTGACAGGGGATGGTCAGCTGTGTGTGAGAGAAACATTTCTGCAGTACTGCCTATCCCTCACTCTATCAATTCTAAATAAACATTAACAGTGTCATGTCCTTTCTACACCATAATCTCAATTTCCTGAATTAATACTCATATTAATCTGAAATTAAAGAGAAGGCTGAAAAATTAAAAAATAGAATTAATTTGTAAGGATGGTGCTACACTCCAATTTTCTAAAAATGACAATGGATCAGACACCCAATACAGGGACAAGGACTTCCCTGGCTGTGCTGGCCACACTATTTTTGACACAGGCTATTGGCTTTCTTGGCCACCTGGGCACACACTGGCTCATGTTCCGTTGCTGTTGACCAGCACCCCCAGGTCCCTTGCTGCTGGGCAGCTTTCCAGCCCTTTCCCAGCCTGCAGCCCTGCATGGGGTTGCTGTGACCCAAGTGCAGGATCTGGCACTTGGCCTTGTTGAAGCTCACACAACTGGCCTCAGCCCACTGATCCAGCCTGTCCTGATCCCTCGGCACAGCTACAGTGAAAAAGATCAATTGTACTTCACAGGTGTGTGAACTATTCAGAACTGTTTCAAAGTGCAGGTAGATATGCTGCTCTAGGTAAACCTGTTTTAGCGGGGGGGGTTGGACAAGATGATCTCCAGCCTTTCTGTGATTTCCGTGATTCCAGGTGTTTGAAGTTAGGCAAGATGGATCCTGTGCTTCCAATCAAGATTGTCTGATATGGATGCCATCTACCAATATCTTAAATATAAAAGGCAGTTACACACTTTTCATCAGGTTCAAGACAGAAATGCTAGAAAGGGAGTTGAACACATCTAAGAAAAAAAATTCAAAGAGAAAAATCTTAAAAGTTTTTACTTGAAGTTATATTCTGCATTCATTATGCAGGTGCAGAGGACTTAGGGCTCTAATGAAATTAACATTTTGAAATTCAAAAAAGCTGTTTGTCCTAAAAGTGGGAGTGATTAGGAGTCTTCAATAAAATAAAAAATAATTTAAAATGCAGTCTTCTTTTGTGTTTTAAAACACTGTTGGTAATTGAAATGGAAATACAATTCTTCATATGAATGCTGGAACATTTATCCAACTTTTCTGTTGAGAAATGGAGCAGCGCTTTTCATGTTTCATGTTGTAAGTACTTCCATTACCACCAGTTTACCTAAAAACTTTCCTACTTTTCAAGAGTCTGCTGAAATAATTATAAGCCACCTCTCTTATTCCCCCTTCCTTCCCCCAATCCCCACTCTGCTTTAAGAGTGTTTCTGAAAATGGAGGCTTACACATTTGTTAGACTTTCACTGTATAAAAATGTACAGTGGCTTTATTGACATGTACATTCCATTATGTTTACAGCTGCAAGATATGAGGCACACTCAGTATTGCACTTCATTAAAATTTCAGGCTCAAACATAACCCAGAAGTTCAAATGAAACTGCTGTTGTAATTTAATATTTCTTATACAGGACAAACATTGATACCTTTATATACAGGGTGATACTTGTTACATTTATGCCTTCCTAACACATTTTTTTATAACAGTCTAGGAAATAAACCAGAATATTCCTCTTTCCCATCCCCACTTGTGATGCGTTACAATTGTACAAGATTACAAAAAGTCAGTATACAATAATCAATATTTTTTCTTTCTCCTGAAAGCCAGCATCATTCATAGTCCACAGACACACAGATCCTTTAATAACAATTGTTTATTTGTAAATGTCCAATGTTTCCTAGCCGATGACTGTAATGGCCACATGCAAACACCCCACAAATTTTGATGTCTCAGTTCAAAAAATGTCAATATCTCACAGCAAGAATTATGTACATGGTATTTGGCATCCTTCTTGCACTGTAAATTGTTCCTTTTACCTGGGTTATGGAATGGTCCCATCCTCATCCCAGCAGGATTTTGTTTTCAGGACACTTGAGGGATGAGGGCACCTGTTTTGCTCTGGTTAAAAAAAATTGCTATTCTAAAAAGTGTGTGCATTTCTGCAAACCCCACAACCCAGAGCAAATTCTTCACCAGTGGGTGGATGGACAACATGAAGTGGACATTCTGTTCCTTCAAGTTGTTTACCTTTGGGACCTACAGTGAATGTAAGGGTAAGGGAAAAAAAAAGAATAAATTAATGCTTGCAGACAATGTAAACAGACATCTATTACATTTCCTCTAAAAAAAATCCAAACTAAATGAAAAGAATAAAAAAAGATCAAACTGCCATTTAATTAAAAGCAATCAAATTCAAATTTAAAAAGGCAAGATGCTTATAGACAGTCACTTAAGGAAGTTTTATCTCATTAATACTGTGGAAGAAATTTATACAAGGTAAGAGAAAAATTGAATAATGAACAAGAGTTACATTCTGCAGTAAAAAATAATTCTAAGGTTATAGCAGGAATTGTAATGTATTTGTTTACTTATTTTATGTAAATATCTTGAAGAAAAGATCAGACTTTCAACCCCCAATCATTTACTAGCAGAACATTGATATAGAGCACATGAACTTAGTAATTAAGGCATTGAGGCAATAGTTTGCAGGTAATGGCTACCTTACTACACATACATCACTTAATAATGTGTCAATTTTATCAATATACCATTTTACACACCATTCTACATCTGGAGTCTGACCTGGTATAGGGAAATTGAAATGTCTTTCTCTATCGAAGTTCCTAATGTTTAAATGATCATTGCAATGACATTGCCAGAAAACCAAAAAAATATCACCAAGAAAAGCTAATATCAATTAGAGCTTGTAATTTATTTCAGAATTCAGTGTAATAAAGTTGCTTTGTCAAAGTCCTACCTGCAG
Source organism: Ammospiza caudacuta (assembly GCF_027887145.1). NCBI lineage: Eukaryota > Metazoa > Chordata > Aves > Passeriformes > Passerellidae > Ammospiza > Ammospiza caudacuta. The sequence continues at coordinate 71,949,287 of NC_080594.1, forward strand.
GACAGTGTGGGAGCTCTTCTTTAGGGATGCTTGTCATTCTTTGGAAATCATCATGGCAAGCATTGCAAAAATGCGTTGTCCCGAAACAGAAAAAAACAGCAACTGAACAGCAGTAGCGGCATTTGTACTCTAAGAAATCTGTACCGTGTTTGGGACACATCTGAACAAGGAAAGCAAACACCAGTCAGTGAGGCAGCCATCTTCTCACAATCCCAACAACTCACTTCTACATTCTGTACAATATATTAATGGTATATACAATATTGTTCAATACATGTAATTACAAATGGCCGTGAATTACTGTATAGCTCAGGTACTCAGGGTTTCAGAATGAAATAAAAACATGAATAGAAGTTATTTACTCACCTGAGCCCTTGAAACATCAGAGCAGGCACCACAAATAAGTTCTCTTGGATCATAGTCATCTCCTTGTCCAGCCTCAGCATCACAACGAGCTTCGCCACCAAAATATGCCTTAATTGCATATAGAAATGATTGGATGTTAAACCAGAGACAATTATTCTTTTAACTATTCTTTTCAGTTTAACCAATTCCATTTATAAGGGGAATATGACAAATGACTGCCATTTCAGTGGCCTCCACTATTCTGAACTCTCTTGATTCTGTAGGTACGTGGTTTGGAGTCACCCAGAGAATGTCCCTCAGTCTCAGGATGAACAAGACCAAAAACTGCAACATCTCCTGCTCTATGCCAGCGACTGTAAGGCTTTTGGAACAGCATTTGGATGCTCTATGAGACCTATGTCAGAATTAAGTAGCAGCTTGAGGTGAATAGGTACTGGAGGAGGTAGGTACTGTACTGCACCTTCTTCTAAGTGGCCATTGACTCAAGGTGCTTTTGGTTTCTGAGCTGCTCTGTATACATGCTTGAGCTTTACTAGCTAGGATACTGTGTACATCTCATTAGCCCAACACTTGATTTTTTAAAATCAAGTGTTATTATGAGTCTACAAGCAACATCTTTTCCTGCCTTTCAGCTCCATACACAATGTATTAAACATAGGGTCTGTTTTAAGAAATTACTTGTGAAATGGTAACATCCATTTAATAAATCCTACCATACCTTTTTGCACTTGTAGCAAACATAATAAGCATATCTGTTCATAGCATAGCCAGCTGGGTCATTATAAAACCTAACACCTGGCGTTGTGATGGCCTCACTCTTGTGCAGCCCTTCATACTCCAATCTCATTAGCGCTTTTCTCCTTACATCTTCATAGAGTTCTTTGATTGGATCAAGCAAATCCTTTAACACTGTGTGATTGATTTTGTTCTGAAATAAAAACAAAGCTGATTAAAGTATCATGCATCTTTATCCCAACAGCTATGATAATTTGTGTTATAGACACAAATAGCATGAGAGATGTCATAAAAACATATGGGCCTATTTCAAAAAACAGCTGATACAGAATGTACTCTGTTTGCTGTAAAAATGGTATCCAGGAATGCTTTTTCTATGGCCTGTTGTGACATGGGAACATCAGCCCTTCCAAGAGACTAACAGCCAAGGAGGTGGTGAAGAGTATATGAAACATTCACCACAGGAATAATCTCATTGTGTATTTTCTGTAATTTTGGTCCTTTTTGGCTTACTGTTGAGCAAGTAAGCATAATGACCGACAGTCCTCTATGGCAGTTCTTTATCAATTAGTGACCACAAGCTACTGCCATTAATTACCACAACACAACATGACAGAAGAACCATAGCATGCAGAATAGCTGACTATTCCCAAATTTCAAATTCCTAGGGTGGGGTAAGGTGCTCTTCTTTCCAGCAGCTATTATGTGCTTTTGCTTACAGCAATTTTTTAGAGTACAAGAAGAATTGTTAGCAACTTAGCTGAACTAAGTACATGTATTCTTTGGCTCTGCTCTCACACTGAAAAGAAAAAAGCAGCTTTAAAATGGTTAGTAAAATGGAGAATTCCTGTTTCAAGACACTGTGCTTTAAGATTACTTCTTTCCCTCCCCACTATCACCAATACTAGGAATTTGCAAGCTGATGTTGGTAAGAATGAAACAATATTAAGACAATGTCTGACCTATGTTTTCTTTTTAAGAGGACACCTCAGAAAACAGTAGGAGAAAGTCAAAAGATGCATCAATGCTAGTCTTTCTATAGCAACAAGTGGAATTAAGAAAACAAGTAATGTATAACTCATTTATACTGTACCAAGCAATACAGTATTAACAAGACAAAAGAAAAAAAAGAAAAAAAGAAAAAAAGAAAAAAGAGAAAAGCAAAGTATCAGGTGCGTTTCTTGACTTTGGCAGGCACATAGCTCATTTACCTTGCAAATTGGGCAGGACATAAACCCAAAAGTTATCCTTGGACCAAGCCATCTGTTTTCTAGTACTCGTTGACAGCATTGCAAATGGAAAACATGGCTGCAGTCCAGCTTTAGAAAAGAGTAAGTAAATATTGAAGTTACATTAACCACTAAAGTAGAAGCAGTTATTTGCTTTTAAGTAGCAACATATATCAATTCCAATATTAATTTGAAATCCTAGAAGACCCCTATTTTCTTCTTAACAACAAGAAAGAAAATAAAATGGGTATTAAAATTATAACCATGCCAAGATCACCTATGGATATATGAAATACATGTGAATTATACCAACTAATTACCTCAGTTGTTTTACTCCTTTACAAAATACCATGTATTTTAATAAAGTAGACATAGTAAACTGAATTGATCCAATCTGCTTTCTTGAAATAGAATGCCAGACAAAAACAAAACTTTAAGTAGCCTAACTATTGTTACGGTGTCTGTTTTCAAATTTTGAAGAGCATAACTTGAAAGACTTTATATTTTCACTTCCTTCATACAACACATTACAATCGTAATAGAAATCTCTTAAAAAGGGGAAAAACAAACAAAAAACCTGGATAGCTGGTGCTGCTGAAAGTGCTTCAGTGAAGCAGATCATGCACATGTCATCAGCATCTTGCTTCAGAGTTGTAGCGTTTTTATCGCAGCCATGCAGGCACGGCAAACAGTGCTCTTCGTTCTTCACGCCTCCGCAGGGGTGGCCGCAGGGGTGTGTCTTGCTGCAGGCAATCTTGGCGTACTCCTAAACAAATGTAAAGTAGAGAGTTAATCATCTCTTCCCCTTCACTGACTGTTCTGACAGTGTCGCCTTTTGAAGGACTGCTGGTCCATGCAATAAACTGAGATGGAAGAATCATGGTTTAATATTGTCTGCTGCTGCCTCAGGTACTCGGGAAAAGCTGAACGTTGTGTACTTGTAATAACAATGTTTCCTTTGTTTACCTACGCTGCTCTTGAATGCAAATGGCTAAAAATGAAACCATGATTTAAAACTTTCAACAGAAAGAGAACTGTTCTTTGATCCTGTGTGCTTTTTATGTATTGAGTGCTTCCTGCATAAATACTGCTGACCTGTATTAACAGCCTTTAAGATTTCTGCAGATTTTGGAGAAGTTTCAAGTAACTCACTCTTAAGAATACACTATAAGCTAACCATTAATCAGCATAAAGTGATTTTACATGGAAATGGATTTTTTACCACCTCTAATTCCCATCCCTACTAAACAGAAAACTTGTAAAAGTTACCCAGAAGCTAGCAACAAATTGAACTGAATTTAAGCAACTGTAATGAACTGTTACTCAACAGCTCATTAATGAACTGTAATATGTCTTCATAGGCTGACAGAGGAAAAAAAGATGACCAATTTGCTTCACTTTGACAGAAACAGGTAAGAAAAGTAAGTAAACAGGTAAGGCAAAGTAAAAAACTGGTTATGATTTGGTCCTCTGCCAATTGCACCCAGTGTAGGACACAGAAACACTCAGGATACATGGATACAGATGATAAACCCGGCCAAGTCTGGAATGTTCTACACTCACATAATACACAGGCTCTTGAGCAAACTCTTTTCATCAAGCTTTCCAGTACATTTGACTTAGTATACTGACAGTGTGTAGTTTACTTTATAATTGCAAGGCTGTTGTGAAAACTTGAGGTACTTTTGAAGATAATAATGAAACTACCCAGTATGTAAGTTGACTATTACTGTTCATAGTCTGTAATTAAAATACAAATTTACAAATTCAGAAGTATTTGAATGGTAATATTCAATATTAGAACCTTTTCATATGACAGATCTGATTTAAAATGGACCACAGGGATAAACAAGGTTTATTCAAAATAAGAAGCCCATTTCATCCTATGCTCTCTTCTATGTATGTAATTAATGGAGATTGATACTTGCTAATACACACCTGGCAGTCTGCATCAGAACAAACACTTCCCACTGCTGATAATTCTGTTCCACTCCTACATCCACAGAAGCGACATGCTTCAGAACTGCTGGTGGTCGGTTTGCCTATAGTGCAAGAGAGAACAAGGCCAAAAATGTTCTCATGAAACATGAGGGACTGACACTCTATCAGACATCAAAGCAGCATTCACAGAAAACAACCAGAAAGCCAACAAATCTTATGCAGTTAAACTATTCTACTTTTATTAACAAATATTTAAAAGCATTACCCTAAAGCAGGTGAAGATCACAATATCAGGATAAAGAACAAGTAATAACAGTTGTGTTTTACCTGTCTGTTCTCTGAACTCCACCATGGCCTTCATAGTTTTAGAATCTGCTAATGCCATCAGCCAGAAGAGTTTGGTCCTACCACAGCCCTCGTGGAGATCAACTTTGATAGCTTCTTCTTCTTCTTTGAACACCTGTCAAGTTAACCAAACAGATACTAAATGGCATGTTTAATTAGAGCATGGACTTGTCGCTGTTTTTTCTGTTGCTCTCTCTTTGGATTTAGACCAGGCATTTTACAGATTCTGTGAGATTGTCTACTGCAAGCTGTCTTTCTTTCATACTTCCATAACTTGTACATCTTGCAGATATGCATGATAAAGGTTTAATGTTTTTAGAAGTAAAAATGAATAAAATTAACTCTTGGCATGGCAACTAACTAACATGGCAGAGAAACAACAGTGCAGCAATGCTAAGAATAGAGCTGCACATATTTTTTCTGATTTAATAAATACAGAGCTTGGACTTCATAATTCCTACCCAACACATCCAGTAGGCCACAGAACATTAAAAAGCACAAGATAATATCAGAAATATCTTCATATAACTATGCTAGTAGTTTATCAAAGCAACATTGAGAATCAGGGTCTTAATAACAAGTACTATAGAGTAACAATTATAGAAATGTGTGATATTAATATTTTTGACTTTCACATAAATACACAGTGGATACTTTTGGCTACAATGAGGAAAATATAAAGTTTTTGCAAATTAGAAAAATAAAAACTGCAAGATATCCTTAGGGAATTTCATGCAGTCGCTTCTTTTGCTCCTTTCCCAACCTTTGAAGGCAGTTCTGTTTGCATTTGTTTCACCTGTAATGCAAGGAAAGTTAGAATTTTCCCTGGTATGGATGTATACAACTCACTCTAATTTTTACTAGAATCAGAAAAAAAAACCTCTAACTGCTTCACAAAGTATTCACATAAGCACATCTGAGTAACTTATAGGCTGTCCTTTCTGGAGGGGACAGAAAATACATTAAACAAGTATATATGACTGAAGTTGGACAAAGAACAGGAAGCAAACAGAAAATAGGACAGAGGGAACATGACAGAATTGAAACTGAATCTGAGAGGCTCAACATATGAGATGTAAAGGTAAAAGTGGTGAATAAAGAGCAGAACTTTAAACATGCTTTTAGAAGTAAATAGGAAAATCTGGTAAGTAGCTATTTTGGACAAATAAAAGGAAAAATGGGAGGTTTTCTATGAGATAAGGACTTACTTTTTATCAACTGTAATCTGAACAGGCTATATAGGAGAAATCAGAAAAATGAATGAGACTAGACTGTGCTGTGCCATGACAGAAGAGTAGACATAAAATGATCTTCTTAGGATGATGCAACAGGAAAATTTCAAAGGGGATTGCAAAGACTCTGGCTAAGAACTAGAAGACAGCAGACACCCATGGCAGTGCCAGGCTGAAACTACACTGCAAATGCTGTGGCACCAGAGGAGTGTTTCACTGGAGAGTGAAACTCAGTACCAAAAGTCTGATGTTTACACCAAATGTGCTCTAGAGCAGCTTATCCCTTGCACTGAAGGACCATTTGCAGTGTGTCTCTGCATCTATCTTTTGATTTGCTTTTAGTTTCACCTAAAAGCAAACAAAACCAGTTCAGTTCATGCACTCCAAGGCTGCTCAGTAACAGAAAACACTGTACTTTAAGGAGACATGATCATCTTCTTAAAAAGTGAATATAGATGCATTGTAGGAGAGGGAGATGAGGACTGAGTTCCACTGAAGTAACTTTATTAATGACATTTATTATTTTAATCCTTGTACAATTATTAAGTAGTCAGAGGAAAAAGGGAAAATAAAGGATCACAACAAACCATAAATGAGGAATAGAGGCAGGAAAGAGGAAATGTTCAAGAATTCTAGAGGTAAAAGCATCTTCAACATCAATTTCAATGACAAAAACAAAAAAATCCAAAGAAAAGGATAAAAGAATACCACAGAAGAATAAAACTTAGCAGAGTACACAGCAAGTTATAAAAACTCATATCTAGTCAAAGTTTCAATCCTAAAAACAAACCCAAAAGAAGTCAGGAAATTTTCAAGCTTATGGATAGGGCAACATATTTCTGTTTTAAAACATATTTGTATTTTAGAACGTAGTGAAAGCTAGAGGAATCTTGAAAAATAAGAGAAAACTCATAGGGGAACCAGTAGGAAAATTTGTTGTCAAATCATCTTCCTGGATATTAAAAAGGAATACACATACATTAGAAATGAAGAGGTTGTCAAGCACTGACTCCTATGACAGAAGTAGTAAAGAAGATAAAATTTAACAGGAATAAAGAACCAACATATACTAAAGAAAGTCTATGCAGCTTCTAAATTCTCCTAAAAAAGCATTCCTAACCAAGAGAGAAAAAGCTGATGTAGCATAGGAACTCGAATTAGGAACTACTGCGAGATTTTCTAATCTCTGTGAAAGATAAAGGACACGAGAACATAACCAAAAACAACTGAAGAGCATTAACTGGAAACACATCTATCCCATCTCCAAAATAAAATATAACACCCTTTTCAGATTCAGTGTTTGCTACTACCTTTTGGTTCTATTTTATTTATATAAATATGCACACCATGATGCAGTACACACAACAGGGGGCCATGTATACTCTACCTGTCTCTGGTGAGTTTTTGTTCGCCGATGGAGATGAAGGAATCGGTCACAGTCTGTGCACAAATTCCCACAGACATTACATAAAATGATTGCAGCAGTTTCACCATCATCATGGTTATCACACATTGGCTGAGAGAAAAAAGAAAAGAAATAATTTCTCTTTATTAAGTCCTGCACTTCCTTTCAGCATCTGTTTTTATTCTCCCCTCACACACCCTACACTACCCCTCCAATTTATAAAAGTGGATAAAGAGGTTGTTTGGACTATTAATGCTATCTTTAGAATAATCAGTATATAAACAATTATTCCTTGACACAAATCCCCTCAATTTCTGACATCAGTTTTTCCTCATACTCCTCATCTGTTATTTTGAGATATACCAAAAACGTGTTTTTCAATAATAACATTGAGACATCACTTTAAACTAGTCTGAGAAGAGGTTTACGTGGTAACAAGGGGTTATGGGCATGTTAACAGAAAAGTTCAGAGATATGAGTACTCAGGTCAGTCAACAGGCATGGTATTTACCCTTCATTACTTTGATATGGTATGTTTACTCTTTTCAAACATCTAAACAAAGCTGTAGGTCACCCATACCTCAAAGACAGTATGGTTGAAGTCACAAACTTCAAAATCCATCATAAAAATAAGTTGTGCTACTGACAGAATTTTTTAAAAATTTCAGCAGGGTTCTATTTTGCAATTCAAAATATCCCTGCAAATAGATTTCAACAACTGATTTTGACTATGCACATCCCTGAGAACAAGTTTCCATGGTAATACATGGTCCCTTGTAACACATGGCTTCCATGATACTCTCATGCAAGTTAGAACAGAGCTCTCTCAAAGCAGTTCTGGTAGGGAGACACACAGTTCACCTAAACATGTGAATATCCTGATGTGGAACAAGACTGGGGAATTTCAGGCTTGGGTTCAGCAGCTTGAATAACTGCTAAACAATGTCTTGGCTGCTCCTCTGACATCTCCAAGACCTTTGACTTTCTGAATCACCTCAGAAACCTCTGTGTTAGCTTCTCAGCAGGGTTTTATTCCTTGCTGCTGCTGCAGCTCTATGCCTCCTGTATTCTGTTTCTATCTACGCTAAACTGCTTTGGATGCTTCTTTGCTCCAAATATGCTTGGTTGCCATTGCACACCCATCCCTTGCTTCCCACAGGGATCCACCTAACCAAGATTTAGAGACCAGCTTCATTACTGTACTATTTCTAAAATGGTATTAAAAAATCACAAGCTTTTTGTCATACGGAAAAGTACGGGCATTTTGTCAACTGAAAAGTATGGAGACAATCGTATTCCACATCAAATTTATAAATCCTCTGAGTCAATGGCAGTTTTACTAAATTCAGTTAGAAGGAATTTCTCCCTGGGGTAATCATTCTCTAGTGAGATGGGGAAGAGGAAGCTAAATTACGGAGTAGTAGTTACTGAGTAACACAAAAGAATTGATTTTATTTTGTGACAAGGATTAAGACAAAGAAAAAGCTCTGATAGGTGCTGTACAAACTGAGTCAATCTACTAAGAAACTCATGCCACAGGTGTTAGGAAGGCCTTGTTTCATCCTGAATATTGGCAGAACTGCAATATTACTGTTTTATGTTGGAACTTCTGTTTTCTGGGCAATACTTATCTAGAATGCAAATACTTCAAACATATATACAATCCCCACTGGGACGGAAGAAAAACAATAAAGGCCAATTTTACTATTCTCTATCATTATTCTAAATTCTTTGATGAGTGAATATATCAAAACAAACACAAAACTGAATGATTTTCAGTCTCACCATCTGTTTCTGTTGCCCATCCTTTCCCATCCATCTTCCTGAGGATAGTCTATCAACATGATCCTGATCAAGTACACAGAGGGATGCTAAGGCCAGCCACAGCTATTGAAAAGCAAGGTAGAATTAAATGTCTTAGACATATTAAAATCAAACTAAATACTGAAGAGAGAAACTTTGTCAGCTAAGAATGTCACCTGCAAACTCTATTACTGTTAGCTGGAACCTGCTCATACAATCTAAGTTTATTTTCCCAAATAAGTCAGGAACACAATAAAACTTAAAGGAACACAATAAAACTTATTTAACTTTTGGGAACTACCTTGTTTCTTTCAGGTATGTCACTTTATGATTATAAATACAGTAGTCATCACACAAGAAAGAAAAAAGTGAAGAAAGATCAACCAAAGCACATTATGAAAAAATATGACAAATACAGACTTGCACATTGACCCAAACATTGCAGGCTTTGGGGAAGAAGAAATTCAAGGACACAGACTAATAAAATCAATCCCAAAAACAACCACCCAAAAACCTGAGCACAGTGAGACTGATTTCCCTGTTCCCTCCTCACTGCATAGGGCAATTGGCATTACCTAGAAAAGGGCTCTGAGCTAATTAGTCAAAGGAAGCTTTTCTCTCTTCTCCACTGACTACAGGGAAATCCTGAACAGGTGAGCTACACGAGGGTAATTTGTCACTGCAAACAAAACTGAAAGGCACTTGACAGCTGATTTTTGGAGCAATCTTTAATCAAACCTCTGATTTGAACAGAATTTCTTTTGTTGAGAAACTGTACTGGACTCTTCCCTCAAAACCCCCCATTCTCCATGACAGAACTACACTCAGTCACAGGAGCAGCTGGGCTGACATTCAGGGCTCCTCCAAGACCTGATTAAACTAATATGACAACAGCAGAAGCCACTGGTAGTCCAAGACTGTGACCTCCAGAAAGCAGAGACTATATGAGTAACAAAAATGATGAAAAGAACAACTGGTACAGCCTTTTAAGATGGAAAACAATGTGAGTGTCAAATGCTTGAAACCACTGCAAACTTTTTTTTTTTTTTACTTTTACATGTAATTATTAAGCTTGAGAAGCTAAAGTATGTGCTCCCTATGACAGCAGGAATGCCTTTCATGGTATTTCAAGCAATCTGTTAAGGTTAAAGTAATCTTTAGTTTCTATAAAAGATTCACAGACAAAGTAAAGACCAAGAAAAGGAAACCACCAGGTTACACCATGTCAGTAATAAAGGGCTCAGCAAATATTTTTTGAGACAAACACAACTGAAGCTTAGCTTAATTGTCCCAGAGAACATCTGTTAGAGTGTTTTCATAATAGCCTTGAGATGTGGCAGCTGATTACCTAGAAGTCAAACAACTTATAATAATTGCTTGGAGAGCTGAAAGAAGACTGCTGATACGTACTGTGCAATTTTCCACATAGATAATCTCACATTTAGTGTAATGCAAGTGTGACAAACTTCAAGCAGAATTATTTAAAGAGTAAACCCCCAAATACATACAGACATCACACTAATTCTTCATTATTTCTGAGATTCTCTAGATGCACATTTAATTCTAATTCAGTTTTGGCTTATGTATTTCTGACATATAAGAAGGTTCTTGAAGGTTCTCCTACTACACATTTACAATGAACTAATGGTAAGTTTGGTGAAGTTCTTACTCTGGTTGTTGCAATGCACCTCACAGGTGATCTATACTCTTCTTCCATTTTGGTCAGAGCTATGATGGTTTCAGCAATAGCATTCTTTGTCACACGTGACCAAGCTTCTGACAGATGACCCTGTTAAAGATGAAACTCAATTTACTACAGCTTTTATTAAGAGCAAGTGAAATTGTAATTAGAACTGCTACAAAACATTAGGTTAGTGTCTTCTCACGTTAGAACAGAAAAAGAGGAAATTGGGGATGATTGATAAATAATCCTGTGAAAACACCTAATTTATCTTGGAAGGGACCTTCAAGATCCTCTAATTCCAACCCCTTGCCATGGGTAGGACACTTTCCACAAGACCAGGTTCTTCAAAGCCCCATCCAACCTGGCCTTGATTTTCCAGAGAGAACTGGTAAAAATTAGCCCTCAAACACTGAGGTGACTGAGGTTCTCTTGGAGCAACTACTGGAATAATTAACTTGGAATAGGTAGAGGGCGTATGACTGAACAATGGGAAGTCCTTTTCCTGAAGCGTTCCCCACCCTTTCTGGAGAAATAAAGATGCAGAGCTGGAGCACAGATAAGTGACTGTGACCAGCACACAGATCACAGTGGGTTCCTAGAAAAATTAGCTTCACATGACTAGCTCAGCCTCCTGAATAGACTCCATAGTTCCTGTATTAGAAAGAAATAAAGAGGAGTACACAGCAAACATCAGAGCCACAGCATACTTTCCAGTCTTTAACATTCTGAGCCTATGGCACTGACTCATACTCTCAAGTTTCTGATTCAGAGGCTGTTGCATCCTTCAATTCTTATTGTCATCTCTAAACTCCTAAACTTCATGCTGAAGGTGACACATAACTGAGATTCACTGGACTCTAAAAAGGAAGCTATAGTGACTAACTCAGATACAGGTACCTACACATTGCAAATGGTAAAAATGATATTGAAAGGAATCACATTTGTAACTCTCATGAAGAGGATAGTTACACTGATGCCACCCTGCTGATAATTAGCAGCTCTAAAAAACTTAGAAAAAAAACTTTTCCAACACAGACTTTAATTGCAACTCTTATCAATTATGAGATTCTAAAATCTTGTAGTCAGAATCAACACAGAGAACTCCCATCCAGCTTCAGCAACCTTGAGAAGGAACCTCCTTAATCCAAGCACAGTGGATGGTTTAGAAAATAGGACTTCCATTCAAAGATACCGAAAAACCTTTCAAAGGGTATTTACAGAGCAAAATCTGGGTCATTTAGAACATCTCACTGAAATAGGTGCAGAATTAAGGAAAACAAAAACAATCTCCTAAATAAATTCCTTTCCCAGAAATATACAGAATCTTTTTTTTCTTTTGCCAATATTATTTCTGGGAAATAGCTGATTCACTTTTCTTAAATTTTTCTGCCAAAAAATTGTCTGAAGCAGAACTATGGAAAATTTAATCCCAGATTAATAACTAATAAGTAACTATAAGTGTAGATTTCAGTGACTGGAAAAAGTCAATCTCAAACAGAAAATCCATACAGTAAGTCTACACACAGTTACATGAAAACAATGCTGTTAATTTTACTTCACAGATAAGTTTTACTTTTGAAGTTCTGAGTGCTCAAGATTTAAAAATTAAACTTTAAAGTTAATAATATTAGAAAATGACCTGCAATTATTGTTTATCTTTTAAATTTCTAGTATGAGTAACTTTTTAAAAAACTTATTTCAAAACTGGATTTCTGTTTATCATAAGCAGAACTCAGTTGCTACTGCTTTTAACCCTAGACTCTATCCAGAAAACTGTATGGGTCTTTTTTCTTGAGACCAATTAACATCGGCTCAATCTGATACTAACTGTAACAGAATTTATGAAAAAATGTATTTTTCAGGATCAGAAATATCTGAATACCATCCACATTTAAAGAATAGAAACTCACTGCTGCCATGTCTTTAATGAGCTTAATGATGATCTCTGAAATCTGGGTAGGTGTTGACCCCTTCATCCACCAATGACTTTCACCTCGCCGAATATAGCTGCAAAGGATAAATGGTAATAGATGAAATAAACTCAAATACTTAGTATTTGTCAAAATCCAGCACAAAGAAATAGTGTACTCAGCATACAGCAGGTTGTAGTAGTTTGTTACATATTTTGAAACAAACCTGGAATTGAAGATCATTGGAAGTGTGACTGTAGTAACTCCTTTGCCTGCAGTAGTGCCAGCTGTCCCTGTGATAGTAGTTCCTTTGGCTTTTAGCTGTACAGTGAGAGCTTTGGCAATACATCCCAAAAACATGTCCAAGATACCTAGTTTGTTCCAATCTCCTTTTTCTGTTGAGTGAATTATATCACTTATATCTGCTGGTGGAAGAGACTTCACCCCTATAATACTTGCCAGGCGACTGGGGGTTACCTCGGGCAAAACACGCCTCAGTAATGATGTTACCTGGAGAAAAAAACCAGAACACCACAGTTCTTACCAGCTGGAGTTTTCAAGCAAAATCACATGAAGTCCTTCTTCACAATTTATTTCAGTCAGAAGGACTCAATCTAATTGCTGTACTTAATTACTCCTGTAAGAAATTCTGCAATATTTCTATATAATGACAAAGCATTTATTAATATAAGCAGCAAGACAAGGCAAAGAGTCTAAACCTGATCTCACTCAATACTTAGTCTCCACATGCTAACAAAATTGTGTTTGGTACTGGACTTAGGATAAGAGTGATACACGTTTGTACAACTTTGGTTTGCTTGCACAGTACCCACTTCACATGCATTATTGAGATGTCAGAAACTATGGTAGGACTGTTAGAGACACTTTGGACTTCTGGAAACAAAGTACTTGCCTGAGGTACTGAGAATTATAATACCCTTTTCCAATGCCTTTGTTTTCTCTTTTGATAGCCTAACTGGAATTTTTTTTGCTGTGCTAGCTCTGGACCCAACAAGAATTGTCTTGAAACCTTACCAACTGGTGAAGCTGGGCTTAAAATTGCACGTATCACGCAAAGTTTGGTCCAAATCAGCATGAAAGCTGATGAAAGCTTAAGGACTTAATATTTCATATGTAATTTTGCAAGCCCTCAATGTTCTCTTGAAAAACCATTACATATCTGCAATGTATCACAACTACTAAGTACCTGCCTCCAGGCAAGATGAGATGTGAGATTTTAACAGATCAAAAACAGTAGAAGGAAGAATAAAGAGTATGAGACAAAAACTTCTGCAACAGAAACTCAAAATCCACCTGAAGAAGGCACAGCACCTAGCAACAAAATAGTGCATTAAATGTACTAATGCAAATATGTTATATGTTTATATATCATTAGCATTATTAAACATACATAATTATATGTGTTTATATAGTATGTGCATGTAACTATATATACACTCAGTCTAACAATCAAATTCAGAAAGAAACAGATATTAAAACTCATGTTGAGGATACCAAGAGTAGAAAGGAGCTGGCTAGTTCCACACTACTACACTTAGAGCCTGAGTGTCATAGTGTGACACAGACACTAAGGACTCATAACAGACTCTAGATTCTGGTAATTAAGAACTTCTCATCTTGCCTACACAGGCTACATGGGCATTATATACACATCCCAGGAAATACTGAAAAATCACTGTGCTGTTCATCTGACAGACATTTCTACCATGTAATCATTAGCAAAAACAAGGACCCTAAAACTTGGCACTTCAATTCCCAAAAGAAATCCTGTATTTTTTCCAAGCACGTGATTTCAGTACTCCGAAGCCACTTTTCCAGCAATACCAAGGCACTGGAGGAGCGGTCAGCACTGACCTGCCTCTGCACCCTGGGAGAAGCCGTGTGCAGCAGGGAGAAGAGGTCCTGGAGCAGCGTGAGCTGCTGGGCCAGGTACTGGCGGCCCACGTTGGAGCCGCTGAGCGCCAGCACCATGGAGAGCAGCTCGAAGCAGTAGGCGTCCGAGGCGGCGTCCTCGTCGCTGGGCTGCGAGTTGGCGTTCTCCTTGCTGGAGATGGCGTGCTCCCACTCCTCGCGCACGCGCGTCGCCTCCATGCGAATGGCCTGCACGATGTGCGCGCACACCTGCCACACACAAGCCAAACGCACGGCAGCTCTTAAAAACTTCTAGCAAGTGCAAAATGTTGTGGTTTAGGTAGCTGCACAAGTATGGCTAAAATAGGAATCTGTTGAATTTGGTCTGTACTTAAATGACTTTTTAGCATAAATTCAAATGAAGAATAAAATGCTGAATTTGCTCATCTATGTTATGGAAAATTAAATCAAAATTATTTCTAATTTTGTTTCAGATCCTGCCCTTTAATTTACTTTTTATATTGAATCCAGGCCAAAAAAAACCACTCCACATAAAATCCCTAAGAAATACATTTACTCAACTTACACAAATAAAAAGTATTTATTAAAATAGTCTCTTGTTCAGTTTAATAATAAGAAAGCTTAAGAAATATTTAGAAACAATAGCATGGTAAAGAGCATTTTTAGGAGACTACAATGTTTGCTAAGATGAGTGACAGAAGAGTAGATTCTGCTTAACTTACTAAACTAAAAAATTTCAAAATAAAACAACAGCTCTATTATTGTACAAATAGTCATAGCAATATTCACTGAAATTGAGCTTATTTATTAAAAGATACCAATATTTAATCTTCAAATAATTTCAAAAGGAACAAACCTGTTTCTGCAAATTTGTCAGTTTGCTCCGGCTGAATATGATCCCTACCATGTGCTCCTTCAGGTCTGCATCTGATGTTGCCTTCATAAAAAGCATGTTTAATATTAGATCAAAAGTTTCAAGAACACTTTGTCACTACTGTAGCAATTAACATGGTATGTATCAACAAACTGTGTTTTATGAGTCAGCAGCTTTTTTTACAGAAGATATATAGCCAAGATCAATTTAACTATGCTTAATAAATACCTCATCTATATATTAACTTTCTCTTTGTGAGAGGAATTTAGGCATCAAATGAAATAATAGGCAAAACAAGTGGAGTGTAGTTTCTTCATACTTTTTCTCTACATATTAACAGAGCCTCTCTTGAAGCAAAAGATAATGGCCAGGACTTTCGGGCTGACCATTACTACAGGTGTTAAGTACTTCTGTAATTGTACCCATTATTTGCATCACCATTACTATGGTGTTTCCATTAAATGCAATATCCCTCAGTTATAATTTATTTAAAAAAAACACACTATGGTTTAGTATTAAAAATACACTATGATATTTTAAAAATAAGCAATTGTGACATTTTTCTTCTGTTTTGTTCTAAAAATTATACTGCATAAGAAACAGAACAAATACTGAAAAGCATCCTGGATATTTTTTTTCAGCAAAGTATTATTGATAGAATACAAATAAATACATTGTGTACTTTTTCTTCTCCTTCTGGGGATGACAACAGTGCTTTTTCTTCTTGTTCTGGGGTTGGCTCAGCATCTCCAGAGATGAGTTTCCCAAATACCTGGAAGAAAGACAATTATGTGTCTCAATGAATCTCAAAGATAAACTAGTGCAAATGTCACATTTTCCATTAAAACATAAAGCACTTAAAACCTACAATTCACAGTAACTTTCACTGTATAACATCATGAAAATCTCACCTGGGATGTTATAAGTCGGAATACTCGCAGTGTCTCAGATTCACAGTTCCTTTGTTGAGCCACACTTGCAGAAATCTGGCCTGCTATTTTAATGCTTTCACCATCCTTCCATCCAAGAATTTTTACTTGTCGAACTCTTAGTGTGTTCTCTGGACCCTTCAATTCGATTTTGATGATGTGATTATCACCCCCAGGAAGCTCACTTGTTACCCAGCCAATATGTCTTGAATCCAAGTCTACCTATTAAAGAGGAATATAAAGTTGGAAACTGACATTACATCAAACAAAAAAGTCACCTATCATATATGTATCACTGTAACAAATACTGTGCTTGTAATGAAAATCTCATCCTGAGCAGTAAGACCTATGTTTAATGATAAAAATATTCAACCTCTTGAGTTCAGATTAAAAAGTGATATATAGCAATTTCAGTTTTATCTGTAAAGCTGATTAGAAATAGTGGCCTCCCTACCTCTTTTATTCTCAAAGCAACAGTTCCTATATTAAAAAAAAAACCTCTTAAAACTAGTATTGGGTCACTACTTTTATGAAAAAAAGAAAAAAAACACAGCTTCTATAATTTAATTGAAAATATAACACACAATTATAATTTCATACATTACTTATCTCTATTTACACAAAGCCCTGCCAAAGAAATTGTTACTCTGTGGAAGTTAGTATTTGCTACCCTTACACCAAGACATGCAGCACTTAGATGTAAAAAAGGGGAGATGAACTGCATCTGATTAATTGTATTTAAAAATAAGTACTGTTTAAAAAAACCCAACATAAAAAATGCTATATGAAATCATATTGATATAGCATCATATAAATAATGCTATACAAAATCATATATTTCATATGAAACTGCAGTGCCACTACTGGAAACCAAGCACTGATAGGGTGCTGTGCCTCACATCACTACTCAGAGAAACCCAAGCCCTGAGCCAAGTGAGCCCTCTCTCCTACCCATGGGCTCATTTATAATCAAACTAATATTTGTTTTTGCCCATTTCTACATTAATTCTCAGAGTCTGCATTGAACTGTGCTGCAGCAGACAAGGCTAACTTATTTTTCTGATACCATGAGACAAGATACAGTATGTGGGTGTGCTGGAAGGTAAAAAGCTGTTGGAAAAGTGTCAGAGCAAAGAGGAAGCAAAGCTGAATCAGTCCCTGCCTGTGTTCTGGGAATGTTTTTGGGAAACCTTCTCCAGCTGAAAGGATAAGTTACCATATTTTAGTAATTAAAACTAAATTAATCTAAGGAACACTTGACATAAGGCTGTTCTATTTCAGTAGAAGGGTAAGAGCTTGATTAATAGTCAGTACACATAACTGAATTCTGTCATTAATAATACAGTATTTTCCAAGGCTTATTATTATGTCTGATATTTGCTAAGTAATTTATCTACCGTAAGAAATGGAAACTATTTGCTCAGAAAAATCTCTGGTATGTGCACAAAAAATGGCAGCAATTTTTCTATGTCAACTGTTAAAATGTTTACCTGCTTTATTCTGCAGAGATCTTCTACTGCCTTGCCAGTTAGGAAGGTCATGGAGGTCACTTTGTTCTGCAACAAACAAGCAAAATAAGAATGAAACACTTCAACTGAGACACTTCTGACTACTTCTTCTGTACTAAGAGAGTACACATATTAAGAGAAAAAATACTTCATTACAAAAAAACCCCCATGATCAAAAGCAAGGACAAAGAATTCCAAAACACAGCTCTCTAACACAATCTGCTCTTTGTATTGAAATCTGTAGTTGAAATACAGATATATATGCAACATTACTGTACAGAGCAATAAAAAAGGATGTAGAAGGTCTAGAAAATTTGGATTTTATGACAGCTCCTTATTTCAATGCTTCTGCAGAAACCATGAGCAAGAAAAGTAATTTAAAAGAATTAAATGATCGAAAATGCATCTGAAATAGAACATGCCACTAAGAAGTAAGTTTCCCAGTTTCAATTTTATGTAACTGTAAATTCAGACAGACTGGTCTGATCATAACAGCTCTTGCTTTCTAAATCACAGGACTTAGAAACTTCACTTTGAAATGTTAACTTCTGCATTAGAATTAAGAACTGACAAAGAAAACAGCACTTCTTCATTGATAAATACATACAGCTTGGATTATGCACCTTCAATGAGAGACACTTTTATTTTCCTCTTACCCCAAGATCTCTGGAATTGTCCACATGAACGCAAACATAACGTGCATTGATTCCTTTTACACAGTTGATTGTGATGTTTTTAGTTTTGTTTTTGTCCTCATCTCCTGACTCCCAGAATGTTTCTGTAGACCCATCTGTTAAACTACCAATCATGGCAGGTCGGCTTGATGTCTTAATGTCAACAATGCTGGTTAGGTCTTTCAGACAGACTACTATACACAGCTCCTGTGAAAACAAATGGCAAGTTTTAAAGTACTTGAGAGTAAGCCCAAATACATGGGCATGATTTACAATTTTTAAAACCACACAGACATTTCTGTTTTGATGAAATGCGCTCTCCAAGAAATTTGTCCTTCATTGATTCAAATTATTTAGTTCTTTAAGCCAAAGGAAACATTAATAGCTAAGAGCTGAATACATTATTAGCAAATGCCTAAATATATTACTAAATGGAAGAAAGCAGTTTAAAAATATTAAACAGAACTATTAATTCATCCTCCTCAGAACAACAGAAGAAAAAAGATGTAATAGCGAAGAACTGAAAGCACACAATATTAGAAAAGTTAACCAACTCATGACATTCCCCAAAAACTTTACTTGTAAACAAGCACTTCTCCAAAATTTAGGTCTGAGTGATATACAGGCTAAGGGTCAATATTTGAACCTCTAAAGCTGAGAGCAGGGACAAGATCCCAATTTGAGATATGTCCAAGAAAATATGACACTGCAATAAAGAACCTTTTAATTTAAAGAAAATCACCATGGGAAATACAGACTGTTCACAAATGTTCTCTGCTTCTGAGCCAGAGCTGTGATACTTGCCTGATTCATGACTTCAAAACCAGACTGAACGCTGATACTAAAACTCTCTTCACTATCTCCATCATCAGATTTAGACAAAATATTGTTGATATGATGAAAAACGTTGCTCTGGTGCAGGAACTGGTGATCAGATTGTTTGAATTTAAGACTCCAGCACCTGAAAACACATTTAGTTGTCTTTGAAATTTTGAATGTTGGCAAAAGACATCACTTACCCATGAAACTATTAATCACATTCTTGCTTCTCGAGGTACTTTCTATAAACATTTAACTTCAAATTTTGCAGGATCTCTAGTGTTTCTAGTGCACCGTTTTGAGGAAAGCACGAATAGACTTTTCTTAGAATTGTAATACTAAATGCAACCATTATTACTCATTTTTTGTCTTTGAGACAAATACACAGAAAAAGTCTCAAAGTTTAAAGATACTATCCAGGTGACAGATTTCTGAGCAAAGGGCACTAAAAAGCCATGCACATACACACAGATCCTTCCATATTATTCTGTTACATGTTTTCTTTATCACAGTGGACACTGTACAGAATCTAGAAGAAAGTACATAACTCTGTACAAAGTTTTTTATACTATTATTTATATGTATAAACACTTAAGTGTCTATGTACCTCCTTCCTAGTGGTAAGGAGAGATGTGCTCCTTCTTGCACAAAGTTTTCAAGCATCTTATTTACATTGCAAAATCTTTTAACCTGTAATTCTACAACATTCCCAGCCTTTTCAAGAACTTTCTTGATTTGTGCTTACCTTAAGGCCATTTGCTGTAATGCACTACCACTGGGAAGAGACATCATAAGATCAGAGATTGTCTGCAGAAGGCGATGGAAAGTGTGGGGTAAGGGGTGAGCAGCTTCCCCAGCAATCACTATATCTGACAGAGGGTGTTCACACACTCGTGTGTCTTTTTCCTACAGGGCAAAGCAATCTGGGTGTTATTCACAGACTTTCTGAGACAAAAGGTTCAGTTAACAAAAACATTTCTGCTGTTTGCTTTAAGAGTAACTGCAACAATCTTACAATCAACGTGAACTTGACGCAGTTCCTGTCAGAGACTTTTTGGAGTAAGTTACACACAAGCCTCAAACAGGGAATTTGGGAGGTGTGCTGTATACTGCCACATATTTCTCATGATTTAAAGATGTGAAACATTATATGGCAATAATTTGAAAACAAAGAAACAAACCAGAAAAAAAAAAAACCCACATCCCGGCAGCTGAAAGCAACTTTATCTGAGCAGCAAAATCCACCTATAGCAAACCTGATCACTAAGCTGATGTTATCAGTTGCTGCATTTCATTAGAGCTGTGAAAATAATAATTCTTAGTTAAGGTGTGTCAGTATCAGAAAAGCACTGTACCAGGTTACACTGCTGAAAAGACTAATTTCAGAACAACTAATTTCACAACCAGATTAGATTTGAAGTGATAGAGATTATCCTGACTTATTGACAACGCTAGCATGATTTTTTTTGATCTGTTCATTGTAGACATGATAATGTTTTAAATCAGAGCTAAGTCTAGAATAGGTCGTATCTAGATACCTTTTGGAAGTATGGGATGTAAGACTAACATTTTGCAGGCTACATTTTCAGAACTATAGATTTTTCTTAAATCACTGAATTAAGTATACCTACTGTACATAATATTACTTATTTATATACATACACATACACAGCAATACATAAATTGTCTATGCTTTTTGTAACTAACTATGGACTTAGAACACGGAAAGACATAGTAAACCAAACCACAAAGTGGTTCTAAAAATATTTTAGAACTTCTCTCTCACTGCAGGGCAAAGAAGGAATAAAAAGCAATTTTTTTTTTTAATTTAGCAATGTGCTTGTGCTTTTTTTGCTTTCTCATTTCCCAAGAATACTAGAAAATGCTGCTTTAGAAGACCTCGTGATTGATCAGCACATAGAAAGTGATGATTCAGAGGAAAAGCTAATCTATGTCTACAAAATGAATTCAACTACAGTTTAAGATTTTGTTTCACAGAGGGAGGATTAAGGAATTTTGTTTTTCACATGGAAGTATTTCTAATTTGCCTACAAAATCAGCAGAACCTCACTTACTTGTTCTGCATTTTCTTTATTTGATTTATTTTCTTCATCCTCTTCTTCTTCAGGCTCTACAGGTGCAGGAGTCAGGGAAGCCACAAAATGCCATAAGATATCATGAAGAGAAGTTGTTTGAATGACATTACAAAGAAGCCAGTTGAAGGCCTAAAACAAATTACATACAAGGAGTTACCAACTGGTTAAGCAAACCTGCAGTAAAACTATTTCCTAAACCATTTATTGAAGGAGGTGATGATGATTTGGACAGGCAAATAATAATGCAAAAGTCTTCAAAGTAAGACATTATTGCTCTGTAGCTAAAGTAGTTTATTTAAATGACAACTATAGTACAGCCAACAGAGCATAATCTTAAAAAAAAAAAAAAAATTCCAAGGCAGAATTTACAACCACATTATTTTAATCATCCAAGAGCCATCAGTACATGAATACCTCCATGGCAAAGACTCTGCAAGCAGATTTCCGTAAGGCTTGTTTCATCGCTATTTCAAGTCCTTCCAGATCATGATGCTGGATTACAAATGCCAATACTGGCCACTGGAAATTTCTCTCTCCTTTGGAAAGAGAGCTGTGGGCGGAGATTAACCGAGAAAGTTCAGGAGATGGATGTCTCAGGAGAGAGGACCCCACTTCTATTTAAAAGCATAAAAATATGCATACATTAGATTCCTTGTGCATTTCAATTTCATAGCCACAGTAAAAATGAAAAGCAATAAAGCACTTTTCGAAATGATTTTTTTTTCCTGAGAGAACAACACATTAAAAAAGCAATACAGAAAAATGATGTTTCAACTGAGAAAGAAAATACCACCTTCACTTTTAAATCAGGCATAGAAGATTCACTACAAATTTTAGAATTACAGTAAATCCTAATCCAAGTTTAGGCTAATTCTGTGCTGATTACCAAACACCTGTTTACTATTATTTTATTACTAAAAAGTCACTACACGTATTTATAAAAAATATATTTTTCTACAGTTTCCGAGAAGAATTGCAAATCCTTGAATCATTTTTCCCTGCTTCTGACGTCTGTGCTCTTACCTGCATCTCCACTGTTGACTCGTCTCCTGGGGATTGCTTTTACACGTGCTGGCAGAATTGAGTGCTGTTTGTCATATTCTGATGCAACAACTGAATATGATCTTTGAAAGACTGTGCGCTTTGCAAGGTCTGTGTCTGTGATTGGACTGGTTTCCAAACTACGAAGAAATCAGTGAAGTAACACACTCATTAGCAAATATACACAGTGTATCTGAATTACACACCGATAATTAATAAAGATACATGCATTTCATAATCATAATGTTACTACTGCATGAAACTTTGTCTTATGTACCTAAGAACTGTTTAAGTGCTGGAAAAGAAGGAGCACATATTAGAATTACACATGATGAAAAAGCATGCAAGTGCTTTATAAACAAATGTAATGATGAACACGATGAGTTCCAAGAATTTAGGTATTTCTTTTAGAGAAATACAAACATTCAGATCATGCCTAATTTGAAGTTTCAGACCAAACTTCTCCTGAGAATGCATGTGAAAACATCTATGAAGTGAATTTTTAATAGCAAGCCAACTGAAATTAAGAACTTTATGTGAAGTAATAATTTCTAACATCATTAGCCTTAAAGTCAAATTTGAATTGCTACAGCTATACCTCTGACATGTTTTACTCCTTACCTTCAGTGGACTTCTTACAGTCTGCAGAAGGACTCCCAGCTTATGCTGTGCCTACAGGCCTCAGGAGACCATGGTGTCCACAGTTTTAATAAAGGAATATACCAATACGATGCACTCTTAAGGAGTTTTGTTAGAAAAGTTCTATTTCTGAAAAGACTACATTATAGATTGTAGTATTCCAATAAACTAATTGTGCAGTCAGTATGAAATACAACAGATTGAAATAAAAACAGATTAAAAGCAAATTTTCTCTTCATTACATCCTCACTATAATATGAGGAATCACTGACATCTGAGAACACTGAGCATCTAAGTAGATTCTGAACTATTATTAATAGTAAGAGCCATTTTTCCCCTGGTGAAACAAAAATTTTTATACCTTCTTGAATTAGATCACAGTAACATTACATGACAAGGAAGTGGCTTAACTTGACAGAAACCATCAAGCACTCTTGGTCCTAGACAGCACTGTCATTTCTTCTGTGACATTTTTATGTCCCACAGAACAAAGCAGCAGCATTTGCTTTGAAAAGTGTAAGGCAATGAAATTTCCTCCTGTTCAAGCTTCCCTTCAGAATGAAATCCTGAAAGAACAACAGCTACTTCCTTTCAAAAAGCCTGCACTCAATCAGTTGTGGAAAAGAACAGATATAGAGTCAAAAAAACCTGCTACATTTTCAAAGAGTTTGCAACAGTTACAGTCCTTGGATTATTGATCTTTAGATCACTTCAGTTCTGCAGATTCTTGAGAATTTTTCTCTATGGGGAAATAAGCAGGGCTGAAGTAGAGGCTATGGATAAATTTCCCTGTATGCTAAGAGTCCTCTTATCAACAGAACAAATTTTTTTTGTATTTGGGTTGTAAACCCAGGATCTTCCTAGAGCAAAGTAATTGAAGTACAGTAAAAAGTTTCCGTTCTAATTTGTATATTCCTTGCATATTTACATATTCAAACATACTTCACTGCTAACACTTGAAAACACATCTGATATGCTATAATCCACTGAAAATTTCCTAACTACAACTTCATAGGCTTTTGGCTTTTATGCTGCCATTTCAGAAACTGATCTGATACTTTAGCTTCTTAACTGCAGAAATGTATTCCTTTTTTTAAATTTGTGTTATGTTACTGCTTTAACATTTGTATGCAGCACCTAGAATTACAAGGAAGTACCTTGGGGGCATAGATTTCATGTTACTCTCTGGCTCTTCAAAGACATTCGGGCTTGCGTCAGGCGTAACAGAGATGTACGGCGCAGGTACTGAAGTTGACCGCAAGTATCTCATCTCATCCTGGAACAGGTTGTCATCCTGGTACCCAACAAAATTTTCATGATGATGCCTACACCAAATGAGATTTTAAAATCAGAATCAGGATTAAAAACTGCTGAAACACACACACACAGATTGCTTTCTGATACACTTTATTGGCCAATGCTAGTCATTTACTCTTCACCTATTAATGCTTTTAAGCTGGTAATGACTTAAAAGTATTAATGGAAGATAGAGTGGCATTCCCAACCAAGAGGTACTGGGGGGATCACCTTTTTCTATCTTTTAGTATTTTCATCAGGTATTTCCAGAATGTATCTTAGGTGCAAAAGTCTACCCAACATAAGCATGAGACACTACAGTGAAATTTACTTAGAATTTACAAGAAAGCCCAAGTCTTCTGGTTTCCTTTTTATTATTTTTAACAGTGAAGAGAAAAAAGTAGCACATATGTCTGCTACTAACACACTAAGTTAAACTATTTGGGAAATTCCAAATTCTTTGGACAGATACGGAACTGTTATAAAATATTTAGCATCTGAAAACTACTTAGGGCGTATTTGACTCTAGGAGAAAATACAATCTAAAAGATTGAACAGGATCATGGATCAAAACAGATAGAAAAAACATCATGAAGAACTAGGAAAATGTCTTTTGCTATGTAAGCTTTGGTTTAGTTTACACACGCATTTTTATCCGATACTCTGCACAGATGAGTGTTAAAATCAATATTCATACATGTCCTTTAATTACCTTGCTAATGTCTGTAGATAGAGACATGGCATCTTAATGGGAAAGTCTTCAGAAATTCCTTCTTTTAGACTGGGAAGTTGAGATTGGAATGCTTTTGCAGGGTTATAGCAGAGGATACTGGGCTCAGCAGCACTACTCAGCGACAGTAAATACAGTGCATTGGCTTTAATCACTTGATGAGCTTCCATAGTTGGCAAGGCACGAGGTGTCTTAACTTGCATTGGTTTTCTCCTAGATTGTTTAATCTAGACAGATTTAAATAAGGCATAATTAATTCGACCACAGGAAAACCTGATGACCTATCTCATAATAGAGCTGCTGAATTCTACCTGTTGTAAAATGCCTCCTATGACGAAACACATTTCTATTACTTTCCTACCTTTGCAAACATTTAATAGTTTGATAGCTCTGACACTGGTCTCAAGATTAATTTTGTGTGCAAATAGTTTCAAAAAATTTAGATTAAAAATAAAGTTAAATTAGCATCATTAACATCAACATATTTGCATACTTTGAGCAAGATTTTGAAACTAGTCCTTGAAGACCGCTACAAGAAAAACACCTTTTGTACTATTCCCATTAAAAACTCCTCTAATGGCATCTTGTATGCAAAGATCTGGATTATTAGGATCATTAAAAAAACTTCAAACATTAAGTTAAAACAGCCCTCATTTTAGCAAACAAATAAAACCATTCAAAATTAAATAAACTGACAGATGCTAACAAAACTATTACATTCAATCCTGTGGTTATACAGGGATAAAAAATAAAATTACTTTACCAATTTGAGCACCTATCATCTGAAGGAAAGAAAACCTGTCAGAAGCCAGTGACGTTTCTCTTTTATTATCTTAAACCTAACAATGAGGATAAGAGGCTATTCCCAAATTATGAAGTTCCAAATTTATTAAAATAGCCCTTCTTTTCAAGTTGTGAACACAGCACTACTAAGCAGACAGAAAGTTAAACCCAAGAGCTGAAAATACCTTCTCTCTTGCTGCTGCTTGCTTTTCACGGAGGTACTTTTCTCTGCACCGATCGCACACCAGATACCACGTGCTCCCTCCGATGCCACCATCGCCACAATTGCCAGCCCATCCTCCACAGAAGTGCCCAATGCTGTTGTACCCTTGGCCACCGGCATAGCGGCCACAGCCTACATGGGGCAAAGGTGAGAACAACTGATTCCAAATGCAGGATTCTTACTCTATTATTTATTGCTCTAAAAGAGGGATGAAGAGGGGAGAAAGGAAGGTGCTTGTCTTTTCCCAGCCTGATTTTCTACTTTTCTGTGTGTCTGAATTGGTTACAAAACAAGGTTCTTGTCTGTTCTTGTCCATGTATCTCACCACTATCTAAAGAATTCAAATGTCGTTTTCAAGTTTTATAAAGTTTTTTTTTATAAAGTTTTTTTTTTTATAAAGTTTTCAAGTTTTATAAAAAACTTATCCAAAGCATGAACAGATCCCCATTTAGACAGCTAAGTTATAGTTAAGGTGAGTATTGTAAGTTAGCCAACAATATCTGTAATTTAACAAACACAAAAATCTTGCTTCCTAGCTAACAAAACTTAAGGAGGAATGGAGGGTATTCTTTTGCTGATTAGAGTTTCTCAGAAAGATTCAGGACTTTAACTTTGCACACACAGCGCTAAAAAAAAAGTAGAGAACAACAAGTACATAAAAATATTAAGTCATTGATACCCAGTACTGACACAGCAGACAGAAGTTTCCTACTCTTGACAGTAGAGCAGTTAACAGAAAACTTCTGTCAATGTAGAAACTCTAACTGACCAATCTCATTTTTTATTTCAGCACAGCTTCAAATCCTGAAGTGTAAAACACAGCATGTTTCTGAAGAGCTACTGTAAAGTCAGAGCATTATTTTGACCTTGTTTCAAACAACTTAGAAACTTAAGATCCCTAACTACTTAAAATTATACACAAAGATGTGCAACTCATCTGTACACAAGTATAATTTTTAATTTAGTGTATATAACAGAAAGCATAGCCTGACATTTTCCTAACAGCAACTAACACCAAAGCATGTGTGTGAAATATACTTTATGGATGGACATGGGAATTAAAAATATGGAGTCTTACCTGGATGAGCTTGTCTCATGTGGTAAGTCACTGGATATGGATGGGATTCTCCACACAACTCACAGATGGTATCTTTTTCTGGTCCTCCCACTGCAAGCTGGGCCATCTCACCAAAAAGATTTCCCCTTGGCCTAGCTTCAACTTTTTCTTTTTTCTTTTTCTCCTTTTTGGCTTTCTTGTTATCTTTGTCACTTTCCTTCTTCTTTAAGACTGCACAAGAACCAGGACTTGGAAAAATCATGTTTTGGGAAGCTGCTTTAATAGTTGCTAAAGAAATATCTTCCCAGAAAGCTACTAAGTGCTGCAGTGTTAATGGAAGAGGAGACTTGGATTTCATTGTGTGATGACTGGACGTTTCAAAGGAGGTAGTTTCATTTTTTCCATCCTCACACTTTTCATGCAGAGGCGGTTCTTTTAACATTGAGAGGACTTTGTTTTTATTGATGCTACCCATTTTAGATATATCTGGTCCGTGAGGTGAGATGTTGAACATGTTAAGAGCAGATGATATTTCCAATGAATGTCTATTTTTCAACTTGGTTTCTTTTTCCTCTGCAGGTTGTTGAGTAAGACTGCTTCGTATAGGTGCATGCTCTTTGGACAGTTCAGGATTAAACTTCAAGAAAGATGAGCATGCCATGGCATCATGAACTATTCCTTCATGCCAAAGAAATGCGGCAAATACGGCTCGAGCACATTCTGCAACAGAAGGTGACATTGCTTGCTTGGCAGGCTCTATGGGCTTTGATCCATCTCCTTTGAAAAGGAAGTTCGATTTTTCCTTTTTGGGTCTTGTGTGCCTGCCAGCACATTTACGGCTCACTTTTGGAGATGCTCTCATGTCTTGCTCATCCTTCAGTGGTGCTTTTCCAATGCTGAAATGAACTTTATTAGAACCATCGTCCAGACTTCTGAATTCGGTGTTGTCTTCACAGGTGGTATCTGTAATGCTGTCAGTCTTTAAAGTACTCGAAGTACAGACTTCAACTACCTCACTGTGAAGATTTTCTTGTACGACATGAGGGGAAGGAGCTCTATTTTCAGTTTCTGGCGCAGATTTTCCATCTTTTGTAGTAATTTTTGGTTTGGGTGAAGTGGACCTCCCCCTTAAGGGTTCTGTTAGCGGCACTTTCTTTTTGCGAAGAGTGTCTGGATCTAACGTGTAAGAATCTGATTTGGAGCGTTCTCGAGGAGGATCAAGCTTTGTTTTTACAGGGGATGAAGCTTTCTGAGGTAGAGTTGTTTTGTCATTGGGTGACGAGGATCGTGGAGAACTAGCACCAGATCTAATGCCTGTAAGTGTCTTTGTCTTTGGAGAAGTTGACCGGGTTCCTGGCCCTGGAGATTCAGCTCTCAGGCCAGGAGTTGTTCTTCCATCAGTTTTTAGTGTTTGCAGAGTGTTATGATTTGGTGACAAAGACCTGCTGTGTGAGTCTGAGCGCAACTTTGCGGCATCTGATTTCAGCATCAGGCATTCACTGGCTGATAAGCCGTCGGTATTTCTGGGCTTCTTCTGCTCGGCAGTGGCTCGGTTCATTCGCACGTCAAGCTTGGGTGACCTGCAGTCAGCTCTGTGCTTGGATGCCATGTCTGATTTTCCTGCTGGAGAAATTGGTCTAGCAGCTCCTGTGAAATTCATTCGGTCACCTGCATAATGTTTCATAATTGAATTGTTACATGCTGACAGTGACACCCTCAATAGTACAAAACAAAGACTGAAGACCTGAACACAAGATAAATATCCAACACATGCTTCTGTTCACATCAAAATGAAAGGAAACATGAAGGGATCTTTTTCACCCTAGAATACTTTTGATACGTTTCTTTTCCCAAAGATACACAGAAACAAGTGTTAGGAAGTTTTTACAAAGAAAACACTACTAGGGAGGTTATCAAAAGGCACAGCTCACTCTTTCTACAAAACACACAATTTACATCCTTAGGTGAAATTCCAGAGTTAACTAAGTTTACCACAGCTGCGACAGAAACCAGGGACTATTTATCTGCTATCTCAATGTGTGACAGGCTGACCGCATCAGGAGACTTGAACAGAGCTCAAATGTATTGCCAGATTTATTTTCTTCAATGCTCAAAAGCCAGGAATTGTAGGAAATAAACACTTAATAAGGCAAATTGGACAAGAGGCTTTCAAATATGCTCAAAATGACTCAAATGGATAATCTATGGAATCTACTTTTTCAAATCCAAAATCTACCCCATGTTCAGCTATAAAAACACTTAAACCCCTCCAAAACAAGAAACCCACTTTTTTCAACCACTAAGTTAAACGGCCAGCTCTGGTCAATGATGTCCTCCTATTTCAATGCACTAATTTATTGTTCCTATGCACATTGACTTTGTACATACATTAATCTACAGAGCTGTAAGACTACAAGAGCTACAAGAACTACAGGCAGCTTAGTACAGGTACATACAAAACAAGTATATGCAAAAAGTAGCTTATGAAGGCAATCTGCTTCTGATACCTCTGTGAACCAAGTCTGTCTTGTAGAATTATACTCTGAAAATTAATCCAAGCAATATGGAAATTATTGGCAAGCAATGCAGCAGTTAATACAGCTGTCTCTCCATGAATCCTTACTGCAAAATCTTGGATGCAGAGTTAAATCCCTTTGATTTGAATGGGTTTTCATTAATCAAACATGAGAAGTGTTTCCCTAGTAAGCCTGCAGAATTAGGACACAGTACTTAGGAATATTTTTTTCTTTTCTAGATATTAAAAAGGTTATTTGCATTTGTCTGGGCTTATTTTTGAGAAAGCAACTATTTGTTAAAAAATAAAGTTTCAATTAATCAAGGAGTATTTGCAAATTTAAGCCTTGATTTCTAATGGGAACAGGATAGACAGTCACCTTTTACCTAGTATCTTCAGAATTAGAAGATGTGAAATCAGTGTCTACTTTCTTATGCATTATGGGATCTGAAGCAACTTCATGAAGTTCTCAATCACCAACCCTTACCCCTACCCTAGAAAATACATAGATGCAATTTTTCCTACTATTATCTCTCACAATATAAAAAACAACCAAGAAAAATTTAGGAAAATTTTGAGCAAAATTTAACAACAAGATGCTTCCTCATGTTGTAAAAAATTTTTATTTGCTATTTCCATATTTAAATACCTTACAATAAAACTAACAGCAAAAGGAAAAAAGTGAAGGATGAATTATATTGGAATATTTAACAAGCCTGAAATTTAGAATACTTTTCTGCCTTTCCAATACATTGCAGAAGTTCATACTTCTAAGAGCAGAGAAGAAATATTGTGTCTATATTCAAGAATAATATATCAAATGTAAGCAAATAAAATATAATGAGAATATAGCAAGTATTTATCATCCTAATCAATTTTGAGAGTCTAATCTGTTTTCATTTTTACAAGTTCTATAATTGTTTTTCACTTGGAAGGGGGAAGTTGGCATAAGAAGGCAAGAAATAACATGGTAAATTGTGGTTTATAAAATGACTGTTCTTGCTAAAAGAAAAAAAAAGTTTTGCAGTCCAAGCATTTCAGCCATTCCAGCTTAATTATTCACCAGTTTTACTCATGAGTTATTTTGAGATGCTTATTTTGTGATAAATTCTGAAATGCAAATTAGAATTACTTTTATACACATTTTTCCCAGTCTCCCAGATCAGAAAATACTTAAAGGCTGAAAGTTTCACAGAATGCCTCATAAAAGAGAAAAAAAATGTGAAAAGATGACAATCATTTAGAGGACATATAACACTTCAAGCCATTCAGCAAATATCAAATTTGAAGTACATGCATGATTAGCAAATACCAATGAGGAAAACATTCCAGAACAAAACTGCTTATGAAAGGTATAGCCTAACGATGGCTTCCAACAAAAATAGTATCTTGTTTTTTAAGAAAACAAACGTTTGCATGTAGAGAAATAATCCTAAGCAGCATTCAGAAATATCAGCGCAAAAGGAAAAATCTCCCAAAGGAAAAAGTGCATAAAACAGCAAGCTGCTTTCTCTGTAAGCAAGAAAAAATTCCCAGATCTTATTTCCTGTTTCTTCTTATATACTTTTGCCTATTGTTTGAAAACAGCTGTAATTAGACTAGCAGTCACTTTCCATTTTACAAAGCAGAGACAGATAGATTGTGTATCATGGAGTTGCTAAAACTCAGGAAGGCAACACTGAATGATTACATCAGATGAGCTCCCAACAAATACCAAACTTGAACATTCGCTTTCAAAACATTATTTTCTTACATGATTGAAATGAAAATGCATGGAAGGAGAAAGAAACACAAACCCAAAACATTTTGCAGGTAAAGAATCTGAATAACCTTGCTATGTTGGCATGCATACCCACCCTTCAGTTTGTGAGAGAGGGATGAAATAGCAGAGGCAGGCCCAGCTACATCACTACTTTTGTAAATACGCTCACGAGAAGCAAGGCAGCAGGATGGAGTTTCTACAGTGGAAAACAGTTGCACAGAAGCAGCACAGATTCAATGGAAAAGCAGCAGAGATAAAAACAATAGCATTTCAAATGATATGCATCTTCTCTGTTATGTACTCTGAATTCCTACATTAGTTTTAAATGACAGACAGTAGTTTGTATAGGAATGCAGTAAATCAGCTTCCTTGATCTAAAAATGCTGCAATTTCAATCTTAGTTTTTAAGATCTAAAAAGGTAATATATGAGGGCTAGCCAATGACAGTTATGGTTTATTATAAAAATCAGCAGTGTCTAGTTTTGAACTGAACCTGGGTTTGAGATGTTAACATTTAATCTGTAAGTTCAGAAATTAATTATTTAGAACTTCAATATGGTCTTCCAGATGATCAATTTACACATCCTTTAGTGAAAATTAGAGGACATCTAATTTAGTTTTGGAGTCTTGTTAATCACTGGAAAGAACGAAAAAAAATACATTAAACACACCAAAACTTTCTGTTCAGAAGTGATTGCACCTCATTAATGTAATGTTTTGAAAAACTTCACTTATGTAATGAAGTTCCTCAATACAAGAAACCTAACTAGTAGTAGATGAATGTCTACCCAACAGTATACAGATGAAAAAAAAACCTGTATCAGGTCTTAAAAATAATTCTGATTTAAGAAAAATTCTGATGTCATCCAAGATAATTTCAGTACAGTGTACTGACATCAAATCTGTTAGAAATACAACTCCACAAAAATAAAACTTGGGGAGAAATAATAGGGAGTTTTCATTTCAGTCTATAATTTTTTTTTCTGGTTTTAAGTCCTATTCCTTCCTTTGGAAAAAAAAAGTGTACAATTCTTACTGAAGTAATAATGGTAAAGAGAATGTGCATGTTAGAAGATACTGTTTTAGATAGACCCTTTTGTATAAATGGAGTAAGGTAGCTGTATTGAAAATATTTCAATTCCTACACTGTTTAAGATACCTTTTTGTTCTGGTAATACATTTACTAATTTGTACCCTCAACAAGCCTGCTACCTTATGCAATGAGCTATGGTTCCAGAAACTCTGCAATGAGAAGGTGTTCATACATTTGAAGTAAGAATTTCATTCTCTAAAAAAGGAAATGAATCCTTAATTTTTCAATACAGTATTAACACAGATTTAACACCAGTATTACCTACTTTTGATACCAATACCAACTATATAGCTTCTGAGCAACAGGATGTTACTCTGTCAATTTTTAAAGGTAAAAGGCAGACAAACATTAGGAGCACAAAACAGTAGTAGCAGCAAACCTAAAAATGTCAATTTGATACACTAGCATCCCACGAATAATGAAAGGAAAATTTTTACAAAATCCACTTTCAGGAATGCACATTTATACTTCATTCTTTCACTCTGTCTCTGAGAACACTTACATTTTACAATACTGTAATCCAGTGTTGAATGATGCACTACTACTATTAAATTGTTTCAAGGGGGACTGTGGGTCCAGCAGTATAACTGGAAAGACTCAGGGACCAACATTTTGATCAGAACTCCCTCTTCTTGAAACATCCTCAAAGACTACAAAGACTTGAAATACAAGGCAGGCAAGGCTGTCTCATGAGCCATTCAAATATGACAGTGTGCCTTTAGTCATGCTCTTTCCTTCATCATGGAAACACCTCCAGCTTGAAAAGCCACCCAATATGGAGACATAAGAGGCAGTTCAATTTCAATGGCAGGACTGAAATTTCAACAGCTATGCCTACTTCCTCTGAGGAAACCTAGGAAGCAAGACATACCACTAACTGGCTCATGTGAGTCTTCTTTAAGCAAACTCTGTAACCATCATGTGAAGTGCCACTGGAAAATGGAGTTAGCTTCAAGTTTCTTCTGAAATGCCACTGCTTTTCTGCATCATGGTGAATGAAAGCACTGACCTGCCTTTGCTGTGCTGCCTGAGCAATGGATGCCTCTTAAAGATAATGTACTCTTCTTTCACTCACTTTTACTGACATGGAAACTACAATACAGCTGTCAGTTCAATCTCCTCAAGCACTGCAATCAACATATCTTTCTTCACCTCCTGAAAATGCCAAATGTCATAGTAACAGCAGGACTAGGACTTTTTTAGAAATTATTTTTCCATGAATAAAAGAATGCACTGAATTAAAAAAAAGCTTGAATATTAAAAAGAAAAATGTATTTAGTACGGTTAAAGTGGGGATTTGAGTGAATGAATTAAAGCAAAACCTGAAATATGCTATAATGAGAAAAATATTAGCAATATTCTATACCAATGGTGGGGCTTGGAACACTAACACTTGAGCCACATAAGTGTATTAACTGAAAGAAATGTTCCTGTCTGGGAAAGGTACACAAAAAAAAAGAAATCTATGCTTTTCCAATTTGTAACTACAATGTCTGAAGATGTGCTATAAAGAGATTTGTTCTAAAAAAACACCTGACACAATTTGTACTCTTTTTCCAGCCTTTACCATACCAGCCCTCCAAGGATGGTTTTGGATTGACCTGGCCAAATGTATGTTTCATATGTACCCTTGCCTACGGAACCTGAAAAGCCTAGGTTATGGGACCATTTAATTCAGCTCAAATTTTCAGGAATGATAACCTTGGCAATTTCAAGGTATCATTATTTTTCATTTTTAAATTATGAAAAAAACAATTAGATAAGTTGTCATTGGTTTAACTGATGATTAAATCACACACAGAAGAGATCACCATGCCTGGTTGAGAAGATTCTCTCAATTTTACTGAGACACTACAAAGAAGCACATCTTATGTGCTCCATATGTGTGCTGGTCTTTTGTGCCCCCTCTACAGTTTTAGAAAATGCAGACAGAAGCACTGTGGCTCTAAATGCAATTTCACCAGCGCCTAGTTGGGAAAGGAACAAAACCAAAAAGAAACTGATCACACAATACTGAAAGGATGTATGGAGGAACTCCTGACAAGAATGGCAGGAGCCGATGATGGATGGTTGGACTGCAGCTCTGCAGCACAGACTGCAAAGGAAGCAGGTGACAGGACACTGTATTGAACAGCAGCTCAGCACTGCAGCTTCTGCCTGCACAGGAAGAAGTACCCCAAACAAGCTGCATGGCTGCTAGGAGGGAGAGAAGTTAACATATCAGAAATCATGGCGGTCAAAAGCTTTTTAACCCAGAAATCCATCCCTCATTTGCAGTATCAACTCAGGTGTGAGGAAACATGGCATAGAGGTCTAACACTGGTGACTGCAAAGTCTCACACTTCCCTCCTTAACTTCAGAGCTCAGCAGCCAATCATCAAATTTTGGTAACTGATGCTGGACAACACGCCAAGATCCTGTGACTCACACTTGCCACATCTAAGGAGATTTATAACCTAGCATGTATTGCTGAAGGTTGAGAAACTAGATCTTCCATGACCTTCTAGGCTTCCTCACTTCGCCTACAATCAGAACTCAACAGAAATTTGAGTCTTCTCTGCTTTTAGCAAAAGTTCGTTGACAAATAAATCAAACAACCAGTAATAATCTTGTGGGTATGGCAGTTTGCAGTCACAAGCAAATCTGTTACTGATCATCTTACAGGCTTCTCAGAAGCAAGCATAAGCAGGCTGCAGCAATTACAGACGGTTTTGGTCAAATATCCAAGGAAGAAACATACATAAACTTGTGATCTTACTGGAAAAAAATTCTTGCTAAGGCTCCAAGTCAATACAGATGTTCCTGTACTCTAAGGTAGGTTTTGCCAGCTCTTCTACCTTGTCTGAACTTCTAGTTGCACACAAGACTAACAAAGAATTAAAATAAATGGCAAGAGTACCTCAATTTTGTCTGTCCTTGTGAAAAGAAAAGAATCTCTTGTATAACTATGTCTGAAAAGTAGCAAAGGAATTGAGCAGGACAGAACAAATCAGCCCTTCACAGATTTCTAGCAAGTAACACAAAACTGAGGAACAGTTTCCCTTTTGCTTTTCCTAATATCCCTTCTGCAACAAATTCTTTGGTATAACACAGAGTGCCGTTGTCACTCATTTACAATGTGAAAGGAGCAACAGAGGCACTTTTTATTTCCTCAAGCATTATATCTCAGGAGGTGATTGTCCTAAACTGTAGTATTTCTGAAAAACACAACCAGACACTGTGTTGGAGGATAAAAGGTTGTGACAAATCCTTTCCTTGTTTCTTAAGTGAATTTGCAAACCAAACCTCAAGGACAGAAAAAGCTCCTAAAAAACAGATACCTACAAACACTTCTAAGGAAAACTATAATCTCTCACCAGCACAAAGTATCAGATCAAGATTTTTCATCCTATTATAAAAATTTAAATAAAGGAAATAATTCTAGAGGGCATTCAGCAGGATGCTAGCTTTCCTCAGAATTATGCCAAACCAAATTTCTCCCCAGAAATAGAGATATTTGAGGAAGAACAGAAAATGTAAACAGTAGACTGAACTATTTAGGCTGACTTGCAATCAAGATTGGCATTTAGTATATAACATCTGCAGACAGGAAAATCTGGGCTGGCACAATTTCTTTCAACAATTAGACTATCATTAGTCCATTCAGTAAAACAGTATACTGACTATAAGCATTCATTTTAATTTTAAAATCTAACTTTACTGCAGGAAGCACTAAAGGATGGAGCACATAAACTAAAACTAAGCATGTCTAGGGCAAAAACTCAATTGACTTGATATGGACTAAAGATGTGTTGTTTAGTGGATTTGACTTTTAATTACATGTTTGGTAACAGGAGGCCATAAAGTGATTTAGAATTAATTAATTAAAATTGCATACTGAAAATTAATTTATGTTACAGTTCTAATATAACTGCATTAAACTTTTAAATGAACAAGTATATTGATATAGTCTTACAGGCATCCCTGACTATGTGCTGAATTTGGATGTACTTGCAAATGGAGGATGAACAAGTTTGCAAAAGTCTAAGGAAATTTAAACAAGAAATCTCCCATGTTATTCTTTAAGTTTGTGAAAACAAAAACATTAGTATTTCTCTCCTTTATGAATAATTTACATTATCTGCATCAAACCTGACACTGGATAATGAACTGCTAAAAAAAAAAGTGTATGCATCAAATCACAGTCAGTGACCAGTACACCAGTTCAGGCTGAAAATTTTTTTCCTTCTGGAAGGGCAAATCATGAAATTGGTTGAGACCTTGTCCTAAGGTCAGATCCCAGACACAAATTAAAAAAAATTTTCCAGTTTTGTGATTTTATTATTTGGTAGACCACCAGTGCTCCTCCTCTACCTGACAAAAAAAAGGCTTCCATTTGAATTGTATCCATATGAATATGTACTAAAACACAAAACATGGATGTACCTTACTGAATACAGTTTATCTAAACATCTTGGACAGAGAATCCATTGAGCAAGATCTTGTTGGGCAATCAAAAATGATGCTTTTGTTTTCATACAATGTAGGTCTAAATGCTAAAGGACAAATCATCTGAAATTTGAAATAATACAATTAGGGTTACTTTTGATGCAAAGCTGAGTAACTGTTTTTACTTCTCTGAACAACAGAAAAGAAAACCTAAAAGTGATAGGAAAGAATAAATATTTGACAAATTCTCAATAAGGGTGTGCTGATGCCACAGGCAGTCAGCTGTTTATCTGAGTAGAGTTTGGAATATTCTGCTTTCAGGATGTTGGTGTAAGTCCAGCAGAACTACAGAAGATCGCGATCAAAAGGTTTCTGACAATCCTCGTAAAAGCAAATTAGAAATCTTAATCTAGCTCTCACATGAAGGACTTCACTGCAACTTCAATGAGCTGAGCTGGAGAGATGCAGGACTGCATATACACAGACACTGAACTGACTGACAGGGTCAACAAGAAAGAGCTGAGGCACCTCAGAGACAGCTTGTGGGAGACAGGGATAAAGGAGTATTCCTGTGACCTGTGCTGTAACTGTTCTGCATGTAAAAGACAATTTAGTGCAGGATCAGCTATCCATCATGAATGCTGAGCTTTTAGTTTTCATTAATCAAAACAGTTTCCTGTCCTCCCATCAGTAATCAGGTTAGCTGGTATTCACCTCAATGAGCAAACTTTCTTTACCATGCCAATCCTATGAACACCCAACACAAAATTAAGAAAACATTTCTTATGAATAGTGCCAAGTTATTCCCGTTGTCCTGCTACATCCCTAAAGTTAGGAGCAATGACAAAAATAGAAATTTAGGAAGTAAGAAAAGTTAATACCTATGAACTTACTGAAGTGCATTTTTGATGTTAAAGGAATTATCAACATTTTGTACTATATGAAATATTTACCTTATTTATAAACCAGAGTTGCATAAAATATTGGAAATGCACTTTCATGACTTGTCTATGGTGAAAAACACATACAAACCCAAAACACTGTCAATATAAAAATTAAAGTTGAACAAGTATACTTCTTTGGGAGCATTACTTCACATGCTTCTGAATCATGAAAAACTTAAAAAAAACAAAACCAGAAAGGTGCACTGTGGGATGATTAGCAGCTGGTAAGCAACTGAGAACAGCAATGTGAAAGCTGCAGAAATGGACTGATGAGGCAGGTAAGGCTGACAAACTTACTCTGAAGCTGTGGCTGAGGCTGCTGGAAGGAAAGGGGCTGTCCGAACACAAATGGACTGTGGACAAGGGAAGAGGGAGCTTTTGCAGCTTGATCAAAGATGGAAGGAGCTGGGAGATTTGGCCGTGACTGAATGGAATTCAGTATGGCACTCAGTTGGTCACCTGTAGTGGGCAAAACAGTCAAAACTACAACCTGTTACCTGTCATTCTCCACAAAGGCAGAGTAAAATGGTACTCAAAGTTTCAATGATGATAACAGAGAAAGCTCATACAACTCATTTAGCCACATACAACTCTGGTTGTGGCTAAACATAAAAATCTCTCTCCATGCATGGCAACAAAATTACTATTTTTTAAGGCTCATGGATATTTTACTGCAATTATTTTAAGCATTTCAAAATAGAGATTTGTATTTGCCTTGCTAAAAAATGAAGAGCAGCCAAAGAAAAAACAGAAATCCCTAGCACTTACAGTAATACACACATGCAACAGTACATGCAGAAAAAACATTAGAAAAACTGATGAAAAGGGAAAGCTAACATGTAATTAGGCTTTGGCAAATGTATTTCTGTGCCAGTGCTTAGGTAAATATTTGCTCATTTTTGCAAATATTTTTAAAACTATTCTGTTACACTGTTTTTCAAGGTCAGATTGAAGTTAATTTAAAAAATCTGTAAGTACCATTTAAGAACTGGAATCGGTTTTCTGAAGAGTTACCTACATTTGCTGTGAGGCAAATGAAGGCATTCAATACACTTATTTATAAATTATAATTTATAATTAATAAACTCTTGATGTTAAAATCAAGAGTTTATTTTCTGAATGCCAATTTTCAAAGAACTCCATGTGAGCATTAGAAATACATGATGCCTCAGTAAGAAGGCCACACCATGTTGTAACTTGAAGTATACTTAGTAATATGAGGTAGGAGACACCTGAGATTCTCTCAAATTCTTGATTTGAACCATCACCAGACAAATCCTAACAATGTCACTTTATTCTGCAAATTCCTATGACTGTGACAGCATTGTAGAAAACCTAGTAAAGAATTTTAGCAGCTGATATAGAATTTACGTTTTTTGATTATTATCAATTTTCTTTTTAAGGAATTAGGGAAATACCAGCAGATGAATCAAATCCAGTATTACCCAAGAACTGAAAAGTTAAATTTGTTTTCTTGATATTTTGGGTTAAAAATTAAGATGACAAAATAGCAGAAAATAGCTCGAATGCCCTTCTAAATAATCATCTAGAGGAATCCATCAAATTTATTTCACTATTTTGGAAGCAGCATACCTAAAACCTACTGGAATGTGTACTTCAGCATCAATCATTCCTACCTTGAAAACCTAGAAGTGATTGAACAATCTGGTCTAGGGGGGGTTTGGACCTATGGTGATCTGTAAGATCTCTTGCAATCCCAGCCATTCTGTGATTTACATGTCTGACAAACTATTATTATTAAATGTAACATACCTAATTTCTAAAATTAGAAATTATTGTAAAGGGAAGAATATCTGAGAAGTTGAAAGTTATCTGCCCAAAATAATCAAAGATGGAGGTGGGTAGGGCCAATCATGAGGAATATTAAAAACTTGCCTGTAACACAAAAAGCTGGAAGAGAGAAGACATAGCTAAATCAAACAGATTCCTTGTGGGAATCAAGTCTTTCTTGCAGGCAATACTGTAAGCCTAAAATTAATGGTTTTACAGTAGGAAACTCTTACCTACTGTAAAACTATGATGGGGATCTATACCTACACCTATTATGGGGATCTTTACATTTGATCACTTATTTTGAAACACACTTGGATGGGACTGAAATTTCATCAAAACCAGGGCATTTCTATAGAAGTACTTTTAACAAACAAGCCCCTCCAAAGAAGTGCTTCCTTGGGAATTTCCCCTAAGAGATTGTGCCTGTGCCTTTCATTTTTTATCTTATACAAAACTCAGAGCTTCTTAGACCTGAAAATACAGAAAGACTTCATACAAAGTAATGGTACTGACGAAGAATTCTATTTTTGGGAAAGTAAGACCATTAATCTTTCAATATAATTGCCAACAACTCTTGGGCAACTCAAAAGGAAATACAGTACACAGACTGAATGAAGCCACGTAGCTGAGTTGTTCATTCACACTAAATATCACAGCTTGAGGGTATCTTGAGAAAATAATGCATACAAAATAGTAGGGAATTCAATGCCAGGAGTAGCTTCCAAATGTTTTGTTACTGTATCATCCCAAAGAAACACCTTTGAACTGCTTAAGAGGTAGTAAAGAGAATCACAATGTCTTTAGAAATCAGGATGCCTGTTAATATAGCATATTTATCAATAAGATTTTATCTTTGGACAACACAGAACAAAAAAATTGTTGCCTTAATACATTTTTGCAGAAAAAAGAACAGATAATTCTTCTGCACTATTACACAATTGACACCGAGAGACAAGCTGTAATACTGCCTCACATCTTAAATAATTCCACTTTTGCCATTCCACCTTTACTCTGAAATGAGTATGGATGAACTGGGAAAAGAAGGTTTAAAAGGCTCTAAAAAACAAAAGGAAAATGCTTCAACTTGTGCAGCCTTTGTCCAAAAAAGAGGGTTTCCTATAACAATGCATAGACAAGTATGAACCACTTTCTACACAGTAAACCACTGTGAAATGATATAAGAACTATTTCATGTTGTGACATTAACAGAATAGACTATTTAGGAATAGTTATTTTTCTAATCTTCTCTCCTTTAAAGTTTTAAATTCTTTTATTTAGGATACCATGAAGAAATATCTGCTGGTACTAAAAACCACATAGAACACCTTAGGCCCTTATTTGTAGTGGCATCGGCTACAGCAATGTAAGAATAAAATTATAGAGCTCCATGTTTCAGGAATACTTCTCAAGAACCTCATGGAAAGTCCCTTCTGTATTATTAGATCTGCTAGAACTAACAAAGAAAGGAACAGAAAGGCACGCAGATTGAGTTTATTCTGACGGCTTTTATATATGTATTTAGATCTCGCCAACAAAATAAACCATGATTAAAAGAAACAATTGTTTTATATCAGTAAAGGAAACTAGACTTAATTTATTTCCCAGCAGTTGTAACTAGTATCCAGACGACTGAAAGGCAACTTCAGTTTTATAACTTCTTTTTTTAATTTCACAACAAACTTTAAATGGCATGTTTTACCTTGTTAACTCACTAAAGGCATTTTAAAATTATGAAGAAAGATGACAAATGTTTCTTCATGGACTTTTTAAAACATGCTTTCTAAATCAAATAGTTTTCTAATCTTGTTTTACATGTATTTTTCATTTCAGCATTTCAGTTTTGTGCCTACCAATGCAGAAATCCCAAACTAATTTCCAAATGTTCACTGAGTCATTTTATACACAGTATTTAGACTGAGTGAAACTAAAGCAGAGAAAAAAGCAGTTTTAACACTTTGCAATTCATTATACTATTGCTTTGGAGAAGACCTGTGGTGCCTCGAAAAGCAGAAAATGAGTAATAAAATATAGCTATTAAAAATATGAGTGTAAAAACATACCTTTGTTATTTCCAAGGCCATAATCAAACCCTTGTCCATTACTACAGCTTGTCCCCTTACTGAAAGCTTGTATTGAAAAAGGACTTGGGGGAGGAGTCTGCACATTTTGATCTAGAAGGACTTGCTCTGTAAAAAAACCACATCACTTTGGGGTTAGACCTCTGAGTAATGGATTCCCACTAGAAAGATGAGTCACAAAGCAAAAGGTGATATTTATTTCCACCGATAGCACTCCTCCTCTCGACTAAATTCTCTTCAAAAAAACCCACACACTGTTCTTCAGAACTCATGCTCTAAAAATACTAAGACAGAGGACTTTATACTAAGTAGACTGTTTTTGTTTGACTGAGTTGTTGGCAGCTATGCCATTATTTGATACGTTTTTTTTCAGTAACATCATTCAGCAGTGTTTATTCTTTGGACAGCAATTGTTAAAATCCCTTTGACAAAGCAAGGTGGACGAAGGATGGTTTTCAGAGTGACAAACTAGGGCCACTAAACATTTAATTGTGGCTACCCCTGATAGTTCATGGAACATGAGACATTTTTTCCTGACAAATTTATTTGTATCTGCAAATGAGTACTATAATTTGACTTTCTGTATGATACTAAAGCAACCTCCAACCCAAACCAACCTGGAGTATTTCATAATATTCAAAACTACAGAAGAATTAAAAATAAATGAGACAGAATCCACTCGACTATTTAGATTCACAGAGAAATTACTGACTTAACGTGGTCAAAAATACCATTCCAACTGACAATATATATGAAAACTTTCAGAAGAAATATCCCAAATTCAGGTTTTTAAAAGCTTGAGCTGGCACCTTGAATTTTTTTTTCTTGTCAGTGTACTAAAATTAACATGGATAAAATAAAAAAAAAAATCACAACTCTTTAAAAAGTACTTTTTAAAAAATTGCATTTCAGGACAAAACTGCATTTCAGAGTACAAACTCTACATAACTTATTCAAGTTAAAACAAGTTATGAGGGAGAAAGTTATAAAGTTGGAAATTTAGTCAGTCATAAATAAAGGATCAAGAATTTTTTCTATCAGAAGCTACTCTAGATCTTGCTGTAATACTGTAACTGTCTACAGACCTAGCTATTCAGAGTTCTACCTTGTCTCTGACAGAAACCCTACTCATTATTTTATTTAATTATTTAATTTAATAATTTTTTAAAATAATGAGAACGTGAATGTAATGTGAAAGATGGTGCTATTCATGGATAAAAAAATGGACATTTGCAAATCTAGCTAGAGCACCTCTAGATCCTTATTATTTCCCTCTAGCAAAAGCATTGAAGCTGATCATAAATTTTGAAATAATTTCATTGCAAATAAAAACAATCAGTTTAAAATAACCTTCAGATATGGCTTAAGTGCACAAAATTTTACATGGCACTGGGTTGGACTAGGAATCTAGAACAGGTTGAAAAATCTCAGTAATTTCACTGGTAACTGCTTGAACTCCTTTAGCCAGATGCCCCAGACACATCTGCCTTCACCCTACCTGTAAAAAGAGACTCATCTAGAAAAGATTAACAACTGTTACATTGAGGCATGGGATTCATATCAGAAAGTTTCTAAGATGGTATTTCCATGAGCTGTATTGCAGAAATCCCACTACAGAGTTTTGTCCACAAAACCTGGAGATTGCATTTCTGTTTTTCTGTGAGAGCAATGCTATATTCCAAGATGTCCTTCAGTAACAGTGCCTAAGCATCAAGAATCTGAAGACAAACCTTCAAACAAGGGTCTTGTTTAAAGTCTTCCTGATTTGTGAATTCTTTCTTAGAGCACACATATACTTTGAGAAATTTAAGACAATATGAAATGATAGGTCAAATACTAAAGATGAAAAACTACCTAAAAATGCAATACTGTCAAGTTACTTATATGTATTTCCCAAAATAAGCATTCTGGAATGGAAATTTTTACATGCTGCTTATTGTATTGATTTCAGATAAAGTATTTTCTACTGGAAAAGCAAACAATCCTGTATAAAAATAGAAAACAATGAATTTATCAACCCTATTATTGAATGCCTGTGCTTTCAACAATAAGGTACTGTTCCAATTCACAATTATTTCATTTATGGAATCTACTTGGGCTCTTTGAGCACCTCAGAACTTGACATTATCGGACACAACTAAAATTAGAAAAGCTATGACTTCTGAAGGAGTGTTTGAAGCATTCCATAAACATTTATATATTTAATGAAAAACTCTTGACTATTTCCCTTCTTTGCAGAAGGTTTTACACCTGATAGTCAAGCTGCAACAGTCTACAGAAACACTTATGTATTAGCAAGGAATTGCTTTGTTCTGATACAGTAACGTGATGATAATTGTTAGAGTATCTATGTGTGAAATGAATTTCAGCAGCAAATGTGAAAACCAGAAAAATGACAAAGAGTCTGTTAAAATGAACTAATAAGAGGCTGACAATAAGTGCGACCTAAAAACACAAGCAGAGTATAACTGCTGAGGTCAAAGCTTTTCATAAAGATACTTTTTGGAAAACAGATGCATAAAAATTAACCTCAGAGCTGAAAGAAAAAAGATGGTTAAAATTATCACCCATAACCATAACTGGTACAGAAGAAATAATACAGAAATATTTTGACTGTTTTTTAAAAAAAATCATTTTAAGAATGTTTATCAACAACTTTTAAGCCCAACTGTGCAACATAATTCAAATGAAAATACATAAGCTAATGTTATACCTGCTCAAAACTCAGATACTTCTTTATTTCTCCTGTTTAGATTGCTTATTTTCTTTAAAAACTAAATGAAAAAAAATAAAACAACCACTTGCCATCTTCATGTCGAAGGTACTGGTTTCCACCTCTGTCTCTAGCTAATGACCATGCCTCGCCTTCATCACTTTCACAGAACTCTACCATGCTGTTCTTATCCATTTGCACCCATGTACCTTCTGAATTAGTCACCTGATGCAGACACATAAAAA
This sequence comes from Ammospiza caudacuta, assembly GCF_027887145.1. Classification (NCBI taxonomy): domain Eukaryota; kingdom Metazoa; phylum Chordata; class Aves; order Passeriformes; family Passerellidae; genus Ammospiza; species Ammospiza caudacuta. The sequence continues at coordinate 71,994,071 of NC_080594.1, forward strand.
AGCACAATTTATTGACTTCTCAAATAATTCAGTAGCACGATTCAGCAACTACTTATAGTATCTGGAAAACACATTAAATTTCAATCTTTCTATTAGAAAGTAAATGTTAAAAAAAAAAAAGTTTCTTAAATTAAGGCCACAGGCTGAGGCAGACTGAAGTACAAACCTATTTATGGCATATTTACATTTAGGAGTAATTCCAAAAATTTTAGACCTATTTATATTCAGAAGAAGCAAAACACCAACACCACAACTTTAGAAAATCCACATAAGCCTAAATAAAAACTGGAGGGAAATAGTCACCAAGATATACCTTCTAATCGATGGTGGCAACAGGAGAATTATAATACCAAGATGTACATGAAAGGTTTTTATGATTATTAATTTTGTTCCTGATATTATATTTAGGAAATAGCATGACACACTTCATCCTTAAGCCCTACTTAACCATAAAACACCACAACTGGAAAACCCAGAACAATAACAATAGTTCAGCAACTAAACAAATTGATACAATCAGTAAAGAGAAACAGGAATTTGTTAAATGGTTAGGTCCTAGGAAAACATTTTATGAAACAGAATTCTTTCAAAGAATAGGACAAAAAAGTAGATCAAGAAACACAATTTTGTAAGGAATACCATAACAGAAATACATAAGCAAGCACAGGTAACTGCAGTGCAATTTTAACATTATTCCAATCAATGCAAAAAGGCAAGAGACACAACTGCATTAGTACTGCTAACATAAACCAAGGTCAAAGGCCAGTAATTAGCAGGAGGAGGGGAAAAGCAAACCTGGACAGAGGCAGATTCTTTTGCTGCGGTTACTACTGTTATATACTGGTATCTATGAAGACATGAACTGAAGCTACAAGGATCCATACCTCGCCCACTGCCTTGACTTTGTTTCCCAGAACTAACATTCCAATTGGGATACCTCTAAGGTTAGGGCAGCTTCTGATGTTGTGACCTGATGGGCCAGTCTTCACTACCTTGTACACTCCAGGTCCACCTCGAAGGAATGGCATGTCTTGTTCTTGCATCACTGCTTCCTGTGGGCAGTGTGAATTTAGGTCTTTGAAAAAATCATCAGCATTAGACCTAGATTCCTGAGAAATTAAAAAAAAGGCAAAACAGAATAAAACCTATTAATATCACCTTTAAACTACTGAGATAAGAAACACTTACTTCAAGACTACAAAAGGTAAATTTCAGAGCTAAAGGAGATCCTAGTTACAATGCTAATTTTAGTGTGCAGTGCTGAACAACTAACCACTACTGAATTGCATATCAATTGAATTACTCCTGACATTACTCTTCAAGCAAAAGTGGTACAAATGTAACCATTTATATAAAAATAATAGCTCATATCTAACATCAAATACAAATTATTTATCTAATTGCTTTCACTAAACCCTTATCCTCGCTGACATTTCTCAGAATACATATACATTCCTCCTGCTCTATCTGTGAAATTTTGTTAAAGTCTGGGACTATGGAAAGGGAATTCAATATTATTTTGTACTATTTGCTGATAAAATATATATCCAAACCTGAAGTAGAAAACACTTTGAATTTCTTACCAAAAAAAGTGGTAGTTACTAAAAGAAGAGAAAAATTAGCATAGATTTTTCAGTCAGCAACAGCTTAACTGAAAAGCTTTGTACAAAAAACCATGAGGGATAGAAGTAACAAATGTGCAATTATTTCAGAAGAATGCAAGTGAGAAGCAGGAGCAAGTTCCACTACACTGAAAGTCAAAGGTACTTCTAAAGGAACATTAAGGAAAGTTACCAACTACATAATGTCCTGCTGGATGAAGCCAGGGGTTTCCTCATTCAGCTTACTGTGTTCAGCAACAGGAGAAGCTTTTTAGAAGCAGCATAAAATCTTTACTAGTGGTCTGTCCCTTATATACCAACAGCATTTAAAACCTTTTTATTATGGATGTTACAGGGTATACCCTATTTTCTTTACTGTCTATTTATCAATCTGATTTATCAAAATTTAATTTCTTCTGAATATGCTGATACTTTCTGCCTTGACAATCTCCCACAAAAACACCTTCCAGGAGTTCACTTACTGCTGTGAGAAAGAATAGTTTCTTGGTCACATTTAAACCAAACTTCTGGTTACATTATTTACTTTTAAATGAATGCAAATTTCCTCTGATCTCTTTAATTATCATGTTTTCAGCTTTTTTTGGTATGGAAGTCTGTGCATGTGTCCAGACTAATACAGGAGTTTTTTTCAAGAAGCCTTTACACAAAAATGATTCTATTATGTAAATATGTAACTTACAAAGCAAGTTAATGCAAGCTGAGTTAAACTGGTTTGAGAGAAAAAAAAAGGACAATTTAAACATAGTTTAGATCTTGACACAATAAAGTCTGCTATTCTGGGGAAAAACAACCAGTGGACAAACAAGTTTTAAAATCTCTAAACAAATGTACTTCACATTATTGTCTTCATTACAAATTTCATACAAAAAAAATCCATCTCAAAACATTACAGAACTGATATTCAAGCAAACACTTTAACAGTCACTTTAAACAGCTTAACTGTACATAACATATAATGTTCCTAGAATGAAATAATTTTTAAAAACCCATTAAGAATGGTCTGAGTATTTATTAAACATCTGTGTGGTGGCTTTACTGATATAAATATCATCTTATTGGATGGCACAACTTTATGTGGAGCCTCCAATAACAGAAAAATATTTACCAGTCAATTCTGCTCTAAGAGAGAATGAAAGGCTTTGTTATGTTACTAGGCCACCTCTCTGAATTTCTAATTTGGTTTGTTAAAAAAGGAGAGCATTATTTATTAATTATTAAAAATTCAATAATCTGCCCTAGTACTTTTTTCTCATTTTAGAAGAAAGAGACACAGATACAGCACTGAATGCAAATCTGCTGTTTCCTATAAAAGTAAGTCACAGACTTCAAAGTAAAAAGTAAAACAGACTTCAAAGAATATTGAGCACAAAGTTGAGTCATAAGGTGCATTCTGAAAACATGAGATACAGTGTGACTGTTCCTGTAATTTAACTCACCTTAGGGGGTAAAGCTTTGGAAGTCCATGAAAAAAAGTCCAAATCCCTTACTCCTTGGCTAGCATTAAAGACATTCTGAGCAACAAAGTTTGAAAAAAAGAGACATATATCAACAAAGAAATGGGAACAAAGAAATATTGGAGGAAGAAGCTCAAGGTAGTATAATGCAAAGTTTCTCCTCAAGTAAATTTACTGGTAGAATGTTTTGAAAAAGGGGGAAGTTTTGTTTTCCTAATCAAGTCACCTGAGTCCATTGCTCACCATGGCAAATAATCCATTACACAGAAACAGTTTAGTATGTCAAAAGCTCAAAATGGATGTAGTGTGTCATGCCATTTACTGAAATTAAGAGCCAGACATCTCTTACAAAGCTTGAGACTTCAGACATAGAAAAATCTCATATTTCTGTTACCAAGAAACGGTAGCTGGTCCCATCACAAATCAGTTTTCTAGTGAGATGGTCTCCTGTTCTAAAAGATGATTTCAACCAGTGCAGGACAAGTGCACACAGAATTTTAGTCACCCAGTCAGAACCAAAGAGATAGAGAAGGGTTAAGCTCTCTGTTGCTGAAAGGAGTTTACTTGCACAGAATGATTTCACCAGTTTGCACATCAAAATTGTACTTTTAACTGGAGCCAAAAACTTCAGTGCTATATGGAGAACAATTGCTAAATTCCATTAGTTTTGTAAAACATACAATGTACTAACAAGTTTGTTATGAATAATTGTAACCCAAATATAGCTGCCAGAGAGACATCACTAATTTTTTAACCAATTGCACACACTATCGAAATAAGCACTGCTGCTCCTGCTTAATTTTTCCTCCCAAAAAACAGTGAGGACAGCATTTCTTATCACCGGAAAACATGAAAAAGAAGCCATCTTTTTTCCCACAAGCTAGTTTCTATTCATTTCAAAGAAATTCTCTGTCAAATGAAATAACAGTATATATATAGCAGAACTAATAATTGTATTTATGATGGAATCTCTTTGACAAAGCACCCATTTCATCTATATGAACTGAAGTATTAAAATCTAATTTCTTATCCCATCCTGATATGGGAACCAAATGAAATCCCTGCTCAGCAGCTGCATTAAAATTCAACAGTAGCTAAGGCAGTAAGCCCTTTCAGGCAGAAACAAGCACAAAACACCCTTGGCATGCTTCATCTGTGTTCCTTGAAAAAGCACTAACATGTTAAAAGTAAGCAAATCTACGTTTTTACCACATGATAGATGCACATAATCTACTATATACCGCTTGTAAACATTAAATTGCAATAGTACAAATGATCTGCCATTTTGACAAAGAGGGAAAATTGTCACCAGCATTTCTTTAGAATTGAGTACCTTTACCCACAACTGAAGGAGGTAGCCATGCACTAGTGATATATGCTCTGGGGCACTGGGGAAGGGTCTCAGATAGGAAGATTAGCAAAGTACAGGTTTATCAACTCAGCATAAAACTATGGCAACTATAAACAGCCTACATGTGCCTCATGAGTGTACTTCAGAGGCATCCAACCTACTTAAACTGTCTGATTCTATTACTCTGCAGCATATCACCTTTTTTCTGATGGACTTCCACTGAGAAACATGGACTATCCATACCTGAAATATTTAGGTATCATTTCAAAGATCTATTTTTCTACATAGAGCTCTATGTGTAAAATACACAAGGGAAACCAACAGCAGTGAAGTGGGACCATGCTGGCTTAGAAACACCAAGAAGATCAAACTAGAAGCTTTCTTTTGCTCTGGGAACTTGAGAACTTCCTGCCTATTATAACACTGCACACCAGTTTAGATGAATAGATCAGGCAGCTATTTGGGAACTAGGCTTTCATTCTGAGAAAATACTAAATACAAGCTTTGAATTTAGCCCTTATGCTATCATTTGTAGATTTAGTTGATGCTTTCTTTCAAGAGTTTACCTTCCGAGATCTAAAACTAATTTTAGAAATTCATAGTTTTCCCAATAAATTCAAAGTTTCAGAGATTAAAAAAAATTAATTTGTTTTGCCACAAAAAAATCTTTGGTCCATTAAGAAGCATTTATTATTTTTCAAATATTTTTCAATATTTCAGTTATTATTTTTCAAAACAAAGACTTATCTTAAGCAGCCATCTTGACATTTTATCCAACACAGTCTTACTCTTCAATTGCTTTCCATCATGCTTAAAACAATGGCAAAAATTTTTGTCAATGTCCTTCAGTGTTTCCACAGAATATTCAGCTTTCTGAGGTTCTGTGATCAAGCACTGGAGCCTACATACTAATATTAATTCTTTCTTCCATTGCAATAATGGTTTGAAAAAACAAGTTTAGCAATCCTTATTTGCCTTTGGTGCCAGGGGAATGTAATATTGTAGCTGGACATCAAGGTACAATATTCCTTCTTATAAAGTTTTAAATTTAAAATGAAGTAGTGAGAACTTCAAATGTGATGTTTTAAAAGACAAGTTCCAGAGTTTGACCAAGATCAATTTTTATTTCTTCCTAGAGTGCACTCTTTTGTATCATATGTTCTTTTCTCCTAAGCACTATGTGTAAGCAAGAATAAGTAACTGTCTGTATAAGGAATTTTATAAGCATTTTTTCAAAAACAGATACCTGAATATCATAAGACTGAAGGAAAAGTATGTACCAGAGATAGAATCAGCTTATTCAAAATTGCAATCTATTAAATTCACAATCTCATAATTATCTACAATCAATTGGATGCACAATTTTAGATCAGGGGCTGTAAAGCAGTTCCTTGTGAAAGGACAAGAGCAACAGAAGAAGAGCTGAAGACTTTCTAAGAAGGTAAATGAGCACAGCTCAAATAAATGAAACACTGGCAATACCATCAATCTCCCCTTTCCTATGATAATTTATCTTCAACTATAATAGCTCTAATAAAAATACAGAAAGTGCATTTATGAGATCCACAATATTCAGTATTTGCTTTATCATAAAATACCTAGTTAATGCTAATAAACATACATAAAATGAAGATACAAAATATACATCAAGATGAAAAGAGGTCCCAATTAACACTGCCAAGAACCTCTACTGTTTTTAATCTGCTCACTGTTCCATAATACAGTGAAGAAACAGAATAACTAAAACTTTTAAAAAAGTTTTTACATATTTTCCAAAATGCACTGAGAAATTTTATTTACTTAAGGGATTGATTATAAAAAGCCTGTATATTTAAACATGAGAAAGCAATGTAATTGGAGATGACAAGTCTGCCCACTCAGAGTTGCATAGAAAATGGAATCTAGTTGAAGAAATGTGACATCTATTTATACAGGGAATACATGGCCTAGCTCAGGCATTTGATCTTCCCTTTGCATTTTCAGTCACACAAGAGACTTTCTCCAGTCTTCCTTTTAAGCCAAAACTGGTTGAACGGCTTGGCTTCAAAAAATCTCACACAATCAAAATTTTTTCTACTGCATTCTGCTCATCAAGTCATTCAGCTGCACAAATCAACAGGATTGAGCAGATATCAATTATACCACAGTTTAATCTAACAAAACTTTAGCATTTATTACTTAATTCAGTATCTTTTTTGACATAAATCATTCATCTCTAGAGGACTGCAAAAATCAAATTTGACAACTTGCTAACAGTCAGTTTTTTGGACAATTCTGAGGAAAAAAAAGAGTATAATTTGAAATATTTTCAACCTAGTAATCACCATAAAAAAGATTTTAAGCTTCCTACCAAGAAAGCAGTATCTGTGCAAAGGAAGGATCTAGTAAGAAAGCAGTATATGCTAGACTAGCATGCTGTAAAGACTTAAGGCATTCAAAAGTCAGTCTCTGAACCTTATGTTTTGTCACCTTTAAAATATAGAACGTTAGAAAACTATTTTCTTCCTTTTTCCTCTTATTATAATATATATATATATATATATATCAAACCAACAAATCTTACTGCTTATATACCATCATAATGAAATAAAATAGTTTCAGGATATGCCAAGTCCTCCTGAAAATCTGAAAATTAGAGCCACGCAAGGAAACTCTTCTGACAGTAGCTCAGAACACATTTCTTGCACATGCCTGCACTGCTGAAAGAGTTGCTCTCATAACCTTTTGCTATGTTGGCTGCCACTTACAGAGCAGAAGCCAAGAAAGCACATGACGTTTAACTTGTGTCAGTCAAGACGTGTGACTGGCTACCTAAAAGAAAATTCGGCATATCTGAAGCTCATAACAGTCTAAATGGTAACAAAACTAATTCATAAGAGTGTTCAACAACCCCCAAAACCAAGAATGAATCTTTCATCTGAACTTCAGATGCAGAGAACTAAATGTTTGAAAACTGAATGCTGTTTTTCACATTTGATTGTACCTGATCTCCTTATTCATATGAAATTTGTATTCTCAAGATTATGCTGTCGAGACTGAATGCTCAGTTATTCATGACAGACATTTCTTTCCAGGCTTCTCTCAAGGAGAACAGCATATGCTCTTCCCTAGAACCACATGTATACCAGAGCTGTATGAAATATGCCAAGCAGTAAGTTCTTGCTAATCACAGACAATTGCTGAGCTCAAAAATATTCCCTTCAATAAGTAAAAAGGTACTGAAGATAGCTAAACTAAAAAAAAAAAAAAAACAAAAAACCACTAACCACAACTAATAAAAATCTACCAGACTATAATACCCATCTAGATAAACAATATTTGCTGAAGTTAGTTACTTAGTCAAGATAAATTCACTTTTACCATGGGTGAACTGGTAAAATACAACTACTGCACAGAACTATTAATATTTCATGGAAGTACAAAACAGCAATTTTCTAATGGCAACCAATTTCTAAGGCAAAAAATACAGGCAAAATTTTAAACAAAGCCTAATTTTTTTCCATGTTTTCATATATTCTACAATAGACTAGAAAAACACTGTGATGACAGGCATATTTGAGTGACTGATTTCTGAGTACAGAAATAATTTGCTTCTCAAATCCAAAATTAAAATAATTTCCCAAACAAGGATTCTATTAAAAGAAATCTACAAATAGAAATATATCAACAAATAATTTGCAGACAAGAAGACCTATTCACATCACATAACAGTGTTTGGCACAACAGCCACAGGGCATTATGAATTTCCAGTTTTAGCTACTAGCAAATAGCCCAATTTCACTGGAACTGGGACTATCTCAGTTCTTCTACAACCAAAAAACATGAACAGCATAATATTACTGGTTGCAGTGTTTAACTTAATGAAATATTTCTCAACTATCTTCAATTGCAGCAGTAGCTTACTCAGACAAGATGACAAATGAAATCTAAATAGCAGTATCAATTACATCTGATTCTCACATTCTGCCCATAAGCAAACAAGGTACTGCCCACTCAGGTGAATGCATGAAAACAGATGAGCCAGAAAGGCTGGCACTTTCATGAATCCTTTGAGAAACACTGGTTTAGCTAATAAAGCTTTTCCTTTTTTCGTCTTTCACATTTTTCAAAAAACTGTAATTGGTTTCCAGAAAAGGTCTAGCCTTTAACTGTAGTGATGACAATCACCATTAAAGTTATTCACTTCCTGTTAACTCTTATTATAAATTCAATGTTTGTCTGGAAGCTCTAGGGTTCTTTGATTAGCTAATGAAGTGGTAACTTAAGGATTCAGGTATAAAACTCACACAAAACATCCACAAAACCCAGAGTCTAAAGAACTTTTTTGGTTGGTTGGTTCTTGTAAAAAGCAACAATTACATTGATTCACTGCAGGCTGCAAGCCTCTTCTGAAATTATAGCACCAGTGGACACTTCACAGACAATGCTATCTAGCATAAGAAACACCTGGTGCAGACCACAATCCAAAACTACTCTGCTTTAATTACAGCAGTCCCTGCACTTCTGTTTCTCTTCTAGAAGAGGCTTCAGTATAAAAAGCCTCATACCTTTCTACACTCCACCCTCATTACACAGCAGCCCTCCAAAATGCACACATATAAGGTTGTATTTGATAATTAAAATATCGTTTACCTCAGGATTTTTTGCAGCCTTAATTAAAGAAAGTCTTGTAATGAGGATAGAGTGTATTTTTGGATATTTTTCAAAGGCACCTTTTACTTACGTCAACAGGTACCAGAAGGCTCTTGCCAAGATGTTGGTTAAAAGACAGACACCAGGCTTCAGTGTAACCATTCATGTTTGGAACATACTTCTTTATTGTTTCATCATTCAGCCTCAGCCAAACACCATCATCATTGTGGATCTATGGGAAACAAGCAACAAGAACGAGCCATGCCCTCCTGTAACTGTTCTGGAGCTAGCAAGGATTAACAGACTTCAGGCAGACAAGAGCAGCAAAGAAGCAACAATCCTTACAATGCTGATACAACAAAAGCAGAGGTAAAGAGGAATATTGACAAAATCAGAACTCCAAAGCAATGGGGAAGCATATTTTTTTATAAGTCAAGGCATGAAAACAAATTTAAATCAGATCATGCAGTAAACAAGAATGGCTTTGAAATAAAAGAGGAAAGAAAGCCAAGCCTTAATAAGGTTTATAAATTCCCCACTTCCCATTATTCCATTGCTGGCATGACTTTGTAAATCACAAAAATATTCCTTGCATATGAAGTTATATTGTAAGAAAAATACATGCATAGTAGTCTAACACACTAGTAGTGATCTTTCAGATCTCTAAGTAACAGATGTAATGAAAAGGACATCTGCATCTGAATTTTTGTGTAGAGTTGAAATAGTAAGTAGTGAAAAGCTAAATCTTAAGAGGTATTATTGTAAGATGAACTCCAGGAATTTTCTTTCCTTATATCAGTATCAAATGTTTGTTACACAGGTTTGAAGTAAATTAAAGGAAATGACAGCTTGAAAAACTAAATTAGTAAATTTAGATTTTTGCAATTTATGGTCTTAGGTTGCATATGTCAGCATCTAAACATGGAAAAAACCCCATTATTTTGCATGAATTACCTTTACATGTCAGCCCAATTTTCAATAGAAATGTCTTATGGATTACCTCATCAATGAAAGTGATGGATCCATTGACTTTCACTATGCCTATCTGCTCACTCTGAAGGGAAGGGTGGCTACGGATACGAAGCCCTGCACTGTCCTTGGCCACAAATTTGCGAACCTAAGAGAAGCAAAGAAAGACAGTAAGGAAGAAAAAAAAAATTGGAACAGAGCTCTCAGAGTAAAAAGAAATAGGTTTAACAGGTTCTGAAATGCCAGTGACAAGACAGCAGTCTTAAGAGTTACAGTTTGTTGCTAGTTTCCCATGGCTGCTGTGTATAACTTCATTTTTCTACTATAAATAAGAAAGTTATAATGTTCCAAAACACATAATGTAAGCATGCATTAACTTGGAAATATTTCTGTTATACCCTACAATAATCAGTACAACCTTCTGATTTTTTTAACAAACACACATTTCATTCACTGCTGAAAATTTCACCAGATTTGCATTTTCAAATTTATTATTTCTTTTAACTCATCACCCTCGGACTACCATTTCTCAGTTGTGCTACTGCAGTATTTTTTTAGTCAGCTTTTTTTAACCAAAAATTGGTTATTTTCCTTAGCTAAAGAGTTTAACTAGCCATTTTAAAATAAAATAATCTTTCTACTTCTTTATCTTTTAAACAGCTATTTCAATAGTTTCTTCCTTGTTTTTCCACAGCAAGGTTAGAGCAGAGGCTTCTTGCTATTAGCTGGACTTTCTACAGCACCACAAAATCTTCCACTTGTTATTCACTATCATGTTTTTACCATTCAAACATTATCAGGCACCTATTCCATAGAGAACAAATGTAAGGCATCCTCTTGGTTTCTTAAAACCAGAGATGCATATATTCTATCCATATGGTATAAAACCGTTCTCTTGGAAGGTTATTTTCAAACTCCACAGATAAAAGTGATAAAAGTATCAATAGAAATATGGATTTTATCTATAACGACATAAAGGACAGAATGATGTGTAAGGAACAAACTTAGGGATACATAACAAAAGGTAAGAGCTAAGTGTACGAACCTTTTTTCCCTAAAGAAATTATTTAAGAAATTATATTTATTCTGAGGATAATTTAAAAAACAAAATACAAAACCAACAAAACTCCAAAACCAGAAGCATGTAAAGGATTTCATACATAAATTACTCCAAAATGTGCAAGGTTTTGCTTATTAACAGTCCTCTTACTTGTAATACTTAGATTCTCTCAACAGACAAAGCTAGGACTTTCAAGGTCCTTGGAAAAGTATAAACTGAATCACTGCTGATTCACTGAATGCTGACAGCATTCTAAATACAGACCAACCAAAAACAAAATCTTGCAAATTAGGGGTCCTTGCATCATGTTACTTCAGAAAATCGTTATGACAGTTTGCTAGAACTTGGATTAAAAACTTTAATTTAGAGGAAAAACCCACATTCTAGATTTTGAGGAGGCACAGGCCTGGAAAGAGCCGCCTTCTCTTTTGCAACAGCTAACCTAATTAGTTAATACAAAACTTCAACCTATAACTAGAAATTACTTAAGGATCAGATCCACTGACAGAAAATACAATAAAAAAATCTGATCAGGAGTTCTCTTATGCTCATTTCTGACCATGATGAAAAACTGTATCATCTGATACAGTGCCTCTTTGCTAGGAACATTTCTGTATAGCACAGTGGATTTGTAGCTCCATAACACCTCCACCGGCAGCTCTTCCATGGAGCATACACCTGGATTCCAACTGAAGAACTGACTAAGGCAGAAAGGCTTAGCAATTAGGATGTACATCATCCCTACAGCAGTTTTCAAGACCCGTATTGCTGTGCTATTTTATCTGACAAATCTGCAAAGAGGTACACGTCACACAACACACATGTCACATAATAAAGGGGTGCTGTCCAGGATAAAGCGACCTTAACAAGGGGTTTGGTCTATGAAGGGGTGAGAAAAACCACTCCCAGGCCAGAGCTTTTGGGTTTGGTGGTTGGTTTTGGGTTTTGCAATCAATGCTAGCTACTTCTTGTGTCAGGATGGTAGAAACCATCAAAACGTGTTAGTGACCGATCATTCTGGTACCAGTCTTGCACCTTCAAATTCAGCTAAATTAGGACCATTTCCTTCTAGTTGGTTCCAACTACCCTGAATTACATTACATAGCTTGAAAAACAATGTTTTCCTCAATAGGATGTGGAATCAAGTTTCCTGCAAGTTAGTTAATTTAAGATTTGCAGACTAAAAGGAGGCAGCAATTTTTATGGGCCATATATCCCAGGCTGAATACAGATCACTAGCACAGTCTCCTTCAGATTTTTCACCTGACTTCAACTAACAGAGAATGAAGAATACACATATCAAATTATAACACAGTACCCATTTTCAGCTTGCAATTCACATGAGGTTTGGCTACAAATCTGGAATGTTCCAGTGCCTCAATGAAAATATTTTGGTGTTTCTAGCTGAGAACAGATCACCACTAAGAATGCACTGTTAGTATCCTTTGGTTACAACTATCTGAAATTTCAGGCTGACAAAGATGATGAAACACCATTTAGAGCTCAACTATGCCCTTTTTGTCAACAAAACATGATTTGGTACACTGGACTGTCTCTGACTGATACATGTCTAATCTGCATTCTTGGCTTCAGAAACATAGAGCACAGTACAATTACTACCTTGCATTATTACTTACAATATTGCTGTTGATACACAAAGAATGATTCTGGTTTGTTAAGTAATTTATTATGACATGGAAGAAAGAAGACCGATTAAATGATTTACCATGAAAGGTCTAGTTTAACTTTTCAGCTGGCTCTACAGACACTATGTACAGGACAAAGATGGCTCTTTTTTCTAAGAGACAAACTTGGAAGAAGAAACGAGACATGCACACAGAACACCACAAGGAGAGGATTAAACACTACATAACATCTCAGAACTCCAGAGGACTGACTTCTGTCAAGTACTTTGACTGTTCCTTGACAACACAGAGTTATCATGTATGAACAAGTCACCCCAACTTCCACTGTAATACTTAAAAAGAAAAACAGAACTACTGTTCAGTAATTCATCTCATATCAAACCAGATTCTCTCAACTTGGGGACAGCAAAACAACACATATGATGATCAACTTGGGTGGAGGTATAATGAAGTTGCTTGAGATACAAATCTCTCTTAGTAGGAATTGGGAGTTCTAATTAAAATAAAGAAGTAACCAGGCAATCTTCCTTCCAAGACAAGGGAGAAAGTCTAAAAGAAACTTTTTGGGGAAAAAACAAAAAAAAGAGAGCCAGTGAGGGGTAAATGCTGCATTGAAACTAGAAGTACATTTATTATTTTTAATTTGAGGCATGGCTCCAGGGAAAAAAATCTTGTTAGTAGTAGAAGCAGATGCTGGATGCATTTTAGAGACTGGGGAACCATACAACAAAGTTACTGTTTCTGGATTAACCTGAAGTCTAGGAAAACAAAAATTAGGATGCACTGCATAGGTAAGAAGTTGTCAGAAACCTGATCCTTTTTGTAACCATATATTTCTTAACCACCTTCCCAATTTCAGGACAGGAAAGACAACCTTGTGGTATTCCACAACTTTAATGCAGGTTTACTCCAAAAAAAAAAAAAAAAATAAAATCAGCATCTCATTTGTGCAAGGTATCTCCCTCATCTAGGCATTTTCCTTATACCACTGCCACCCATTTCAGCTTATTTGCTTCACTGTCTACTTTAGTCCTTCAGGGTGGAATGATAAGGTGAAACAGGGATATCAAAAGCTACAGAAAGGATACCTTTAAAAAACATAATCATGCCATTCTCTAAGGAAGAAAAATATACTAAAGAAACCAGCTATGGATTATATGCTGATTGAAGATGCTCATGACAAAACAAAATATTTGTAAAATTTCATGCACAATTAATTTTGCAGTACAATATAAAAGACATATAACTAATAACAGTGCAAAATTTTGTCTGTGGCTTTAATAATAGTTGTGATATGTTTGTGTGACAAGCCAAGGCAAAGGCAGTATCTGTAGAGCTTCTATCAGTTTTATGAATTCATGTACTAAAAGAAAAAAGAATGGATTTGTTTCATTTATCCAGTGTATTAATTTCATTCCATTCAGCACGTTAAAGTGATCTGCAATTATCCTTAAGTCTGCAGGACCATTATATGATAAAGTAAACATTAAACAACAAAAAAGTCCCACCCAAACATAACTATCTGTTTTGGGTTTTTTTTTAGTTCTCCAAACCTTGTTTGGCTGAGGCTCTGCTTTTGGTTTAATAAGTTGGGTTCCAGGAGGTATCATTCCTTTTGGAGGATCTTTTACTTTCACTTCTAGTCCAGCATCTATAAGCAAACAAAGACTACATTTAAAAAAATATAAGGAGATATATCACTTAAATAGTAACTATAGTTTATCTGTGCTACAATTTAGAATATACAAAATAGACACTTATCTGTCTGCCAAAATCAACACCTGCTGTTGCTTCATGGTGCAAGGTAATAATTTTTGAACATTTCTATTTTCATATGTGGAAATTTACAGAGATGTGGTTTCATGCTGCTGTTAGATATCTGTCACAGTGTAGGTACAAAGCACTACCATGTAATTTTGTATCTTAATAGTGTCTGTAGGGTTATGTTTCAAGGTATGGTCAACACAGAGTCTAATATTTGAGAGGTGCAGGTGAAAGTTTCTGGAGAGGCAGTAGCTTATGCAACACTATACTGCTACAGAAGCTAATTGCTACATGTGAGACAGATGTAAGAGCCTGAAAAGCCACATTATACAACCACACAAGGCCTATAGTGAAAAAATTGGCATATTTAATTACCAATGCCATTAAAAATACGAAGACACTGGAAAGTGACATTCTTGTTCGTGAAGAAAAATACATGTAGTAAATACATGTGAAGAAAGACACAGAAATTTATCTAATAGATGAACATGACCCTGAGTAACAACCTTCAAAGAAATTGCCTCAGCAATCACTGTTAAAAGCAAAGAACAACATCTTGAAAAGAATAATCCTGATATAGCAATGGAAGTGTTGGTTTCACTAACATCCTTTTAAACAAGCACAACAGTAACAGAAGCAATCTACAAGCATCAAGAACATGAAAGGTTTGAAACAAAGAGAAACTGTTACCAGTACTTAAGCAGTCAAAAATGAACAGAATTATGGGCCAAGCATATGTACATCAAACCTTCAGGGGGCACAGTCTAATGACTGAGTCAGAAAGTTCCATTGCAGAAAAATGGCACAGCTAAGTATTAAGAGTACACTCCGATCTGTTTAATAATGAAAGTTAAGAGTTATATTTATCATTTCTAGAAGTTTACACAATGCTTGAAGATGGTAGAAGTTGTGTGAAAGTATAAGAGCAGTTGACTGAAACTACAGTGTTAAGTTTGCTCCAGAGATGACACACTGGAAAAAATACAACTGAGTGCATCACAGGCTCCAATGAAGGCAAATGTTCCTCTGTTTGAGGAATAGAGGATAATTAATAATAATACTTTATACATCTTATTTTCTGTAGTTAAAACATAAAACCAAATCTCATTCCATTTCTATGTGAGTGATGCGTACTTGCATTTATGAGTATCACTACGTGTTTACCAAAGGTGCTGGTCAGTACTGCAAAGAGGAACTGCTGGTGCTTGTGAACTCACCCAAACCCTCTTATCATATATAGGGTCCAGCTACAACACTTTGAGTGTTTCTACTTCCATCTTCACCATATCACCAGTAAGGCTGACATGAGAGCATTCATGACAGAGTATTTTGGAAGGGCACTCTTTCCACCACATGCTAGAGTATTGATATCATAGTGCAGTCCCCAAGACTGGCAAGATAACGAAAAGATTTCCAGCAAGGAATGAACCAAAATAATTTAAAAATTAGTATAAATAATTAAGAGTTTAGGCAGAGTCTCAGTTAAGACCACATCTCCTCAATTTTCCAGAACAAATGACAGTAAGTATTTCAGCATTGTCAGGAGCAATTTCACCTTCCTTAGGTTCTTCAGTGTTCGCTGGGTTTTTTCCCCTTTAACTCAACTTCTCTGTCACTCTCAGCTGAAACAAGACACTCCTCTTTCAACACTGAGAGTTGAGAATAAGAGTGCCTGTTTATCTGGTAATCTAACCTCATTATAAATACATGATTTGCAACGTGCATTCCTATTTCAGTGGGGTTTCTTCTTCTGACAAAGTGATTGAACTAGAAGGATTCTGAATGAAAACTTGGCTACTAAGTTTTGCTATGAACTGTAATATTAAATCTTAGGAGCATTAAAACAAATGTGTTAGTACACAAAGTGGAAATAATACAAATTTATGCTTAAATATAGTAAATATTAAGTACCTATTTCAATGCCATCTATAGTAACATGAATGGTATAGAGACCAACAGCTCCAGGAGTCCAGTTTGCACAGTATGTACCATCATTATTCACTCTGATCAACATGTTTTCACTGGGTCTAGGCATAAACAAAACAATTAAAATCAATCAATCAAATATAATGATTAGTATAATGTTTATTTTGGAAACTACTCTTTTTTTTCTAGCATCTAAATACAATTTTCCCCTTTCCAATGTATTAACCTCCTATTACTTACTATGAAAATGTAATCCTCTATGCCACATTTATTTATAGCAAATGATAACACATTCAAAGAGTAGCTAATACAAATAAGGAAACAACATTAGAATAATTAAGAAAAAATATTTTAAATATAATTGCTACATGTAAGAAAACATAATACTTGACTTCTGTGTTTCTACCTTCAGACACAATTATCTGTCAGTCATACCTGGAAGTCTGGGTGTAAGCAGAAGTGTCATGATATGTTAATTTAAGCTCCCTTCCAAAAGAAATTTTTAATGTTTACCTCTTTGGTGTTGGTGAAGCGAAACGCAGTTCTTCAAAGGAATAATTTTCATATGCCTATACACAGATTAAATTCAAAACCAAAACAAACAGTTACACCACTATCTTGAATAAAAGAAAGCAGAGCATTTTCTTAAAGAACACATCAATCTAGCTTTACACACCCCAGAAGCATTAATCAGGGACAAATTTCAAAACACAGAAATATATGTGCACACAGGAAGAGGTATCTTCACTGTCTCATTAAACAGCCATTTTTTAGATAAGAAAGATTGCTACTGCTAACAAAAACCTTGTTAAATCTTTGAATCTCTTCAAATCTGACTTGTATAAAACCCTTTTGAATCCAGGCAGTGCACTGAAGTCCATGTGAATACAAGAAAGCAAATAAATTGCATGTAAAACCTGCAAACCAGCCCAGGCACTTTATCAATTAAATTTCATATCCTTTTTCTTTCAACTCCAAGTGAAGACAGAATTCCCTGAACCTTGAGGTGATACTTCCATTGATTTCCACTACAAAAAAGACCTGGTTCACTTCCATAGCATCTTGTAAAATCACTGCTCTGAAAAGCCCCCTAAGAAAACAGAGCTAGTCCTAGGAGTGTACAAAGTCCCTCAGCAAGAATCTCTCTGGGCTGCAACAGTTGCTGAGTTACCAGATTCCCATGTTAAATCAGAAATACATAAATAATTTAAATAAATAAATAAAGGTAGGATAAGTACCTTTGAACATATATGTATATATGCCATTCTGGGTCCCTGCATAAGGATATAGTTTTGGGTATCAGTCCCCCTAGCATGTCATAATTGATTATATTTTTTTTTTCGAAGTGAGATTTTATAATCATATTTAGATGTTTGTATCCAGTACTGATAGAAGGTGCAGGCTGATGTAAAATGAAAATATCAGGGGACATCAGCATTTTACACTGAAATTAGTGTGCTTAATAATGCAAGCAGGGGAAATAGAACAGAGTATGTACAATGCCTTGAATTCTTAAGAGTTTTGGATGGAAAGGACTTAGCTTGAAAGGAACCTTGGGAAGATTCTCTGGAAAAGCACTAAACACAGAAATCAAGCATGTTTCAACAAGAGAGACACTTTTAAATTTAACTTTGGTGTCTTTTTACTTTTATCTTTATGAAGGTTTATACTGTTATTACCTTCTGAGAGGATTTTAAATTAATCCATCCATTTTCATTTTCCCTTAGCCTTATTTCAGCTAAAGAATGACTACACATTAACTAGCTGATATTAAGCATTCCTCACTCCATCAAATCTACAGAAGAGTTTTTGAACACCCTACACTTGCACCACAGTAATTTATCCCAAGGCACCTCATACATTACAAGATATACAACTCCAAGAGTTTTGTGAGCAGATTTGACACCTATCACTGGAAAAGAAGCAGCAGACACCTATGGACAGTGGCTATCAGAAATATCATCTAAACCTTAACTTGGGATAAATAAATTATTTCTGCCTCCATTCAAGTCACTTTTAAAAGAAGCACCAAACCAAGAAGTGATGTTTGCACTAGCCCAAATAAAAATGCCAAAATCACACCTTGATATGCACATGATCTAGCAAGTTCTTAAACCATTTGTTGTACACTGCACTGATTTAATAGTTCTTTCACTGATCTACTAAGACACTATTCAGTACCCAGCTGCACTATTTACACACAGGTACTGCAGCACTATCCTTTGCCTCTAAAAGGTGCTAGTTTGCTGGTTCTGCCCCCACAACAAATCCATTCTGATTATGGTAAGTATTATCCTCCTCTACCCTCCTGGCTAATCCTGTCTCATTAAGCTGTGCAACTGTTAGCTGTACACATGTCACATCTCTTAACTGGGTCAGTATGGTACACATATCTAAATTTACTGCATGTGCTACAATGTACTCAATCAAATCAACACTAGCTGATCAGTTTTCACTTCTTTAGAAAATGTCCCTGGCTAAGTGTCTGAGCTGATCCATTTAACAGTGGCTCACTTCATCAGATGCTGCTTAATACATATGCATTGCTATAGAAATCATTTGCATGCCTTTTTTACTACACTGAGCTCTTATTTTTTCCTGTTTTTCTATTTTACCTGCTTTAGTTTAAAGTAAGCATTCACTGCAACACTCCAACTCCATATACATAAAAATACTGGTTTAACTTTCCCTTCACCATTTTCATATGTTTTTATTTCTCCTGCATGACTCCAATTAATTTGTTAATCTATTTAATCAAAATCAAAGACAACTTTCCTTTTTATGCTAATCCAATCTAACTGCTTTAGAGTTTAACTAATTGGCCCTTTTGATGTATTTAGTTTATTGCTGAACTAATATTAATCAAAGTAATTTCCACTGAATATATTTTCAGATTGGGACCAAAAGTAAGCATACATTTTTCCTTCCCTACTGAATACCTTTACACACTTTGAATGCTGAATTTTATAGTTACATTGCCAAAATTGCAGTAACTTACCTTCATCATTGTAATAGCAATATACCGAGCTTCTTTTACTATCATTGGCTCATAGGAGGAATCCAGCTTTGGTGAAGGAAGCCCTCCAAAGGTCATATCACTGCTAGGGGAAACAGCTGTTGCAGGACTGCCTGGTATCCGCTGCACTTTTTTAACCTGTTCTTGTTGCAAAGATGTTTTTTTCTGAGAAACAGGAATAGCTTTGACTTCCACCTGTAAGAAGATGTGGAAGAGGGAATATGATATAGTGAGAAAACACACATTCTTTTCAATTTGATGCGGAGCAGTGACAAAGCACTTAGAGCCCTCCCTGTAAATCCAGCTGTGTCAAAACCCAATGTATATCTACACTTAACCTGCAAAGTCAAGCACAGCATCTTGGTAAGATGCCAACTGACTCCACCATCAGCACAGGCTGGTGTAATAGAGCACTCCCTGGCTGGCAGAACACAGTCTGCTATGCCTAGGGAAGTTTTCCCAGAACAAAAGAGTGCAACAAAGGAGAATGAGAGCCTTCCAAGAGAGTGCACAGATGTCACAGTGGATCATCATGGCCACTAGATGTGGATCAGCAATGGCCAGACTGGATCCTGGCCGGCTCTGCCACCTCCCAGCCAGCACTGCACGTTTATATTGTGCTCTTCAATGCATGTTTTAAGTGACTTTTTCCCCAGAGGTAGCACGGATCTCCATTAGCACAGGCAACAGCTAGCATTACACAATTTTCTGAGAAAGACAGACAGACTACCTGGAAAATAAGTTTGTATGTTACTCATCCGAAATCTGCAATATCAAATACTGCAGTTTTCACACACAGTTTTATCAAAATTTGATTTAATTAACCAAAAGTTACATCACTGCATTGCACACTGAATGAGTCCGGAAGAATAATTAAATTAAGGTTTTTTTACTTTAATATATTTGTGAACAGTAATTAAATAATAAAACCAGTAATAATTTTGATCATATTTTGACATATCTTTTTCCTGACTGATAGGATAAAATCACTACAGAGAGTCTTCCACTTGTTCTGTCACTAATTTAAGTCACTAATCACACAAGTTTCACTCAAGCAGTGTTTGTGACTAAGCTGGTTCTTGTGTTACTGTTGTAGAACTGCTGTTCATTATTATGTTTACAGCTCACTGTAAAAAACTCAATTATTACACCATATACAAAGAACAGATTTGGGAGCTTTTCTCAAATGAATCACGCCTTTGTAAAAAGTATTTCATCTACATTTGGGCTTGAACAAGATCAACTACTCCACAATAGTAGTGGTCTTTAAAACATAGAAGCAACCTAATTTATTAGAACAACATGAAAACCATTTTGTGTTCATTTTGTTTGCATTGCTTTACTACTTCAAAACAAGCAGCCCACTTTTACACATTCCACATAGATTTTATCCCAAAATGCGCAAAATTCTTCTAACTCTACCTGAGGCTGTCAAAAACACCTTTCCAGTACTGAAAAACAGTGGTTAACTGAAGAGGGTGAAGGCAAACACAGGAACACCAGTCCCTGCCGGTTATCCTTATTAACTGCAAGGACTACAGGAACATCCAAGTATTAGAAACAGAAAAGGCAAGAGTACTATTCTAGTCTAAAATAAAGTAACTATAAAGTGGTCCATCAATGGGCTTCCGATTCCTTTTTTCCATCACAAAGTCTATGGTTTGTAACACTCTTTCCTGGTTTACAAATTTAAAAATGGATTCTTGTCACTTTAATACATCACCACCATCCAACCTCACTTATGACTATTTATGCAACTACAAATGTGTAACTCATTACAGGCAAGTTATGAATTTCATGAAATGGTGGTGGCATAATACAATACAGAATTTGGCAGATCTGTGGATTTAGAGGTAAGAAAGTCTGATTACAATGAATTTATGAATGCCACTTTCTGTCCTATACAAGAGTATTCTGTGGAATACCTACAACAAAAACTAAAAGACAACAAGTTTAAGCAGAACAGCCAAGATTACAATAATTACCTTCATATTAGGAACATGAACAACTTCCCCATACTGGTCTTTTGTTTGTACTGTGATAACAGTTGGCCAACCACACCGGATGTCATCCTTATTCAAAATCAATGATGTTTTTTGAGGATCAGCATATGAATCTGGCTGCAGCCACCTAGAGCAAAGAAAACCATCCAACATTAAAATCTTTTACATCCTCCAAAAGACCAATTCTTACTCTGCACAAATGTGACACAGAGCTAAGAAAAGACACAAAACTTCTGAATGTCTACATACTTTTAACTAATGTACTAATGGAATCAACATAGCCAAACAGTTTTATTCAACTAATACTTAAAATAACCATGACAGTTCTATAGCCAGTTAGAAGGACAAGCAACAGTGCAGTTTTACCTTGCAAGTCGTCCACCACTTGATCCTGGTACACAAGTAATGAAATCTTCAAGAAATGACTGCTCATTGCTTTGTACCTGCAGGGGAAGGCTTCCTTCGAGAGCTTCCAAAATGGTTGGGGAGTGAGACAGTGCCAAGCCTTTCCCAAGAATGCCTGAGTGAGCTTTGCACACCTTTTTGGTTTTTTTTGGCAGAGGTTGAGGGTGAAAAGAGAGACATAGAACAACTTTTCAGTAACACGTTCACATTTTCCCATAATGTGACACAATTGGTAAAAATATTTTGAGCATTTAAAACCATTCAAGAAGAATAAATTCTACCCTCATAAAAGCTTTAAAAAAAAAGCCATCTCAGTCTATTAAACAATAATTTATGCCAAAAGAGGTTGAATGACCTTGAGTTGAGGGAGATTCACCATTAACTCCCATTGTACTCAACAAAAGACCATCAGCAAATCAGAACAAACTGCAATTGTATTATTTGAGACTTGATTAACATCACTGCTCAGCTGAAAAAGTTATTTTATTTCTGTCATTACAAGGACATGTAAAAGATTGGTTTTGGTAACATTTAAAACTTGCCAAATACTGCAACTTCAGCCAAATAGATATTTTGAAATACTTGGTCATCTAATGTTCAATGTGACATTGCATGTATTTTTTTCCAAGCAGATTCATTATAAAAATTATTTCATTTAAATACTAAAATTCTGTATGACTTTCTTAAACTATCAAATAATAAACTGGATTCCATTCTACTATAAAAGCCTTACAAACTATTTTTTTCTGTAGCAGTCAGTTTCAATGCAATTATGTGCTTAAGTGCATTGCAACAGATAAAAAGCAGCAGCATACCTGTAAGGCAGCCTCTTCAAGTATCTCAAGATCCTCTTCAAACTCACTACCTGCTGGAAAAATAAATCAGTTATATTATCTACATACTGCAGAATATGAGATTCAATTCTGTTTTGTGAAGCTTTTTATACTACAGATTTCAAGTCTGCATAATTATGTATCATACTGTTCAATCAGCAGCTGAAATATTAATATTTATAAATAACATAGTAAACATGCAGTGTTGTGTAGTTCAGTGCATACACAAATGAACAACGTAAGTTACAGAGAACAAAAATTTGGTGCTTCTCTTTTAATCTCCAAGGCACTATGTATGGCAAGTCTTTGGATGTGACTAGATACTTTCAGAAAGATTTTGAGATGGTTTATGGGAAGCAGCATCTCTAAGTATGCAACGGCTGCTCCCTTTTAAGAGCTTACCTTTGTAAAATTATTTGAAAGCCTGACAAACCCTGCACAATTTTATAAATTATGATTCTTCCTAAAACACAAAACTCAAATACATACTATTACACAGTATTTCTTTCTCACAAATCCAATTCCAAAGCCTGATTCCAGGATGACCAGAATTGCCAAACACAGTCTTTTAACAGAAGGGTGAAACAGATAAGGTAACCATATTTCTACTCTCTTTTAAAAACATGCCAGGCAATTCTACTAGTCAGAAGAGAGCGAAATAAGAAAACCAAGGTCCAAGGCAATTTTTAAAATTCAAAGAAATAAATAAATCTAAAAACTGCCCTCAGAAATAAACTACTGCCAGATTTGATACAATTAAGAATGTATTAATACAAAATACATAAACCAATTTCACACTGCTGTTGAAGTCAGATCTTGGTCACAAGACCAGATCTCTCTCTTGGGAGGAAGCATCTTAAATTCACATCTTGAAGCGGCAAGAAGGAGATCAACCATGTGAACATGGTAACTTTAACACTATTTGGGCGTAACTCTCAAAGATACTTTTCCTAATATATGAAGAAATCACTTTCTGGTCCATCTTCCTTCAGAGCACAATAGGCTTAACCTTGTCAGGTCCTTCAAAACACTTTTATTCCTAATATTTCTAGAAGAATACTCCCACAAATATTTGACTTTGCACACTGATTATACCCACTATGACAATTACTAAAAAGTAAAACTGTAGAAATTATAACAAAGTTTGAAAAATCTACTAAAAACCTTCCTGTGTGTGCATTACAAGGAAGTCTTTCATATGATTATTGATTCTGTTATTCTATGTAGGTTTTCCTTAAGGAACACTCTTCCACAAGTAAGATAAAAGGGCTCTGCAGATTAAGAATGACAGTATTAAAGAAGCATTTCACTTGCAGCAAAAAGGTAGAAGATACATAACCTAGGATGCAGAAAAAGGAAAAAAAGGTCTGATCTAAGGCATATAAACCTTGCTCTAGAAAACTACAGCTTTACCACTTTTTCTGCCACAATGTTTTTCTGAGACACCAAGCAAAACATTTAAAGCAAAATTACACACAACTGAAAACCATTTTAAAAGGCTGCACAGTAGTTTCCATTTGCAAATACTACCACTGTTGGCTACAATTCCCCAGTTTTGTTTACTCAGAGGGTCTAGTGGTCTTGGAGAGAAACAATACACTTATATAGCACAAGCACAGTAATCCTACCAGCAACATTAAGAGACTTGGTTGAAGTTCTCGAGTTGATGTTAGATCAACAGTCAGACAAATCAACTGCCATTAGATCAGTCATCAAGAAGCTCCTTAGCAGCAATGCACCTACCCCGCCTCTCTCACACATCATAAACCACCACATTTGTATGCAGCTGTGACTGCACAGGTAACTTCACAGCATATTTTATTTCAAATTTCTGTGGGATAGCATAAAGTCAATCTATCTTATTTCAGGCATTTTAACAGAACAAACATAAAAAGCTCCCAAGAGAGAAGTACAAAGTATTGCAAAACATGGGAAATTAAGTTTTGAGGATTTTAATCTTTTTGTTGTTGTTGCACAGAACAGCAAAACTAAGAGAAGTCAACAAAACTAAGGAGCTTGAGGAATAAGAGAGGAGGGCACTAATTAACCTGAAGAACTGCCTGTACTTTGGAGGGCAAAATACAGATCTACTAGTGCAATTGAGGTGCCTCTTACAACAAAGTAAGAAATTTGTAAACAATCCAAATACATGAGCAAAATATTCAATTAAAAATACAAAGAAGGTTTTGTTATGAAAACTCCACACTGATCAGTGCTCCCCGGCTCAGTAATCCATGCTTCCAGAGTAACAGTATCTGAGGTTTGATTTGTGCCCCTAAATTAAAATGATCAGAGATAACCTATTATAAATTATGAGCCTGTTTTTCCTATATGCTGGTGCTAATAAAGAGAAATTATAGTACTCATAATACGGCTGCATCATTAGAAGTTCTAATTCCATCTCCATATCCACTAATTTCCACAAACTCATTTTTCCATTTTAAACTGCAATGGGTTACTATAAACCTCTATTTGCAGCATCTGCTCCAAAAGTATGAGATCTCTTTTCTAATTGTAAAAAAAAAAAAAAAAAAAGCTACAGTAGAAATGCTATAAGGTCTACAGACAAAATGGTCACTTTCAACTTTAAAACAGTAATTTAAAGTTTTGCAATTCAATGCTACAGGTATTTTTTCATACAGAGAGGTGTGACATATGGGGAGAAAAAAAAACAGTGAAAGAGAAATACAAAGACGATACCTGCACATTTATGAAGTACCACAAGGAAACTGTGGGACACACCTCACAGAGTCATACACTACCTGTGGATGGGGTGAGTTCATTCAAATTTAAATGACCAGGTCTCCCTCCTCCCCATATACACACAAAGGGAAAAAGGTAAGTAGAAAACACTGCCAGCTTTATTGTTTGATTAATTCACTTTGAAGACACAATTTTGTATTATCTCTAATTAAAAGCAACAATAAGATTTGAATATACTAATTCAGAAAACAAAGATGAAAAAATGAAGTATGTTCTTACCAATAGGAAGTGCTAAATCTTTCTTCATCAAAGCTGCTGCACACGATCCTCCTAAATTTGCCAGCTCTTTCTCCAGCTGAATAATACCCTTTAAATTAAAAAAAAAATTTAAAAATTAGTGTCTCAGAAAATAGGACAATAAATACATTTTTATGACAATGTTTTATATTAAGAAATACTCTATGTCCCACTTTGAAGCCTCTCAGCAATGCATTTCTTGTCATACAGCTACTGCCGTGTTTTGCTGTGATACAGGACAGTGTACCAAAATTTTTAGAATAAAAAGGTATGTCTGAAAACAATTAGTTATAACTACTCTTTAGATGATTGACTTAAGGTGTTGGCTAGCATGTTTTAGCACTGAGCATTAAAAACATGCCAAGCAGCTTTGTTTGTAAAAGCTTTGAAGAAAAAGAATGACATATGAATCTACATGGGTATTTTTGAATAGAAATAACTTTTGCTTAAACAAACACAGACTAATTAGATCATCTGTAGGAATTATAAATCTGAATCTGCTGAAAGCCAGTACCACCACAGATACTAATATTATGGTATGCGTTCTTATCTGATATGTAAAGAAATTCCAAAGAACCTGACATTCTGAAAATCTGAAGACATGATTTAGCTTGAGCAAAATCCAGAATAAGATGAGGTAAATCTTCTGTGAGGGTTGTAGTGTAAGCAAGATGCAGACCTTGCAAAATCCACATGAAGGAACAGGGCCAAAGACTCCCAGGACAAGGGAAGACTTATTTTTCTGGATGTAGTATAAAACATATTAAGAGTTTTCAGTAATCTCTTAAAATAAGCCAAAAGAAAGAATTGGGTCAAAGATGTGATGAAATCTTATCTTCCCTTTGCAATAAACAGTGGTGGAGATGACTCATGTCCTTAATGGTAAAACGAGGAGACCACTGGGTAAAACCTGTGGAAGGCTAAATGCACACAGCATTTCAAAGGAGTCAGAGTTCTGCTGTAAGTGAGCACTGGAAAATAATTCAAGTATGTCATTCAACAGGCAGTGACAGTAAAAAGCCTCACATCTTGGATCTCTGATGCAAGATAAGGCCAGAATTTCAGGAAATCTTATATCCCATTGACATACAAGATAAAACCACACTATGTTTTTGCAGAGTGCCACAAACCACGCAAAAAGCCATTTCAGTAGTATCCTGATTAAAGAACTCCAAATTAATAATGCCCTTACCAAAAAAAGTTATTATTTTTATAGAAATAATCTAAAAATATTTTGCTAATGTCACTCAGCCATAAGTAGAAATACAAATTTTTTACCATGCAAAAATTCATTAGGTGATTTATTAGGTGAAGCAATTACAATATATATACCTCACTTTTTCCCTTACCTCATCACTTCCCGGACTAAATTCATATCCAATTGCATAACATTTGAAGCCATAAAAACAAGCTTTTTCATCTTTCACATAGTCTGATGCAGTCTCCAGAGAAAAAAGTGCTTCATTCCCTTAGAGAAGTAAAAGGATAAATTAAATTAATAATATATTCCTCTTCTTTTTGTGTGTTTATTTTACATAAGTATATATGAAACCCAGCCTTTAGATGTAAAATGTAATTAAAACCATGGGAAAAACAAGCAGATCAATACTTCAAGCAAGAAATCTACTACAGACATAATTTACTTGCCAGCTGGGATAAAGACCCTTCTTTAACTTTGTTTGCCAAAATAATTCTGCAGAAAAATCAAACTTCCTTTAACTATTGCAGTAACACACATAACCAGTAATTACATCAGTATCTATGCATTACCTGGCAATACCAACACCATGGTAGGCCATCCTGAAGATCCAGAGAACTTTTTCAGTTCTATCCATGAATTAAGGTTCTCATGAACAGAGGTATGCTTTGGTCCAAATCCCAGGCTCTGTGCAATTCTGACAGGAATTAGTAAACGAAGAACATCCTCTGACTGAGCAGTGCCACACTGAGTGTCAAACTCTATTGTTATCCACCTGACACATTCAGGAAAAGTCACCTACAACAAAGCAACAGGTTAATCATGTCCCAGCTTTTGGGGTTCTCTTTTTTTTTTTACATTTACTTCTTAATTTGCATTTGGTCTTAACTCTGATTTAGCCTGCAGAAGCAATTTAATTACATAATCCTGCAGAATTGTTTTGCTATTTTTTTAAATGACATTAACCTAATTTATTCCTTGAAATTTATGTACATCTGAAATGCTCTGCACTTTACACAATTAGAACCCTGTGTTATAACTTAATATTCTGTTTAAGTATTTGCACTGGCACCACTTGTGCTTTTAAGAATTCTGCACAGGTTCATTAAACAAAACAACCACCGACTACTATGCATACTGAACTCTCAGATACCTTTTTCAAACTCCAGCTTCAACAAACAACATCTGTTTTGTGCAATCCCAGAAAAGTACAGAGCAGCTGAATTCCACTAGTGAATGGGGCCTGCAGTACAATAGCATATAGCTACAGAAATTCAAATGCAGTAACTACTAAACACAAGGCTTTAGACATGCTCCATAAACTTTTAGGACAAAAGTAAGCACTATTGCACCAAGATGACCACATGGTAGCTGCACTTTCTGCAGTGGATGTCTTGCTGTCTCACAGGACAAGCACTGGAATAGTAGAATAATAATTTATGTCCTGTTCAGGCTCTAGATTATAGGTTTGCTACTTCTGGACATTAATTTGACTGGAACTGACTTTATGTATTCTTACAAAACACTGTTTAAGCATTAGGTAAAAAAATCTGATATGTGATTATATACTCTATACATAAAGACTTTGAACTTCACAACTTCTACAGTTAGAGCAAAGAAACTCTGCATGACAGCAGAAAAATCTATGACTATGCAAATTTAGGGATTTAGAGCAGATACCTGAATTAGGGGGTTAAAACTTGACTATTTTCCACTATACTTGATGTAGACTTTTGTCCAAAAACCAGTACAGCAATAATATAATGTCTTCTATATTAGAGAATATTAATTATCATGCACAGCAACAATTTTTCAGATAGCAAATGCTGACTCAGAAAACTCATGTGTAAAGCTTTTAAGAAGCAGCATGTGCACTTAGAAATGGTGCTCACCTTATAGTGTGTAACAGAGGCAGGTTTGTAGGGGTGCTCGCTTTCAACAACAGCATAGTGATTGGAGGTAGTACAAGCTGAAAGCCCTTGCTCTGGCTGGTTTCCAGTGGTGCTGTCTGTAGACTGATTTGGGTTAAAAGCTGGAGGGGCGTATTTCTGATTCAGAACTGCCACAGAAGGAAGCAGCTGTTGTACCAGGCCAAAGACCTCAACAGCAACCTGTAACATAACATCACATTTGTTATTAGAACGTCTTATAAGTCGGTGAAAACAATACTCTAATACTTCCATTTCTCTTCAGTGGTTGTATGAACATTCTCAGAACATCACTAGTAACAATTCATTAAATCATTTTGCAATTCTGCATCTACACAATCCTGACAGAAAAAGCAGCAGTACATTAATCTTCTCTTGGAGCCCTGCCAAAGCTGAAACAAGAATCTGGATGTAACTGTGACATTCTTTCCCTAAAATAGCTTCTACTAAAATCTTGAGCATTAACAAACGGGAAGCACAAGTTCACAAAAGTAAATACCATACTAAAGCCAAAATCCAGTTATACTCTATAACCATATTAATATTTATTTTAATATTAATATTATGCTCTCTGTGATCTTCACTACATTTTCTAAGCAGATGAACACTTCTACAGCAAAACACTTGGTTATTTCAAATCTCAGTTCCATGAAGAAACAAGGTAACTAAATTCTGACACTGTCTTTCATGACATGTCTGCTAGATTTTAAGTGGTCAGCTCTATTTCCTCCCCCTTGAAAAAGAAGTCAGAAAACATCTTACAGCTCATGCAAAAGCAATAAAAGGTAATAGTGCATACTAGCTAAGGATTATTGACATTTGTATATCTAATAGCAGATCTCAAGAGTGTCCCAGACCAGGCACAAGCAAGAAATGCCATAGCACTGGAAAGAAACGTTCCTTTATTTACAGCTGACATCTTTCTAACGCTAAGTTTGACAGAAATAATCTTAATTTAATGAGCAAATGCTTCTGCTCTTTACTGTAAAAATAATATTTATATAACATAAAAAAACCATTTCATCTCCCCAGTGTTTATCAATGAGTTGTAAATTACATTCTCTTCATTCCTTATCTTTTCCTACTAGTAAAGCCTCTCATATTTCTCTGCTTCCTTAAGGTATTTTTGTTACCATGTTTTCAAGTCAAGTTAAAAAAAAAGGCATTACATGTTTTTTTTAAATTCTTGTCTCATGGAAAATTCATGACTCATTAAATATAAACCCCTAATTTAGAGAATAGTAAGAAATCAAAATGGTCAAATTTTCAGAGTAAACATTTTCCTTGCATTACTACATTGATACATTTCTTCAGTAATTTCTCTTGAGAAGCATACCTTGGGAATAGCTGCTGCCACTGGTCCTATGTAGGCTATGATGAGGGGAAGCAGCATTGAAAACAGACTGGAAGAGCTGAGTAACTCTGGAATGTCTTCAGCTAAATAAAGATAATTAGAGCAGAGGTATTATTAATAAACATGCTTTGGTTCAAAGCACATCTTATTTTTCTGGTTTGCCCCTTGTAAGTTAAACTTCTATTTCTCAGACTATTTTTACTTCAAATTATTTCCATTATTTAGGCACTGTTGAATTCTGAGTCTGCCAAGTCCACTCAAGATAAATATATCATTACATACAGTTCTTTGTTGAAAAATGTCCTTCTCTTAGAGGATTATTTTATTGCATTCTTTCCCATTTTGTGAAACTGTGTTCATATTTTCTACAGTATAAAAGTTAGCATAACAGTCCTCCCAGCCCTTCAAAATGATTTTATAGCACTATGCAATATTCTGAACATTTTGGCTACAACGGCTGATACATACATTTCTCACAAAGGGATGTTTAAGTGCTTATATATTAATTACATTAACCAGTCCTACTGATGACAACATCTATGCTAAACACTGAGGAAATTTGCAACTAACCTGCCATAAAATATCTTTAGGAAATAAAGAATCTTACCAGCTTTAACACAATGCTTGCTAAATTGATGAGCAAATTTATACAAAGTATCTGACTATGCTATCACAAGCATAACTCAAGGATATAAAAGTTACTTATAGTTTGATACCTACAGGAATGAAAGGTTAGAAAAATATTCTTTGGAAAGCAAAAGAAAAACATCACAGCTCTTGTATTCAGGTCATATTCTACTATTATGGCTTGCTAGCAAAGTAAAGTTTTGAAAAGTATAGTAAATTTTCTCAAGTCTTACCATCTACAGCAAGAGCTCTGTGCAACAAATCTTTGGCTGCTCGTACAACAGCACTTACAACAGAAAGGGCCCTGCTACAGTTTTTGTCCTCTTCATTAGCTTTGTTCAACAGCTGTGACTGCAGATCGCCATCATACTCACTCCTGGACAGTGGATTAAGTTAAAGTAAGTTCACAAACACAAAATTACATTAAAAACCTACTGATTAATTTTTGGCATAGAATAAGCAAAACAATTTTTGATAAAGCAATAAAAATCCATAAAGAAACCATGGAGGATATTTTGGAGGAAATGTGTCACTGTTAGTCCTTTGCAAGAACTTCATTTGGCAAAAAGTATAAAAAGCATTTTTCTGCAATGTTTCTTTTTTCTAGATGCCTTTTAAACCACACAATTAATTGCTATGCTCTTCCAAAGCCAGTTTCCTGTCTTGGTAAAAACAGAGCTATGTTAAATGCTTCACAGAAACAAGTAAAACTTCCTCAAGGGATATTTCTGCATTTTCATAAGAGACAAAGATTCTCCCTTCTTATTTCAAAGATTAATTATGGCTTTGAAACAGTCTTGGGCTTCCCCAAGACTTACCAAACAAACAGTTCCTTCTTTTAAATCCACTCTGTATGTCAAATTAGGCTCTCTTAAACAACATCAAGCATGCAGCCATTTCAATAAGGTTTGATTTGCTTTTTCAAAGCTATCAAATGACAATTACAAACTAATTCAACCCTTCAATATGATAGTGATTAAGCCTTGGCACAGAGAAATAAAATCACTTAGTCAGCATGTAAAACAAAATATACCATTTGCTTTGGGATATATTACGTTTGTCCAGTGCATTATTTCAGGACTAGCACTTCAGAACTTTAAGAAATTTTACTTTGAGCAGTTCAGTGAACAAGGATCTCTCCTTCTCTGTCATGAGAACCAATGACTCATACAAAAATATTATGTTTCTTCAAAGTGTCCTAGAATTGTAGCTTTGCTGTCAGCCTCAAGCCTTTTTCATTTGAACTTTTTAGCTGCTGATGGTAAGTGCAATTCAACTGAGTACTTTTCCAACAAATTCCTCCAAAACTTTTCTCTCCTTAAAGTGTGTTAAACTTCTGTATGTGGTCTTTCATATGCCTAAGAAACAGTTTCTGTTGATATCTGAGCAGCCTCCAAACAAAATGAAGTGTGACTTTTACAAGCTGCTCTACAATAGTTGACTGAACATTTGTTTCTTTGCTCTAAGCAAATCAAAACTTCAAATCATTATATATCAAACAGTGAGTGCTCAAACTAAGTCCATAACCATGCAATAAATAAATTTATCTTGTCCATATGAACTACAAAGACATTGTGATTACAGTATAGCAGGTGCAATTTTTTTCAACACAATTTGTTCTGTAACAGTTCCAAGTTGTACCACCGCTCTTTTGAAAGCCTCTTTGAATTTTTTCAGTTGAAACTCAAAAACCTGAGACTGCTCTGATCTGAAGACAGGACTTTGGTGTGGGGTTTTTTCATATGCTAATTTACCATTGTTAGAATGCCTTGAAGTTTCCATTACTGAAATTATGTCCTTTGCTTTTCTGAAATCAAAGAAATTGTTATTTCTCTTTAATTTTCTCTTTTGCCTGTATAAAAGCAGACAATCTATGAGTGAAAATAGATGTTCTCCATGTTTGTCTTTCATCCTTCTTACATAATGATGCTTTCCAATTAAGATACTTCATAATAAAGTCCAAGTTTCCAGGAGACTAAATCAATTAAAGTATCATGACCTGCACCACTGCTATTCCATTCTTTCATAAGTAATTACTGGTTTTATTGACAAGCTGGATCTTTGAGCACAATCTTACATTTTAAGGTAGTTTAGAGCTATCCTATATCTTCAAATATACTATTACTATAATTTTGCTGGCCACTTTGTTTCTTCATATTTTACCTTCTTTAAAACTTTAAGAGCAATATATGTTCACATGCTTGTTAGTCTAAAATACATCAGTTGGTGTACTATTACTTTTTTGTATTTTCTACATCTTTTATTATGTAGGTACTTCTCACACAATGAAAGATAAAAGTAAATTATTATTCATTGATCCTTTTATTCCTTCCATCTTCTGGTAATCAGCCTTGTACTATCAGTTTGAAAATCCTGCCTTTACACAAATCAGGGTAAGCACCTCAAACACAAAAGCAATGCTTTCTGCAAAAGCATTACCACAAGTGAATTCCTACTGTCAACCTGAAAGGCTGAAGTAAAGCTCCCCTGCAGGACCAGCAGATGTTTCAGCTGATTTTCTTCTCAGGCAATTGCAATTTCTCTTTTTATACCTTTCACCTCTAAGTAAGAGAGGAGTTCCTATATAAATAGATCTTGCTTCACTACCTGATGCAATTTTTTTTGGAAACTGAAGAACTGAGTAAGTTGGAGAGATAAACATGCCAGTGAGTAATCTCTCAGATATCTCCTATAGTACAGAAAAACCAGAAATTGAAATAGTGCACCTTACGAGTTCCTCATATTTAGAACTTT
The DNA here is from genome assembly GCF_027887145.1 of Ammospiza caudacuta. Taxonomy (NCBI): domain Eukaryota; kingdom Metazoa; phylum Chordata; class Aves; order Passeriformes; family Passerellidae; genus Ammospiza; species Ammospiza caudacuta. Next base: position 72,027,613 of record NC_080594.1, read on the forward strand.
AAGGTAGTAAACAATGGACCTCATAAGAAGTCAACAATCACGTTATTTGTCAAATTCAAAAAAAAAAAAAACCAGAGAACCTAAAACAAGACTGGAAGAGGCATCACAAGCACACTCTGGACACATTTATTTCTATCACTTGTTAAAAACAGATGTGGTATAATAGCACTGTGATGGTTTCGTTGACTTTTCTTAGAAACGGATGATTACACCACACAAACCTGTAATAAAGGATCTGCGGGATCTGCCCTCGTGTTTGGTTGGTGCCATTGCTGCTCAGACTGCACGTACTGAATGTGAACGTTACACCGTCCGGGCACTGCACCGTGGTCATGCCCCCATCTCCATTGGCAGTCCGGCTGCCATAATTCCGCAAACGAACCGCGTACTTCACGTTTTCCTGAGAAAGGAGAGCAAAAATAGGTTACAGTATAAAACAGACATCTAATGGCTTCATGGTATGTGAAAGTTAATATTTTACATTAATACTGGAGAGCCTGGAAAGTCCCGCAAAGCACTCTACAAATGAAATAAAACAAAAAAGGTCCAGCATGAAACAAAATCAGAGCTGCTCCATGTTCCCAAATTATGAACCATAACTTAAAATTACTACTAATTACTTTAAGAGCAAGCAGATATCCAAGAAAATTAACTATCAAGTAGCAGAAAAAAATTTGCATTTTCAAAAATATTCTAAAATTACTAGGCAACTATAATCTATCATATGCACTTATAAAAATCATATGCACTTGGGATCTAATTCCTTCTAGCTAAAGGATTTGGAACTTGTAATTTACAGGTTGAAGTTGAGACTTTATGAAGAACACATCAAGATCAACTTATGAATGTGCATCCAAAAACCCAAACAAAAAACACTGAGCACTTCAATTTTGTTATCTAAAGAAGTTGTATGAAACCTACAGATGTGATTTTATTTTATTTACCTTCAGTGGCACAACTTTGTCAAGTCTGATTTCAGCTATGTCACTAGGAGAATCATCTGTGGTGTAAGTTCCTTTAACCAATTCTAAAGAAGTCCATCTATGAGAATGAGTTGCATCTCCAGTATGATCACTCTGATTCAAAGAAACAAAGTAATTTTAACACATTTATAATGTAAATACATGACACAAAATTGTGCAACTTATGTCTCATTGCATAAATTTTTACACATGGCATTACAAACAAAAAGATGAAAAACCTGCTCAGAGTCAACAGTAAAGCCTTTCCCCTAAAAAGGAAATTGCTGAGCAGAGAGGTTAATTTCCCATAGTAACCTATGCTTGTCCTTTGGAAGAGATCAGAATCATCAGTTAGAGTGAACAACTGTGTGTAAAAGAACAATAATTTTGTTTCATTACAAGAACCCAGAAGACAGTTTTATGCTGCTTCTAAGAGAGTACATCAACAGCACATGAAACATCTGTAGGCACTGTCTGATCATGCTGGGAGGCTATCATCCTTTTCTTCAATTTTTGGTTATAACCTCATTTCTTAATTTCATTCATGGTTGACAGGTAACTGTACTAATTTATATTTATCTCCAGAAAGTAAAGAGCCCATGACACTTCAAATATTACTTGTAATAAAGGAAGAGTTCACAACAATAACCAAGATAAGGACCCTACTAGATATGGTATGAAGCTTGTGGTAATACAAAAATCTTCACCACAAGCAAAAAGTCCTACTACCAGTGCACTGTTTTACTGGTAGTCTAGACTGAATATGAATATGCCACTTTGTAAAACATACTCTAAGAAAACCTCTGAGGTTACTTTTGTTCAAATTGTTTTCCCAAAAGTAGTACTTACATCATCAACTAATACCTCCAACTCATACTCATGAATTCCTCCTCCACCATAAACAGAAAATCCTACTACAACTACACCAGGTTTGTCAACAGAGAAACATATGGCATCAGGGGATCCATTCCCAGTATTCCAGCTTCTTCCCTGACTTGTTTTAGTGAATCGGTTTGGAGTGGATTTGACAGAATGGAGAGAATTCAGTCCATCAACCTGCAGAAAATTAAATACAGTTGTCAGAAAATATTCACTGCTAAATTTTAGACAACTTTAATAAAGCAAAGTGAATTACCAGATTTTTCAACTGGGTAAATTTAAAAGTCAACTCATAAACCACAGAAGATGCCACTATTTAGCTTTCTATTTAATACTGACTAAAAAGAAAGGATTTCTGATAATTAGAAATTAACTAGGAATAATCAGAAATCCAACTCGGTATTTTAAAGTATTTAAATATATATTTTATGGATAAATTAGCAAAAAATATAGATTACCTGTACTGAAAGAAAGGTTAGGTATTTCTGCCTTAGGTAAAGGTAAGGTATTTCTGCCTTAGGTAGAGTCAAGATTAAGAGAGGGCAGAAACAGATGTTACATAATGGTAAAAACACTTGAATCAAGATGTTATCAAAAGCTGATTCTTTCTATGAGACAAGCCTGTTGATAGCACAGAGACAGTGATGTGCCTTTAACAAAGTCAAATACTTTCTGTCATTTAATGAAGTTATAGCCTCCTGAAAGAATTGTATATCTACATAAATATGCAGGCAAAAAGCAAAGTACTCAAAAACTGTGCCTTTTTTAAAACAACCTGTAGTATTCTTCAGCACTAATGAAGTAGCTAATTATCTACAGTACTTCTCTAATACAGTGAGTATATGCTTTTAAATCTATACAAAACATCTGCACTACTCAAACAGAGAATTCTACAATCTCTGAAAGATCTACACACCTATAAAATACGCATCCAGCCTCTATCACATATGTAGTATGTTTGTCCTGAAAGATTTCTAAAATTGTTTTAGAGCAGCTTTACCTCAGATCCTAATGCAGATGCTGTAAGCTCACTCACAATACTAGCAAGCAACCCACAGGTATTAGAAACCAGATGTGAAGAGAAAAGTTCATTTTCTCTTCTAAGGCTGTTCCGCACGGGTAAAACAACAATGACCAACATCTTTTCCAGCACTTCCCGAAAGCTTGTCATCCCTGAAACATTTTCTTCACTCTGCAGTGTAAACAAAAACAATGACAAATGACATGGTTATCAAAAAAAAAAAACCACAAACTTTTACATATTATGAGTATTAGGTAATTGAAATATCTGTGACTTCATGAAGATTAGAAATGTCTAGAAGGTGAAAAAAAGATTAAAATACTCAAAGCTCTCATAGTATGCATTCCTTTGTCAAAAGAATTGATTGATGTCCTTAATTTCCTGTATGAGGTGGTGACAAGTCTTTTATTAAATTGGAAAGACACCAGATATAGATGTCCTTTCCAGGAGATGTCTCCTCTATGACTATATGACTTTATGACTATACAGTCATAAAACCTATGGGCTTTAAAAGCATACATTAAAACACAATGGACATATAGCAACATTTGAAAATGTTCATGTAATTTTCTTCTGCAGTGTCTAAACAAGAGACTTGGAAGCTTTATTGTTTTGGTGCTAGCAAAAAGAATCTTCTGTGCAAAGAGGTAAGACAAACCAGTGGTGGGATAATTATAAACAGCTCTTCTTTGCTGAATGCAGTCTATGAAACCAATCTAAGCTTAAGCATCTATTTATTGTGTCTTCTGGCTAGCAGTGACATCCACTGCTTTCAACAAGAGAAATAAAATCACCTCAACAGATGAAAATCCAAGGTTTATCTTTCTTACCTCTTTATATGTCAAAAAAAAATATCCAAGCAGTGAACAAGTACGGAAGACAATCAGCAAAGCAAACCTGTACAAAACATTTTTCCATCTTTTACAGTTAGGAGACTGCTGTATCCAAGACACAAATATTATATTTGCATTTAGTATTGCCTGTGGTTTTTTCCCTTCATTAATTTGTACAGGTGCTTTCTAAGTCCCTGAAAGCTTTTAGCACAATAATGGCCTACAGGAGTATGTCCCCCAGCTAAACTGTGTATCTTATGAAGAGTAGAAAACTTCTTACCTTATCTTTTGCTCTAAATTTCTGGGAATGGTAGATTCTACAACTATCCTTTATTTACCTTTCTTGCACAATTCATAATTTCATACCCCTATTGTCAGCCAAATTGAAGAATACTGTTTAGTAGTCTCATTTCCCTAATTATTATCTTTTATTTTATTATTCATCTTCTATCTTATTTCTCATTCCTGCAAATCAATTCTAAAATATCAGAACTACAACAATACAGCATTAAAGAGCCCTTGATTAGGAAATTGTTTAATAACTTCTGCTAAAACAGTATGAACTGGGATTCCTTTACTGACCCCCTTAAAAACTCCAGTTTGGGACATGACTTTTTATAACTAAGGTTGTCTTCCTCAAAACATCAAATCTATCTACATGCTCCTCCTTGTGATCACATGAAAAAATTGCTGCAGAAACACAATGCAACAGAATACTACTCCAAAGGATATTTCTTCCAATTTAATATTCTAAGAACCATTCTGCTTACACATTCCCCAAAGAAGAAACAGTTGGAATATGTCAGAAAAAAGTTGAAAATTGTACAAAATAATAAGTTTCTGAACTAAGCCTTTTAGAAAGAAAACACTTAGGACAATTAATGTACATTTTTATCGAGTAAAAACGTGTAGGTACGTAACAGCTTTCTGTTGCAAAGTGAAAGAAATCATTGGATTTTTAGAACACATCCTCACCTGACTGAGCTTTTCCATGTGTGCAACCAGAAGAGGGAAGCGATGGGCCAGGGCAGAGTCGTTCTCGGTGCTGACTTGTTTAACCATGGAGCGCAGCAAGGCCTCTCCGTCGTAGGCGATGGGAAAGATGGAGGTCAGCTTCACCGACGTGTGGCACAGGGCAGACATCACCGCTGCAAGGAGCCGACTGCTGGAGGTCTTAAAGTTTGCTTCCTGGATATCCTAAACACAGAAAAGAAATTAACACAATGGCACCACTGCACTGAAACAACAGAGAAACTACTCAGAAAGGAACTTTCCAGTTTTACTGTAATTAATAAAAATAATTTAGAGATAGCTTTTCTATGAATTTACACTACCTTCCCTCATAAGCTTGAATTCAGGTCTTCAAAACTGGAGTAATTAAAATTTATTGGTTGGCATGCTTTAAAATAAATCCATATAGTATTACTTTGAAAATTTCGGTATCCTTTGAAGACAAGGCTTTTCTTATATTAACAATTATAATTAAACGACTTAGAGTAATACATTAAAGAACAGATTCTTCCTTGAAATTGTATATGCTAAATGAATCTTCATGCAAAGCAGCAAACTGTTTACAGCTCACCACAAGCAGTGCAAACAACCAACTACACTGTTTAGATGTGAGATGGTCATTCACAATAAGCAAAAGAAGAAAGTTGTTGATTACAGAATAGTATTTCCAGCTGCTTCTCATGTACTTGGCTGGATCAGAGCACTGCTGTAGTAATGAGTAATTACTCAAGTATTAGTGATAAAAAATACTACATGGATGCTCTTCGGCAACATGCAGCAAGAGTAAGCACATATAAAGGCATGGCCTCAACACTGAAAAAGCAGGTGCTGACAGTTACCAGCACCACAAATTTTCTTCATTGTCCCACAGACAATCTTAAAAGTTAAAGACGACAAAGTTCCGAGGCTCTTATTGAACTACTTTTAGAGAACACTCCAAACAAACAAAACCAGGAACAAATCCAACTCCCAATCATTTAAAAAACAATTCAAAACACAACAGAACTTGAGTCACAAATCAGAATGAATGCAAAAAATTAGTAATATTTTCAAGTATTACTTGGCTTCAATTTGAGCAAAAGGACAAGCTAAGCTGTTATATTTACTTGAGCCATTTTAATGTACCTGGTCCAAACAGTTCAGCAAGTCACAAAGACATGCCCACTGGAGAGCTGGTGTTGGATAGAATGAATGGAAGCAAGCTGTAAATGTATTATGGCATTCCTGAAGAACAGCTTCTAACAGACTGAGAGGCTGACTAAGATATCCTTGTGGATCATTGTCCAGCTTCACCATGCAATGGTCAACTCCTTCAGATAAAATTTTTCTCAGCAAGGTCCTAGTTTTTCCAATGCAATCTGCTAGTTTGCTGGTTTCTTCTACAACTGCCTTAGCTGTAGCTAGAAGATTACACAAACAGAAGCATTAAATGCACAATAATGAAATATTTTCATGTTAGAATGCACACTTTACATGCAAATAGAAAGACGGGGAATTCAGCAACATTGTTGAATCTACATTCAGAGAAGTTAATTCCAAAAATAAAACAGTGAGAGGGTGTTAAACTCTATCAAAGAAACCTGACCATTAAAAACTCCCACTTTTCTGATCTTTTATAATATATACTGCACTTTAATGAGCATTGTTAAAGTACAGGCATGAAAAACACACAATCTTTCAAATTCCCAATATGCTTACTGTCACAGCAAGCATTATGTACAGAAATGGAAAAAAAGATACAAACTGTCCAACACAGCTCAACTGACAAAAGCACACAGGAAATTACCTTTAAAATACACAGGTTACAGCGCAAACATGTGGTACTAGGATACTTAGTTATGCAGACAATTGGAAATTTCCTGTTTCTGACAACGAATCTTTTAATGCTCCAATAACACCATCTGTGTGAGCAAATCTATTTTATACCATATCCTACATGACAACTTAGATCAAATAATAAATTTCTTGTAGATTATTTGCTAATAAATATGAAACTGAGAGGAATACCTGATATTGGGTATATTTCACAGGTGTAGACCCTCAGCAATCTCAGGCAGCAAGTGCCCACAAAACGTAACCTTTCCAAATCCAGAAGAGTAGCAGTGTACTGGAAACCCTTCAGCCCACGAAGTTCTTCAACTCCCAGCACCAGTGTTGTCCAGCTCCAGTGAAGAATGCTCAGCAAAGACTCAAAGCATTCCTATTTCAGGTTATGAAGGATAGATACCAAGACAGATTTAGTGTTAAAAACAAAAAAATGACAGTTCTGCATCAGCATTAGACACAAGGCAAACAGCATCTTTTTTATGTTTACCTGAATCAGATAGCATCTTTATTTATGTCTATACACATCTATCATGCAACCAATTTGCTTGAGAATATTAAAAAAGAAAAACCACTGAGAATGCAGGGGACACTTCACTGCAATACCATAATAAAATCTATCTATAAGCTTTATTACAATATTATGTGTGGAAGCCCCTCATTATTTAAGAAAAACTGTATTCACCTGTAATGGAGATTTTCAGTAAACTTTATTTGCTTATCTACAGAAGTGTGCAACACTGACTTTTGACATAATACATTTTTGTCATAAAGTATTATCAGGGCTGTGTTAATTTTGTTTTTAATCAGTTATGATCAGCAGGACCGTGGACACTATATGACATTTACAGTACTTGAAAGCTAAACAGAAGCACATGGTAGTTCACAAAAAATCTGAGGATGTAAAAAGTTTTGTTTCTACTATTATTATTGTATGTGGTCAGTAATTTCACAAAGTTGTACCTCAGAAAACAAAAGTATTTGGTGTTGAACACCAAAGTGAAATCTTCAGAAAAAGTAAAAAATTAAAATATTCTTATCAGTGTACCTAACTTCTGCTTGAGAAAAAGCAAGCACAAAATCACCATTATTTCCACATCTAGACTTTTCAGTTTCCTAACCACGTATGAACTTGCAGGAAACACAGAATATTCTCAGTAGTACTCACCACAGAGACAGTTCTGGCAAAAGATCTCTTTAAAATATGTACAGGTTCACTAGTTTGCTGTTTTCCTTTGGATGCACTGCCATCACTTGTTGGCAACCTGGAAGAACAATTTTAGAACTTATTTGAAATCTCCAGTTTTCACTTTTAGTAGAGTTTTGGGTTGGGTTCGGTGTTTTGTTTTGGTTTTTAACTTTTTGTAGCTTTTACTGGTTTTATTGTTCAATTGGGGAAAAGAACCAAAGTGAAAAAAGTTTTAATTCTCAAAAAAAAAGTTCACCTTCAACATAACTTTCTCCAATTTCCTCACCATTCTAGACCAGTAACCAAGTATCCTGAATTGTGTCCAACTGGCAGTACTGTAACAACTGAAAACTAGGCTGAGATTTAATTACATGCAATTATTACAAGAATCAACTTATTTCCTCAGATGACATCAAGACTAGAAATGTTACTCCTTAAAAGAACACCGGTTTTGTGAAGGAAAATGTATGAGGAGGTTAAAAATACAGACAGCGTCTATCACTGCAGCATCTTCCCTTTTGTGCCACCCATTGGTCTTCAGAGGCCTCAAGGCTTGTTTGCCTTTTGGCCAGAGCCATCTCTCTACAGAAATCACCTAAATGATGAATTTGTCATGCCAGGACTTCATATACATCAAAATGAAACCTTCACCTGAAAGGACAGGGCATCTATAGACAGAAAGATTAATGGCAGAAGTGAGCTGTTCTGCAGAGGAACCTTGAAAAAGGACATTCTTAGAAAGGACAAGAGAACTGGCATCAAAAAATTCTAACCTTCAGAATCAATGTGGAAGCCAGGGGAATTATATACACAAAAATATATAAAATTTATGTCATGCATCTATCTGATGACATCTGTAAAATATACTATCAACACAGTGAAAGAGTTCCTGATTATTAAAACACATAACATTTATCAAGGCAATAAGTTTATGGTAACTTATTGTTAAGCACAGTTCATTGTTGATTTTAGCTTTGTTACATTAACATCATCTGTCTAAGAGTATACAGTTCCTAAAGTGAGGGGGACCAAATAGAGAACTTCCCAACTAGCAAAAAATATTATTAATGTTATTGTGAGATTTTATGGATGCAAATGACAATCTCCAGACTCATGCAGCATGACTGCAAGAAAAACAGCAAGGAAGTGAACGTGGGTATAATTTCATTACTTTTCTCAAAGGCACTAAGTTTTCCCTACATTTTTCAGATACTGATTTCCTTCACTTAATACAGTAGTATTTTCATGCAACACAGTTATAGTGAATTTAATACTTCTATTAAAAAAAAAAACATGTCAGTACACTGTTCCAGAGGTTAAAGTATTACCTGTATAATAATTGTGGAATCTGCCCTGCATTCACGTCTGTACCATTATTTGATTTCTTGGAACTTTTAAACTGAAATACAACACTGAAAGAGAAGTAACCCAGTTATTATTCAAGCCTTATTAGAGCTCTTCTTTTTCAATAAAAATATAGAAAAAAATATACCCATCATCTGTAGTAATAGAGGCCTGTCCATGAGATCCACAATCACTGCTAGGTCCTGACACTCTTGCCCAGGCTACATACCACCAGCCAGCTTGCAGGAGTACTGGCTCATCAAACATCATGGCATATTTCTCTCTGGGAGAAGTAAACGTTGGAAAATGTTAATTATTTTTATATTCACTTTTAACAAATTACACTCTAATTATAAAAAGAAATTGAGAAACAATGGTATTAAGTTGTATCTATTTAAATTCAAAACCCAAAAGCTTTTAATCTAAGAATTTTAATCTAAAAATATTGTAGGAATTAAAAAATAATTCACAAGGACCTACAAATGCCTGAGTTGTGCTTGATCTTGAACTGTGAACAATCGTATCAATGCTGAACAGAGTAAGAAGACATTAAGTTAAATTAATTTTAAAAAGTTTAAGTCAATTAACTTAAATAAACCCAATTACATCTAATATACAATACTGCAAGCAAAGTACTAACTATAAAGTACTATATAATACTGATTTCAGAAAATGTTTGCAAATGACAAGAACTTGTACATAAATTCTTAGTAATTACAATAAGCATTAAAAAAATTAACAGGATATATATTTAGGGGATTGATATATAAGATTTAAACCTGAAAGAATTAATCATGTATCATTTGAAATTTAAAGTACTTGATTACAGAGAACGAATAAGCAGCTACCACATAGCAATATTTTGTCTTATGGTCTCAACACAGGAAGATGGGATTTGACTTGGATTTATACCAGAGCAAGAATTTGATTATTTTTCTTATTTTAAATACCATAATGGCTTGGGGACGTATTTGGTGTTTTACTATTTCCCTACACACATCAAGTGTTTTACATCACTTGCTACAAGATTTTAATGATGTAGACCATCTCTGTTGATATTTAAAGTGATACTAAAATGTGTATAGGGAAGTAAAAATAAAGATCAAGAAGCAGGTGTAAGTAGGCAAGCTAAACATCTTACCTGGCAGCACAGTCATATGCTAAAACATCTGTCTCAGCAAGGAGGTCTCCATCTGTCTCATGGTCTCCCCCATCTGGACCCAATTCAAACAACTGGTGATGTAAGAAAGAAGGTAAAATTATGTTTTAGATGTTGGCAACCTCCTAACACCACTTCTTCTTGTCTGGCATTCTGGGAAATTGTATTTCCCAAAAATAACTACTACTAAATATCACTGACAGGCAAAACCACATTCGTAAGTCAGGCATTAACTGTTAAGAAACAGCAAATGACACTGACCTCCCAGCCCTATGTCCAGATACATTTCTAAGTGAAGAAACTCCCTAAATCTTGCAAACAAGACAAAAGCAGAGCATCTAAAAAAGGCAAAGTTGGGCAGAAGTTGCAGGTTTTCCATCACCAACTGAAATGCACTGTATGACCTCAAGATACACTCAGCTTCTCTGGAAAGGGACAGCTTGACAGTTCAACAGAGACAGTTGATAGTGTTACAAACAGTTGGTGACTGGGACAAAAAATAATACCTAAGAGAACTTTATTTTCTTACTTACAAATAATTTCTACCGTTTGATGATTTTGAAAATGGACCACAATACATGTCTATGACTTCTCTTGCAAACACCTATTTAATACTCATCTTATTTCTGGCAGGACTAGCAGTTCTTATCATGGCTGTAAGCTAATCCTAAACAAACTGAAAATATAATGTTAGAGTATTATCATAACGTTATTACCTCTGGTATTTAAAAGGTGTGATTAACATTAACTTTCTTGGCTTAGTACTTAGTTATTTACAATTCTCAGTCACTATGTTAAACTAGAATAAAATGCAACTGCTTAATTTCTGTTGGCTTAGACAAATGTTACTGCTAAGAATGTCCTACATTTGCCTAGAATAAACCTCAATATCTATGCATCTGAAAACAGAGGGAGAAAATTCATTATTCCACTAAATGATAAATAACAACAATAACATGTTCTGAATACAAAAACATCTAACAGAAATCTGATATAACATCTTTCACCAAAATTCTTATAAAGCATAGGAGCAGAGAACAGTCACCCAAAACCAGAGGTCTTACACCAGTGTGTGTTTCTGTAAGGTTTATTTATCCAGATTTATTTATTTATTTTGCCAGATTTATTTATTTTGAAACAATCAGCACACATGCTCCACCCATAATCATGCCTATATTTGGCACAGAGTTAATTGTATTTGCTGCCATTTTCTCTCAGTTGAAGAATCCCAGCCCAGAAGCTATCCATAGAGCAGTATGAGAAAGAAATAGCATGGAAAGTGGAAAGCAATGGCTCCTGATAAAGGACTCTCTTTCTGTTTTTGAGAACAGCTCCTCATGCATGACACAGCATGTGATTTTAACCGGAAGCCCACTACACCAATCTTCTGCTGGTGGACCTTGGAGCTTCATGTAAATATATCACAGAACCATTCAGACTCTAAAATAACTGCCCAAGATATCTCTAGGATGGCACAGCATTTAATGAAGGTAAAAATGGGCCAATTTCATGAAAAGTAAGAATGGTAATTCTCAGCTCTCTACTTCATCCACTGTGCCTGCACAATGCTTTCCACATACAGTAAACCATGAATCAAGAAATAAAACTAATCATGGTTTTGGACAGCATTACTGAAAGTTGTGATTTTGAGACACAATATTGCTTAAAACAAAACCAAACCTCCTACCTTTATTTTAGCAGTGTATTCACCTCTACCACCAAAAAGACCAAGACCACCTAGCAATATATCTGTGTCAGCACAGAAACGGATAGCTTCTACTGAGTGGGCTGAATAACCCCAGCCTCCTCCATGACCTGCAGAAACACCCCAACAAAAATATAGTTAATCTTAGTCTGTTGTTCTGCAACCTCATCAGCATGTGCTATGAAACTTTAGTGTGTACATACTTTCAAATCTGTTAACAACACTATAGTCTTCTTTAGAATAAACTTTCATTACTGCTTGAGTCTCTTCTTCTGTATTTGCAACACCCATTTTTAAGTCCTGCATAGCAGCCAAAGTATCAAGGCAACCTAAAAGAAAGCAAAACCAAAAAGAACTCAAATTCTCTCAGTGTTGATTATAATAATTGAAATAGAAATGAATACTAGTTAAGAAAATCAAAGCAATCTGTTTTGTCCCCACATCACCCATATGCTACCAAGTAGCTTTATACTTTTGATTTAGTTATAGGTCACTGCTGCAGAATCTCAAGGCTTGCTAATGACCATAAGCTTCATTTATTATCCAGAATAACAAACAAATGTGATTAAACCTACTCTGAAACTTTCCTAATGGCAAATAAATTGCCAGTAACATTTTTTTCCTTTTTACACTTAAAATATTACCCAAAAAGAGTTAAAGTAGGAACTGAATTACGGTCAGATTTGAAAGTCTTCACAAAGGTGTTTTGTTTCATACACTCAGTGGACAAGTGAGTTAAAATAACTGGGTATGTTGCACATGGCCAGTTTACATATGAAAACAGTGTACTTACGTGTTGCATTTTTAGACTACAAAAAACTACAAAAGGAACTCATTAGACAAAACTGCAAAGATTTTATATACTGCACTTACTTTAAAACAAAAATAACTTATTGAAGATCACTTTTTTCAGGTTTGAGTTATTTGAGATTCCAGGTTAAGAATACTGACTTTATTCTGCGGACTTTCCAAAAAGATCCTCTAGGAAGGTCTCTTACTTTATTATGTAGGCATCTAACAAGTTTGACCAGAACTCTAAAGTCCTCAAACATCATTAAAATGGCAGAAGATAACTACATTAGCCAAATTATAAAAGTTAAAATGAATGGTGAAAGACTACAAAGTGAAATTTTAACTAAAAAGGTCAGGAAGTTTTTAGATTACAATTTGTTTTTACATTAAGCTATGTTACTTTATTTTGTCTAAGGTTCTGACTCATGAACTATAAATATATACCTAGAATATGCAAAGCTGCATGAGATCTGGTGGTTAGAGCTTTGGAACCTGTTGGCAGAGCAAGTTCTGGACTCAGAATACTACACCGGGATTGCATGTCTGGAGCTGAGGGAAGCCTGGAATCGGCAACTACTGCGTTGTAACTCCACAGTTCCCTGGCATTTGGGCGAAACCTGGAGCAAGAGAAAATAGAACGAACAAAACCTGTCATCTACTGAAAAAATACAAAACCTTATCAACAATTACATTTTTAAGATATTTAACGTAAAATGTAGATCTGCTGGTATAAACTCTTGGAACCGAGCATCACTACCACAAATATATGAAAACTTTATTAGCTTAACACTCCAGCAAACAAAAAGATACAAAAATATTGTTATACCTTAAGTCAAAAAGTCATATTAGGGTTTAGAAATTTCAGAAAATATTAAGGCATTTCTCAAAACTAACAAATGTTAAAACATTATCTATTAAGAAGTGTGAAGTAACTAGCTAAGTACTAAACAGAATGGCAGATGTGCTCAAAAATTTTAAAGATGCTAAGCGAAAGGAAAAGGCTTACCTTCAAATAAGAGAAAAAAATCTTGAGGAATCCAACGTATTTTGTTTGGGCTATTTTAAATGGGTAACATCGCCTCATGAGTTTTTAAGGGATTATAAAAAAAGGGCAGCATAAACAAGGGAATACAAAGACTTTCTATAATATAGATTAACACATAGAAAAAAGAAAATGAAATCTTTGAAACCACTACATAAAAGGAAAAAACAGTAAGAAGTCTATAGGAGTTTTCTGAAGAAGCACAAAAGGAATTTTCACTTGCTACCCTTTCAAAAATCTTAAGGTCAACAAAATAGTTTTGGCAAAAAATATTAAAGGGCACCATACATATTCAGGATTTTAACAAGTTATCAATGTTCAAATTTATACACATTCCACATCCACTTGAATTTCTACTAAGAGATTAAGTCACAAAGCTTTGCAGAAATGTTTAAGCTGCACATCATCAAAATGTTGTCTCTGTACAAGAAATTGAATCCATCACTTAAATGGGCATGAATCAAAATGTCCAGAAATAATATGCCAAGTATTTAACTACTAATAGGCATGTTTATTAACATGTCTCTTACTCAGACTATTTTTGCATTTTCTATTGAACAAGAATGGGATATAACAGAGAAATAAATCTGCACAGTCTCAAAAAATCCACTCTTCAGTTAAGTATTTAAGCTCTGGATTTAGTTCCATAGTCCACAAAGTACTACAAGACAGTAAAATATCTCAATTCATGTTTATCCATAATATCTAACATGTGACTTTTTACTTCCTTCAGCTGGATAACCGTTTTATTATCTTCAAGTTGAGAATAATTATCTTGCCTCCCCTGAAACTTGCTGCATTCCCATGGCCATTGATAACTGGTTTAGTTCCCAAATTGAGTCTTTCAGCAGATTAGAACATGCTGAAAATATAGAACTCTAAGGGATGTGGGTGCTACTGTTATTTCTAATCTCAACATAATTTAAATAAAAACTGAACCAGTGAGATTCAAACAATCTTGCAGATGTGCAAAATGCAGAACTGCAACCATCCAAGGTAATGCCTATGTCATAAAGGAATGTGCCTGGCAAACACATGCTTCAATTTAAATTGGCTGTTAAGTTCTTGAATCTCACTTCTGGATGAAGACATCCAAAGTAGGACACAAGTAGCTTTTAAAGACATGATCCTATGAGATACCGTCTCTTCCAGATGAATGTTGGCTAGCCAGTTCCCTGCATCGCTCAAACTTGTTTTGTCTTCAAGCAATTTAAATATCATCAAGCCCACAAACTCAGATGGAAGTTCAGATTTCTCTACAAATCCTAGTTAATATACCTTTTAAATTGTTATAGAAGAATTGAATGTTATGATTCTGTGTTGGAACAAAGGCTTATTATCTCCACTTGCTCAAAGACTACACTTCAAAGACTGAAATAAATACAATTGGTCTGAATGTCTATGTCTAAATAAACACCTTTACTATGACCTCCCAAAATGTCAGAACTGAAAAGAATACCATTGCTCCACCCCTTCTCTAGTGGTCTTAACCACTAATGGCTGACAGAAGAACAACAATTTAAGACACACACATAAGGCAGCTGAATATGGCAAGGAAGTTATTCAGTCAAGTGTTAGGTAGATGGAGGAAAGGCATTTAGGAGAGTACAGAGACAAAACAAGATTTGAATCCCCAAAGTATTATGAGACTGGAATGAGAATGATGCAAAAAAAAAAAAAAGAAATTTTAAAAATGCAGAAAAGAGAACATGTTTGTTTTGGGCTTACTTGAACAAACCATCCAAAAATGAGAAAAATATTTATGGAAGACTAAAAACTGTTTTTCATTTACAGAGAAAATAAGCATTATCAAATCTCCAGCCTTGAACAATATTTTAAAAATTATTTATATATTACTATTTTAGTAGCTATAATCCACACTTGCCTCCAAATAACATCATAGACAGGATCCAGACACACACCAGAACCTTGAAGGTCTTCCTGCTCAGAATCATTGAATGTTTTGCAACTGCCATCTACTTTGTTTATCAGAAGACATTTAAAAGGAGGAGGTTCTGATATTGAAGCTGGTACCAAACCTAGATCAGGGAGTAAAAAGAGGAAACATGAAGACACCACTCATTAACGCTTTATGCTCAGAAAATGGCATGTTATACAGTAGAGAAGAACAGATATACTGCTACAACAAAAATATAAATAGAGATGAGACTTAAATGCAGGTGAAGGTTAGACTTTCACATTATTATTTTAAATAAAAAACACCTTTCTAAAGAAAGGATCACCATATGTAGTAGAACTAGAAGGCAAAAATATTTTCAGTTCCTCCATCCATGTTTTTGACTTGTTGCTCCTCTATTGTTTACACAACTGAACCCACTTTCTCCTCCAGCACTTCTATAAGCATTTAAAATAATAGAAGAGTTCTTGCCTATTATATGCCTGCTTGCAAAGATCTCTGATGTAGCAAGCACATGAGAATTAATGAGAGCTTCGTCGATCCGGAGGAAAGTCTGGTCCCCGCTCGCGCCAATCCACGTAGCTTTGCGCCCATACTTGGAGCCTATGTTAGGCATTGGGGCTGGCTTTGCATTCCAGTAGGGCATGTCCAGAATTGGTCTGCCAAGCTGACCTTTCTGTAGGAAGAATGCAAGAATCAGTAAGTGACAGTAACAGTTAGTGTCAAAGATAGATAAATTACTTCAATAGTTCTATCACACAAAATTGGTAAGCTGGAAGAGAATTTGCCAAAAAACTACCTTCAAAATGCAGTGCCTGCTCCAAGTGAAGTGTTATGCATTTAACTACAAGGAACAAGTTACTGACAGATATACTCCTCCCTTTTCAGATAGGTTTTTGAGTAAAGTTTTTGTTAAATACAACTACATCTCTCTGTGATGGATAACCCTGCTCTTCATCTTCAGTATCAAATATAAAAGCGTTGTTTTCCTACAATGTTCAATATCTGATTAATGTTGGTGCTAAACAAGGAATAGATTCATAAGAAAAACATTTGTATTCAGACAGACCATCCAAGTTCCATTCAATTCTGAACTTATACGGACTAAGATTCATAGAGCAAATACCTCTTAAACATACCAAGAAATTGATTAGCTCATCAAACTTGAGCTAAAAACAGTGCCTCAGTAAGCACTGCTGCACATGCTCATGAACACTTATCTGGAGATCTAGGGCTTTACCTCTATGTACAACTAGTTACTGAGCTGGACCAACAGTTCATATACTGCACCTCAGTATGCAGAAAGAACTGCTGCCAGAAACCTGCTCATGCTCCATCTACCTCCCTCAGGCACAGAAAATGCACTGCATGCAAATAAAGTTAAAATGATTAGAGAAAAGAAAAATGCATATACAGCAAATGTCTTTTGTTCGGCACATTACTCATCTTTCTTCATAACAATATAAGTAAGTAAACATGGTGAAGACATTTTCAAGTAACATGCTTTGTTTTGACTTTATGAAGCTTTCAGCCAACTTTCTAGTACCACAATACTAAAAGCAGACACAAAAATCAAGTGGTCTAAATATGGCCTAAACTTATTTGTTTTCTTTTAAAGAAAGGGGAAAAAACCCTCAGTCAACTGACAAGCTTTTACACCCCATTTCTGAGAGTGAACTTGGTTTTTCAGGGGCCAAGTTTCACTGCAAGACAGCAAAGCTTAAACCTTTACATGTTTACATGTCAGTTTTGACGGGAACACATACATCAAAGCTTTTGCCTAAAGTCTGAAAAACAACAAAATATTACTCATTTTGAATTCAGGACATGACTTTCTACTTGCAAAATTTCAGTCTTCACTTTTTAATTTCATTTTTTTGTAAAAAGATTTCAAAAGTTGAAATTTCTCTTCTGTTGTGTCAGGCAGTAAGTAGTTTTTAAGCATGTAAAAATAGCTCAGTACTTATACGCTACAAGGGGCATCTTTGCCAACACAGGGAGGCAGAGAGGGAAGTAAACAATGTTTAAATGCCTGTTTAGTGAATATAAGAATGGATTCCACATGGACATGGGGAAATATACACCACATGGATATGAAAGAAGAACACTGGAGTTGTGCTGTGCTGTACTGAGCAATAACCCCTTCCCTCAAGTGTAAGCCGAACTTCTGCAACTCATTGCTGTTTCTATGGAAGAATCCAAACCGCTTTTTTCTGTCAAATGGAGACAGGTAATAGAATAGGCAACAATTACTTAGAACCAAGCTTGAAACAGTAAGAGTTTGAGAAAACAGGTGCACTTTATAAAATAACACTGTTTTAAATCACCATCTTCATTAAAATATTAAAAAAACCCCAAGAATCCCTGGCATTGTGCTTTTCTAATCAGAACAATATTAAAGGCTACATTTTAAAACATAAGTACTGAAGACATGCAGAAGTTATGCACAGTTCTGTAAGAGCAAGCATCAGCAGTCTTGCAAGGTCTCTGAACAACATATGAACTACTAGCTTATTCCCATAAACAAGCAACATTTCCTTACTGAGAAACTTCCAAATGTGAAAACCTGGCCATCCATTAAGAGAATAGCTGTGTGGTTGCTCCCAGCAGTAACTTGTGTACTAGGACCTGGTAATGCTTGCACCAAAGTGGGACATCCCCTAGATAAAAATAAATTAACTCTATGTCAATACATGGTCACGCAGCATTTAAAACACACATTATAATAAGAAGTATTTCAATTGCTGTGAAATATATTCACTAGATTCACATACTATAAGAACTTAGAGCCAAGAAACATCTTGCATATTAAACCAACAGAAGTTTGAAAGATGGCACCAGACAGTTAAGTTTATGCCTTTCTGTTACAGGGAAACAGATCAAGGACCCTCTCTTCAGTTCAACTCAGAAATTAGCATAGAATAAGAATTATTAATTTAATATATAATTCTAGAATTACAGATGTGTAGATACAATAACATATACATGTGTGTATTTTTGTGTGAATACAAAATATATTGCAATGAAATGTAGCAGTAAAATATGTTCGGAGAACTCTACTTAAGCACTTAAAAAACCCCTGGAAGCAATCAAAGCCTTACTCCAGTACAGTTACCAGAAGCAATATTGCTACAGCACTCTCAAGATCACTGGATAGGGAGTTATAAAGAAATAAAGGTCTACTCCCCTTCATCAGCTCCTCTCCCATCAAACTTAGACTCAATAAAGAATAGACCTCTCCAAACTCTTTTCCAGAGAGATAAGAAAAGGTCTAATCCATTTGTCTCCCAAATATGGACAGACATAAGAAAATAAACCTTCTATTTCAGTAAAAATCAAGGGGAAAAAAATGACAGGATGTTCAAGATGCAAAGAAAGAAAACTTGAACTGATGACTTGAAATAGAAAGAGCACAAAAGATAAAAAGAATGAGACACTAAAATTTTTATTTCAATACCAACAAAGAGAACAGAAACCTACAAGACTTTGAATTCCGTAATGAATGTCTACCTAGACTTAATATTTCCTGTGGAGTTAAAAACTGTGAATTTGAAGAACAAGTTATTCCCACATAATTTTATGTTTGGAAACTGGGCTCAGTTATACAGAGGATGACAGCACTATGTGAACTTACTTTTAAACACAGCTTTTCAAAAGTAGGGTAATCTAAAATAAGAACAGGCTGGTTTATACTGGAATAAAAAAAGGCAAGCCCATAGTTACCTAGTGATTTTTTATTGTTTTGCAGCTGAAGTGGTAAAAGACGGTTCATCTCAAAGTTCTGATTTTGGCTGAATTGCAGGTACAATAGAAGTCAAGAAATTATGAGGAAGGTGAACATTATGTTCAGCAGAAAAAGGGCAGATGGGAAGATGTGAACACAAAAATGTGGAACAGAAGAATGCAGCATGAAGATAAGTTGATAACCTAAAGAAGGATGAACACAGGTATATAGAAAAAGTATTCTTTGGTGGCAAATGTAGCTTTCAGTGAGTGACTAGTGAAGATGGAGGGACTGAAGGGTAGAATAAAATTAAGTGGAGGATGTACAACATGACACTCAAATTTAGGTGCTTATCTTGGTCTACAGGCACATAGATATTGACATCACTATGATTATACACAGACATAAAGCATAGTTTAGCAGCAGCAATGATGAAATTAAAAAAAAAAAACCTTCACATTTGTCTCCCATTAACTTTAAGGAAACTCAGAAAGGCATCAAAACATAAATAAAACATAACTACTAATTAATCCAAAAGCACCCCTGTTAAAAGGAAGTATTTTTATCATAAGGTTTTTCTTCCTCTCTCAAAATTATGATAGCTGTAGGCATGGAATTATCAATCATATCTTTATTTAAAAAAAAACCAGCGAATATTTCATCTTTTAATGCTTAAAAACTGTGCTATTATCACCATAACTATTTATCTTTCTGTTCTTCCAATTGACTCTGTCAGTAACATTATATGAATGCTGTGTTTGATAGCCTCTTGGCTACAGCAGAAGAAAATCAAATAAGCCACTAATGCAGAGAGATGAACTACATTACCCTCTTAAACAGTTTTTTAATTAAGATCACCCAACTTTTGGAATGGAATGGCCAGCTACAGTCTATCGGTTCATTTAGAAGTGAACAGAAAAAAAAAAGTAAGATACTTAACTACATAAAATAAACATGAATTGCAAAAAACTAGTTTTCACTTCATAAAAGGAAGAGGGATTTCAAAAAATACAGACAGTTTGACTAGTGCACATAGAATTTAAAACCCATGATACTACTGAGTATTTCCCTATCCCCCTGAAACTCAACACAGGAAAGCTCAGAATAGACACTGAAGAGTCTGAGAGACTCTAGGAAAAGTTTTAACAACCAGAGTTTCTCCATCGGCATCAAAGAAAACAAGAATTTTGTATGACTGACATACCACTAGTTTTCTGGGATGGAGTGGAAAGACACGCTGGTATTAAAGTCACAGAACGTTTGGTCAATCACAAAAGACCAAGCTCAGCTATAGAGAAATTAACCTGAGATCCCTTAGGAAAAAGCAACAACTGCTGAATAATTGAGGAGATGTACATGCATCAGCTAACTCAGGATCCTGAAGAAGTCCAGATGCATTCTGGCTGTCCACATGCAAACCCTCTTCCATCCCCAAAGGTAAGCATTTCTCAGAGCAGTTGTAGTCTTTCAAAATTCATTATGCATGACCTGTTGGAACAACCTCTGTCCGTGGTACTGACGCAGCCAACAGCTGCCTGCCAGCTCCCAAAACATGTCACTTGGGGCAGCTGACCGTGGTGCTGCAAGCACGGTTCACTGGGAAATGTTACTGTGAAGTGGGTAAGAGGAAATCAGTAGCAACTTCTGCCCATTGCAAGCAGAGTTGGACAACTTCATTACAGAGAAAATGGAGATTTCTGTATTTCAGAAGTGACTCCATTTTAGAGGAAATCTGGTGAAAAGATGTAAATATGACCTGCACTCCACCACTGGAGTAAAGTATTCAGAAAATACACCTGAAAACATGGTCCTAACAAACAGGTAACGAAACTTTTTTTTTTCCCCTGGAGTTACTAATAGAATATAGTCTCTATTCTTTACCTTCAAGTGGAACATAGCTGATCATCTATGGAAGGTCTGATCAGTTTTGGTTTATGTTACTGTTGAATCTTTGGAAGCAAAATCCTATCAAGACCATATCACTTCAGTCATTCCATTTCTGGAACTTGACTGTCTGGTAATGTACTTGCTACTGTAGTGCTGAAGTCAAGAGTTTGTACAAAAAATGTAGGCAAATTTTAAACAGTTACAGAAAGATCCTGGAGTTTTAACTTCCAGCTTCTTGAGGGAAGCATCAGCAACAAACACACCTTTGCTTACCTGAGCACAATACATGCTATCTTTCACCAAGACTAGATACTGCAAAGCATTTCTCGTTTCCACTGAGTTTCTATTCACCAGCATCTAATTTGAGGAGGATATAAGCACAGACTGACAAATCTTTAATGTAGTGAATAGCTTATCAACATCTGTCACTGTGGATGTTGCAACAAAAAGCCTACACAGGCTAAGTGAATGGTTCCAACTTACTGATAGGGCATGTAATCTACCTCATTCCTGCTGAAGTAGAGAAGAATGTGTGATGTTTACCATATTCTAACAGAAGAGTCTAGAATCTCCTTAATTAAGAAGCAAGGCTTGAATGTCTGAACAGGTGTTCAGAATTTAAAATACTTGACCATTTTCAAGACTTTTAAAAATGTAGCCTCACTACTAAATCTTTACACAGCAAGTCAAAAGTCTCTGAAAGGATGCCTAAATATTACTTCTCTTTTTTTCTCTCCTCTCTCTTCTCTCTGTCTCAGAAATACAGTAGAGTATCAGTTCCTGAATTCAGAAGATGATGCTCTTCCTGAGGTCAATACAGGCAATGTGACACACTGCATGACTGACATACCACTGACCTGGCAGAAGCTGGCCATCTGAGCACCACTGCGTCCCAACTGAGGTGGAACTCTGCATAAGGATTCCCTGTTTCCTTCTCTGTATCCCTTACTGTGAGGACAGAGGAGAGATCTCTACTTAAAGCTGGAAAAAGAAGTAGATCAATGAAGAAATTATAATTTGAATGATGGTGCTAAATAGCAATATAGTACTATAGCCAGTTCTCATGCATAGGACATACTCCAAATTCCTTCCAGGCTTTTTTTCAGAGACTTTCTAGGTCTGATGTAGAATGATACAAAGGTCTGTGCCAAGTCACTGGCACCTCCTCAGCTTCTACTTTTGGTCAAGCACTATCCTTCAGTAGAAGAATTTTCATATTCTCCTTTAGGATCTCACTTGGAACTACTACTGGTCTTCATCCAGTTTCTATCTAAATAAGCAACAGATGCAGGGTTTACCACCTGAAATACTGACAAATACAGCAGATATCTCCAAAGCCTTCTGAAAAGTCAAATTATTTCATCAAAGTTAGAAATAGGTGACATTAGGTTACCAGTACAAATGTCACTGCTATGTGTACCTCTTCAGTCTCAAAGACAGAAACTGGCCTTTTTCTAACAGCAACTTGAATTGGTAGTTTAAGCCATTGTTCCCTGGAACAAAAAGCCAAGAATTTCCAGGAGGGAAAAACAAAGTACTTGTCTGCAATATGACTCTATCAGACAGAAACCCAGACCGCATCCACCAATCTAATGCAAACTGAGTAGGGGTAACAGTTCAGAGATTACTATCAGGCACAGCAGCCAATATAAGGCAATATTTCCAGTACACTTTCTTTCTTCCCTCTTGCCCTTTGGCATAGTGAATCCAATGAAAGTTTTAAGATGATGAAGATTTCTTCAGGAACTTGACAAAAGAAAGAGTTTTGAAGTCTCCAAAGAGATTAGGAGGATAGATGTTCAGTAATTTTCACCTGACTGCTACAAAAGAAACAAGAGAACTGAAGACAGGTCATGGATGCTCTGCTCTGTATGCCTTTTACATAAGGATACTGAGCATTAAATACACAAAGTCTCAAAGATTTCTACTATAGAAACCTCCATTGTGTGCATTATATGGCATATGTACATGTCCAAAGACCTAAATCACATTTCCTTTTACAGCAGGACAATGATTTTTTATTTACTTTAATGAAAATATGTGACTCTAAGCATGAGATACCAAGGGTGAGATTGAGCTTCACATTAAGACATCTATATTTAGTTATGTATGCTCTCACTGTAGTCAATGGAAATCAGATTTACAGAGCTACTAAGCACACCACACCTAAAGCACGTAAGCAGTGGCTGCTTAGTCAAATACCTGTCCATGCTCTGTTGATTTCTCTATATTCACTGACCACAGTGAAAGCACACATCACTCTTCTGACAAGACCCAAAACAAGTGACTACAAAATGCTGCTGAGACCAAAGCTTAGGGACTTCATTTGGGAGATAACTGATGAACATCAAATGAGACTTCATCATTAGTGAATTGAGATTAGCTCAGCTGGTCAGAGCACAGTGCTAGTAACACCGAGGTTGTGGATTTGATCCCCACACAGGCCATTCACTTAGGAGTTGGACACAATCCTTGTGGATCCCTGCCAACACAGAACATTCTGTGATTCTGTGAATATTCTGTGAACTCTTATTGCTGATTTAACAGGAACAGGCTCATCTAGGTTTACAATATCACACTATTTTAATTTTTGTATATGTAGTATTCTACAGAAATAATGAAATCCTAATCAGGTATCAATGATAATTCTCATTGATGCAGGGAGAATTAAAGAGACAGAAGTCTTTCAAACTATTATCAAAGCAAGCTAATAACTATGCACAGAAGATTTCATGCATTAAATAAATTACTCATACAGTACAAGAGTACTGTTATTACATCGATATTCAGGAGGTTATGGGGAGTAAGTGCAGAACAAGACCTCTTCAACTTTATTTCGTCTTATATTTGAATTTTCACACTTGCTAGCTACAGAGAACCAGAAACGTAGCCATTTCTTATGCAGCAGTACAGTAATACACAATCACGTCCTTTGATTACCAGCTTACCTGGAATTAACATCACCATGTCCAAGTTGACCATGCTGCCCATATCCAAATGTGTAAACATCACCATTTTCCATCAAAACCACTGAAAAACAACAAAATATTTTTCTGACATACACACATGACATGGCACTGCACCAGTCCTGGTTACCCTTCTGAGTTGCAGCTTCTGATTCCCAAGAGATCCAGATCAGATTTCCACAACCCAAAACAACGAGCACCTCTATGCAGGAGTAGAGCTCTGCCATACAGATGTTTTAAATTGAATCCAAAATTGCTTACAAGCTCTGATATAACTCAGTATATGATACTTATAGCCCTTTTCACTGCTAAAGGACAGTGAGATACCTTTCATTGCTGGAATAAGGGAGGTGATGTGAGGATTTGGGTGGTGATCTTACTTTAGCCTGTAATAAAATGGCATAAAATATGTCAGGGAAGGTTTAGGCTGGATATTGTGAAAAGGTTCTTCACCCAGAGGGTAGCTGGACACTGCAATAAGCTCCACAGGGATGGGGTCACAGAAGCCTGACAGAGTTCATGAAGTGTTTGGACAATACTCTTAGGCACATGGTGTGATTGAGATGTGACAAACTCACCCTGCCACGTTTTCAGCTTTTAGCACTCCTGCATACATCCACTTTAAAAAATTGAACACAAAGCAGTGAAGACACGTATGACAACCTTAAAAAAAAACCCTCTCTATTATAATAATTAACATTGATTTGTTTTTACCTGAATGATGAAATCCACAACTGACTTGTACAGCTCGCAGCTCACAGTCAAAGCGGACAGCCCCTGGTGGATATGTTGTGATTTTGCTGGCATCCTTCTCACCTCTTTCTCCACTTCCATCTATAAACAAGACTTACAATTATATACTATGCATTCTAATAAATTTATATTAGAAGAATGAATAGAACAAGAATAGTAACTCCCCACTCCACCTCTTGTAAGGTAGAAGAGAGAATTCACAGAGTAGCAAAAGAGCTCAAAACGCGGCATCAAAGCAGATGTGGAAGATGACAGAAACTATTTTTAAACAATGCTCTATAAAGGTACACACTGGAAAAGATCCTCTAAAGCAGAAACTGGCCAGCAGACAAAAGGAACCAGCGAAACAGAAAATGCAAACTACAGAAGCTTTGCTTAAAAGCCATCACTTTCATTCTTCGGTAAGGCAGCATTAGTAAGTAGGAAACAATGTAGTTAGACTTAACAGGCATAGCCTAGTCTACCTTTTCCAATTACTACTCTTTAAGGAGTTTACTTGACTCCAATTCAGCCACAGAACCCCTGTTCTAAGTAGGTGACAATTACTTACACAGCTCATTTCTAACAATGCAGACAACTCACCCAGAGCCTGTTTCCTGTCTGCTTCCATGCATCTTTAGACATAATTTCTGTGATCTGTTCTAGTAATTATGTATGAGTTCAGTAAGTATGAAGTGCATTATTGATTCCTAAAGCCAAACTGCCTTCACATTGGACAAAAGCACTGAAGTGCAATGTGTTATTCCCAATTTTCTTGCAAGCTACCATCTTCTCCAGAAATCAAAATGTTTCCTAACAGTTGCTTCTCAAAGAATTCAAGGTATTGTTAAATTTACATCTCTACTTAGAATTTCAACATGTTTTCTTGAATAATCATCAGTGGAAGTCTAAACTTCAGGGCTTCATTATTCCCTCTGTGAAGCACAGTAATTACAGACTTAGAAAAATTTTTAATATAATTCTGATTTGATACATATTGGTCAAATTTTTCTTTTTATTGCAGAGGAACTGCTACTACAGAAAAGTCATTTCACACTTTCATTACATGTCAGTTTTTAAAAATCTTACTGTTCAAAGAACAAAGCTATTTTCTAGTGATGACTTGAGTATAGAAATGATATGAATCTGCATGTAGTTCACATCTGTAAAGAACAGTGTGTAAAGGTACTAATGGTTTTGAAGAATTAGGTTTAAAAGCATAGGTAAAGTACCCCTTTGAAACATGCACTACATACTGGATACATGTGAAATGGAGATGTGATTAGGAAAACTTGTCTCTCAGAATTGCCATGGCATTTTTGAGGTTGTGTACTACCAGACTGTACACAAATTAGAAGAAGTGTCTCTGAAGGTCTCTGTGCAGCTTTTTTTTTTAAATTGTATTGGTAGCATAAGGAAATATAAGGAGACAGAATCATCATTGAACAACAACCCCCTCAAAATTACAGTTTTCCTCTTAGTTCCATAATTCTGCCTTAAGCAGCTCACAGTATTTTAGTCAAGTTTTACTACATCTCAAATACAGCACCTTTGAACTTTTTATGTCTACTTTTGCATTGAATTCTATATGCCAAAGTAATCAGGAGTGGTTCTAGCAGCTGATATTGCCCCCAGAATTATTTATTCAGCAAGGAGTCTGCTTACTGCTTCCCAATTTGAAACTCATACAAGTTTTTCAGACAGGAGCAGAAAACCAGCTGATTATTCTGGAAGTCTACCTGTGGCCCCCGTACCCCCTCCTCCCTCAGACACTGCTGGATAATAAAAAATATGAGCTCTCCCACTGTGTAAATGCACTTGATTAATCATCTGTCAGAAATACACATGTCCAGTAAGAATGTGTCCTGGCTGCATGCACTTCCAATGAAACACACTGAGCATACAGCAACCATGTCACCTAGGCAGTCACATTAGCAAAATGTGGCAGCAGCGTATCAAGTGATCTGCAGAAACTTAAAGAGGCACATGTGCATTTCTGCCTCACTGTAAGAAAAATATCCTGCTCTAAAGGGCTTAAAAAAAATTAATAAAAAGTTGGGGATTCCTGTTATCTCAGTTGATAAATGTGATACTACCCTTAAATAAAACTTGATTCAAAATCTAGCCCCATTTTCTCCAAGGTTGCAAATGAAAGCATAACAGTACTTCCCTTGAGGAAATACTAAGTATTAGTGTGCAAGATGCAGAGACAAGTACATTCACACGAAACAAGTTTTGCAATTACGTATCTGAGCAATAAATTTATTCTAAAGGATAATGTTCTACAAAGTTGGCGCTTCCAAGCTAACTTCTTAAAGGCTCTAAGAATGCAGGAATAGAAGCAACTATCCTTCATGAATATCTTACTTTGCTCAAGTGTGTAATTTTTAAACTGAAAATGGAATTCCTGTCAGCCTTCTTTGCATGGTTAGTAACTGTCTCAAGAGCTTTGAATTGTTTGCATCTTCAAAACTTGATAAGCACGTGATAATTTATGTGTGTTCCAACAACATTCTTGCAACTAAAACAGCTAGTCTTGTTTAGGAAAAAAAAAAGTCTTTTGACCAAAATACACAAAGCCAAATAGAATATCATTATATCATTGCTTACTTTTAGAGCAATATTTCTGGACTACAGTGTTTATCTGTTACCCCATTACATGGCCAATACCTATCATATTTTTCCAGCAGCACTGGCTAGAAGTTACACTTAGAGATAAGGCTGCAAATAAACTGGGTCCTCTTTCCTTCCATTACTTTCAAACAGTCAAAGTTTTTTAAAAAAATGTGAGTCAAAAGTGGATGCTGAAAGCTTATTTGCATGTCTCAGGGAACAACTGTAACTAGGGAGATACACATTTGTTTTCCTTCAAACAACTGTGCACTTATTAATTTCATCATATGTAATATCAGAATAACTGTTCCTGAAAGGGAAGCATAAAAAGCCTACTGAAACAGAAACTCTTATTGTTGGATGCACTGGAACCTTTAAGCAGAGCAAGTTAGTATCTCCAGTGTTCTCCAACTGGAGTACCACTGAACAGCACCTCTGACTCCATCTCTCTGAGACAAGAAAACTCCAAGGAAAAGTACTTTCTGCTGTCAACAAAGAGGGAATGCTCCATGAAAAACTTCACAATGACGGGTTTTCATGTCTGATGTCTCAAAGTTGGGGAAGGAAAGAGAGAGAACTGCAAATAAAACCAACCAATCTCCACTACCACTCAGAAAATTCTTAATTCCTGAAGACGATTTTCCTCTGCCATTAAACATGCTTAGAAGTTCACTTGGCTCATACTGCTACCACAAAAACCACTACTTTCCAGAAACAAGGAAAAAGCCTATTCAGACTCAATAGCAAGTGAAGTATTAAGCTTTAAATGAGACCTCTTCTGGCAAAAAACCCAAACCCAGCATCATTACAGGAAGATATGGTGGACCCTCGCTTGGCCAAGACCAGAGGAAAAGCATTTTGTTAGCCTTCTCCAACAGCAAGGATGGTGATATTCCATTTCTCACTTACCATCCATCTTTGGAGGAGAGAAAAAGCACTTCTAAAGATGTTAAATACCCCACAGATGAAAAGCATTAATGGAATATGACTGTATATTAAGAATTCTTACATTAACTGTCTCTTCACATCACATGCCAACAAATCTTGGTTCTGTTCAGCAGCAATCACCCAAATAAAGCATATTGGTCAAGTTACTGGTTAGTCTCTGTGATGTCCAACTCTCACAGGGTGTTCTGAGTGCCATAATTTACAGACTTTATATACAACATTACTTCAACTAATCAGCCCGTGTCTGCAGCTTCTTGGCTATTCACCCCAGGCTGCAGCTAAAATACCTGTAACCAATTTTACAGATACAGTGCAGAGGGAAAAGGAATATACTCTGGCTGTGGAAATCATCCACATGAGGGCAGCACAAAAAGTAAGTCTGTTGGAGTCTTTAGAGGTTGCTACAGAGTTACTTGAGCTTATAGGTGAAATAAGATATGCAGAGCCACAAGAGCATAACACGTATAATAAAGTGCTAACAAACTCACATTCTAATTATAAACTCAGTCTTAGATGTAGGTTTTCCATTGTCAGCTGTCTCACTCCAATTAGTGTTTCAAGCTACTCTGCCCTTCACATGGTATCCTAGACAGCCAAAAAGTTAAAAACTAAATTCCAACTAAGTTTTCTTGAATGTCTGGTAATTTTCTCTCAGTATTTGCAAAATGGTTGACCTATATCTTGTTCCATCCATGCAGATTCAGCTTCATCTAGTCCTAGTAGTTTTGAGGGTATTTGTTTCCTTGGCATGTTTACCACTACTTCCAAATACAGGGAAAAGGTGGCATTCAAACTGCTGAATCTTAGCTGACTAAAGAAGCTTACTTTGTTTCTTTTTTACTTCTACTCAATTCATTTCTGCAGTTGAGAAAATTTTACAGACTTTCATTAATCTTTGATGCTTTAAGTTTTAGTTTTCAGTTTTTAGAACCAAGATGTTGTACTGCACTAGTCTATAACTCTGAAATTCATAGAAAGCTCTCTTCACAGTTCAGTTAGACAAACGATCCTTTTCTAGCCTGAGAACCAAGGACACCATTGCAGCTTCAGACCCAAAAAGTACAAACAGCAGTGAACTGAGGAGAGCAAACTGGGAGGATGGGACTTCATGACCTGAAGCTGTAATTGGACAATTAACCCCAATAATGGAAATGGACCAAAACTTAAAAAAGTGTGAAAATTCGTAACTCACAGTTCATCTTGAGTGGAGGCACAGTCAGGTTCTTGTATTGCCCAAGGTGTATCCTTTGAAGGCCTTTTCAATAAATATCTACTTTATTCCTTTAACATTGTCTAGCCTGTCTAACCCCTGTTCTAGGTATCCTCTCCAGGCATCACTTTTTACTAAGATGCTCAGTTATGGGAATCCACAGGGACTGGAGATGTAGACTGGAAACTCACTATCTATTTAAAGAATAAGGATGAAACTCAAGCTTATTTTTCTTCTTAGTGCCAAACCACTCCATGAATACTAAACATGTCATACCTAATCCCTTCTATTAATAATTGTGAAAGACAAAGAAGACACAGATCAGGAAGAGTAGGCTTAATTATGCAGTTTTTGCAGTAACAATGACCTTGATATGCCTATAAATGTGAAAAGAGTAAATGACAATGGCAAGATTTCTAAAAAACCTGCCGTTTCAATGAAACTGAAGGAGTTTTCAACTGAAGAACCAAACAGATGAATTGCACAAGTGACAGACACTTGGATTACTATGAAAAAATCCTTCACTCTGAGGGTGATGAAGCACTGCAACATGCTGCACAGAGAATTCGAGGATGCCCCACCTCCGGAAGTGCTCTAAGCCAGGCTGGATGGAGCTTTGAGCAACCTGATCTAATGGAAGGTGCCCCTGTCCATGTCAAGGGGGTTGGGACTGGATAATCTTTAAGGTCCCTTCCAATCCAAATCATTCCATGACTCCATGGTTTGACAATATGTACAAGTACATATCAAATACAACTTTTATAGTAGACAATAATTGTCTGAAGAAGTCCTGAGGAAGCTGTCCACATTCAAGTTTAAGTATCATTATCAAGAGAAGTTCTGCAGCTGCAAGCAGAGAAGTGGCAACCAGCAAGTTTAGTACTGGCCTTATCAGTACTACCAGCTGAACTAAACATTCCTTGTCCAAAGATCCTGAAGGTCTGGTTGGCGTGAAGAAGACTACTATAGCAGAAACACCTGAAGGAAGGAGGACAGTCTGGAAAGCATCATGTTCAAATAATTTGCTGATTTCAATGTGATAATGTCCTTTTATCTCTGCTCTATTATTGCTTTTACATTCTTCTTCAAGAAGAGAGGCATGCCTTCTAAGATAAAAAATATACATTATCTTTTTCACAATTCTCACCTTACCTGTTACTCGGATAACAACCCACTTTACCAGTTTTCCTTTTCCCCTTGGAATCTCTTTGAGAAGTTAAGGGGTATTTCTAGTTCCTAGTCAAATTTATGGCTGTCTTTTGAAAAGCAGTCTCCTGAGGCAGAGAATGGTCTAAAAGTTTACTTAAAACCTCCTTATCTGTTTACTATAAGACACAAAGAACTAAAATAAACTGATTATTTCCTTCCATATAGCCTTCCTTAAAGAAAAAGAAATGTTCATTTCTATAGGGCATATCTGACCAAAGTCTTCCAGCACAACACAGACCTTTATACTGTTCTTACAACTCCAAGAGGCAACATAAGCCTCAAACTGACACTAATGAATACAGCTCTTGTAAGGAGATACTTGATCTGAAATGAGTTCCAACAACTAACACATGCCAAAAAGGCACAGCTCTAGGCAGGACAAGCATACTCCTTTATGCACTTGCCTCTGGAGTCAAAGGTTTGCAGTACAGCTAGCAGCAGTATCCAGCTCAAGAATAATGCCCATCGGCAAACTGCCACTCACGTAACAATTCATTATGTGCTTTTTCAACAGGCAACCTCTCCAGTGAGATTATGACAGGTTATTCTAAGTCCATCAAGACTTAAAGCTCAGACAATATGCATTCCGAAGACTGAATGTTATGCAGATTCAAAGTATCAAATTTTGCTTTCATTTTCATAAATTAAACTTAAAATGATTTCACGATCCAGTATGTTCGTAACTCAGTAAGCCCATCACCCACATACACTGAAATTTTATCCCATAAGGCTTCAAATTGATATACAGTTTGTTTGCACACATGCCAAATACAATCAGTAACTTCCACTAATTCAACTGAAATGCCATTCTAACTCTTTTAATATTTAGCTGTTCTTTATAAAAGAGTTGAAGCATTCTGGGTTCACCATTTTTAGGAGCTTCCTACTTTCACCAGGTCTCTAACCTCCATTTTACATATTTATCTTCTGTATATAAATAATGTACGTACAGACACATCAATACACAGATATATACAAACTACAATCAGATTTGAGACAGCTCAACTTCAGTAAGTTCAGTTAGTAATACACTATTTCTTTCTAAGAAACATTTAAGTCATTTATATCTGAACAAATGGCACACTTTGAAATTGAAGATATAAGGAACTAGCTTGCCAGACATACAAAACTGTCTAAAATATCAAGACACATCCATACCTGTACTCTATCAAACCATTTAACTCAAGAATATTGCAGAGAAAAGTATTTATTTTTATTTGTAGTCTCCCTATTCAAAGTTAGCAAAAAGTAATGCTTACATTATTTCACCCCTAAAAAGGGCTTGTTGAAAGGTAACATACCTATCAGAAGATTTATGCCAGAATTATCAAGCCTAGAACTGGTATGTTTAAGTAAAAACCCCAAATAAACAACACAAAAGGACAAAAGCCACAAATGCAGTGGAACAATCTTGAGTCACTCTAACATGTTTCCTACAGTAAAAATAAAGAACCTTAAAAATGAGACAGCATTAGAAATGAGATTAGACACACATAAAGACAATGCATATTTCACAAAAAAGAAAAGGGGAAAAAAAACAAAGATGATGTGGACTAATGAACGTGTAGACTTCTAAAGAAAGGTCAACACTTAAATGCGTTTTCTTTCTCCTCAGGTAGCAAGATACTAACAGGAAGAAAAGGCAGAATTCATTTTGTGCAGTTCTTTGAAAAGACAGATGCAGCATCTGGAAGAAGTGACTGGGAGGCTGGTTTTATTTCCACCCTAGTCAATAAGGAAGACCAAATACCTTTGTGCTTGTCCCGTTTATGCTTTAGCGGTGCTGGAGAGAGTCTGATTCTGGCTAGAGCCTGTTCTCGGTGGTTCATAAAAATAGGACCAGGAATTACAAGGGGGCCTGAGGAGAAACATTTTGCACATGCATAGGAAAGCTCACAAAATGGAAACAGTGTGTCAAACAAAATTCAAATTAAAAGCAATGAAAAAGCCAAAAAGAATAATAATTATAAACTTGTTTTCTTAAATTCAAAAGACCTTAAAATACAAGGAAGTTGCCATGCCTTGATAACTTATGCAAAAAAACCAAAAAACATCCCACAATGATAGTTTTACCTGAATTTCTAAGTATGCAACTGTACTGCAAGCAATGGAAATACACTCAACATTACAGTAAAATTTGATAGCAAATACCCATTATTGCCTTTAAAAGATAAAAAGAATAATTACCATGCCTTAAATCCTACAATATAGCATTCAAAATATTGATTTGGAACAAGGTCATAATATAATTGCTAAATTTAAAAACCACCACCGTAAACTTGTTTGCAATTACTATATTGAAGATGCAGAGGTATAACTCTTAAAGCAAAAGTTCCATGTTTCATGAAGAAAGTTATTCAAATCATATGACTCTTTTGTTATCTTCTTAGTAATTTTGAAATTCATTTATTTTGAAAATATTTTTCAATCTATTTAAAGGTCTTCAAGAGAAGATTTGATTTAAAGAAAGCAATGATACACACATTTAATTTTTTTTTCCAGACTGCTTTTCCTTTTTAAAAATCTAGACTTAGGCAGTGAGGTACTATGCTTAACTGAGGCCCAGGTAATGGACAAGGAATTTGTTTCTTAGATCTGTATTTCTCGTGTTTTATAGGTTAAATATGTCACCATGAAATTTTTTAACATTTTTTGTCCTTTCAGAAGTCTCATATTCAACAGAAACCATGTATCAGAACAAATTAATTTTGCCAAGTGATACTCAGTTCCACAGGTCCCCAAATCCAGCCCCTCCACAAACAGTAAACAAAAACACCCCAATCAGGCTGTTGTGTTATAAACCACTTAAGCAAAACTTAGAATACAAATATTCCTCCTTTTTCTGCAAATTCATTGATACTTTCATTCCTTAGCTGAACTTTATTAAGAACACAGTGTAGGTTAACTTTTAATAAATGCCCATTGCCTCAGGTTTTCTGCTGTCAATTTTATACCATCACCTCTTCACTAATACTAAAAAGCATGGATAGACATCTAAGCAAAACTTAGGCCAAATCTATATAGCTTTAGAACTTTCAGATGAAGAAACTTCCTTCATAGAGAGAAGCTCCCAAATTTTATCATTCACTTAAAAACAAAATGAAAAATGCTTTAAAAATACACTACTGTCTAGGTTAGAGGTTCATACATGTGCTAGGGAATATAATGGCCCAAAACTTCCTCAGTCATGTTTGTTTTTGCACACAGCATAGGATTTTTATTTTTGTTCTATTGCATTCATTTGGACTCTATTCCAGAAGATATCTTCTTACTAATTCAGAGCTCCTTCTCCTAATCAAGGATCATCATTTGCTTTTGATTTACCTTCATCTCGCAGTTTCCTCCTTCAATTGCCTTGCTGTTCTATTCCCCCTTTTCAGTCTCCTCTGAATTCAAACTTCCATTTAGTAGATACATTTTTGGTAAACATTACTTTCTGCCAAACCACTTGCTGTGTTTAGTATTCTACTTTACAAAGTTCTGACTTACACAAAACACTATACCATATTTTGTCTCTTACCAAGTGAGGCGATATAGCAAGGAGAATCCTGAGGCACACCAGGAAAAGGCAAAAAGAGGAAGAGATGAATGACAAGCAGACTACGAAAGCTAAAAATGTCTCTAGGACAAATGATACAGAGGAAAGGCAAATGAAGAACATGAGAAAAAGAGGGAAAAGTGGTGTGGGACTTACTGGAAAGTTTCTAATGAAATTAAAATCTGAAGAAATAGAGAATGGACAGGACAACACACACAAGTGAAAGTCAGATCAGCAAAGTTGCAAAAAGAGATGCAAGGACTGCAAAGAGTGTGGCTTGAAGAGTGTATATCTAAAATATTTGTAGGTGACTGAGTGATCTCTAGATAACTTAGGCAAACACTCTGAAGCTCCAAAACATGCTTGCACAACAATGCAGGGAACAAGATACAGCCCTGAAGGCAGCCTTTGGCATTTCAGTGCTAAGAGCAAAGGTATCAAAAGAGAATTTCAGGAGGACAGAAGTGAAGTACAGTAGGGTGAGCAAAAGTACTATAGGAGATTTGTAAGACAGAGGATGTTTTGTAAGCATAAGAGGCTGTCAGCTCCAGCATGCCCTAGAACATACCTGCCATTAGTTTCCAAGTTACTCATCTGAATCACACTCTCCTAGTCAACGTGACAATTCTGTGACAAACTAACCTTCTGACCCATGCAGGAATTATCTTTGCTTCTGGATATTCCTATACACTCTACATTTACCACTGTGCACAGAACTTGAATCCAAAATAAACTTAAATGCAACAGATTGCCATTTCACAGTAATTTGTACCCAAACCCATGTAACATATCTGTTATCTTCTTTGGGTTTTTGTGCATGCTAAATCTGCAAAATGATCATAATAGAATAGGAAAAATGAAATAAAAAAAATCTACATTTAGATTGCATTGTGATGTCTGCCTTCTTGGTCATCTGCTGGCAAGGTGCAAAGTACCTCCCTCTCCCTCCAAATAACACAGGCAACAATACACTACAACAATTCATGGAGACCATGAATTGCTTTCTGCTCACATCTGAGGTTGCCTGTATGAAGGGATCAAAGTTTAGGTGCTGGGAATATTTTGGTAGAACAATCCAGTCATGCATTAGGTATTGCCTTTAATTTGTTCAAAAAATTTCTGCAGAGTATTATTTGGAAAAGTGCTTCAGAAGCCTCTAAGACAGATCTGCATGGGGAATAACAATCTATTACTAGTCTCTACTTTAGAAGATCAAGTGACAGAAATACGCAGAGGAGTCACTGGTAGACTACAGAACTATTTTAAATCAGCCAGCAGCCTGTATGATGCAAAATGACATTCACTCCCTCCCTTCCCAGACTGTTTTTCCATAGCTGAGCTGAGATGCTGAACAGCCCTAGCTGAAATGTGAAGACTAGCTTTCCTTTCTTGGTCCAGACTTTGCAAAATGGACATTGTTTCACAGGGAATTCAAAGGATTAAAAAAAAAATCTATTTAACCACAGAAATAATTTCATTTTCTCAAAATAGAATGCATTTATTAAATAATGCAGTGGATTTCAGAAAAATGTATAGAATTATTTCATTCTACATGCATTTAATGTGCTTTGGCATTCTTGGTCATCTAAGATCTTAGATACAGCTATGAAGGAGTTTAATGTTTGATTTTATGTAACACAGACTTTGATTTCTTCTAGTACCTCACCCTAAACAAATGCTATTTGGCAAGCTGTGATTGCAGGAGACTGAAATCAATTATCCCAAATGCTGAATTCTGCATCAGTGCACTGAACACTGACGCAGAATTCAGCATTTGGGATAATTGATTTCCAGCAGGCTACCTGAAAAAATAGTACATGACAACACATACATACAGAAAAGTAGTATAAATTCAGGTTGCAGAGCTAAGTCCTAGGTTGGATCACACCCTATGTTGTAAAAACCTATTTTTGGCTTCTTGAAAGAGACCAAGCAATTTCTGGTGTGCTGTGTTTTGTTTGGTTTTTAGTAATAGGAAGATAAAACCCTAGTTTTATCCTTTAACCCTTTAGTTTAGGAAGATAAAACCCTAATATAGGAAATTACCCATCTTAATAGGTCAACAGGTTGCAAATTTTGAGAAAAATATTTCAGAAAATGGAATTAGAGACAAATGCTTTACTTCAGTTCCACTACAAGCAGAAAACATTATAGGGAGATAATGTCCCACCTATAAAGCCTTAAAGGAAACAAAATTTAATATTCTTATGAGGCAGGGCTAATAATTATGGTATGTTAAAAAAAATATCTCTATTTTTCCAACTATGACTAGCAATTTATCATTAAGGCAAAAACATTCATGGAGGATGTCATGTGCAGGCACTAAGGTTAACTGCAGTTTGCTTCTTTTGTTCAAAACATTGTCAATAAAGACAGGATACATGACTCTTCCTGCAGTCTTAAGGCAACATTTAAATTGTGCAAATAGGTATGGAAGAAAAATTAAGGTCGTTTAAAGGGGAAAAAGATGCACACTAGCCAACACAAGCATGCAGAGCAATGTGGCAGTAATAAGAGAATGAGATGGAAGTTTATGATAATCTTAATTTGGACCCTTTCACCCTTCTGAATACTTCACTTTGTATGTATTGTTAAATAAACATAAAATATTAATTTCTGCAT
Source organism: Ammospiza caudacuta (assembly GCF_027887145.1). Lineage (NCBI taxonomy): Eukaryota > Metazoa > Chordata > Aves > Passeriformes > Passerellidae > Ammospiza > Ammospiza caudacuta. The sequence continues at coordinate 72,064,741 of NC_080594.1, forward strand.
ATAAATACATGAAGTAAATTAAAACAGCAAATATTAACCAGAACTGTGTCATGGTGTCTACTACAACTCTGATTTCTGAAACTATAACATAAATATTTTTACTTTAAACATCAGTTTTATTAACAATAATTAGCTCTTTCACAAAGGAATCACAGACACAAATGTAACTTCACAGAACCATACCTGATGGTCATTAGGGGCAAAACCCCACAGCTTTCCCTTGAAAGCATTCTCAAAAAGTCATTTGTGAATTCAATATTGTTTCAAGTGAAAAGGTAGGGGGTTTTGAGTGGTTTTGGTTTGCTTAAAAAACATTGAAACAAAAGTAATCCTGAAAGCATCAAAACAAACATTTAACTAAAACCATAAAAAGAAGCTGCACAATTATTTACTAAGTAATATTGCACTCAATATTACACTAACACAGACAGTTCTGCTGTGTATTTAGGTACATGTTGAGCAGACAAGGAGATGCCAAGCTCAGAGTGGCTTGTGCAGATGTTAAACAGATTTGTAGGATACTTAGCCTACCATGGTAAAACTAATCACTGAAGTAACTGAATCAGTTACACTTCAGGAAAATGAAAAAATGCCCAAATCTAGGCAGCCTCAGATTATATTGTCTTAAAACAGAGCAGCTTGGACTAAAATTAATCAATTTTCTGTGGGTTCTTTGTTGTTGCAAGTAGGATAAGACTGATGAAAATTAATTTGCCTTTTCTGTTAGGGCATCAAAAGCTAAACCTTGCTTAATTACACACCAAATCTGCATCTCAGTAATGATCATCTTGAGGTTTTTACATCATAGGCTGAGAAAGAGTTGTAGTGAAATACCAGCGAAGCATGAGACCATTTATTATTGCTGTATTGAGAACCATGCCTATGGTTTTCAGCTTATTAGTTAAATATAGTTGAAAAAGCTATTTTAACATTTTCATTGCCTTCTGAAAAAATCCCCCAGAATTATCTTCAATGATAAATTGAAATCTTTGACTATACCAACATCTATTACTTCAAATACCAATCTGAAAGTCTCATGAACAGCTTTCCAGATTAGCTCTCTCAGAAAATGCTAGTCTTAGGTTCATTACATTAATTGCAGATCTGGCCCACAGATTTCAGTAATCCATTAAGGCAATTTAATGCCCCCATGATGAAAAAAAACAGTTTAATAGGAAAGAAAAAATAATTAACCATGTTCTGAACATTCTAACATAAAAAACTTCCCCACTGCCACAGAAAATAATGAAGTGCAACTATTTCCATATTCATCTCTCATCATTCTCATCAAGCCCCAAAACAGCCTGATAAACAAAAACCACTTCACCATATGGAAAATCAGCTCCTTCACTTCTCACCAGAAAAACAGAGACAGTGAAGAGCTGAGATAATTCCATCAATAATTATATTGAGATATTATGATTTAGCATAGAAGCTGTGATGAATACAGCTGGCTTTATTTCTCAGAAGCTCATACACCCAACTCAAAAATGTAGAATTGGTTTTGAGCCCTCTTCACTGCTTGTCACAGTCACTTGTGTGCAGAAAAGAGCAAAGAACTATAATAAATATTAAGGAACTTATAATATTTTTTAATAGTTGATTATCCCAAACAAACACTTTTTACCCAGTATTAATTTAAAGGATCTATTTTTTGCCACTAAAGCAGAATTTCTTTCTTGAATACAGCAACATAAATAACTGATTCAAAAAATAAAAATTATTAGCTGGTTACAGTTCCATTACAAACTATAGGTTGCAACTCATTTCAATGTAAAAAACCAAAGAAATCTTCAGCCTAAGCACTTTAAATTTCTGAAGTTACTTAGTGTGCTGTTGCTGAGCTGCATGTATACAAGTCCTTTACAACGGTGGCAGGCTACTTGGCTCATGTGTGAGAAGTGAGTTAATTGCTTGTGCCAGTAACACTGAACAGTAACACCAGGTCATTGATATTGTAGCTATTAGCAACAGCTACTTCTACCCAGAACATTCAAATTCAGAGTTAGTATTTTCAGATAAATGCAAATTAAGATGAACATTCTTATCTTCTTCAATACAAGAGATCACAAGTGATCTTGGGGAGAAATTAAGTGATTGTCACACCTAAAGACGTGACTATCACTTTTACTCTTAATTCAAGTGGACCCCAAGAACATATTTTTGTATCACAGGTCATTGTAACAGGACTAAAGTCTAGAGCTTTGAATGAAACACAAACAATTAGACAACTTAAAAATTAGTATAATCCCAGCACTTTTGCTCTTACACCTCTCTCCTAAGTCCTATTTCAACACATTCAGGTGAGAGGTTTCTTTGTGATTTTTTGTTTTATTTCTATGACTGTTTTAGGAAGAAATACTCCCATATTTTTAAAGCTTTTCTCTTGTTTGCAAGACATACAATATTTACTGAAAATATTTGTATTGAATAAAGGTCACCAACAGGAACTTAAAAGACTGCAGCTACAGTCAGTGATGAATCCCAGTCTTGAAGGCCATAAACTATACATGCTTTGTTTCTTATAAAAGACAAAACACACATTAACACACTAAATAATCCAGAATCCTGACAAACTAAACATTGTGTACCTTAAGGAAAGGCTCCAAAGAGCTGGTCCAGCCTTTAACTGACTAAGCAGTGTTTTCAGAAAACTGAAAGTTCTCTCTGGATCTCCAAATAGCTATTTCATTAGCATGGATTTGTTCAGTTCCATATGCACAAATACTAAAACCCTTGGGAAAACTAAGCAACAAGTAACCTGCCTGTTCTTTTAACATTGTTACAGCTATGTTTTATCAGACTGCAAAACCTTTTGCACAAAAAATCTAGTAGATTATTTAAATGTTCTTGTTCTCTCATGAAAAGAGCAGCATCATAAGAGTTATCAAGAAAGGTGCTACTCTTTGCACCAACTCATTAATGAAAAACTTCAGCATTTGGATGGAGAAGCAAAAAAGCTCTTTGATCTTATTATGCAAATAAAGATTGATTATCAAATCCAATATTCACATTTGATTATATAAAACAAGATCTCTAAGTATTTGTGAAGCACTGCTCCCATCTTTATCACAAGAACTTTTTCTGAACCAACACAGGAGACTAATTTCCAACCCCTCCAGACCCACTACCTCCCACAGCTACACAGGTATGGGATTTCAATGCCCTTTAGAAAATGTAACACAAATGAGTGCAACAAGCAGGATAACAGTATCTTTTCAGCTACAGTCCCTATACAGAACCACAGGATCAACTAGGTTGGAAAAGACCTTTGAGATCAAGTCCAACCAATGATCAAACACCCCCAAGTCAACTAGACCATGGTACTAAATGCCACATTCAGTCTTCCCTTTAAACACCTCCAGGGATAGTGACTCCACCACCTCCCTGGACAGCCCATTCCAATTCCCAATCACCCTTTCTGTGAAGAAATTCTTCCAAATGTCCAACCTAAACCTCCCCTAGTGCAGCATAAGACTGTGTCCTCCTGTCCTGTAACTGGTTGCCTGGGAGAAGAGACCAATCCCCACCTGGCTACAACCTCCTTTCACCCAAACATCTATAAAACCAACCATAAGAGTACATTCCTGCTACTGTTCAAGTGATCTTTTTTTTGCTTTTTGAAACAGATGGCATACAGAAGGGATAAGCTGCTCTGGTTCTACTTCTAACCACAGAAATAGAAGCAAATGTAAATTTTTCTCTGCCACTCTTCTTTTTTCTTTTAACTGAAATCTACCTCCCAGCTCTGTCATCACTAATGGTCTGAACAGCAGCACCTTTCAATAATGCCTGGGCATTTAATTAGGTTTCAATAAAAAATTGTTAGCTGCACCCAACATTTGCCAGCAGCATGCAGCAGCTCTGACATAACCTAAACAAAGGCTTCCTCTTTTTACTTCACAGCTAAAATTAGCCACAAAGATGCAAAGAAAAATATTCCATCCTTTTCCATATGCACAGGCAACTGCAAGACTTCTCTTTCGCGTTGCTCTTTATTTGTGGCTAAAACCAGCAATTTCTTACTAAAATGAAATAAAGACACAATTCACATAACAAGATTCACTGGCACAGTCTAGGGAATAATTTGGATTACAAGGCACATTTTGTATTCAAGTAAAACCAGTATCTAATACATAAAAGAAGAATCAAAGTGGTATTTACTAAAACTGCAGGAACTTGAAAGAGCATATGTCCCACTAAGTTATTCCTCTTTTCGACACACAAAAATCTTAGCAACCACATCATCATGCTTTACAAAAATATGACAGGTTACATCAGTCTAAATTTCTCATATTTAATTTGACAAGACACTGAGGTATTTTAGAACACAAAGAGTACTGTGAAGCTCTTAATGTAGATTATTGTTTGTGTGGAAAATCAGCAACGAAGTAGATAAAACATAAAATTTTGAAATGCTGCAATGGTGTTTTGTTTTTTTAATTCAGTCTGTCAATATTCTCACGTTATGCAAATACAGAAAAGTTCATTTTATAAAAGAAAATTCTGTCTACGACAGAACAGAAATGGAATAATTTATTATAGTAATTATATTACTATATTATATTACCTAATTCATATAATAGGTAAATAGCATGGGACAGGCTTGTAATCCTCTCTTCAAATAAATGTTTTTTAAAATGTAGATCCTAAAACAACCATTCAACTAGGAAAAAAAACCAAAAAACTGACCTGTGTAAGTGATATAAAGTGCTCCTTTCATCATTAAAATTCTGAATCATATGTGTAGACTTTGTTAAACACACAGATTTTCCACATTTTCTAAAAGCATGCTACATAATGAACTATCATCTTAGGTCCTGATTTAGTTTGATCACTGTACAGGCTCAATGGAGGAAGACTATTTTCACTCTCAGAAAACAGACTCAGAAGTTTCTTAAGCTATTTAAGGCCCTTCTTGATAAGTCACTCACCTCTTCCTTCTTCCAATCTATGTCTCCTAATTACACGCTGCCGCTTTTCTTCTTGTCGTAGCTGAAGGTGTTCTTCAATATTAACTCCAGGAACAGGGACAGCTAAAGATTAAGAAAATAAGTAAATTTATCTTTAAAATTGTTGTGGTGGCAATAACCCAAAAGAAGTTAAGGAAATGAAAACTGAAAACCTTTACATGGCCCTGACAATAAAAAGGATTTGAGTAAATTTTGAGGAGTTCTAACCTTTATCTCCTAATTTCCTGGTTTTCATGAATCTGACTATTCCAACATCACTAAATAGTACTTAGGCATATACATATATGTAGTTATGTGTTGTCATGGTTATCTCCATTCTCTCCTAAAAAGCTTTCAAAAGTAGTATTAAACCAAGTCTATGATTGTTTATATTTGTAAAAGGTTTTACATGAATTAGCCATGCTTTAGTTGAAGAATGCTTAAATCCTGATAAAAACACTATAGAAATTTTTCAGGATATCAAAAAGGACAAGAACAACTTTGTAGTATCAACATCAATATCGTAACTGCACAGGTCACAAAGTAGCACAGGTGACTATAGTAAGGGTGAACATAGAACAGTTCACTTAACAGAATGATCCCACTTTGCTGTATCACCAATAAATAAATCTGACTGTTCAGCACCATTTTAACAATATTACACTAAAATTGTCCTGTAACAAAGTGTGTAAACAAATGTACTGGATAACAATAGGGAAAAAAAACAGGTACAGTAAAAATGAGAATTAAAAGCCTTTTTGCTAATTTCATATTACTTACCCAGCAAGAGATCTAAAGGTATCATCTCTTTTACAGCATCAAGGATTCCTCTTTGCCTTGCTTCCTGGCCATCCAGTTCTCTAGCACATGCCTTGCAGCAGCCACACACAGCACAGCCTGACTCACCTGAGCCACAGCCACAGATTCTGCAGCAGACAGAGTTGCTTTATCACTATCTTTATTTTTGTGCATTACTGATGCCCTTGTAATTAAAACATAGATTATTACTTTGTTCTATCTGTGGACATGCAAGTTTTCCTGAGATAAACAGGAAGGACAGCTAATTTAAATCCTAGCTGCTGTTGCATGGTGCCTTACACTATCTGACTTCTCAGAACTAATTTTCTTCCTTCAATTTAATGTATACCACATGAAAACATGAACAAGGAAACAATGAGCACACAAAATGCTGAAGAAACAGTAATGGTGACACAGTGGCCCTCCTGCAGCTCAACTAAGAAGTAACAGATAATGGCAACTTGAAAAGCAAGATAAATGTCCATGAGAGGATGAAGAAAGTTATCCTAAGCCAGCAGCTCTGTCATGACACAGAAATTATACTGGTGTTCACATCCAACAGCTTCTAGTAAAGAACTAGATGCCAAAGTAAGAAATCAGTTTGTAAAACTAAATCACCTGCAGCCAGAAGCTATTTACAGAAATTTTAAGCCATTTCTGATTTTAAAAGCACATAGTAGCATATATTTAGCTATAAAGTTACTTTAAATGGAAACTCCAACTCAGTTCACATTCAGGAAGTGCTTTAGCCATCCAACCCACTGCACCAGGCACAGCCCCACACATGTGCTTACCCTCCAGGTACTCTATCAGGACGGCCGCTGCTAACACAGCTGGCTCCATAGCCCGTGCAATCCCCACATACAGTGCACACCATACACTGCTCCAGCTTCCATTTATGCATGCCTGGAGGACACATCATGGACTTCTCATCTTTTTCATCCAGTTCTTCTTCCAGATCTTCATCCATTGCTGTTGCCATGTTCTCAACTCCAAAACCTAATTAAAATAAGAAATTCTTGCTTTCTGAGACCAACAGAGAGGGTTCTGGTTACTCAGAGAGGTAAGGACAGGTTGGACAAGGCTCTGAGTAACCTGATCTAGCTGAAGATGACCCTGCTCATTGCCGGGGGTTGCACTAAATTACCTTTAAAAGACTGCTTCCACCTCCAACTATTCTATGTGTCTATGAACTGCTGAAGCTCTGAAGAACACTCACAGAGATCAGGTTTTAAAAGGAATGACTAGGAATGTCTCATTTGCCTGCTCAGCCAGCACAGAGACTTTTTGGAAATATCTGATCATGTTGCATGTATTCAAACTTTAGTGTTGGAATTACATTTTATAAAAAAGGTTTAGCTTTGTTTTCACTTCTGATATTTGCATGCAAATGAAAAGTTAAAAAAAAAACCTAAAAAAAAATAATCAAGGTCCCATACCTTTTCCTCCCTGGCTCATAGAGCCTGTGTCTCGTCCACACTGTCCTTTATTATTCACTCCAAATGTCCAAACTTCTCCATTCTTCATTAACACACAGGTGTGAGCTTTGCCCATGGCTACTTGAGTCACAAAATGACCTTTCAAATCTGTTACTAAACCTGTAAGACATAAAACACTTGGGTGAAAAATTGCACTCTCTAGCCAAGAAGGAAACTCGATGTAACAAAATTGTTAGTGGATACTGATAATTTTAAAATTTATAGCACGGGAGAAAAACAGATATAAAAAACAAGTGTTAGAATAAAAAGTGAAAGAAGAACTAGGCCTAGGCCACTTGTCCTACGAAAAATGAAAATCCAAAAGCAAACCTAAAACTACTGTGAATCACATGTTTTTGAAAAAGAATTCTAAAGGAATCATAAAGCCATTGGAGTTTATTTCATTATATTTTACTTAAACTGTGGTGTACAGGATCCCCTGCTACATTATGAGCAGAGGAGGACATTAAGGCTTAGCTTCCAGCAGCCCTTGTTCATACCAAAGCACATCTTATTTCTGTGACTTCCTCCTGTGTGGCCTTCTTGTGCCAGATTAACACAAGTGATTTTTTTTTTTCTTCTCCTTAGTGGAAGAATTGCTTTGGATATTTGTCACCACCGATGCTAAATTATGTTAGAACTTTTGGAAACTACCTTTTTCTACCCATTCTATCATATTTGTCTGAATCAACAGAATGTCAGAAATACATTAAGAAACACACAAACAACTTTTCATGGGCTAAAAACTTCCATACTAATTTCAATTACTTCAGCTGAAAAATAATGCAAAAGACCAATATTAACTTACTCGTACTATCAGAGTAAATGGCATCTTTTCCAAACATGTAGAGTTCTCCATCTTTGGAAATTACAGAACTGCTCCCATTATTGCACGCTGTAGATATGACAATCTTTCCTTCCATTTTAATAATTTTTTTAGGCTTATATGGTTTTGATTGCCGTCTGCTTTTAGCTTTAAATAAAGAAATAAATTACAAGTATATCTACCAAAAAATCCCCAAACCATCACAGGCATAATCATAGTTTTCAGACCACTAACGAAAAAAACCCAAACAAACAACCAACTATAGGTACCAATCTCCTGATTTAATTTTAATTGGATTATACTGGTTCCTCTCAAAAATTCAATGGCAAGCCAAGACATGATTAGATCAGTATATTTTAGAAATGATTCTTCAAGTATTTCAAATCACGTTAATTATTCTTATTAATCTACCACATCATCATCTCCCATCTGTTTCCTAAAGTGAAGTATTTAATTCAATATTACAGCAGATCACAGCTCCAGGGCACTTAAAGATATCTTCAGTTGTCTCACAAAGTCTATTTAAACCTACACACACAGCTACAGAAATCAAGACCAGGACATGTGTTAATCTTATATTGATGAGGCAATTATTAGTGTGAAGACCAAATTAATCTGTCTTCTTTAATGTCTGAAGAATTCTGCTTGATCGAGCACAGAAGATCTGCTTCTACAAGTTCTCATCAATGCACCTCCACCAGCCAGCAAAACACCCATTTCCAAAGCTCAATAAAACAACAGTGAAGAGGCAGAAGTTTGTCTCCACAGTTTTTCCAAGTTCCAGGCAGACAGCACGGCCTCTTGACCAAATTTACTACTGCCTTTTCTTGGGACAAATCTAAAATAGTATTTCCACCACACTACCCGAACTGTGGTAAAACACAGATTAGATTCGGTAGCTGGGAGAGGTTTTGGCACTGGTTGTCAGGACTTGTGGCCAGCATCATCTCCAGCAAAAACGGCATGCTTACATGTTCCTGGAAAATACTGAAACTCTTATTTTCAAATTAATAACTCTTTAAGAAGCTTTTACCAACCACTGCTCAAGCAAGCAATGATACATACTTGATTCACCATCCTCTCCTTTACTAGCAGAGCCTGTGAAGAATATGCTTCCATCCTCAGCAACAAGTAAGGCATGTGAGCCATCATGTCCTACAGAAAACTGAATAATCTTTGGAGATTTTGTGATTGGGAGTTCAACCCATTTGCCAGCTGAAGGGCCACCTTGTTTGATTCCAAGGCTCTGATATTTGCCAGTATAATAAATCTAGGAGAAAAAAGTTTATCAGTTTTAGTTATGACACAGCACTTCAAGCTTACATAATTCTCAAAGTTGCATTGTTTTTAATTCTTTTCACTTCAAACCACACTGCACTCTTCCTGACTTTGTTTATGCCATTTCACTATCTCTGTCCCAAACTCATCAATTTTGACTTAATGGGGGAAGCATTCTGATTAGATTCTTAGATTAGATTGTTTGGAATTGTGCTTTCTTCTGAGCCACTGAGTGAGTTTTCATATATAATTGTTTGGCTAGATGAGTTGAACACACAAGAAAGAAACCAAAGAAACTACTCAGAGGAAGCATTTTAAAACACCTCACAAAAATGTCTGGTCTGTGGAAAAACAAGATGGTATCATAACAATAAAATCAATTTAAAATAAAAAATTACTATATATTTTAATATGTTTCAACACATTTGTAAAACATGCTTAGTAAATGCACAGTGGCCACTGACTACATAAATAACAGAGTAAGATATTTCATGTGAACAAACACAAAAATGAACTAAAAGGTTTCCTTTAGAACCATGCAACTCAACAGCTCTAGCAAATTGGCATGTCAGGCTATGGGTCACCTGAAGCCACTTCACATTGCCTTACATATTGTATCTCCTACCTTAACAGACACTTCATAGAGCAAACCCAGAAAATGTGGTAATTTTATACTGAACAGGCACTCTTGTTAGTCAAATGATAAAGTTAATCAGTCTCCCTCAATGCTGAAGAGTTCCATTTGATCAAAATCTGGTACATACCATTAAATTTTCTTAAAAAGTATTTGCTCTAACATTTTAAACAATCTCACTGTTCTGACAGCAGCAGAGCAAGGCCTTCATTCCAACAAAGCAGTGCAATTTTGAATATGTAATTAAGAACTATGTTTCTACAAGATAAACAGCATTAGTCTTTCACACTGAAATAGAACCACAGTAAATAATGTAAAGAGTCACCGACAGTATTTCTAAATTTCCATGATTATGCAAATGCCTCAAAAAGTCTCCACTGAGCAAAACATATCAAATCATTAAGAACAGGTTTGAAGAAATCAATTGAAACATTTGCATAGGGGAACCAATAATTCTCTAAAAGATCAGAAAAAAAATCAGGATGTGATTTAAATAAATTACTACAGTCAGACTGTAGAAAGTTATGAGGTGGTCAAATTTGCAAAGATGCTAACACATCATTTGTAGAGAGAAGACAGTTTTGTTTCCCAAATTTAAACAAAGCCCTTTATCGTAAGACTGACTGTAGAAATTCCTATAAATTCAAGTAATGGATTTCTAAGGAGTTCCAACTATCTGATTGGTTGATTATCTTATTGGTTGACTGATTATCTAATCTTTTTTTAAAATAACTATTTGCCTCTTAGGTTCTAAAGCAGGCTCTGAAAAATATATTTGAGTACAGTCATAAACATACATTCTAACATACTGAAAAGGCAAAAAAGAAATTATGGAAAATAATGATTAAATTAAAAATCACAGAAATCTATTGGTGCAATTTGCTATTTACTACAGAACATTTTCAGTACCTTTCCACTAGCAGTTTTCATCAGTGCAAACTCTCTCCCAGCACCAAGGACAGCTGATTCCTCATCAAACCCTGTACCTGTGCAAGTAAGATCGTGTTAACTGAACAGTTTAACCAGGCAGTTTCACAGACCAGTCACCTATCCACCTCTGCTGGTCCATGGAGCCAAACATGCTTTTTCTTTTGTTCTAATAGAGCCAAAAGCAAGCTCAATAGAGCAAAAATACCCCAAAGCAAAGGCCAAGTGATCGTTTTTCAAAATATCTTCATAGATACTAACAATTCTTCAACTCAAATTCTGATGCAAATGTGTTTTTCAATGTAATTCTTTCTCCCTTTAATCCAGTCAGTGATCCTTGTAAATTGTTAACTTTGACCCACAGCAAGGAGTTCTGCAGCTTACTATAAAGTCCAAGCTTCAAACAATTATATATTTATTATACAACTGAAGGAAAACACTGAAAACCATAAACAGTACTAGAGACAGAAAGGTGGTTCCAAATGAATGTATGAATTTGACTCCGAGTCAAGTAATGCTTGAATGGTTTCACACCCCTCTCCATGTGTTTATTATGGAGCTATACCTTCCTGCACATAGCAGAGCTGAAGGAAAGCGCAATGTTTCAGCTCTACTGTTTGAATTATCAGGCTTGTTATTAACCTTCAAAGAAGAAAACTTACTGATAATGTGCAAATCTTTTTCCAGATCAAACAATGAGATGCCACAGGCATGTAAGCATTTTCTTGCAAGCTTAAGCTGCAGTTCTTGTTGCAATACTGGCTCAGTACTCGTGGCAAATATTCGCACTACAAAGCCATCCTGCAAAAAATACAAAAATCAACTTTATACTGTACCAGAAATTAAGTAATTTACTTCTCAAGTCCTAAGTGCATCAACATAGTACTATTTCAGAGTAAATGTCAGAGGACACAATGATAAAGTAACTTTTATTTTAATGACCACAGAGGAGAAAATAATTAAGTGGCCACCAAGACAAGCTGAGGTATCTGATGCCTTAAACTCATTGAGTTCTAGAAAAATGCTACAAACGCTATAAAAACAGTGAACTGCTGCAGAAATCTTACTCTTGCAATTATTTACAGCTATGTTTAGGCCCTGAACTTCTCCTTATTCAGAACCCAAAATTCTGCATGCAGAGTGACAGCTGTGAAGAGTAGCTAGAAGAGTTTTCTGTTTACAAGTGCAGAGTCATGTTAAAAAAAACCAGCTGATTCTGTTAGGAGGGAAATGGATTAATCTTGGTTTTTCGACAGTTAATATTTAGCATCTGTTGCCAACCCAGTTTCACCCCATCCCTATTTTGCAGATTTCTCACTTGAAAAACCACACCAGAATTGAAAACACAGTAACTGTCTGCTGAAAAAAAATATAACCACCACTACAGTTTTGTCCCTAGTAGGAGCATTTTGAGTTTCTACAGCTTTGGCCATCAGGCAATTTCCACACAAAAATCAATTGGAATCTGGTATATTTCCTATCTCTTCTAATAAAACTGTCTGAAATGCTCCAATAAGTTCCAAAATAATTACAGGAAATTATTAAAGAAAAAAAATTTATTCTTAAGCTCTATGAAGCTTATCCTACAAAGAACCTGTAGAACATATTATTCAACATATAAGATTTTTTTTTCCTGAAAGAGCAATGGAGTTTTTCTTAAAACTTATCTGAAAAACAAAAAAATCAATCACAAATCACAATTGTGTGAATATAAAAATATTGCACTTTTATGCATAAATATGGAAGTTTGTCATTATTTCTAGTTAAATGGATTTCTTCCTTAATTGTGTTAGTGAAGAAAAAGCCAAACATGAAGGAAAAAGAGGCTAAAAATATTGTGAAATAAAAACCAGTTGAGTGAAAAATAGTTTACCCATCATTTGTAATACTTACATCTCTAGATGCTGCTATTTGATTGATATATTCTCCATCTGTGAAAAGGATATTCTGCCCTTCAGTATGACAATCTGTGAGAGAAAAATGAAGCGCACTGCATCAGTTTATATTAGCATACATACATACACTGATCTGTGCTTCTGTCTAATTCATTCTCACTCCAATCAGATCATGAGAGTTCTACTTTGTCTCAAGTGTGATCATACCACTCTTATAATGTGTTATTTTGCACTAATATGTCCTGTCTCACCAAAAACATGTAATTCTCCTTGGCTCCTGTAAGTGTTATTACAGCACTTGCTATTGTATGAAATATGAGTGGTTACACCCTAATATTTGACTGTTAGAAAACTCCATTCACCTTTCACAGGTAGTCACCTGTGAAGCATATTCCAAACTAATACAAATAAATTCAAATTTTCCAGTACTATTAAATCTTTCTCCTTTCCCAGAAACTTTTTTTAATATAAGGACTTTTATCTTCATAGAAATGTTTCCTCAGTCCAGCATATAAAATCTACAGAAATAAATGCATCACGGTTTTCACTATTTATCTCATTTTTTCATAACTTATAAATCTCACCTAACTATTAACTGAAAATCTAGGGGCTTTTTGAAAACTATGAAGTATATACTTGAATACATCACTCATTTATTGAAAATAGCTCAGTTAATTCCAAGTAAATGGGAGGGAAAGAATTCTACCCAAATTAGCAGGAAAAAAAGAAAATATCACTTTCTCTGCAAGTTTAAATCTATGCCCCTACATCATTTTTTCTTCCCTTCCTGCACTGTTGATGGAGCTACTGGCAAAGAGATTGATATCATATGGTTTGTGTTTGTCTCATTGATTACACACAGAAAAAGACCTCTTCCAAAAATACTATAGGACAGCCACTTTACACTCCAAATATTTGCTTCATAATCTGAACAAAAATCCAGTATGAACATTTTATCACATAAATTTAATGCTAAATGGAGCATACATAATGTCTTTCTAGCATGACCAGCAAGTTCACTGGATTTTTGCTACCTAGCTAAAGCACTAAAATAATACAGCTGAAAACATCCCATAGAAACCCACTGTTTACATTTTCCTGATACACTGTCCAGTCCAATATACTGTCTTAATCAGGAACAGAATATGCATTAAAAAGCCTTTAGTAACTTTCAAATCTGGAAGCAAAACACCAAAAGTAGACAACATTCCTTCCCCTTAAGAGCACACGCAGGTACGAATCACAGGAAGTATGCAGCAAGCATGATGGAGAAAGGCAGCAGAAACACTGAACCTTGAAATTCTGCTCTCTCAAAAATAATCTTGGATTTAACAACCAAAGGCAGTCCATGCTACTAATTCTCTATGCTGCAAAGTCATGTTAGTGATACAAGAAGTACCAGTAACTGGATGAGAAGTTCCAAAACTAATCTAAATGACATTTCTCCAAAGGTTACAGGAAGCTGGTAAGCATGAAGTTTCCTTGAATGACTGAAAATTACATGGTCACACAAGCAGAACAGCCAAGGAAACAGCACATTCTGGCCACCAGTGGGTCCATATTGCACTACTTAGCCTATTGCTTGAGTCACTTCAAGAAAGGTGAGTCTCCTGGTAAACATTTCTGGGGGTTGTTTGGTATGATCTGCTCAAACAGGAAATCTAGAACAGAGGTGTTGTTTTTTTGGGTTTTTTTTACAGACATGCTCTCCAGAAGACTTCCTAAAAATTAGCACTTGCTTAGCTAACAAACAGGCCCAGCATTAAAAATCAAATCATTGGGAAGATTAACAAATGGAAGGCAAATGGAGTATTTGGAAAAACTAGTACAGTGTCTCCGCTAGGAAAAAGCTTGTACGATCAATCATAAATCTTGTTCAATCTGACTTTGTATATTACCATGGGGGTGAAGATAACCAAGCATTCTGTCTGAAGACTGCTACAAGAGAAAGGGTTTATGTACTTAAACCACATAACTACAGATATCTGTTAATCACAGCCTCCTTAGAGGCTTCAGAGGAAGCCTCTGTTAAGCATCAACTTTCCACATTCATATTGCACATTCTGCACCTGCTAGTAATGCAGGCCTTGAGATCACCTAGGCTACCCTCAGTTAGCAGTACTTTCCACACTAAGGGAATAGTCCTGAGCTTAAGACACTAATTTGCAATTTCAAAAAACAATAAAACCATATACCATGTGACTTCAATTTCTCCAGCTGAAAACAGAAATGTTTTAAGGTAAGCAGAAAGCATCACTGTTGAAAGAAATGGCAAAGATGAAAACCTCTATAAATTCAGGTCTTGTCATCTAGTAAATTCTCATGGAATTAAGACATTCTTTTATGATACATGGACTGAGAAAAGAGATACTCAACTCAGGTACAGTGTATAAATCTTGGCAAAGGCCTTAGACACAAGAATGTTGACACATAGCCTGGTAGCTCCAGAAACAAGGCTGGATTTGCAAGATCATTTTTCAGAGTGGAAAGACTGCCCTTTAAAAACAGAAGTTTATGGCTTTAATAAGCTAATGGATCCTACAGTCTGAGAAAGGAAAAATAATGTTCCATAGTTCTCTGACTTTTCTAAAGTCATGTGACTTCTACCTAGGATCAACTTCTAATCAAATCTCCTAACCTCCTATGCATCCCATGTATGAATAAATTCTAATACCTTTTTTAATGCACTATCACCAGCCCAGGCATTTGAAAGAGATTAATTTCAGATAGAGCCATGCCTGAATATCATCCCAACTAGGAGCAAATATTTGCTGTGTTCAGCTGTTAGCAAGGTCACTGACCTCTAGTTCTATCCAGCATGGCTTTTCAGAACTAGAACAACTTGCAAGTCACCATAAGATTGCAGTGGGGCAGCCACTGCTATTCAGAGTTAAGTACCTACTCAGTTTTCCTCAGGTCAGACACCTTTCTCCCTACCTTCATTTCATTTTTTCTAATGGGAAAGGAAAATAACCAGAAGTGGAACCCCTGGAATTTGTCCCAGGCAAAAGTTCAAGGTCATATCTTCTCACAATAACACACTGAGCTAAATGTGTAGAAGTGCACAAAGCAAAACAGCAAAGTTCAAGGACTGAAATACAAAGGACTGGAGTTACAAAGAACATCTACTCTAACACCATCACAAACCATACAAAATGCAACTGAGAGGACAGTTTGAGAAATTACTGAATGGGTATTCCCATTTGGATTTGCTTTTGCAAATTGTTGAGAAGGCACACACATTTAATTTGTGCCTTTTTACAGTATAAATACAAGGCAGTCTTGCAGAACTACACTTGCCACTGAGATTTGCAAAAACAAGCTAACAGCTCCAAAGGGTAGACTTTAAATGTGCTCAAATCTCTCTCAAGACTTGCATAAAGAACACTGATTTGTTTACAGATGGCAACATAATTAAGGACATCAATGAACCCTACTGTGTAAGAAGCTGCCCTGAGGTGAACAAAGATGAAAAACCACTCTGGAAGGCAGTTTTTCAGGTCCTTGAATGTGCTCTCACTGAAATAGCTCTTACAGCCCCCACAGAGAGCAACAGCAGCTTCAAAAGACATCCATACTTTAAGGATGTGCAGAAGGTTGCATGGACTAGATTCAACATTCAGAACTTGTTTAAAAAATTGCTGTTTGCATTTTAAAGACAAAAATCCTAGAGAACTTTTCTGAGGTTTCAGTCAGTGGTTTCTTATTTATGTCAGGATGAAACAAAATCTTTCTTCTGATCTACAACATAAGTCTGTCATTATTTGATTAAAAAATATTCTTGTGTCCTTCTGCTATTTATCTGTGTAGCTAAGAACAGATGTATTTCACTAGAAGGCCATTAAAACATGTTCCAGGAACTTCCTTATTCTCTAAAGAGACTCAAGTTATGAGGCACCTCTGAAAAAGGACAACAAAATGAAAACAAACAAACCCCCACAAAACAAACAAACCCTACCCAAAACCCCCCAAAACAAAAATAAAATTCCCCAAACAAATAAACCAAAATCCACCACCAATATAAACATCAGAAGCATGGTCCATCAGTGTTCATTAGCTGTCTTTGCTTTTTGGATATATTTTTACCCTATTAAAAACAAAATTGTTTTGTTCATAGTTTATAATTGCCTACATGTAAGACATCCTGGAAACAAAGTCATACTTGAGGCAAACACTCAAAGCTCAAATGAGAAAGAAAACTTTTAGGAAGGAATTTAAATTAAGATGTTTACATATTCTAAAGTGTTGCAATATTCTTCCAGCAAATGGAATAAGATGCAAGGCCTTGAAGTGAAATACTGAAGCTGGTCTGAAGTGAAGCAAAGTCATAAGGCAATCTATTTGTGACCTCAAAACCTCTCAGTTTCTCTTCTGCTTGCCTGAAAAATAGATAAAATGTAGAGTCAACTATACCAAATTTCTCTCATGTGGAGATTCTCACCTGGCAAAGTAACTGTACCGTCTTGTTCCAAAGTTTCAGGGTTTATTCTTATGGCTGTCATACTGTGATTATTCGCATCTCTGTATAATAAATAGCCCTGGCAAGAACAAAAAAAATAAATATGTGGAGGCATGAAAATACTCTTAAATACATTAATAGGCAATAAAAGGAGAAACAAATGCAATGATTATTTTAGATATTGCTTTAAAATAATGGAAGGCTTTTACATCAAATTATGATAAACATTTTTTCTACTAACCCAAATTTTAACTAAATCCCATATTAAAAGATGAAATTTGACTCCCTTCCTACACTTTCTTCATGCCATAGATTAGCATGCTGAAATTGGTATACAACTTTTGAAGCCCCACATATCAATTGTTATTTATATCTGTATACAATTAGAATTAAAAGCCACAGCCACAGTAAAAACCAGTGTTTCTGTATCCACTTTTCAACTCAACAGAATAGTCACAGGAATACCAGAAAGCCAATAGATAATGTTGTCCTATACAGAAGAGCAATCATTATTGCATATAAATACATGCATTAAAATCTAGAATAAAAAAAGTGTTAGTTAACTACTTGACTCCCACACTAAGACAGTTCCTTCCATTGAAGCTACTGGATAAATAAACCTCAGCAAAATAAGGAAAACAAGCCCACATAAATTAAGCAAAGAGCATTAAAGTAGATAGAAAATCTTCAATCTAAAAGTAACTATAACGATGAAGTAGGAAAAATCACCTGAATTTAAGGTAACCATGCACCTGAAGGGAAATGACACTAAGGACATTTTATCTCTTATGGACACATAACTAGCAATAAGTGCAAGTCACACACCTTTCTATAAATATAGGCACAGAATGACACTTGTCCTAACTGCAGTGCCCTTGGCTACAGTCACTGTGTGAGGGCACACACCTGTACAAGCACTCAGAAAGCATCACATATACTTATAGTTATGTACAGAATGTCCAAACATGTAACACTGTATAACGAAACCGCATGAATCCTGTTCCTTTCCAAACTGATGGAAGAGGCTCCATAATTAATACATCCACACCCATTTGTTTTGTGCCAGTGCACCTTTCAGTGATTTGCTTTTACATTAAATAAAACCAGATTTGTGTTTGTGTTTACACAAACAATAACCGCAATGAAAGAACATACATTTATAATGAACAATTTCACTTCAAAAGCATGGCAAGGAGTATACTAAAAATCACACTGGGACAATGAGATCACTCAGTTAAAAGCAAATATACAATAAAACCAGTAAATTAATTGTTCTAGGAAATACTTTTTTTAATGTTTTGAGGTTTTTTTTATAATGAATAATAAAAGTGTATGAAAAAGTGGTTGATATTGCAGAAACTAACCCTAAAAAACACAAACCATACAACTATAGTTAACTCCACAATGTCAGTGTCAATAATTATCTCTACGTATTGTTTACATATGCTCAATCCTCCCCAACTAAAACAGCATTTCCTTATTTTACTGCAGATATTTTCATCTCAATTTCTTTTCATAAAAAGTTATTTCAAATATTTTTTACATATTCATTGCAACAGCACTTTCTTACATCTACTGACATGCATTTAGAACCACACACCAATTGCCTGTACAGTTCATAAACTGACGTGCTAAAACACCATATTTTGCAAAAGTCTTTACAGTGATAACACATGTAAGGACACTCCATTATTCCTTTCCACAGGCCAGTACCAGTGATTACAGGTCCATCATCCTCTATAATTTAGAAGGCAGTACCAAAACCTTTTTTTTTAATAAAGAAAGCCAAAGGAACAATAAAACATCCATGTAAGCTTACTCTAAGGCAGGGTCTACTTAAATTATTTAGGAAGGATGAGGAGGGCTGCACATTTTATATTTTAAGTATTCACTTACCTGAGCATAACCTAACCAAGACTTTTTTTCTTTTCTATTTTTGATGCGGGATGTAGAATTGTATATATGGCCCTGAAAAGCAAAAAATTTCCATCATTTAACAAATACCAGAGTGAAAATTCAACACAATCATTTACCATTTAAGCAATATCTTCAACCATATTGCAAAGTGAAAATTCTAAGAAAATGTTGTCAAGTTGTCATAGAAATTATCAGAAAAACTTACACAAACTAATAGAACTGATGATCACTAAGCTATGTAAGATTGCCCATGGAAATAGGACATCATAAAAATTAAATTAAAATATAAAGTATCACTCATCAGACAAGAAGCAGACACATTACCCTCACTGTCCCACTGTATCCAGAGCCAATTTTGTAAAGTCCATCTTTACATAGGAGATAGAGGAAAAAACCATCACTCTGAAGTAGGCACTGGTCATCTTCATCTACAGATATTTCTTTCAATGGCCATTTGTGCATCAAGGCTGCCTTCTTTATCCCATTACTGAACCAGTCCTGGATTTGGATTTTGCCCACCAGAACTGCCTGTACACTCCGCTGAAGAGAGTTTAAAATGGTTGGCACCTAAACAGTAAAAGAAAAAGAGTGAAAAAGATGACAATTTTTTTAAATGTTGTATTTTCTGTTCTAACTCCAACTCAAGAGAGACCAAGAAATACCGACTCATCTCAAAAATAGTGAGAAGGAGAAAAAGGTAACAATTAAACAACACATCTCAGAACTCATGAGAAGTACTCATTTACGTAAATTCCCAGACCCAGAGAAGTTTTAGTGCAAGACCTGAATAGTCTGACAAGCATGGCTGCCATTATTGGTGAGGATTGCAGAGATTGCTTGCAGTGTCCTTCCCGTCTCTCCCCAGGCAGCCACCAGACTGAAGAGGCAAGCGCAGGAAAGCGCTGTCAAGGACTGTCCCGTGCT
Organism: Ammospiza caudacuta; assembly: GCF_027887145.1. Lineage (NCBI taxonomy): Eukaryota > Metazoa > Chordata > Aves > Passeriformes > Passerellidae > Ammospiza > Ammospiza caudacuta. The sequence continues at coordinate 72,084,829 of NC_080594.1, forward strand.
GTCATTCATTCCCGTGCTACGGACTGTTATTTCCAAAAGCAGCTGGAACAGGGACTCTGCAGATAAAACACAGCCATTGCACAGATCAGTCACAAGATCATACAAAACAATTTCATTATCAATGGTAAATAAAAATAGGAAAATACATTCTCTCTCTCCTCAGCTATTATGTTCAGAGCTAATTTCAGACAGAAAAGCATCTTAAGTGAGCCTGAGTGATCCTTAACTTTTCTTCTTTTCAGCCAGAAAACATCAAGTCTGGATAATCACCATGGCTGATGAAGAAAAACTACAAGTCCTTCTGTCACAGTGGAACACATTAACAAAAAATGGGCCAGAAAGTGTTATTATAGTAGACACTACTCAGTCTACCCCATCACTGAGATGATGTGTAGATCACTTGTCTACTCTTTATGACCATTACCCATGTTGAAGCACAACCCACTTCATAGGAACAAGCATTTCAAATTGAGGCTTGAAAATTATTTTGATCATATGCCTCTTTCCAAAGATTGTTTGGTGGCTCAACTTCTCTAACAATTCAGGTGTGAACAGAAATCCACCTAAATTTTCCCAGGAGCTGATACAATTATTCACTAGGGCAGTAATCAAAAAGTCTTCTTTGCAGCTTTTTAATACTCCATTCATTAATATAAAATAAGTTTTCTGCAGCAAATTACAATCTTTGGAAATGCAATACTGTTAAATCATAAAACATGAAAAAATACATGAAGTCTAAAGACTTTTTAAAAATTGTCTTTAAACAACTCAGGCTACAGCCTAGACTTCTCTGCAGTTCTATCAACAAACAAAAGATAATGGGATTTTAACTTAAAGGATATAGTCAATCATGTTCTCAAAGGCATCAGAAGTTCAACTTTTATTTTCAATATCATTTAAAAGAAAATTAATTTTCAGGGAAACTTTGGGATGGCCAGAGAAAAATAAAAACAAGAATTGTGACACTCTGCTTAACAGCTCCACATAAATTACAAAATTAAACATCTAAGCTACAGACCACAACAGCAGATTACAAGAGAAATTCACCCTAAAACTGTACTCTTTCCAATAAGACCAAGTATTTTATGTTTCAGTAAGACAGTAAAACCCAATTTTTCAGGCTGTGATGCTCTTTACTTTGTTTCAGTGAGGAAGTACCCCATACATGCACCATAAGGACCTAACAGGGCAGAATAGTCAGCCAGTTGAAAACAAGCACGTTACTATCTCACAAATACTTGCCAAGAACCATTTTCTTCTGTCCAACACAATAACAGGTTATGTTAATAAAAATACAGTAAGAGATGAGATTACCTAGGACTTCAGGAGGCTCTGATTGCAGGCCTTCTGGTTGCTGACCTTGGAGCACATTAAGTAGGGCTTGTAAGCTCCTGAGACACAAGGATGGATGAGAAAATCTCGTCTCCTTTATCAATTCAAAGACTTCACACAATCCAACTTCAATGATCTAAAGAAATACAGATTTTTCAGAACAGATGTCAATATAATATTTTTAGATCTTCATCAAAAAAGTATATCCCAGTGTTCAGTGAACAAAACAATTACTCAAATAAAACTTCTAATATAAGATACAGTGTTAAACCAGAACCAAAATCAAGAATGCACCTATACAACTATACCAGCAAATATTACATGTAAGTCAGCCACTACATAAAAGAGCATATCTAAGCAGACTAAGTTTCCTGAAAGAATAAGGAAGCTTAAAATTTTTTGCACAACAAAAGGCAAACTGTACCTCTGAGCCCCTCTAATTTCTATCCAGTTCACTCTTTGACACTCTTCTTTTTCCTTGCTCATCAATGTGAGCCTGCAAACTAGAACGGTCTTGCAACCTGGCTGCACATCCTGAACAATACATTTGACAGCTGATACTGGCAGCTCTAGAACTGTCCCCTCCAAAGCCTCTGAGATTATTTTTTATATTGTGACAAAAACAAAAATTAATTGCTAGTCACTAAAATTCCACATGTACTCATAGAAGACATGCATTAAGCCAACTAGCAGAACATGTTTAAAAGCCCTGTTAGAGCCATCTCTAACTTTCCCTTTTAGAATTCCTGACTATTCTGAGATTACAGTCATGCTTCTCTTCACTGACTGCTCCCTTGCACTTCTTCTCAAACTCTGTATTTAATAATGATGAAGATGAAAGAGAGGAGGGTTAGCACATTACAAATAAGCCACTGTATCTTAAAGACTTCACTATGTCTTTTGGTCAGGAGCAGAGCCCCCATAGAGTATTTAACAGAGACTCATCCCTGAGTAAAATCTAAGGAAAAATATAGAAATGCAAAAATAAATAACATCGTTAATGCAACTGCCATACATGCTTAAAACATATATTCTGGAAGTCAGCTCCAAGTTCTACTGGGTGCCTTGCAACTGTCTTTGCTGATCTTTAATTTGATTCCCATCCTTCAGAAATTATTTTACCATCTATTTTTTTTTCTTGGAAGAAGGATAAGAACATAACCAAGTCAAGTCCTCAAAGCACCACAGCAATTTTGCTACTAATTACACCTTACATTTTATATCTGCAATAGAGTAGGGGGAAAACACATGCATGGAATCTACAGTGAAAAAACCTGTCAGCATAATAATGTTTTTTTCCAGGATCTAAAACTCATTTTCAGCACATTTTTATATAATGCCCTTCCTGTTCAGTTATCATGTCTTTGAGAGAAACTAAATTTATTCTTCACAATCTTCAGACAGAAGACCTCATCTAGGAGCTGACAGAGGCAGCTAGAGAAAGTAGAGAACATACACAGTGGAAAAGTTCACAGTTTGGTGAACTTCCACTACAGTAGGAATCAATAAGAGAGTTCTGCTGGGATATTATAAATTCTGCATAGGTTTTGGGTTGGTTTTTAAATATCTGAAATCAAGAGATTGGCTAGGCTTCATAAAATCTATTCACTATGTTAGCCCATGTATGTATATCTTACGTATATACACACACATATATATGTGTATCTCTCTACCTCTTTCCTCCCAACCATGCTCTGAAGGACAGAATAAGCAAATAGTTCTTTTCAAGACATCTTAAGCTTGTTCTACCACACTCTGAAAGGTTTTTGAGCCAAAACAAGCACTGCACTGCCTCAGCTTGTGTCACAGCCTGACAGCTCTTACTGATGCTCTCTGTTTAACCATTCTCCCATTCGCTTTGCAACACCTTTGAGACTTCAGAACAAAAGTTTAAGACTGCTTAACAAAAGGTACCCAAAATTCTAGCCTGGATGCAGACATTGTGACTCCTAACTAATTCCTAAAACCTCTCAAGATTTCATCTTGAAGTCTTCTCTATGCCCTTGTTTTATTTCCTTTATCTTTCCTCTCATTGTGTGCATTATCCCCAATGCTCACATTGCTGGAATTAAAATTACACACTACTCTGAAATAATTTATATTATACATATACACAAAAAAAGAGAATATTTACAAAGGTAACATTATGCTAATGAATTTTAAACTGTGTAAAATCAGTCCCTAAAGAAAGTAATTATTTGTCTTTTATTTTTTGTTACAACTTAAAAATTTAAATTTTTGCTTAAGGTTATTAACAAAATGTATGCCAAGGCAGAAACAAAGAATATTTAAGTCAGTTCATTCCACTTTAATCACTTTAATCCAGTATTTGTCCCTTTTAGTACAGGGCTTTTGTGGATCATTCATTACTCAGCCTTAAATTTAACATTGGGTGGGTGTGTGGGTGTGTGTGTGTGTGTGTGTGTGTGTGAAAGGTGTGGGAAATACCTCTCCTTTACTCTGCAAATTACAGATCTTATCAACAGAACTGAACCTACTCCATTTTAGGTAGAGAGAATTCCTCACCATTAGCTAAGATACTAAATAAATAAGGTAGCAAACAAGTATGTCAAACAAAGGCAAGTACTTCCGGAGAAACCCAAAATATAAACCTAACAAAACAAGTTACTAAACTATCTGAACAAAACCAAAACACAAAATTTTTGTTGTGCTAGTATCTGAAGAGCAAAGTTTGTCTCTTAATGTTAAAAACAACTATTCTCAATCTTATTATAGAAATTGCATAGGACAACTTCTGATTCCAAAATACATTCTACTTAAAGGCTCTAACAAACCTGACTCCCTCAAGTTTAAGATCTGAAAGAAAAATATCTCAATAGAACACCTAGTCACCTTAAGCTACAAAATTGTAGAATGTTTTCAACTTACTCTCAATTAAACAAAAAGCCACCAACACACCAATGACTACACTCTGGAGAATCTGTAAGAGCACAAACCCTAGCCACACTTTTTTTCATCTTTCACCCCACTGTCAAACACAAAATACATCAGTATCCTTTTTAATAAGCTAACAATTACTATCAGAAATTTGTCTTGTAAATATTGTGAACCTAAGAAACACAATATTGTTCATTATCATGAGACAGACACCTGTATCCAGGATAGCAAGAGATTTACAAGTCAGTCCCTAGAAGTTTTACTGTATGTGAGACAATTCCAAGCAGATGCTTTTTTAAAAGCATGAATGCAAGTCCAATTGTTACCTCCAAGTGACCTAAACAACCCTGTATTACCTAGATAGTTATGAAAAATACTGAGGTTGTATCAGGCATCTAAACATATTTTTGAACCATAAATTCTCAAATTTGGTATTTTGCAGATACTTTACTAAAAATTAGCAGTGTGAAAACATATTAATTTTCACCAATTTTATATCTGCTGTACTGAATGCAACAAAAACCTCAACAATTTTCTATTTTGAGAGAAGTTTGTTACCTGCAGTTTCCTTATCATCTTTGTAATTAACTGTCCAACACAATACCGATGTTTTGGTTTCCACATGCAAGTCTTCTTTCCATATCACTTATAAATCTCATCTGGCTTGGAACCTCTTTTAATTTCAACATCTTTTTAAAACATCATTCCATCCTCCATAAATGCTAGTAGCTACATTGCCTTTTACTTAAAATTAAGCACCCACAAGCACTTGCTGATTCATTTAATACAATCCATGAGTGCTCAAATGCAGTTCATAAACAGTGCTGACTTTATTTCCAGTGACCACATATTGCAATCATCAATCATGAAATTTCAGTTGGCTGACTGGGTTATGCTTCTCTGCAATTCACCACTACTATTTTCTGGAGTGCCAACTTTGCCCCTCGGATAACAATGCCCAAATGCAATCATCTGTAAAATCCTAATTTCCTAAGCCACTCAAATATTCTACATAACCACAGCTGCAACTACCTTTTTTAATTCAGCATTTGTATTGGCTTTAGGCCAAATATATACAAGGGAAGTTAATCTGAATATGCTTTTTAGATTCAGAAGAACAACAAAACAAAGCATGTTCCATAGCATTGATAAGGTAGCAATGAACAAAACTAAATGCATAGCTTTGTAATACATAGTAAAAAACAAGTGAACCAACAAATTGAAAAAAATAAGAAAAAATCAGTAAGTCCTTTATTTCTGACTTTCCACCAGTAATCCTACTGTAAGCATAGAAGCAGTCAATAGTAAAAAACCCACTCTAACTGTTCAACTATAGCATCACAATCTTAACATGCAGTAGAATCTGGAGCTGTCAGTACCACTAAGGGCACTAAAGCCAAAAAAGGGAAAGAATAACACAGTTGCTGCAATTACACGCATACCTAGCAAAACATCTTAGGAACCATTCCACCAAATTATTTCCATTATTAGAAAGACTCATTCTTTTTGGAGGGTAAAGCAAAAAGAGCACCCTTTTACCATTATGAGCTGGTAGCCTCTCAGAGATATTAGAGCTGCCTTATTCACATCATTTCTGTGTAGATTTTTGAGGCAGGAGATGTTCAATTACCAACACTTTGAAAAGAATTCAACTTGAGTGTTTACCAGACATTTAACTGACTTTAATTGGGCAGGTACATAGATCATCCTAATTCATGAAATGATTCTGAACTAGATGGACTACAAATAAAACTACAGTAGTGTTCTAAGCAGCTGGATTATACTGTTGCTCTTTAATCCCCAAAAAGAACACACCAACCTTAGATGACATACATGGCACACTTGAAGCGGTATCAGTTACTTGCCTTTGGAAGTTTAATAGGTGGCTCTTTGGGCTCCTCCTCTTCATCACTGTCAGAATCCCCACTCTGGACACTGTTCTTCGAGGCCAAAGACACAGACGCTTCCTTTTTCTGCCACTCCAACACACAATGGCGGACATTGCAGTAAACATTAAAAGCTGAAGGATTGCTATGTAATCTGATATCTGGTATGGTTATTGTACTCTCTAGGCTCTCAGTCTGAAAAACAAGATCAGTTTTAGTTTATTAGTTTAGTAAAGTTTCAAGCTTTGCTAAATATAAATAATCTCAACAGTCTCAATTTTGACAGACCAAATTATTTCTAAACTAGAGACAACTTTCCTGCTGAAGTACCTAAAGGTCTATTTCAAGCAGGGAAGAAAGGAAGAAGAGGAAGACATTCTACCATCTACCTTTGGCCTCTACATCTCATAACTTGATGAGGACACCGGGACTACAAATGACAGCAGCTCAGGCTACAGAATGATCCAAACCTGTGCCACAGTGGTAAGAATAGCAGAATCAAGCTCTATGTCCTCAACAGCAGTCTGTTTTGGAGGTTTTAATTATAATTGAACTTTTAAATACAATCCATTGGATTGTGTACTAGCAAAGACCAGGCTGGTATCAGCACAGGCTTTGAAAACTGGATTTCAGGCACATGCGAGGAAGCAATTCTCTGTAAGAGCTTGCTATAGACAGAGGGCACACAGATCATGCAAGGAGAGAAGGCCCAGGTTAAGAGTGCAGGACAAATTTGCTTGACCATGCAAGGCAAAATGTGGTGGATTATTAGGCCAGACTGACTCAGGATCATGACTGACTTCACAAGGTCATTTCTGGTTTCATTCTTGTACTCTTGAGGGACAGGGGGAGGAAGGGCACAGTGAGAGTGGAGGCTGTATGGTTTTTCTTTTGTTTTATTTATAGGGTATTAATACTGTGCATTGCCACATTCATCTGGCATGAAATTACACAGTGAATTATGCTACAGTGATTGAAACAGATCACTGAGAGCAGTGATGGGAAGGAGAACATTAAACTAGCAGAGGAGAGGTAAAAGGAATTTGAGAACCAGTGAAGTGGGTAATATTTTAATGGGGTGATTTGTTCTTCTACAATATGGTTGCCACAATTTTCTACATCAAAACCACTTTTATCTGCACATACATTTTTATTAATACCAGAAACAACACAAGACTCTAAGACCTTTTAACACTGTATGTTAAAAAACATAACAAAAAAATTCAAAATTACTTGAAAATATTTAATCATTCACATATTCCCTGTTTTTGACCATAATTTTATTCTGACAGTACTGGTATGTATTTGCCTATCCTTCCTTTCCATTATTACTACAGTTACTGCAAGCTAGAATATTAAGAAGTAATGCTTACTATGCAATCTATTTCATCAAACACATTGTATGGTAATTTTTCTCACCTGCATCAGTGGTAGCAGTAAGCACAAAAATATAATGAAGTAGGAAAAAGAAACAGCTGGAAAAAGTTCCCTACATGCATACTCAGGTTTGGCAGCTTTTTTTCTTTAACTCAACAGAACTTCTGCCATTAAGGATCACAAGACAGCAAAGTTTAGTCTTGTTTAACATTAGTGTCTTTAAAATAGTAAAGCTCTTGTTAGAAATCCCACAATATTAATCACTGCAAGAACCCAAGGTACAACCTCATAAGTTATTCCAGTATCAAACTGAATCAAAATAAATTTGGATTGACCCCACTGATAATGAGCTCCTACATGCTTTGAAGTTTGACACCATAAAACTGAATGGTTTTAAGATGTAACTCTTCTGTTCATCAAGTATCCATACACATTACCTCAAAAATTTTTGCAGCTCCTGTTAAGGCAAATGCACAGTAAAAGCTTTCAGCTTTAAAGCTAGCTCAGTTGAATGGCACAGGTTACATTCCTCACTAAACTTAGTTTACTAAAGTTTTTTACAGACAGTTACAGAACGAGAAAGCTATTTCAGAGGGTCCAGATATTTATCTGAAAGTTCACTTATCTAGTTAATATCACACATTGTAATTATAACTTCTGTGAAGAGTTTCCATTCCAATTCTTTCTTGTCAGCTCAGCTAAATCTTTGATCCTGAAGAGCCTTAAGTTCTGTAGCTCGTACAGTCTCATTTGAAACAGACCGGCCAAACTGTTAAACCATCACAGATAATTTTAGACATTACAGTGCTAGATAAAAATCAAAGTATGTTTTCTTACCTATTAATAACAAGCTGACTAATTTTCAGAAATTCACTCCTTATTCCAAATACTTTACAACCGTTAACCAGTAAGCACTTTAACTATTCTATCTCTATGTTCAGTGTTTTGCTTTTCTACCAGCAGTGCATGAACAGTACAATACTTGCATACACTAACTGCCTAGAGACTTCAGTACAGCACAACATCCTCCAGAAACTTCATCGTAAGATAAAAAACACTGATGTGATTTGTGATGGATTTGCTCAAGTCTAAGGGGTTTAACTAAAATACTTATAGTTGCTAGCTCTTCAAAACAAACATATGTGGATGCATATAATAAGCAAGTTCCACAAACATCACATTCTTAGATTTCCTTTACATAAGGCAAGAACTGAGCTGACAACAACAAAAAAGAAACCAGTAAAACTTTCTGCCCCATCTAATGCAAGTGATCATTCAGTGAGCAGCTTTTTTGTTGTTTTTTTTCTTTTCTTCAACAGTGGTAGAGGAAAGTATTCAAAACCGACATCAGAAATTTTTCCTATATGAAACAAGTGTTCTTCCTTTCCAGGTAACAGATTCCTAACTTCACTAAGGTCAGATACATTGAACAAGTCAGAAAACTGGGATTTGAGTTCATCCTATCATCACCTGAAAGTTTACTTTTCTGCAGCTAATGAATATCTTCTACACAATCATAAAAACTTCCCCAATATTATGAGACTCGTGATATCATCTGTACAACCTTGCTGTGGACTCAGATGTTGAGGTAGAATAGATCAGTAAGAAAAAATAACCAATACCTGTACCTACAGAACCTCACTTAGTACTTCTTTTATTAAAGTAATAAAGTCTGTTTTAATTTACAATTCTCTGATATTGCATTTCATGTTGGCACAAAATACATCTACATTGAGAAGAAAAAGAGCAGAATATTAAATCAAAATGTTAATCAACTTGTAAGAACTAAAGCAATTTACTGATTTTGCACAGAACCAGAATCATTAATAATCCAAACAGCCTGCTCTTGAGCTATACGATAAATTATTTCAGAAAGAAACAACACCTTACAGACAGCCTGTTTTCATGGTGTTGAGTACTGAGAGTCACATGATACTTGGAATAAGTTGAAGAGCAGCAATCACTTTCTCTGCTTTCAAATGTCCAAATCTTAATCGCTGCTGGAATATTGCAATCCAAAGCGCTCATTACATTTGACTACACATTCAGCTTCCAGAGTGCCTAAGCAGAAGATGAGATGATAGCTTCTATACTAGCTTTCCTCCCAAAGCATCTGGTTTCTTGCAAAATGAAATTGCTACCACTGTCAAAAAGAAGAGAGCTTACAGACTGGAAAACAGAATTATGCTGTTTGATTCAGTAGTTTTCATATGAGCTGTATTGTCACAGACATATTTTCCAAAAAATCCTTTGCTAGGATTTTTTCTCCTGAGAAGCTGAGAGGCCTCAGAAATGAAATGTAAACAATAATTATCTGCTGCTGTGGAATGCAACAGGTGCATCTTTGATTGGCCTAACATGGATTGTTTCTACTTGATGACCAATCACAGTTCAGCCGTCTTGGCCTCTCTGGTCAGTCACAAGATTTTATTATCATTCTTTTCTATTCCTTGCCAGCCTTCTGATGAAATCCTTTCTGATATTCTTTTAGTATAGTTTTAATATGTAATTTTCTTTTAATATCACATATATCATAAAATAATAAACAGCCTTCTGAAACATGGAGTCAAGATTCTTATCTCTTCCGTCATCCTGGGACCCCTGTGAACACCACCACACAGTGGGATGTTCTGAATCTTCATCTTTGCTGTCTGACTTGGTGTCACCAAAAATTAAACGTGCACCTTAGCAAATGAAGATATATGGTGAAACATACATTGTAAAACTTAAACATCCATCATTGGTGAAGACAGTTTTAATATGTGAAGATTTTATTTCTTGTGTGTTACTTTTTATTTTCTGAAAGGTAAGACTCTTATGAGGGAGAGATCAAAGTGCAGATGCTCACACCCTGATGCCTTGCTTGTCCTTGTAAACATATACTCCCTGCTAACTGGAAGAATGAATTATGTAGGAGAAGGTAAACAGCACAGGTTTGGTTCAAAAGATAAGAGCAACCTACTCCTAATTGCTCTTCTCAGTTAGCATTTTGTAATGTTCCAGTACACTCAAGAATAGCAGTGCGAAAAACCAAAACCCTCTGGTCTCCTTTGCACATCTCACACATAAAGAAACTGTTTTCCCTAAAGATAAAACCCATACACAGTTTATTTTCTAACCTATTTGTTTTCTTCCTCTTGAATCAGATGACTGTGGCAAATGGCTTATTCTTAAATATGATGGAAATAGACTATAATCTAAGAGAGGAAAGTTAATCTGCTGTTAAAGATGGGTCAGGTTATAATAATCATCTGATCTAATCCCTGTGTAACACTGAGAAGCTCACCCAATTCTTTTTCAGACAGTCAAAAGATCTCTTAGAAAGGGATGCCCTCTTGAGGTTGAAAGACCAAATACAAATGCCACTGAAAACAAGGCCAAATTATTTGAGAACCTACGTGTGTTTTTACTGAGACAATATTCATCCCAGTTGATGCGTTTTATACATCTATTCATTAGCTTACAATGAATTTGTCTGCTACATGAACCTCCCCCTTAAAGTTTTATTATTCCCACTTGTAGAAAGCTAAAAAAGTCATAGCTTAAAACTTCTGCATAAACTAAACAGGTAGACACCAACCATTTCCAGTACAAGCTGTGTTTGGTGGACTCCAATTTTTCAGTATTCTTCAAATAACATTATGAAAACAGATTATGAGGAACTGTGGTTGTCTGTCTAAGTCTCTCTCAATCCAAGGGTCCTAGGCAGCACTTGCATGAATTAACAGCAAAAGGGGGAAATATCCAGGGTGTCTGAAGGGGGAAGGGGAGGTCAGCAGCAATATTCATAGAGCTGGGAAAAGTTACAGGGCCTTATAATTTTCTGGCGATATTCTTTGCCAAAAGAAAAAAAAACCGTGGGGAGGAGGCAGGTAGGGACTGGAATCCAAGGTGCTACACCCATGTCTAACAATCAGATACTTGTTTTCTATTTAAAAGTCACTTATGCCAGCAGTGAATTTCTAAAGCCAAAATAGACTGCACCACAGAAAACTTTTGTACCTCCATCTAAAAAATAGATACTAAACCACAAACCAAAAAATGAGCAATAGTTCAAAGACCAGTGATCATAGCATGACCCACCTTAGAAGCAGAATAAGACTCAAACTACTGAGCTATTTAAACACCAATTAGTTTTATACCTAAAATGTTCTAACATTTAATGCTTAAATGGTGGAAATAATTTTCTTCCAGTTGATCAACAATTGCTTCACTTTTAAATTTCTCTCCTCTTCCATTACTCAATCATTTTTACTAAGCAGGGGATATAAATAACGAAATTTTGGGTTACTTCATCTTACTCCTCCTTTAAGGCCCTCTCTGCCTCTACTAAATATATTAAGAGAAAGCTTCCATCTCTGTTCAGACTAAAAGACCCTGTTTCTTCAAAAAATAAACCAACGCACACAAACTCTACTGCTCAAAAGTCCAGCAGTGAAAGACTTTTCAACTGCTCTATTTTAAAGATTCCAAATGGAAGCTCACATTTTTCTGACAATAGACACATCCACTTTCAGATATTCCAGTGCAAAAATAACCACTGTGCTGATTCTGCCATGGTAAGCATTGGGATGCATTGAAAAGTACACAACAAAACCAAAAAAAACCCTCCAACATAAAAACAACTACAAAAAGAAAATAAATAAAATGACCCAACCCTGTCAGTTTCATAACCTCAAGATATGAAGCTGGTTTTATCCTTCCCTTCTGCTACGTTTTTCAGGAAATACACAATTTTTTGCTAACATGCTGAAATAAGCTGGAGTGCTCTTCTGTACCCAAGTCACTCAGAATGAAGACCAATGTTCTAATGGTCAATCCCTTGTCAGTATCAGACACTATCTAGATAATAGCATCAGTAACAGACACACAAAAACCCATTATGACTTTCAAAGATGCAAATCTCAATGCTTTAAGTAGAAACTGACCTAAACCCAAGAAAAATCTTGAGAACAACCTTCCATAGGGATGAGGTGAGGAGATTATCAGTTAGTGCCATATCCATAACTACTCACAAGAACTAGCCTTTAGTATGTTCACATTGTCTTGGCCAAGGATCCTGCCACTCCATCCACCTAACACAACTAAATTTAAGAACTACATTTGACTGTTAAGCTTGTCAACAGCCATTCTGCATTTAGCTTTCTACTTGGCAGTAAAACTAGGGTCCCACCAACCAGATAGACAAGGGTCCCTTTATAGTGTAACAATGACCAAAACGTTATCTTATTTTAAAAGCACAAGTTTCTGTCACCAGACAGAACACACAAACTAACTATATTTCTTCAAATCTCTAACTTGGTTGTCTTTGTTGACAGTGGGTTGATAAAGTCATGGAGAGGACAGAGCTAAAACTTCTTATAGCAACTGAAGAAAGGACTGAGAAATTCAGTTAGGACCACAAACATTTTACTGTACAGTGCTGAGAAGAGAAATGAAGATAAGCTCTTTCTATACCATAGTTGGAAGCTGCACTACTTGAGATAAGCAGAATAATCTGGTAGGTCTCCAAAAAGTCAATACCAAATGAATAGATAGAGGGTTTGCTTCATCCTCCCAAAGCCATCTGTCTTGACATACAGCAACTACATGAGGTTTGGCAAATAAGGATAAGATGGCCAAGTGGTTCTACAGTGCATTTGTATTATAAGGGCATTCAGCTCACTAGAAAGTGTTTTCACTGGATATTTCAGTGGTTCTGTCCTTCCGAACCATTCCAAAACTGAGTTTTCTCTTTACTGATTACAAGCCTTCACAGCCCCATGAAAACCCTTCCAAGACTGTAGCTTAAATAGAGAAATAATAGCTCTCTAATAGAGAAAGAATGCAGCCCAGCAGTATTTTAAAACAGCACTGCTTCTGCATAAATTTATTCTCTCTAAAGAATTAAGATGTAAACATTTTTATTAAGTTCACTGTACGGTTCCCATGCATTTAAAGTGATTGGAGGCAGGAGTTATATGGGGAGAAAACAGGAATAGAATCACTTAGTTATTTATTACGTTTTCCATCATGGAGGAATTTTCAGAGTTAACTTTGGAGTCCTAAGAATGCTCCCTTTCTCCTTTAGCCAATATGGCAAACCCTTTGCAGCACTAGTCTCTGCTAGATGCAGATCTCAAAATTTACCTCTAAGACCAACATGTTTAGCTACACTTGGAGAACTAAAAACAGTGTTCACATTATTTCCTGTTGAACATTAGCACCAAAAACAGTTGAATAAGGTTAACATTGGTATCACAGTCATGTAAGATAGAGTAAACAGACAACACTGGTCTGCTATTAACTCCTCTAAACAAACACAGTGTTAGTCATATTTAGGTGTTCTTGCATTTCTCTCAACTGAAGTTACTGTCATTTTTGAGTCAGGACTTTATCAAGTTAGTTACAGGCTTACCTTGTTGCGTGTTTTTACTTTCAATTTAGTCTTCTGTTTTCTTTTCAACTTTTTCTTGCTAAAAAGTTTCTTACTTCTGAAAAAGAGAAAAAAAGCAATGAGAACAAAATAAACAAACTCCCTTCTGCACCTCATGGTAATAAGCACAGAGGGGAAAAAACATCAGAAGCACTCCATATTTTTTCTCATAGACAAAGGGAATAATCGCAGGTAGAATTTCAGAGTGTGAATCACAGTACATGCACCTAAAACTGTGCTTTCCTAATGTTCCACTGAATTATGGGCCTTTACTCTCATCAATTTAAGCAGAATATATGCTAGGAGAGAAACAAGTCCCTGAGCTTTCTATTGGCTTGCCCTATTGTTTCTATTACAAGTTCTTCAGTGCCACAGCAATGCTAGAAGCCAGAATTATTGACAATTCTCAGTAAAACAATCTGCTAGTACAGAACACTGCTTTGTAAAGTCTTTATCACACAGACATTCAAGCCTTCCAAGACAAAAAGTAAGCTTTAAAAATGTATCATTTAGCAGAAGATTCAGCTGATGGAAGAAACTGCAGTTTCTTTACCTTTTGTTTGGACTTTTCCCACCCTCACTTTATAAACTTAATGTCCATCCCTTTACATTAGAGATCTAGCTTAGACACTTCTCTAAACTCATTTAATCCTCTCCTGCCCACACCTCATTCCTACCACATTCTTTTTCTCCTCCATTTTATTACCCAGGAAAAATAAAAAAGACAACATACAAGAAAGACACCATAGGCACACATGCCTGTTCCATCACCATCACTGAGATTATTCTGAAATGCATGTTTTTTAAGCTATTATTTTTTCAGATTATTAATTCTACAAAAATAAGAAAAAAAGTCATATGTTACCTTTGCAGCATACAGCTCACCTTACACAGGACTTCAAGCAAAAGCTACTAATATTCCTCTGTACAACAAACTTTATTCAAATAGCTTACAGTTCAGATTAGTTGAAAAATAAAAAACTATTACATCTGAAAATCCCAGGCAGTGAGAAGTTGCATTTTCAGTAACAGACTGAGAATCAGAAGAATCTTAATACTTTATTCAAACAACTTTGTTCTAAATAAAAACGCTGAGGGTTCTAAAACATAGTGGTTACTGTCCTGTACAGTATTCAGACTGCAAGAATATAGAAGCCTCATGGTCCAGCAGTTAAAGGCTGGAAAAACTAAAGCCTGACCAACAGCCAGCAGTGAGAATACAAGCTCAAACAAAGAATTCCTGCAGAGTATGCCAAGAAAGCTGCCTCCTAGAGAATTCACCACTTTTCCCCTCTTGACCTGTATTAAGAGGAAGGTATGTTCCTCAAGACACTTCCTGCAGAAACAAACCAGCTGACCACTTTGCTTATAAGGAACAAACATCATTATCCTGGAGTTAAAAGAACTAGAGTTCAGTGGGCAGTAATTCCCTCACCACCCTCAAAAAGTTAAAGTTTACAAAGAGAATGGAGATGACTGCTCAAGGTTCCCCCAACAGTAAAGTTTCAATAGGTAACAGTATACAAGCTATTCAAGAAGCAAGGAAAAAACAAACTTCATATAACCTTTACTGCTCAAATTTCAGCAGCTGAGCTCCATAGCCTCGCTATTTAGTTTTTCTTTAATTAGGCATGTTGCCTTATTATAATTTAATGTAGTTAATTCTTATTCTGCTGTCAAACATGAAGAACAGTGCAGCCCTTTCCACTCTGTAGCCACTCAATCATCTGCTCTGGACCTGATGACCTTTTATGAAACTTGCACCCTAACTTTCAGTTTAAAAGTCCTGATGAAAGTAGCTTCTGGGCTCTCTCAGTCCATACCGCACATAAACCATGTTGACCAAAGCTGAAAACAATACTTGTTGTTTGCTGTTAGGAAGAGGAAGAAGAAATGCCTCATACGCCTCCAAGGTCACATTTAAACTGCATTCCAGGTATTATTTGGCAGCTCCACAGCAATATGGCACAGCAGACCTATTTAACCCAGGCCAGCATGAAAACATTTCCCTGCAAACCTCAAAATTGAGCTTCCAATACTCTTTTTCTACCTGTGCTAATAATTATGCCTTTTAAACACAGTATGATTTGGACTTAACACAACTTGATAAGCATAGCTTTTTTCTTTTTGTTTTAAAAGACACTAATTCAAGTTGCCAAGACATTTCAAATTTAATCCTTCCTGCCAAAATCCCTGAAAACTCACCAAATTTGTTACAGTCTGCAAACATTAAAAACACTTTTTCATCTTGTAAATATTTCACTGGACCAATCCCTGTAATTTTTGCAAGTATTTCTTCATGTTTGTGCATACATCTGAAAAACCCCCAAATTAAGCCTTTTCCCTCCCCCCAAGACTGGGCTCATTTCCGTAGTAACAAAACCTCTGCCATTTGGCAGATTACCTTCATTTGTCATGACACCTACACAATGTTTTTTCCAATTAGTAAACAGGAAAGATCAGCAATGGGTTTACTGATGGTGCTATGATCTCCCTCATTCATACAACAACCATTAAAGATGCTGCAAACAGCAGCACAGTCTGACTGCTCCATTGTGGCAACCTTTGTCTTCAGCAAGTTTTGAGCTTGAATAATTTTACATGGAAACAGTTTGGGATAGAAATGCCATAGTAAGAATCCACAATTATGTCCCCGTATTTTCTAAAAATGAAACCTCAAGGAGTTGGGAAGTATACTTTCTTCCACTTCCAAACAAACCTCCAAAACAAGTAAGCAATTAATTAATAAAAATACCTCATCACACTAATTTTATATATCTCTGAGCAACCTACAATAACTATGCATAACACTAATGTATTCACAATGTATCTGCATGTAACAAAGATACATATGATGGTTCACCGTTCTACTGTTATATACCATAACACTAAGATGGTTTTAATATTCAGAAAAAAAGATACTAAAACAATATACCAAAACACTGAGATGTTTTAATATTCAGAAAAACATGGGTAAATATATTCATGAAAAACAATGTTAAGCAGATTATGAGTAATTTCCTGTTGGAAACCATATGTTAATTATAACCACAACTCCTCTACTACCTGAAGATTAACAAGATCTGATATGGCTCAGTTGGATTTTTTAGCTAAATTATTAATCATATTGCTGGTTAACAACTGTAAGCTGCTGCTAGCTGTCATTTGAAAAGGTCTTGGTACTCTGTGCTAACAATCGGCTTCCGCTGGCAAAAGGTCCTTAGCCTCCAACTTCTAACTCAGTTGTTGATACCATTTAGCTCACAGAAAACAAACACTCATTTTCAGGAAATCTGAGGCAGGCTTTCTGCAAACTGCTTCAAAACTTTGTAACACTGGAGACCAAATTTTGAACTGGACCACAAGCAAGTGCAAGTCAAATGAGCACGGAACGTAAAGACACCTTGACAAAAAATTACTCATAGCAAATGGACACAAAGAAAGAGTGAACGGTGCTATTAAAGCCTTTACAGAAAAACCTGTTGAGAATAAAATAAATACCAAAAATCTTCAACCTTGGAATATGAAGTAATTGCCTCAAATCAAAGGCAGAAATAAAAAAGGGAGGGGAAAGGGGAAGGTGGGTAATAACCAGTTGCTTGACAATTTAAAATAGATGAAACAGCTGTTCAAATGACATGATTACAATTCCAATCAGGCTTGTAGCACCTGTAGTAGGAGGAGTAAAGGCATGCTTTAGTTTATTCACTCTAGACCAGAAGTAGCAACAGCTAGCACTTGGACTATCTGATGAATTATTAGAACATCGTCCAGTGTCTCAACACCATCGCTCTTACTGTTTGAAAGAGATGAAGAAATGCAAACAGAGCATCTTCCCTGAAGGTGCAACAGCCATGAACTATAATTGATAAGCTTAAATTTGAGAGGGAAGCTTTACATGAAGAGTGTGTTCTCCTCCCC
Organism: Ammospiza caudacuta; assembly: GCF_027887145.1. Classification (NCBI taxonomy): domain Eukaryota; kingdom Metazoa; phylum Chordata; class Aves; order Passeriformes; family Passerellidae; genus Ammospiza; species Ammospiza caudacuta. Next base: position 72,102,658 of record NC_080594.1, read on the forward strand.
TCAATGCTGTTACTGAATTACTCAACATGGACTAACGTTATGTTAGTGTTACACCTGCATAAGATCTTCTAGACTATATAAGTGCGTGTATAATGAGTGGAAAAAATATTATTCTGTCTCTGCTGCTGAAGCAGGAAAGGAACAACAAAAGCCTTATTTAAGTGCTATCCGACCTAAAACCTTTGCTTCTGAAACATGGTATCAAAGACTACCGTAGCTAGTACAGTATTAGACACAGTTCTGCTGTTGAATCTTGAGTACACTTTTGAAAAATTTGTGAATTTAGTAAACCACATGCGAACACATGCTCAATTTTTTAAGACTTCCAAGTGACTTTAACTCAGTGCATTTGTCTAAATTCGCTTGCTCTAGTTCGAGGACACCCATCTTTGCGGGGAAGTATACTGTTGATAGGATAGGTCTGGCCAAGAGTTGCCACGTTCAGACAAATGACAAATACATTCTGTTACTCTGTTTCCACAAGTGCTAACTCAACACTCATCTTTAGCTGAAAGATTCAAGGGCTTGTGGAAATTTGCTTACCAGGCAGCAGCCACTCAGTAAACATTGAAAATGAAACAGGTTTGTGGTATGAAACAATTCTTTTGTTTCCTCCATTAGGTGAACTACTGCTGCTGGTGATCAACTTGGTTAGACAAGATGCAAGAAGCATTTGCTTCTGAACAGCTCAAAGTGAAATTCCAAGCTTAGATTCTCAAGGAGACCACAACAACAAGCTATGATCACTCATCATGTATTGATGAGTGATACACTTATCATGTAGTCATCATCAAGTTTGAGGGTGTTTCATCACAGCATCAATTTACTGGATGCAGTGGCAGTGTAGGTGAAGTTCAGGAATCTGAAAGAAAGGAGCAAGACAAAAGCAGCATCACAACCCTAGACTTCCTAAGAACAGACCTCACCAGTCAAGAACAGCCTGTTGTTCATCAGTCATTTTTGAAGAATCCACAGGATACAGTTCTCTGGAGAGATGAGAGTGCAGAAGAGCTCTCCAATGCAGACTCAAGTTATACACACAACTTGCAACACTCTATCTGGAACACCACTGCAAGCTCGGGGTGCTCCAGAACAAAAAACACTTGTTTACCAGCAGGAGTCTGAGAAAGGCCACTAAGATGCTTAAAGAGCTGGAGGTTCAGTTGTATGAGGAGATACCAAGCAAGCAGAGATTGTTTAGTTGTGAAAAGAGAAAACCTGGGAGGGTGAGGGTGGAATACCCTCCATGTGAATACCTCCACCTCCATCTGATGGGAGAGAGCAAAGATGATGGAAACATATTCTTCTAAGCAATATCCACTGACAGACCAAGAGACAATGGAGAGAAAAAAATTAATACAGAAAGTTCCAATTACACCTAAGAATTGTAAAAATGGTCAAAGATTGGAACAGGTTGCCCTGAGAGGCTACACATTCTCCTTCCCTGAAGATACTGAAAATACAATTGGACAATGTTCAGAGCAACCTGCTCCGGCAGATCCTACTTTGAGTACTCAATATTCTCCAGAAGCCCCTTCTCATTTCAACTATTCTGTGACCTTCACCATTTGCTTATAAAACAAAGTAAAATTTGACTGTAAAATAAACATGCTTCTGCATTGTGGAAAGAGTGTATTTTTTCTCATTCTGAGTTTTGCATTTCTCCTGCCGTCATGCCATGTTTCTGATTATGCTTCCAAGTAGAGACATACTGAGCTTTTCATCTGTTCACCATCTGGATCAGCAAACAGACCTCAAAATCAGGCACAGGAGCAACTTCTATGGGAATTAGTCAGCATAACCAAACCTTCAATAGTACACAAAGCTAACAAGAGAACGAGGGATGAAAACTACCTTACCACATTTAAAATATATGCCTGCATTAAGACAATCCAGTCACTTGAATTAATCCACACTTTGTTGGAGACAACCAACACTCAGAGGTCCACTAAGAAGGGCATGACAGAGAACATGCTTATATGCAACCATCAAGAGCTTCTCTGTGCGAATGAACCAACATAGGCACTGTACAGGACCTTCACAAGACTTTTTTTAAAAAAGCTTGTGCACATGGCATGTCATCTGGAAAACTAAAACTAATTTGTCAAATGAAAGGTACTCTAGAATCAGTAAAAAGAGTGTCTGGAAAGAACCCCAAAAGGTCAGCATTTCCTTTTCCTGGTCTATCATAGAAGACCAAGGGTCCTGGTCAATAACAGGCTGATTGTGTGTTAGCAGTGCCCTGACAACCAGGAGGGCCAACCCTGTCCTGGGGTGCCTCAGGCACAGCATCACCAGCCAGGCAAGGGAGGGGATTGTCCTGCCCTGCTCTGCACTGGGGTGGCCTCACTTCAAGTGCTGGGGGCAGTTTTGGGCACCACAATGAAAAGACATTAAGCTGTCAGCATCCAAAGGAGGGCCAGGACCATGGTGAAGGGTCTGGAGGGGAAGCAGCATGAGGAGCAGCGGAGGTCACAGTTCAGCCTGGAGGAGACTGAGGGAAGACCTCAGTGCAGTTACAACTTCCTCATGAGGGGAAGAGGAGGGGCAGGTGCACATCACTCTTGTGACCAGGAGAGGACTTGAGGAAATGGCATGAAGCTGAAAGTGTGGTTCATCCAAAAGGATGGCTGAGCACTGGAACAGGCTCCCCCCAGGGAAGTGGTCACAGCACCAAGCCTGACAGTTCAAGGAGTGTTTGGACAATGCTCTCAGGCACATGGTGTGACTCTGGGGCATGGTCCTGGGCAGGGCCAGGAAGTGGACATGGATCCCTGAGGGTCCCTTCCAACACAGGACATTCTACGATTTGAGTTAAATTCCACTGCATTCCCAACATCTCTTTTCCCTGGAGAGATATTAAACACTGCCAATCATCACACTCTCACCATGTTCCATGAAATCCTACTAAGAGAACTCTTTCTGAGGTATTTTTAAAATTGTCTTTATGGCAATTAAATGCTATTTTTCATATCTTCATTACAGAAAAATGAGTTTTATTTTTCTCTTTTTCCACAATTTGCCTGATTTTTTTTGCAAGTCTGAGGAAAAATGTATCTTCTGACAAGCAGTCTCAGTTCAGCCTAAGTCATAACTCATTTACATCATTGCCATCTAATTTCACTATTCTCTCATAGTAACCAGTCCTTTTCCAGAAAGGAGTGGGGAAAAAAAAAAGTGGAAAAAAAAAGTCCCGTAATGCTGAAATACAAAGACAAGGTCAAGAATTACTTCAGGTTTCCCACAGAAAAGAATCTCTCACAATTTTAAATAAAATTCTGAAACATTCCAGCAGTAACATGGCTACTTCTGAATCACAATCCCATTCTAATTTTATATAATGTGTAGAATCTCTCATGAGGTACCTTTTATCATTGCTGGTTTTACATTTTTATTTACTGGTTTGGTAGTGGGATTTTCTGAAGCTAGACACTTACAATCTTAACTATATCTTCTACAGTTTTGTATCCTCTATTAACTTTTTCACCTACAATCTCAGTTCCAGCTCTGAAATTGTCAGAGAGACACTATACAGTTCAGGACCTAGGACAGATCCAGAAGCAGAGCAACAGCAACCACCTGTTTTCGCAGGCTTCCCCCTCAACAGCCATTCCACAGCATCTCTCCAGGGTGGGCTCCTGTGTAGCTTTAAATCTACTTTACAGTTGTTCTACCTAGAACAGAGGCAGCCAAGTCAGCAGGCTGAAGGAACACACCTAAAAATTCTAGTTGAGGAAGGATACAGTCTAGTCAATGATACAACAGGAGCAACAGATGTTGCTTTTCTTACTTGCACCTACTTGAAAATCATAGAAACATAAAATGCCTGATAGGCCCCAATCAAGTCACTCCAAAGCTTTCCCTTTTGCAGCCTGAACAATCCCAGTTCTCTCAGCCTTTCCTCACAGGAGAGGTGCTCCATCTCTCTAAACATCTTGGGGGCCCCTCCCTTGGACTCCAGCAAGTCCATATCCTTACTGTAACAGGGACTTAGCTGAATCATGCCCAGCCTCTCACCCACCAGCACCCCCAAATCCTTCTTTGTGGGGGGCTGCTCCCTCTGTCCCTGTTCATCCCCCAGCCTGTGTCAATAACAAGGGCTGCCCCAACCCAGGTGAAGCACCTTGCATTTGGCCTTAATAAACCTTTTGAGATTCTTGTGGGCCCAAGGGAATGCTTCTAGGTGCAGGCTCGGGGCTGGAGTAAGAGCTCTGATATACTCATGCATCATCTCATCAATCATCTTGCTATAACAAGATACACTAGACCTGCAACAGACTTTCCTGTTGTACAAAAAACCAGAAGGTATTCTTCTGATGAAATACAACAATGTGCATTTTTAAGGGTTTTTTTCCTTCTCTTCTGTAAACAAGTCATCTATCTGACACTTGATCACACAAAGAACAATACTGTTATGAAAAGCAACTTAAAAGCAACCACAGCCTCTGCTGGACTTCCTTATTTCCTAAGCCATTTACTCCATTCTCTGAATTGTTCCAAAACAGTTCTTAAATTTGTAATTGAGCTTCAAGGCAACTTAACAGCAAACACAGAGAACTACAGCTAATAAATATCAGTTCACTTGTCAGCAAGAAACTTAGTTATGACACACATCTCATTGCCATAGAAGTTCAGCTATAAGAGCTTCAAAATAAACGAAAGGGAATACTAAGGAAAAAATACTAAGGTTATCAAGTCTGCTCAGAAGATCTGAGGAGATCTCAAAATTGTGGGACCATCTTTAAAGGACATCCCGACTTGCTGTCAACAACTGAGAAGCATCTGGCAAAAAGCCAAAGGGGAACAAAGAAAAGAAGTTGTTCAAGAGAAGTTTGGAACATACAAGCAACTGCTCACATGAAGGAGTTGACATTGATAAGGAACAGAACAAAGCAAATTACTTACATTCGTATTTTGTTACCATACAGTTCTTCAACAAGAATGCTTGGCCAAATATGCTGCTTTGTCTTATCTGAAACTGCAAGTGAACCTTTTCGGTTCTTCTCACATTTCCTTTACTCATATCAAGCTATAGCATGAAGATCTGATAAATGTTTCTAAAAATATGTTTACAACAAAAAGAAGGGCAAGGACAATCTCCATCCTGTAAAGGATGAGGAAAATGTAAAGGTACTTAATCCTTTCTCTGTTTTAGTCTAGTTGTGTTCTCAGGGTATTCAGCACTCATCATCCAAGGGGAAATGATCAGTGACTTGCTACACCACTTAGACACATGCAGGTTTACAGGGCCAGGTGGGATCCACCAGAGAACTGCAGGAGCTGGCAGAAGGGCTCCCTGAACCCCTTTCCATCATCACTTACAGCAGCTCTGCCTGACCAGAGAGGTTCCACTCGACTGAAAGTCACCGAATGTGCCACCCAATTAAAAGAAATTCTGGAAGAAGAGTTCAGGGAAGGAACTAAAGCCCTGTGAGCCTGACCTCAGTGCTGGGGAAGGTGATGGAGCAGATCACACTGAGTACCATCACATGGCACATATAGGACAACCAAGTCACCAGGGCTGCCAACATGGGTTTATGGAAAGGAGGTCCTGCTTGACCAGCCTGATCTCCTTGTATGACCAGGTGTCCCACTTAGTGGAAGAAGGAAAGGTTGTAGATGTTGTCTACCTGGCCTTTGTAAAGCCTTTGGACACTTTCTCACAACATTTTTTTGGAAAAACTGGCTCATGACTAGGGAGGGGACTCTTTGCTGGGCAGAGGCCAAATGTGTGAGGTCCAACAAGGCCAAGTGTTGGATCCTGCACTTGAGTCTTGACAACCACTTGCGCACTACAGGCCGGGAGAAGGGCTGGAAAGCTGCCCATTAGAAAAGGGTCTGGGTGTGCTGGTTGACAGCTACTGAACACGAGCCAGCAGAGTGTCCAGGTGGCCAAGAAGGCCCATGACAACTTGGCCTGTATCACATAGGGTGGCCAGCAGGGCCAGAGCAGTGATCACCCCCATACTGTGCACTGTTAAGGTCACACCTTGAATGCTGTGTTCAGTTTTGGACTCCTCACTCCAAAATTGCTGGAGTGTGCCCAGAAAAAGACTGAAAAGATGCTTATGTGTCTGGAGAAAAAGTCTTATGAGGAAGGGCTGAGATAGCTGGAGTTTTTCAGCCTGGAGAAAGGGAGACTCAGAGGAGACCTTATTCCTCCACACAACTCCCTGAAAAAAGGTTGTAGCCAGGTGGGGGTCAGTCTCTTTTCTCAAGCAACCAGCAACAGCACAAGAGGAAACAGCCTCAAGCCAGACCAGGAAGGTTTACATTGGGTATTGGGGGAAAATTGTTCAGCACAAGGGTTTTCAAGAACTGGAACACACTGTACTGGGAGTGATAGAATCACCACCACCAGACATATTTAACAGGTTTGTGTTGTCATTATAGTGCAAGAGTTCTATTGTTATTACATTGCAAGGGTTCCATATTGCTAGAGTTTCATACCTCCTTGCTGTTTCTTGTAGGCAGCTCCTCTAAGCACTGACTTCTTCCTGGTCCTCATGGTGACCAACTGATTCCAGGTCCCCTCAGCCAACCAATCCACTCTTTTATAACACTCTTGTGATTGGCTGCAGGTGTGGCCTGTTAACATCAGGCTGCTCCTAACTGGCTCAGCTGCAACTCTTTAGGGGGGAAGATTACTACCTTCATTTACTTATGTTCTATCCCCCTACAATTCCCCCTTTTTCTTTTAATTATGGAGTTGCAGCATTTCTAGAAGGACACATTCAAATAAATTAACATTATGACACATTCATGTATTTAATTCAGAACTAATAGTTATACAAATGTTCAGACGTATTATAGTACAAATGTATATATTTCTGAGTGTTGGTTCACTTTTGCAGCTTTTCACAGCTTACAAAGTACCTATCTTCAAAATCTTTTATACTCATATTTAACAAACATTAATAGCTGCAATTTATATATTTTACCAGTAGTTTAGTATTCAAGTCCTTTTCCCTGAATCCAAGGGGTTATATATTCGAATCCCGTTTCCCCAAATCCATGGGGTTATATAGTAGAGTCCTGTTTTCCTGAATCCATGAGGTCATATAGTTTAGTCCCCAATCCACAGGGTTATATAGTTTAGTCCTGAATCCATGGGGTCATATAGTCGACTCCTGTTTCCCCAAATCCATGGGGTTATATACTCAAATCCTTTTCCCCCAAATCCACAGGGTCATATAGCTTAGTATTTGAGTCCTTTTTCCCAAATCACATTGAAGTCACTATTTGTTGTCATTACATTACAGAGTTCTATTGTCATTACATTACAAAGGTTCCATATTGCTAGAGTTTCGTACCTCCTTGCTGTTTCTTGTAGGCAGCTCCTCTAAGCACCAACTCTTCCTTGTCCTCACAGTAACCAACTGACTTCAGGTCCCCTCAACCAACCAATCCACCCTTTTATAGCACTCTCCTAACTGGCTACAGCTGTGGCCTGTTAACATCAGGCTGCTCCTAACTGGCTCAGCTGCAACTTTTTAGGGGGAAAGATTACTACCTTTATTTATGTTCTATCCCCCTACAGGTGTGTAGATGTAGCTGTCAGGGACACAGTTTAGTGGTGGACTTGGCAGTGCTGGGTTAGAAGTGGACCTAGTGATATTAAAGGTCTTTTCCAACCTAAACTATTTAACGATTCTGTTTCTAGTACCACAAGTACCACCATCTTAAAACACATCTCTGCTGGAAGATCTGATTGCTCAGTACCATGTTTGTTCCCTGTGACACATCTTTTCAGATGACAAATGAACTTCATATTGATCCTATGTTCTTCTTAAGGACTATAGAATCACATCATTCAGGTTAGAAGGGACCTGTTATGGTAACTTTTTTTTTTTTACTGTGAGGGTGACTGAGCACAGGTTGCAAGCAAGGCTGTGGAGTCTCCATCCATATTCAAAGCCATCTGGCAAGTGGCTTCAGGTGGCCCTGTCTGAGCAGAAGGGTGGACAAGATGAACTTCAGAGGTCACTTCCAAACTCAACCCTTCTGTGATTCTGTGTCTGATTCTGTCAAACCCTGCCCAAGCAGTGTCAGAGACAGTAAGGTACCCATTACCATGTGCAGTAGCACTTTTAGTACTACCAAGAGATATAAACCCCTCTGGACAACACTTGCCAATGCTTGACCTTTCTCATAGTGAAGAATTGCTTTCTTGGAATGCACTGGAATTTCGTGAATTTTAATTTGTGCCACATCAGTGCCATGTCAGGGTAGGGGACACTACAGAGAAGCATCAGGTTCTCCCTTCTTCATTGCCTCACCGCTTTAACAGAATTACTCCTGAACCTCCTCTTCTCCATGCTAATAATCCCAGCCCTCTCAGCCTTTCCTTACTGAAGAAAAGCTCCAGATCCTTAATCACCAACATGACCCTGCACTTAACTCTTCGCAGTACCTCTCTCCTCTGCTGGGAAGCCCAGAACTGGACACTCCAGATGCAGCCTCATCAGAGAGTAGAGAGCACCTCCTTCAAGCAGCTGGCGATACTCCTCCTAACATAGCCTAGAAGGCTGTCTGCCACCTTTGCCATGGCAGTGCATTACGGGCACACAGATGGTTGCCATCAAGCTACCTCTCTGCAGAGCTGTCTCCCAGCTGGTCAGCCCCCCAGTGTTATTTGAACCATGATGCAGGATTCTGCAATTCCCCTTGTTGCACTTTAAAATCTCACTCAGCCCAAATCTCCAGCCTGGCTGCATCCCTCTGAACACAAACACAACCATGTGGTATATGAGGAATTCCTCTGTTTTGTGCCATATGGGAACTTGCTGCAAGGACAGTGTCCCAGCATTCAGGCCATTAGTAAGACGCTAGGCAGCATTTGCCCCAGTATCAGCTTCCAGAGTACACAACTGACAACTTGACTCTGGCTGGACTTCATGTCACAGACCACAAACCTCTAGGCCCAGACACTCAGGCAGTTCTCAATCTACTTCATTGTCCACTTATGTAACCCATCCACTGTCAGCCTGTGCATGCTGTGGGAGGCAGTGTCAAAAGCCTTACTCGAGCTGAGGTACAGCACATCCACTGCTCTGCCTGCCTGTATCTGCAGATTGCCTACAGTTATTTTTCACCAAGGCTTGCAGATTTTTAGGAATTCAGCTGTAAGAATCATTAGAGTGGGAAACTCTTCAGCTGGATAGGCAGACCTCAAAACAGCACTGAGAGTACAACCAATATTTTCCATAAGTAATATAAACTTAGTATTTTTTATTGCTGACAATATTATCTCAGATAAAATCAAATATTTAAAGTTATTGCTGTTTTTATTTAGTAAGCCTAAAATTTAACAGTTTTAGTGAAATGGACAATAAGTCAACTGTCATTCAAAGAGCCACGTGCAGGCTCTCCAAGCCATTACCAGCTTACACACTATCTTCTTTAAATAATTAATCAAGCATTCTGACATGAATTTTCATCCATGCCAATAATAAAAGGAAAGTCAGGGCTTAAGCAGTATATCTACAAATGGAAAAATCATCAAAATCCTGTCCCCTAAATCCTTAAATCAGGGTAAGGAACATCAGCTGCAATCCAATTATCACAAGCTTAGAGGAAAAACATAGGCAGAGTAGTAGGACAGGTTTACTCTGGGCTTCTAAGGCATCTAAAAAGAAAAGGTTAAAAAAAGTCAGAACAGAAAAAAAAAGGCCACCCTACTCATTGATTTTTCCAGTTGGGATTTTTATGTGCTATTTGTTGGTGAGCTGAAATCACACATCTTTTTAATCATTACTTTAATTTCATAACTGAGGACTATTTTACTGTGACAATAACTTTCTTAACAACTACCATTTTTCTGAAAGCCAAAACTCTGGAGGCTTCAGAATTATTCCAGCTGCTGGAATACCCTAAGGCCTCTCCAATAATGACAGAAACAAACACTACAGGTTCTAAAAATGAAATTAAAACCCAACTGCACAAGTAAAATGCAACTGATTTTCATTTAACCATGACGAAAGTGCAAAACAGTATCTGATCCCTTTTGTAACTGGAAAGGTTTCCAAAACAGCATAAATCTGTCTCAGATGAAGAAAAGCAACATAAAAGACAGCATCCCTCCAAAGTGTTCTCCACACAAAGAGAACAACCACTCAGGACAACCACTGAGAATTGGAGTTTTTCTGTAATTATCTGATTTTTCATTATTCACTTCAATGCTGTCTATGAAACTAGATCTGTTAAGAACACATGCAAGAAAACACTTATTCCTCAAGTTTGTCAATGCAGATGAAAGTATTTATCCTTAAACACTTCTAGGACTTTTTTTTATATTTGAAAAGTCATTCAACCACAGCAAAGATGACAAGATCTGGACCTTTGGCCACTCTCCTGTCTAAACACAACCACCAAAATTAAAGTGTATATACAAAGCTATCTTACACCAAATCTTATCAGCAGAATTTTAATTTAACAATTATGCTACATGAAGTAAAGGAAAATCTGTATTTATTAAGAACAAGCCCATTACGAGCGATTAATGACAGTGTAACGTCTTTAAAGTGATTACTATCAAAAGCAAACTAAAGAAATTCAAACTTAGTTTGCAACAAATAGCAGAAGACAACTGCCAAGTACAAACAACTGAAAACTCACCAGTTTATAGCTGTCAATGGTCTACCCTGTATAGCAGTGTATTCTAGAAACAAAAGTGGATAGAGAATCGATTGGTTTGAAAAGAAAAGGAATAGAGACATGACTACTCTGAAAACATACAAGCATAATGAAGATATATGAGCACATCTGTTGGAAAGAATTATGCATTGGCTAGTGGGAGAGAAGCAAGGCCAAATCAGATAGGAAAGTCACAAGCGACTACATGTAACATGGTGAAACAAAATAAAGAAGGGCTGAAATAATAAAAATAGAACAAAGTATTTATATAACAACAAGCTCATCTCAGTGTAATGTAAATGACTGGCTGCAGATCTGTACAGACACGGCAATAGAAAAGATAAGCAATGTTACCAACTGCAACAAGGAGCACAGCAGAGAAGTAATACTTCTGTTTTAATCCCATTAAGGTTAAAACTCTCACCTACAAACTTTTCTAGACTGACAGAGATCATGACCAAAATAATCAAAATACCACAGTATCTGTGAATTTAAACTACAAGCAACAGATTTCCGCTTTTTGACCTTATCTGGCTTTGGCTACAATAAAAATTTTCTTCCAAGCAGCTTGTATCATGTTTGTATGCTTTGGATTTTTGATGGGAACAGTGCTGGTAGCACACCTGTGCTTTATCTGTTGCTGACTAACACTTGGACAGGGTCAAGGCCTTTCCAGTTTCTCACACTGCCCTGCCAGCAAGTAAGCTGGGGGTGTACAAGGAGCTGGGAGGGGATGTAACTGGGACAGCTGAATCCAACTGACCAAAAGGATATTCTCTACCATATGACATCATGCTCAGTATATAAAACAGGGAGGAAGAAAGAAGTAGGGGGACAATACATTCAGAGTTATGGTGTTTGTCTTCCCAAGTCACTGGGAATGATGAAGCCCTGGTTTCCTGGAGATGGCTGAACATCAGCCTGCTGATGGTAAGGAAGGAATTAATTAATTCCTTGTTTTGCTTTGCTTGTATGCACAGCTTTTGCTTTACCTACTGAACTGTCTTTACCTCAGCCCTGAGTTTTCACATTTTTATCTTTCCAGCTGTCCTCCATCCCACTGCAGGGGGAAATAACCAAGGAGTCAGGTGGTGCTCAGCTGCCCACTGAGGTTACACCACATACATCCTTTCACAGAAACTATAAAGCATTTTCCAAGAGTTTTAAACTCATTACATATGACAATAATGCTTGGAACACAAGTGTAAAAAGTTAAGGAAAGAAAATGAAAACAAGGAACAGCAGTAATCTAACCATGCATCTCTAGTTTCAAGTGGGGACCAGGAAACTCAGTTGATTTTTTTTTATAATGTGTACAACAGGTATAAATTTAGATTTATTACACTAATAACATTTTTTTCTCAGGCTCAAGTAGTCATAGATATACTAAACACAGAGATAATCATTCAGTTTAAGTTCATCTAATTAAGTTCATCAACACCTTCATCAGTCTGAAGGCAATGAGCTATAACATGCTATATACTACGATACAATAAGAAAAAATCATATAAAGCATATCAATTTGCTTTGAAACATATGAAACACTAAATCTAAAAGCACAGAAACCATCTGCCTTAATGCAGTCACAGCATAAGGAGCCTATTCTCCTGTGTTAATTTCTAGTATTCATCCTTTGAAGGGGCACAGTGTTAGGAACTGTCTGTGAAAGACCAAAGGAATAGACCAGCTTCAAAATGTATTTACAACATGAATTATAGGAGTACTAGTCCACTTAGCACATGAGCACAAGGCAGGGTTTACGGCAAGCAAGGTGAGAAAGAAAAAGACAAAAATGTAACCATGTGTTCAAGTAATGCTGCAAGGGATCAAGTTTTCTAAGTAAACAAAGGATTAGGAAAACAGTTTGCATGAAGTACCTTGAAACTGTGTTATTGATACATCCCATGTGCTTTCTATAAAGACATAAACAGTCTTTATCTTTAAATCATGGGTTTGGCAAAACATACATAGTCATATGTCAGGAAGAGAATTTACTGAAAAAAAAATCTTCAAAATATTTTGTCCAGAAGGCAGATCATAATATGGGAGGAAACCAAAACTAAACCCTGACAGCTGATAGTTAACATAGCAGAAAAACAAATCCAACATCAAGTTTTTCAGTATGCAGGAAACACATTTACTACATTTAATATGGCTAGCAGTGAGGAATGGTAACTTATTAAATTGCTCCAGCCCAACCTTAACTGCCTCAACTTGCTACCCAACAAACCATCAGTGTGCCAGAGGAGATTGTGTAACAAACTGAAACTTTAACTAGCATGTCCTCTCAGTTAAACTAAAAAATACAACATCCAAAAAACCCACCGCAATACACCACACATGAATTTGTGTTTTAATTTTTCCCATTACCTCTATAAATTATCTTTTATAAATATACAGAAATAAAATGCCCATCTTAAGCCTCTCAATGTAATGTTATGGGGCTCTTTCCAGCTTCTATTATGTTTCCCACAGCAACACTGAACAAATACAACAATGTAAGACCAAGAGACAACTAGAGGTTTTTAAAAAACCTACTACATAAAACTTTTTCTTAACAGAATACAAGGTAAATAAATTAAAATAAAAATTTTAGTCATTTGCTAATCCCCATTAACCAACAGGGCAATACAGTATTAAAACACTACTATACTGCAGCTAAAAAGCCTAGAGCAGACAGCAACTCTCATCAGCTCTTCTAATGCACTGCTTAATCTAAGACTCAACAGCACATCAATTTCCCAATAAACAGTTTTAGTTTACACAAAACTTGAACTCTGTTTTTCAAAATTACATCTACAAAACACAAGAACAGAAAAACAGATAAACTAGACTAGAATATTTCAGTTGGAAAGGAGCTATGGAGCAAACATTTGCACAGGAATAAGTAGGAAAATTGAGTAGGTAATGTAACACCACTATCATTCTACTTGTCTTTGTACACATAAACTTTATTTTTTTAACTAAATAAATGCTTCCTAACTTTTTGCAAATATTACTCCATATTAAAAGAGCAACAAGTTCCAAACCAAAAAATCTAACAGCTTTTGTAAAGGCTTTAGATATGAAGAAATTAAGGCTTTCTTGTGTACCAACAATCAAATTCAGACAAATCTCATACACCAAAATTTACTTAAAAATAGTTTTCACAAAATCTTTAAATCCTCACAAGGCAAAGCTGAAGCTTCAGTAATATTTCTGCACTAAATTTTCAAGTATATATACTCCAAACATCTCAAATAAGTACTGCTTTACTGAGTATAAGTAAGGGTATAAGGGAAGACTAAATTTTTAAAAGCCTAAAGACTAACCTAATGTCCAGAGGATGTATAATTTAGAATTACAAGTGTGAATGAGTAACCTAGTTTCAAAATCTGCTATAATCATCTAGCTGAAACAATCAACATGAAATAAAGTTGGCTGGCTCTTCTTCAGCCAAAATAGATAGTAAAAACAGCCATCTAATTTCTAGTTATTATAAGAAATCTTACATTCCCATCATCACTGATATTTTCCTGGCCTCAGTGAGACCACAACACTAGAGTTCACAACACAAAGAGAAGCTTTCAGTTTTTTTGAAGGATTTAAGCTGAGAGGCAACTTTAGCAACAAAGTAATGGTCATTTTGGCACAAGTATGAACTCACTGTCATTTTAGAGTACACTGCCATTGTAATATAACAATTTAAAGTTAGTTCAAATTATGCAGTGAACACTTCCACTACAAAACAGGTCACACTAAAGCCATTATGAATTTATATAGCTATCCATATTTGACAAGAAGTCTCAAAGAACATGCTGAGCCTAACTGATACTTCTGGTAGTACGTAAATAGGTGAAAGGACTGCCAACTCAGGGAAACCCCCCAAGATGCACAAGCAATAATAGCAGCAATTCAGATGGACAGGGATGTTTGTTAGGATTAAGTTATATGAAAGAAAAAGCACATTTGAAGACAGCAAAAATGTGAAAATCAGAAACACCTTACTTGGCAAATACAGAGCCTTGGTACAGCACTAAAACCAGTACCCACTTGCAGTTTTGTCCACCCAGAACCCAAGATACAAGACAACAGTTTAACATGGATTTTTAGTTGCCCTCTGAAGGGGCCAATACTTCTACTAGCGTTTTACACACTAGTAAGTTACACTAGACATCATGCAGTTATTTTCAAATACTTCAGTGGCCACAAAAGAGAGACTATAAACTGAGGCATGCTCAGAGCAGATTTTTCTTCCAAACCAATCCTGAATTGACAACTAAATTGTCCACTGCTAGTAGTACTGCAGCAGATCCTTAACACTGTTATCTGCAAAAAGACAACAGCATGTTAAATCACAGAATTGGATACTTTTTTCTGTTTCCTTCCATAAAATTATTAGATTGACACGAGTGACAAAAGTAAGTTTCTTTGTTCCCGCCTCTCTGTACACAAAAATCTTTGTGCAACCCTTCACCTCACACTGTCACAAGTACAATCACAAGGTGAGCCAGATCAGGGAATTAGTCTGGATTACAACAAACCAGTTTTGCCAAGTTAATTTTAACCCAGAGTGAGTCTCTAATCTGTTACTGCAAGACAGTATAGAATACTACAGAAGTATTATGTCAGCGTGGCAGGGGGAGCAAGCACACCAACCAGCCCATCTCCTGTGGAGACCAGTGTTCATGACACTGCAGCCTGTATCACATGAGGAAATGCAAAGCACTGCTGGTTCTGTTTCAAAGCCAATTACTGCATCCTACTCAACACGTAATATTCATCCCTTCTGATGACAGCCAGCACAAACACCTTGCAAATGTGATACTAATCTTGTGACTTTCAGATAATCTCCACAATGTTTGATTTCCTTGTCTACACAAAAGCATTTTCATACTGCTTGCCAGTTCTTCATAAACATTAAAGTTAGGTTTGGAACAGAAGCACTTACTGAGGCATTGGTCACGGCCCATGAAGTGCAGAGTATAATTTTGCAGACTTGAAGCAAAAATTCCACATCAACTTATTGCAAATAGGTTGCACTATCATTCTTCACATTAGTCTTGGAACACATGAAGAATTTTATTACTACTGATAAGCCAATTTGATTAGATTTTTTTTCAGTTACTTCAAGTTATTTTTCTAGTCACAAACACTCTTACTGACAATCTTACTAATTAAGATGCTTCAGATTTTCCCGATATATAAAAATCAAGTTAGAATTTCTGTCATAACCTATATTATCTTAAGCTCCATTTAATTTATCAAGCATTGTTTTCTACCATAGCAACTAGATGCAGACACAGTTAAATTTAAAGCTATCTTTAGGAAATATTTGGAATTTGTATTAGTTTTGTAAAAAGGCATAAAAGGTCAAAAATACCATAAAAGGTCAAAAAGACCATTTCTGTTTAAGTTTACCAGGCAGCTGAAGTATTTTGCAGTATTTTGACACCAATATGGAGAAAAGGTGGAGACCACAAGCAGTATCTTGGCTGCCATCAGTCTGCCACATAAGGCAGTGGGGGTAGTGATAGCAGGAAACTAGATAATTATTAAATATTCCACCTCTCAAAAGTCTGGCTGTATTCACCAGTATTAACTACCTGCCATTCACTTGCCAAAGCCTAATATAACCTGCTTGCTCTGTACAAGGAGTCTATCTTCTTTGACTTGACCTCAGAAACATCAACTAAAAGAAGCATTAACATTTACACACACCTAAAGCTCGTATTTTCTACAATTTTAAGTATAAGGGAGAGCAGTTGAATCATCCTGAAACCAAAAGACATGGAAGACACAACTAATGCAAAACCACAGCTTTAAAAAATGCAGACCCCTTTGGGCAAAATTCACACAGGTACTGATGAGCAATTGCACATATGATTTCCTTGCATTTAGTAGTATCCTTACACTCAGCACTTGCAATCCCTGGGTTAAATGACACAAAGCTCAAAAGTGGGAAGAGATGTAATGGAAAAGGTATAAGCAATGGACTAAGGAATACATGGAGTAACAAAACACTTGCTGGTCTTCAGGGGGGAAAGAAAAGCTACAGTTTCCCTATCATACACTCTGAAAAGAAGTCGGTAGTTGTAAAGATGTCAAGTACCCATGCTATCAGTCCACGTTTCTAGCATTTACCATAAAGCAAATTGGGAAAGGTATGTGCCTTATGTTAATTCCACTCCTGGACACATCTTTCTCGGGCAAGGGGGGTGGAGGGTAAGCCCTGCTGTCAAGTCCGACTAACAAAAACCTGAAGAAGCCAAGCAGGCAACCTCCTCGTGCTTTACAACCGCTTGCAAACTTGATACAACGGTGACTCAAAGCTCTCCATAGGACCCGGCCACCCACATCACAGCCTGAAGAGCAGCACAGGCTGAGAACACAGGAAGGTGCCGGTTTCATGTCATCCACATCCTCAGCGACCTCCGGAGGGGAACAATGGGGAGCCCTTCACACGGCGAGACCGCGCACCCCGCCATGCCTGCAGGGCCGGGAGGATCCGCCCGGGCCGGGCCGGGGGCTGTCTCCCCTCCCGCCACTACCGGCTCCGCACCGCTACAGCCCGCAGCTCCCTCCCGGCCCGGGAACAGGGCAGGGCGGCATTCCCGGCCGGAGGAGCAACAGGCACCCTGCTGCGGCCCCAGAGCCGGCGGCAGCACCGGGAATGGGAGCCCTGAGGGGCATCATCCGCCGGGGAGGGGTGCTCGGGAACCAGGCGGGGCCACACCACACCCCAGAACCCCCCGGCTCCCCCCGCAAGGCGCTGCCTCCCTCCAGACACCGAGGCCGCCTACATGGCGATGGCAGACGGGGAACATGACCTAAAGAGGAGGAAAAAAATAAGGCAGGGTAGCTAAAGGCAGCCCCGGTACATGGAAAAAGCGCCACGGTCTCTGGTTCGGTAACGCAGCCAGCGGGAGTCGCGGGTGCCCTGCGCAGCCTGTCTCGGGAGAGGCCACGGGATTGAGCCTGTTCCGGCAAGCCTGGCCGGAGCGAGGTCTGCCCGGGGGCCCAGCATTGGCATTCTCCATTCCCCCCGGGGAGCTGGGCCGCACACTGGGGCGGGCACAGGTAACTCTGCCCCGGAGGGCCCCGGGAGAGGGGGCGGCAGCGCCATCTGCGCGGTATCGCCGGCCAAGCGAGCGGCGGGGCCCGGGCGGCACCTGGGCAGCCGCCGGGTTACATCACCGCCCCTTCCCTCCGTCCGTCCCCCGGGGCGCGGCGGCGCGGCCACATGGCAGCGGGCACACACAGCCGCGCTGCCCGGCACGGGGGCGGGGAGGAGGATGAGGAGGGCGGCTGCCGGGAGGGAGGAAGGTGCACGCGCCGGGCCGCTCCCAGCCGGCGATGGGAGGGGTGGCGGGGGCTGCGCGTCTGGCCCAGGAGGGAGCGCGGCGCGCGTTACCTGCCCGGGTGGCTCCCCAGCTCACGGTCGCTCAGCGCCGCCGTGTAAATCCTCCGGTATCTGTCGGCCAGGGCCTTCCCGGAGAGCAGCAGCTGGTAGCGGCTCCGGCAGCCCAGCGGCGGGGCGGGCAGGGCTCCCAGCCCGCCGGCCGAGCCCTCCTCGGGCCCCATGGCCGGAGCGGCGCCGCCGGAGGAGAAGGAGTAGCCGCGTTCGGCACCGGTGCAGGCGGCGGCGGCGGCTCCCGCAGAGGCGGCGGCGGCTGCGGCGCTGCTCATCCCCCTCCCCGCCCGCCCCCTGCTTGCGGCGGCGCCGCCTCCTGGCGCGGCGCGGACACAGGCGGCTCCCGCTGCCTTCACCGTCGGGGCCCGGCCATGGCGAGGCCGCAGGAGGCGCCGCAGGAGCCGCCCTTCAGGCTGCGCATCCACCCGCGCTGCGGGAACACCCCGCTCTTCCCTTCCTCCAGCGGCGGCTCCAGGCCCCAGCTACTCGCCGCTCGCCTTCCGCCCCGGGCACAGCGCCCGCCGCCACCGAGTCCCGGGAAGGACCGTGCGCCGCCGGGACCGGGGGGCGGGCCGCTTGCTTCCCCCTTCCCGCTACAGGGTGTGTGCGTGGGGACGGGGGGCGGAGGCCGGCAGTGCCGCTTCCCCTCCGGAGTTTATGCTCGGCACTGCCGCCGCCCTCTCCCGCACGGCCGCCCCGGCCCCGCCTCCCTCCCGCGGGCAGCGCGGCCGCCGGGCGCATGCGCTGCCCCGCCCGCCCCGCGCGGCCCCCGGGAAATCCGGGATCGGCGGCAGCGAGGGAAGGACGGAGGGAGCACCTGCTGCGTGCGGCCGGGGCACCGAGCGTGCCCGAGGGGACGGCCTCCCAACCCCCGGTCACGCCCGAGAGGGGTCGGGCTGCGCGGGCCCGGGAGGCGGGTATTGGCAGGGATCTTCTTCTGCGCCCTGTTGGGAATGGCTATCACGGGATCAGCTGGGTTGGAAAAGAGCTCAGCCATCGTCGAGTCCAGCCTGTGACCGAACCGTGGCCTTGTCAATTACACCATGGCATCAATTGCCATGTCCAGTCTTTCCCTACGCACCTCCTGCGAGGGTGACTCCACCGCCTCCTCGGGCAGTCCATTCCAATGCCTGTTCACCCTTTTTTCTGTGAATAAATTCCCGTAATGTTCGACCTAAACCTCTCCTGGCACAGTTTAAGACTCTTGTTCTGACCCTAGTGCCCAAGTGGCTGAACGCCACCTGACTTTAACCTCCTTTCAGGTGTTTGTATAGAATGTCTCTTCATCGTATTTTATTGAGATGTCGAATGCCTCACACCTTGCTTCTGTGCTATGTAATGCTACCTAGGAAGGATCTTTTTCCAGGAGCAATATCCTCTGTGGCTTGAGGAAGAGTCCACTAAATCGAGTTGCCATATTAGGTACAATTTTCCTTAAGTTGCCTTCACTATCTCCAGGGCAACTTACCTGCTTTTAGAGGATAAGGGAGGCATGGCAGCAGGCACTTTCTTATCTTCAGGTCACTTGCATTATTGCCTTTTATCTGTTGGAGTTGTAGCCCTGCAGTTTTGCCACACTTTCTACCACTTTATACAGCTGAAAACCTCAAGTATATAGGCCGGAATATGTAATATGTAATAAATAATAAGAAAAAAATAAATTTAAAAAGTCTTCATACCAAATGTGGTTTGTATTGTAGTCTGCAGAAAGCTGTCATCCAAAGAAGGTATGTGCTGACGTATTTTCTTATTTTTATTCTACATACCAAAAAATGCCCTAAACAAACCCTGGAATTCCCCTGCTTGTAACTACAGATAAATATTTTTGCAAACAATTTCTGCATAATCATAGAGTCACAGAATACCTGAAATGGATGTGACCAACAAGGATCATCAAGCCTCTTGACCTGCTCAGGACAACCAGAAGCATAACATGTGCCTGAGACAGATAAAACAACAGATAAAACAATAGCAAATATAAGAGAGCTATGCAATTGCCATCTTTTTTTTTTTTTTTTTTTTTTTTTTTTTTTTTTTAACAGAGAACTAGAGATGTTGAAATCAATAAATTCATGCAGGTTTTCACAAAGGTAACTGTTCAGGTAGCAGAAAGACAGCAAGAATGGTGCTGCCACTGAAGAAAAAGCTACTTGCTGATGCATTTAAAGGCAACTAGAGACCATTCCAGAAATATTTAAAGCATTAACTAAAAAGCTTTCCATTATAATTCTTATACTGTAGTGGGTGGGAAGGGAAAAAAAAGGAAAAAAATAATAAACCAGCAGTGATTAAAAGAAGCTGTGAGAAAAGAAGTACCACATCTTATGGTGTTAACCCCCAGCAAAGCACATTCCCTATGAGAATCAGTGGTAAGTCTTTCTAGCTCTTCTTCTAGGAGTTACCTAGAATCATTCCTACAGGCAAGATCCATAAAACCAAAGAAACAAAAACCAAACAAACAAGAAAACAAATGCACCCCAAACAAACACAAACAATTGAAAAACAAACATGAAAAAAGCAAAACCAGCAAATCCACCTCCTTTTAGCTCATATTTTTGTTTTATTGTAAGCTGTTACTTATCCAAATAGTAATTTTTCTTTTGCTATACACACACTGCCTGACAAAAGGGTTGTGTTCTGGTTGTCTGTCTCATCTCAAAATTATTCTGCACTGCTGCCACTGTAGCCATCTTACTGCATGGGCAATAAGTGCTGGCAAACTTTTATGAAAGTGATGCAATTTATTGCAATTCTTGCATATTGCTGCAAACTCTAGAATTTGTCTGGGCTTGTGTTTACAGAACCACTCACAGTGGGGTGAGCATTATTTGCAGACTGCAACTTCTACTCCACATCTGTTTTTATCTCACATCTGTTTTTATCTCAAGCTTATGGAAGGTGGACTTCACGCTCCAGGCACCTTGGAAGATTCACCCAAACTGAAATTTTCCATAAACTTCAGTCTACGATGAGCAATGGAGTTTGACAAGGATTTGCCCGGTCAGGATAACACTGTAACTTATTCTAGTCCACCTCTAACCTCTCTTCACTCAAAATACAAGTGTCCAACGTGCGAGACTCTTAATGGCACAAAGTGTGAGCTGGGTTCAGTTCTCATTCACAGCCATATTTTCACTTCTTGCTTTGTCCTTCAAGGAATCCCCCTTATCTTTTTCTTTTCTTTCTTTGGACTCTGATACCCTTGTTTCATATTCTGACACCGATTCTGAGCAATAATATCACTACTGTACCATGTAAGAACATTCAGGAGAACACGTTTCATCTGGTCAAACCTTATACTAGATATGATATTGACTATACTCCTGTAGTTAGCATAAAGTGTATTCTGCAGTTCTGGGATGAAATCATTGCCAGTTCAAATCTATTTCCTTGCTTGTTAGTTGGTTGTGTTTTCTGTTGTTTGTTTTATTTTTTTTGGTTTTTTTTGCCAGGGATAGTGTCATTTTGGAGAATGTTTGCACTGGATGAGCCCTTTGCTTTCTGTGGCTGCAGAGGTCTAGCAGTAAACGTTTGAAAGATGGATTTGTTATACCATCAGAACAAAGTCAACTGAGCAAAGCTACTTTGTGCAGAATATATCTTACTTCTGACAGCACTCAGCTCTTTCCCTGTTTGCAAACATCTTTCTGCTGAGACAGAAAGAAGTGCTTTGTCCATCGGCCTCTCCCTTTTACTTTAAGGTGGGGCTTACAGCAGTTGTGTTCATTCACCTGGCGCCTTTATAAATAAGTTTTAGCAGAACAAATTGTTTGCATGTCACCAAGAATCAGCCTGACAGTCTATCTTATTCATTGTCACAGCTCACATGGATCAGCATTGTACAAATGTGAGTTTCAACACTGCAGAACTAGAATTTCCACCAGGTAATTCCTGTATCCTGCATGACAGAACGTAAAGTAAAAAGTTTCATGGTTTCATAACTTAACCCTATACTATTTGATTGTATTTCCGGGCCTTTATTTTAAGCTTTCAAAATACTATACAAACCAACACAGCAAGCAAGCAGTGAATCTAGAGTAAGACAACTTTAAAATTTGTAAACTAGACAGTTTACATATCACATTGAAGCCAGGAAGTTATGAACCATAGAATTTAGTACTTCTGCAGTAAAACTTGTAGTTTACTACAGTCAGGTGATGTTAGAACTCTTTGTTTGCCTGAAGCAATTAGCTCTTGCCAACACATTTGCTCCAGAAATAGGACTTAAATCAGTAATAACAACAACAAAAAAACCCATAATAATCTTTTGGTCATTTAGCTTATGTCGCTGTCAAGATGTGAGGCTGTTAACATGATTAGTTAAAAGGACCATTTTTCACCACATAGTTCCACCAACCTGGCATCTGTTTCGGCATTATTACTCTGTAATGGAAATCTATCATTATTTAAGTTGTCAGCATTTATTTTGAAGCTTCATTTTTTTGGGGGACATACACACACACAAGCACCAAACCCCCAAAATTTCACAGCATAATTCTTGTCCTGTGCTTTTCTGCTATAAAGAGCTCTTTGCTGATAGAAAGCACAGGACAGGCACTATACTGTCTCCATATTGCAGACAAAGCTTTCTTCTCCATGCTATAATGGAGGTGCTTATTCCTCCCTATACTTTTGTTTTCCAGGTAACTTATGCTTACCCAGGTTTACTTTTGGTATGCAGAACAGATGAAGGAAAACAAAATGTACGTATTTAAAAAATAAAAATAGGTTTAAAAATGCAACTCACCAAATTTATTTGCATTGTCATGTTTTTTTTTAAGTCAATTTTTTCCATTCTAAATTGTAGATACATGCTAAAGGGAAGCAATCAAACAAATGCCACTTCATTTTTGATGCCAGCTGTCATAAATACCAGAGTTGGATACTCAAAAGGAACTTCCATGGACTTTTGTCTTTATATTACTTATTGTGCCAATATTTGGACTTTATTTCCCCTTTAGAAAAACCCTATCTTTAAATGCTTTCTTTAAAATTTATTTAGTATGCACAAAAAAAAATAGTGTGAAGTAAAAGCTTAAAAAGTAGTTTAATGCTAACAGATATATAAGCTCTTCAGTTAGGATAACTACTTCTTTTAGGTAGGGAGACCAACAAAGAAAACCCAACAACTTACTGCTGCCATGGTAATATAATTGGCATTAGTCTAAACAAAAATAGGTACACATTAAAGTAAAAGAGAATATTAATAACTTTTTCCTTTCAAAATTTCAGTAATTATTATTTAACAGTATTCCACCAAATTTCCCCTTATACAGAAACCCAGAACATATATATATATATATACAAATTTCTGAACCAGCTAAGAACTACATGAAGACACAGCTGAAGAAGTATTACCAGGAAATTATCTTCAGTCATCCTGAAGAGCAAGAAAATTTGTGCAGAACTTTTTAGCCAACAGCACTGAAGTTTGTGAATGAATGCCAAAAGTCAAAAAACAAACAAAACTATTAGAAACAAAAATACAAACTAGCAATGATTTATAATGTATTATTGCTTTGAAAATATTATATAGGTTAAAAGGAAGAGCTAGTATGGCTCTTCCTTTGACATTCAGATCTGTGTATGTCAGGAAGCTTTGAAACAGGACCCTGGGCTGAAACTGGTCTGAAACTTGGAAATTTCAAGTCCTCTTGAATATAACATATGGAATAATGTTTACTGGATTGTCACATATGATCAAGAAACAAAGACTAGGATGTAAAGCCATTGAAAAAAAAGTGGAAAAATCCACTTGGATCATCAAGATGAGTCTTCTACGTGAAATGAAGCAATGTACATGAGAAACAATAAGTCCTGCATCTTTTACAAGACAGGGAACACCTGAACTTTGCTGAAAACTAAAATAGCTTGTCAGGGAAAAAAATTATCTAGCAGTTCAAACATGTTAATCTGCAAGGAATAATCTTGGGTATCCCCAAACCAAAAATGGCATCAGATTATAATTCCATTTTCCCCCCATTTCCTTATTTCCACACAAGACTGAAATGATTTTATTGAGCCTTCTCAAATGGATAAAGCAGGTCAATTTTAAATTCAAACTCCAGACTTGAAGCAGAATGCCAGGGATATATTTAGAACAATCATGTTGTCAGTGAAAGCTTTGGAAGTCTAGCTAAGAAACTGAAGGGATGGTGCTGTGATCACAGGAGAAAAAAAAAACCAAAACAGTCTAGGATGCAACTGCTTAAAACTTCACACAGTTATCCATGGACATATTTTTAGTACTGTAAGTCACTTAAACCAGTTTTTTCGAGCAACTGTAAATTACATTAATACCTTTTGTGTTGTTTATTAAATGCAGTGTCCAGGGGTTCAGTTAAATGAATAGCTCAGTGAACTTTCTCAGCTCTTTAGTTAAAACACCCAGAAACTTTCTACACATGAATCATCACGTTGGATTTACTGAACCCTGAGGTATGTGCATATACCCGTTGCTGCACTAGCCACATTATTCCCTGTGGGATCTCTTTTTCCTGTAATCTTATAATTACTAAGGACTACTCCATTAGTCACTTAAGAGGTAATTTTAAGAGATCATTTTCTTACAAATATGTATCAGTAAGGCAGCCAAAAGGAACTTTCCATTTCCACTAGTCCTGAGAACAAGCACTGTCCTCAGTATTTCTAGTAGCATATATTCAACAGTTAGACCAAGGGGCAAACACCCAACACAGAGTTTATTATTCTACTTATATTTTACAGTTTTTAGATTTTCAAAGCACGTGGGCAAAGCCTATTTGGCCATTATTTGTGGGAGGGTGTACATCTCTACTGTTTCCTGTGCTAGACTCTGTGTCTGAAGGTATAGACTTTGATGTACTGAAGTTTATCATGCAGTTTAGTAGCATGCTTTAGTAACATTGACAATTGGGTGTTTGTCCTGGACATTTTTCACTGACCTGATAAGACTAGGAATGGATCTCTCTCAAATGGCTTCCTCACTTGTTGATCTCCCTTCTGCTCTTATTTCCACCTAAAGATAGAAAAATCAAGAAATTTACCAAAAGAGGGGTAACATATCAAAGGAATATCTAAAATTCCTGTAAATGGATAAAATTCCCAAGGAATAAATGGTACTTGAGTAACCAGAGTTATGACAAACTAGAAAAAGCCACAGGAGAGTACAGTGTCATACTGTCCTGGTTTCAGCTAGGATAGAGTTAACTGTCTTCTTGGTAGCTGGTACAGTTTTGACTTCAGCATGAGAATAATGTTGATAGCACACTAATGTTTGAGTTCCTGAGCGATGTTTACCCAAAGTCAAGGACCTTTCAGTGTCTCATGTTTTGCCAGTGAGCAGGTGCACAAGAAGCTGGGAGGAGCATAGTCAGGACAGCTGACCTAAAGTGTCCAAGGAGATATTCCATACTCAGAACAGCACGCTCAGTATATGAGCTGGGGGAGCTGGCCAGGAGCTGCTGATCCCTGCTCAAGGATGGGCTGGGCATCAGGCAGCAGATGGTGAGCAATTGTATTGCTCATCACTTGTTTCTCTTGGGATTTATTCCTCTCTGTCTCCTTTTCATTACTACTATTATTGTTGTTGTTACTATTACCATCACAATTATAATTATAATAATAATTATTATGTTTTAAATTGCTTCAATTATTAAACAATTCTTATCTCAATGCACGAGTTTTGCTGTTTTTTCCTGTTTCTCCTCCCTACCAGGGCAAGGCAGGGCAGGGCAGGGAAGTGAGCAAGTGGCTATGTGGTACTCAGTTGCCAGCTGGGGTTCAGCCATGACATATACATACACTCAGAAAAAATGTCTTCATCCATCAACATTTCTCACTTATTATTCAAATGCCACTGACCCACTTACAGAAAGTTATTTTCTTGAAGTACTTGCATTACCTTGAAGCAGCCAGGCACTTTTCATTCCATTAACACTTAAGACAGGTGTTAGGAAAATCCACAGGACTAAGTTTTTTTAAAACTAACTGATCACAGAGGCAAGCCACATCAAGAAGTCTAAAACCTCTGACTCCAGATTCAAAGAGTTTTTGGAGCTTTTTTTTTGTTTTGTTTTGTTTTGTTTTGATGTTTTGTTTGGTTTTTGTTTGGTTATGGTTTGGTTTTTGATTTTTGGGGTTTTTTACGCCCTGAAACTGTCCTGATACTTAGAGATCTTTTAATACTACATTTGTGCTTTTATGAGGTACCAACAGAATGACAACAATAATTACTCTGTAATTATTTTAATGTTACTCCTTAGGTAACAGAAAGGACTGCAGTGCTAGACAGTCAAAGATGAAATAGCTTTAGTTATTCTCTTACACAAAAGTAGGTCTCATTATGTAAATCTTCCTTCCCTCTTTGACAGAAATACAGATATAGGTTTCTAGGTTAGTACTACACAATATTCCAACTCAAACATCAACACCATATAGAACATGAAATAAATAGGTTATTGATTAGATGATGAACAAGTACTTTTGAGATGTATCACTATATGTGCTTTATCCATATTAACTGAATTTACTTCTACCTTCTCCTGCAACTGACTAGCTTCCAATTCCTTCTACACTGCAGAGTAACTGAAAGATTAGTCTTGTACAAGAAGAAAACAAATATTAAAAAACCCACCAAAAAAACCACAACATTTTTTAATATCAACATTAAGAAAATCAATAATTACCTTTGTTACACATTTTGTCTTTTTTTTTTTTTTTAAGAGAAACAAGACCACAAAAGTAGCATAGCTGTGACAACTTCCATCTCTGTCCTACTGCTGCTATTAAACAGACAGGCTTTATTTCACAAACCCAAAAAAAGTGCTGTTTAGTTCATTCAGTTGCCAAGCAGACAAAATCCTCCTGCTACCCTTCAGTTCACACGCCACCTCTCACCTTTCTTTCCTTCATCTGCTCACCCCCAATAACACTGGTCTTCTCTCTGAGCTTGGATTGCCTTGAGTTGGGAATCATATACCTTACACCTCATCACATTCACAGCTGTGTGCTTCTATTTCTCCAAGTGAAGGGGGCTAATTTCCTAAGTCTGTAACATCAAAGCACAGTGTTATCAAAAAGGACTGAATGTGATCCTCAGTTACAGAATGGAGCAGTGAGAAAGAGGAGAAGTGATTCTGTCATTTTATATCATGTTTTTGAGTTACACCTATTCCTCCTGCCATTGAATTGAGTAGAAGCACTCCTAAATGAATTTAAATTGCCATAAAAAAGCTTGGATAGAAATACCCTTCAAGTTGCAATACAAAGATGTGTAGCTGGAACAAGGATTACACCTCACCCTATCCACTGTCCATGCCCCAAGAGCCAGGAAAGAAATGCAGGTTCTTATGATATTATTTGTCAATATATCAAAACCACTAATCATTTATGTATTTTGTATGTTTCATGAATACATTAAAGTAGTATTTCGAAACAACTGACTCACCAGCAAGCATTGACATGGGCATCTATGAGCTCACAAAATTTAAGGTTTTAAAGATAGCAACTTTCAAAGTAGCAACAGAGTAAACAAACTACATTATAATGCTTGTTCTGATGGTGCAGTAGGAATCAAATATTTTGTGGAAAGAGTATTCACCAAATTGCATTCTTGTAATATAAATTTAGTGCCAGACTAATATTCTGTCTTGTAGAAATAATTAGACATCAGGAAAGGAGCTGCTGTGCTTTTTTAGTAGAGACTTATCTATATGGATTACATCTGTATGTGTTTACATATATTAGATTTTTATGGTCTACAGAGCAAAAAACTAGAATATTAGAACTTCTTATTTTATGATTGGCTGACTACTGGGTGCTTATAGAGCAGGTAGATTATTGGCTGATTTATTTAATTTTGAATGTTCTCCTTTTTTAGAACTGGTATAACACATTTACTAACTGAAAAAATAAAACCACCCAAGGAACAGAAATAACAGAATACTATTCAATGAGGCTTTACCCAGAAATTAACCATCAGCTTTGTGAATTCTATATTTGTGTAAGTCCACATAGGTACAGGCATTTGGAGCAATATACAAAATAAGTAGTCCCATGCAGGCGTACTATCCCCGCCTCTTTCTTCCAGAGCCACTTTACAGGTGTTGAGAGACTAGGACTGCTTGCAGTGTAGTGCTCAGACATAATCTGGAAGCACCATGAGAATTTAGGACAACCTGACAACCTTCTTAACGCCTCACTCAATTCAAAACAGCAATTGGAATAATGGTTTTAAAGCAACTAATTGTAATATAGATTTAGTTAGTTACATTTTGATGACAATTTCAATTATTTTCTGCTCACAACAGCCACACCTTGGAATGATGACCTATAACTCCTTCTTTTAGAGTAGTCATTCTTGCCATAAAAAAGGAAAACTTACTTTACAATAGTCATCTAAAGGTTGGGCATCTCAGACCAATCTGTCTTAAAATCTAACAAAGTACCTATCTCAATCTATCACAAGCAGCTAATAATCAATATCCTTCAGGCAGGATTCCCTAGTTTTAACCACTTACGTGTGAGTTAGCTCTGTTGCCTACACTAGACAAGCTCTTTCCTTTGTAAATGGAAAGACATAAGTATCTCCTAATGACACTTCATCCTTCTTGTTTTTATGGTGGAAAGAACTGCCCTTCAGATGTGCCCACCACATTTTAATTAGAGCTTGAAACAGATAAAACCTTTACTCAGGCAGTTATAATGTGTTTTCCAGTTGCCTTACTCATCTTAATGCAATGCAAAGCAGCAAAATAAGAAAGCAGATGTGCCTTGTGGTGCAAGTCTTTCTAAAATGTGTTAGAAGGCCGTTTACTTTGATTACAGGTGAGCACTGAATGCAGTTTACCTTTGACTATAGCTCTGTTCTGATGTAAGAACAAGTAAATTCAAAATATATTCATCCTCTTTAGCCCCTAAACTCTTTTTAACCAAAAGTCTTCCAACAAGCCTTACTAATCTCATTCCTTGACCTCAACAATGGAAAAAGTTGTTTTTCAGAGTTCAAGAGTTTTGCCAATCAGCTACTGTCATTTTGTTTTCCACACCAAGTCGCCTTTAGCTGAAGCAATATCCCGCTTTAGTCCTGAGAACTTAATTGTTGGAATGCTTCTGGCTGCAGCTCATACAGTTAATTTTTCCATTGCACTTAAACAAGGTATGGTTTGGGTTTTGGTTTGTTTTTTTGTTGCTGTTTTGGTTTGTGGTTCTTTGTTTTTGTGGGTTTCTGGGTTTCTTTTAACAGGAACTGCTTTTGACTGGTGCTTTAAGGTGCTGTGTCAGCTGATCCCTTAACTTATCCCAGTTTTAGGAAGTTCTGCAACAGGCTTTTTTCTTTGCTTTTAAAATTTGCAATTTTGTTTCTGCTAGATATTTTTTACCTCATGAATGTCCAGAGTTTCACTTTTGCTACGTTCTAAGAAAAATAGAAAAGCTGGTATTTAATTTATTATTGTCTAAATTCAAAACTTGGTTTGGATTTAGGAGGCTGTTGGCCATCTAGTCCCATGCAATTTTTAGATATATACATAGATAAAGTGAGCCTTCTTGTGCAGTCAATTCTTCCATAATATTAAAGAACGGTGTAGGAATATCTCTTAAAAATTTAAGGCTTAATGAATTAAATTTTTTAATTAGCAACATTTCTGTATAAAACTTATGATGAAGCTGCCAAGGTGATCTGGCTTTGCAGAATTGAAATGAGTGAAAATTTAAGTATAAGAAATTTTATTTATTTGAATAAAATTAACTGAATTATGGGTATGCTGATAGATAAAGTTTTCTAGCAGAAGGGAACTAGTTGTTATTTAAAAATCTTACTCTATGCCTAGTAAGAAAATGAAAGCTATCTCTTTATGAAATTGGAATGTCTTGGATGCTTAGTGCTTTGTATCTGAAAGCAGCCAAGTTAGAAGTTAAGTTATATTAGTAACTTATCTATGGGAACTTGGTAATTAAAGCTAATACAAATTCAATTTAAATCAGTGTAGCTAATAGCAGATAATCTAATACTTTACTTATGCCATAAAAGTTAGTGTGTTTGGTAGTTTAGGAAGTTTAAAAGGTATGAAAAGGAGAGAAACATATTTCTCTTAAGAAATATATTTCTCCATAATTTATTAACATGAAGCTATGCTTTCTGCTAGGACTTTTTAGAGGTAAACAAGCAATTGGGCTGGAACTTTGATTCTAGTAGTTAAATAAATTTAAGATTGCTTTTTGAAACCTAAAACCTTCCTGAAGTGGGTAGTCCAAACTGAATGCTGCAAAGAAATGAGTGTTGACAGAGTCAAAGCTAATCAATGTCTGAACTGACAGGCAAAATTTTACATCTTTAAACACTGGTCCTGGAAAGAAGTGATTAGCCACTCTGGGAAGGTAGCCTCATGAGAAAAACAAATTTCTACTCTTTATGTTTTTATTTGACTTCCTTTGTGCTATACTAATAGCACATAGGGCAATCTAAATTCTGGAACATTGGGGCATGTCCTAATGTCTGGGTCCAGCTACAAACTCCAGCTGCATTCCCACCTCCTGTCAGGTAGAGAACAAATCTTCATCCCTCTCCCCTTCTTGTTTACAAAAGCATAGGGAACAGGAGGTCACCTATTTGTGTATCAACCATACAGACAGTGCTCACAAATTCTGAGTGCTCACAAATGCAGGAATTTTTTTAGAACCTATGAAAACATGCCTTGCAGTTTATCAGGCAGTAACAAGAACCAAAGACACACCATAAGAAATAATGATTAAGAACAGCCAGAGAAATGAATCAGTAAAACATTAAGAATACTAGCAAATTAAAGAGAGAGTAGCCAGTTAGCCTCATAAAATTAACCAAAGAAATATAGCTGCGAACGTGATTAACTAATTTTCTTTGGGCAAAACGGAAAGCAATTATGTTAAAAAAAACAAAACAACTTGCTATCCTAATTAAGGCGCTCCTTTTAAAATTGATGTTGATAACAAGAATGGAAAACTCTTAGAAGGACTGCTGAATTTGAAACTGTGCTTCATCTGATTATTTGGTTTACTTATGTGGAAGAAATAGAGGTATTTCTGCTTTTCCCGACTCTGCTTTCTGCTCTGCAGATTGCAGTTCATTCTGTGAGAGTCAGCAGTAGTTTAACCAGCCAGTGTTTGAAACATTGTGGAGTCCAAATTTTTCCAAACTAATTTTAGGCAAATGACCAAAGATGCAGTATTGGGAATGTAATTGCCTTGACTCTTAGCTTTCACTGGATGACTCAGCTGCAAGGAGGGCTAGCCTTTGCCATCTGGAGGTGCTATGGATTGTACTTCAGTCTTCTCTCCTCTTCAATGTCTCTAAACAGAAGACATGATGGCATAAATTGCAAACGTGTTAATAGATACAAAAATTCATAGACTTTTATGTTGTCATTCAAGCTACAAAACCTTAGCTTGGTTTCAACACTAGCAAGATAAAATCTTTGTCTGATAAGAGAGGCCGTTCAGTTGGTGTCACAACAGAAGTCATCTTGCTGGAACATTTCCCATGAAAGAAGGCTTCTCTTTCCAATCTGAGTTTGAGTTGATGAGGAAATCTGCATGATGAATCTGTTCTTCAAAACCAGTGATATACATGGGGAATTCTAGCTTAAACACACAAGAAGTTGCACTTCTTGCAACTGTATCCAGCTTCTCATACCTTATATGTATGTGTATATGTATATGTATATGTATATGTATATGTATATGTATATGTATCTATTCTATATCTATAGATCTATATCTATCTATACACCTTTGTATATATCACTTTATACTTAATTATTCATCTATGTCACTAAAAGGCTTGTGGTCTGAACTCTGCAGTACCATATAGAGATGTAAGGACCAGATATTTTCCTCAGCACCATTTTTTGTGACTGTTGCTTCATTTGGAGAGGAGAGGATGAGTTTGTCTAGCTGTGCCCACCCATAAGACGCATGAGAGGAAACAGCAAAATCATAAACCCATTAATGTTTCTGACTCTACATACTCTCCTGTATTCTGTTCATAACATATTCTCCACAATTTTGTTATGTTTTCAGCATTAATTATAATTTAAGTGCTTTAAGTGAAAACCTGAGGTGCTACTGGCTCAAGATCTGACTGGACAGAATCTCTTCTGTTGCACAAGTACTGAAAGAACTGACAGCCTTTGCTAGGAGTGAGTGGTCTCATGGCAGAAGGGCAGAGTTGTTGCCCAGCATAACTGATGAGCATCACTGGAGATGTCCTAGAGAGTTCAGGATGTCTTTGATCTCCAATACAGAGGACCTGCAGGTAGGACATAAGTCCTAAGAGACCTGCAGCTTTGGTACCTTTGTAGAGCTGAATCAGACCCTTGCTGACCACTGAAGTGAACATGTTCCAGATGGATCTCAGTGGACATGACATGGCAGAATTCTGTCATAAGCAATATCTGGAAACTCTGGAGCCAACAGATCACTCAGCATACATCAGAGATAGGGAAGCTGAAGTATTGCTGAGTGGTGGCATTGTATGAAGTATGCTTCAGGTGATTCTTGCTGCAATTCTTATCCGAAAGATGATGGAAGACTGTGAGATAAGAGGATTGAATATTGTGAGTGGGTCAATGAACCTTATTCTGTGCAAGTTGCTCCATAGTTGGGAGAAAAATGCAATTTGCCAATGAAGATACAGAACAGACTGCTTTAATGTATTTGGGTCAGTTAAAACCTGAAAAGTTATACTAATTATATACTAATGATCTCATGATAGTCCTTTGTCTAGTCCCAGGCAAGTTTAACATAGGGTTTCTGATACTGCTGGGTCTGTGTGGAACTAGTTACCTCAGCACTGCTCAGGATGGGATTTAGTAGTCCAAAAGCAGTTTACTCAAGATCTTTTTTCCATTTAGTGGGCTGAAAATGTCAATCTGATAAAATGTCAATCTGGCTCTTTTACCGCAGCCCAAATTATGCAACAACTGTCCAGGAATGCAAAGAAGAGGGAACCACTGACTTCTCACTCCATATACCCACAGAACTCAAGGTTGAATTTGGTCATGTGGATGTGTGTGCTGTGTCTACGTTGCCTGCTGAGTCAGGAAGCTCAGTGCAAGCCATGCATCTTGCAAATGCTGCAAGCCAGCTCCTTCCTGGCTTGGCAATTATCTGCATTGCTCTTTAACCCAGACACACAGAGTGGAGCTCAGCTCAGGGATAAAGTTCAAACTATCTCTCTGGATTTTTAAATCTATCCATACCTTAAGGGACGTCCTGCTGAAAGACTTGAAAAGTACACAACCTCTTAGTAAAATAATTAATATTACCCACACACACACTTCTTGTGTCTTTGACTGACATTGATGGTTTCAGGAAAATAATAAAGAAGGAAGACTGCGTTAGAACTTTAGAAACCTTTCTTTAAAAGCATTTCTGTCCACAGCTACATAGAGCTTCCAAAGGAGTTTGTCTTTGAGGCTGTCCCTGCAGAAATAGGAACAGCACGTTATCCCAGAAGGTTAATGGAGAAGGGCACCCTATTTGTGAATTAGAGGTTTGTTCCCATGGGAGAATACTTGCTGAAGGAGTGTTTAGGTATTAAGTGCGAAAAAAATGGTAAAATATGAATTTTACCAGTTTTTACCAAAGATGTAAACTCTTGTCCAAAATAACCAAAATAACTTTTCTGAAATTAACAAGTGCAATTAGGACATTAATAACCAGATTAATAGGCAGTATTAGGAAGGCTCCTGGAAGCATACCAAGTATTGTGTGTACCACTGCACATTCAGTTGAGAGAGCTGTCAGACTATATGGGCATTTCAAACACAAGGGCAAGGAGTACTACATATAATGTTAAGAGCAAAGAGACTACAGAAAACTACTAAAAATAGTGTTGTTTTGCAATGTGCTTATTTTGTGTGCCCCACTTGGAAGGCAGAAGTAGCACCAGATATCTGGAAGACAGCTGGGAGCAAATTGCTGTTTCTTCATAGGAACATAAATGGGAAACAGCAGGGAGGCTGATGTCAGTGCCTGTGAAAGCAACACCTTCCGAGTGCAGGCACTGTGGCTTAACTCAGCCTCAGCTCTGTTCAGAACCTGGACCCAAACTCAGGTATTTAATTTAAAGGGTATGTGAAGATTGTGGGTAGAAGCATGGTAGGTAGCTTTTCTTTCTGTGGTGAGGAGTCAGATGTTGACTCTGTACTTCTGATTTGGTCTGAACTCCAGAAACCAAATAACATTACAATATCTTTATAAGTTAATAGGGTGTAATAATTTTTTTAAGTCTGTCCTATAATAAAAAAGGACATTAGAAATGTCCTACAAGTTTCCTTTTTTCATTAGGAGATAGACTTATTTAGGATGAGTTTTCAGAGTGGTAGGTTCTTTGGAGTTTGTCTTTTTCCCACTTCCCTTTGGGATTCATTAATTCACAGCTGCTGATGTGTCTTCCTCATGACTGGATTCCTGGGTAGTACCTCCAAGAAAGACAAATAAACAACAGTTGTCAGTTTTGGTTTTTTTAGGAACAGGTCATATTTTTTACATTTCTCTACAGCTTTGTTTCCTGAGACAGCTGTCAGGTAGATTTCATGTTCTATTATGCCTAGTACAGTTTTTTTTCTTGCAAAAGTGACATCCCTTAGCCATAGAAAAATCTCAGCTTTTGCTCTTAAAAGATGACTGGGAAGAGATTGTTATGCTAAAAATTGCATTAGATTTAAAACTAGTGAATATGATGGTATAAATTTCATGAGGTACTTCAATGTAGTTCACACTGGCTCATTATTCAGTTGTTTTTCAGAATAAATGTAATTAATTTTTATGTTACCTTGAGAATAAATCAAATGCAAACTAGAATGTTTTCAAGGTGAAATGAGCCTAGGTGGATATAGGTTTCAGTGTAATTTTAATTTGCTGTGTTTGTACACATATCTGCCAGGTGCCTTTCCTGTTACAGAGTTTAGGGAAGTATTTGCCTTGGAAAGAAGAGACATTCAGCCACCATCTGGAAACAAGCTGTGAGAAAGCATCTTCTCCACAAAAAAAATAATAATTAGGAAACAAGAAGTCAACTGATTCCAAAAACCACATCAAGACTTCTCACTTATATAGAGAAGAAAGGCAAGTGAAAATTTTGCATAAGACAGGACTGGAGAATGAGATATAGAGATGTTTGTCCAGCATAATGGGTTTTAACCCATGACACACAGACTTCTTGGGACTGTAAATTCCTTCTAAATAATATAAACCCCAAAGTAATTAAGAAATGCAGGATGATTATTTCTCAGTGAGTTTACATTAGTCTATATACTACTGGAAAATGGCTAAGCTTCCAAAAGCAGAAAAGGTTGAAAATGACATCTCTAGTACATTAGCTCAGCATTGTGGGAACATTTGAACTGATCCTGTCTTTGGAGTAGCTGTATTCAGTTACAAGGTCAGCCTTTGACTGCAAAGCACTTTTATGAACCAGAAGGCTCTGAGTTTGTTCCAGGTAGGACTGCTGGTTTTAAAATAGAATTGTTTAAAAAAGTAAAGAGAAAAGAAAAGGATTAAAATAAAATCTAAAAAATTTCTAACATTAACTCTTCACTAAACACTTTTGGAGCCTTTGTAAGATTTTGAAAACTTTGAGAAAACATAAACAGTAACTTATGTGTGTTCTTGTACATCTGTGATGAAATAAAAGAGGGCCACAGTAATCTTGAGCATGGTGCTTAAATGTTAGCTCAGTCACTGTCTCTGTGTTGCATTGCCTCCACATCAGACACATCTGTTCATCAAGGGACCAGTGCTAAGCTGTGCAGATTCAAGGTGCTTAGTGCCATTTGCCCTTGGCTTCCCACCCCTGTAGGAAGGTGAACAGCATGGGCCAAGTTATTGTTTAAATAGATTTATTTAAATGCTGTCAACAGCAGTCTTAAATACTCTTCTGTTAGTGACCAGGCCAAATACATCATATATATTTTGTGGCTGCTTTTATGATTTCCTTTATTATCTTACCTACTTGCAATAAAATATATTTAGCAGACTGAAAGCTTACAGAGCAGCAGAGAGTACCTGAGAAAGCTTTTATTGAAAGTAGGTACCAGCAGTCTCTTCTGTGGACTCACGTTTTTCTTTCACAGAATAACCTAATGATTAGCACAGTTGCCAAGGAAATGAGAGACCCATATCCCACTACCTCCTCTAGCTGAAACAGCTGTAAACCAAAACTTCCTGGGAGAATATACCATAGACTGGATACTTGGATAGTCTTCAAATCTATCTTTTTTTCTCTAGCTTCCTTTTCCTCAAGAGTTACATGAAAATAGCTGAAGGATATTTAATTTTGAAGCCTAAGGTGTAAGGCACCCTCTGGTATGGCAGAATACCACAGTTCAAGTCATAGGATATTTTCTGTATTTTCTTTAATGAATGTTTTGCTGAAACTGCATGTCTTGAAATAGACATGCCATTTTGTTGGGTTTTTTTCAACTTTTTCCTACTAAAAATTTATTCATTGAGTTTTGCATATATGAAATATATGAATAAACTAAAATTTATTCATTTGAGTTTAAGCCCAAAATCTCATGATGTATCATTTCCCTAGCTGTGATAGTTCTTGATTTCTTCCTCTTTGTCTCATGTCTTGGGTAGTAACTGAGGAGAATGGTGGTGGATCTAAGTTGCTTTGGGAATTCAACTCCCATTCTCAGAGCTCCAAAAGCTCTGGCCTTCCTCACATAAAATTCACTGTATAGTGAAGAGTTACATAATGTCACAGAATATCACAGCCTTTTCAGCCTTTGTTTTAATTGTGGAGCTGTGGACTGTGTCCGGAACTCCATACCTTGGGTTCAAAATAGATAAGAGACGGGGTGGTATGATGCTGCAATATTAGCAGTTATCAAGAACATGTTTTCAGAGTGTTTTCATAATCCAAATAATTACAATGGGAGTGGAGTGTTTGTTACAAACTTAATTACAGTCCACTTCTATTTTCATGCACAATATGCCTTAGACCTTAGTGAGTTTTAATTAAACAGAACATCTAAAGATTGCAGCGAGTGTTTTTGAGAAAATTTCATGGAGGAATGCTGCTTTTGAGAAGGCTTTTTCCTTTCCATAGTTTCAAGAGCACAAAATGCAAACTTGTTTGGAGGTAAAATGGCAGGTCTTTGCCAGGACAGTAGTGTAAACAAGAAAATGGCTGTCTTTGCTAAAATAATTGTTGTGTCTTTTCCATTCAGTACAAAAGAACATAAAAATTCATAAAGAATAGGTTCTTCAGTGAATTCATTGGGAGAAAATTTTTCTCTCCACCTGTGTTAAAGAAGAAACGAAATATATGAAGAAGAAAGGCATCGTCAATAATATTCAGGTATTTCAATAAGATTTCAGTCTTGCACAAGGTTTCAGTGAATTTTAGCACCCTGGAAAGTTTCAACAATCTGCTGTTAATAAAATGAAGAGCAGGGATGAAGCATTGGGCACTGTATTTCTTAGGGCACCCATTTGAAATAATTTTCTGTCTGCAAAAAATCACTGCCGGCATTTCCTTTCCTCACAGAAACTGTTAAGCTCAGAGTGAGCATTGCTATGGTGATAATGTATTGACTTTTTCTCACAGAGCAAAGAAATGGAATCCCTCCTATGTCTGAAAAAGATGCCTTTTTTTTTTTTTCTGCTTACCTGTGACTGGTGCATTCAGTCCCTGCCAGGAAAGGCTTCCAGAAACAGCCATAGTTATATTTTTGTTTTCAATGCAAAAAAAAGTTGGGTCACAAGCAAAGAAAACAGTATTACTAACAATTTTAAATATTAAGGCCAAGAATAGCTGTGAATAATGAAGCAGTAGAAAATATCACTTAATTTTTCAGGTTCCACTGTGAGTCATTGTTAAAAAAAAAACAAAAAAAAAAACAAACAAACAAAAAAAAGAGAATAAATCAGTTTATGATACAGATAATTCATTTTGATCTCAGGAGAAAAATACTTTAAAAAAGATGAATGTAGCAGGGAAGAGGCATCCATTGTGTAAATGGGAGCTCAGCTGCTCTCCACCTTCCTCATCAGGCCTGTTTCCATCTCATATCAAAGTAATGAAAAACCACTGTGACACAGAGAGGACTAGGATATGTGTGTTTGCCACAAATATGTTCTTGGCAGCTGTGTAGCAATAGTTTCTGGGCTTTTTTATTATTTCTCGTCTTTGCCGAAGTCAGAGAGACACTTCTGTGCTGTACAGGAAGAGGGATGTGCAAATTGTTAACTCAGTGGCTATTGAGATTGGTGTTTCTGCTCCTGAATCTTTCCACTGTAAACCTACAGCTGAAAATTATTTAATATAAAGGAAGAACACCCTGTGAAAAACAGAAAAGGAAAGGAAAGGAAAGGAAAGGAAAGGAAAGGAAAGGAAAGGAAAGGAAAGGAAAGGAAAGGAAAGGAAAGGAAAGGAAAGGAAAGGAAAGGAAAGGAAAGGAAAGGAAAGGAAAGGAAAGGAAAGGAAAGGAAAGGAAAGGAAAGGAAAGGAAAGGAAAGGAAAGGAAAAAGAGTTTTTGAGAATGTAATTATTTTAATATTTTTAAATTGCCTCAGAAACTGATCTACCTGGAGACTTTCCAGTCTTATGCAAAATGATTTGCCAATTTACTGCTTGTTGAATAGTGAGAGGAAAGAAATATTCCTTGTTCCTGCTAATTTCTAGTAAAATGATACTAGTGGTCTTCTTGATGTTTGATCAGAGACATAAAATATGATGGTGTGTAGTTGGAAAGACTGTTCAGAATTAAAGTTTGACATTTTTCAGAGTATTCTAACTATTTAGACAATTTTGAAAATTTTAGATGGGCTTTTTATGATTATGGAGGACATGGAGCCAGAATATTTCAAAAATGCAGAAATTCTTTCAGATGGCAGGTCTAGATCAAGTTTCTCTCATCTTCAAAAAGGAGAATCGATAAAAAGTAGTGATCTTATATCAGTCTATTTCAATACAATGTAAAATATGATTCCAGCTGTTTCTCATATGTTTTCCTTTGAAACTGTATAAGAGTAGAAGGTTGGAGGAATAAATCACTGTAGAGTTTGCTTCTACATCTTAAATAAAAAAAATTCTAAAGATAATTTTATTGAAAATTAAGATTTCTTTGATTATTATTTTGGTTTGCATCTGATAGTACATTTAGAAATTAATTATTTAGAAGTAAACATGAAAGTATTAATATCTGAATTTTACATGACCTCATTAAAATACAGTGTTGATTATACTTTCTAATAACTTTCAAAGTACTGATATTTCTTCATAAATACTCATGGAACAATTTCTAAACACAGTCAAAACCTACTTCCCCAAATTTAATACTTGAGGCAGAGAAAAATTCAATTAAAAACTACTTAGCAGTAGCCATAGTCATGGAAGAATCAATAATATTAGCAAATGTAAGAGAAATCAACCTTTTTTATTTATCAGTATAAGTTCAATTTTAGTGTAAGCATTTTAAAATGCATTGTCAAACCCATCTATAAGAAAGGCTAAAGTGAAGACCTAGGAAACTCCACACTCATTAGTCTTAATTCGATTTTTGAGAAAATAATGGGATTAGTCCTCCCAGAAACTACTACCCTCCAAATGAAACAGGTGATTGGGAAAAATCAGCACAGATTTACCAAAGGTGAATCACACCAGATTAACCTGAACACCTTCTACAACAACATAACATCCTCTGTCAGCGTGGGGAGTGCACTGGATGTTGTTTGCCTGGACTTCATCAAAGCATTTGACACTGTTTCCCACAGTTTTCTTCTAAGCAAACTGGCAAGATACAGGCTGGATGTGATCTGTGAGATGTGTAGCAAAGTGGCTGACAGGCTGCACTCAGAGGGGGATGATCAATGCTTTTTACCCAGGCTGGCAGTCTGTTACCAGCAGGGTCCCTTAGGGATCAATATTGTGCTCCAGGCTGGTAAACATCTTCATAAATTATCTGGGTAAAGGGATTGAAAACACGCTCACCAAGTTTGCTGATGATGCCAGACTGGATGGTGAGGTGGACTTGTCAGAAGGGAGAGCCCTTTGTCAGAGACAGAGACAAGCAGCAAGAGTGGGCCAGCAAGAGCTGTATGAAGTGTGACAAAGGCAAGTGCAAGGTCCTGCACCTGGGATAACATAACCAAAAAAACCCAGGGCAGGCTGGGATCTGTGTGGCTGGGAGCAACACTTCTGTGAGAGACCTGGGGGTCCTGGTGGAGCACAATATGAACACGAGTCAAGCTGCAGCAACAAAGGCAAACAAATCAAGTCCTGGACTGCATCCATGAGGGCTTTACTTGCAGAGATAAAGATGTGGCCATTCACTGTATTCAGCATGTCTTAGGCCACACTTGGAGTACTGTGTCCAGAACTGGTACTCACCATCCAGGAAAGGTGCAGACAGGCTGGAGAGGGTCTTAGGAAGGGCCAGAAAGATGATCAAAAGGCTGGAGAACCTGTCCTGTTGGGAAAGATTTAAGGAATTAGGTCTTTTCACCCTGGGGAAGAGAGAAGGCGTAGGAGGGACCTCATCATGGTATTCCAGTACCTAAAGAGCGGCTACAGAGAGGACAGTCTCTCTTTTCACTAGGAGCCACGTGGAGAAGACCAGGGGCAATGGGTACAAGTAACACTAGGAGAGGCTCCATCTTGACATCAGGAAGAAGTGTTTCCAATGGGACCAGTCAGTCACTGGAATAATGTCCGCAGGGATGCAGCAGAGCCCTTATCACAGGGGGTTTTTTCAAGAAGCAATGTGACAGGATTCCAGACAATATCTGTCGCTGCCTGGTCCAGCCCTAGCAGCACCAATGGATCCTTGATGACAGGGACCGGTGACATAGCCTGCCTGCGGGAACGTCACCCAATATCGGTGACGAAGAAGTGGGAATGATGAAGTAAACCTGGAAAGCAAAACTTTAATAATGTAAAAATAAAGGGACAGGCTGCATACAATATAGGGTTACTTTGAAGACATCAAAATGGGGAAAACATGGCACTATATACAGCGCTGGCTGAGGGCAGGGAACCAATGAACAACAAGAACTACAAACATTATCTTATATGGAGAACTTAACTAACCAATCACCAACAAGAACTCAGAGCATCACCCTATTTGGCATGAACATGTACCTTTGGCATGAACATAACCTTTCCCATGGTTCCATGCACCTCTCCATAACTTAGCTGCATGTTACCCTCCTTAGCATCCTGTTTCCTATGGTCTCAGCTTGATGCCACCTGTGTACTCTGTCAAGGCCAAGTCACTGTCCATCCCTGCTGATCTGCCTCCCATGAATTCTAGGCTCCCTTTCCTACGAAAGGCTGGATCAGGTAATCTTCATGTTCCCTTCCTGCAGACTGTGACAGGCTGCTGATTTAGTTGTCTTGTATAAACATCAAGTCAAATTATTTCCAGGTATCTTGTAACTGATAGTATGTTTCTGTGAGAAATTGAAATGATGATTTAATTAGATGGTGAAATGAACATCTGAAGCAGTCAGCTGCAGAGTGAGGATTATAAATTCCTTCCTTCATTTTCTTTGTTTTGCATTGAAAATTTAAAATTTGTATTTAAGAAATGTAGGCACTCTGGTGTTCAGAATAAGGATTTAACATTAGATGCAAAACTATCTGAAACAGCTACTAAAATACTTTTGCGACCTAGTTTGGGGGAAGAAATAGAACATTTCCACATTTTATGGTAGGGCAGACATATATAATGAGTCTAATATAACAATGGAATTATTTTTATTAGCTCATCTGTAGTAATTCTATGTCACAAAATTCTTGATCAAGGGCACTGAATCTTACCATTCTTATCATGATGGATGCTATAAATCATGAAATCTCACTGAACTCAATACATTAGAAACCTGAATCTCTCCTGAGAGAAAGGCATTGCCTGGTAATATGAGCTTTTTATTATGAATCAGAAATGTCTTTGTTTTGCCTTAGTGGACTTCAGTGCTTTCCACTTAGTCAGTGTGGGATCTATCATGAATCAAAAATGGAGCATTTGTCAACAATGCAATGATGCTCTTCATTTTAAAGTGCAGTGGTATGTAATAGTAGGAGCACCATGTCCTGTGTTGGTCACTGTGTTCTTAAAAAACCTCAATGAATTGGAAAGTGTACAGAGGAAATCAAAAGAATGGTAAGAGCGTTAAAAAAGTTTAACTATGAGGAAAGGTTGAAGAGCAGAGGCACCACTGTGAGACCACTGATAGTTATCTTTGAATGCTCGTGGTGATTGAAGGAGGTCCCTGATGACTGGGAAAAAGCAGATGTTACATGCTTTTCAAAAAGGGCAGGAAGAATGATAAAGTGAACAATAGGTCACTCAGTCTTCCTTCACTCTCTCAGAGGATTACAGAGAAAGACCTCACGGAAATTGTTTTCAAGCCTGTGACAAGAATGTGTTTGGGAACAGACAGCATGGATTTACCAAGGCCAAAGTATGCTTGACTGATTGCCTTCTTAGAAGCTAGTGACTCTTTGTACGGGCTGGAGGGAGTGGTGTGTGTCCTTTGTCTTGGAACAAGCAAGGCCTTTGACAATAGTCTCCCATAACAAACATGTGGCCTAGAAGAGGAGATGCAGACTGGATGGAACACAAACTGGATAGAAAACTGTCTGAAACAGGCTTTAGGGTAGTGGTCAACAAATTGAACTCTAACTGGAAGTGATATTCCTCAGTATTGTTATTTAAACCCAGCTGGCAGCTCAGTGCCACGCAGCTGCTCGCTCACTCCCCTTGTGCTAGGATTCTGGAGAGAACTGGAAGGGTAAAAGTGAGAAAACTCATGGATTGAAATAAAGGCAAAGGAAAAAACTGCACATGCAAGCAAAGCACAACAAGGAACTCATTCACCATCTCCCGTGGGCAGGCAGGCATTCAGTCATCCCCAGGAAAGCAGGGCCCCGATATGCATTATGGTGACTTGGGAAGGCAAACACAGTTATGCCAAACATCCTCCCCTTCCTTCTCCTTCCCCCAGCTTTATATGCTAAGCATGACACCATATGGTGTGGGGTATCCCTTTGGTCAGCTGGGATCAGCTGTGTCCTCTCCCAGCTTCTTGTGCACCCCCAGCCTCCTCACTGGTGGTGTGGGGTGAGGAGCAGAAAAAACCCTGACAATCTGTGAGCACTGCTCAGCAATAACTGAAACATCCCTGTGTTATCAACACTGCTTCCATCAGAAATCCAAAACATTAGCCCAAATCAGCAACAACAAAGAAGATCAGCCAAAACCAGCACAATCAGGGGCCAGTATTGGGATGATTTTACTCACTTTCATGAGACAAACATGATGGAGTTTAGCTAAAGCAAATGCAAAATCCTACATCTGAGACAGAACAAATGCACGCAGCAATACATGCTGCTGAGGCAGCAGTACTGCAAAAAAACCTTGGGGTGTTGTTGGCCAAAAAATTGAATGTGAATCCCCAGATTAGAGTGTAGGTAGCAGGTCAAAGCTGTTAAAGAAAATATTTATTCCCCTTTACCTGGCATTTTGAAGGCTACATCTGGTATATTGTGCTCAGCTTTGCATGCCCCAGTACTAAAGTTAGTCCAGCAAAATGTCATTAAGAGGATTGAGTGACTGGAGCACATATTGTATGAGACGGAGTGAACTGGATTTGCTTGATCTGCAGATGAGAAAGTTAAAAGGGGGTTAAATTTCTGTCTTCAGTAACCCAAAAGTCCTTTGTAAAGCCAGACTCTTGTAGATGAGTAACAAAAAGACAAGAGGTATTTAATTGCCACAGGTCGCAATAAAGAAAATTATAACTGAATATGAGGAACAACATTTCAGGGTGAAAATTGTTAGGCACTTGAATAGATTTCCAAGAAATGTAATGAAATTTCCATCCTTGGAAGTTTCCCTGAGCAACCCTATATGCTCTTCCATTCTGTTCACTCTGTTGTTAATGCTTCTAGGAAGAGAAATAGGTCAATATGTTTTTTGCTATAAAAAATAAAATCTGATCTTTATGAGCACAAGAAATATCTTTGAGGTACTTTCCAGAACTTCACTTCTATGAATTATTTAAGGCAGGCCCTACAAAACAGAAATTGTGTTTAGCAGCAGCTAGATGT
Source organism: Ammospiza caudacuta (assembly GCF_027887145.1). Classification (NCBI taxonomy): domain Eukaryota; kingdom Metazoa; phylum Chordata; class Aves; order Passeriformes; family Passerellidae; genus Ammospiza; species Ammospiza caudacuta. Next base: position 72,146,769 of record NC_080594.1, read on the forward strand.
TGGGTTCCTTGATAAATATTAGAATTTATGTCTGCAAATAAGACATAAGGAATAAAGCTTTGTCTGGAGCTCTGGAGTATTCAGGCACCTAAGAACTGGAGTCACAAAAAACAGTGCATGGATGCACACTGTGAAATGTAAATAAACACAAATGTATACATGACAGATAAACTTTTAAAGTTTAAGGAATTTATTCAGCTGTGTCTGAACTTATGATATGGTCAGTTTCTGCCCATAGTTGGGACCTATTGCAGAGTTGTGTGCTTATGAAAGTATTACAGAGCACAGGTAGAAACTAGACATTGAGATATTCTCTCTTAGCCTTTTTTGTTTTTTGGGGGTTTTTTTTGTTTTTTTCTTTGTGGGTTTTTTGGGTTTTTTCGTTTGGTTGGTTGGTTGGTTTTTCTTTTTTTTTTGTTTTTTCTTTTGAATCAGCTGTTCAATTGTTAGTATACTCAGCAAGGTTAGACAAGACACTGGGAGAATTAATGCCAAGTCAGCATTTCTTAAGTGCTTTGAAGATAAAAGACAATATAAAGCACTAATTATCAGTACTAATTAGCATCCCACCAAACATGACTCACTGACTGGTTTTTCAAGTCTTTAAAGGGTTGTCAGCAATCTTCTGGAAAGCTTGAAAACCTTTTTCTCACAGAGAGAAAGTGAGAGCTGGAAAGCACTGATGTAAAGCCAGTGAACAGCTCTGGGCTTGTCTGACTCCAATCAGAGTAAATTCAGTGAATCAGAGGCTGACTTTTAATTTGGGGCCACCCTCCAAACCATGTAGGTAATCATTAAACAAATGTATGGGGTCAGGCTCAAAACTCATGGAATTCTATGAAATGTATATTTTCTTATCCAGGATACCCAGAGTCTGCTCAGTAGATACAATTGACTCCCTGGCTTCTATCCCTGAGGATATTTTTTTAGATGATAATGTTGAATTTATTCCCATGCAAGTCCAGTTCCATAAGAGTCCTGTCTCCTTTTCATCGTAGATTTTTTCTGCAGCTAAGGTAGGATACAACCTATCAGTTTTAGGGGTGTTTTCTGTGTGTGAACTAGGTGGTTTAGATCGAATTATATTATACCTAGAGCTAGATGTGATTGATAGCTATCCAGAGCTGGAGATATATATTCAGATGATGAAGTGTGGGTGTCCACCCCAGGATGACATCAACAGCTTTCTTGAGTCCAGTGACTGGGCCAATTATCTCTCTGTTAAAGCAACAGAAGCTCTCAAACTTCTTTTAAATGTAGAACAGCTACATTACAGAAATAGACTTGAGCAGGCTGAATACCATCTGTGTCTATCAGGCAAGTTTATGTTTAATGTCCCCATTGGCCTAATCAATGACAGTTGAACTGAGCAGGCCAAACACACGTGAGAGGAACTAATCCCTTCTCGAAATGTGATAGAAGGGTCTTAACGAGACAGAGAGTTGTTAGTGATGCCTCTCCTTGCTGTATTGTCAGAGTGTGCTGTGTGATGTTACCCTTCCACATTGGAGAATTTGGGAAGAAGCAGCTGGTTGGCTTGAATGCCATCATCTCCCTGAAGGATTCAAATCTGTATCTCTGGAGAGTCAGCCTAAACAGCGGATGCTCTGTTTTGAGAGCAGATGCTTTCCATCTCATTTCCCAAAGAGGTGCCAGCTATTGCAGCAAGAACTTCAAAGTTTATTGCACCATAAAAAGTTAATTGAGTTTCCTACTGTGCAAACCATATAACCATTACGTTGTCTTACAGGAAATGTCATTCCATTTTGTGAGGAACCTGATCCCATCATTTATCACTGGGCAGGTGTTTTTTTATCAATTAACTGTTGCCTGATATAACATGTGATGGCCTGACACTTCCATCGACCTATTTCAAAGGACAGGGACTGCCACACCTGCATTTTGTGTCTGCACCTAGCTTACACTGCCTTGGAGATTCTGTCCTGGACAAAGGCAGAGGACAGCTTAATTGCTAGTCACAGGCAGGCTTGGGCCAAAACACTTGGTTTTTTAACCAAATGCTGTTGCTCTTTTAGACATGCATTTAAATTCAGAACATGTGGGAAACATGCAGAGTTTAAAGAATTATGCAGAAACTCAGGAAAGATTATGAGAATCTCAGATTTGGATTTATATGTACAAGTATATATGCAAGTGCTTTTTAGGCTTCTACCCAAGATGGTATTGTAACTACTAAAAATAATTCATGACATCTGTCTGCAGGCACAGTTTTAAATTGCAGCTGCTTCTCATTCATAAACTTTCACATGTGTGTGTTCAGGGTAAATACATTCTTCAAACCTTTATTGATTTCTGGGATGAACAGATCTGGCAGTAAGAGGAGACAGAGCTGCTAACTTCTGCAAGGTTCCAAGATTTAATGTACTTTCTATAATCCATGAGAGTATGAAAAGACTGGCCTTAGCCTATTAATTATCAGCATTAACACATAAAATAGAAATTAAAAATCACAGAATGGTTGGAAGGGACCACAGCGGGTCATCCGGTCCAATTCCCTGATCAACCAGGGTCATTCTAGAGCACAAAATATAGAACTTAAGATAAAAATCAAATCATGCATTTCCTTAGACGAGTGGTTTTCCAGAAAAGTAAATTTTTTGGCATTGTTCCTGAAGGAGAAAATGGAAAAAACCTGGAATTACTGTAAAAGGAGAAGTTCAAAAAAGAGCTTATAATGTTAAGACTCTAGAGGCTTTGGAAGGAAATGATGTTACAGACAGAGGCTGTAGGCAGTAAACATCTTAATTGTTTAGAGTTAGAGGTCTTAGATGCTTTTAGGCATCTGTGCCTATGAGCACTGTACAAGAAATTTGGGCTGCTGACCCTGAAATCACGTGTTTGGAAAGGAAGGAATTTGGAGCTTCAGAACAGGAACCAATGTATCTGACTTCATGGAGCATGCTGCTGCAGAGTAGAAGCATTTAGAAATGTACCCGAGTTCTGCCCTTCTCTGAAGCTCTGGTGCCTTCACAGGCTGCATAGAAATGTCTTCTTATGCCACAAGTGCACAGTCTTGAGTCCAGGAGCTGGAATCAATAATCCCTGGAGGTCCCTTCCAACTCAGAATATTTTCTTCTAACAATCACATAAGGCAATTTTATTTAAATAGATGTATAGGCTGAATTATTTTACTTTTTCATATTTTAACCCATAATTTGGGATTATATCCAAGACCACCTGGAAGAGGAAAATCAGAGTTGAATGGATTTATCTTGATAGATTAATTGGTGTCTTTTTATATGTGGTAAAATATAAATATTGGATTTGTGATGGCCACCAAAATGAAAACCAAATACCACAGTACTAGCTTTTTTGTCACATTTGCACAGTTTCTATAATCCACAGCCATTCATGTTCTTGCTTACAAGTTGCTAAGGGGATTCTTGGGTTTTTTATTGGTTTGTTTTTGTTTGTACTTTTTGGGTTTTTGCTTGCTTGTTTGTTTTGTTTTTGTAGTTGTTTTTTTCGTTGTTTTGTTGGGGGTTTTTTGGGGTGTTGCATTTTATGATCCTATTTTATCATAGTTTTGAGCATACTTGTCATATCTGGGAGGCTAATCAAAGAAGGATGAGTGCAGAAGGCATTTAATTTACACCAGTTCTCATGGTGCAAGTGTTAATCCCGATTCCTGACAGGCTTTTCTGGGAACTGTCTGGATCTTCAGTCATATTCCAGTTCGGGATGCTGATGGAACTTGAACAAGATTAAAACATCTGTTGGGAAAACTGAAAGTAAATAAACTACTTTAAAATTTAAAACATAAGGTCTTGAAAGGAAGAGGTGGGAAGATCCTCCTGTTGCAAGTGAGGCTGCAAAAGCATATTATCAAGTATAACATTAGGGGCAAAAATAATGATGCCAAAGGGCTGTTCATTAGTCACTTGTGAAATAGAAGGAGCTGTGTACTTTGAATGGCTCTCAGCTTACCAGGAAGTGATAACAAGGATTGACCTTATAGCAAAACAAAGCTTCTATAGAGACATAGTGAAATGAACTGCTAAAGAATTAGTAAAAAAAAAAACCTCCATTATTAGCTAAAAAACAAGATAGTTGAGATATGAAAGATAAAATTAATTTTCAGTGAAGAATGAGCAACTAATTTACCTTAATTAAAGAAAGATGAGATCTGAAATCAGCTTGAATCTTACTGCAAAGGCCTTCTAGTACATATAATGCACTGCTATAAAGAGAAAAACATAATATTCATGGTACGTTTGCACTTTTTTTTCTTCAGTTTTCTACTTAAAGAAGAGATCTCTTTCCCAAGAAATGCATAAAGATGTCATATTGCAAATACATGTTTATATAATTATGTGTATGCACATAAATATCTCCCACCAGAAAGGAAGGTGAGTCATTTAGATGCTAGTATTATCACTTCTGAGCAAAAGTTTTAGGCATGTATGTCTTAAAGAATCATCATCAGATTTCACTATCTTGACTGCTGCTGCTGTCTCAGATGTCATGATCACTGACTCAGGGATTCAAGCCAGGAGCTCCTATTTCCGAGGGGTGACCTCACTGTCGGCATGTGAGCAGGATGGTGGCAAAAGGCATTTCTTTCAAAGCCCCACCATTTACTGGGCAGAAAATAATTCAAGATTTATTATGCTGCTGAGGAATAAATGAAAGAGCAATTTTGAACTCAGTAATCTGGTTAGGACCTGGAAGGCAGAGACTGGCATTACAGGGACTGAATTGCTTATGTGTGCTAATTAGGTGTGGGCCAGTTTTAGTTGTTTATGCACCTCTGATAGTCTGAGCTGGGAGATGATGCTGCTTAAAGAAAAAACCATTATTTTATTCCATTATTTGGATTGAAGATGAAGGTATGGAGAGACAGCCTACTGTGAATTGAATAAGAGCAGTTTGGAAAATTAGTACTGAGCCCTAAGAGCAGCAGTGTATTCTCCCAAGATTTCATAAAGTGAACTAAGGCACGCTAGCTCAAGTAAACTAGAATTCAACTGTGTTTTCATATAACCTTAAATTAACAGCTGAAGGTGATATCTTCTTAAATAATTGGATTTTTTTCTGTATGATTGCATATGACAGTCAACAAACTTTTACACCATTGTTATCAAATTAGTATTCATAGCAAACTGATTAACACAAAAAATCACTAACAAAAACTTATTCAATCATCTCTCCTAAGCCAGTTGTTGGAAAATGATCTTTTTCTTTGTCTGTACAGCTCATGTATTGGGCAAATTAAGTTTTTTCATTTGAAAAAATATTTCTCCATTTTTCACTCGATGTGAGCATTACATTCATTACAGCTAGCTTGGCTGCCTTGGCAACACTAAGATCAATATACTTCCCTAAATAAAATTTTCTGGGTAAGTCCTTCATAGGTCATGAAGAGATAAATAATATGCATTGCAAAACAAAAGAAAATACAGGAAATTTTAGTTCCATATGATAAGAAACTTCACCTTCATTATGCAATGTGTTTAAAAGTTAGTATTAAGTTCAGTGATACTAAGTTTTGGGTTCTGAGCATGATCAATTCAGAGCAGTTTGTACAAACAACATTGGTATTTCAGATTTCATAAAAATCGCCAACAAGAAGTAAAAAAAATATTTCTCAAAATCCCTTTATCAGTCAGAACTGATTAAGGCCACTGGCTTAGGATTCTTATATTTTCATTAAATTGTATGATATAAAAATTAAAAATGTATTGCTTACAAATAAAATGTCTCGCTACTGTAGCTGTGAGAACTAGAGAGCAGTAATTTCAATAAAGAAATAAAATACTGTACAGCACTCTTTAAAGCATTTTGATACATTTTCAATATTCTGTTGTGGCTTAACGTGAGCCCATGCAGCCACACGTTCACTCCCCTACCAGGAGAGAGACTGGAGAGAGAACGGGAAGAAGACTCATGGGTTGGGATAAAGACAGTTTAATAGGGAAAGCAAAAGCCTCACATGCAAGCAAAGCAAATGCAGGCAGTAATTCACTGCTTTCCCTGAGCAGACAGGTGTTCAGCCATCTCCAGGAGAGCAGGGCCCCCTCACATGCAAGGGTGACATAGGGAATCAGACACCATCACTCCAAACATCCCTGCTTTTCCTCCTTCCCCCAGTTTATATACTGAGCACGATGTCATAAGGTCTGGGATATTCCTTTGCTCATTTGGGGTCACCTGTCCTGTCTGTGTCTCCTCCCAAACTCCCATGCACCCCAACTCCCTCTCCAGCGTGTTGGGATAAAAAGCAGAAAAGGCCTTGGCTCTGTGCAAGCCCTGCTCACAACAACAAAACCAGCTCAGTATCACCAGCCCTGTGTTCAGCACAAATCCAAAACAGAGACCCAAACCAGCCACTGGGAAGAAAGTTAACTCTACCCCAGCCAAAACCAGCACAAATGCCTAAAGACATACATGAAGACTTGAATATTTTATGTATTTCAGAGCTATGAAATTAATTTGGAAGTTTGTCAAGCTAGGCAAAACTGACCGGCTTGAAAGAGTTTGCATGTGTGAGAATGATGAGAAACCTTACATAACTTCAGTGTTACGTAAAAACCAAAATTTTCTCCTCTTTAGTACTTAATTTTTAATTGCATGTTTCTGATAACTGGTGTTCTACAAGATATTAGTTTGGATTGGAAAACCACCTAAGTGGATGTTTTATTATTAGCCTATATTTTAAAACTTTAATGTGGAAATAAATTTTTCATTTCTACTGCTATTGTTTTTATTGGTCTCATTTTATTCTTCATAATAAAATTTCTCACATTCCAAGTAAGCCTCTTTTGCACATGTTAAAAAATACAAGTTAACAAATGCTGGAATAACAGAAGTGTTCTTGCTTATTTTCACTTACCCATATTCTGAGTGGAACTAGTTCATAATGTTATCATAAGTAAGACTCAGGTATCTGTGTTCTACAATTTCAAAGATTTTATTTATTTTAAAATTAATAATTTTGTTTCCGCACAATTCATGGGAAGTCAACATATTACTGTTATTTTCACGGATAACAGAAAAATAAAGTTGTTGTGGAAAACATCAGCGGAACTCTAAGGAAACCCCCATAAATTAGATAAATATGGTAGACTAGATAAAATCATGAGCAACTTAAGTGCCTGAAAAACACTTAAGATAGATTCAATATATTTGGTTTTTTGAAATTATTTATTCATGTATTTATTTATTTATTTTCTAATCCTCATTTAGTGCACATGCATCTAAGAAGCCCATTCATGAGAACAGGACAGGTTGGACTATTGATAGTTAACATAGTCCTGATTTTGTTTTAACAATGCAACAGAAGACATTTGATCTTGCACCATCTAATTACATGATAGAATTGCATCAGGTCTGTGCTCTTGTACTAGATTAGGATGAGAGCAGAAAGGAATAAAAGTATATCAACTTTCAATTCTATTTTTATTTCCAGGAACTAACATTGCAACATATTTTTACTTGGATAAAATTGTATGCAAACCAGTGGGTTTTTTGGGAAATGTTATATGTCATAGCAGCATTTGAATAAAAGATCTGCATTTTAAATACAGATAATTAGCAGCTTTTCACTGGCGTCTTTATTGGTAACTTTGTTTTCTAGTGATAACAGAAATTACTAGTGAGGAAATGGGGGTGACAGCCCCTGAAAATTGATGGTTTTATGGATCCTTGACTCATAGAAATCAGATATGGAAAAGACTTTTCATGGTGAATCATCTGGTATAGTTTGCTGTCTGTTGGAAGTTTTTTTATTCTTTTATGTTGCAGCATTTTAGTGTGTTAAGTGAAGGAGCTGATAATTGGTTCCCTTGGGAGAATATTTTGAAGTAGAGATTTCATTGGGCCTCATTTTATTTACATATTTAATTGCTCATTTTATTTACACATACAACAACAATGAAATTAATAGGACAAGATATGTTTGCTACCAAGGGTTTTTTTTTCATGACATCCACTTTCATTGCTACTCTTCAGCTTCAGCTGTTTTTTTAAATAATTTTTGCAAATTGAGATATGCTTAATTAGTTACCACTTGGTGGGCTTTTTCCTTAACCCAAAAATTATATAGGCTAGTTTTGAGTATGCATGATCTTTGAAAGAGGCTTGAGGCAGGGGACAGTTTACTGTCATTTCCCAGGGAACTAAATAAAAGGTAAGTATGTAGAAGTTACTAGATTTGAAATTACTCACTTCCTTTATTTCTATCCCTGCCTCATATTTTTCCTAATTTTCCTTTCTTTAACATTTCTTAACAAGTTATCAAGAACTATCTGACAGCTTCTTGGTGTCAATATTTTTAATCCATATACAGTTTAGAAGCTGTGACTGTGTAGGTGGCTTATTGTGGATATAATCAATATGAGCTGAGGCATGTGAGAAAAGAAACCTGTCTCCTGAATATTTTTATCTTTCTCACCTTCATTCTTAATTTCCTTCCTAGTTTTCTTTTTGTACCTTCCCTAGAACAATTTCTGTTTTGTGTCTTTGCTCTCTTCCCCAGCAAAGCTGCAGATGACAGTATATTGCAGCTGCAGGGAGACAAGGAAAATATTGCAGTAAGGCCACTGACCTGCTGTTGGAGACTGATACCTATATTGGCCTCAACAGCTTTGGGAACATGTACCTGGATGACAGAGTAAGAGCTGGAAACCCAAGTAAAATAACTGTGAAACAGAGAAAAATAGTTTCTGAGAGTGACTTGAATTTGGGAAAATACCATGGATGATTGTGCCCAAGAGGAAAGTGATCTATTCTAAAAGTACAGCAGGGAAAAAGGCATTTGTCGAGTTTGAATTGCCAACAGAGTGAGCTAATGAAAGGAGTTGGCCAAATAGACTCTATAAAAGCACATTTCCAGTCTTATAATTGAGAAATGATAATATGTTTAAATGTGGGTTTTTTCATTAATTTCTCTTAGCGTTACATGAATGGATACAGATTGTTAGAAATGCATTTGGAAGGGAAAATGCCATATATACATATGCCATATCCCTTTGGACGTATATAATACAAATGTCTAACCATGTAAGTCTTTGGACCAAGTTTGGTCATCCTGAGAGCTTTTTGAGAGTTTAAAAATGAGAATGAGATAATACTCTAAAAATAGAGAATTTAAAGGGATCACACTGATAAACATCAGCTAAAAATCTGAATGGGAAAAAGTTACAAAAAGTCAAGGAATAGCTTTAATCAGTGCAAAAAAAAAAAGAGGTGCAATCTTGAGGTAAATGTTCTTAAATAAATCATCTATTAGGAGTTATTACAATTAGAACAGGAAAGTGAGATCCAACATGGGATGGGGAGTACATATATATGCATCAGATAAAATGAAGAGAATAAATGTGGTTAAGAGTGGGGTGGAACAATCAGGTGGGTAACATTTTTTAAATTAAATACGAAATAATGCTTTTTCAAGAGACATGGGAGAAGACAGTGTGCTGGAACCACAGAATAATAGTGTTGGGAAGACAGATTAATTAATTTACCCAAAGTCCTGGCACTGACAGCTTTACAAGCCCAAGTCATAGGCTGTATGGATGCTGCCACATCTCAGGAAGGTAAGTGGCTACACAGCTCCTGGAGTAAAAATGAGAGCTGAGCTGCAATTCCCTTTGGTGTCCATAGCTATTGGCAACAGTCCACATAGCTATATATAAATTGAATAAAAATGTGCATCTGCAGACTTGTAGGCTGGATTACTCTATTTTCATTGCCCATGAGTGATGTTCTTAGGGGGACAACTGAACAGGGGTTCATTTCTTCCACTGGAGTTTTCACTGAGGTCATACCAAAGATAAAGGCACATTATCAAAGCTATGGGAGAGAAGAATTTTAGTCTAGGTTAGCAAATGATGGAAGCATAAGTTTACAGGTCAGTCTTAAAGGTTTAACATAGAAAAGAGGAAAGTTACTGTGCAAAAATGGTGTTAGAAAGGATAAAATTGTATTTTTAACTTTTTAGGTGTTTCATCTAACACAGCAGAATAGATTTAGATGCAAATGACGGTCTTGATGTCTTAGTACACAAATGAAATAGGGATTTGATTTTCATTATGGAAAATTAGTTCAGAGATTTAGAATAGTATTGATAGTATTGAAAATAATGTGTGATTTTGAACTGAAAAGAAAGAAGATATTGCCTTTAATATAAAAGATACATGTAAAGGTATTCAAGCCCTCAAAATGCTCACAGAACTTGTTGAACCTAACTGGTGTCATGGTGTAATCCCAGCTGGCAGCCAAGTCCCACATGATCACTCATTCATTCTCCTCTGGTGGGATGTTGAAGAGAATTGGAAGATAAAGTGAGAGCACTTGTGGGTTGGGATAAAGACAGTTTAACAGGGAAAGCAAAAGCTGCTCATGCAAGAAAGCAAACCAAGGAAATCATTCACCCCTTGCCATGGGCAGGCAGGTGTGCAGCCATCCCCAGGAGAGCAGGTTCCCATCACATAGCAGTGACTTGGGAAGATAAATCCCAATAATCAATCTGAACATGTGGCCCTGAGATGAGCTCAGCTGGTCAGAGCATGGTGCTGACAACACCAAGGCTGGGGGGCTGATCCCTGGGTGGGCCATTCACTGAAAGGTTGGACCCAATGATCCTTGTGGGTCCCTCCTAACTCAGAATATTCTGTGATCTGGGGGTATTTATAGAACATGCCCCTCTTCCTCCTTCTTCCCCTGGCCTTATATACTCACATGATGCCATGTGCTGTGGGTATTGCTCTGGTCAGCTGTCCCAGATGTGGCCCCTCCCAAGCCCTTGTGCAGCTGCAGCCTCCTCGCTGGTGGTGTGGGTGAAAAATGGAAAAGATCCTGACCCTGTGTAAGCACTGCTCAGCAGGGACTAAAATACCTCTGTTGCAACACTGCTGCCATCAGAAATCCAAACCACAGCCCCATACTGCTGTGAAGAAAACAAACTCCATCCTTACCCAACCCAACACATTCAGGGGCCAATGACTAAGGGCTATTTACTGTTGTGTTCAAGGTCTACAATAGAACATAAGCAAGTGTTGGATGTTGTGTTTTAAAAAGGAGAATTACCAACTAAAACCAGGAAGCCTGTTTTTCTTTTTGTCAGTGAAAAACTTTCAGCTCTTCAGGCATCAGCTTGCAAAGAGGTAGAACAGACAGGTTAAAGTGAGGTGATGAACAGTAATACTTGTTTGAAATCGGTTGTGGCCAGTTGGGAAGACCTTACTGAGAAAGTGAAAGTGGATGGATAAAGGTTAATATGAAAATATGAATTTTGAAGTTCTTTTTTCTTAAGATGGAGTAGGAGACTAATATAATTTTTTTTCAGGAAAGCAGACTTCCATGAACTCAGAGAACTGATAGATAAGAAACTAGGGAAAATGAAGTTATATGAATACAGAGCACAAAGTCTGATAGATTCTTAAAAGCCATTTATGGGTCACAAACACAGAACTCAGAACTCAGTGCAAAGAAAGGCTAGAAATTATGTTACACCACAAATTTAACTGGGATATGAACTCTTCAGCAACCTCACACACCAGAGGGGATTTCTCAGAATTTGTTAAGGGTGAGTATAGAAGAACAACATGAAATTGTAGACAAAAAATCAAAAAAGTATCAAATTTATATAAACTATATAAAAAGCATATACTTTTTTTAAAAAGTATAAAATGACATGCAGTTATCAGAAGGCAAAACATAATCTGAAAGCATACTGGTATTTAGAAGAGTAAAGAAAGATCTCTACACAAAGGGATAGGATATCCAATAGTGAAATATCCTGAGAATTCTGAGTATTTAATGTCTTTTTTTTCATTCTTCAGCAAAATACCTAATTGGCTAACACAATTAAGACATATGGAAATAGAGGTAAGAACCACTGTACTATAAGTAAAAAAAGAGGGAAGAGACTCATGAGTCTTTTTCAAATCTATTCAGTCAAGTAAAATTCCCAGCAGGAGATTCAGCAAACTGAATGAAACCATCTCAAAGCCGTTAGCATTTTTATCTGAGAACTCATGCAGAATGGATGAAATCCTAAAAAACTGTAAAAAGGCAAAAATAGTACTAATCCTTGAAAACTGGGGGGGGGGGGGAAGTAAGCCAAGATACTATATACAACTAAACAACTTAAATTCATGTAAGAACACAATAACAAAATTATTGAAAACAAGATGTAAAGTAAGAGATCTCATAAATTTGTCCATTACAGATCATGTCAAGCCACATTATTTGTCTTTTTGACAAGGTAGTGGGCTGATGGGTAAAGAAGGAGCAGATATGATTTATTTTGACCATGGAAAGGCTTCAGGCACCATTTCACATGACAGTTTCATGCAGGAGCTAGGGATCAAAATAATCCTACTGCAAGGCTGCACAACTAGGTGCAAAAATACAGCTCAGGAGAATGGTTTCAATGGCTTAGGGATGGATCAAGAAGGGCTGCACAAAAGCCTATCCGAGGCTGGACGCTACTTAGTGCCACTCCTAATGTCTTGTCTCAAGGACAGAGAGGGTGTTTTCTACTTTTGTAAGCAATATAAATTTGCCTATGAGCACTAAGGATGGCTCAAAGTGATATTGACTGACAGGAGTCAGTCAGACTGAAATTGTTATGTTTGAATTATATAATGAAGAATGAAATGCTTTATACATTGATAGATAAAAGTCATGTGCAGAAATATAACATGGATATGGCTGTCCCAGCCATAATTTTTCTATGAAACAACTGCCTTGCTGATTAGAAGCCAAACGTAACTTAAAATAATATTTTATATGCTAATTAATTTTTAAGACATGATGATAAATAGATAATATTAATGGCTGGAGAATATCTCCATGTGCCCTGGCTTTTAGTCAGATATCTCCTTCTCTTCTCTTCTCTTCTCTTCTCTTCTCTTCTCTTCTCTTCTCTTCTCTTCTCTTCTCTTCTCTTCTCTTCTCTTCTCTTCTCTTCTCTTCTCTTCTCTTCTCTTCCCTTCCCTTCCCTTCCCTTCCCTTCCCTTCCCTTCCCTTCCCTTCCCTTCCCTTCCCTTCCCTTCCCTTCCCTTCCCTTCCCTTCCCTTCCCTTCCCTTCCCTTCCCTTCCCTTCCCTTCCCTTCCCTTCCCTTCCCTTCCCTTCCCTTCCCTTCCCTTCCCTTCCCTTCCCTTCCCTTCCCTTCCCTTCCCTTCCCTTCCCTTCCCTTCCCTTCCCTTCCCTTCCCTTCCCTTCCCTTCCCTTCCCTTCCCTTCCCTTCCCTTCCCTTCCCTTCCCTTCCCTTCCCTTCCCTTCCCTTCCCTTCCCTTCCCTTCCCTTCCCTTCCCTTCCCTTCCCTTCCCTTCCCTTCCCTTCCCTTCTCATTTTCCACCTATTTCATCATTTAGCAGTGAATGCTCCATTATTGCTGTTGTTTTCTGCTGTGTATCATAGTACCATAAACTTCATTTATCATTTCTTCAAAAAAGATTAGATGAAATGAAGCAAAATATTTTATTCTTGGATGTCCCTTCTTCAACAGCCAAGAAAGACAACTTGTGTCAGAAATTCAATGCCCTATTTATTTCTAGTTGATGGCTACTGCATTTGCTTGAACCTCAGGCTACTTAACTGGTGATACTTGTGAAGTACTGCTGTGAATATTACTGCTTTCTGTCTCCAGGAGAGTGGGGCCACTCCCTTGTCAAACATGTAGAGTGAATTAGGCTTAGCTGATAATTTCCTGGGCTTTAGGAAAGGATTAGGCAGTTGCTTGAGGTCAGGTCCAGGGGCCTACCCCTCTATAAAGTTCCAGACCCTGGCCTTAGAAATGTATTTGTATAAACAAACAAAGAAAAAATAAACATATGCATTTCTAAATAATTATTCATATACTGTATAAATTTGTACAATTTCTAGACATATATGTATTTAAATTTTCTTATATTTGGCATATGGAGAGTTTAAAATTGAAGGGTTGGTTATCTCTAAATATCTGAACTAATGGAAATCTAGAAACAGAGTTACTCAGCAAAATGAAGCAAATTAATGAAATTTAAGAAGATTATCTGGAAAAATGCCTAGGGTTTGAGATCTATTGCACTATAGTGGTCATTCTTAAATTAGACTAGACAGAGTAGTAATAAAAGCATTTTAGTAAAGTGTAATGCTTCAGTGTTAGGTCCATAACACATAAATATGTGAGAGGGGATGAGGGAGCTGTGAAGTTACCCAGCTGTCATTAGAGGAATGAAAGTGGGTTTGCACCATAGATAAGCTTCCACAGACGACAGACTGCCTATGATCTCAGACCAACAGACCTGGAATTAAGCTAGATTTTATCTATTTCTGGAATTAAAAGTCTGCTCTTATGAATGCTGTCATGAATTTAAGTGTCAGGCCTTTGCTACCATAAGCATTTTTACCCCTTGTGTTGATGTTCTAGTGAGAGTTCTTCCTAGAAAAATTAGTTTGCTCCACCATGAGTCACACAAGAGCCTGAGGAGTGTAAAATATTTAGTATGAGCATGATTGGCTCTGTACACAATGACATGAAGATGAAGGTGAACTGCACACAAATTATTTAAATTGTTTTAAGGCAAGTACGAAGTATTAGCATTTTCTTAGTTAGAACAGAGATTGTATTTACATAATTTGTCTTGATTGTAAATCTTCTTGCAAGGCTCTGGCAAATGGCACTGAATCATCTTCAGAAATGTTTTCACTGCATTAATATTGGGAAGTATAGTAGACAGTGGGAGGGTGCTCAAACAAGATACAGCCTAGACAAGGACTCAGTGAGGTTTTAGCTTTTACTGAGGCTTTAAAAGAGGCTTTAAAAGTTCTTATTACCAATAACTATCAAGATTGGCATATCCAAATAATGAACATTTCATATTCACAGTTAATCCAAATGGAACAATACTGAATTGTGACTATATAAAGTATATGCATTTGTAACTAGAATTGAATGGCATCTGTCTGTGAAGTCTGTTTTGTTCCATTTTCTTTGTAAACATGTTTTAGCTAAATTCCAATGGCAGATTTTTTAATGAGCAAGACCTTTCCTTAAATAATGACATCATAATTAGGATCATATGTACAACATGGTAGTATTTCAATTCTGATATTCTTTTTACACCTAACTTCCATGTATAGTGTTGAAACTTGCCTGTGAAGTTGAAACTAGTAAAATAAAATGCAAAAACTGAAAAATTATCTACAGACTACTTTAGACTGCTTTTGTTAGTGAAGTCTCTGAAGCACAAGCTTAACATTTGACAGATCAGTGACTTTTCTGATTTTTAGAATATGACATGTAAGGAAAATGATGGTCCATTGACTGCTTTTTTTGTTTTCTTTGGTTTGGTTTTTTTGTTTGTTTTGTTCTGTACCAACTCTATGCCACTACATTTTGTGAAAAATCTGAAGAGAGAATAAGTTTTGTTTCCTTACAAGGAAAAGATTCTAAACATATTCTAAATATAAGCAAAACTATTATGTGTGTTGAAATAATACTTGTAAGTAATAATCAGTGCCATGGACAATTGAGACTGTGTTGTCCCAAGACTTGCTCAGCTCCTAACAAGAACTGAGTGAAATTTGATGAGACAAGAGCTCTTTAAAAAATGTGCTACCCAAAATTTACATGATGTCTCTGTCTTTAAGCTCCCTATCTAATTGAGATGCTACACTGTGAGGTCACTAAACTCTACCTAAGTCCCCCAGAGAAACCCAAGCATCCAAGCGTTTTAGTCAAACTTAATCCATGCAAATTGTACTGCACAAAGGTCAGTGTTTTCATTCTCAAAAACCACAATGGGCACAACAGGGCCTTTTGTTTCACTGAAGGCTCATCACTCTAACATGTACAAAAGAACTGGGAAACCTGAGCTCCTATCATCTCCAGGCTGAGGTGATTCATTTGCACATGGGTCCTTTCATGAGGACACCTTCAGCCCTATCAAAGTGTCCTAGTTTGTCTGGGGAGTGGTGCCTCCATTCTTCTTGAAACCAGGATATATTGCAGCCAAAAATGGGAAAGGTATGGAAGATGTCAGCTCAGTAATCCAGGGGCTGGAGGCACCTGTACAGTTTTTAAATCAAAGACCTATCTAAGGGAAACTGTACTGATGCTTAAGTTCTTATGAAAAAGACAAGTTTCCCATCTAATTAGCTGCCTACTCTGTAAGAAGAGTCAGATTTTCTAGGTCCTTTGTGACCATATCTGTGTAATCTATAGTATGAAAGACATCTTTTTTTTTGTGTGTGCCTTTACATTACTGTCTTTTCTCTCCTGTGAAAGTTACTTATTCACATCAACTGCACAGCACCCATCTCACCTCAGGCACCCTGAGTAATTCCAGTTGATTAAGGTGCTGAATTGCTGGACAGTATCAGCCAAAGCATCTCTGATCTCAGAGATGATCTCTCACACAAGGGAAAAAACCCATGGGCCTTCTACATCTTAAAGGCTCCATTTAAAGGTTAATACATAGAGACACTCACTCTTGGAAACACTCTATTCTTACCATAAAGGTCTGGACTGTGACTCCCATGTGGATGCATGGTATTTCATGCACAAAACAGCAGGGTTTAAAAAATATGCAGCTTTTTTTAGGCTAGCTGTTCACTGCTCTAAATTCAGGCAGCTCTTCCTGCACTCTGCATCAAGGTCTGAGCTCTGTTCTACTTAAGGGTGACCTGCTGCACTGAAGCCCTTCCCCTGAACCTAACCCTAATTCTCTTTTCAAAATATAATAAATATGATACGATATTATACTATATGATATTATATGATATTATATGATATTATATAATATGATGATATGATATGATATGATATGATATGATAATCCTTTAAAAGGAGCTAGTAGAAGCACAGAATCAGAGAGGCCTGTCCATTGCCTGAAACTATTTCTAACTGCCTTTTGAAAGTCAACAAGAGATTACATCGGCAGTTATCAATTGCTCAGATGTTACTATTTTTAAAAAATCTCAGATGAGATAAAAAAACAGACAAGGAATCTTAAAATATTTCATAGAATTTACCAAGATTTCTAGTTCTTTAGTATTAGACAACAGGCTTAAATGGGACTGAGCACTAGGAAAGCAACAAAACAAAAATCTGTAAGGGTGAATACATGAAACTTTTCAAGTGTATTGCTATTTGTAGTAATATTATTACTACTCATAATGCAGTAAGTGCATACTGTATTTGGTGATGTATGAAAAAAAAACACAAATAAGTTAAAATTGTTACCTAGGAAATTAATTTGTGCCACAAAATGGACATATGGTAAATTAGCAGCAAAACAAAGACATCTTTTATCACTCTTTTGTGTGATATTATCACACAAAATATTATCAATATTTCAAAATTTTTATTGAGTATTTGTATTTCACAAGTTTAGTCTGGTCCTGGTACCTCTCTCAGTGCAGCTGATTCTGTCCCTACTCCTTTTATTGAAAGAAGAGGTTGATTGTGTTATCCATACGAGCAGCAGGCTGAATAACAAAGATTAAAGGGCACATGATTGTGTTCTTGCCAGTGACAACAAAAGAATAGTGGCATGTTGCCACCTTCTATCATTATAAGCCTGCCTGCGATTCTCCCCACTGCAGTTTCGAAAGGGGAATTTTAGCTTTAGCACAAGGTAGGATTTTGTGGACTTATTCAGTAGTACCAAATAATAATGATTAATATATTTCAGAAATTGGTTTATTTTCTTTCCTTGAAATGAAAGACATTTTCTTGCAGTTTTTAATCAGTTTAACCAGAACATCCTGTTTGTAAGAGATTGAGCTGCTATTGCTGGAATGTAGTGCAAAGGAGATGTGATTGACTCCTGTAATCTGATCAAAGCAGGTGGAATTTTTTAAGGTCCTGTGGAGACTACAGCAGGTAAAAGACTGTTAGGCTGTATGTATAAAATATGTTGATACTTGCAGTAATTCTGTCTCTATCCACCCTGAATGAATTTGAATTCTCTCATGCAGTACCTACAGAATAGTTTCCACAGTTTGTGAGATGGGACACAGCAGATGAGGGTGTTCTTGGCATGAAATGATACCCACATTCCTGGTGTGATATGTGCTTTGTAAAGTTTGTTAGGAGAAAGGTGCCATGTTGATATCAGATTAACATCTTCTGATGATCCAAGTATCACCCTGTGAAATGAGTTGGCATTTCTGTCTGCTATAAATAAAGGTTTGTGTGTTTAGTTAAACATTTTTGTTGCATAACAGAAGAACTTTTTCTTTCTCATGGCTTTATTTTATTAATATATTCTTCCTTGATATTGATTTAGATTTATATAAACTGTCTTAAGCAATTAAATTTCAGATTAAATTAAAATTTTTCCATTGTTTATTTATAAGCATCATATTTTTTCATAAGTGTATCAGTCAAGGTTAGACAAGCTACTGCCAAATTTTCTGACTTGCTGTTCATGATTGTCTATGATGCTGGCAACTCAAATCATAAGATGTCATTTTTGTTTGCTAATTAAAGTCTCAAGAAGTAACAAGTAGTTGCTGCCCACAAATTAGTTTGCTCACACATGCTTTGCTGCACTTGTGATTAGAGGACATGTCATACATACAAATATCCATTCTAATAAGAAATCCTTCCTGAAAAGCTTCATGAACATTGAACCATGAGATAAAAGCTTGACTGAGCAAAACATCTGTTGATGAGTGCCTTCTAGGTGCTTGAAAAATATTTGACTGAGGCAAGCATCCACTGTGAGATCTAATTTGCAAGAAATGTAAAATGTAAATAAGGCTGCAGTTTAATATAGAGCTTGCAAAGAGACTGTTCTTCGGTAGCTGAGTAGAGTGAACAGACTAAATAGGCCTATCTTCAGGAACCTGAGCAAACTAAAATCTTCAGTTAAATATTTCTTTTTCTATGGAAATTTTTGCATGAGTTACTATTTCCCTGTTAAAGCCTCAAATTATAAGATGTCTGTTCTATCCAGCTTCTCTACCATTTTCTGATTAGATAAGGGAATGGTCCCTAATATCTAAAAATTTCTTGTGCTAATAATTACTAAATAATTCCCTTTCCCCTTTTATTTACATAGCTCCAAACTACAAGGAGGTTTTAAAGAAAACTAGAATCCAACTAGATGTTAAGACAGATTATTTCCTATTACATCTTGGAGTTGAATAGACCAGAAAATACAGTTACTTAGTATCTCTCCTCAATTTATGTCTGTTTTGTTATTCCATGTACAGGGCATATTCCTGCTAGGCTGGGAACATTAGCAATTAAGTACTATCTTCAGTAATTCTCTTGAAACAATCATTGCATTAGCAGTTAGAAGCAAAAGGTGTGGGAGGCAGCTCTTAAGTACCCAGTTGGGGTGAGAAAATGCTGAAGAGCTGAGCTGGGAGATTTGTGGGGTCCCTGAGGCAGTTCAAACCCATGTGTCCCCTTGTAGGATAAGGCTCACAGCACTCTCTACAAGAGTGAGCAGACCTGTATCCTATCATAATCCCTCATGCTGGGTCAGAATTACCTTGCTGGTTAAGGATTTGCCTTAGGAGTCCTTGTATTAGGACTTTTGTGACAATGCCAAAGTTTAGGAACAGAGAATGTTTCAGAGTACATGTTTGTAGGTTTGCCGTTCCCATAGCTACTTCTTCTGATTAATTAGCTAGCATTAATTAGCTAGTCATTCATTAATGACTTAGCAGCTGGGTAGCTTGTACCTTTCTCTAGGAATGACATTAATAATGAAAAAAAAAGCAGAAATTTTATATACAAGATGATACATATTTATATTTTATGTTTCAAATCTCTGAAAATCTGATGCCAAATTTCAGCAGAGAAGCTGAATCATATTATTGAAATAAGACTTGCTGCATGTGGCATCCCCATATCAAATAAAACAAACCCAAATGAAAATATAAAAATAGTAGCTTATATTAATGAATCTTATTTATGTTCATTTATGTTTAGTGAGAATTTTGCATGAAGTGCAGCTAAAAAGCTGATCTTCTTGAATGCAAGTCATTAGTCCCTACAGAGGAGAAGAAGAGGAAGGAGGATCTTTTAAAGTGACAGCTGATTTCTGCAATCTATTAATGATTCCCTTGGAGAGTTTTTGAAAGCATCCTGGAGACAAATGAATAAAATTACAGCATCAATAGTTTTCAATGGGAAGGCACTGTTGCTGCAAAATTCCCCGTTCCAGGCAGAGTGGAAGGTGTAATTTGCAAGCAGACTTACTCCCTGCAACCTGAGACCACAAAATGTGGACCACATTAGCTGGGAAAGAATGCCCACATCCCTGTGTACTGAGCTCATATGTCAGCAATTACTGCATTGCCAGTCTGCTCAAGTTTGGAACACAAGTAAATAAGCAGATGTGATAGCTCTGCTTTAGTCAGGCTTGCAACTAGAGGCCACCCTGCTAAGCATCCTTGATGGCACTGAGTGAACCAGCATGAGGGTAACCAAATGAAAATTCTGATATAATGGAAAATCACAATTCTTTTTCACACTCAGATATATTGCAAAGCATTTGTAAGATGTATTAAAGACCGCTGTTAAAATCTAATTAATCAAAAACTATAAGATTGCAAAGAATGAGTTGTTTGGGTAAAAAGTAGGGGGAAAAAAGCATATCTTTCTTGAACACATTCTGGGTATTTAACTTCTGGAAGTTTAATAAATAGATAATTTTCACATCTTGTTCTTATCCATCTTCCTGAAAGGTATTGTAGTCTAAAAACTCATCTGCCCATCACTTGGGGAAATGAATTGTCACCTTCATCTCATCGTTTGTCAGAATTTGCCCTGTGGGTTTGTTACAAAGTTTGCCAGCATTAATAATGAAACAATTGCATGGTGTATTTTTTTTCTGGGAAGTTTCTGACATGATGTTTATGCAACAAAATCACCTTGAATTATCATAGTGTATGGGCAAGGTAACCTAAATAATTTCCAATTTATTTTCAGCATCTCTTTCAAAACTTGTTTGTGTGGATGTCTTTCTGTCAGTATTCTGCATTATGTTCTACAGCAAAATTTTAAGACATATGAGTAGTCAATTTAGAATATTTTCATGCTGGACCTGACAAAACTAGTTTTAAACTTCAGCTGAAATGTTCTGCATAGACCTAAAAATCTCTTGGGGCTGTGAGACAGTTTGGAACTGCATAGTTGAAGCAGATATTCTTACGAAAGTGGTCATTTGTGCAATTGTATTTTGTACCATAACGGGTCCATGTAGCATAACCTGTCTTTCCATTTTCAGGGGGCTTTGATGAAACCCATGTATGGATTCCTCCTCATTTTCAGCTAGCAACTTGAATTTAAAATTTATGTAAAATATAATAACAATTTTCCTTTTTTTTTAATTCAATGCAGACAGAAAACAAGACAAGAGAACTTCTTTGTGATCGTAACTGGGAGACAAAAAAATCTACAGGATTCTATAAACCAACTAACCATCTATCCATAGTTTCTCTTCTAAAATGTAGTTCATATTATTAAATACTTTGCTTATGGTTTAAGTTCCAAGCTCTAACTCAACAAATTACTGCACTCTCAAGAAGTTATCAGTAAATTTGAAATATATTTTAAATATGCAAGTTGCCTTGGGATTTCAATATTCATTGAAGACTCAAAATGGAAATTATTTCAAACACCTAATTTAGATCTATGAATATTTAAAAGATTAGTTTAATGTGTAGGTTGTACCACAGTGCCTAAAGACCGTTTGCAAATGAGTGAAGTTTAATGAGATGGTCTCTGTATTTTCATTTGCAGTCCTTTTAAAACATAGGTAATTTTTATGGAGTACCACATGGAGCATTTTAGCCTATGTTTTGTTAATTATAGCATATATAAAGATATATATTTAAATAATACAAATTACCTAGCATCTATTATTTTCTTCACATAGTAAACTGATGAATCATGTCTGCATGGGGCCCTGGCATGCTGTTTCAACCAAAAATGAGCACAAAACCACAGACAATGTCCATATAAAACATTCTAAATAATCATCCATACAAAAATATTTAAATACTTTTTGACATTAACATGTTAGGAAAAGGCACAGGAATTGGGGAATCTATTTTACAATTTTTACTATGAATGCCTCAATCATTCTTCCAGGTTCATACTCCTACTATCAATAAATAAATGTTTGTCTGTCACAAAAATTGTTAAAATTACAGTCCCAATACATTCTTTCAGAACTGAAACAGTGGTATATAATTACTATGATTGATAGACTTGTTCTATGAAATAAGAAACAGAAATCTAAATGAAGAGTACTGAATTGCAAATATTATATAAATCATTATGAATTACAATTATAATAAATAATAATCCAGGTATTTCACTTTTTTATCTGCACAGCTGTAAATGCTATCAGTCATGATGGCATCCATGTCCTACTGTGAACACAAGGAAGGAAATAACGATCAGCCACAAAACATGGGCTTTTCCAGCTGCTGAGCAGAGAAATGGCTGCATGGTGTTTCTATAAACTTGGCC
This sequence comes from Ammospiza caudacuta, assembly GCF_027887145.1. Classification (NCBI taxonomy): domain Eukaryota; kingdom Metazoa; phylum Chordata; class Aves; order Passeriformes; family Passerellidae; genus Ammospiza; species Ammospiza caudacuta. The sequence goes on from NC_080594.1 coordinate 72,169,220, forward strand.
ATGCAGGTGACAGCACTGTGCTGAGTACAGCTCTGGTGCTGCCTGGCTTTCCTCTCTTGGTGCAGCAAATGCTCTCCTAGAGAACACATGGGAATAAAATGGCTTGGTTATGGTGGTGAAAACTTTACCCTGCACATCAGCCAGGAGGATGCTCTCAGCTAACTCATCCTGCCCTAGAGCCTCCTTGGAGCCCCATGGGATTCTCCTTTCTTTGCTCACAAAACAAACCCGATCATTTTCCATGCTATTTATTTTGTTCTTAGTTGAAAAATTCTGAAACCATGAGAGTAGTGCATTTTTAAAGTTTGAAACCAGAAGCATGAACCCAAGCAGTCCCACAGAAGGCTTTTCAAAAAGAAGCAGCCGTCCAAAAGCTTGGTGTCATACCTACCAACCTGCTGTGGATGCAGCATATGCTATAAAACAGCTAAAATGGCACTACATGCTAATGGTTGGGGGTTCAATACCAAATTCTCTTGTTCTGAGGGAAAGCCTGTCTTCAAAACTGTCTTCTAGAAACTGGCAAACTGCATGTGCATATTCTTGCTGCAATTAAAAACAAACAAAAAAAAACAAACAAAAAAGAAAAAGAAAACAACATATAACCAATAAACTCTGTCTTTTAAAATAACAATGATAACATACTTAGTGACTTGCTTTACAAACCATGAGATATTAAAAAAGGGAAAACTAATAGCTAAAACACAAAATTTGTTTTTAGAAAATCATTCTGATTAATATCCCATTTTCCAAATTCTGACCAACTCTTCATCTGTTTTCTGACCAAAATTTGGTCATATATTACATTAAAAGTTATAATGGAGCTTTTCAAAGCTACAAACCATTTCAAACACAAGTGATTTAAACTCATATCAAACTCAAATTTCCTCTGCCTTTGTATTTTTACTCCAATAAGAGAAAACATGGAGTGTAGCAAAATTAATTGAATGAGCATTGAATACTTCCTTGGTATTAACTGGAAAGCAAACATAAGTACAAGTATGGGGCTTTTTTTTTACTCTAAGTTAGATAAATACTAGGACAGTATCATTGCAAGTAAGCCATACATATAATAAATCTTAGACTATGAGCAGGTGTGTGTTTGCCTTTTTCTTCTTCCATTTGCATCAAATTTTCTTTCATCGCATCATGTTCAGGATGCCCTGTTCTGAAAGTATTACAAATGAAATATTTTTGGTTCTTTTGGAGATAAGTACATATCATACTCTTCCACCATAAAGCAATTTCAAAGAAAATCTCCCAACTTTTTTTAAGTGCAAGCATACTACTGCATATATCTAAATGCCTACACATATATTTCCTTACTGCCTACACGTTTCTCAAACCATCTGATTAGAAATGGTTTCCATTTAAGATGCATTACATCTAGCAGAATTTATTACTTAGAGGCCCTAAAAAATGACTTCTCTTGTCCTTTGCATATCCACTAACACACAACTCACTTATCAAAAGAGCATTTGGAGTAGTTCCAACAAACATAATGAATCAGGCTTCTCTTAAAACTTGGTAGAAAATGTCTCCTTTCTTACTGAAGAGAGCTAGAAGGAAAGGAAATAATTCTTTTTCAGTAACGCAGAAGAGTTGCCATTCACCCAACCGGTGTGACTGACTCAGTGATGTGTTTGAAGGAGGTAGACTCTATTAGTTTCATGGCAATGTCTTAACAGCAAGCTCTGTCCTGCCCCATGTCAAACCAGAAAGAAGTTCAAAGCTTTGGGAAGCAAGAAACTAGCAAAGAAAGTAACACTGCCACATAGAAATGCCAAGAATAATCATTGAAGATTCGAAATCTGGCAATTGTACTGTAAGGCTGACATGATTTTACTTTTAGCAGTCAGGTAAATATGAGTGTTGCTGAGTAGTGACAGTGGTGTCACTAAAAGTGCCATCACTTTAAAAAGTCATTTGCATTCATACAAAGTTCATTGAAATAAATAATGTGAACCTATATTTTCAAGAGAACATTATGCAGATGGAAAGACCCTGAGCTTGAGCAGTGGGATTTGAGATGTCTTTTAGTTAAGTCTAGACACTTGCCTACTTAGCATGCTGGCTGTTTTCAATTCCATACTGAGACATCTCCCTTTACTGTGACAATGCAAATCATTCTCAGTAGACATTTTATTACATCACATTACTCCATCACATGATTTTTAGGCCTCTAAGTTCCTTCTATGGATTTGTCTTAAAATGATAATCTCTGACCTTTTTATGTGAATTATTTTATACAAAATGGAAGTTAAGCAACATTCTGAAGGAATAAAATTGCTTTTTGCCATTCTAATTCAAATATATTCTGTCATTGTATTGACAATCAGTTAAAGCAACAAAATCCAAGCTATTTCTAAGAACATATGCATATATTTTAATATAAGGCAAGACAGCCTGTGCTGAACAGAGGTGCCATGATACTGCTGTCAAAGATTCTGAGCTATGGGCTAAATGAAGCCTTATCAAAGAACCTCAGTAATGAAATCTGTTCCTGCTTGATTTGCTACAGAAAATGCATTTCTGAGGAGGGGAAACCTTTATTCACAAATAGTTGTTTTTTGAGCTTATGGGTTATGGACTTTCTGAGCTTAGCATTAAGGGTGTGAGAGCATGACCATGTATCCTCCACAGCTCTGTCAGATGTGCTTTATGCCGGTCACTCAACAACCAGCACAGAGAATTCTACTTCACAGAACCATAAAATGGTTTGGGTTGGAAGGGATCTTAAAGAAAATCTAGTTCCAAGCCCTCTGCCACAGAGAGGGACATCTTTCTCTAGATCAGGTTGCTCAGAGTCCCATCCAACCTGGCCTTGAACAACTACAGGGATGGAGTATGCACCACTTCTCTGAACAATCTGTTTCAATGCCTCACCACCCACACAGCAAAGATTTCTTCCTCATATCGACTATAAACCTACTCTCTTTCAGTGTTAAGCCATTTCCCCTGTCCTGTCACAGCAAGCCCCTGTAAAAAGTCTCTCTCCATCTTTCTCACAGGCTCTCTTCAGGTACCGGTAGGCCCCAGTTAAGTCACCCTGCAGCCTTCTCTCTTCCAGGCTGAACAATCCCAATTCTCTCAGCCTTTCCTCATAGGAGAGGTGTTCCATCTCTCTAAACATCTTAGCGGCCTCCTCTGGATGTGCTCCTTCAGGTCCATGTCCTTCCTGTGCTGGGGACTTTGCTGAATCATGTCAAGCCTCTCACCCACCAGCTTCCCAAAGTCCCTCTCCACAGGATTCTCTCCATCTGTTCATTCCCCAGCCTGTGTTGGTACCAGAGCTTCCTCCAGTCCAGGTGCAGCTCCTTGCACTTGGTCTTACTGAACCTCATGAGAGTCCCATGGGCTCAGTTCTCAGGTTCTCAGTCCAGGTCCCTCTGAATGCCACTCCATCCCTCAGTGTGCCAACTGCACTGATCAGCCTGGCGTCATCTGCAAATTTGCTGATGGTGCACTTGAACTCTTTGTCTACGTCATTAATGAAGATATTAAACAAGTTTAAACAGTATGGGCCCCTCAGGGACACTGCTGATCTCTGATGTCCATCAGGACTCTGAGCTGTTGACCACCACTCTCTAAATGCAATTTATTACTATCCAAGATTTACTTACAATCTAGTTACTACCAAATGCAATGCAGGTTGGCCATTTATTTGTAAAGTCAATTTCCTGGGCCTTACATTTAATATTAGTGAAGTTCAGCACTTGTTTAATCCTCTGAGCCATGCCAGACCTCTAGAAATCCTATGATTAAAGAAGTAATGCATTGAAATGAATGTTTTATTTACAGCCCATTTTACCTGCAAAATGTTAATTGCAATACAGTAAAGTCATGCTTGGGTATCTTACAGAGTTAAGCATATCTTTGTTTTAGCATTTAATTTGCGATGTTGTAGTATTTCTGTGAAATATCACCAGGAAAATAATCTATTTTTCACTTAGCTGTATTACCTCTATAAGTCTTTATCTGCACTGTGACCTTGTAATTAGTCTGGTGAGCTGCTGTCTGTTGTCAGTCTGAACAGTTCTTTGAAGAGTAAAAGGAAGTGTCTAATTTGTACCTCACATTTATTAATCTGCTGTATTATTGTGTCAAACATCTTTCCAAAGTTTGTGATGTGCTGAGGTTTAACCCCAGCAGGCAGCTCACCCCAAACAGCTGCTCACTCCCTGCCCCACCTGCAGGATGGGAAAGACACTAGAAGGAGTAAAAGTGAGAAAACTCATGGGTTGAGATAGGACAGTTTAACAGGGAAAGCAAAAGCCACACGTGCAAGGAAAGCACAACAAGGAATTCATTCACTGCTTCCCATGGGCAGGGAGGTGTTCAGCCATCCCCAGGGAAGCAGGGCCTCATCACACAAAATGATGACTTGGTGTGGAGGGATAGAACGTAAGAGAATAGTGCAGAAGGCAATCTCAGACCTGAGGAGTTGCAGCTGTGCTAATCACCAAAGATTAGGAACAGCCCTGCCCTTAACAGGCCACAGCTGTGTCCAATAAGGATGAGTGCCCCAAAAGAGTGGGGTAGCTGGGTGAGAAGGGTACTGGAGTTTGTTGGCTGTGCTGTGAAGAAGGAGTCAGTGCTGTGAGGAGGTGCCCATGAGAGATCACCAAGAAGGTATATAACTTTGCAATAAGATGACAACAACTTGGGATGATAAATGCCATCACTCCAGTTGCTCCTCTTTCTCTTCTTTTCCCCCAGCTTTACATGCTGAGCATGACACCAGACAGTAAGGGATATCCCTTGGGTCAGCTGGGATCAGTTGTCCAGCTCTGTCCCTTTCCAACATCACAGGTACCATCAGCTCCCTCACTGATGGGATGGAGTAAGGAGCAGAGATGGCCTTGGCGCTGTGTAAGCACTGCTCAGCAACAACTAAAATATCATGGTATCAATCTTGCTTCCATCAGAAATCCAGAATATAGCCCCATACCAGATACTATATAGAAAATGAATTCTATCCCATCCAAAACCTGCACAACATGTTAAATACAAAAGTCAAATCCCAATTTCACCATATTTGTTATGCTTCCCTTCAGGAGCTTCTAATTTTTTAATGTCGGATCACATATTTGACCTTGCACTTGAGCTATAAATTTATCTTGCTGCAAAATCAGAATTGCCAGATAATTGGTTGGTTCTTTCCCACCTTTTTTATTAAATTTGATCAAGATTTCACATCCTAGATTCCTGTATTCTGAAGCATCTTTCTCTCAAATGAGTCTTGCTGCCAGTTTGGGACAATGCAATGATAAAGCCAAAGCAAGAAGGTTTGAGCTGGCAAGACATTAAAAAAAAATCAACAGCCTTAAAGCTTCAAGAAATGAGACCTGAAATATTTATTCAGAAAAGTGTGCCAGCCTTTGATATTTTGCTCCTCAGTCAGAATTGTAGGTAGAGGTGGCACATACCCAGGAGTACTGACTTCTGTAGAATCAGAGTGGACAAATGCAGCTGTCAGCCTGCTGTCCAAACACTCGGTAAAGCACCTCAGTTTCTGAGGGCTACATAAATATACTGCTTCTAATGGGCACCACTTTGCAAAAAAATTTTAGTTTCAGAAGGCTGAATGTTTTCACATAAGCAGCAAAGACTCACACAGTGATCCTTGCTGCAAAGTCAGAAGTGCTTAAAATAAATCATAGGGGGTTTTAAAATAGAATTTTGAGACACTGTAAATGCAGACAAATGGATCATATTTTCTGAAAATCAGTTTCAACATTTAAATATGCACTGCTAAGCTGTATCCTTTTCCTGGTTTTTCCTCATTTTTTACTTTCTCTTTGCAACTCAACACCTTGCTTTGATAAATAACCTCATGATATATTACTGGTTTCCTTTTGTAATAATTTTCAGTGATACATAATGCCAATTTTCATTTCTTTAAAATAAAAAATAAAGAAATTATAACATTGACTTAATGGTTTCATTTGAGTTTTGGGGTTTTTTTGTAGAAAGATAAAACAGAGGTTTAGTGGTAAATCAAATTATCAAAAAGAAGCTCTTGAAAGATTCAGCATAGCTGTAGAGGTAAAGGTATGCAATTAGGAATAATTAGGTGAGGCTTCTGATAAACACAGGCTAATTGTACAATTAGGAATAATTTGGTGAGGCTTCTGATAAACACAGGAACAGTCTCCTATACTGGATCTTTCAAATAATTTAAATAAAACAGTAATCTGTCAGTGGTGCCCCATACAAATAACTAATATATATGTTAAAATGACAGGTTACATATTAAAATTGCAGTTCCAATCAAAATATGTTCTTGGCGACAGATGAGTTATTATTGAGTAATTTTTTTAACTTGCTGAAGACATTCTTATGAAAGCAGCTATAAAGTGGTTTCATCAGATAGTGGCATGAGTTGTAAGATAGTGTGAGGCTTCCCATATTTCCTGTCAAGTCAGTGTCTCTCCCTCAGCATTACAGTGGAGTCAAGAGGTGAGAAGAACTTGTCCACATAAGAGAAAATAGGTAAAAAAACATGTTGCAGAGTAAAACCTCAGGGATCCAACTGATGGAACTTTCTCTATGAGAAGGTTTTTCTGTCAAGTTTGAGATATATTTATGCATCAATATGTATTGGTATATATTTTAAAAATTGCAGAGGACTTACTGTTCCACTTTCATCCCAATCATTCTATGGAAGTTGAGTATGTTTGTGATAGGGAGCAGCCTAGGACAAACAATCAGGGAGCAGAATCAGAGCCTCATTGTGCTAAACAACCAACAGATGAATCAAGCTGACAACTGAGAGGCGACTATTTGCATTTGAAAACAGAGTGAAATGAATTTGTTACTCTGAGGTCTTAATCTTTCTACTTCTAATCCTGCAGGTAGCTTGATTCAAGTCAATGGCATCACTTGCCTGAGTAAAACAAGCAGGATTTAGCTTCTCCTCAGTGCTGTGCATTAATTAAATGAGGGGCAGAGAGCATTGAAACAGACCTACAACAGGCTTGCCTTCAACTCCTTTGTGTTTGCCTGAGAGGAAGACAGACACTCAGAATTGCTGTTTTTCCTTCCAAAGGGCAGATTGTGCCTGCTGCTCTCTTTATATTTTAGTCTTTCATCAGGAAGTAATGAAAGACAATGCACTTTCCTCTACAAGGCTTGTTTGCACTGGAAATTCACCAGTATATTTATGGTGGGTATAATCAGATCAGTGTAAGAACCTAATACTGATATGCCAGAATGGTTACAGCAGAAACTTCTCCATTTTAGACAGCACTTTTGTTCTGAAAGTATAAATATATGACATGTGGCTGCACTGCTATACCTACAGAAGTCTTCATCCACTGCCTGGGATTATTTCCTATGTATTTAAGTGTCCTCCTGCATATTTGTGATGCTCTTGTTGAAATACTCAATTCTGTATTTACACAAAGAGCTCCAACAATTGCCACAAAATGCCCTCTAGTTGAGTTTATCACAGGCACTCACAATGGCTCCTGCCAATATAATTCAGGGATTAATGCCCATCCAACAGGGAGTTTGGAATTGCATATGACCACCATATAATCAGGGCAATTGTATGATCAGCCTTGACCTTTCTCCACTGTGATGCTTGTTAGACCTTTCACGCCCTTATCTCCAAAGCCACCACTTCCCTTCTGGCTAAGGACCAGAACTAACTCAAATCTTGTGACAGTGACAAGTTTTTCCTGAGAAGAAGGTTTCCAGAAAGGTGGTGGGATCCCATGGGGATAAGAGATGGGAGAAGATGATCTGTAAAGGCTCCAAGGAAATGATGGGTAGGACCAATAGATAGCAAGAGAAAAGAGGTATGAGATCCTGTGAAAAGGAAACTCCCTCATTCCTCTCTATGGCCACTGCTCTCCTTCAGACTTTTCTCCTTCCTGTGGTGGCTTGGATAACCATGTTGCTTACCTCTTTTTACCCTCCAGTGTCTCTCAAATTGTACAAAAAAGCAAAAAAGGCAAGGCTATTCCATGGAAGAAGGAAAAGATGTAAAGCACAGCAAAGTCAGAATGACACCATATAGTTGTAGGCATATATTCCTCAGGTGGAACAAAAGACTGTATGGGAAGAGAAAAAGTTTTCCAGCTTAAAACAACTCTATGGTCATCTCAGGAACAGACAAAACAATCCATCCTGCCATAAAATAGCTGCAGGATAATCTTTCCTGGAAAGCAGCTTTGTAGAGAAGGACCTGGGGGTCTGGGTGAACAACAAACTGTCCATGAACCAGCAGTGAGTTCTTGTGGCCAAGAAGGCCAGTGGTATCCTGGGGAGCATTAGAAAGAGCTTTGCCAGAAGGATGAAGGAGGTGATCCTGCCCCTCTACTCAGCCCTGGTGAAGCCAAATCTGGAGTACTGTGTCCATTTTGTGGCTCCCTGGTATAAGAACGACAAGGAATGAGAAGAGAATCCAGTGGAGGATTATTTTAGAGGATTGGAGCAATTTTGTTATGAGAGAGCTGGGCCTGTGTAGCCTGAAGAGATGACTGAGGAGGGGATTTTATCATTGTATACAAACATCTTCAGGGGAAGGGTTGAAAAGGTGGGGCCAGGTTCTGTTCAGTGGTGCTGTGACAGGACAAGGGGAAAGGCATGCAAACTGAAACACAGGACATTCCATGTCAATATGAGGACAAATTTTTTTACTCTGAAAGTCACAGAGCAGTGGAACAGGCTGCCCAGAGAGGCTGTGGAGTCTCTTTCCCTGGAGACATAGAAACCAACTCCTGGTCACAATTGTGCGCAGACTGCTCTAGATAGACTGGCTTTAGCAGGGGTTGGACCAGATGAACTCAGAGGTCCCTTCAGCCCCAACCAGGGCTTGAAATACTCTGAGATACAGCAGAGCCAGTACCAGATCCTACTTGAAACCACGGGGCAAGAACTCTAAATGCAATGATAAGAAAAATGAAAAGAAGAAAAGAGCAGCACCTTGGCTGACCCTTAATCTTCCTCACTCAATAATTTTCTCCTTGTAATTTTTCCACTTCATCTGCAATGCCAACAAAATATTCCACTGCAAGCTTCACACCTGCCAACACCATGATTGCCCCATTTACTAGCTCCTTTTAAATCTTAGGTTGGGAACAAGAGGAAGAGAAAATTAGAACCATCAGTAACTGTTTCTGGGCTGTTCCCTTATCAGAGATGTAAATTGCATCATATGAGCCTACATGTAATTTTCTTTATTAATTTTCAATGTTATAATAATTAGGCTAAAAGCAATAAGGTGGGACACTCAATGCTGTTACCTAATGTGATGTCTCAGTGCTGTAATTCTACCAAAAGGCAGAGTGAGAGGTATTGTGAGTCATTTCAAATAAGTCTTAAATAGGAGAGGAAATAAAACACTGATTTTTTTTTTTGTCTTGCCTTTTTTGTAGTAAACAGCAGAGCAAATGTTCTTCTAACCCAAATGGGAATGTAAAACGAGTGCTGTATCATAGCAACAGCCAGAGGTTTGTCTCAATATTTGAATGATTATGAACATCTTTGTTAAGTGTGTAGTATACTGCTATGTCATAAGGAAAACCTAGTAAATTACTGCTATAAAAGTGAGATGTTGAAGCTGAGTATCTTAGATTCCTTAATGATGGTATTTATTTAGCACTGCAAGAGTGAATTCTTATTCCCAGGCATCCTTTTTAATGTTCATAAGAAGATGAATAATAAGTCCTGATATACTGGGAGCAAAAACTCTCAGATGTGTTTTGAAATTGTGCTTCACAATTTTCAAATCAGTGTGCAAAGTAACCTTTTTCAGGAATAAGTTCTCATGTCTACTGTTGAAATGGGGTGAATTGTCAATGGGCTGAAATGGGGAAAGCTTGTTCTATTGATTTTTGTGGCAAAAAATGGCATCTTTATTAGCATTTCATCTGTATTTGTCCAGAACAGGGGTTACATGGTAGGCTGGATGTTGTTTTTCAGATGATGTCTTGCGCCAGGTTACTTAAGTCTGTTTTGTCCAGTTCTTAAATATTGTGTGCTTCATCCAAGCAACGCGCCTAACATTTTGAACAGCACCTAACTGGGTTCTTACACTGGGGCTGCATTCACAGAAAAACATGCTGTTACAAAATGTGCCTTGCAGAGACACTGGTGGCCAGGGAATTCACTCTGTAGCACCATGGGGTGAGAGCACCATGCACACCAGGAGAGGTGTTCCTGTGATGTGTTTGTTGCGCATGTGTGTACAGAATCAGGGCTTTTGAGGAGGAAGCATAAAACCTCATCAAGTCAGATAAAGAGCTGTTACAGCTGCTGGTCAGTAAGACACATGGGTGAAAAGTGTCTTAAAAAAGACAGCAACATGACCCTGCATGCAGTACTTGCATTAATCTAGGATCCAGAGTAATGAACCTAATTGGACAGCAGGCTTCATTTGTGTACTGACATTCCCTGTCACAAGTTAGTTGTTTTATTCAAGGTAAAAAAGATTCAGCAGGAAGAATTGAGAGTATTCCCTATTTCCAGGACAACCTTCTTACTGCCTGGCAAATGGAAATGGTTATGAGGAACATGGAGAGTACAGCTGAAATCATGTAACACAGCTCATTACCCTTCAGATGTACTTTAAGAAACAGGAATGAGTTTTGAGAAAAGCCTTTAATCTGTAGGAATCAGTAAATATTTCCCAGTGGTAAATCCTGACTGGAAGGAGCCACTTGTTCCTGCTGTGACCACACTTCTGCTTGTTCGACTCAAAGAGCTGCCAAACAAGGTTATTGCTCTTCAGTGGGAAGTTTGGAGGAAGAAAAAGCATCCCCATTCTTTAGCCCCAGCAGGTGAATCAGTTTCTCCCTAAAACTTCATGCCAACTGGTGCTCTGACCACATCAGATTAGTTAGGGCTTGGCAGCACCCCCATGGTCAGCCCATGAACCCCAGTGTAGGAAGGGAACCTCACCACTTCATCCCATTTTGGTACTGAGTGCCAATGTCTAAATTCTAGTCTATGGATATGCTTGTTTTGTGAAATACTGATTGCTGATTTTGGGGATTTATTTGCTTTGACATGAACTGGCTGCTCAACGTTGGCTTTCTCTGTGGCAAATGTGGGTTTTCTTGGTTTTTTTTTTTTTTTTTTTTTTTTTTTTTGAGCTACAGCATTTTAATCTGATTCTAAACTAAAAAATATTGATTTTGCTAATGATGTGGGCCAAAGTCATCTAATACACTCCTTTATAGAAGCTCTGACAAATACAGAGAGAATGTAGGGAAAGATAATAGAGAGGCTAAATAGGATATGCATGGGATATCTTAATTTTGCTACAAGCTGGGCTAATTAATTCTAATTCCTTTTAATGAAAGGGTGATAAATAAAGCTATATTGAAGCTCTTGTCTCTTATCCTTTCTTTGCTTCGGTGCTGGTATTTCTCTATTGTCTTTCTCCCCTAATTTCTGTAAGTGTATGAGAAGAATCTGGCCCTTTCATTTTAAGGAAGAAATCCTTGAAAGCAGAACTCTACTCTGGCACTGAAAACTAGTGCAGAGTACAAAAGACAACAATTTCCCTGAGCTGGTTTCAGGAGGTACCTGAAGATATTACCCCTGCATGGAAACAGCTTGTCTGCACTGTAACATTACTTTTTTTGGGAAAATGGGTATGTTCATTTTTCCTGAACATGAAAATTTGACATGTTCGAATCAAGTTTCTTTTCCCTGTGACGATCCTCTCCCCTCAAATTGCTATTGTAGAGGTAGATTTTTCTTTAAATTAAAATGAGACTTTCAGAGTGCCCCTCTATTGTATAATAGCAATGGATAAAGGCCTGTAGTCCTTTGTCACTGAAAAATACATGCTTTCAGCTGAAAAGATGCATTTTTCTTATCCTTGGTCTCTCTTCCCAGCCTCTTTAAAATCTGAGAAATGATGCAGCAGATGCTGAGCTGCAAACTAGAAGACATATATGATTTAAGTGTCAGTTGACTGGTATTTTTTGCCTGGTTCTTTTAGTTCACTATGATAGAAGACTGCAGCTGTACAAATTAAAATAGAAATCTTAAAAAGATCACCATTTTCATTTATTTTTTTCCCCAGCTATTTTTAAAGTTTTCAAAACTTTATATTCTTTGTCAATAGAATCAATATTTATCTTATTATACTATTTACATGCTAATTTTATTGTTTCCGGGGCAACTACAGAAGAAATAAACACAAACAGCCAGTGTGTTTCATGTTTGTTTTCTATTTATTACTGTGTCATAGGCAAAATGTTTGGGAGGATAAACTCCTCATCAAAATTTTGCTCTGTTAAATTGGCCGATTCTTGGTTCTGCTCACAACAGCCTCAACAGCTTCCAGAGAGACAAAAGGGTTGGTGGGCTATATTCTACCTCTTTTCCACATGGGAATTTAGGAATGAGGTGGGGTTTTATAGTTGATGACATCACCTGTATACCAGCACAATGATCATATGTATTGTTTAACCATGGGCCATTAGCTATTGCTTGGGAATGTTTTAAATATTAATATCCTGGACATCACTGCTATGTGGGTTTTCTTGAAACTCACCCTTCTATATAAGGAGTAATATATAAAAGAGTAAAAAGAAATAATTTGGCTGTGCTACAGCTAAACAGTGTATGTGGTATAAGGAAAGATGTGCTTTGATGATTGGATTTCCTTTTTATCTGTTCTCCTAAAGCTGCTACAATCACTGCACCAATTCGGTTTCAGTGTCACGACTCAGTCCTATAGCTCAAAAGAGAGAGTCCAAGGAAAGATGATTTATAAAGCTGAAAATTCATTTCAATGTTTACCAAAAATACTTTGTAGCATTTGCACTTGCTGCTTTCCCATTTCAGATTCTGTTTTAGGGTACAATCCAACCTGAATGCATTAAGGTCAAACTATTTTTCCCACCTAATTCACCTTTTTGAATTTGGAGCAGACTCCACTCCAGAAATGAGCAGCCCAACAGTATATCTTACTAATATCAGAAAAGGCAATGCATGAAGGGGTTGCAAAGATCAGTGAGGGAGCTTTGGAGAGATGGCTGACATTTCAGCTATGCAAAGGAATGAAGCTACTGAAGAGGGAAAAAAATCACACTAAGCAACCAGAGACCTCTAAAACAAAAGGTTTGGCTCCAATTCTATTGAAGATACATTAAAGTTATCATGATTTTTCTGTAGGGTACAAAGAAGGCTTACATTTCAGTTTGTTACTTTGTTAATAAAAGTCAGACCTCCGCATATAAATAATCAAATGTTTTAAGAAAGGTGAAATATTTTGCAATATTTTGGTGCTCCCTTGAGGCATTCTCACATCTTCCATGTGTAGACTGATTTTTCGCTCCTTTTTTCTACCCATCACCTGATAGTTTTATCCATTGGATGGATTAGAGATTATGTTGCTGTGATGGTTAATCACTTGTAAAGGATAAAAATATCCCAGTGGAGCTGGATGAGTTAAATTTAATGGGTGTGTAACTGACAGGCATGTACAGGATAAGCACTTTTATTACGCACTCCTCAGTGCCACTCAGTTCACAGTGTGCTCCACAAATATTGGCAAGAAAATATGTCATGTGCCAGGGAATGAGTAAGAGAGATTTGTGTGAAATATGGGTGCCAAGAGTGTCTATTTATAGCTCATGAAAGACCAAACAATAACCAATAACAAAAACCAACAGAATCATTCCCTCAAACCAAAGGTGGATTAATGATTTTTGCAGACAACTGACATTACCAATAGCCACCGAAATTCCTGTGTGGTCAAGAACCCATGGGTAAGGAAATGGCCTAGATCTGTGGAAAAGAGGCTCTTGCCATGACAGAATGCAGGATGAAATCATCTTTACTTGTGCAAAAGGCACTCCAGCATCTTAAATATAAAACTGTGTGTTAAGCTATGTTGGAATCGAGGAAGGAGCAGCTTTTTCCCAACTAGAAAAAATAAATCTGACTTGTACTTCCAACATTCAAAATAAGGCAGCAGATGGAGTTGCTAGGAGACAGGAGGCAAAGAACAAGAGCATGAATGTGCTCTAGTGTCTCTACACAATAGCAAAGAGTATATGAAATGAGCTGGAGCTTCAGATCTCACCATCAGCTATGACTGTTACAAGTGATGAAATGCAGTCTTTGTGCTAACCAGAAAGCTTAATCTGAACAATTTTAATAAGGGCATCTATGAGAATTGTATTATGTGATATTTAATGCTGCTCTGCAGGCAATCCTTGTAACCAGGGAATTACAGTATAATTCAGATAGGAGGGACCTTGGGAGGTCCAGCCCAACCTCTTGCTGAAATCATGACCAGTCCTGAGATCAGACCAGGATGCTCAGGGATTTATCCAGTCATGTCTCCCATGAATGGAGATGATGTAACCTCTCAGCACAACCTGCTCCTCCTGACAGCGCTCATGGGAAGAAAGGTTTTCCTCATATCCTCTCTGAACCACTCTTGTATTAATTTGTTAATTAATACAAGCTGGCTGCTGCCTCTCAGTCTCACACCTCTCACTGTGGCTCCCTCTCCTTAGTGGCATCCCTGCAAGTGCTGGGGGCTTCTGTCATGTCCCTCCAAAGCCATCTCTTCTCCTGACTGAGCAAGCCCCAGTCTCACAGCCTCGCTTCATGGGACAAATGGTCCAGCCACAACCATCCTGGCTGTTCCTGCTGAACTCATCCCTGTTTATTGCTGCTTCCTCCCAAGATTCAGACCTCTGTAATAAACCTCTGGATATAACCCTCCAGCAGAATCCATCTCCTTTTCCTCTTCACCATTGCCTGAAGCTTTCCTCCTGAGGTAAACGGAGTTCCTAACAAGCCTGGACTTGTTCAGTGCCCAGCTGCAATCTCCAGCAAGCCAAAGGTATCTCTGGGGTGATACACCACAGCTGCCACCTTTGGCCCAGCAGCAAGGGTCAAACTGGCCTAGGCACAATTGGTAATATTGGGATTCATATTCCAATATTTTGGCGTCCCTGGTCGGGCAAGCAACTCTGCAGCCCCAGACGAACTCTCAGTACCTCGGGCAGGCTTTTGGCAGCCGTGCACCCAGCTGAAAGGGGCCTTGGTTGCAACGCCCTCAGCTAGAGACTTTGGGAATATTCCCAGAAGAAGTTTCGTGGACTGTTCGGCGCCTCTGGAAAGCCCAGCTACTTTGTGGCGAGCAGATCTTCCAGAGGAAGAACAGGGTAGCCTCTCTTGCCCAAGGAGAGGTCCTGTTCGGTGAGGAGACCTGCCTTAGACCCTAGCCAGCTACAGCTTCCATTTCGGGTGAGTATCTCTGCTCTCGGTGGAGCAGAAGCTCAAAAAACAGACTCTGCCGTGAGTTCTGTTCCTTTTTGCCTTTGCATTTTTGGCTGCGCAGCCCCACAGACGGGAATTCATTGCGTTCTAGTCTTTAGCTCTCTGCCACGTGTTTCGCTGTCTTTTGGAATTCGCGCCGGTGCGGGAGTGCTCTCTGCCCTTCCCCCCGGCTCAGCAGTGCAGCGTGCTCGGCTCTCTCGCCACAGGGGACTCTTTCTCTCTCTGTGCGAGGGAGGGGTGTTCTCTGCACACGCGGCGCAGGGGCCTGGTACCAGCTTGCCACGTGGCGTGGCTGCTCTCTCTCTCAGCTCGCGGAGCTGCATTCCACGGCGGGGGAGAATTTGTGTCTGCCTTGGCTCGGCAGGGCGTGCCCTGCTGCTGCTGCCTGGGAATTTTAAAAGCAGTATATACAGCTGCATTGTGAAGCTTTTGTCTGTTCGTTATCGCTTTCCTATCTGTGGTTTTTTTTTTAAATCGGTAGCTGATTTTGGCTTTGTTTTTGGTCAGGCGGGATTTAGTACTTTGCCTTTTACATCTAACATGGGTTCGAAACTCAGCATTGTACAAAAAGGAGTGTTTAATATTGTTAGCATTTTAGTCAGTGGTAATGTGAAGTTCTCAAAAGGAAAATTGAAACAGTTTATAACACAGTTTTCTACACTTCCCAAAAATCTCTCCTGAAGAAATCCACAATATTCAATTCTGGGATAAAGTTGGGAATTAATTGATAGCCTTAGGACAATCTGGCAATGCACCCTCAGCTAAATTTGTGTTCTGGAGTTTACAAATTCGAACAGCCTTGCTCAAACAAAAGGAATTGGAGAAAAAGCCGATTGCCAAGCCATGTACCTCTGCTCTCCCTGTTTCTCCCTCTCCTAGCTCTAAAACCCCTAAACCTCTTTCCCCAAAACTTGGTATTTTAAAGAGAGCAAACTCATTGGGAAATCGACTCCCAGAGTTTGCAAAAATGCCTGAGTTGTCCTGTCCACAAGGCCCTGGCCAGGCTGCGTGGAACCTTTCCCAATCCCCTGTGTCCCCTCCTCTGAAACCCAGAGCACGTGTCAGCTTTCCAGAGAGCAGTGATGCCCAAAATGGCCCCCAGTCCCTAGGGGGTCCACAAGATGGTGGATGCCACGTGGCATCT
Source organism: Ammospiza caudacuta (assembly GCF_027887145.1). Classification (NCBI taxonomy): domain Eukaryota; kingdom Metazoa; phylum Chordata; class Aves; order Passeriformes; family Passerellidae; genus Ammospiza; species Ammospiza caudacuta. The sequence continues at coordinate 72,185,631 of NC_080594.1, forward strand.
TCCCAAACCTGGTCTTCTTCTTCCCAAAATCCTCTTAAGCATTCCAAAATTCCAACCCCATCCCCCTCTCCTCCTGTTCCTCGTGACACCTTCCCCCCTCCCCCTCCCTTTCCTGCAGTACCCTCAGCTCCACCCCTCTACTCCTCCCAGGGGGCGTCTGCTGATGTGATGTCACCAGGTGTCCCCGCCCCCTGCCTGCCCCTTGACTCCGCCCCTTTCCCCCACAGTGTCCCCGCCCCCTGCTCACCCCCTGACCCCGCCCCCTCTTCCCACAGTTTCCCCGCCCCTTGCCAGCCCCCTGTCCCCACCCCCTGTGTGCCCATTGCGTCCCCGCCCCCTCCCCGGGTTCCCACGGTGGGGACACACCCACTGCCTGTCCCCAAACCTGTATCTGTGATCCCAATGCTTCCAATTCAAGGGATACAGAGCAGGGAACAGCAGACCCAATGCATAGTCCCATGTTGTCACTGGCTCCTGTTACGTTTCAGCCTGCAGCTCAGGGAGGAGCAGCTCCAACTGCTAATTGGAGATCTTTTGGATAACAATTGATTAAGGAGATTTGTAAATCTCATAAAGAATATGGTCCATACAGTCCATATTTCTGTGGCCTTTTAAATTCTGAACTGAGTAGGACTGTGGTAATCCCACATGATTTAAAACAGCTTTTTTCCTATCTCATGACCTCCACGGAATTCAAATTATGGGAATTGGCATGGAAACAACTGCTAAAAGATGCTCTCCCAGGCTTGCATGCTGATCCAAACACAGCAAAGGACAACAGTGGTAACCCTATCACCATTGAGCACCTCTGTGGTGAGGGCCAATGGTCTTCTCCCTCAATCCAAGCTACTGCAATTCCTGCAGAAACACTCGAGAAAGTAAAAGAAGCAGCTGAAAAAGCATTCTTTTCCCTCCAACCTGAGGGGCCTTTTGAGCCCTATAGTAAAATTAAACAGCTACCATCAGAGCCTTTTTTGAAATTCGTAGAAAGGTTAACTAGAGCCATTGAAATACAAGTTAAAAAAGAGAATGCTAGGGAAGCAATTTTAGAGGAAATGGCATTTACAAATGCAAATGAATAGTGTCGAGCAGCAATCCTGAGCCTTTCTATAGAACCGCCCCTATACTAAAAGATATGCTTCTAGTCTGTAACAGGAAAGTGCCTCTGATGAGTGTAGCTGAAGACACCAGACCAAGGCTGCTGCCAAGACCACCTCAGCGTGTCACCGTTGCCAGCCCTGCATCTTTTCCCTCAGCACAGCAGTACCCTGGGCAGCAGCAGAGACCAGCAATGGTTGACCCCACAAAGCCATGCCTGCTTTGCAATAACCTTGGGCACTGGAGTACCCACTGCCCTCTGAAAAAGGAATTTGATGAATTTAGAAATGGCAGGGGAGGAGAACTACAAGCACTCCCTGGGGCTCAACAACAACAAAAAAACTTAAAAGGGAGCGCCCGCCTGCCAGGCGTGCAGACACAAAAAGAGCAGGCCAAGGGAATAAGGGTAGCAAAACAAATCAAGCGCGCGATAATATTAATATTTGTGTAAGTGAAGCAGGTGCTTCAAAGACCAGGTCTGCTAGTACACTGTTGAAAGTGAAACAAAATAACCTTTGTTATGATTTAGGTGATCCTGTGTTAACCACGTCTTCTGTCAATGAGCCTTACAGGTTGCAGCTGACTGAGTCACTCCACCTGAAGGACACTGACTGGCATTTTGTCTCTGTCAATCCTGAACAGAAGGGTACTTGGAACCGAATTTGTTGTAAGTACATCGTCATTGGGGACACCAAACACACACCACAAGAGATCGAAATTGGTCCGGGAATGACAACATCAGATCCTGAGCAATTCGTTCTCGGCCTACACTGTTTCCACCCACCCCTGTTTCTTCCCAAGGGACAAATTGTTGCACAAGCTATCCCTGTGCCATCTTTACCTGAAAATATCGAAAAACAAGGGCTCACAGTCGCCCGAGTCCAAGTTATTGGGAAAGACAAGCCCAAATTATGGTGTAACCTCAGTGGGGGTGGGGAGTCAAAACGCATTGAGATGCTTGTAGACGCAGGTGCATACTGCACAGTGATTTCAGTACAAGACTGGCCAGTACCTTGGCCTTTGCAAAATGTTGCCGGTCACCTTTGAGGTGTAGGAGGCCTGCAATTGGCAAGACAATCCAAAAGCATTATTCAATTCGAGGGACAAAACGGACAATTGGCAAATATCCATCCATTTGTGTTAGATTATTCGGAACCTTTGTTAGGGAGAGATTTAATGGCCCAGTGGGGTGTCACAATTGATATTCCAGACTCTCCACAGCATATTTGTACAGCAGTCATTGAACAACAGCGCCCCACCCAAAAACTGAAGTGGAAAACAGACAAGCCAGTTGATGTGAAACAGTGGCCGCTCAGTAAACAAAAAATAAAGGTGCTTGAGGAACTAGTGGAAGAGCAACTAAAAAAGGGCCACATTGTGGAGACCATGTCCCCATGGAACTCTCCAGTGTTTGTCATCCAAAAAGCTGACAAAAAGAGATGGCGACTTCTTCACGATCTCTGACTAATTAATAATGTAATCGAAGATATGGGTTCTCCCCAACCTGGTATGCCATCCCTAACAATGCTTCCCCAACATTGGAAATTAGCTGTTATTGATATTAAAGATTGTTTTTTCCAAATTCCCTTGCACCCTGACGATGCACCGCGTTTTGCATTCTCCGTCCCTTCCATTAATATGGAATCCCCTATGAAAAGGTACCATTGGACCGTTCTTCCTCAGGGCCTGAAGGTATCGCCAGCTATCTGCCAGTGGTATGTCTCTTCCCTGCTTTCCCCAGTACGTGCAGCCGCAGAGAAGGCCATTATCTATCATTACAGGGATGATATCCTCGTGTGTGCCCCCAATGATGATTTACTTACACATGCGCTTGACCTAACGATCGATGCATTGATTGTTGCAGGGTTCGAGCTCCAGGAAAAGAAAATTCAAAAGATGCCACCTTGGAAGTATTTGGGTTTAGAAATTGGAAATAGGACCATTGTTCCTCAAAAACTAGAAATCAATCCAAGGATCAAGACCCTTGCAGATGTCCACAAGTTGTGTGGGTCTTTGAACTGGGTAAGGCCGTGGCTCGGTCTGACTAACGAAGACCTTGCCCCTCTTTTCAATTTATTGAAAGGGGGAGAGGACCCAGGTGCTCCTAGGTCTATTACCCCAGAGGCACAGAAAGCTCTAGAAAAGGTTCAGATTGCAATGTCCACAAGACAGGCTAACCGATGCCGGCCTGACCTGCCATTCAAATTTATCATTCTAGGTAAGTTGCCACACCTCCATGGAATTATTTTCCAGTGGGAGGAAAAACAAACACCTAAGGCAAAAGACACACCAAACAAGGACCAGGACCAGAAGGACTCTCTCTTGATCATAGAATGAGTTTTCCTCAGTCACAAAAGGTCCAAGAGACTGACAAAGCCTCAGGAGCTGGTAGCGGAACTAATCCGGAAAGCAAGGACCCGAATCAGGGAGTTAGCAGGATGTGATTTTAAGTGCATTCACATTCCAGTTGAGTTAAAATCAGGTAAAAATACTATGAAAATACTGGAACAATTGTTTCAAGAAAATGAAGTGTTGCAGTTTGCTCTGGATTCCTACTCAGGACAAATTTTGGTAGCGCGGCCCGCTCACAAATTGTTTGAACAAGATGTTCAATTTACTTTAAAATTGAGAACTGCTCTAAGTAGGAGACCTTTAAAAAAGGCTCTGACTGTCTTTACAGATGCATCCGGGAGGTCCCACAAGTCCATTATGACTTGGAAGGATCCTCAAACCAAGCAGTGGGAGACAGACGTTGCTGAGGTGGAAGGTTCACCTCAGGTTGCTGAATTGGCTGCAGTTGTTAGGGCTTTTGAAAGGTTCTCAGAACCATTCAATCTGATTACAGACTCTGCATACGTGACAGGAGTAGTATCCAGGACAGATCAAGCAATACTGCAAGAAGTGTCTAACATCGCACTTTTCAAATTGCTCTCAAAACTGGTAAAATTAGTCACTCACCGAGAGCAACCATTTTATGTGATGCATGTCAGGTCACACACTGACTTGCCAGGGTTTATCGCTGAAGGCAACAGAAGGGCAGATGCTCTTGCTGCTCCTGCAGTGATGGCCACTCTCCCAAATGTTTTTGAACAGGCAAAAATCAGCCACCAGCTTTTCCATAAAAATGCACCTGGCCTGGTTCGTCAGTTAAACATCACTTGAGAACAGGCCAAAGCGATTGTGGCCACATGCCCAAATTGCCAACAACATGCACTCCCTACAGTGAGTACGGGAGCAAACCCAAGGGGACTGTACAGTTGTGAACTGTGGCAAACAGATGTAACACACATACAGTCTTTTGGACGGCAGAAATATGTTCACATTAGTGTAGACACCTTTTCTGGAGTGGTCTATGCTTCTGCCCACACAGGAGAATCATCTATCGATGCTATTAAGCACCTCTTACAGGTTTTTTCTTTCATGGGCATCCCCAAGGAGCTGAAAACTGATAATGGGCCTGCTTATAAATCCAAGAAATTCGGGAAATTCCTGCAACAATGGGGAGTAGAGCACAAAACTGGCATCCCCTACTCCCCTACAGGTCAAGCCATTGTAGAAAGAACTCACTGTGATATTAAAAGAGTCCTGGACCAGCAACAACAGGTTCTGAAGGTGGAATCTCCCCACATACGGTTATCCAGGGCACTATTCACAATCAATTTTCTGAATTGTTCTTTTGACAGCCTGAACCCACCCATCCTATGCCACTTTGAGGGGAGCAGTCATAGGTTGATGGAAGAAAAACCTCCAGTTTTAGTAAAGGACTCTGAGACTTGGAAAATGGTGGGACCTTACAAATTGGTTTCTTGGGGATGTGGATACACCTGTGTGTCCACCCCCTCTGGTTTAAGGTGGGGTCCTTCCAAATGGGTAAAGCCCTATGTTCCCAAGGTCTCAGAGAAATCTACAGAAGCGCCCCAGGTTGCTCATGCTGCCTGGAGAAGAAAACGCCGCACACGTTCTCTGGAGAAAATTCCATTCAAGCCTCCTATCTGGAATAGTTTGTAATATATGTTTGTCTCAAGTTCCTTGTGCCAGTTTAGATCCCACTGTTCGTGTGTAGCCTCAAGACGCCATGAGACCGAGCCTGCTTCTCGTCCTACTCGTGATCATCCCACCTGGGATCTCCTGCATAATCCTGCAGCCCGAACCACATATGGACTACCTTGACAAAGGCTCTCGGACATCAAGAGAGAAACTGACAACTGGCTGAATGGACTGTTCAAAGGCTGGGGACTCTTGGGCTGGTTGGGATCTATTCTGAAAACTGTGTTTTTAGTGCTGTTTATTTTAGTTACAGTTATTGTAGTTTTTAGCATTGTTTTTGGACTAATCAAACGCATGGTTCTCAAGTTAATTTCAAGCTCATCTCCCCCTCCTGAGGTCTACCATTTGGAAGCCTTCAGTGCTCCAATGGATGACCTGGAAGCCTCAGTGGAAAACACTGACCCTCCTGTAGAGGAAGAACAGATTTACCAGCCATGGTTTGGTAATCATTCTGCACCACAAACACAGTCCTCTTCTTTTTAAACAAAACTAGGGGGAGATGTTGTAGTGTGTTGTAATAGCCTCTTTTAAACTTCCAGGTCCCTTCCCCAGGTGTGCCAATACCCCTCTTCCCCTTCCCCCCCCCTCGCCCCCTGCTGGGCTGTCAATCAGTTTTAACATTCCAGCAAGGCGTCGTGTGGTTTGTCACTTTCAAAGGATGCCCCTCAGGCCTGGGGGTCATTGGCCTGTCTAGGTGTCATCCTCCTCTGAGACCCTGCCCCTCTCACCTGGTTGGTAGCTCACCTGTCCCTCCCCTTCCCCTGTCCCTGAGCTTAAAAGGTGAATCAAGCCATGCGGTCATGATTCTGTTGGAGCTGTTACTGACATTCGGACTTGCCCAGGCACAATCTAACTGGTAATATTTGGATTCTATTCCAATATTTAAATATTGGAATATGAATCTCAATATTACCAGTTGGATTGTGCCTAGGCCAGTTTGACCCTTGCTGCTGGGCCAAAGGCGGCAGCTGTGGTGTATCATCCCAGAGATACCTTTGGCTTGCTGGAGGTTGCAGCTGGGCACTGAAAAAGTCCAGGCTTGTTAGGAACTCCGTTTACCTCAGGAGGAAAGCTTCAGGCGATGGTGAAGAGGAAAAGGAGATGGATTTTGCTGGAGGGTTATATCCAGAGGTTTATTACAGAGGTCTGAATGGGAACAGCTCCAACAGAATCCCGACCGCATGGCTTGATTCACCTTTTAAGCTCAGGAACAGGGGAAGGGGAGGGACAGGTGAGCTACCAACCAGGTGGAAGGGGCAGGGTCTCAAGGGACGAGGGACACCTAGACAGGCCAATGACCCCCAGGCCTGGGGGGCATCCTTTGAACTTGACCAACCACACAATGCCTTGCTGGAATGTTAAACCTGATTGACAGGACTCACTCAACAAGGGGGCGAGGAGGAAGAGGTACAGGCACACCTGGGAGGTGACCTGGAAGTCTAAAATGGGACATTACAGCACACCGCAACAGCTTCCTGTACTGAAGGCCTAAAACTGCGCACTCTTATTCATGTGACCTAAGAAATGCTGGCTTTTCTCCTGCCAATACAGTTCAGGATGATGTCAGCCATCTTTGGCATCTTTTGCCAAGGTGCACTGCTGGCTCGTGTGTGGCTCATGCCTAATTTTGAACCCACCAACACAGGAGGTCAGCAGGAGCCTGCTGCCACTCCAGGGATTTTTGTTGACTGGCCAATATAAGTGCAAGGAGATAGTGCAAGGTGGAAAGAGTAATAGGGTCATGTGCAATGTTGATGAAATGTGAAGTGAAAGTAAAGCCTTGTCTGAGAAGTTGTTTTGGGAAAGATGAAATGGATGAGGAATGAAAGAAGTGTCAGTAGAGTTTGATTATAGCACACTTAGAGTAAGAAAGGTTTTGTAGCAATTAATTTTCTTGTAGAAAAATCTCAGGTAGTTTTACCACCACTGAATAAGAAACCATCATAAAATGGGCTTTGTGAAATAGATTAGAGAACATTTTTAGAATATAGGTATTAAAATATCTATTGAATGCTTAAGTTCTTAATCTACTTTTTATGATAATTCTAATTGTTGAAAAAAATGAAAAAATCTATTCAGTTATAGAAAAATACTTATATTTCATAATAAATATAAGAAAAAAAGAGTTTGTTAGTTATAGTATTATGAGGTCATCAGATTTTCACACAGATGTCTGTAGAACAAAGAAATATGGTGAGCAATATCTAAGTCAGTACTTAATTGGTTCTGAGTGGAGAAAAATTGCCAAAGAAAAAAGTTTGCTGGAGAAAACACTGGGTAAAAGGCATAAAGAAGTTTAGCTCTTATGTGAATTTCAATAAATTACTTGAATAACTATCAATAATTAATTTAAATATTTCTTTCAAAAGCAATTTTCAATAAATTGTCACTTTGTTTGAATAATAACTCATAAACCTATAAATATTGCCACTTTTGAGCAATTTATTGAATGTAGATGATGTAGAACTCTACTTGTTCTGTACAGAGTTCAGAGTTATCATTCTAATCATAGTTGTTAATGATCAAAGAAAATCCCCAAGCTTGAACTGTGTGTTTGCGCTCTTATGCAATAGGTTGCAGGTAATCACAGAACTGACATAAAGAAAAGGGAAAAAAACCAAAACACCAAAAACCCAAATAAAAATAGATAAAAATATCAAAATTGTTGATGGATCTTAGAAAATGCAGATAATAAAGCATCTGGACAGAACCACAAGAAGGACAGAAAACAGAAACAGACATTGGGGTGAAAGTGGACAATGAATCCGGGAGGAGTCACCAAACAAGAAAAAGCAGGGTGTGCATGATTCAGGAATCTGTACACAGCACAAAGCCCCAGGGCAGTGCTGGTTAACCAAACCTGATCTACAGCATTCAGCACTGGCTCTATCAGTGGTTAAAATAAAAACAAACAACAACCCCCTCAAAAAATAGGCAAGTAAGTAAAGTAAGTAGGGCATGCAGTGCATGACTGGCTGATACTAGTTCTCAAGCTGGGACTTAGCAGGAAATGAGCTTCAAATAAGCTTCAGTAGTTGGCATGACCAGGCTTTTCTCAGTTGCAGCTTCTCTGGGTTTGGCTTGCACACAACCTCTGTCTGAAAGGATTCAGCAGGAAAGGATGATGGTGTCTGTGCTGGTCCCACCACATGCTCTGAGGATGGATTCCCACCTCTTCAGTCAGGGAATTGTGTTCTACAACTTGCTGCATGCCCCCTCGAGCAGCCTGGCCCTATCTATAGCACTAGGATATGACAGATGCAGCAGCTATCCCTTGCAGCCACTTACTCCTAGGCATCTTAAACAGTGGTGTATTTGTGCAGGATGCCAAGGGTGTGTTTGCATAAGGAGTTATGTATTATGACAGCTCACTGCCTGCTAGGAAGGGGTTGGAAGGCTGGGCCAGGTGGAGGTGATGGGAGCTGGCTTGCTTCCACCCAGAATGCTTATTGGAGCAGGCCCTGAGCTGGTTTTATCGTTGAGTCATTTCCAGGTTTAGCTGAGTGGATACCAAGTTGCTCCATGAAGGATCCAGCATGTGCACGTGGGCAACAGGAGCAGGCCCAACTGACAGCTCAGATGTACCAGAACTCATGGTTGCCAGGTGCTTTAACTCAGTCTTACCACCTGGCAAGCCTTCAAAGTGAAAATGGGCACATCTCATCCAGGAAAGCAAATGTTCACAGTCTTCACTGCAGTATGGAAACCTTCTTTCTGCTAATTTTCAAGTCTCCTCATCCAGAGTACTATAAATATTTACAGTATTTTCCCATGTGCCTATAGAATGTAAATACCAAACTTGTAGAGAAATAATTTAATAAGATTCAGACCCAGCACATCCCTTTTTAATACCAGTATAAAAATAAATAGCTGATAACATCCCTTATTTTATTATCCAGGGACATTATATCTGTGTTTTAAAAGGCATAAATTCTAGGATGAAATTAGATAAGAAAAAACATTAACTGAGTGGTGAGAACACTTTGTGGTGTCTGCATGCTTTGTGAATGGAACAAGTTCCCTAAGTGCTCAACAGAAGGTTCACCAAGTCAGATTTGGAGGGGAAGAACAAGGCTCTGCACTTTCTTTGTGTCCTGGCTGAAGGAAAGGTAGGAGGGAGAAGAAAGCAAAGGATGGACAAAAACTTCTCTCATTGCACTGTGGTTTCAAAGTTCCTTAATGCCCTTGCAGCCATGCAAAGGTGATGTAGGTTTTCCGTTCCTTTCCCAAGGGTAATAGGGGTTCTCTGCATTGAGCTGGCATTCAAAGCCAGACTGACTAGCACTTCATGGTAGGGCACCACCAAGCCAAGTTCAGCATCTGAATTGGCACAGCCTGTGCTCTGAGTCTTTCTGTGTCTTTCTGCTTTTTACAAAGCCTTTTTCTACTTGCGATCTACTACTAAAAGTCTCCTCCTGAAGACAGGTTTTGGTTTTTTTTTCCTTTTGGGTGGGCACACTCTTAATTTTAAAAGTTGAGATTATAACATGGAATTGTTCTCTTTGCTTTTTCCTTTATAATTCCAGCTCATGCTCAAGCATTGAAAAACTAGGATTCAGATCACTACTCTGCTGATGGAGAGCTCAACCCCACTTTCTCCACATCCTAGATAAATCCTTTCTCTACCAGGCTACTTTGGGTTCAGATGCTCCTTCCTTCTGTTTCTGGAGCTGTGGCACTATATAATTCTGCCATTTATTAGTTTCTCTGCATGACTTGTAGCCCCATAATTAGATTACCTTTTCAGAGAAGGGAGATGTGGATTTGAGTCTCCATCAGGTTCAGCACAAAAGGTGGAATATGTTTCAGATCCTGATGAGTGTCCTAATATTTGTATAATTTGATACAGAGTGGGTAACACTATCATTTTTGGCTTTAGAGGTATATAAAGAAAAAATACAAAGTCCATTTGCTGTTTTTATGTAATCTCACTTTATTGCAATTTGTATTATTCTTAGATCATGCACTGGATTGGGATCTTTGTGGAGGTGAAGCAGATGGAAGGTATCAGGTTATGGTTGGTGTGACACTTGGGATATGTATGTTAAGTCAATCCTCATAAAGCAAATTAATACCAAACAAGTAGGTGATTGGTGTGTCTGTGTGATTTTGGGGGTAGGGCACACAAAGCAAACTTGCTCTTCCAATGTTGGATACAGAGCCACACATTCATTCTCAATACTGTTTCCACCCCAGGCCCTTTTAGGCAGAATGAAATTGGATCAGCACTGGAGGATGCCTCTGTTCATCTTTCTCTCCACATGCACATCCCTGGTGTGTCTGTGGCACTTGGCACATTGTAGTCTGTCATCATTCCACAACTTGGCTTCCTGTGCTGTGAAATCATTAGCTGATTTAGACTTGTCAGGATTAGCTCTGCCCGTGGTGCAGAGGGGAGACATCCCTGCAGAGAGGAGTTCAAAGCAGTGCTGCCACCTAGACAGCAGATGCCACAGCAAGTGGCACTGGCAAATTAGGACACAGACTTTTCTCTCCTCTGACCATCTTAGCAAAACTTCCAAGGTATCTCCATTATATTGTCAATTTCTTGTGACTCTTGCTGGAAACAAAATTTGCTTGGGGGTCTCTACATTCCTTAAATTTGTGTATTCTATATGTTGTTGTCATAAATTGTTATATGGGTGTGGCAGTTTAATGAAGATGTGGTAAGGAGGTAATGGGTGAAACAACAATTTCATAAGGCAGTAAGAAATGCTGTAAGATGATCTCCTGCCTTTCATTAGAATCTAGTGTGTTATTTATCAGTGAAAATGCCATTGCAGAACAGGTTCATACAGGAAATGAAACTTCAGCAAAAGTAGATGGCAGATAAAATAAACATTCAATTCAGCTCACTTTATGTAAAAGGAAAATATCCACATAATTTTGGGCTCAGGGACATGCAAAATCTTTGCTGGTTTGGGGTTTAAATTAATAACTACTTAAAACAGCTGTTAATATGCTTTAGTGGTTCCGTGTACCAAAACTAAATTTATCTTCTAATTAAATGAGATAGTCAAAACCTAGCATTTAATCTATCTTAATGAATTCCTAAAGAAGGAGTAGTGTTTAATAGCCTCTTTTGACTTGTATTAAGAATGATAAAGGAAAGGAATTTAAAGCTGGTGAGTCTAAATGAGCTTTTTTTTCATTTACAAGTTCAATTGAAGTAATACTTATTTGTTTCAAAGTAATTTTAAAGGTGATAGAAACAGGTTTTTAACCTTGGCAATTGGATAATCTCAAAAAGGGGTAATGATATAAAATTACCACTCCCTCTTCCAACACAAAGCAATTATTAAAATGTGTCAACTTGATTTCTTACTGTAGAGGCAGTGAACCTAACCAGTAAATTCAAATTAATAAAGAGGGCTTATTTTTGCTACTCAACCTGATGGTCAGCTTTGTCTACAGATAGAAAATCCATTTGAAAAGATTATAAAGCATGATAATTTAGTAGATGTGCACTTGCTCCTTTCCATTCACCTTGATTAGCCTTTTATACTTCACAGTAGTTTGTCTAAAAAAATTGGCAAATTTGAGGGAGTTTACTCAGCATTTTGGATTTATAACAAAAGCCCATGACATGGAAAGCCCATCTTGGTTTGCTGTAATGCCAACAGCTCCCAAAGCCCTGAAATGTAGTTGACCAAGATACAAAGGAACACAAAAAAATTTGAATCCTGAAAATATTGCACACATCTGCAAACACTGAGAAATAAAAAAGGAAAATCATTGGACTTTTAATGTCAAAGATGTGCTGGGAGGAGGCTCTTTTCTCCCTCTCCTCTGAACAGCATATCCATTCACTCCATCTGCTTTCCTCCCTACTCAAATCAACATTACTGTTCTACAGGATATAAGCTGTTTTTCACCTCTCTGGCTCTCTTGGCTCTTCCACAAGTGCTATTAATGCTGGGAGTCATGCTGATTTCATCCCATTCCTAGTAGTAAACACCACAGATTTTGTCTCATCAACACAGGGCTATCCCTGTACTTGCAAATACAGCAGTGCCAGGATCCTTGCTTCAATCCTCTCTGGCCAGCTGGCATGAACTAGTCTTGTTCTTACCACTGAAAGCTCATAAACAAGTTTGCTACATCCCAGCTAACTATTGGGAAATAGTGCATGGCTTTTTCTAACTCTGGGGCTGAAGATTTATTTGGGAACTCATCAGGGCCTCATATCAGGGACTGTTTTACTTCTTTAACAACAGAGAAGGCAAAAGCATAATGCATCTGTCTGCCAATATAGACATAACCAGGTGGACTGCTTCTTAAGATATTCCTGGATCTCTTTCTGGATCCAAAGTCTCCTCTGGAGCTGTGGGAAACCTGCATGTCTCTGCTCCCAGCCCAGGCAGTAGCAATACAAGCGCAGGGGGACCTCCTCAAAAATATTTCTTCAGTATCCTTGTCCTGACTGTGAAAAAGGGAGAGAAGTCTGCCTTTTGTTGTACAGAGACAGTGTTGCTTCTTTTTTACAGACAGTGGCTTCATTTTCTGTCTGTTTTGGGACATAAAAAATTTCTCAGGGGTCAGTCTGAAAATTTTTCAGAAGGGAAAACAGCACAGCACAGCAAGGAGGTTAATTTTTAGAAGATTCATTTCAACTAACATCTTCAACAATCTGGTAAAATCTTACATGTTTCCTAGTAAAAGATACTTCTTTATTTCAGAAAAGATATTTCTTTATTTGAGAAAAAGCAGGTTAACAGCCTGATATTTCCAACCGAATGCAAAGAGAGCATTATGAGAGCTGAGGCGGCACTTAAGTCCCACGCAAATCTGACTCTCTGAGATTTATTTCTGTAAACTGACAGCCACAAACTCCAAATCATGAAACTGAAGTGTAAAAAAAAAAAAAGATTCCTCTATTACAGAGTATCTTGCATAATATTAAGCTTTAAAGATTTCTATTTCTAATTTTATCAAAGCTTTTTTTTTTTTTTAAGTTTTTGTCACACAGCAAGAAGGGCAGGGTTGCCACATCCTTGCATCTTGTGATGTGGTATGTAAGTCAGCTGAATCCTAGTGTGAAAAAGAAAACAAAGCGTTTCTAGTTTGCCCCAAACACTTCTTTTAATTGTACATTTAATTCATCATGGGCCTGCCAGATTTCAGGCAACAGAATAAACAGGCTTTCAGAGATGCTGATCACTCCAAGCATGACTTTTTTTATATTGGAACAGTTTTTAGTTCTGTTTGTTTGCTACATAGTTATTTCCTCAGTGTTGTTTTTATGCTGAACTGAGACTTGGCAATGATTTCCATTGGAATGTAACACTGTCATCATGTAAGGTCAAAAGGGAAAATGCCAGTCGGTGTTTCCCAGTGATTGTACACATGTAACATTATTTCCTTTCATTGAACTCAGCTTTTATTTCTGAGAAATAACTGTTATTTTAGCTTGCATCACTGCAGATAATATTAGTCATAAACCTATGCAGATATTTATGTCTTATGTTCAATATTCAAAGAAATATTCCTTCCTTCCTTCCTTCCTTCCTTCCTTCCTTCCTTCCTTCCTTCCTTCCTTCCTTCCTTCCTTCCTTCCTTCCTTCCTTCCTTCCTTCCTTCCTTCCTTCCTTCCTTCCTTCCTTCCTTCCTTCCTTCCTTCCTTCCTTCCTTCCTTCCTTCCTTCCTTCCTTCCTTCCTTCCTTCCTTCCTTCCTTCCTTCCTTCCTCCCTCCCTCCCTCCCTCCCTCCCTCCCTCCCTCCCTCCCTCCCTCCCTCTCTTTTATCTGTAAACTCTTTAAGAGTATCTGTATACAAATCTATTATAGCCTCTGCTAAAATCCCCCCAAGTAGTGTTTAGAAGCTTTTAGAGAAGGAGAGGATTGAATTAATTCATTCTTGGATTTATTTTGAATCTCAGCCTTTTGAATGACAGAAATGCAATGCCCATTACCTTGGAGATGGACACATCTGCAAATCTGTTAAAAAGCAGAGTATTGCTTGCACAAGCTGTAATTTAAAGGTTGAAAAACCTTGCATCATCCCTGAAATATAAAACCACAGATGCTCAGTTTCCCAACACTGCATTTTACAAAGCTCTGAGCCAACTCCTTAAGTAAGCCCTTATGTAGCCCTGCTCAGTCCTTTTGAAGAGAAATTAAGGGTATCTTTTTATTTCAGTATGAATTCGTCTGAATAGACACAAATTAAGAATATATCTCCTTTGTTCTGTTTGATCACTGGAATGTCAGTGGGAAATGAATCTTCTTCATTACAAAATATTTTCCCTTTCGCACATGACCTTATCTGAGTACATTTTTAGGCATTTTGCACTTGCCTAGTGCTATATTACCATAGGTCTCTAGCTGCAACAGCCTGTGGGTTTATATCAGAGGTGAGATGTCATAGGACTCTAACTCTCTATGATAATTGTGAGGGTTTTAATTATTTCTGAAATGTCCTTTAAATCCCATTAGAGACCGAGGTCCAGCTACAAAATTGAGTCACACATCTCAGTTCTTGATAAATGATCTTGATGTGATTACTCTTGGTGTTCACACTCTTGCAAGCCAAGCAACTTTGCAGGAATGTCATTAAACACAAATAAAGGAGGCTTGATTATTGTTTCTATTTTGTTAAGGTATCATGTTTGTACTGAGCAAACTCTCCAGTGAGTTTCAGTGAAGCAGAATGCACTTGGAATGGGCAGGTATGGCCCAGTAAATATCCCGTTGGACCATCAGCTCTGCTCCTACAAGCAGTAGATGTGTTTGTGTCAGCATGGCAGTGGCCCAGGGTGAGCATTCCCACCTCCAGGAAGGGCAAAATCCCACAGGTGTAGTGCCACACTGAAACTGCATTGTGTTGCAATTAGGCTAAAGCAAGCTGTAAGATCTTCACACAGTGATGCATTTCAGACACATGCACACCCAGATATGTGCAGCAGGCAGAGACTGCTCATCTCCAAAAGTGTATTTACACTACAACTTTGGTGAACCTTGTGTTTGTCCCAGATTCCAACACCTTGCATTGCAGATGTGTTATTTTAGTCTGATGTGGAGCAGGGTGGTTCCAGCAGGGGGATGGGGGATGTAACTGTGAACTGCTTTGCACTGGAGTCCATATTATATAAAATGGATCTGTGCCTGTACACTCTCCACCCCTGCAATGCAGGAGCCTTCATGCTTTGATTGGTGCAAGGAAGAGAGAAAAACCATGTCCACCTCACATCATAAAAAAGCTGACCTTTGTTTGAAAGATTCCTGGATCAAACACCAATTTCTGTATGATGTGGCCATTTTAATTTTCTCTCCTCTGCCAAAAAGAATAATTTTTTTATTTAGGTACCAGTGCGAGGTGGGTGGTTAGAAATAATTTGACTATTGAACAGCTTACAAATGGAATACAAATAACTTGCACTGATTTGGATGGCAAAAGCCTCTTACTTCTGAAATTTAGCTTAAAACTAGAAATCAGCTTCTCTGTTGCTACACTTTGCAGTTAAGTCATAATTGTGTGTTTGACATTAGTCTGTTGCCATGGATAGTAGGAATCAGGGTAGGATGTGATGACATCAAAAGGTCACTTCAATCTCTAATAGCTATGGTTCTGGGAATGACTAATGGCATTGTGCTGTTACAAATGTAGAGCTGGAGCAACACGATGAACTGTAACTGACTCTTGTATAAGCATAAATACCTCTGAGATTTAGAAGAAAGGATGACAGAGCCCTGTTTAAAAAGTGAATGGGTTTGTTTTTCATCTTCTTCCTTTCTGAAAGAGATTGCATGCCTGGTCATTGGAGAGGGTCATTTTGTTGGTACGAAAATGTAACAGCAAAATGGATGTATCAATAAATGTTATTTCTGGTACAAACCCATGATTATATTTAAACTATTAACTCTGGATAATTATTTACAGGGGATTTTCTTGGACCAATAAACATCACTATTTTGGTATTTCAGAAATTTCAAGACTCTTTTAAGATGTGGCTCTTTTCATCTGATCACAGGAAATAAGGGATAATGTTTAATTTCAGAAGGACATATTTGAAGTGTCTAACTGAAACCACGGAGTTCCTGCTTGATTTGGAACAGTTGGGCTTGATCTGGCAGAAGAACATGACCAAGTCATTCTGAATTGTTAACACAGTCCTGGTGATTATGTCAGAAAATCTTTAGGGGATGGGAAAGAGATTGAGCACAGATTTCTACTACAGTAAAAACTGTTCAAACAAAAATAAACTCAGAAAATGTAAATTGTGGCTGTTTGGTAGAACTTCTGTGATGCTCTAATGTAATCTTTTTATTTACTCATGCAGTTCATCAGGAAATTTAAAAAAAATATATAAAACAATATATATTAATAAATCAAAGTTTTTCCACCATCCCTCTCCCTTTTGTTTCATATTTTCTCCCACTTCCCTTCCCTTCTATTCCCTTTCTCCCTCCTTCACTTCCTCCTTTCTTTCCTTCCTTCCCTGAATTTTTGAAAGTGAAGGCATTCTATAATCTGTCCTTCTGTTAAGCTGGCTGTTTTACCACCCAGTTGTGTAACCTGTGATGTATTTATTAATCATTCAGTGTTGCCACATGTTTCATTGCACATTTTGCATTCCTGAGAGCTGTTTGTAGGTGGTTTCCTGTGTTTGCAAATCTGGGCAATCCAGCCCAAGCTGCTATTCCCTGCTGCTGAGAAGAGGGGGAATCTCCTGGCCATTTGCAGAGGCAGTTGCACTTTCTCTGTAGCAGGAGAATAACCAAAGGAAGAGTAAATCCATTCTTTAATCTCGAGTGCAGAGGTAATTTCTTCTCCAGTATTAAGTTTCCTTCTGAGGGTGCACAACTGTACCCTTGGAGCATGTCTTGTGTCTTGGCACATGCTAGAGATGATCAAAGTAGCAGCTTTCATTTAAAGAGATAGAAAAGCAGGGTTGCAGAACATGCAGGGATGGGTATAAAACCACAAAGTACGGAAGAATCACAAGAGCCAAACTATATTAAATGCATCTTTTTCAGCAGTTTGCCAGTGTGCAAAATGACAAGGTAGGTCAGGTGACACAGTTCTGAAATAGTTAAGTCACTTGTATAGAATTTGGGCATGTATATTTTTTTTGGTATCCATTTTTTGGTTCTATAGATAATCAATCCATCCATTAAAATACTGTTGCTATTTTCCATGGCAGTGAGAAGCAGCATTTTTCTTACCAATATTTTTTGTTACTTATGAGATGAATTCAAACTCTGCTATTAAATGACAATGAATAAACCTAGGCATCCATTAATGAGAAAAAGATTCTCAAAGGGAAGCTGATTCAATTCATACTCATACTACTTTTATACAAACATAACATTGAATCAAGCAAAGCATTTCCATAGTATTTCTATAATTCATGTATTAATTTCATGTCATTAGAGATTACATTCTCAATACACAAATAATCATTGAAATACATATTTTAGGCACCTGGTTCTTTTCAGGAACTTGAGCTCTCAAGTATTGCTTGTAAGTAATCATCAGTATCAGTAATCTCCACAAGATTTATTAATGCCTTGCTAAAAAGCACTGATGTAACTGTCCAGCACTCTTTTTCTTTTCATATAGGGAGATGAAAATCCCAAGCTCTGTCAGCATCAGCTGGCTTGCATCCAATAATTTGAAATGGATTTAAGTGATCACTGGGCGTGAACTTCTCCTAAATATCAGGAGAGTAGGTAATAAAATAAAACCAATCAGTCAAATTGTAGCAGCTCTTCTCTTTGTCCTACTGGGAGGAGAGGGTGAGATCATCGTTCTGTGAAGCTGGAGTGACCTGCTGACTTCTTTGTGTGCTCGCCTGCGTGCTTTCCTCTGGCACAGCAAGAGACAGGCATTGCTTAGTGAAGCTCAGAGACCTGGTGACAGTTCATGTCTCCATAATTTTACTTTTTCTTATGTCGCACTGTAGAAAGAAACAGGTTAATTAATGAGAAGAGTGATGCACAGCTTTGCTTCTCATTGTTATGTCTCAGAGCAAGGCCCATGAGAGCACTGGGAGTAATTATGTTATATTTCCTTCTGGTTTAGCTACCAGGCCTGGAGTTGTTCACAGCAGATTTTACAAGAATTTCTTGCTGTCTTTAAGACTGGCATTCATCCTCGATGTCTTGGAATAGTTTAGGATGTGTCATTTCAATTCTGAGGAAAAGATTTGCTGAGCTACCTTCTATGAATGAAAAAATTGCACCTGTGGGAGTTTTCAATTTTTTTTCTCCTGAAGTTTCATGTGCCCATACTGCATTGTAATGGATGGCATGATTTTGTGATTTCTTTATTCAAGACCAAAAGCAGCCAATTTCAATTTCTATACAATATGCATTTTTATTATTTGTCTCCTCTAGAGTGATAGAAGGTACAGTACAGTAGGTTAACACAAAATGCTACGAACTGAATTCTTAAAATACAAGTTACACTTCTATATATTGTGTGTAGTAAGACAAGATTTCCTTTTTCATGTGCCAAATAGGCTTCTATTTAAAGCACAGCTATGAGAAGATATGCTAGCAGTCAAAATTCAGCTTGGTTTTGGATTGTTTATCTAAAAACCATCTAAATGAATTAATCTAAATAAAACAATGAAAAAGGAGTTGCGTCTACATGTAACTGAAAGTCTGTTGTGATTTCCTGTACTTTGAGGAAACACCAGTCAATGAGAACTCCTCAATAGTTCCAGTAATTTCAGCTGGAAAGGAAAATATTTTTAAGGATCTCCAGTTAGAAACTGCAGAGAGGGGCTTAATATATTGTAGTTACTCTGAATTAAGATTAAAATGTTGCTTGATAGCCCCTGGCTTTTTTTAGGTGCAATTATTCTGAGTGCATGATAATACTTGTAAGTGACTGTGTGTGCTTTAAGCTCTCCACTCCTTGATATGCTCTTGAACTTGTGCCACTTTGCACGGGGCACTGAATCAAAGGTGCTGATGGGGTGACAGAGGACTGACATTATGAAAATTAACACATCCTGAATTGCTATCCAAGAAACACAGACAGTGTATATTTTTAGAGTTACACTCATTGTTAACTGACATTAAATACACTCTTGTCATATTAAAATGCTCTTAGGGCTGCTACTTAATGATTCACTGTGATTTTATGATGGCACATGCTAAATATTCTAAGAAATTTTCACTTATGAACTAGTTCAATAGGAAAGGGTTGCATCAACCTAATGTATTATTATATAAGTGGTATTTTCAGTGCTGCTCACTGAGTATTGTCAGATTCTGGTGTATTTGGTTGTATGATATCATTACAGTTTATGATAGCCAAGACTGCTAAGAGAAATTTGATGTAAAGACAATTAAACACGAGTATGTTCATGCATGTGCACACCTGTGTATGCAGAGCTCATAACTAACTGCTTTCAGGTATTTTAGTTACCAAGCAGGAGACCACCATCCAAAAGGTAAGCAAGCCACATAGGTAAACTGCTTTTTGCTTTAGGTAAGTCTTCAGCTTCTAAATATGCCTTACAAGCAGCTCTGCATCTAAGATGCTTACATTTTAATCAAGTGCTGTCAAACTTTTGTTGACTAAGGGAGAGATTAACCTATAGCTGTTTACTCAAAGATCGAATAGCAAATAAATTTTACAGTGTTAAAGGATGGTGGAAAATTATCTGTGAACCATTTGAGAATTCTTTCATGCCCTGCCAGTTTGATGGTCTAATTTGAGTAATGAGCAAATTTTTTTTATGCCCTGTATACGAATTCTGCAAATACCTGGGTTGCAGATTTAGTATCACTGCAAGGATCCAGTTTTCTGCTACCTATGATAAATGTATACTACAGTGGCTGATAAATTATATTATCCACTTTACCTTACAAAAATGCATTCTAATATAAAAAAAATTCAGAGCAATTCACAGTTTACAGGATGCCAATGGCCTTTACAGGATGTCAGAGTAAAGATCAAAGGGTTCTTTTTAATCCTAAAATATTTTAGGGACGAAAATGCACAGATTCATAAGTGGATAAATAGGTGATATAAGTAGCCACTCACAGAGGAATCCTGACTTCACTGGAGTCAATCTTCTTATTTCTTTCTGTCTTCTTTTCTCCTTGAATTTTCTTAATAAACATTTTGAAAACTGTGTTTATATCTGTTTGTTCTGCTTATTTGAGATAGCAGGATTAGGCAGAGACTGCAAAGAATATGGCCATGAATGTCTGTTTCTGTCTATGACCACCTTAGCTCTAAACATTTGAAACAAAAATTCCTGATGTCCTCCCCTGCAAAAGCACAGTAGCAGTTTGTCTATTGAATATACTAATACTTACTTAACATTCCATATATGAAATTCCATTTTTTTCTGCGTCAATTTGTAGCTTCCATGAATAAATACATCTTACTGTGGTCACCTGCTTAAAATCCAGTCTGTCTGCAGAAGATATTCTACACTGCCAAGACTTGTGTGATATTAAACCCAGGAAAGCAATTGCTATCCTCCTGATGTGTAGCATAAAGACACACTCTAAAGAACTCAGCTGAATGACTCTTGCTTTAACACAGCTACTCACCCAGAAAATAAAAAATTAGTATGTAAATATTCCAGATAACAGTATTAGCTGGAATTTCACTTGGTCAAAACAAACAAGAATATAAAAGAAGCCTGTTTGAGGAAACAGGACAGGAAACAAGGAAATTTGTCATGAGGAGTTTTCTGGTAGAAGATACTGGCTCCAGATGCAGAAGATTTAAAGAAGTGGCCAGAACAGTACAATAGAGAGGAAAAAAATGGGTTCTGAGGGAAGTTTCCTCCAAAGTGATCTGCAGTGTCTTGAGGCAATGCCATTATTCTATTGAGATCAATGGGACTTTTCTCTTGGCTTTACAGCAGCCAGGATCTCACTTTTGATGCTTATCACTCATGCTTGACCTTGCAGGCAGGGAAGTCATTGCAATTTCAAGTGCCTCAGAAAAGAACCTGTGCCACATGACTGTTGGGCTGGGTATGAAGCCAGTCTTTATGTGTCAGAAAGGCAGAGATACACAATGCATCTGAAGTGCTTCAAAGTCAGATTTCTGTATCAGATCCCTGTGTTTACAGAGCAGGAGGAAAGCTGGGCATGTCTGGATTTATCCCACATGTTGACTCACAGCTCTCCTATTCAGAGCCAAAACCACTCCTAGTAACACTTCCAGTCACCAACAGCACTGCCAGCCAGCAAAAGCAGATAACAGCAGAGGTAAACTTCCAGTCTGCTTTAGCCTGAAAACTTGAATCTTGGTGGAAAAGGGATTTTAGATGTTGGAAGTAATTGGAAACACATCAGGCATCTTCTATTCAGTGGTCAAGTCTTCAAAGGCTTTGTGAACAGTGGAAGTTTCTGCATTGGAAAGCCCTCCTGAGCTACAGTCTTCAGTGCCAAAATTGGTAAGTCTGTGTTGTAGCAATAAGCTTACCTGAGGAACTTAAAATGGGAATGAATTTGAAATAAAAAAAGAATATCTGTGCTTGACTTGCACTGTTTTACATATAATCTCTGTTTAATTTACAAGTAGAATTTCCCCTGTACTCCTGCTATCTGTAATGTGGGCTCTGACTATCCTGAAAGGTACTTTTTTCCTTCTTATTTCAGAACCAATACGCGAATTCTTTAAGTTGCTGTCATGAAACTTTTCAGTCATGTAACTAGACTGCTAAAAAGTCCCATTGATACAAAATCCAGTCTCTAAATACTTAGCAGATTTGGAAAAATAGAATAAATTGAATGCATGCCAGTATCTTCTGACACTATTTCAAGCAGAGATGATAGTGAATGTACACAAGAACCTCTTAAAGATGTGTTTAACAATTCCTGTACTTTATTTAGGAATTCATCACCTTTCAGTTGTAAGTAAAGGATGAATGACACTCTTTTATTATATTGCAAGGAGATTTTCATGCTATTTAATGTGTGTCTTCTCTAAAAGATAAACATAATTATAAGGATTGTGATGACCACCTCATGAGGGACAAAGGACAAAGTAGACACTATTTGTCTGATGGAATTTATTATTTTTTAAACTATTTTCAAAAATCTTTGTATAAAACATCTTTCACAATATACAGTGTCCCACTGGCAGGTTTAATTTAATGGCAACTGGCACTGAATTCCTCAAAACCTTTACACAACCTAAGGTTTTACTTTATAATTGCATTAATGTCTTGACGTATCTAACCTTCATGGTACACATCATGCACAAACTTCCTTCAGGACTGTGGACAGGAGGTTTATGCACCTACCTGATATTAGCTCTTAGAGTTTAGCTTAGCATTTGCTCCTACAGAGTTTAGAAAATGTGTTTGAAATAATTTAATCTTATTGAATATATTTACCCAGTAGAAAGAAGATGATCTTTTCTTGGATCTGGAACAATAGTCTTAGTTACCCCCAAGCTTCAACAGGTTTCAAGTTCAGTTCAGCTTTTGATTTGAATTCCATCAGTATGAGTACTTGCTCTGGCATCTGAGCTGATTGACTAAGTCACCTCAGGCAGTTGAAATCTGCTTCAATTCGTAAAATTGGCTTGAGATATGAGTTCTCTGGCTTCTTCTTCATTAAAAGGTGGGCATAGATGCAGAACTTGGGCAAACATGTATAATGAAATTGAGCAGCTTATTGGTAATCACCAGTGTTTTATCTAAAGAAAAAAAAAAAAGAAGAATTTGGAAGAAGTGAAAATGAAACAGGGTAGCAGTCACAAATGAAACAAGAGATGTCCCTTGCTGTTGTACCAGCTTCTTAATCCAGACCTTTCAGGCTCTGCAGACAGAGTGAAAGGGTGAGGGATGACCAGGTCAGGCTCTTTTGAGGCTGCATAAATCATGACTACATCCTTTCAATGGATCTCACACCACTGATCTTGGAAGTAACATGAGAAGGCCTGGGTGTCCCATCCTGCCCATGAATGCTTGGACCAGAACGGCTGTGGTGGGTCTCACTTCTGCTTTGTGGTTTCCAGTGTAATGCCACATCACTCCTCCTCATTTCTGTGGGCTTTTGCTGCAGTTGCATATGGACTTTTCTGTAGCCAAGTTTTCCACAAGCAACATAATATATAAAATATGGCTGCCATCCAAAGCTAAATATTGTTCCAGTTCTCTTTCCTGAGATGAAAAAACCCAAAAAACATTATGATAGAGTCTCCTAGAACTGTCTGATAAAAGAAGCAAAATTAGGGTAACATTTCTAGCTCTGATTTTCTTGTTGCATAAGCAAGTGAAAGGAAAGCATTACATTTCTATTTTCACTATTTTGTTGGCTTAGAATCTATACCAAGGAAATGGGAGCAGACAAAAGCAGCAGTATATGTTCAGCATAAAATCTTGCAACACTGCAATAGCAATAGAGGAAAGATTGCTTTGTGTCTAATTTCCATGGAAAAATTTGAAGAATAGTCAACAGAAATGTATCTGAGCACTCTGAATAATGGTATCCCAAAATTTAAGGCAAGAAACTTAAAAATCAATTTTAAGAAGACTAAGGATAAGATTTTCTCTCATTTGTGTGTGAAAGAAGAGAGAATGACAGAAGCCCCCCACCAAAATGAAGTGGATTTTAGCTGCCATTCCTCCCTTCTGGGATCTGTCACGTTTGTTGAGAAAAGCTCTTCCATTTCTTGTGCAGAAGGGTCGATACTGGGTCTCATTTCCATTGCTCTGTTTCCACCTAGTGCTCAGAGTGCACATTGCACCAAGCTGTGCGTATGTTCTAGAACCCAGAACGGCAGTTCGGTGTCGCTCTCTGTTTTCGGGGAATCTGCAGTACAAATAAGCAAATGTGAGATTAAATATCACTTTTATAAAAAGCACCTGTTCCTGGAACAAAATCTGTCAAGCGTCTGTATGGTCTTTGCCGCATGATCTGTGCAGAAACAGGAGTGAGAGTTATTTGGTTTAACTCGTAGAATCCCTCTTGTGGATGCATTTTTTTGGTGGTAGTTCTCTTTTTAACTGAGGACAAATAAATGCATGTGGATAAAAAGGATCAAAATAATTGAGAGACATTCATTATGCTCACAGGAAAAAGTGCATGCTCAGGATGCAGACTAGAAAGGGATTGCTAAGACACCTGGAAGCTCTGAGCTGGACTCATCTGGATAGTCTTTCCCCATATAGTTCAGGGTATAAAACACCTTTCACAATTTATAACAATCATAACTTCTTAGTAACACAACTGGAGGATTCAAAAACCTGATGGTGTTGCAGGATGAAAAAACGGACAGATTTTGTGATGGACTATGAAATTTGTATTTTTTTTTCAGGAGGTTGAAAAGAGCTAAAGACAACTTATGGATTTACTTTGTCAAATGTAGCAGGAGGCTGATGGACAGATGCAAGCATGCACAGACAGGACAAGTGATGTTTTCAATAATTTTCAGGTTCTAAGACAAAATTTTTATGGTATATATGGTTATAAAAAGCAAAAAAGCTAAATAACTCCTAGCTGTACCACAGGCACCATCTGAAAAACACAGGATAGTTATTTCCCCTGATGTCTGATGTGTGGGAAGACGAAACCTCCTGTTCCACAATTTGTAGTTTGAACATTTTCTTTGGAAAAACAGCTTGAGCTCCTGCATTTCTGTTGTGCTTTCGCTTTGAGCATGTGCAAAATATGGATGAGGTAATGCCCAGACTAAGAAACTGCCATGTCCTTGGTTTAGGAGAGCGTAGTAAGCTCTGCTTTAACAGGTAGGAGGCAGCACAGCTGTGGCCATCTTTTCTTGGGTAAAAGCAGGGTACCAATCACAAATGAAACGTCTTAACTCTGAATAACTGAGAGGCCCCTTCGTACTACACCAGTTGTGATAACATTTGTTTTATAATAAAGCTTCTGCATCTCCTCTGGTGTATTATGTGCCCAGCACTGACTGCTGCATTAAGCCACCCTGAAAACCTGTAGTGCACCAAACTCCTTTTAGGTCATCTGGGTACTCCTCTCCCAGTTTAGATGAGAGGCAGACACCAAGCTATTTGCTACAAGCCATGCAGATACCTCTACAGAGGCATATATGTATGTCAGTAGGGAACTCCAAATACAGTGAACTTCCTACAGAATTTACATTTTTCTGGGTAGAGGCAACAGGCAAGCTGAGGTTTTTTTACAGTTCCAGTTTTAGATTTAAATTTCATTTTACAGAACAGCTTATTTAATCTTACAAAAGACTAAGTGCGTAGGACTGTATAGGTGAGCATTTTTCTAGCAGAACCTCCTTGTTAAAATACTGTATCTCTTTTAGCACTGTGGACATTGCTATGAACTCTGAGCTACAGAATTGTTCAAGTTTCCACCAGTTTCTGTTATGCAACCTTCTTGCTCAAATAGCAAAATCAAAATTTATTTAGAGTCAAATTCTCCTTATTTGTGAAATAATATTAATTAAATAGTGTTTTTAATGGAGAATGCATGGGGAGGTATAAGTGTACTGTACTATTGTATTATACTGTTGCTACCTGAGCTCCTCATTCCTGAAAGAAAGTTTCCTGCATTGAAGTGTAGCTTTGGTTTGAGTCCTTAAATGATCTGGCAGGAAATGTAAACAAGGGAAGGGATTGCTGTGGATGTAACTGTAGTAGAGAAGACAGCCCTTGAAGAGGGCAGGGTCTGTATGTGGGGTCTGTGAGAATGTCCCACCCCTCTGGAACCAGCTGTTCTTCTCTTGGATCATAGTAAGGCGAGGGGCTGTTTTATTCTCTACATTTGCCCAGTCAGGCGAAGACTGAGTCTTGTATTATTTCAGAGAGGGTGTGTCTTTCCAAGGGGATGGAACACATGACTTTGTTACAGGAGAAAAACCTACTGCCTGTGTCTGAAAGCAACTACCAAGTGGTGCAAGCAGAATAAATTAATTTTTTAAAGAATGGGATGCCTCAGTATTATCCAATATAATTAAAATTAGTACTTTTACTTCTAAATAATCTTTTGTAATAATATGCTTAGAGTTTCTTGCCGTATCATCTTTCAAGGAACTGCTCTTGGCAAAATAAAAGCTTATTTCCTTAGAGGACTGTATTTATGTAAATACTTAATAGATGATTAAATTAAATTAGCACTATGTCTCCTCTTCAGACTTGTCTATATAGTCCTGTCCTGTGATCTTTGCACTAATGAGTATTTGGATGAAAATGT
Source organism: Ammospiza caudacuta (assembly GCF_027887145.1). NCBI lineage: Eukaryota > Metazoa > Chordata > Aves > Passeriformes > Passerellidae > Ammospiza > Ammospiza caudacuta. Next base: position 72,211,891 of record NC_080594.1, read on the forward strand.
GTTTTTGATTTTTTTCTAGAGAGAGTGTGGAAAATTAAATCAATTAAATTAATTATCACACTTAAAAATGAGGCGTAACCCTGCTTCAATATTTGTAACATTTCAATGGCAATATCTTGGTTTGAATCACTGTTTTCTGTTGCAGAGGGTGGTAGGAAGAAGCGCATTTCTGCTTTTAATGTTTTCCTTTAGAGAGGCACTGACACATTAGATTAGACCTACCCACCATCCAGGACAGTAATTTGTTTCTGATGGAGCCTGGAGGGAGATGCTTCAGAGGAAGGTGCAAGGACCTGCAATCAGAAGTAAGGGCACTGCTCTTCCTCTAATATTAAAATTAAAGTAATACATCTGTCCATACACCTTGAGCAGCCTCCTGAAAATTCATCTTGTGGTGCCAGAAATAATGAATAAACCCTTCACAGATTTTTCTGTTTATTGCACTGAGTGATTCTGAAACAGCAGAAGCTCTCAACTCTGATCCTTCTTTGAAGCTTCAGTGTTACAAAATGAGGTGGCTGCTGAGACTTGAAGGCACAGCATGGGGCTAGGAGGCAGGGGCAACAATAGCTGGGGCACGTCCCAGTCCAAGATCTGTAAAAATTCACACCTGGACATGCCTAGGTATGTTTACAGAAAATCACTATCCACTGAGAGAGGTGAGCAGATATTTCCTTGTGTCTGTTCCAAGGGATTAATCTAATCCCTTGTGTTTGGTGTTGCGTTGTGATGATTTCAGAACTTGCACTTTTCTTGGTCTTAATCTCAACCTTCTCCCTGAATTTATGGATAGAACTTTCAAAGGTCTCAACAATAAAATTAAAGAAGTTTGAGGGAGGTCAGACATAACCAGAGGTTATGTGACCTCACCACACCAGTGACTTGTCTGCCACTTTACACTCAAACCTGAGTCAGGCCGTCTCCCTGCCTTAAATAATGCATGGAGCCAGAGATCCCTGATTATGGAGCCACCTGAAATTCCCTTTCCCTTTGTGCAGTCACCTAGGAGTGGTCAGTGCAGAATTACTGAGGGCAGAGGATGCCTTACATCTGGCTTGCAGGAGCCTTATTGTGAACTGTACCCATCTGGAACTGGATTCAGGTGGGTGTTCACCACCGTTTCCTCAAGGTATTATTGACTAAGGACCACTCCATTAACTACAAATTGATGAGAAAGTAATAGAAAGGGCATGTGGCCACCTTGGGGTCAGAGACTGCATGAAAGGCCCAGGGGCCAGAATTGGGACTCCACCCGATTGTACGGTGGCACAATTTTCAGGACAACTGTAGAGAAAGCTTGTCATGTGGAACTTTAATTTTGTACATGACCATATTTAAGCTCAGTAAACTAATATTTATATTGTACATACATTAAATTTACTGTGGAATTAAAACACATAAATAGTGCTTAAAGTTTCACTCATCTGCATACTATCTATGAAGTCTGCTTCTAGTGTGTGGTCATGTATTTACCTGAATGCATATTCTGTACCTTGTTGATAAATCAAAACAGTTGTTTATTTTACCTTCCATAGTACTATTGCTAATGAGATACAGTACATCTGTACTCTGATTAACTTGGATGTTCATCATGGAACAACTTCTCTAGTACTTACACAAAACTGCAACTGATTAAATACTTCAGTGGAAATACTGCAATAAAACATGCCTATTTATTATGTTCATCTCCTTTGCTTCTAATACAAATTTATGCTTACATTTAAACATCTTCCTCTGTGTGAATTTTGGATTTTGGGCTTCTAATATTCTTTCTTTTTGCAAACTTTTTAATAGTAATTTCTGTCATAACAGAAGAATAAAAATAAATCAGTACATTTTAGTAATTAAAAGAAATTATTTAGAAGGCAGTAGTGAAGATGGTTTACATTTAATTGACTTTATAATTATAGAGTTGCCAATATATGGGTGATTACCTCCTTCCTTCTTGTTTGTTATTAAATGAAGGGTTCAAGGAAGCCCTTAATTTTTTCTGCATGGTTGTCAGAGATGGGATGTGGCAAGAATGGGACAAAATGAGGAAGGAAGCAGGTTAATGCTGTCACATAAAAAGAAGATCTATATAATTAAAGAGAGAAAGCATGGGCTTCTTTTCAAAGTTATTAATTCTGGCTTGGTCTTCCCTCTGGGTAGTAGCAATTTATATGGTGTACATGCTGCTTAGGGAGAAGAGAAATTGGCTTTCATCACAAGAAGCAGGATGGTCACAAGTGCTTTAGAAGGTTGGATCTAATCTGGTAAAGGCACTAGTGCTGCATGCCAGGGCTTAGTGCTGGGGCTGATACTGCTCTCCATATTTATGAGGGATGAGGACAAGGGGCCCAGTGCACCTGCAGCATGTTCACAGCTGGTACAAACTGGGCAGACTGGCTGGTGTGCCAGTGGTGGTGCTGCCATTCAGAGGGACTGAAGCAAGCTGGAGAGCAGGGCAGAGAGGAATCTCAGCTTCAGCAGTGGTAAAGGCAAGCCCTTATATCTGTGCAGCAATAACCCCAAGCACCAGTACATGCTGGGGACATGCTGGCTGAAAAGTTGCTTTGCTTAAAAGGTCCTTGGAGTGAAAGTTTTCAGAAAATGGAAAACCAGATGATCATGAGCTGCCAATACACCCTTCATGGCAAAAAAGGCCACCCTTCCTGGGCTGCATTAGTAAGAGCATTGCCAGCAGGATGAGGAAAAGGATCCTTTTTCTCTTCAATGTTGGTGAGGCCACATCTGGAGTACTGTGTCCAGTTCTGGATTACCCAGTACAAAAACAGTGTGGTTCACTGGAGTGAGTCCAGTACAGTGATGATTAAAGTACTGCAGCACTTTTGACTACTATGGAGGTCAGACAGCTTCTTTTAAACCGCAAGTGACAATAGTTCCTGTCATTCAAATCCTATCCTCAAATTTTACCCTTCCCAGAAGTGCCTGAAAGATATCAAAGACCATTTATATGAAAAAAGTGTTGATATCAGACAAAGATGCTCCATATGGAAAAGGACATGAATTGGTAATAATTGGCAAATCACCCATACATACCAAATTATATTTTTATAGCCTTTCCCATACGTATGCATGTAGAGATCTGAACAAAATGTGATTTGTAGATGAAAGAAAAGCTAACGCAATACTTCAAGAAACTTTGGACACCGTCAGAAAGGCCATAGATGGTTCCTTCTAAGTGCTAGAAAATCCTTTCAATTGAAATCCTGTGGGACACCTCTTGTATTAAAAACACTGTAGCTGTTAGGGGAGGGAAATTACTAATAACAATCACTTATAACAATAGGACTGAATTTAGAGAGAGGTTAAAATATTGGTTTTGAGGGGTTTTTTTGGTTCCAATTGTTACTAAATTAAGGTGCTAACTTGAAAGAGCTGGTTTCCTGACTGTTGTAAACCACCCAAACACGCTCTAGCAATGGAATGGACTTGGTCTACCTGAAATATTTTTTTCTCCACATGCTTTGCTTCAGTCCTTTTGATTATGAGACTTGCAGTGAATTAAATCTTAATATTTGGTGATCTGACCAAAGCAATCTAGTTGGAGAGCACAGCCAAAGGCAGGACAGGCCAGGCACAACTGTTACTTTTGGTGGGAATGTGGTACTAGATCAGTTTAAACTGATAAAGAAACCAACCCTTGGTGTTCATTGCCAAACCTATTGTCAACACCCATTTACTGGATCACTTCTCTGTACAATTAGATAAATTATAGAGATATACTGGTTCATGACAATCTCTGTGGTATTTCCTGAACATGCAGTCCCTGCAGTGATACCTTTGGCTGTTTAGGAGGCTGACCTTGCAAAACCCTGAGAAAAAATTGTATTGAGAGGCTATAAATGCCCTTGCCCTCGTGCCCAAACTTCTGAGTATTGCTTGTTTGCGGCATTGTCTTCCAATCACTTGGTTCCCTTGTTTGTAACTCATCAACCCTCTTTCCTCATCCTCTGTGTTTGCCTTTATTTGCTCCTTCTACAACATAATTCAGATATTAATCTGTCCCAAACACAAGCCATGTGGATGGAATAGCTGACATACCATGCATTGTTCATGGCATAGTTCTCATGCTCATCCTGTCTCTCTTCATTTGATTGCAGTTTTTCTAAAGTGTACAATTTCCAGACAAAGAATTTTCTATTTTTTACACAAACATCTCTACCACTGCTTAAAACAGAAGGAGACATTAATCTTCATTTACAAGGATACTGTTCTTGAAACCCTTCATGAACACTGCCATGGAGGATTTGCATTGTCAGGATATGAAATCAGACTGATCTTTGACCTTTGAGATCCTTTCTTGCTTACTTCCATTTTTCCTTTGGCATAGTTTTCCTTCATTCTTATTTCAAATCCTCTTCAGTTACTTTGATACCTGCTTCCAAATTTCAGTCTCTCTCTGCTCTGTGTCTTCCCAGCAGTGGCACTTGCAAGGCACAACTCCACTCTCCTCTTTTCATGGACTAAGTGTTGTTCTGGCAAACAATGATTTGTGAGCTTGTCATGGTGCTCCCTTATTACCTTTGGAGGGAGAATTTAAAAGATGTATTTACTCAAATAACTAAATACTGAACAGGTTTCCTGGGAAGAGGTCATGACACAAAGCCTGCCAGAGTTCAAGAAGTGTTTGGACAATGATCTCAGTCATGGGGTGTGGTTCTTGAGGATGTCCCACGCACGGCCAGGAGCTGGACTCAATGATCCTGTGTGTCCCTTCCAGCTCAGGATATTCTATGGTTCTCCTGGACCTTCTGGCATTGAATGTTTTTATTTTATTGAATTTTGAATAACATTGCAAGTACTATAGCATAATGCCACAGGAGAGAGAAATAAAATTAATAGATTTACCAGCTTGGGGAAGAAAAAGTGGTTTCAAAATGTTGCCTAGAGAATAACATTGAATCCTTCCAAAACAAAGACTTCAGTGTTGTTTGCAATAACGGCAAATGGCTTTTTGTATGTACAGAATTTTGTATATACACTCTGCTCAGCTGAGTCTATTCTCCTACACTAAACAAGCTATTGAAATGGATATTCCAGACATCTCTTGTGAAATCTGTTTAAGAAAGTTTACTCTTATTTTCAATTCAATTGGAATTTTCCTTGGTTCCAGTAGGATATCCAGAAGAAGGAAATACCCACTAGGTCTCCAAGGCTCAAAATCAGTGCTATGTCTATAAAAGATTTAAAATTATGTCAATTCTCCATGCAAAGCTTCCAACAAACAAAAAAGATTTAGGTTCAAAATCATGTCACTTTTCCAAGGTTCCTGGGAACTTGCAGCCCAGACTTTGTACTGGGGAGTTTCAGACCTTGAAGTGGTGGCCCCAGCAACACTATCAAATAACTATTGTACAACTCTGAGCAGAGAAATTGTTTGATCCAGAAGCTGCTTGTCCTCACCACAGCTATTTTTTGCAGAAAACCACAAGATTTTACTGGCTGAATTCAATGGCATGTGGATTGAGCTCTCCAAGGAGTGCAGAGAACAGCAATTCTGGCAGTTTCATTTCCCCGCTGATGGCAAAAATAAAGAAAAAAAGGAGAGCAACAGTGTGACACAAAACTGCTACACTGGATTTTGTGGTATTGCTTAAACAGAGAGTCAGTGTGCAACTCAGCTGTTTGTAACCACAGGAACAGAAAATGTTATTTGGAAGGAGGGAGGATGCACACCAAATCTACTATGTTTCAAACCTGACAGTGTTTCTTTAAAATGTTCTTAAACCTGTTTAACACACCCCTACTTTTCACCACTCCCTGGGAACATGCACCACTTATAGCAACTTGTAAATCAAGAAAAACCAAACCCAGCAATTTATTCTCCAGTGCACACTGGATATTTTCACACACCCAGCTTGGCCATATAATTAAGTTACAACAAAGCTCACTGGCTTGGAGGTTTCTGCTTCAACCTAAAATGAGTTCAGCACTGTGAGTTTAGAATTCTCAAATATTCCGGAGCAGAATTGCTTATTTCAAAGTTATATTAAGAAAACTAAGAAAAAATTTAGAAATCAAAGATTGTGATTATGTACAATGCTATGAGGTTCTATTCACAAATTCACAGAAGATGCCAAAACTCATTTATACTGTTTTATCTGGAGGTCAGGGATGTGAACACAGTGAATATAGACACCTACAAGTAAAGTAGTTAAACACCAAAATTCAAGTTTTACTGTTGCTATAGCTAGAGGAGTCAAATGCAGAAAAATAGGACATACTCTTTCTAAGAATAAAAGTAATATTTCCTTTGTACCCGTGAGTGAAAGGGATGAAACTGTCAGGAAAGCACTTTTTTGTTTGTTTGTTTTTCTCTCTTCTCTATTCTCTCATCTTACAATTTCTTTGTGTGTTAGACTCCTACATGGCCAGATTATAGTTTTCTAGACACACTTTTTGTGTGAAGGGCTACAGTGCAGTAGGGGAGCATGTTTTTATAGATGCAGTACTGTTGAGGCTGCAGAATAAGCTTGAATTTTTTCCAGACAGAGAGAAAATAAACCCCTGCATCCTCATTTCTTTTTCCTTTTAATTTGACAAGAAGCCATTGCTTTCTGCAAGAGAAAAAAAATATTTGAAATTCTGCCATTACATGGAATTCATCTGACATGTATAGGTATCTACACTGTAGGTGCCTAAATCTGACTTGTCATTTTTAGGCTTCCTTTCAAAACAGTGGAGAGAAATGGTAACTTTCACAGCCCAAGCCACTGACCTACTTTAATCTGCTTTTGTGTGAGATTACTTTAGGGGTGTCTTGAGTGATGAATTTAGAGATAGGAGCCTAGCTTTTGATGTAGTCTAGCTTTTTTTGCTAAATAGGGCCTGTGATGGAAAGTCTCGCCCAGCTCTGAGGAAACAAGTGGTTGAAAATTGCTGTCACTGCTCTCTTGTCTCCTTCATTGAGTAGAATTCAAATTCTTTACTTACACATTAATTGGCATTTACCTCTCCCAGACTAATAGCCTGAGAGATCCAGAGAAGATGAGCTAATGGAGAGAGAGATCCAGAGAAGCCTACACCTGAAATTACTGGGTTCTTCATGTTATGCTCTTACTGCACTGTGGCAGGATCTGGAACCTGAGGAACTTATCTGGGCCTCTGTGATTACATCCAGATAATTATAATAATTCTGTTTTGATTCTTTCCCTTGTAATATCACCCAAATTATTTAAAAATCATCCCATTTCAAAGCCCACCCTTGTTTTAATTTCATTTAGCAGCAGCAACAAAAACAAATTAAAAACCCTTCAATTCTCTTTCATGTACTGAACATTAAAACTCCTGTAAAAGTTCTTTTTTCTGCCAACATTCTTTCCAAAGTACTCATAATTTGGAAAACAATTTTTAGAAGAATATAATTTACTCAAAATAAAAGGGAAGGAAAAATTGATATTTAAAATGTACTGAGTTTGATATCAGTCTATTGGCCAGTTTATATCAAAGGACAAGTTTTTTGAAAAGGCAGGAAGAAAACTCAGTTATTCCTTCAGCTTTCCAGCTCATAAGGCCCTATTTACAGATGTGTTGATTAAGGAAATGTATTCTCCTTTCCCTCACATAGTTTGTGATTGAAATCTGCACCTGAAGTTTATTCCTTGGAAGATGCTTGGAAATGCTACTAAACCTTCTAATTCTGTGGATAAGGGAGAACAATAAGTCAGCTGAATTATTTTGCAGGGAAGGGGAATGTGGAGGGCTGATGCCATTTCCATGGTACCACTTTAAATTTTACTCCTGCAGATGAACTACATAAATCTGCTTTGCTATTTTTTCTGTTATTTGAACAGGTGAAAAATTTTTACTGGATTGCAAAGGTATTTATTAGCAAGGAAAGTTCGTACACATCTTAAACATGTACGAACAAAGTAAAATTCTCTCCATGTTTACATATTTGCATACTTTCCACATTTGTCATGTAAACAAAGACAGTCTGAAGAATTAAAGTGACAATGCTCTATGACTCTCAGTTGAGGGACTGAATGATAAATCCTTCGCTAAGATTTGTTTTAATACCTGACAAATCAACATTCCACAGAAAAAATGGTATCACTTTGATTGTATTGATAATTGTTTGCATTATCATCAAATAATTAGGAAAGAATTTTAATGCAATTGAAGTTATGTGTGTTATACAACTTTTGACCATAGAGGCATAACATGACAGTGGCACTCCTTGGTCAGCCCCGTATTCTGTCTCCAACAGCTGCCAAAAGCAAAATTCTGAAATTAAGGAAAGAGTGGAAGAACAGGGAGAACATTTAAGTTGCTTTCCCTAAGTGTCCTTAAAGTCTCCATCAATTTGCTTCTCAAGGTCCTCTTTAGCCCAATGGAATTTCTGTTTATTTAGTAACCATCACTGCTTTTCTATTCCTCAAGCTTGTGTCTCATTCAGCTATTTGACATATGGGTACACACACATGCCTATATAAGTACATGCTTGCATACACACACACATGCACAAGTACAGGCAGGCATGAGTATAAATAAACTATTTCATAAACTATTGGAGATACATCTTCTTGCAGCAAGGAGAGCTTACATCCTACATACAGAAAGAGACACCTCTCTTTTTCCTTCTTCTCTTCTCTTCTCTTCTCTTCTCTTCTCTTCTCTTCTCTTCTCTTCTCTTCTCTTCTCTTCTCTTCTCTTCTCTTCTCTTCTCTTTTCTCTTCTCTTCTCTTCTCTTCTCTTCTCATTGATGCCAAATAGCTCTTGTACTGGGGAGAATTGAAATACACCCTTCTCATACTGTTTATGATGTTTTTATACTTACACCTCCTTTCACCACACTAAGACAGTCTTAGCTGATGCATTTGTTCAGTGTGGGGAGAAGTAATTATGCATCTTCAATCATCTTTTTTTTTCTTCTCTGAACCTTTTTAAGTTCAATTCTATCATTTCCGATTCACGTTTTTGGTCTGTGTCTTATTTTTGCAGTTATTGATTTTAGAACACATTTTCTACTAACTCTTTTAAAATAAGCTGTTCTGTGCTAACTATACCACAGCCAGCATCTTCTAGGAACCTTCCTTTCTTCCATGTCCACATTCAGCTTTGATGTGGATGGAGAAAAGGATCACAATCTGTAACATTTGGCTATCATGCACAGCAGATAAGTGAGCTGATAAAACCAGTATGGAATGTACATCAAAGGAAGATTTCAGTAAATAGGTGGGATATTGGTTTGTTGGGTTGCTTTGATTGGTATGGAATTTCCATGTAGGCTTTCAAATGACAATCAATTTTTCAGTCAACTAATTTGATCCAAATAATAAAAGAAGGAATTACAAGAGAAAGCTGCTTAGGCCTAGCAGAAAATTAAAACACAATACCAGGGCAAGGAGAGGAGAACCAGTCTATCAGATAAGTGTAATGTGAACTTCCCCACATGGATATCATTCTTTGGGGCAGATACATCTCCTTATCTGCACCATAAAAAAGAACAGCCTGTGGGGGTTGTCTCCTATGTATTTACAGTGCCCATGACAAATTAAATGCTATAAGAAAATTTCAGACAAGGAGCAGGAAAAAACTTTTCTCTTTTTAACTTTGACTCTTCGAACATATTTTAGAGATGTCTTTTCCTGAGATCTGCACTGTTTGTTCTTTCCCAGTGCTCTTTCAGTGGGGATTTGATAGAGATATTACAAAGTCACTTTTTAATGAAAAAAGCCCATCTAATCCTAATTCTCACACTCCCTCTACTACTCTAGGTCACAATCTGATTCTTTAGCCATCTATGTGAATGTCCTTTGTTAATTCAGAAACTGGTAACAAATTAACAAATAAGCTATTTATCAATGACATAAGCTACAGAACTGGTTACACCCATTCATCTGGTGCCGCACAGATGTCATTTGACTTAGCCAGATTTTCAGCACAGTTTTCCTCAAATAACTGATCTTATCAGTAACTGATAACACAAGTAACTATGTTCTTTAGCTAAGGCAGTAATAGCAGTGGTGCAAGATCAAAATACTCAAGTTTAGCATGCTATGAACTAGACTTTTGGGGACTTCTGAAATATATTTTACTTATTTGCAGAGTCAGGACCTATTCAAATTGTGAGAAAATCAGGCCCAATAACATTAAAGACTGTGTACCTCCATGAAATGCACTGGCACCTGCTATGAACAGAAGACACTGCTCAGACATTTTCTGGGGCAACCAGAAGATGTGAAAATTTTGAGACACTTTGCATAATATTTATGACATTTTTTCTTCCTCCTTTAGTTTATGAACTTTGCCACACCCTTTTGGGAGAACAATGGGCTGCAAATACATCTGTATTGTGACTAAGGTTTTCTTAGCATTCAAAAAATGCATATGAAAAAGGTCTGACAGTGCTCCTTCCTGTATTCAGAAAGGTGTGGTTAAAAAAAGATTGCATGCCTTAATTTATCCAGTTGAAAGGTCTTCCCCAGGAACAGCAACCTACAAGAACTAAAGGAAATGGCTTGGCTGGCAAAAGTTAATCCATAAACACAACATTATCTCTGGTGCATTATGGTATTTCATACCAGACTTTATGAAATGCTGTTCTCACTTTGACAGTAACTTAATCTAGTGAAAGTGTTTATAAGTTCTTCTGCCTCTGTACAACAGCTGTTGCTACACCATATTACAAAATAATTCTTATGTCTACCTATTTTAATCATTCAAATGAGAAAGTGCTGAGAAATTTCAAAAAGAAAAAATGAGAAATCCATACATATTATCTAAATATTCATTTTGACAGTAGTGAGGCGAATATTTGTATGCCATAGTAAAAGGGCTATACCATTATTCTTTCTCCAGTGAATATTTAAACTTTCAGGAGGTAAAAAACCCCAGGCAATTGTGTTCCCTTACACAAAAAAATTATAACTCAGTGGTTAAGGTAGTCTGCTGGTAAAAATAAGCTGTTATCAAAAGCAGGAATTATTTGAACTTGGGTTTAGTCATATGCTAAGTGACTCTTCCAATTGGTGAGCTGTTCCTTTCTTGTCCTGTTCTTTGAGAGAGTTAAGTGTGTGTCGAAGAGTTAAAGAGCACAGTTGCCTGTCTCAAACACTGCTAGGCCACAGAAGGAACTTGCCATAAAATAAGCCACCACAGTGGGCAGAGAAGGGATGAATTTGAGACAGGAAGGCCCTAATTTCAGGCCTGGTAAAGGCAAGATCTGGTCAGCACATTCTGGTTAATGGACCTGGACAGAAATTTTCACCATGGCAAACTGTGTGAAAAGAAACAATGGCTAACAGGCATATCACTGGTCAAACAAGGATCACCCCAATTATGGGACAGATGGCATCTGAGACCACCAGTGGCCACCAAGGCCCCCCAGATATGTCTCTGTGGATACCTGGAACTTGGGCTGGATAAAGGTAGTACTGTTGTCTGTGTGCTGGAGGATAAATTACCTGTCTGTAGAACTTGCTGAAGTTTAGGGCTTGACACACTTCAGTGATCTCAGGCCTAGGGGGAGGTTAGCAAAGCTTGGGAAGAAAAATGTATCACTGATTGCGGACACAAAGAATGCAGAGTCTACAGGCTACAAGGACATTTGGCATACCTCCCAAGATAAGAAAGACTAATAAACACAATTCACAGGGGAGATCATGACAACCAACTCATAACCCACTGACCCATGAAACCCACCAACTCAAAAGAAAGACTGAGCATGCAGACTAATTTGCTTTGGAGTAGAGGGGATTGTTTAACCAATAGAGAAAGAATTCTAATTAATAAGAGATGTATAAATGGGGAAAAGTTTTGAACAAGCCTGGGACCCTCTCTCTAACTCTCTGTCTCTCTCTTTTTCCCCCCATCCCTCTTGTCCCCTTCACCTCTTTTCCATTTATTTCTATCTCTCTACCTCACACTCATTGTTCAAATAAATCTGTATCATTGACTTGCGCATATGGTCTCTGCACCTAAACCTGTGCAGAGGCATGTCTTAATCATTGGGTTGTAAAAGCATGAGCCTTGCACATGAATTAGGCAGAAGAATTCTAATTTTTGAGCATAAAGGAAAGAACAAAGTTGTTACAAAGTACTGCAGGTAGTTGGCACTGCCAGTAGTTGCCCTTTGCAAGGAAGCCCAGGACATGGTTTATTTACCTTTAAAACCCATATCCTAGAAGGAGTAAGGAAGCCCATTAAGAAAAGGCCTTTCCATCTCATTAGTATCATTAGATCTAATGATAGAATCATATTAGATTATTTTATTTTGTCTTTCAAGGAGCACGAGGACCAGAATCTTCAGGGGGAATTTATAATGTTAGAATAACCTGCCATGGGAGAAAGTCATACTTATTTCTCCCTCTCCTTTGTGTTGCAGCCATGAATGTTGGGATTCAGATTCATAGAGACATTCATAATCTGGTTCTGAGTCACACATACCTCTTGGTAAGGTACCTATGCCTACCCATAGGCAATATATTCTCTTGATTAATTATTTTGACCAGAGTGAAAAGTAACTCTGTATAAAGACCTAACACAGGTCTCAACCATCAGCTTATTTTATGCAGGGCTGGACTGGGAATTTAGGGAGGAGCAGGCTGTGTGTTAGTCACCTTCAAGAGGAAGGTGTCACCCTATGCATGAGCATCACTTCCTTTTCTATTTGCTGCACTGGGTTTTTTGCAATAGTGACCCCTTCCCTTTTGACTCAACCTGTTGGAACTGCTGTCTATGTACATAGGTGAGCTGACACTAAGCTTAAGCAAGAAAAATGTGCAGGTGGCACAGATGTGCAACCAACATCCCCAATAAAGATTACATTAACAAGCTGTGTTAGTTTGCTAAATGCTGCCTTGCACCATCCACTGCCTAAACCTATCTATGTGTTTCAGAGTGTTTAGTTTTAGTCATCTTTTGACACGAGATCTATTGAACACAATTAAATTTGGAGAAATCAGGGCCAATTATTAGGACCATACTAGTTAACTTAGTAGGAATAGGATCTGGACCTGAGCAATATCCTCTGTTTGTCCATATTATTATCACACACAGTCCTTGACACAGTATTGTTAATGACAATTATCTGTCTCTGAAAAAAAACTTAGGCATGGACAGATCTCCCTGTTACAAGCTCTGGATTGCTTTCAGCAGGAGTGTGGATGAGACCACACAGTTCTTTTTGAAAAGCAACTTTAGTGATACAGGTACAGAACATGCTGTGCTCCTTGTCCTCAGGCCAGATAATGGGCTTTGGTATGTTTCATTTAATAGCTTAAATGTAGCTGCTTTAACCTATCTTGAAACTAAAAAAAATGAATATTATTTGCTAGGCTGTCGTCAAATCTTTTGGACATACCAGTTATAGAATCTCCTAACCCATAACACCACAGTTAACCTATCCTTCTTGGCAAGTCTGAAGTATTACAGGACTTCTCTTCTGGAGGACTGAGTGTATTAAAAAATATATTCAGTAAAGTATTCTTCCCTTTTTGGGAGGAGTCACAGAACCTTATTTGTCTAAAAATTTTCTTCTGAGTCACTGCTCATTCCCAGCTCTGTGTTGTGAATCTACATAAAAGCTCAATAGAGCTAGGCTACACTATGCTATTTTCATTATGCTGTCTTATAAACCTTAACAAAGATGTGGAGGTAGCACAATATTTTGCAGTAGGGTTTGTACTGAAAAATGGAAAACCAACAAAAATTGACAAGAAAATAATGTAGAGAAAAATGTATTTTATTAGCAGTCAAGGGACATAGAATGTCTAGAAAAGTGGATAAGCTGAAGCTAAGAACACTGAACACAATCATCTTGTTCAGAAAACTGTGAGAGTTGGGAAGTATGGTAATGTATTACCACTGTAGGGTGCTATAAGCTTTTGACTTTAATGACACTGAATAAGCCATTCAAAATTATGGCACTTGTGAAATACTTCTGTTCAGTTTTCTGCCAGTGCTACTCTGTTTTAAAAGTCAATATCCCCTGCTGGCCGTTTCTTAGCAGGCATTGTGAGAGTTCCTTGGATGGCAAATAAGCCTTCATTGTAGATGAGGTATTTAGAATGAGCCTGCTTGAAATGTCTTCCAAACCGTGTCAAAAATCTAAGCTGCAAGAGAAAGTGGCCTCTCATTACTGATCACTAATATGTCCCAATTGCTGGTTATTAATAAAGGATAAAGAGGATTTATTGTAGGGAGGAATTCTAAGATATTTCTTGTTTTCTGTCATAAATTAGGACAGGCCACACACTCTGCTAAATCAAGGTATCAGAATGATTTTGATGGGGTTCTATAAGCCTAGGATGTTGCCAGTTATGTTTGTATCTACTTTTTAGAGAACTTCCTCTTTTCTTCTTGAGAGAATGACAAGCAAAAGCAGAGTATTTACTGAAGTTCCAGCAAGTAGATTATAGATAGATGATAGATAGATAGATAGATAGATAGATAGATAGATAGATAGATAGATATGAAACAATTTACTGTTTGCACCAAAGCACCTCACTGGTTGGAAAGATACTTGAAATGTGATAAATCAATAGTAGTACATGCCCAGTGCAATGGTTAGGTAAATTACACACTCAGTTGATAGTCATCAGTTGTCAATACAAACTTGTTTGTATTTTTTGCTCTTTTCTGGCACTATGGAAAAATCTGTGTCTAGAATACTGCCTGCCTGTGCTTCAACTTGGATTGTTTCTTAAGAGTAAGAAAGGTAGTAAGGAAAATATAATTCAAGTTCTGAAATAGTCTGAGAAATTACATTTTGCTGTATTTCACTTCTATCCTTCCTTCAATTTAACATGGACCTTATACTAGAGAATTGAAAAAAAATGAACCCTGACTGCAGAACAGTTCTCACACTCTGGGCATGGCTGGATTTGTAAGTGTTACATGTTATACTGAGGTCCAAGGGCAAAGTTTGAGTTCCTCTGAATTTCTGAAAGCTGAATTTCTTCAGAGTATGAGAAGTTTTTAATGGAAAATAGTTATGTCATTTTCATTGTTATGGTTATGCTGAAACTGTTCAATTTCTGATATACATCACTGCATCATATATTCTTTATTCCCTAGGAACATTATTTGCATGTGGTTACAACACAGAAAATGAGACAGACTGTTTATAAGTAAGTCAGATTTACTTCAGTCTAAAAAAAGGTTGTATTATTTTTTACAGCTTTGAAATATTAAGTAATCAGCATAACTAACACCAAAAATTCCCTATCCAATGAATATAGTGGTTGTCACTAAAAGACAGCTGGCCTGCTTTATTCCTAGGCTGAGGTCAGCACCACTGCTGGAATTTCATATGTATGCATCTTCCTATAGGCTGTCTACTCTGCCACACCAGACACCAAAGACTTAGCAAGGACTGCCCTAGAATAAGCCTTGGGCTTATTTGGGGTAGCAGAACTGGCCTGCTCTGCCCCAAAGTTTCTTCTCTGTGTTCAAAGGCCATACATACAGGAAAATATAAATGTAACTTCTCCAGACTGTATTGTTTGCATCTCTATTTGTGTTTCCCAAACACTTTGGCGAAAGAAGGTAGTGCTGTGAGACAGGTTAAGCATATCTCTGATTTACAAGTGGGGCTTGTCTGGTTGAATGGAAACTGATAACAAATTCATATCACGTAGCACCTGAATTTTGAAAGAAAAGTGTTTCGAAAAGAAGATTTTCCTACTCTCAGGTGTTACTGTGAATAAAAGCTAGATGTCAATTTCAAATTAAAGTGTATGTACATTTTTTAAAGCTAATTCCCATTTAATGCTAATTCCTCATTTCTTATGGGGAAAGATATTTGTTTCATATCAGAGGCAACTAAATTCTCAATGTGTTTGTAAAGACACGTATTCACAAAAGTTTCTTCTTGACTGTAAAAAGATAAACACATAGTACCTGAAAATTCCAGGACTGCTGTAAGTATTTTTGACTTGAAGAGACACAGACCCTGAGATGTACAAAATTTAGAAATGTGTGCATGCTTATTTTCATTAATTCTGAGATTTGTGGTAGTTAATAGTTTATACTATTAGTGTAATATGTTGTATTTTCTTGTCTGCTGCTCTGCTTCATCAGCTGTCTTTTATCAAATAGAACCAATGTTTGGAGAATAACTTCATACTACTAAGTACCAAGCCTATGAAAAGGTAACCATTGAGAGAAATACAGGCTATTACTAAGTTAATTCATGCCAGTTTGCCTTTTTGTGTTCAAAGAAATTCTTAATTTTCACAAAAGATAATAGGACTAAAGGTTGCTAAATGATCTCTCACATATTTCAATTCAAAAGCTGCCCAAATATAAAATAAGGTGGGCTTGTACAAGATACATTAAAACCAGCCTCTGTATCTTAAAGAAAAGCACGGAATTGTACACAGTATACCTATAAGAAAAGTACTGATTTCATACTGCTGTGTTTACTAACAGTAAGGCAGTTCTTAGCCTACAAATCTATTTGCAGCCATTTTAAAGAAAGAAAAAAAAAAAGTGAACACAAGTTCTTCCCTCCTTTGTTTATTGCTGGCAGTACAGAAGGAGAAATGCAAATGTGCAGAGATAAGAGAGACATGCAACAAGATCTCACGTGGGAGGGATTTCCCCCCAGATCTTTTGCCTCTGCCCACGTACCCAAACGGTGCAAATAATGCAGATCAGATCCCAGCATGTGATACCCACGTAACACTTCTGCAGAATTTCTCTTTGGTGAAATGTGGTGTTTCTTCATGTTCATCCCTGTAAATACCTGCAACTCTGGCTGAGAGACAGCCCTATAGCTCTGCAACACGTATTTCTGTGGAAAAACCAAATTACTCTAGCATATTTTTCGAAATGGTAATTGTTTAGTTTTCTGTTTTCAAGGTCTGTGAAGGCAGTTCATTTTGTGAAACCCAGCCCTACTGCACTTGAAAAGAACAGCAAGCACAGAAGGACAACAACTCACCCGTACTCTTAATTGATCTGGTATTTCTACAAGGTGCCACCCTTTTCCACACCTCCTACCTCCTCCTTAAGTGACTCAGCCTCTGAAGGAGAAATCTCTTGACTTTTCAGACAGCTAGATGGGGAAGAACAGTTCAGCTCTCAGTCTGCTTTGATTGCGCCTCCCTTCCAGGCTGACTAACCACACTGAGCCACACTAGGACACGAACTTCTGCCATACCTAGGTAAGGGTGTTAACTGTTCTGGTTTTATACTGTTCCCTACCATGTTGGGAAATTCCTACGTTTTCAGTTGTTCTGTGATTTCTTACTGTCCAGTTTAGGATGCCATTTCAAAGGATCTGATTTTCAAGAAGTATGAAGAACTTGACTATGAAAATGCAGCTCTGAAAGTTATACAGTTTTCGTGTTCAGATTCCTGAGAACTTTCTGACTTCTGTCCAGACCATATTAATTATTTCATTATTTATATTATATTGCTAATTGTATTTTATTCTAGTGATAATTCTCTGATAAATTCACTGTTCAGACCACTTTTCATGAATTGCTGTTTTAATGTCATTTTTGCTCTTCGGTTAATTTTGTTTGTTTTTTTTCATTGTTTGGATTTTTTGTCTAAAACTAATGAGCATTTACTCTTTTATAATTTTCTTGAATTATTTTTATTATTTTGGGGGAAAAAAACCCCAACCCCAAAACAACAGTTGCCTTTAATTTTCACCTTTGCAAAAATACCCATTCTACTTAAATGCAAGGACTTAGCTATACAATGACCTGAACACATGTATAAACAGGAAGTGTTCTTCATCAAAAATCTAGTGAATTGAATGACAAAGCTGAATAAAGAAAATTAAAATTATCACCCCCTTTTCTACACTCTATTAAAAAAAAAACCCTATATTTACAACTGAATGAGTATTTCTAATTTGAAAATTCATACAAATTTGGATTGTGATTTAGTTGATTTTACATTAGTGACAGCTCCACAGCTTCTTTCAAAACAGAATCTCCTCCGCCCACATCTTGAAAAACCAGTTTTGACAGCTCTTTCAGCTACAAATACGTGAATGATTGCTGTCATATATTCACGTGGCCTCTAGTCCTATCTTGCCTTTCTTTCTCACACAAATACACGTTATTTTTGTTTTCTGTGTGAATTCTTTTCTGTATTATTAGTTCTGTGGAAAAAATGGTAGAGTAAAATATTTATTTAAACACAAAAATGTGTTATTTTCAGAAGTTCACAAACGTATTATATGGCTATTGCTCTGATGTGTAACTCTTGAAATAAAATCTGTCTAGGAACACATTTTTGTGATTGTTTAATATCTGTAAAATAAATGTAGCAATTTTTAAATGTAGTTTTCAGCAAAAGGACAAAAAGACTAGCTAATTGCCAAACAAACAGAATCATGTTACATGCAATTGTGTAGGGAAGAAATTAGAGCAACAGTTATATATAGAGATCTGCACCTGACAGAGGGGGCCTTTAAAGCTGTTTGAAAAGATCATATTCTTGTCTGTAATAACAAGTTCGGATTTATGAAGGATTGTACAGCCTTGAATGGTTCTGGCTGTGATAGTGATTTGCAAAACAGCCTCTATCTGCAATCAGGAAATACTTATTTGAGTGTAAGTGTAGGTAGGCAGATCTGACAGCCCAGTCACAGCACTCTTATCTGAGGGGAGAAAGGATGGATGTGAACAACAGCAAAATTGCTATTGACTTCCAGACCAGTAAGATTTTACCTCACAAAATTATGGGTACTTGTCTAGAAGAAAAGCTGCAATTATGTGTGTCCTCAGTGTCTTAGTAGGGCTTGGAAATCTTTATCCTGTATCAAGTCAGGATTACTTAATTCAGTTGCTTGCTCGCACTAAATTCAAGAGAAATGAGGGAGGACATAATGAAGTTTGCTGACTTGAAAGTTGTTAACTGAAAGCAAGGAAACTCTGTTGTGTCTTTCATAACTGTGATTCAGACCAAATGTGATTTTCTTTAAACCATGGTATTCTCTACATTCAACTCACATAAATGAAAGATAAGCCACATACTATAGAATTGAGATTAAGAGTTACAAGGGAAAATAAAAGGTAGAGCTGAAGTAAGTCTTCAGTTCTAATGGAATGATTCTACAATTTTGAATTCTGGTTTCTGACAGGATACTGACTGTTCAGCTTTGTTCAGAGCAGAAAAGTTCTTCAAGAAAATCAAATTTTGGTGGCAAGCTTCATATTTGGGATAAAGAAAGAACAAAGTATAGGCCAATTTTTATTTTCGCACGGCAAATATTAGATGCTTTCAGAAAGCTGGAACTTGAAGATCATGTAGCAAACAGCAGCCAGCAAGCTGCGGTTGTGTAGAGCCATATACTGAACCCGTTTATTCCAGCTGGTGTTTAATGTGCTCATGCCAATCCCAGCAACTTCTCTACAATTGAGGCTGGTTTAGCAATACAGCATGAGAAGTTGGATGACGGGCAAATTCTGGAACATTCCTTTTTTTAACTCAGTTGTTCAGTTACCACTTTTTGTATCACCCAGTTCATTAATAATTGTGGGAAATTTGACATTTTAGGCGTTTGAATTTGGCAATGCTTTACATGAAAAGTCTCAGTATAAAAACAAATATTTTGGCTAAAAAGAGAAGAAGGTGTATCCTTCTTGACACTCCTTCAACATTTACTATGCTGAATTCCTTATTATACAGATAATGCAGAGGCCTCTTGCCTCTAAGCTGTGGAAATTAATCTTGTTTTATTAGAAGCAAAATACACATCAACTGTCTTCTTATGAATAAGGTCTTAATGACTGTCATAGCTAGAAGCCAAAGAGCAAAGATTTTTGTGTTGGAACTAGTTCAGTCTGATGTGGAAAACATGAATCTTACAGGAAATGCTTCTATTATTATGTATTTTTTTAAATACAGCAATGCATATGTGTGAAGCCTAATCACACAGACAGCCACAGCCAAGAGCAGAAGGAAGGCAAAAGGACTCTGTGGTGGAGGAATGGGTGTGGTCAGATGATCTGAAAACTAGAAGGTCTGGCTTTCAGAATTTAAGGCAGGCCTGAGGTATTCTGCTGATCAGTCACTGCAGGAGATGAAAAGGAGATGCAGAAGTGTAAATATAGGTATTTGGGATAAAAATAGTATTAGAGACTTGTGCTGCTTTTGGAAGAATTTCTTGCAGGTTAGATGGACCTTTACTTTCCCTGAAGCCATGTCTGAAGTTTTTCTGAATTTCATTGGGATTATGTTTGGATTTCCCACAAAATGTTTGAGGATCTGAATCTAGGACTGGCATGTCTTAAAACCATTTAGGAGCTGCTTACTGGACTGGCCAGGGCAGTTTTAATTTTCGTTTAGAGTTTCCTGACGCTGTTTTTAAATTCAAATTACACTGGAGTTGCATTCCTGTTTGTTTCTGTTTTGCATTCCAGCTGAGTTGTTTTGCTTCGGTGGTTCAGATCTTATTAAAAATGTCTGAACATAATTTACTACTACAGCATAGTACAGAAAGCTATAACTCAGCTTTCTCACAATCTCATTTACAAAGTTAAAAACTTTTTGTTTATCTCCCTATGGTCTGAAGATGAGCTGTTCTCTGACCTATGTGAAAAATGTGACAGTTCCAGACTTTTATGAGCTGATATTTTTAAACTAATGGGATCCTCATAATCTCTAGTCCACTCCCCTTTTCAAATACAAACACACACAGTTCAAAATAGTGAAGGCCAAGGAAAAATGTTTTGATGAGCTCTATTCTGCCTCTTCATGCAAGATTCTTTTCATTTCTAAGTCCTAACATGTAAATCTTACCCTGATGATTCTTGATTGTCTGTGCTACAGATTAAAGTAATTTTTTTTTAATTTGCATTTTAAATTTTAATGAATTAATCTTTGATATACATCTTGAAAGCTCAGAGGTAAGAGGAAAGCCTTAAGGACAAAATGGCAGTATTCTGTAGGGCTGAAATGCTTGGGTTTAAAATTTCAGACTACCTGGCACATTTTCAGTGCTGACTGTAAAAGGGAGTGTACCTGTTTCTTAGATTCATTTATGCATACTGTTTTTGGGCTAGGACACTATGCAGCAGTTTATTCTGAATGCTGTGCACATGTGAAACAGAAATATTTTTTTGCCCTAAAAATATTAAAAAATTAATATAGGATGAGAAAAAGCCCAGTATTAATTAAATGTTGGAGGATGAAACAAACACACTGGACTCTTATGGATACAAGAGGAGTTGCAAACCTCTTTATAGTTGCTTTTAATTTGGTTTAATTTTCACAAAAGAAGTCTCCTTTTTCAAAGTTGTATGATTAATTTCCCTTAGGAAATGGCTTTAAAAGTACTTAATAGAAAATAAATCCAAAATCCTTCTATGCAAACTACTACTTCTTGAGATGAAGAAGTTCTAATTCTCATTGCTTGAAAATGTACTGAAATATCAAACTTTCTATTATCCTGGGAATGACTGCATCAAATGTCCAGCTGTACCTAAGCTGAAAAAGTAAACCAGAGGCCTCTGTATCATCTTGGGACAATTCAGGAAAATTTATAGTGAAAGTGGTAACTACCTAAAAAAACTGATTGCTTTATAACCTACCTGAACAGTTTCTAGGAAATTCAGATCATATATGCTTAAAACCTTACATAAATATTTTTAAAAGGCATTTTATAACCTATTGCAAAATAAATAAGCCTCACCATAGCCCCGAGCATATTTTTATTGTGTGGGAACCCGATCCAGCAGTCACATGTTTTCTACACACACTGTGCCAATGCTTGCTTGATACCAACAACTAAGGTTAAAAAAAATGGAATGCGGGTAGGAGCCTTTCAAAATGCCAGAATTTTAAACTCTAAGAAATATTTGGAATTTCACAACTGGTTAAGATACATGCAGACTTCAGACTGCAATGTTAGTTTTTTTGTTTATATCTTTACTTTCTAGAAAGATCTCTAGTTGTTTAATACTTCTTTTTGTTTGTTTATGTTGGGATATTTTTTGAGATGCTATTTTTTGGTTGGGATTCTTTTTATGTTTTTTTTTTTTAAACCATAAGCTTTTTTTAGTAATAGTTGGGCAGCAAAAGAAAAATCTGCTTTAAGTTCAATCCTTTGTGGCATCCACAATGTTTTATTGTGGATGTAAGTGTAAGCATTATTCTTAAGCTTTTGCCAGAATCCAAAAGCTTCACCTTCCATCAGTAAAGAAAGAGCCACAGGCCTTGGTATCGCCACTCTATTTTACATATGTGAACAATACACTTCACATCTTCAAAAAGAAAACAAGGACAGCTCTGTCATCCAGAGAACCAGGAATGTTTCTGATTTTTAAGAACTGTTTCTGTCAGTTTTCTGATGCTTCTGTAAATTTTAGCAGCCTGACAGTGGTGCTGGTTGTGAGCTTTCCAGCACAGCACTGTTTTCTTGGAAAATGCTGCTTTACAAAAATTAATCCAATAGGTCAGTTTTGCCCAAACTCCAAAGTCAATGTTAGCATTTGGAGCTTTTTTAACTTAAAGGAAAATTTTCTGTCATTAAAATGTTGTCATGTTCTGCTTGATGCTTTCTCTAAGAATCCTGGTATTCACAATCCACTTTCAAAGCAAAACATGAAATCTTTTGAGTAGCTCAACTCCCAATTTTGATTTTTTTTTTAAAATCATCAGTCTTGGAGGCTTTTAAGCTGATTTGAATTAAGGGGAGAAGTCAGTGACTTGAGCACTGTTGCAGAGCAGCAGAGCTGCTTTCTGTCCTGCCCCTTGCATCAGCTGCTGGCCACTGAGCCTGAGTGACCCCTGAGCAGGGCTGGAGGAGCTCAGTGTGCCCCGGGTGCTGTGCCAGGGACTGACACCATCTTCCCCTGCAGCTTGTCACCTCTGCCCAGCCTGCACTGCTCCTCTTGCCCTGAGGGCTCCACCACACCAAGTGTCCCCAGGGCAGGAGCTCCCAACAGGGAAGGGGCAGGGTGACAGCAGAGGGGAAGGGCAGGGATGCACAGAGCTGTCACCAGGCAAAAGGGAAAAAGGGAAAAGCCACCAGATTTACTCTGAGCATGGCTGTGGGCAGCCCTCAGCCATTCCAGCCTGTCAGACTAAACTTGTGCAAGGAGATGACCAAAGTGGACAGCAAACCTGACCTGCCTTTGGGGCCGACTCCTAATGTGGCTGACAACGCTGACTTCCTTTCTTTGTCACTTTTTCTTTTAGATTCCCGCAAAAGGACGGAACAATCGCACAGGACAAATGTCAGCTTTCAACATACGGAAACAGTCTCCTAATCAAGGAGGTAACACTGAGTCTCCTCCATTTCCTGCTCCAGGGGCACTACAGGCTGAGGCCTCGCTCCTGTCCAGGCCTCTCCGTGCCCCTGGCACATCTCCCTCACAGGCAGTGGCAGGAGGGTGACCAGGGCCACCATGACCTGCTTTAGATGCCAGACTCTGGGTGTTGTGCATGTGGCTGGCAGGGATTGAGGCCACAACATCCCATGGGGTGTCAGAGTGTGGTGGAGCCAGGTGGTGAGGACAGGGTGGTGTGGTTGTGATGGAAAAGCTGCAGGAGCAAAGTGGCTGCAAGGGCAGTGGGAAGATCCACTGGTCTCCCCACCATCTCTTTGACTCACACAGGGAAAATGAGTAGAAACTGAGAAAATTAGAATGGAGGAAGGGGAGAAAAAAGCTGTTTAATCATTGTCTGGTAGGATTGTTTAGTCCTCTAGAGGAGTAAAACTCGAGGAGGGCTGGAATTTGCTTTCTGTGCAGAGAAATAACCAGAGGCAAATTAGAAACATGATGAAATTTTCCATTTTCCTGAACCTCCAAAATATTTCTAATGACTGAAAGGTTTTGAGATGCATGAGGGCCTGGTTCGGGTGGGATATGCCAGGCTCAACTGCACCAAAATTCACATAGACACAGCAGGGAGCTGCTTGGCTCTGCTGCATTGAGGACATAAATTTTTATTGTCAAATAGAGACAGGGATGAGCTGCATCTGCCTGTGCTCGTGTGACCTAATCTGTTGGATCAGATCTATGTTTAATTTTTTAGCTGAAGCTCGGGAGAAAATTCATTAGGCCAGAAAAGAGTACTTTTCTGCTAGCCCAGGGCCTCAGGCATTAGCAGATTGCTTGCTAATCTGCTAAACACTTGTCAAATGTTTCTTGACAAGAAAACAATATATATTCCTACCAGCTGGGCTACCAGCTTTACACAAGGTTTCATGAAACATTCTTTGCATTTTGCAATTTAAAAAGCCATGATTTCTGAGAAGTGATTTTTGACAACCCACTGAAGCTATTCAGGCAAGCCTGAAATGCTATCATTTTTTTGAAGTCTTTAAAGTCGGATTTTAATAAATATTTTTAAGATAAAAACTAGCTTAATAGGCAGTGAACAGGCTGATGCAGAATTCATGCAGTGAGGATAGATTAGCTTTTGTTAATCTACCATGATTGTCAGCTCATTCTTACAAACAGCATTGTCCCTGATCATTCATCAATTGGCTGGATCTATGCTGCTTAAAAAGAAGAAAGCCAAACCTGGGTATCAAGGCCAAGAGATGGAAGCACACACCTCTGCTATCACAGCCATGGCTCCTAAAACACTTCTCTAGCACCTCAGTCTTGGAGAGAGCAAGTCCAAGACAGAACCAGAGAACATTTGTAACTAGGCAACATCAGTGATGAGTCCAAACCTTTCATTCCTTCTCTTTCACTAGGCAGGATGGACATGTCTATAGGGAATTGAAACAGGCACAGTTTGAATTAGAGACATTCATACATTTTTAGAATGAATTTTATCTCTTTTTACACATCTGTTTTTATTCTTTTTACAGAATTTTATCTCTATTTTATCTACTTTTAGGAAAAAAAGTTTTTAAAAATTCGCTCTTGGCTATTGTCACGAAAGATAATTGTTTTGATGTTTTATTACAATTCGGTCTTCCACTCAGTGTAGCTATTTGTCATTTTTTCATGTTATCACTACAGGTGAAGTTCTTGTATTAAATACAAGGAGTACATTTTCTTATAAATCAGAGCAGAATGCCAAAACACAACTCTGAAAAATGATATATTACTGTCTGCATGTGTTTTCTCTGGAGCATGTTCTTTCTGCACACAATATTTACAATCTAGTTACTGAACACCAGATAGTGATGTCTCCTGAACTTTAAAAATCCTTTTACGTGAATGCTCAGAGAGTGAGGAATTAATGGAGAAATCCATGAGGGTCTTTAGAGGAAAACACAAGATCCTTTGTATTTTCCACATTTTTTTAAATTATTATTTGGTTGTATTAATAAAGGTTTTGCATATCTAATATTTCACCCTCTCTTCTCTGGAAAAATTTGGGGCAAATATAGCAATTAAAAAGATGGAATTTCTGTTTGGTCTTAACTTCTATATTTTCATTTTAATAGGCCATGTTAAAGATATCAAAAAAATATTTCCTCTTACCTCAAACAGGCTGATGACATGAAACTTAGGTGGACTTATAATGCTAAGCAATAGTAATTGCATATTTTGCTTGCAAAAAGAGCCAAAATTCTCACGAAAAAAACAAAGGAGATAAACATCAGCTTTCTAATACACTGAAGAATCCATATTCTCCCAAAAAAAGAATCCAAAAGATTCTCCCAAATCAATTGAACATCATACTGTTACTTTCCCAATACACTAAATATCAGCCTTGTTGGACAAAGATATTTTAGGTTGTTTTCAAAAGTAAATAAGGCTTCCATATTTGTTCAGCATGTCAGTCTGTCTCTCCCAAATAACCTTTGAAATCATACAACAATTTTAGTTAAATTTGGTGTAAAGGTATTGCTTTGATCAAAGTTCAGATTAAGATTAAGTAACTGACTAGTAAAGAAACTCTGTTTATTCAGCCTTTGAGGAAAAAGCTTCAGAGGGAGTCTGACTCCGAGAAACATGAAAATCCACATATTTTAAGCTGGGTGTAGTAGGAGTGCCACGTGGTCACCTCAAGTTTAGCTGTCATTCAAAGTTTGTATCCTGTCTCACATCTGCAAATACAAAACCCACAGACAACACCCCAGGAAACAGGATTCATTAGTTTGACTTTCCTGGGATTACTGTGGTATGCAAATTTCATAATTGCTTTATCAGATCTGTGAAATGTGTTTACATTAGAAACAGGCAAAGCATTTTCATATTAAGGATGAAACTGAATTGAGTTTGCTAAGCTGGGCTTCTGCGGGCCCTTCAAGGTGAAACTGCAAACTTTTCAGGAAGCAATCTGGATTAAACAGGTGTGATAACTGAAAATTCAATTGGTTTTAAATTTCTACCTATTTCAACCGATGTAATAATAATTTAGATTGACAAAATTTTTCTACATGTTCATTTTCAAGACATGTTTCTCTGCATTTGCAGATAAGAAGAGCCCCTCTGTTGCAATCAAAAGCAGACAACAGGCTACTCATGATATTAATAAACGACGGACCCTTTTGCAAGATAACAGCTGGATAAAGAAGAAGCCTGAGGAGGAAAGGTAAGAAAAATGTGAAATGCATTTCTTCCATATTTAGTTCAGTATGCCATGTACCTTTGCATGGAGCATCTACTTTTGCATGGATGGTGTCAACCAAATTAGGGGAATTCAATCAAATAACTCTTATTTATTTATCTTTATGAGGTATTGATTGCCTTTTGGAAGTTTTAGTTTGATGAATATTCACTGACTATTGTTCATTGGGACTTTTGAGTGCTGAGTATTTAATGAAATTCTGCCCTACAAGTAAAATCCTTCATTTTACATGCAAGATTATGATCTTTTTATAAGCAAGAGGATTATAAATCTTGGCAAGTTCTTTTAAGGACCCTAAGGCAGAATCAGTTTAAATTTCCTCTAGTGTAAACTAGGACTAAAATTACAGCAGAAACAATGCCTTGAGACCATGTTATCATTATCTGGTCCATGAGCAGCTTGTAGGAAGAGATAACTCTTACTCCAAAATGTCTGGAGTTTTCTACTGCAGAGTTCTGCAGCTGGTGCAATTACAGTGGTAGTGGACAGCTGTGAAATCTGATGGAAAACAGAATATCTTTTGCCAAGAAAAAGTGATCTATTTTTAATACTTACTGTTTTCCTTTTGCTTGAAGTGCTGATGAAAACTACGGAAGGGCGGTGCTTAACCAGTACAAATCCCAAGATAGCCTACACAGGTATGGTGGAGTATCTGAGCACCTTTCTAATTATATTACCAAAAAAACCTGAGTATCCTTTTACTATATCATGAACAAAGCAAAGAACTTGCTTTGTTCAGTTTTAGTCTATACATATTTTCACTGTAAATCTGACTCCAGTGTCAATAAATGATCACTGCAGTGGATCCAGAGTTTGATCTGTTGACACCTGGATGGTCTAAAACCCTGTATGATACTTTAATCTGAGACATAGATAGTCTTTCATTAATGAAAGTTGCTTAATAAAATCAGTGACCAAAGTGGCATTTCTAAATTTTTTATTATAGCAGTAGCACAAATGGAAAGGAAGATCAGAAAGGTGTTCTTGGACGATACAGATCTGATACCACCTTGGACAGGTAGGACTCTTCTTCTGGATGTATTGAATGTTGTGATTGTCATACCAGTGAGAGGTCTTTAAAAGGAAAGGACGAATGAAGTCAGTGCATTTTTAAAGTTTTTTTATTTATTAAGCTTCTAAGCAAAAGACTTTGAATGATATTTGCATGAATTTTCAATGGAACAAATGAAAATGTGATTTGGGAAAAGGTTCTTTTGATATCTTCTTTTTTTGGTACCTGTTTCTGTGTATTCTTGTTCTTATAAATGCAAGTAGCTTTCCACAACTGATAACCACTCCTACCCAGTTTCCTCCTTTTCAAATTCTAAACCCAAGTCCTATCTCCAATAGCTAAGCATAAGATGGCTTAAACCATTGTTCTTTGCAAATACTATGATCAGTACCAATATCAGTCATGCTTGTCATACAGGTGCTTAATTTGAACTTTCTGTTCATCCTTGACCTCTGCTGAGTGAAGACATGACCATGCTTGTGTTTGCAGATTCTTTCTGTGTTGCAACTTCATAATCCAGCTTCCATTAACGTGTGGTATCCAGAACATGCTAGGGCTGTGAGAACCAGAACTTAAATGCACACTGTGGGAAAAGTCCACTTTATTTAGCTGGGGTTTAGCACTGTGTTATTTTATTTTATGATCCTTAATTGTCTTGTAAGAAACAATGCAATATTGTTACACAAAATTTACCTTCTCTACAGGAGTTTGAAAAAGAATAGGCTAGAGACCTGTACAGTACCATCACCCTGCCTATTCTTGTACAGCCCAGTGAATCCTGGTTCACTGCATTGTTTCATTCATCATGAGAAAGCCATTCTATAACTTCAATTTACCTGTTGCTCTTCTTTGTATCTTTTCTATTTCCATATTAGTTTTTTGATGTGGGAATCCAAATCTCCATGTAGGTATTTAAGATTTGTGCACACCTTGTATGTACACAGAGGAGTAATAACAATGATTTCTATTTCATTTGCAATTCCTCCCATTGTACTTCATAACATTGAGTTTGCTTTTTTGAGTGCTACTAAGAATTAAGTTTCAATTTTCACAACATTATCTGTGTAATTCCAAGATTTATTTTCTGCATGATAATTGCTGGTTCAGAGATCAGTTGTTTCTCTTGGCAGACATTACTTTGCATCTAAGAAAAGTGAATGTCATCTGCCATTTTAGAAATCTGACATGTTAGCAGATGACTTCTGAAAAGCTTTGCCAGTTGCCATTTGTTTTGACTACCGGGAAGTAATGACATTGGCAAGCAACATCATCCCACTCTCCTTTTTTCCAGATAAATCATGAATGTATGGAAGAACACAGGTTTTGTACAGATCTCTCCTTCCACTCTGGAAACTTGCCATTTATTTCAAACCTTTGTTTCTTACATTTTAAGCAGTTTTTTTTCTATTACCCATGGGAGGTCAGTTAACTTAAGAACACTTAAAACAGACTTCTATGAAGTTTTTTGGAAATTCAAGTAGCATTATAGCATATATCACCTAAGTCACACCTATCCAAGTGGCCACTCACTTCAAAACAATTTTTAAAGCTTGACTTTCATGTCTCAAACCCTAATTGCTAATTTAGAAGTCATAGGACAAATCCAGTTTCTACAGGGTCACTGAGGAGTACTGTTCTTTTGTACTTGATATCTTTTTGGTTTATGCTGAGATATTAAAGTATCTGAATTATTTCAGGTTGTAAACTGACTACCTTTGTCTTTTCATACACACAAATATCTAACATAAAGGGTTCTTGAAATGCAACTGATGACAGAGTACACCAAAAGAGGACTTTAGGTGTAAATAAGAATTGTACCAAGTGGAGAACATCCTTCCCAAAGGAAACAGAAATATTATTAGAAGCTAACTAAGTATTTGACAAAAGATGAGACAAACCTTATAAGTCAGGTAGGGATGAAAATTACAATGCTATTTTTCCATGTACTAAATAATCCTAAATCCAGAATAGTTTCCAGCAACACTAAATCCCAACTGCATCTGCAGCAATTAGATCTGGATAGATGAGACAGAAGTAAATTACATACTTCAATTGTTTGCTTTATTAATGATCTAATACTTTGGAATGATAGAAATTACTAGGATTGGAGAGCAAACCAGAAGCCCATTGCAGTGTGTGGTATGAACCTGCTTTCCACATCTTGAATGCTGCATGCATAATTTCACTGATGTGAAGAAACTACAATAGGAACAGAAAAAAAAATTAAAGAGGAAGGTGAGAAAGGATGGAATAGCCCTTATATGAAAAATGTCTAAAAAGACAAAAAGTCCTCAGCTTGGAAAAGTATAATATAGGGAAACTGAATAACGAAAGAATATTTTCTATTTGTTATACTGTAAGAATGGGGACATAATCTATAAATGTTTGGGTAATGAATTTTAAAAATGAAAGAGAGAAAGAGAGAGAGAAAGAAAGAGAAAGAAAGAAAGAAAGAAAGAAAGAAAGAAAGAAAGAAGAAAGAAAGAAAGAAAGAAAGAAAGAAAGAAAGAAAGAAAGAAAGAAAGAAAGAAAGAAGAAAGAAAGAAAGAAAGAAAGAAAGAAAGAAAGAAAGAAAGAAAGAAAGAAAGAAAGAAAGAAAGAAAGAAAGAAAGAAGAAAGAAAGAAAGAAAGAAAGAAAGAAAGAAAGAAAGAAAGAAAGAAAGAAAGAAAGAAAGAAAGAAAGAAAGAAAGAAAGAAAGAAAGAAAGAAAGAAAGAAGAAAGAGAAAGGAAAAGAACATTTATTTTTCCTTAATGCACATATTAATTGTAGGAGTCACCACCACAGGATACTGTGGAGGCCAGAAATTTAACCTGATTCAGATAAACATTACATGGGACCATTGATCCAGGGGTGTCTGTTGGAAACAGCGTCGTGGGTGAGAACAGAGGATATTCTTTCATTCTTTATCAGAAGCTCCAAAGTTATACAAGGAGAAGTTAACACAACGCCTACCTTTCTTTTACTTTTTTTTTTTTTTTAAGTAAAAAAAGTGCTGGCTTTAAAATAACAAAATACAAAACTATGTAAAACATTGTGCTGGAATTTTGAAAATACGAGATGCAACGTGAAAGAAATGCTGGTTCGCTGGCGAATGAGAGGGAAAGCTCGTGTTTGCAGCTTTCTGCAGCAGAGCCAGCCGGGTTAGTGAGACCTCTAGTGACCTTCCCGGCAACTGTAGCTGCTGTCACATCCCGTGCTGCCCTGACAGGAGAGGGCTCTTCGCAAAATTGCGCTAAAGATTTGCAAAAGACAGAGCACACGCTAGTGCAGATTGTGTCCCAGAACTCCCCGGAAGGCTTCTCATTAAATACAACACGATCCTGTGCTGCTTGAAGGCAGGACTCAAAATATTTTATATGTAACATCAGATTACAGTTCTACGATTAATTATTTTTGCATCTATGGCTTCAGTTTATAGATGAGAATAAATAATCTAAAAAATATATGTAAATGGTAGCTCAAGATGTGTTTCAGCTGATTTAATCCAATATTTAAGATCACTCTCTCAACTTAGTATTTGTCCTCTATTTCAGTATACATCGGTTTAAGCTTTTCCGAGTCCCCCAGTCCTTACTAAAAAATATTTCATATATAGGAAGTAAACTGGAATAAAATAAGAACCTAATCTGCTTCAGCTATGATAGCTACATGGTCTTTTCTGTGAAAATTTTGAAGGCCTTAGGCAACAACTGTAGCATACATAAAGGGCTTGAAAAATCATGTGGTTGTTTCTTCATGTAAATTTCATGGCTTAGTGAAATCAGTTCAAGCACAAAGAATCCAACTTCTTTGATAGAAATTACTCCTGTAGGTCAATACTATGCTTGGCCAGGGATTTTGCACTAGATTATTTTTGATTTAATTGATCTATTAAATCTGTAAATAAAACAAGACTGTTGCATCTCTCTAGGAATGGTGAGGCAGAGAAAAAGGCAAGAGTTCTGTGTGTACTGCTTGACTTAACATTGCTTTCTTTCCGGTATTTTGACCTAATTCAAAGGAGTTGTAATAAATTGTTAGCAACAGAGTGGTTTAATACAGAATGGTTTGAACATCATCTTGGAAAACTTGTTCAGTGAGCTACTCATAGTCTCAGATAATAATACACTAAATTTATATAATTTCAGCTTCTGTTCTCCACCTTTAGTGATACTGGGATATTGTGACACTGGGATATCAGTACACAGGGAAAAGTGGTACTACATATTTTAATTTAATTGAAAATGGATTAAAAAAAATAGGGTGTTTATTATAAATAATTCCTGTGTTTCTGACAGAATTCCAGCCGGAAGTGATACTAATAAAATAAATAAGTCCCCAACTCTGAACCATAAGCAAAACAACAGGTATGAATTTCAGAACCATTATCATCTAAGTATTATGTATTATAATTTATCATGTATCATTGATCATGCATTATCATTTAAGTGTTATATATTACCATAACTTTAGAATTAATATACACACCAAGACTATACAGAGAAATTATTTGCATGGCATATGGCCTGGTTTAGGCTTCATTTGACCACCTGACCTCTGGAATCTAAATTATCTCTTTTTATTGTTGGTGAGGAGAAAAAAAAATCATTAAAACCAGAAGAATTTTCCTTAAAGAATCCTTTTTCTCCACACAGTTTAAAAGGGACACCACCTCAGATTACACATTTACTCAGCATAATGATTATTTAATAATTACAGGATTTTAATACAAAATAAAAAAGAGTATTATGAAATGTGTGTGTGTTCTAGAGCTCCAGAATTCCCTGCATAAAATCTACCAAATACAATACATAATTCTGAGGAAGATAAAGAAAAAAAATCTATTTAATGCTTTCAGTAGAAAATGCTATTGTACACTGCCAGTGGAAAACCTGAGTACCAAAACATAAAAAATAGGTTTTTGATAATTTAGCTGATTTTTCCAGTGGAAACATTTTCTTTGGTCAGAAGGCCTGTCTTTTGATTAAAACAGTTTTAATTTAAAAGAGGTTGCTATGACATTTTTGAGACATTATTTAAAAAGTTGCTATGATTCAGAAGTGATCACTTTATATATGTCATGTAATTCCACAAGAGTGAAAAATTATTTTCTAAAAAACTTCCACCTAGTACCTGATTGAAATTTTCATTATTTAAGGAAGTCAGAAGAGCTCAGCCACCATACTTGTAAATGCATCACTTTGTGTCTTCATCAATGTCAGTAGAGTTGTGTCAGTAATAAATTACACAGAACATAGTTGCTAGAGAGCACAGCAATTAAAAGTCATCTTGTGGAGAATTGAGATATTACTCTGAAGAGAAAATCAGTACCTCTGGCATTTAAAGGTCAACTGAGGTCACTCTTTCAAATTATAATTTCACACCATTATGTTGTAAATCATGCTGATGATGACACATGAAGCATCATATAAATTGAATTTTATAGGGTGCTTTTTGGAGAGGGTTTTTACAGACCAACAATTAATTCTGAAGTGGGACTTAAGAGAGACTTAAATTGTATGTATTTTTTTTTCCTGACAGAGAGCAAAATGATTTATAAAGCACTCTTCTTCAATTACTGTTATTATGAATTGCCAATTACTATCATTAAGAATTGCAGAGGATAAGACAATAACTTTTTGATAAATGTTATAAGAAATCACCGGCTTGGATTTTTTATAGTTTAGTTTTACAAATATATACTAACCTAAAGCATTCTAATTGAACAAGAAACAAAATTTAAAGTAAGAAAATGAAAGTTTATTATTATAGTGTTTGGAGACTAAAGTATAGGTACAGAAGTAAAAATTTTAAGAAGTCAGAAATTAATTTGGATATCAAGTAAAAATGCAGTTGTGTAAACATCGGCACCCCTTAAGGTCTCCCACATCTTGTGTCCTTTGAAGTATATAAACATAGTTATAGCATTTACCATACCCATTTGTATCATTCTGAAAGCAGAAATGTGATATTTTTTTTCTTTTAATAATTTAAAATTATGCTTTTTCTGAAGATTAACTCATTAAATATACTTCCTTAACAGACAGTCTTGGACTCCTAATGCAGCATCCACAACCACTACAGTCGTTGCTCCAGTCAAGAAAAAGAGGTATTCATTATCACCACTGCTTGGTTGCCAGGGTGTCTATAGCACTGTGTTACACCTCAGTAATGTATCACAATTACATGAAAAAATTACCTACTTCCTCCTTCAGCACGCTCAAACTCCTCAGCAAGCTTCAAGAATTAAACTTTTACATCCTCTGTCTTTTTCCATGGGATTTACAAGTTTTATCTCTGTAGAGCCTGTTTGGTGAGCTATGGCACAATAGGTGCTAACTCTTGGCTGCAGCCCCTAACTCAGCTGGTGTACTCATTTTCAGAGTCCAGTTTTAAAGCATTGTAGCTCACTGTAATTGTGAAATCTCTGATGCCAAACTTGACCCTGTGCTGTTGCAGTGCATGTGAATCACACAGTTTTCTTAATGATACACAGCTACGTTTAAAAATCTGGATTTCAGATACCATTATCTAAGCAAGAATAAAAACAGAGTGTGCAACTAAATGCATTTTTAATTTAAAATGTACTGCTGGTGATAGCCATAATTTTCTGCATCCTTCCCAGCTGCAAATTCTGTTCATTCATGATTTTCTATTTTATATTTAATGCATAAAAATGTGATCAGTAGAATAATGAATGTAGAAATGAAAATGTCTCTGTATTTATATTAACAGACCTGTTTAGTGGAAGTTTATGCTGTTTTCAGTCCAGTAGTTTTCTTCAGGCTCTTGGAAGATATGGAAGATATGCAATGAATTGCACTGCTTCTGGTGTAATTGTTTTTATCTTAAAAACAATTGCTGGATTGATAGTTGTGAGGGTAAAAAAAAAAAAACCCAAACAAAAAAGGAACTGAAAGTGCTTGTGCTGTTTATGTGATCTCTAATAGCCTGATTGTGTTTCTTGTGTTGATACTTGACACCCTTTGTGCATTTTATGTGGTTGTCCTTTCCATTTATTTACAGCACTCAGATTGCAGAAAAAACCACTTCGAGTCACAGAACATTTTTCACAATAAATAAAATTACTGTACTATTTCCTGTTCCATTCACCTTTCTGTCAGTAAGATCTAAAAATTGTCAACATGCAGTCTTTAAAAATACTGATAATTTAATAAAAGTTCCAGGTATTTTTACATCACTTCTATTCTAACATTCACAGTGTGCTGTTCAGGTCCAGAGCATTAAACTAATACTGAAAAAATTATTTATTAAAATTTACAGGCAATCTTGGATGCCTCCCCCAGTTTCCAGTAGTAGGACTCCAACAGAAAGAGTGGAAAGCAAACGGTGCGTATCAGTGATCGCTGGCTATTTCCTAACTCTTGGCTAGAGCTCATTTTGGGAGCAAGAAAGCAGGGCAGTCCTTTGGTGTGGACTGAGATCGATGCAGAAGATGCCACACAAAGAGAAAGCATCCCATGCCTAAGTACCTGTTTGGGCTCTTGGCAGCCTGATGCCCAGCATTGACTGGGGCCTGGGCATATGAAAGGCCAGCAACCTCAGTTTACATGAGTGATCCCAAAATTTTTCTATCACGCTTGCAATTCTTTCTTCACGGTTTCACTTTGGACTATTCCAATTATTCTCCTCGAGGCAAATGTTTTGCAGAGAGACTGGCCATGAGGGCAGGGATCTGTTGGTGCCATTTGGATTCACAGTCAGGGCTCACCCTTGGCCCTTTTTGGTATCAGTGTGAACAAAACCTCAAAATTTACTAAGTATCCTGTCATCAAAGTATCCAAGAACAAACAATCAGACTAAAGTTACTTGCAGATAAATGTTTGATGTTTATTTCTGAAGTTGCGATTGTTTTCTGGGAGAGAGAAAATAGGGAATGTTTCTTGTGCTTTTATCTAAAAGCAGAATTTGGATGGTTTAAAATATTAATAAATAAACCTTCATGATCTTTTTTTCTTGTGCCCACTATTTGCTGCCATGTGGCCTTCTGGTTCCCTAATTTTAACCTGAGAAATTTCCAACGTGAGTCTCATTTGCAGCAATGATGAAAATTAAATGAAACACAAATGAATGGATACACTATGATATTAGATATAAGCCTTGGTAGACTATTGCCCTAGGAGTTTATGGAATGTCTGGAACTTAAAACCAAGTTTAGCAATTATTTTTAATCTTATGCTGTGTTTACTACCCTCTATCTTTTTGGCCAAGATTCAGTCACTCTCCACCCAGAAGAAAGATGGCTCCAAGATGTTGAAGTTTATTTTCTTTGAAGTCTTCTCAATGTGTCAAATGAGAAGAATTTATCTGGCTTCCTTTCAATATCTTGCTAAGATCATAGTAATTTTGAAAGCATAGGATAATGCTCTATATGGCATCCACCCAGCTTCCAACAGCAAGCTGGAATTCCTGTGTTCTTCTCAACACTAATTATCCAGTTACTCCTCCAGTCTCACAGTTCAGACAAGACTGAAAACAGGCATATTCTTTCTGAAGCTTTCATGAGCCTTCCTACATCCTCTAACAATGCTGCCACCACAAACAGCTGATAAAAAAAAAAGTGATGGGCATGTAATGATTACTTGGTTTAGCTTTTAAAAGTGCTTTGAAGATGTGAAAGCTATTTCAACTTGTGAATATTATAATAACCAAAAATAGTTATCAAAGGAAAGCCTTTTACTTGCCTGTGAGTTTCA
Organism: Ammospiza caudacuta; assembly: GCF_027887145.1. Lineage (NCBI taxonomy): Eukaryota > Metazoa > Chordata > Aves > Passeriformes > Passerellidae > Ammospiza > Ammospiza caudacuta. The sequence continues at coordinate 72,248,061 of NC_080594.1, forward strand.
AGAAATAAAGTGCCACACATAGATGCTAATAAGCAGAGTTTCTAAAGGTCACTATCCACCTTAAAGACTGAGCAAAGAGATATTTGCTATTTGTGTCTTTTCTTCATATTTGAGAATGGCTGACTGCTCTGCTATCCTCAGGAAGGGAGTCCTGCAACCATGGATATGTGGGTTTTCTTGGTCACGGTTTATGTACTTTTGTGATTCTGAGATGTTCTAGGCTTTTATAGTTAAACATGATATATAAACTTCCAGAGTTCTTTGCCTCAGTTTCAGCTGATTAAACACACTTTACAGAACACTTGGAAGAAATTGCAGTTGGAGCTACGACTATAAGCAGCTCACCATATTTGAGTTTTATGGTTGTGGATTATGTGTTGAAAACAAAATACTATTAATCAAAGTGATTTATTGGAGAATGTTAATTGAAGAATGATTGTCTTAGTGATATAAAGAATATGGCTTGAATTTAGTATTATGTTTCTTAAGTTAAACATATCCTCTACATTTAAAAAAAATTATGTTGGAAGGAAGGGAAAGTAAAAGTAATTGCTGTTGCTTGAAATCTTGAATCTTAGAAATATACTAATCTTGCAAAGTGCTTCAGTACTAGCATTTGGCTACTTGGTTTCTGAAATGCTTACTCTTTTCTTTCTCTAGAACCGCTTCAGAAAATTCAGAGGCTCCAACAACGTATGTCTTACTTTGCTTCTTAGAAGGTTTAGAAATTTAACACGCTCCTTTGCATAAACCTCAATTCTATTTTACACTTATTTTAATACAAACACTGTATAATTTACCTGGGAGGGCTTCTCTGTAGCTGACATTGCAGAACTGCATGAAGAAGACTTCCTTCCCTGCAGAAATGCAATTATTTGCATATAGCTTAAAATATTTCACTGGATATTTATTCAAATTGAAAAGAACATAAAACTGCATAAAACATTAAAAACTGCTTTGCAGTTTTAGTTCCACAGTCATATATGTTGTTAATGCAAATACTCTTTTATATAGAACTGCTGCTCTAAAGTCAGTGAAAGAGTGTGAGCTATGCAAAGAAAAAGAAACTGTTAAAGTGTGTAAGCAATGTGAATAAACAGAAAGTTAATGCAAGAAGCTCTGCACATGCAAAGGCTTGTAATAGAAGGCATTAAGATGTATTGATGCAAAGTACTCTAAACTTTAGTATCTGCAAAGATTGCTCTAATTTTAGAAAATAAATTTATTAAATTAATTCATTCATTAAATGTCCATTTAACATGGTCTAAATTAAGAAAATATTACTTAACCAGCCTGCAATTTCATGACTTATAATTAAGACAGCTATGCAACTTGTCATGGTTTAGTTGCCATACTAATAGAAAAACACTCTAAAGAAGCAGGGTAACCCTCATTAACTCTATCTGCCACCTTCTCCTTTTCTTATAATTACTTATAATTTTAGTATCCCTGTAGTGACCAATTTGATTGGTCACATAAAGAAAAATAGGAAAGTGTAAATGTTTATTTATTTAGCTTTTTAAAAATCGGTACTTTTCTAGTTAAATAAAAGTTTTGTCTCTACTAAATAACATATATTAGGAAGGAGGTTTTTTGAGTTTTTTTACTACTAAAATAATTTTTGAACAGTAAAGGAAACTCCACTTTATTACTAGATCCATATTAGCCAAATAACTAGTCCAGGGATATTCGTTTTTCAAAAGGCTCAGTGGATGTGGTAATCTAGTGAACTAAAGCATTACATTTATTTTTTAATAAATGTATAAGTCTTTATACACATATTATATATAGATAAAAAAAATTATATTTAACAAAAAAACCAGAAAAAATTTCTCAAAGACAATGTGAACTCCTTGTAGTTATACCTGAAAGAAGGTGTAGTATCTACAATGATAAATCATTTAAGTGATACAATATTTTCAAATGTCTTCTTGTGCCTTAAATATGTTTTCACCATTCCTGTTGCAGGGCTGCCCCTTCATCAGAACAGGTGATCCCTCAGAAATCAGGGACTGATGTGGACAATCAAGCTACAGCAAGGTAACAGAAACAGGATAATCAAACCAGTGTTTTCATAAGCATTGGTTATTGGGATATTAAGTGCTCAGTTTGCTTTACTTCTATATTTGATACCTTGTTTGGACATAATGTGTGATTAATGCAACATTTAAACAGTCCTAACCATTGGCCTGGAAGTCCAAACTCTGAATTCCCTCTCATTGACTTGCTAGGTTATAGCTGTTTAATTTTTTAATCTTCCAGTCTGTCCAGCCTGCATCCTAAAAAGCAGCATGTTTCTTCAGTTGCTGTAAATGTTTGGAAACAGAAAAATCAGGGTAGTATGGATTATACAGTGTATTTTCTTTGCATTTCAGACATTATGAGAGGGGTAGTAACTATACTTTACTATGTATCTAAAAATACCCCAACTTGTGCACTGTGGTGTAAGCATTTTGAATAGTGAAAACCCAATATATACCCTTTAGAGTGACAAAATTAGCATGTCTCAACAGATGGCCTTGTTTCTGAGGGATAAGTTAGATGCCATATCAACTAATCCTTGAAAGTCTGCAGAATACCATAAAAATTGTTGGTGGAAAAGACACTGGGGCTTTCGGGGTTTTTTTAAACATTTTTAAACTAGAATTTCAGGAAATTGTAAGGTCCTGTACTGATAGAGATGTTACATTTTTCAAAGCAATCAGTAATAACTGCCCCATCCCTGGAAGTGTTACAGGCCAGGCTGGATGGGGCTCTAAGCAACCTGGTCTAGTGGAAGATGCCCCTGTCCAAGGGAAGGGAATTGGAATGGGATGTTTCTTAAAGTTCCTTCCAACTCAAAGACATTCTATGATTCTATGATTCTATAAACATGCAAAAAATTTTACTCTGTGACCCTGATCAGAGTAAAATGCCTGAACATGCAATTATAAAATGAATTAAATTAGAAAGAGATTTCTAGATATGCACTGAGAATTACAATACCTCATTTGCAGTTTTTATGTGGAAATATTAAATGGTGCAAACATTAAAATTAATTTAAATTAGTTAATTTTATTTAATTTGATTCATAAAGCTCAGTTTTATGAGATCTGAAGCTAGTCTTTACTATTTTGAATCCTGTTCCCCTTCCCCAAAGTCCTAAAAATGTAAAACCAGTACAAAATGACTAAAAAAGCATCCCAAAGATGTCTGACAGTGTAATCCATAGGAAAAGAGGGAAAAAAAGGGCAATGTTTCTGTGAAACATTTTCCTGTCAACAAACGTGGAGGATCTTAGAGAATTAAATATGACTAGTATTAAGTAGGGAAGTCACAGCCATTCTTCACTGCTAAGGGCTTGTTAGGGTCTGACTTAATTCTCACCCTCAATCAGTTCACATTAATCATCCCCTGGTTGCTCTCATTACCATACCAAGCTCTGTATTCCTGCCCCTTCATTGGTGAAGAGCTGGAGGAATATTTCACTGGTCTACAAGTTTCTATGGCAACACTGCACTGCTATTTGTGTCAGTATATAAACTGTAAGTAGTCTGTAATCTTAGTGGGCAAAATTCAGCCCTCTCTACTGCTGCTATAATTCCTTTACATTTGGCTGGTGCTTCAGATGTCATCCATCTGCTGCTGATGGGTTAGCTTCCCAAAACTACAGATTTTTGTTACATTTTTGTTAGACAAAAATTGCATTAATCAGCTGCCAGTAAAAGTTACCCTTTTTTAAAGATGTCACATAAATACTACATTTTTAGCAAAAATGGTTGTGTCACACAGGGCAAGTAAACAGTTACATGAAGAGTATATATAGTAATATAAATGTGTATTAGAATACTGTTTTAATTTACATCCTTTAGTTACCTATAGTTTTACTTGGAATAGAAGGATTTTCAGGTCATGATTTTAACACCAGACTTAATTGATTAATTGTCTATCATTCAGGATTTGGATAGGGATGTTAAAGGAATGAGGAATTAATTTCAATATAAAATAACTGGAAAATGGCAATTGGCTTTCTAACAAACTGTTCAGTGATACAAGGAAAATCTTTCAGAAGGGATTTACCTGAAAAGGATGTCAGATACTCTCTTCTGGCTAAAATTGCAAAAAGAAAAAAGCAATTAATGCATTAAGGACAACACTTAGACCTGGCATCCATCTTTAAACACAGAGAGTGTGTGTGTGTGTATATATATATATATATATATATATATATATATATATATATATATATATATATATATACACACATCTCACATCTGAAGGCATGGATTTATGGACCTTCACCTGTTGGATATGATTAAGAGAATGGGCATCTCATGACTAGTTAGGGCATCTACAGATACTTTAGGCAGCAAAAGTAGGCTAGGATGCAGAAGAGGTGGAGATTACTGCCTAAAAATTGTGCACATTTCAGAGCATAACAGGTCAAATCAGGTCTCTTGGTATCTCACAAATGCAGCAGGAGATGAGAACTGGATATATACAGAGACATTTTTCTGATTTCCTCAATGGGCCTATTATTCGTGGCTTATCAAGTTCTTTTTGTGCTTTTTTCCACATCAGTGAAGATGCAAGATTCTCACTCTGCCTTTTTCCTTTCCATAACTGTAGTAACCATTAAATGCATGTGTTTAAAATTGGCATTTTTTAAAACAATGTTCTCTAGAAAATCATGTTAAACCACTTCAAACATTGAGGGTGTTTAACACAGCTTTAGTTAGTCTTTCAATAATGATGACAGTTAGGATACAAAAATATCTGTGTTTCTATAAAAAGGCTTTTATAATGGTGTTCACATGTATTGAACTACACATAGTTACAGAAAGTAATGGTGTGTAGCACAGTGAGGCACATTTACCAGGGCATACAAAATATTACCACCCAATAATGCAGAATAATCAAGAGGTTGCATTTCCATAAGTTCATAAACTGTAGAACTAATTGATTTATCCTTTATTTTTCATGGATATATCAGAATTAATTCATGTTGGACATACCTTAGGAAAAGCTTTGAGGTGATAGTAACAGGGGCTATACAAGAGATAAGAGAGAGATCTCACTCAGCTCTTAAAGCATCTGTAGTGAGATTGTCTGCTAGCAGGGAAAGATTATTAGTCTGTGGGGACAAAGGGCATATTGCAGAAACCTTTACAAAAGATGTCTTTTTGGTATGGCAGCTACAGAAGTTGTCTTGAAGCAAATAGTTCAGCTGTTTATTTTTAAGTATGTGGGTGAGAGAGGCAATTTCTAGGGAAGAGAAACAAGGGACAAGAATAAATTTTTCTAGCATAATTAAGAGAATCCTATGTTTGTGCTCCTGTACAAGTTTTTTTCCCTAGTGTACAGGATAACTCACTATTATTACTCCTCTCAGGTAGCAGAAAATTCAGACAATGCTGTAAATCTTTGTGTACTATGCTCCTTCTTAATGATATTCCTGTTTGACCCAAGATGCGTTCCCAGTTATCATTGCAATAGATTGTGAAAGAAGAACACATTAATTACCTGTGCTTATACTAACTCCTCTAATAAGGACTAACATTGCTGTGTCTATCAACACCGGGGAACTTGTAAAAGCAGAAAAAAAATAAGTTGCAGGGGTTCTATTAAAAAAAAATTAGTGACTTGTTATTGACTTGAAATTTTCCAAACCAATGGAATTAAAACCATGATGTCAGGTCTCCTAAACAAACATTTATTGACAAAACCTTTCTTACTCTAGAGCTGTGTAAAGCACAAAATTGAAAGAACGTATCAATGCATTTTGAGACATTGGCTAATTATGTGCTATCATTAAATTGCCATCCCTGGGAGAGTTCAAGGCCAGGTTGGATGGAGCTCTGAGCAACCTGGTCTAGTGAAATGTGTCCCTGCCCATGGCATGGGCGTTGGAGCTGGATGATCTTTTAGCTCCAACCCAAACCATTCTATGAGTCTGTAAGATATGCAATTCCAAAGAGCCATGAGAAATGTTCAAAGGACTTATCTTAGGTTGGACTAAAGTTTAGATCGCCAAAATTTAAAGGCATGGCTCCTACATGAGTAATTCCTGTATGAATTTTCCTTTGGGATGTCTTTTATTTGCTTTGAATTTTTAGCTAGACCATGTAGAGACCTCTAAAATGTTCTGGAGGTCACCTGTGCCCCTCAGAAGTTGTTGGAAGCAAGGATACTGAAACAGAACTCAGATAAGCACACCCATAATTCACTAGCTTGCTTTTGCTACAATGACAATTGTTTCTTTATGGTAAAGTGAAGTTGCTTTGCACTTTCTAAATTGTTTGATAATACAAGTCAATATAGTAATTTTTTTAAATTTATTTTAGCAGAAGGGCCTTCCAAGTGACAGGGTCCTTTTTTCTCTCAATTCTGATAGATTTGGCATTCACTGTAACACTGGTTTGCAGTTTTTCTGCATGTTGATACAAATGATTCACTGTTGCACAGCTTCTGTGAAGAGATCCAAGCCCCTTATTCCTAAAGGAAATTTTAATACAGTGTTTACAGGGTGATACATATCCTTCCAGAAAAACAGAGTAACTTGTCTTTTCCCAGTGATCTTTCCCAGTCTATCTCCTATAAAACATTCCGATCAACAGCTTCTTCCTCTGTATTTAACTCCAAATTCCTCTGGGCTAAGCATTACACTTGTTTTGGCACATTATAAATTGGTTTTCACAGTTGACTGCAGTCATCTTCTGTGCCCTAACTCTCAGCTGTTATTGATGAAAGGTCTGAGCGAGGGCTCCTGGCACTGATTAGTGAGCATAGCAATGTGAAAGGAAATGTACCCTGCTCCAGGATAAATGCCAATCTTCTCTGAAAAAGTTCCTTTATTCATCCTCAGTTATCCTTGACAAAAGCTGATGGACAGGGATTTACAGGGACAGTAAAGCAGCCATAACAGAGGATCAAAATTCAGCTGGGCCCATGATGCTAAACTTTACCCAGTAAAATGGCTGACTTGTTTAATATACTCGAGACCAATTCTTTTATTTCAGCATTGGAAGGCCCTCTTGGCAATTGGTTGTTTTTTCTTTTCCTATGCTGATATGACCAATTCAAAAATATCCTTACAGTTTTAGCCAGACTTTCTTATCGTGTTCTTTTCATATTCCATCATGTCAGAAGAAGAAGCTGTTGACCAGAATGCTTTGTAGGTCAACAGGGAGATCACTGAAGAAGGGACATCAGATGCACCTTGTTTGGTATCACATTTAAGCGTATTATATATATCTTATTATATCATATATTAGAAATAGGGAATCATCTTGGTAGTTTTTATAATTCTGTTCAGGGCTTTTAATCAAAAAAACAGATGCAGATCTATTAAAAATACGGTAGATGATTCCTTTAATAAAGCTGCCTCTTGATTGCTCATGATTATGTCGATGATGACAGAGTGACTAAATTCAAAACCTCACTGAGTATCCCTGGATTTCACATCAAGTGCCTCAACCAGTCTGAACTAGGCGTGGTCCTTTAGTTTTCTATTCCATAAAATAACAAAGTATTGGTGCTATTGGTGCTTGGATATTATGTCAACTGTTGGAGTAGCTGCAAAGATGGATGGATGATAAAATTCTAGGCAATAGGGAAAGAATGCCTTCAAGAATTAGGGAACATTTGGAACTAGATAGAGGCTCAGGACTTTTACAGGTTAGGGAAGTATTCACTAAATAATGAGAGAGTTGTGGGATCATACTCTGCTTCCTGAACGTTGAGGTTCAAGAGTTTAGCTGGGGTCTGTTTAAAATTTTGTTTTTCACTCCCACATGTCTAGGATCAACTTCAATTTCACCTCAGCATTGCCTTCAGAATTTTAAATGCAAATATTAAAAATATTTTCATTGCTTTCACTAAAGAATAACATCACTAAATCTTTTTTGTAGGTGTGATTCATGTTTCCTAATTGAAGCTTTATCTCTATGTTTTCAATATTAAAAAAACCCCAAGAAATCAGAAAGAACTAGATGTGCTTGAATGTGTGGATCAGATTAATTTTTGGGGTTTTTTTGATGGTAATCTGACTTGTCACCAGATACACCAGAATTTCAAAACTACTATCTGAAATAAGTGAGATTCACAAGAACAGACCACAGAGCAGAACCGAAAAGTATTATGTTATTGCTCTATCTCAAGTGAACGGAGTTAGAAATCAAAGGCAGACTGAAAAGCAAAGCAAAATGTAGACAATTCAATTTCTCTTAACTTTTTGATACAGACCATAAAAGGAAAAAAATCACTCTTTGTGATTACATATTACATTAATTTTTCTGCTTTTAAAGATTGCTTTCAGAAGATGTCCATAGATCTTTCATACATTTAATCAAGGAAGGCATTAATACAATCAGGTAATGCAAACCACACTTGTTCCATAAAGAAGGAACATTTTGATATTGATATAGGATCAGAGATATTAAGCTTTTGGAATTTAGCTGACTTCTATAGAATTTGTCACACAAGCCTTATATAATTTCCCTTTCTGCTTGTGTCTGAGGGGCATAGGGATCCAAGATAAGGCAAAACAGGAGCAATACATTTTGCTGACTAAACAGCAACACATTTTGCATGCAGCCTGCCTTGACAGCTTTTTTTAAACCTACTTATACTCTTTGCTAGTCTTTTATTCTGCTGGACTGTCTTCATTAGTTGTCAGATTTCTAATCCTATTTTACACAGGCAGCTAGAGGCAAAATAGCAGAGAGCAGCAGCAAATTTCATGGCTAACAAGTCTATAGCATAAGGCCCACAGCAGCACAGCTGCACATGAGCTTTTCTATCATTCAGGGTGGGGCTTTCTTTGGATTCACAGTGCTATTTTGTGCATTTTTTCTGCAAAGATGTTGTTAAAGACAAAATAGGCTTTTTTTTTTTAATGAGGTGGTCACTTACAAACAGAAAAGTAAATGAATCAAGAGAATTGTCTTCCATACTTTAATGACAAGCATACCTAGGTCTTAATCCAAATCTTAATGTTTCTATTTTATAATAAATTAATTTGTTTTCTTCAGTACTTGAGAGCCTTTTGTACAATATGCAATACAAAATCTTCTGTAGCGCCATTCTAAGTACTTTTATGTAGAATGCAAAAATGCATATTAGCTGTCCTGAGTTAGGTGCTCCTAAAAACTTCCAGCCATATCCTGAGTCTTGATTAAAATATTTCATCCTATTAAATTTGTCAGCAAACTATATATTCTCCTCCTGGCAGGCTGTCTGACCTACCTCATTCTCATCCATTTCAAAAATAGTCACCCTAGGCAGAATGTTCACAGGGATTTAATGGCTGTCTCAGAAAATGCTATACTTCGAGGTGGCATCCTTTGGAATGACCTATGAAAAATGTCAACATCTATTCCAAGTCACCTACTGTACTAGAAATATATTCCTCCTAGTTTGTCTAAACTGCTTTGTATAGAAGTTTTATGCTGCTGTTTTCCATCATCACCTATGTTTTAAAAAGTTGTTGACAAATGTAAGAAGCATGAATTCAGTTCAGCCAGCCTTGGACACAATAATAGTCCATTTTTTCAAGTGAAAATTAAATTATACTTGCAACTGGAAATCCTTTTCCACAGGATCCTTTCACTGCATCTGATACTCTGATATTCAAGGTGCTTTTTAAATGTATGAATATAGTTTAGTCTTTTTCTAATTTAATAGTTGTCCTCTCTTTTAGAGGTATTAAAAAAGATGTAAGTTATGTTGCTGATTTTTAACACACTAATAACTCTCAAACGAAAACTTACCTGAAATGCTGTTTAAGCTCTGTAATGCAGATCTACTCTAACTTTCAATGTAAGGCTGAATTATGTTCTAATATCAACACTGGTTGATAGTACTGTGTGCTAATGCTACAGCAAACATAGCTTTCTGAACAAAGAGAGATGTAAAAAGTCAGCAAAAGTATGCCCTGAGCACAATCAGATAAATTCTGAGTCATGCCCCATGTCCTACAGCTTGTTCTACCTTACATTTTGTCCTTTTTGTCAATAACAGCTCTTTAATTTCAGTTGCTAATAACCTGAACTAACCTGAACCAGTAGCTTGCAGTTGTGTATCCCATGACTTCTGCTTTGCACCAAGCCAGCCATCTCAAGGCAAAGAACTTGCAGGACATCAGTCCTGGATACTTGCTGCAGTCATGTCAAGGTGTTTCCTGGGGCTGAAAGTTTGAGAACTGTACAGTAAATTACTATCTTTCAAGGCTCTCTTTTATAGAAGTTCTCTTTCATAGGAGCCATAATGTGTAGCTGAACAGGTCAGTCTGCTTGTATTTTTGTGCTGCAATCTGCAGCAGCAACTGTTTCTGTTCACTTATTAGGACCCTTCACTGTTGTTGCTCTATGAATCAGGCTGTAGATAACAAGGAGTGCACGTGTAGCCTCATCTAGATAGCAAGTAAAATCTTCCTTGCAAGCCAGTCAGTGCACTTTTGGGATACCCAAAGCACTGACAAGAACAGAATAATGTGAGAGGAAGTAACAAAATGCTGTCAGCGACAAAGTCAGGATGATTTAAAGATTACAGAAGGGAACTAACTCATCTATCCTTCAAGTTGCGCCAAGGATTAATGTGGGCTAGTACATGCAGGAATAAATCTTAAATTATTGGAAATTTCTTTCCCCACTTATTTCCAGTAGGCCAAGTTTGAACTATTTTAGATAACTGTCATTCTTTTTTTGAAAGCTCTGTGCAAAGTGAACAGAGCAATTTAAGGTAAAGAAATGTGAAGTTATGTGGGAAGAGCGTTAAAATACATGTGAAAACTTTAAACAAACATGTCTTAGAGCCAGAATCTTTCCTGCTCATTTCAAAGGAATTTCTTGCACCCCTTTTGACAGAAAGCTACTACCTAGAAGAACAAATATAGAGGTGATACAACTTCCCAGTGCTCTAAAATATATTTCTATAGCATTATTCATGCAATTATGTAGTATTTGATACAATATTACTGACATATTTTAACATTTTTTACAAAGATTAACACAGAAAGTTCTAGTATTTGGACCTTGTGTGAGCATATTTTATCCGCATCGTATTGGAATATTTTTATAGGAAGGCTTCTTCAATTAAGGTATCTAATTCTGAAAGAAGAGCCCACAGGAGTTATTAAAATTATTACATTGAAAACCATACAAAATTGAATAGAATATTTTACATCCACAACATGAGTAACAATTCCAAACATATCTGTATTAGTGAGCAAAATCTCATTGGAAGCACATTGGGATTTGGTTCTGCAAATGCTTACATGCTTTTGACAATCAGACATGGGAGGATGCAGACACAGTGGCCTGCAGGGCACAGCTTTGCTACTGTCACAGTTTTTCCATTGCTCCATGCTGGGAAAGGCAGCAGAAGTCAGCAGAAAGGGTACTGATAACTGTGCTGAGTAAACTGCACATAATCCTGTGATTGCAAGCAGAATGTGAACAGGAGCCTCAAATCTGCTTCCTGTGTTTTGGGTCAATATACAATACTGAGGCTGGCTTATATGTGCAGGTTGCAGAGACCATAAAGATCATAACTGAGATTGCTGCAACTTCAAAACTTCAATAGACTTTAGAGAAGACTTGAAGTGAATATTTAAAATACCTCTAAGAACAGAAAGACATGGAGGATGCAAGAGACAAGAATAATAACACATACTTACTCAAGCCAGATATATGCACAGCTGGGTTTGGCTTTTTCTCTTTTTTTTTTTTTTCAATAAAAGTTGCAAAAATGTAAGTTAAGTAACTATCTGGGCTCTTATTTACTCTTACTATAATTTTAGTGTTGCTACCTTCACATAGTGAGGAAGCAATTTGCCATCCAGTTCAGCAAGGAAAGGATATTTTTGGATAATTGCAAGGCTTCAGCTTCTGAAGGAATACTCTGAAAAGTGTTAAGTCAGTGATAATATAAAAATATTTTCCACAAGTATATAGTTTATTAATGACTAGTATGGAATTCTAGCTAAATGGCAGTTGACTCTATTTGCACTGAACTGTTTAATTCCTAAAAAAATGGAGATCTTGATAATCTTATCAAAGGCAGCCCCAAATCTCACTAATATGACCGAGAAGAAACCTGAAATGGCTACTTTTATGTTCCATGGAGATGTTGTTTCATGACAGAACAGGTCAGAATGAAAAGTCAGTAAACAAACATATGAAAGGAACATTGTTGACTGCCAGGTTATATAACAGGTTCTATAGGACGTCATATCATTAAAGGCATCATTCTTTCCCCATTCCTTTCTTTTGAGGAGTAAAATTATAATTTTTTTGTAGTGAGCTAATGTTATAGACGGTAGCTTTTTAGGTAAAGCTGCTGGAAAATTTTCAAGTAGAGGAGTTTACCTTTTGAAAATGCATTTTCACAGAAATGAAGTACTTGACAGAAATGTTAACACTAGTGCAATACTTTGAAGGAAAATAAAGGTACTCAAAGCAACAGTCCATGTTTTGGCATGATACTTCTAAAAGTTTAATTCAAAAAATATAAAATACATTAATTTACATTTCTATTTTTAATATTGTCATGGTTTGACACTGGCACAATGCCAGTGCCCCCATGAAAATACATTTTCCCTATAACTATTTTCAAATAGTTTTGTTGCATTAATATATTTTTAATATTAGTATATTGGAAAAGGGAAAATAACCGACAAGATGGAATTCAAGGAAGATTTTTTTTGTCCTTACATCAGATATTAATGATAAATGACATTCTATCCCTGTGTGGAAGGGTAAGAATCAGTGGGTGTACCCAGATCTCAGCACCCCTCAGTTTATATATGACATTTCTTGTGAGAAGGGAGAGTTTACTTGGGAAGGAGCTGGTCAAGATAGCTTACCAAACAGACAAAAGAACTTGTTTGGTTTTTTTTTTTTATTTAGACAGAAAGACTTAGTCCATAATCACTTTTTAGGTAAGATATGATTCACACACATATCAGGAGTACTTGGTTTATTGTGCTACTTGGTAAAGATATTTTCTTGTATCATAGCATGTTTGAGGTCAGACACTCTTTGAAGTTGTCCACAATGCATGTTCAGCAGGAAATATCATTTGGACAATAGCACTAGATATAACCTTTTGTTTCCAAAACATAAAGTGGTCTTTTTATTCCGGGAAGAGTATGTGCTTAATGTGCATACGGTGGGCATATTGCTGTATCTATGAATACCTTTGAATTACTAAAATGACTGTCATCAGTTAATTTTTTTCTTTCATACAGAATGTGTCAATTATAACATTTTTTAAAATGAGTATTTAATTTGACTAATTGACAACTGGCTATACTAACTGTGTTTTGATCTGGGTTTTGTTCTGTCTCTAAAGGAACCAAGACCTCAATAACCTCAGCAAAGTGATTCCAAGTTCTTCCACAAGTGACAAAGAGTAAGTGTTCAAAGTTCCTCAGGCCCTACTTTTCTAAGGCAGTGAGTAGTTTGCAACTATGAGAATGTCAGGAAAGGTAATGTTGCTAACCTGTAAATTGTTTATAGATTAATAAGTAGCATTCCTTATACAGAAAGATGAATATAGTAATCTGGATTAATTCACTGGCATGTGCATAGTCAGCAGAACAAGTACTACCTAAGGCAAGCTTTCATGCATGCCTCACATGTTTCCACAATTGAACCATCACTGAAATATTTTGATATGGTTAGAGAAGAGGCAGTAAGCAAAATTTGTAGAACTCATGGATGGTAAGTGTTGCCCAGCAAGGTGCAACAATGCATTTCAATCAGCAAGGGAAGTGATCCATAGAGAAAAGCTTGAACTTTCTTTTTTGAACAGTGTGTCAGTTCAACGGGTTTCAAGCCGATTTTCTGGAGGTCTGCAAGCAGCCCTTCAGCACAGAGAAAGAGAAGAACTGGTAGAGTACTGTGCTAGTGAGAGCACTGTAATATTTGTCTCATTGAGCACTGATACTCTACAAATAATTTCAAGAACCATGTTCTAAACAGTAAGAGCAGACAAATGTTGCTAACCTGTGATCATCTATTTTATGTTAGACAATCTTACATTTATGCACACATAGGCATATATACATTAGATATGTATAGAGTTTAGTATTAAATGTATATATATATACATTTAATACTAAACTCCAAGTTGGGTATCTTTTTTAAAAAACCTGTTAATTTATAGAGAATTTATTAGGATAGAGTCCAAGGCTTTGAGATACTACTGAATTTTAGTAGTATCCAAAGTGTTAAGCCTATCATGAATTGAAGAGACCAAATGAGGAGTTTCACAGAGCTAACTTGGCCTTCTGTTTTGCTCTCTCCTTCTACCCAAAGAGAACCATGGGGTTTTTCTTACAGTATTTTCATAAGTCATTCCATTCCTGAATTCATGGAACCATTTTAAAATAGTAAAGAAAACAGAAAAAAAAACCTAGCCTCTAATTTAATTACATTTAGAAATCAAAGAAAAGGTTTCCTTATGCGTAAAATATGCAAGTGTTCAGATACTAAATTTTCAATATAAATACAGACATGATCAGTGCTTTAATTGTTAACCATGATGACACACAGAGGTAACTTCTTGTCATTCCAGGAGTGAAATTTTGGACATGTGGCCATATATTTAGGTTTTATCTTCAGAAGCTGAAGTTTCTTAGTTTAAATAAAAATTTATTTTTGCAAATAAATGATGTAAACATGGATTAAGCTGCTTGGAATCTGTAAATTAATTATAAATTCTTTGAAACTTCATGTTTCTTCTTCACTGTCTTCACTGGCATAAAACAATCTTAAACTATGGAATTAATACAATTTAAAAAAACATTTTTATTTTCTTGGATGTACTAGATAATAATTTTTATAAATAAATAAATAGTACAGAACTTTACCTTGCTAGGGGAAAATTACAAACATATTTTTTGAAGAACACTCATTTTTGCAAAATTTTAATATAAAATTAACTAAAAGTTTACTTTTTTTCTTTTAAATGTGTGCGTATATATTTCTTTCTTTTATGACACTTTATCCCTTCCTAGATAGAGGGAATGTCTTAACAGTTCTATTTTTTTTTTTTCAGAGGAAAAAACCTTTCAGATTTGACTGAAAAAAATACTGCTGATCAGAAAAATAAGAGGTAAGCCTGTCATAATCTGCCTCTTATATACTTATAAAATAGTTATGGTGGATTGGATATTGGTATTAATAGGTTCTGTTCAGCAAACACAATTAGATTTTTATTTGTTTTCAAATGAGGACAACTGTGACCTTTTTTCAAACTTTAACTATTTGTCAATGGGTAATATTTTTACTATAGAGCATTTAATATCTGATATGAAAGTAAAATTATATTTTATATACCTGACATATGCTAATACATGAAATTTTTTATATTAAATCAGCTTTTTCAGAGCCAGTGATTGGTGAGTTACTGGTATAAATGTGACCACATGGACCTAGAGATTGTACACAAGCCTAGATAACAGCAGCTGGAAGAGAGATTTGGACTGGATATGATAACAAAGCAAGGGACACGCTTTCATAGCCATTTCCAAAGCTCATGGTACTGATGCATGAACTGAATGAAAGTCAGTTACCACGTGAAAGTGACAGAGCCGCAGTCAGTTTGGAAGATGTAGGCAGGACCTTCACTGGTAGGGTGGCACCATGATGTGACACAGTGGCCATGAGCTGAAACATGAGACATTCTGACTGGCTGTGTGGACAGCTGTCCAGCACTGGAGCAGCTTGCTTGGAGAGGTAGCCATCTGTGCCATCTCTCTCCTTGCAGGTTTTCAAGACCCAACTAGACAAATACTGGAGCAGCCTGGTCTGGCCTCAGTGCTGTCCCTGCTTTGAGCAGAAGGTTGGAACAAAGAGGTCCTGAAGTCCCTGACTTAAAACCTGAATTATCCTACAATACTATCATGGACTTGACATTTCTGAGCCATTTGTAATTCTTTTGCAGTGTCACATTGGAAAGAAACTGGAAAGTATTGAAGCCTGAACAGATAACTTACTTATAGTCAGGAGTCTTACCTGGGAAATGCATACAGTTTTTTTTTCTTCTTTAACATAAGTAATTTAGTCCATTTAATATATTTAGATTAAAGAAAATACTTATATTAATTCTGAGGTCTTTCTCACTTTCAGAGATGAGTACCTTGGGGATCACACTGAAGTAAAGTCTGCTGATGGCCAAAGTAAAAAGTGGTGAGAATCAATGCATAATTCCTTCTAATGTTTAATGATCAAATATCAAGACTTGTAGCTGTTTAGTGGAACCAGAAAATATGAATTACTATTACAGACAGTAATTTGCCCAGTGTAAGATATCTGTATTATTTCTAAATGTGCCTGATTAATCAAATATAACAGTAAAGCTGCATGTATTTTGATAAGCAATGAGTCAAACATGTAATCTCTCATGGAGAATGAAAATTACTAGCGACAAGATCATCCTAAGTATTTTGTGCTTATCTAAGTGTTCTGTGAATTCAGCTGCTAGCATCTCAAGCAAATATAAGAAAATACATTCCTAGTATAAAACCTTTACTGCTACTAGACTTCATTATTTGCAAAATCTAGGATCCATTTTGACAATTAAAGTGAGATCAGTACTATGTTTGTAGGTACAATTCTGATGGTGTCTTTTTTGAGTCTTCAATTTAGAAGTATATCCACATGAAGAGAGAGAATGTAGTTATCTGTATAGATAGGCAGTTCTTATATTTTTAATAGAAAATATTTTTATCCCAGTTCCACTGGACGGTCTGACCAGGGAAGCATGTACTGAGCATCTCCAGTGAATGAGTTTCCCTTTCAGTCCTGGCAGAGGCCTGCCCCATCAGGAGTTGGGCACAAAGGAGGTGCTGCTTCCTGCAGCCCCGCTCTGCATACAAAGCACCACGAGCACTGAGGGAGGGTCGCTCAGCAGAGCCTCTGTCCTTGCAAGGCTCACTGAAATAATCAAGCTGCAGCCCACACACCCAGAGTTAAGGCAGATAATGAGCACGTTGTTCCAGAATATAACCTCTGGCAGAACCAAACAAGAGCAGCCTTTGTCTGAGCTGCTTTGTAAAACATCAGAAACATTATTAGTACTTATTCCTGATATCCCATAATTTGTATGACAAGGTCTATTTTTTATGTTTGTTTGCCTGTCATGTTTTGTGGCAGGGAAAACTGCAGGAGGAGGTTTCTCTTGCTTCAATCATAGTCCTGCTTTTTAAAATTAGTCTACGTATCTACGTTTATTTGGTCATTTCTAATTAAAACATAACAGTAGTACATCCAAAAAAGAAAATTTTGAACTAAAAGCCTAAGAATACAACATTATGGAATATGGACAAGAAAATGTGGGATGCTATCAACAACTGAGAATTATTGCACAGCTGAAAACCCCAGTGGGCACTTTGAGGAAACTAGAGTTCAATTAAAGTTAGATGAAGTTTCCTATATGAATATATATGAATATATCAGCATAAAGGAGGACTAAAAATTGTAGATCAGTCACTGTATTATTTTTCACCAGCAATGATTTGACCAAAATAAGCTAAATTTATTTTACTTGCTTTTTCTAGTCCAAACTTCTGCATTAATGACTGTAAGTGTAAATTAAAAGTGTGTAGCTGAAGAAGATTTCTAAAAATTGTTTATTTTCTTGTTGTGTGGTTTCTTTTTTATTTTAGGATAATTGAGAAAGCATATGAAAATCCTCCAAGGGCTCAAAATAATCTCCCAGAAATAAAGTACTCCAGTGACAATGAAAGAAAGACCAGGTACTGTGGAAAGTTAATTGGGTACTGTAATGGCTAAAGTGCCATTTCTTGAAAATTATTCAGAAAAAGGTTTTTTCATAAATAATTCATAAAAAGCAGGAAATTCTATGAATTCTTAGAAGGCTCTCATTGGTCTCTGGAATCATGGCAGCCCCACTCCAAATCTGCTTCCAGGATCCCAGGCACAGAAGGTCACAAATCCTAACTCAAGTGCACAGAGTGAGGAGAACAAGACACACCCTATGTAGCTCTAGAGAGAGAGCTGAAACATAAAATTTACGAGGGCAGCTAAGCCAGAATTCTTATCTAATCAATAGAGGAAAGGCATTTCTTGAATGCTCTTATTTCTTATGAACTTCTTATGAACTTACCTGTTCCCTTAAAGTGCCCTTTTAACTTCCCACACCTATATGGGATGAATCTGAACCCACAGAGCATCAACCCAACCCAATGCCACTGACACTGTGGCATGGGATTCTGACTTTCTGACCAAGAACAAACTATTTTAAGAAAAAATTCTCTTGCAGTATTCATGCTCTAGCTGGATTCTGCCTCTACAAACCCACATATTGCAAACCTGACTGGAAAATGTGACGTAGGGATATTTAATAGAACTAACTGTATACCATGTCTATTGGTATCAGGAAATAATTGAAATAAAAGGAAATGTTATCTCGTTCGTCACGGTCAAAATTATTTTCACAAAATATGACAACAAAAAGTATAATATATATAGCTCTTGAGTGAAAGACCTTTTTGGATTAAGAGAACCTCTCTTCAGCATCAATCTACCCATCTATATGGATTAATTATTTATGTAGGAAGGATTGTTTAAAGACATAACCTAGAGGTTTGTATTGCTGTATAATAGTTGCAAACTGCCAGAGCCAGGGTTGATGACTCAGCAGGGAGAGGAGAAATCTATTGAGTCTTGCTGACAGGGAAAGTAAAAGGTCACAGTCTGATACTTAATAGGAATTATGGTCAATGTCCCCATCCTTAACCTTATGCACACCTGATCCTTGCTGTAGATATGAATGGGCACAGGATCTTTAATCCTTCATATTCTTACATCTGCAGTTGGAATACAGTTGAAATCTGTGTATTCTGAAAATTCTGCATGACCTTGAAGGACAGACCCATAAATTGGCTGAGAATAAAAGCAAAGGCAAACAGCCTACAATTTAAGATTAAAAATTAATATTCAATGGAAAAATTAATTAGCATTTTTCAGAATTTTGTGCACATAATGGCTTTGAGTTTTAATATTCTGATTATCTTTGAAAGTTAAAATAGAGATCAGTAATAGAAGAACGACAGGGCAAAGAATGTGCTGCAATATGCAATGTTACCTTACACTTGATAGACTTTATAACCTCTACCTGAACCTCTAATCCCATTTTAATTCATGAAAACTTATTAAATGAATGGTCTTTGTAGGTTATTCTTTCAGGTTTTATGCAATAGGTTCTACAGAGTATTTTTGTTGAGTAGTTTGCTGTATGAACAAGTCACACCATAGCAAGTAAAGGAGCGACTGATATGAACTGAAAGAAAGGACGTGATCACACGCACAATTCTCAGGCTGCACTGGGACTCAGTTTTCACTTGGTGTCTCATCAAGCTGTCAGACTATGCATTTATTTAAATGTTCTGAGTTTCCTTACACTTTCAGTTGACAAGGTTAGAAACTGATGCTTTGAAAATATTTTTGCTGTAACTTCAGTGTTTTTTGTTTTACAAACTCCAGTTGAGGTTTCCTACCTAAGCTGTGATTATATATCTTTTTTGTGTATTTCAACCATGACAGAGTTAGTAAAATCCAAGGGTTGCTCTTCTCTACACTAGGACACTTGATTTCCTGTAAGATAATGTTACTTTCAGGCATGCAGCATGTAAATACCCATATTATGTCGAGTGTCCAATGCACAGTACTCACTTTCCCCAAGATTCCACAGTTAAATACAAGTGGAATGGAAGATTTGGGAAAAAATAAGCTTAACAACAAAAATAACAAACAAAGACTCATACTTTACAGGAACAAATAAATCATATTCCTTTGCCACTTTTCACTGTAGCAAGAAACTTTAGGCAACTGCACTATCAACATGTTGCACCCTGTGACATGTGTTGTGCACATTCTTGGTCAAGAGAATTTCTCAGTCAGAGAAACCCTTTCAAAAGGTGATCACTTAACTTTAGTTTGCATTCCTACTTAGTAAGCTTACTTTCATCTCGCCGGAAATGTAAATGGAGGTCTAGGTGTTCATGTGAGGAGATAATTCCTCTGTGGTAAGCAAACCCAGGTTTCTTACATTCTGATTAAATAACAAGCCCATTGTTATTTCTATGTTATATTCTATGAAATATAAATAAAACATTTATCATTTCAGCTTATCAGTAACTGCAATTTAAATACATTTCTGGTGCTGCACAGAAATCAAATAAGATATATGTACTTTACAAAATACAGGTATGTAGAAAAGAGTATCTGAGCTTCGTAACACCTTACACACACGTTATCAATCTGTTGTATTTCCTGGAAAAAAAAATCAACATTTGGTAAATACACATGATTATAAACAATTGCTCCTAATGTTGCAGAGCATTATTCAGGAGTGATATGAGACATGTAATAATTACTATATGCCTTAAGAATTTTTGGAGAATAGGATAAATAAATCAATTCAGATATCTTCAAAACACATATAGCAAGATAACTTCTTCTACTGTCACATACATGTTCATCCCTTCCATGGAAAAAAACTGACATTTAAGTAACTTGGAAATGGGAGTGTTAAAAATGGAAGATTTTATTCCCTGATAATTAAATTCAGTATATTCCTTTCTACTCTGATATAAGGAACAATACAGTTATTGTAGTGAACACAAATCATACACTGAAAAGCCTGTATTACAAAGACTCTCACTCTAATTCTATGGACATATTGTAATTTTGTTTGTCTGTTTGACAGCTCTTCGAGGACAAGTGAAAGAAGAAGAGGAAAATGAAAAAAATGTAGTCTGTCACCATTTTCTGATGTATCATTTAGGCTGAGATATCAGCACAGGAAACCCAATACTGTTATGTAAACTTTGCTCAATGGGCTCATGGATTTAATTTTGAAGAATCATTCAAAAATAGAACACAGTCTAAGGACACTATATTACATATATTACTAATTCACACTTTTTATTTGATATATTATTCTTGATTGTTGTAAAAAAAACAGAAAAAGAATTCATCATCAAGTATGTTTTTTACAAGGCATTTTGTCTTGTTTATTTTGCATATTATCATCAATGTAGTGAAGCCTTTAAAAAATGTAGTCCTGTTTAGTGATAGCTATGTACTCTTTGCTTCACAGCAAATCATCACTTGGTGGCTATGAAAAAAATATAACTGGAAATACCATCAAAACTGTTTATTCTACTTCTGATCGGTAAGTACACATTAATAACATCGTAGAGTAGCAAAGGACACAGACATTTACATAAGCATTCAAGTTTTCAGACAAAAGAGAGCCCTGGAAGTCACCATCATGAGACAGCTTTTCATACAAAGCTCTCTTTCAGTGAAATCTTGTCATCAAATCATTACCACAGCTCAGCAGCCTAATATTATGTTAGGCTTGTCACAGCTGACATTTGAAAATATCTATAGAAACAAGAGCCAATGCCTTAAGTGACAGAGTTGGCTTTGTGATTCTGTAGGTTTCTATCTCAGGCAGCCACTTACTCTGCAAAATTTCCTTCCTTTGTGAGAATGGTAATGATCAAATTTATGTACAAGCATGGAGGAATAGGTTCACGTGACAGTGCTGTTGAAAACTATCTTTTCACACCAGTAAGTAAGTATTTCCCAAATATAAGCAGGATATTTGCTCAAACTGTAATAACTTACCTCATGGGGAAAAAGAAGTTAAAAGTGCCCACAATTTTCAATTCCATTTGGACAGCTCTACTACCTAGAAATACCTAATCAGAAAAACTTGTATCCGTTCCAACATAAGGATAAGGAACTCTGGGGATGATTACATATTAGTACAGCAGTTTGTCACTGACAGCCAAGGAGCAAGAGCCATTGATTTAGTAATGCTAAAACAACACCAACAGTTGTATCTAGACAAAGTACAGAGTGATGTCACAAAGGAGTGCAGCAAGAGCTGAGAAAATTATTTTAAATGTTATTGTCATGAATACCCTGTAGGCTGTTCATACATTAATTTGCTGTAATTTCCAAGAAGGTATGAGTTCTGTCTGCAGTGCAGAAAGTCAAAAATGTTTTCAGGCACCTCTGCATCACAGAGAATTCCGTGAACCAGACTGATCAAATTATGGCACTTTGAATTCAACTACCAGTTTACTTTTGAGATTAAAACATTAAAATTATTCCCCTCCACCTTATCCCTGTTTAGTATACACATTCCCAAACATTCAGCAACTTAATTCAGTTTACCAGAGAAGACCATTCTGTCTACCAAGGTATTTTTGTTACTTGACAATTATGCTCAGCAATTTGCCCATCACAGGAGTACATGTATAACACCTGTCAACAGGAATGGAGAGAATACACAAATGACATTTTCCCATTATGGCCATTGTACAGTATACAAATGTCTTTCCCACACAGTGTGCTAACCTTATCAATTTTCTGCTTGAGATTTCAATGGCAGCTCTTTTTCTGACAGCTGATGTTATATTATATACACAGGAGTATAATTGGAAAAGATATATGTACATACTGCAGGAAGCCCTTGGGCGTAGATGCCAAAATGATCTTAGATGCCTTGCAAATTCACTGTCATTCGACTTGCTTCAAGGTAAGAAGATTTTGCCTGCTATCAAGAAATGAAATTTGATTGTAATACCTGCATTATAGTACGCATACAATAAGAGATTATTTAGGCCTTAGGCCTTCTCCACCTGTGAGGATAAGAAGTCTTGAGACTGGAGGAGATGATTAACATAGGAAATACTAATCTCTCTGTTTGCCTCTCTTCTCTACACAATCCCTTCCTTTTTCTTTCTATCTCCCTCTCTCCTTCTCCCTCTACTCTCCTCACTTGCAACCATCAGTAAGATAAAGGATGCAGCTGAATGTATTCTTAAAGTCCTACACATTTATAAGCCTTCACTTCAAATCTGATACAGTGAATTATATCAACTTACCTTTTCTTCATGTTGTAAAATTTTATTCAGTTGTTATGAAGTTTTTTAGTTGCTCTTGATTGACATCTAAAACGATCTTAATTATTAAAAAGTAGGTAATTTTTTCTTATTTCCATTAAGAATGAAAGCACAGAAGAAATTTCTCTTTTGTTTGTAATTCCAAATCCTAGGCCTCAGCCTAAAATTCACTCTTAAACTTTTCTCAGGGTATGCCTGGCAGTGCTCAGTCCCATAGTCTATTTTCTTTCTGCTTCATTTGTCTTATTTCTGCTTGCATCTACACACAGAGTTTGTTGTTCTAACAAACAATACTCAGCAAAGTCACTGCATTAGCACAGCTCATATTTCTGCCCAGTCCTGCACAGCTTTTCCTTCTGCTTCTGACAGCAGTCCCTATTTACTACAGGAAAAGTAACACAAATCAGAATACAGCAGTAAGGTTACATTTCACATGTATGAAGCTTCATACATGTGAAAGCTTTTTGTTAACTGTGGACATTTTGAGCTCTCTGAGCACCAGAAAGGCATTTTCTTCCATGGGAACTACTACGTAATATGTCCTCAATATTGTTATTGCAAGTAAATATAAGTTCTGGTCTGCTTCCACTCCTTTTAGACAGATCAACCCACATAAAGAAGAATGGGCTTTTCATTTGGAGTATTTATATGTTGGTAGTGGCTATAATATCTGTTAAATACTTATGTTTATTTTTTAAACTATTTTCTTTTGTTACCTGTTATCAAATAGGGACCTGTCTGTCCAGGAATATTCAGCTTAATTTTTATATAACTACAAACTTATGAAAGCATTGGCAAAAAAATTTTAACAATTGATGTAGGTCTGTGGTTCATGCTTGTAGGTATATATTTAGCTAAGTAGTGCAATTTCTTATAATTTATATTCATTTAGTTCCTAACAAATACCCTGTATCCATTAGAGATTTGCACATAGCTGTCAGCAGTACACCATCTTTATTTCCTTGTAAAGGTATATACCAAATGCCCATTAATTAAATAACCCAAATTTTAGATTTTTTTCCTCTGTGTAAAAATTCTAACCAATATTGGTGATCAGAGCTTTGAACACATGTCCACCCTTTTACTGATTTAAACAAAGAAACATAAAATCAGTGAAGACAGCAGATTGTTTTAACAGCACCTTAATACTAATGCTGATTTTCACTTATCAGTGGATAAAATATGCAAAGAACCCAGAATTTACTATTCTTTCATCGGATTTAAATAAATAAATAAAGTTATCTGGGTATCATGATCCTAGTTTCTGTATCAAATTACCATGCTTCTTGATCCACTGTAGGCTTTACCTGTGATCTTGGTAAGTCAGCCTCTGTGTGTATGTGTGCATTTTCATATGTGAAACATGGGAAATGTTTCACTTCTCTATCTCAAAAAATTAACTTTTTTGAGATGTTTGTGAAAGCAGTGTCCAGATACTGCAAGAATGGGAAACATAGTTAACCGTTAAGATAAAGTGTCATAAGATATTTTGAAATAAGCAGATCTAGATTCTTTAAGATCTACTCTGAGTTAGATGATTATGTGTGATCATTCTCCCTTTATTCAGTGAAGAAGGAAAAGAATCTCAAAATGGTGATTCATCTTATTGCAGGATAAACACCTAAGCTAAGACAGAGAAAGTAAAAGTACCCTGGGGAAATGTCTGGAGGAGGGACAGGGTTGTTGAGTGTAATGAGTACCTAGGCAACCAGTTGAGACAATGGTATCTGATTTTTAGATATCTAAAAGTGACATACTCAGATATCTAACTTCTTGTTTTCTAAAACTACTCTTTCAGAGTTCATTTTTATATTGCAGTACTAATAACTCCTATTCTAGTCTGGGGTTGTTTGTTTTCTTAAGGAAAGCATGCTGGGTAAGAGTATTAGAGAAATGTTTCATTTTAATTTTTCTTCATTCTTTGACTTGTGTGTTGAAGTGTGAAGTATGTAAGAGACCTCTGGAAGATCTAAAAGCAGGAGACAGCATTTGGATTTACAAACAAACTGTGCACTGTGAGCCTTGTTATTCCAAAGTTAAAGGTAAGGCACAAGATGTATAATACTGAAGATGGGAAAAACCATTTAGTGAACTTCATTCAAAAGACTTCAATTTATGACAACACAGCTGTTGCTTTTGACCATCGGTGTGTACTTAAACCTTTCCAAAGCATCCACTTCAGTAAGTTTGGGTGCTTAGGATGATATCCAACCCCAGGTTCTAGACACAATTATTCTGTATCTGTGAGGGAGATCTTGGTCTCATTGCAAGGTCATCTCTTCAAGTCTCTCTGTAGAGTTGTACCTGTCAATAGAGACCCCTAGAGGGAAGCAACGGCATCTTGCCCTGGAAGTGAGAACAAATTACAAGGCCATCTGAGAATCAGATTGTTCTACTGAAACAAGCCAGGGCGCAGAGGTATTTTCACCTAGTGGAGTAATTGTGATGAGAGAAGATACAAAATCTATAAAATCATAATGAAGATATTACATGTGATTATGATTCTTACCTTTGTGAGGAGCAAAGTGAGTAAAAAAATGTGCAAGGCAGGGACAAATAAATGTTTTGTTTTATTAATTTTTCTAGAAGTTGCTAGATTTTAAGTCTTCTCTCTTCATGGCAATTATTATTTCACAATACTATAAGTCAGCACCTCTGTACCAAATTAATAAACAGAAATGTAGATGAAATACTCTGACAAGCTGGTTTTCAACTATGTAATTCTGAGATAACATGATGTTAACTAAAATTATATTAAAAACTTGTTTTCTTAGAATGCTTTTGTTAACTCATTGCAAAATCTGATGGGAATGGGGAATTTTGCAACTAATCAGATCAGAAAATTAATAAAGCATACTAACAGTTATAAAACTGTATAAAGACATAGCA
Organism: Ammospiza caudacuta; assembly: GCF_027887145.1. Taxonomy (NCBI): domain Eukaryota; kingdom Metazoa; phylum Chordata; class Aves; order Passeriformes; family Passerellidae; genus Ammospiza; species Ammospiza caudacuta. The sequence continues at coordinate 72,273,883 of NC_080594.1, forward strand.
AGGATCTCTATATTAAACACAATAAATTGGCATGTCCTATTTCATCAAGTTACAAGACAGACAGACAGACTTCAGTAGACATTCTAAAAAAGAAAAAAAATGTGAAGTTTCCTTTTAGGACACTTAGAGTATAATGATTTGTTTGGCATCTCTGACCAATCTTTTCTCTTTTGCAGAAAAATGGATCTACTAATTTTGACATACAGAACGTATGATGAAGAAATTACTAATGTTAAGATAACTGTATTGGCCTGTTAATTCAAAACACCGTGGGAAGTTATTCATTTTTACTGCTGGGAATTCTCTGAACAAAGTCCTACTGCATGGTTATTAAAAGAATTATTTTAATGAGAATTTAGATGCATTTTCATACACACATTGCAGGAAGCAAAACAAGATATTGGTCAGTATATATATCAGATCTGTGAAACCACTAAATTTTAAGTCAAATCAATGATAATTTATTGAAATTTTCTGAATGCCAGGACATTCCTACATATTTGTTTTGAAGGGGCTGTATTCTCTTTTACTCCAATATAAAGACCTGTTTGCTTAATATAGCATGAATGGGATTTTCCTCATCAAGATTAGCCATTTAGAAATCACTCAGTTTAAATGACTGTTTTTCATGCAGAGGGAAGTAGGTTCATATTGCACCTACAAGGGGAGACATCAAACTCCAGAGAAAGATTCTTCCTAAATAACTTGAACAATAAGTTTGAGATGGAACAAATAATTTTTGGAAAATGCATCTCTACTACTGCAGAAGGAATCTGGACAAAAATTGCTAGAGGGTTTTAAGAACTACCCCACTCCATGTTTGCAATTCTGGTAACTATTTAATCACCATTTTTTTAAGAGGTGTGCACTTAATAGTTGCCATGAAATAATCAAACACCTACTTTGCATGACAGTATGTTGTATTTATCTTTCCTACTTTTATTAAACTGACTATCAAAACACTTTGGATCGATTAATCTTGCCTAAATTTATACATCTACAGTGTAGATTTCTGTTTCTGAGTTACTTGATTTATTCTATCCTATAGAGAGAAGCAGACATTTGTAGGAAGCAATTCAATTGGTCAGATTGCAAACATCTATTTTACTGTGACGTTAATCAATGTTCATCTTTACTTCCATGGTTTGTAAAGGAACCTGGAATGAACAGCTCAGATTTCTAGACATCTACACTATGTCAGTCACACTCCTTCCTTTGAGACTACCGTGAAACCTTTTTATTTTTCCTTTTGGAGAGAATATAACTATTGAAACAGAATATAACTGAAGAAGAATTCATGCTTTCTTATAATATGTTGTCTGAAATAATCAATAGTTCAGGAGCTTACTGGACAGACAAAGGTATTGACTACTAGTCTTTGTCATGAGATGCTTTAGATTATGATTTATTCAGAACGGATTTTTCTTCTTTACATCTCAGCTTAAGTGGACTTCCTGGATGTGACAGAGTTAGTGTTTGAAGGCTGCTGGACCTAGGCAAGAGGTTAAAAGCATGCAAAGTATTAAAGCCATAGGTTAATAATAGACTGGTGAGTAGCTGTCCCAGTCAAACTCTCTCCTTGACTGCACATTTCATAGGGGAGGCAGGAGATATGGATGTCTGTGTAATTTAAAGCACTGGGCCTGCAGCTGAGTAAGTATGTTGTCTGGCTTAAAGGATGTTCAGACTGATTATGCAATGGAGACATGAGACAGCAGATTTTTTTTTTGTTAATTTTATTAATATCTTATTAATTAATGTCATTAACTCTAATAAATCTTTAGTTATTGATAATTTTTCTGGTGTGTGTCTCTTGCTGATGACATGTCCTAGTGAAACAATAATTATTAAAACTCTGTGCTTCACCAGTAAAAATGGTTCAACGGGGTGAAAAAAGTACTGGCAAAATTTTAATATCACAAATTTGGTCCTGTTGAGAGACCAAAACTTATTGCTAAAGCCCAGTTAAATGGAAGATGTTAGACATTCATTTGAGCCAGCACATTAGAATCTAGAACTTCTTAGTGTTTGAGGGGATGAGAGATTTCAGTTCACTCCCCCAGAGACCAGGAGGTCTGGATGAAAATATCTGCTACTTAAACACTCACTGACAAAGAAGTAGCAATAAAAAACAATAAATAATAATTCTGTGTTCATTAAGTCATCCTCACTGAACAGCCTTGGTAATTTTGCCATGTGTTTTTTTGTTGTTTTTTATTATATGTTGTAAGTTGGCTAAGAAGAAACACCAGGTTTGTGATTTACCATATCTGGCAGAGCAGTACTCATTAAGAAAAATCATATTAACATCTCAATACCAATGTATCAAAACTTAAATGTTTTTTGTCCTTTTTGCATATCATTAGCCTGTACTGTTTAATTTCCCTTTGACTAGTCCTTCCATGAAACAATCCAAATGAAGAATTTGCTGGCAGCTGTTTTAATGAACGTGTTATCTTCAATAATGCATTAAATTAGACTGAAAAGCTGTATTGAGAGATGATGTACTAAATTATGTGGAGGTTTGTGATTCATCAGGCCCATTTTTTCAGCGTGCAATGGATACTTTATTTTACAAAGCTGGGGCATTGCTCTACGGGGAGGGGAATCAAGCAATCAGTGGAAAGGAGTGAAATAATGCATATAATGCATATTGATGCATTTAAATATGTAGATTGCTTCAAAACTACTGATACTTACAAGAACAAGGAATGTCATAAGAACATCTTTGCAGTGTTAATATATTCTGTTGTATCCTGTGTAGGGTCCCACAGAATGCTCAGCCTGAGCATCCCTCCCTATCAGTGCTTGACACAGAGGGATAAACATCTGTAACACTGTCCCCTCATCCTCTTCCTCTGGAAATAAAGATCCTTGACAGTTTGACAAGACACAGTCTCTGCTACTTCACAGAGTCTCCTTACCTAGGCTTGTAAAAAACATCAAATAGATCTTGCATTTACTCCATAGGCCACCTCTGTTCGTTGCTTCTTTGTAAAGGGATGTGTGTACTGTTGGGACAGCTTCAGGTGTTCAGTTTATGTACTCACAACAATAAGGTCAGAACTCTGCTTGCCTTCCTTGATACTTGATGTTTTAACATAATCTCATTGCTTAGAATGAAAAGTACCCACTTTCTTGGTTGGTTTTGCTCTCTGACCATACTTGAACATTGCTCATTGTAGCTAATCTATTACATCAGAAATTGATTTCAGCTTTCAGACTAGTTGATGGGAGAAATGCCTCCTTTTCTTCCTTCTGCTGCACCACAACACCTCATTTTTCTTCACAGCAGCAGAGACATCCACCATTCCATAAAGGCAAAGGATAAAGAGACTAAATACATAGGTAGATTTGATGTGCTGAAGTCTGAAATTGTTGACCATAACAGCTCTGTTTAGCTGCTTAATTGATGCAGAAAAACTGAGTTCTTAACCTGATAAGGTCCTTCTTTGACTTCAAAGGCCTCCTCTTCTGTTTTGTGCTTTGCCTGGTCTGAGCAACTCAACTCTAATATCATCAGCAAAACTAGGACTTACAAACATTCCTTGCATATCAGAGAGAAGAATCTGCAGGTATTCTCAAATAAATATGTTTGGCACAATCTGCTAAATGAGACCATTTGGACACCTGAATAACTACCACCTTTTAAAACCATGGACATTATGTTTTCTGAACAGAGAAACGGCCCAGAAAATGGGAGTGCCAAGTTCAGCGTCTCCCCCAACATACCTAAGCAGGTTGTGTAACACAGTGGAACAGCTGGATGTGTGGAATAAACAGGATGTTCCTGGTAGTCTTTTTGCCACATTTCCTGCCCAGAGCAGGCTGAATCCTTAAGGCCCACGTTCCACTGGATAGCCACACTGCTTGCACAGTCATTATATGCTTATTGATAGCTCAGGAATTACTCCTGAACAAAAAATACGTTGTCTTGGGACCAAGGACCAAATCCTGGAATTTCCTGATCTCATCCAACTGGTCTAATTAAGAATTAAAAGCAGTGTCAATGATTAGAGGGGTTGTCTACATTCAGATTTGGTTTGAGTAGGACAGTGAGAAAATGACATTTTTGGAGTTTTCATCTGAAGACTATTACAAATACATCTTTATATGATAATCTCTTCTAAGCCTTAGTGTTTTCTTTGCCTTTCCAGCCTCTGAGCCCTTTGGGACAGGAACTCTTTCTGGTTTGTGCAGTGTCCAGCACAGCAGTGGCCTCTGGGTGGTACTGCTGCACCTGTATGAATGACCCAAGAAATATCCAGAGTATACCTCCCTTTCCAAGAAAGCTGCTTGGAAATGGAATATTTTTTAATGGGGTTTTTATAATTGTGTCAGTTATAAATTGACAGCTACAGTGTGACCGGTTTGGTCCTGTTAGAATCAATATCTGAATATAATCACGCCAAAAGCACTTGTCTGAATCTTGGCATTGCTGTGCAGTCATTAGACATCTGTTTAGGGGGCTTAGACAGCTATTGTGGTCAAAACAATTGGCAGCCAACATTTTAAAACTACTTACTCAGGAAAAAAGACGACACAATCAATTCTGGAAAGGAAGGACAAACTTCTTCTGTCATTCAAGCCATTTTTGAATGTTTACATACCAAAAGAAGCGGAAAAGGGAGAAAACATGAAAAAGATGAAAGCATTATGCAAATAAGTCAATTAAGGAATTTTAACAGTACTAGTGTTGTTGTAAATAATGGTGCCATTGAAATTAATTGTCAAACTTGACTGTAAGATGAATATTCCAGAAAACATTGGTCTGTCTTCATATCTTCTCCAAGGAGAAGATATAACTCCTCCAGGGAGTTTCCACCCACAGAACTTTGAATTATATTATCCTTGCATGTAGTTCAAATCTTGGAATTAAGAATGAGAATCCAGCTAACCACACTTGTAGCACTGTAATTTCAAACAGTTAAACAATATTTAGGAAAGCTACAGAAGTATGTGACTGATAATGCATTTGAACACTGGTTTTAGCTGTTTTCACAATTGATAATGCATTTGAGCATTGACTTTGTCCATTTGCCCAAGTAACATATGTGAAAGTAACAGAAAAGCCTTTTCAACAAAATACCAGTTTTCTCACACCAAAATTCTGTCTGGGAGCAAGCATACCAGTTCTGACATGACTGACATCTGTGGAAAGCTGAAGGACAAAAGCTGGGAAGGAACAATGTTTTTTCTGCCTCTTCCACTCTAGTGAGAGACATCCCAAATACCCAGTCATGTACCCAGGAGGGCATATGCTTTGAGAACTGTGGTTTCTGGGTTTTAATTTGGAGATCACCAGGACTATTTAAAAACTCCCCTGCCTTCTAACTGAGAATCAGAATCTCCTCAGTAGAAACATAAATGAAAGTGAGAGTGAAGATAGCAGGGACTTTGCTTCTCATAATGAAATTGGAGCAAACACAAGGAAAAGATCTAGCTAAGAACAATACACTCCTTTAGTAAAACCACAGTTCATACATCCTCCATCAATCCAATGAAAGTACTCAAGAAATACCTTTGCTGTACTGCATTTTTTCTATTTCCAGATTGTCCCAGAAAGGGCTGATTTTAGACCAGCTCTCCCCCCAGCCCTGGAAGTGTGTCCAGCACTGACTGCACATCTCAAGGATGGACAAAAGGGACCCAGAGGGAGTAAGACTGATAGATCCATCACTGCCTGTCATAGATCCATCACTACCCAGACCCAGGAGCTCTGGCATGGCAGGAGAAAGGGCAAGGGGTTTTGTGCCACTCTAGTGATGCTGCAGGAAAGATATCAAGTACTCTGCAAGTTGTACAGTTTATGGAACAGTGGGTCCATAAGTTTTCTCACTGTCCCTAAATTACCTTCTGGGTATCTCTGCCATTTTGTGATTCAGTGGGTTATAGATAGTGCAATGACAAGTTTTTACCCGCAAAATTTTTATACACTATTTTTACAGGCTTTTTTTTCTATCCTACCTGACACTAAAAAATAAATGATAAAAATAAATTACATGAACTTTTCTGGATAGTCAGCAAAGATTCTTGCTCAACCAAACTGAACCTGGATGAAAGTTCAGGTAGTTATTTTTTTAAACAATTCCCTATCTGAAAAGCTAACACGCCCACTTTGACACAAGAAAAGCCTTTCAAGCAACTGCAAATTTCCCATGCTCCTTTGACATGGTGCCACTCAGATGTGCCTTCTCAAACACAATCACTGCTGGCCTGAGGATTTTTTATGATTTAATTTTTTTCCTACGTACATCACATAACCAATGCTAAGCACATTGCTGTTTATTTTTTTAGGATGATAACTTCTAAACCAATTTGCAGCATCACAAAGTCTTGAGTCTGTTGGCCTACACTTACTAACATTTTGCAAACTGTAAATATCCCTTATGTATCCACATGATGGACTTACTAACATGGATAGTAATTTTTTTCCACTTTTTTGCAAAGTTGATTAACTCCTTCAATCTCTTTCCCCAACTATATGTAAATAGAGAAAAAGTAAAGATTACAGAAGATGAATAAAAGGAAAAAAAAAAAAGAAAAAATCATAATCAGGATTAGATGATTCCTAGAATCATTTTATCAGGAAATAAGGCATTTTTCCTGAATCAACCGCCACTGTTCCCTGAAGATAAGTCGAGCTGAAATCTGGAGTCTTGGCAGAAGGTGTGTCATGGATTTTTAGCCTTCTGGAGAGAAGCTGTATTTCTGTCATTATGATCTTCAGCATTTCACACTCAAACAGTGTTTCAAAAACTTTTAGATTATCAGCTCATTTATTAATAACCTTGAACACCCCATCTCCCCCTCAACCTTCTCTTTCTTATTCATCAGTGGTAAACCAAATTATACTCCCCAATATCTTTGTATACTGGAGACAATGTAAATATTCAAACTTCTTTGAAAGTCTAATTAGTCTTTGTTATCGATGAAGATCATTAGAAAGAAACCCATCCTGATTTGCAAGATTCACCTTGACACTTTCAGTTTATAATAAACAGAAGGGATGGGAAGGGGGGGAGGGAAGGGAAGGGAGTTTAAAGCATTTGAAAGTCAGAGTGATTTGATAACAATTAAATAACAACCCCTTGAACAAGAGCTGTCATGGATAATTCTGTCTAGATGGATCTATGAACTAGCAGAGCCTGAGTTTAATTCACAGAGAGTATCTCTGGATACCATAAGCGCTGGAGCAATTTGAGCTCACTGAAATGATGCAATTTTGGATTTGTACTTAAAGTAAATCCATTCTAATGGTGATTACAATGTACTTCAATTTAATATTAATTAAATAAGCAAAAAGCCTGAAGGAATCATGGTAGTTCAGAGAAGGAATCAGTATAAGAAAGAAAAAGTCAATTAGCATGAAATTAGCAACAGCTAGGAAGTCAAAATGTTTGCAAGACACACTGAGAATGAAGAAAACATGCTGTAACTTCAGGAAAGTGATTAATTGCTCAAATAATGCAGAGTAAACATATAAATTTAACAATAACAAATTGCTAGGTCTAGGATCTATGCAAAATCTCTATGGCAACTCACGTGTGACAGTGTTGAACTTCTCACAAACATTTACCCTACCGATCAAAGCAGGCTTGGTGCCAAACAAATTGGAAGCATTAGCTGGGACATCAGCCTTGAAAAAACCACGAAAACTGCTCTGGGGAACTACATTTAATTTAGTCTTTTTTTTTTTTTTTAATCAAGCTAATTTGTACAAATTGAAATAAATATCAGAATACAGAAACTATGGATATGTATGATATATTGGAGAAGAATCTACAGGAGGAGATGTTTTCAATCTGTTGGAGATTTTTTCAAGCAAGGCATGCTCATTAATAGATGAGTGTTTCTGAAGAAGGCAATATGCTTTTGGTTAAGCTGATTTCTTTAACTAAGAAAATTTGGCTTTATAAGAAAACATGAAGTGAGAATAGAAAGAAAAAAATTGGGTTAGAAAATTCCATTTTCATTATGGAGTGAGACAGGAAACAATGGGAGGTTTGGCCTGACTTCTGTGGGGATAAGGCTATATAAATTAGGGCTTGTCAGCTGGGAAGAGAAGTATCTAAATTTTATGTAGTCATGAATGACAAAGAGAAGCTGAATAGAGAATGATTAATCATTCTGTCTTTCTCAGAAAACCAGAACTAAGGGGCACCCAATCAAATTACTAAGCAGCAGATTTTAAAGTAGATAATAAGAAGTAGTTTTCCTAACAATACATTATTAAATTGCAGCTCTAATTGCCACAGGGGGTTGTAGAGCCCTCATGTTTAAATGGCTTAAAAATGGGTCTCAGCAAATGGAATATTATTACACATTGGTTGCTATCAAAATTAAATGATCCAGATGTCCTGATTCAATGACTTCTGAAAGAGGGAAAATATCCCTCAATATTTTTCTTGTTTCTGAGATATTTTCCTTACAAAGCTACTATCAGCCCTTGCTAAAGGCAGAATACTGGATAGGGTGCACTTCTGCTGGCATGATAGTGGCTCTGTTTTTATAAAACAACTTTCACAGCCATTTTTCAGACTGGAACTGCACTTTAAAATAATCTCACAAGACTTGAAGTTTACTGTCCATGCTCTGACCTTATTGTTACACATCTTTTGTATAGCCCAGACTGGATTACACCAATTAATTCTTTACTGGCTTGCCTGAAAGGCAGATCCAGCCTGCCTGCAGCTATTGCAGCATAAAGCAACAAGCTTATTACCAGAAAAGAGCAGATGGGATTTGCGGACTTCCTGCTTCTTTGTTCTCTGCATCGACACCCTATGAGTGACTACACTGATTCAGAAATTCCTAACAGAGGATACAGTGTAAGTAGAATTCTATGGTAGGTTTCTACTGATTTAGGGCATATGATTTCCCAAGTCCAAGAGTAACAGGTTTCATGGCACATTAGGATGTTTGGGGTTGGGGTTAGACACATTTTATCAATGCCTTAAAAAAAAAGAATGCAACCATCAAGCCTTCAGTGTGGTTTGTAAAGTGCTGATGAAGTTCTGGGTTTATCAAACTCATCATTTATTGCTGACATACTGAATAGAACTCATTAACAATTTATTAGTAATGTCAATATTGGGAGGAGAGTAATTTATGTTTAAAAACCTAAACAATCAGGTTAACTATTTGAATGACTAAGATGTTCAAATAATCTTTGCAGTATTCAAGCTGACCAACCTGAGTACCATGGGACAGTGTATTCATCAACACACATTTTACCTGCCAGCACCTCCGTGTGAAGCTATGTTCTTAGTGGAATTATGTATTGGTGAAATTACAAGTACACTTAAAATAGAGCAACAAATACAACACAGTGAAATGTATTTTTATTCTTTACTAAATCCACTTGTACAGGAAAGGCCTGAAAAAGACAGTCTCTCACACTGACTGTGAGCATGGTAGCTGAAGTATGCACAACGTCAAGCTGCTTTCTACCCATACTACTGGGTATCTCACTTAAGAAGTCCCAGTCAAGGAGGAGCCAATCTCTGGGCTGTTTTCTTGGTGATATGATGTCTGTGATCAATGCATTTCTCTGGAGAAGATGCATTTGTACCCATGCTAGGGCACGACACTGAGTCCTAAGCTTTTTCTCTCTGGCAACTGAGTTCTGAAATGAATGCCTGCAAGCAACATTTGTGTAAGTGGCACAAACAGTAGAGGGCATTTGAAAATTTTCAACTGCTTGTACTGGTAACTGAGGACAAGCATTCCCATGGTGACTCTTAAGATCCTGTGCTATGATGCTACATGCTCTGCCCTGTCTTCAAATGTGTCTCCTGATGTATCTCCAAACTGGTGTCTGCATCAAGATTTTTAGTGATGCAATATCCAGATCACACTGTCATATTCCTGTTATGAAAACTGAAACTTTAAATAATAAAAACCCATTTAGTGGTTTTTTTTTTTTTTTTTTTTTTTTTTTTTTTTTGCTGCACTAAAAGACTTTGGATCCTTGGTTCAAATTAAAAACAAAAACCTCCATTTTGAATCTCTTTTGATATTTCACAGAATCATCAGGGTTTGAAGACACCTTCAAGATCATCTAGTCCAGCCATCAACTTGGCACCACTATTATCACCCCTAAACCATATCCCCAACTGCCACATCCAGACACCTCTTGAATGCTTCCAGAGAGAGTGGTGGAACCACTAATGTAATAAATTACATGGGCAACTTATTGCAATGCCTTACTACTATTTCAGTGAAAAAAAATGCTATGATATATAACCGAAGCTCTACTTCCTCATTGCATCCTCCAGGACTGATATTATAATAAACTTCTTCTTGGCTTTTTTTTTTTATTGTACACTAGGGATGTATAATAAATTCAATATTACATATGCTGCTAATGAATCTTTTTATATAATTTTTCAATCTTGCTGTAGTAACAATGCACATCTAAGAATTAAGGCTAGTACCATTATTAGTGATAACAAACTGAGAGACACACATTTTGCCTGGGACTAAACATGTAGAAGCTCAATTCTCCATTCACTTGTGCGAATAAAAATTACAGATATCTGTAGTAGTGAAAACTGGATTATGTTACTCATTCTAATAAAACATGGTAGAATTGGGGTCAGATGGGATGGTTTTTACACTCAACATTTTCCCCTTCTTTCTTCCAAAGGGACAGAGAAGACAAAACCAAAGTTTTGTCTTTGCTATATGGTTGCAAAGTAGTACACTGGGGGCTACTGAGGGTATTTACTCTGTTGACTCTGATAGATATTATATCATCTGGAAGGCAATGCTTTGTACTCCACTCTAGCTTCCTTTCTAGTCATTCTTTTAGAACTGGTTGTTATTATCTATACTAAAAGAATGCTTCCAAGACTGACAAACAATAGTGCTGTTGTCCTGTGCACATGCAGAAGAAAGTTTCCAGATTATAAACAAAAGAGACAAAATTGTGACAGGCTGGATGATTCCAAAGTTGACTTATGCCCTGAACAGAGAATCACTGTCAGTTCCTCCTTACACCAGAAACCTGAGACAGCACCGAAGCGGGGTGAAGGCAGCAGCGGCTGACAGTGCTACTGCTCTGCCTAAAGCTGATGTTCAAGAGCTGGGTAGTGACTGACCAATAGACATTTTTAGTGGGCAGCTGAGCAACTTACAACCCTTAGACCCACGGAATCATTTAGGCTGGCAAAGGCATCAAAGATCACTGAGTGTGTTAACCCAGCACTGCCCACTCCTCGCTAAACCATCCCCAAGTGCCACATCTACACATCTTTCAAATAGATGAAAGACTCAACCACTTCCCCAGGCACTCAATTCTAATGCTTGATAAAACTTTTGGTGAAGAAATATTTTATAATATCTAATCTAAACCTGCCCTGACTTCATGAGGTTTGTACCTGATTTCATATCAGAGCCGTGGGAGACACAGGACTGTGACTTAGAAGGTTGTCCCCTAAAGCTGTAGCCAGAGAAAATGAACTGAACGAAGGTTGTGTGATGCTTGAGCTGTCCAAGGCAACACTGAATCCCTGCTCACCTACCAGGTGACACAAGGGACACAAGCAATGGCTTCCTACAGTGCTGGGCAATGAAAGACAACGCAACACCACTGCTGTAAGTGAACCCTACTCATACCGCTCTCAAAGATCTGCAAGCTACAAGCCCACCTATGTACCTGGATTGTGCTAAGAAAGACATTTCAATACGAGGGCATCTTTCACCTCAGGAGCTCTCCTATACATAACCAAAATACAGTTACGTAGTTTTTAGCAATGTTCGATTCAGTGTTTGCTTCACCACCAACCAACTTCCAAAACGTGTCGCTTTCCTCGCTTTGTGCCAAAACTCCCAGAATCAGCATGTTTCAAACCTACAAACGGCGGTTTGGCTGAATTACCTCCTTTCAAGCCCAACAAAGCCTCTATTTGTGATTCCCATTCCCCTCACACTCTCAATCTGCATAATTACAACCCTGACACCACCAGGCTCTAATTACACGGCTCACGAGAGGCGCGGCGCCCTGGGCCGGCTCCAGGCCGAGGCGGGGCGGGGCGAGCCGCGCTGGGGGCATTGGGGGAAGGCACTTTATTCTTGAGGCACCCGGGGCTCCCCTCGGAGGTGGTCCGTGCCGCCCTTCCCCGGGGCTGGATGGCGGGGGCGCCGGGCGGCTCTTTGTTCCTGCCGAGTGCGTGTGCGCGGCGCTCGGGCTGCCGGAGTGGGAGGGGATCCCGCCCGCGCCGCCGTTAACGGGAGGCGCAGGAGCGGCGGAGCGGGGCCGGCCGGGCAGGCGGCTCAGCGGCGCAGGGCCGGACCCCGGCGCTGCCAGTGGCGCTGCCCGGCGCTCCCGCCTCTCCCGGGGGCCGGGCGCTGCCCTCCGGCGGCGCGGCGGAGCAGGTGCCGGCGGCGGCAGCGGGCCGGCAGGATGGAGGCTGCCTTGCTGAAGCCGGCGATGATGGCGGAGGTGAAGGGGAGCGGCGCCGGCTCTGCCGTTAGCGCCGAGCTGGAGGTGAAGAAGCTGCAGGAGCTGGTGCGGAAGCTGGAGAAGCAGAACGAGCAGCTCCGGAGCCGCGCCGCTGCCGCCGCGGTGGCCACCGGCCCGCCCAGCCCGCACCTGCTGCTGGCCCCGCCGCCGGCCCCGGGCGGGCTGCGCCCCGCCAGCCCCCCCGCCGCGGGCCCGCCGTGCGTGCCCAGCCCGGTGCCCACCCTGCTGTGCCCGCCGGAGCCCCTCGCCTACTTCAAGCCCTCGCCCGGGCCGCCGGCCGCTGGCGGCGGGCAGGAAGGCGGCGGCTGCACGGGGGCGGCGGCCACGGTGCTGGACGAGGTGGCGGTGCTGGAGCTGGAGGACGGCTGCGGAGAGGACGAGGATACATGGTACATGCGGCTCGGCCCTGCCCTGCTCCCCGCCCGGCCCGGCTGTGCCCCCCGGCCGGGCCTCCCACAGCGGTCTCCCGGCTCTGATTAGCGTTAGCCCCCAAATCCACTTGATCTCCCCGCTTAGACTGAAATCTGCTTTTTTCTCCTTTTTTCCCCCCGTCCAAACCGTGCCGCCCTGCCGAGGGAGGGCCCCGTGTACGAGACGCGGCTCCGGTCGGGGCTTCACCGCTCGGCTCGCCCCGGGCGTCTCGTGCCCTCCGTGGGGAGCAGAGCTCGTTTTCCACCCCGAGGAATATCGTTCAGATCTCAGCCTAGTTTCAGCCCCGTGTTTACATAAGGAATTAAAAATAGCGGAATTTCGTTCCGGGAAAGCCTTGATCTGAGCAGCGCTGCCTGCTCATCTTAAAATCTCTGCCAAATTGACTCCCATCTTCAGGGATTTGGGAGGGCTTTTGTCTTTTAGACTTGATCTAAATTGTGTATCTTACGCGCCCATGTAGCTTGAAAAGGCACGGCAGGGTGCTAGGAAATGGAATAAATCGGAAATGGATAGAGCAAAAAATGAAATCGACCTGGTCTGGTTAACGTGTGTAACCCGTAATGGTTACACTCCCGTAAAAAGAAACAGAAGGGGAGACTGCAAGGTAGAGGTATAAGTAGATCAGTAAAGCTGGTGCCTCAAAACCTGTTTCAGCAGCGTGGGCGAGCATCACAGGGGCAGTGCTGGAATACTGTATTGGCCGTTCAGCCATGTGGAACGTCAATTTGTTTTCAAGTGTCAATAGCAATATATAGATTACCTTTATTTAAATAAGTTTTAGAGTATCTGTTTAAGCTTCTACGTAGCTTTCCTTTTAATGAGGTTAGTTTTTGAATCAAGCTATAAGTTAATGTCAGATGAGAATAAAATGTAGTATAAAAAAGCTGAGATGTGTTCAAATATCCTTAATTTTGGTCAAAATGTTAAAAAATTAATATCAGAAATATTTCTGATTGTTCTACGTGCTTCATGGTACACAATATCGCGTTTCTGGAAATGGCTTTTGAGGACCATGTACAAATTGTGTGGAAATTTTTGTCAGCGCTGCTTCATTGTGTGTGTGGTTGGTCTGCAGGGCTGGCTTGGGCTTGTCAGTCCAGACTTAAATCAAATTTTACATAGGTTCCAACTTCTAGCTTTCCTAGCATTAAGGAATATCAGATTTGTTTGATAATGTCTTGTTAAGCAAAATGCTTTCCTTGTTTACATTTTACGGTGGTAGTCAGTCATTGTGTGCCATAGTGAAATTTCCAATTTGATTTCCTCCCTGGGAGCAATCCTAGATTTGGGTGCCAAAATTTACCTGTATGTCACATATGTGTGTGTCCACCGGCAGAATTTCATGACAGCAATTTGTTAACAAATTTATTGCACTAGGAGTAGTTGTTTTAACTGTTGAATGTTTTCAGTTCAAGGATAAATCTCTGTCATTGTCCATGAAAGGTTGGGCGTGTGATGCCATTTGCTTGGGGCTTTTTTGTCATCTCAGTCTTTAAAGCAAACTGCTACCTGGAAAGCCAAAGCCTTGAGTGCATATCCTAGTTTTTGATTTGCAATTTTAGGCCTTAAATACCTTTGAGGTTTTGTGTTTTGCTTGCCTTTTTTTTTTTTGTTTGTTTTGTTTTTTTTTTGTTTTTGACTGCAGTTACAAAAAACCCCAAGACCAACCAACCAACCTTGTCAAACTGCAGACAAGTGAAACTACTTTGTAGTGTTCATCTTTTCACAGGAAAATCATCAGTCAGATGTTTAGCTTTTGAAGCACTTCTGCAGGTTAAAAGGAAACCTGAAAGCTTTTCTTTTCTTTGCTTTTTGGTTTTCTCAGCATCATTTTTTAAACGTGTGGTCAGGCACTGCAGGAAGTCTGGGGAAATGAGTCCTCTCCTCAGAGCAATTCAGTAGTTGATCTCTGCTGGGATTGCCAAGAGAGGGAGATGGCAATGGCAGTGAGGATATTTGTTCCTTGAGAGCTGGATAGACAGTGCTGATTGACTTCAAAGGCAAAGAACTCCATGGAGCAGCCACTCCATGGAGAAGGGCTGCTCTGGTGGGACTTGGGTAGCTCTTGAGCCAAAACTGTGAAGGTGAAAGGCTGCTGCTACCTGTTAGTGACCCCTTGAAGGGCAAAATCCTGCTTAGTTTTTGGTCTTGGCTTTCACTCCCCCTTTGTACAGGCCAGATCCCTTTAAGGCATGTGAAGTGTTTTTTTGTGGTGCCTTGAGAGTCTGGCTCTGGGTGTCCCTAGCCCCATGTCTCGGAGGGGGTCAGGCCAGGGAGCTGTGAGTCGGCGTCTTGTCCAGCAGACAAGAATAGTTTGCTCCCTGGAAGATTTGAACTCTCCCAGGTGAGTTGGCTGGGCCTGTTAATCTGCTGTGCCTGTTAATCTGCCAGGGCGACAGCAGCAACCCAGATCTCAGCCTCAAGAATTCTCCCATGAAATCTGCTTTGAAACCTGCTTTCCTGATGTGCAACTGATCAGTTGCCAACTCTTGTCTGAGAATAATGCACGTACACTACCTTTTTTTGCATATGTGCTTTTTTTTCTTTTCTTCTGCTGTTGAATGTTGAAAATAGATTTTCAGTGTTTTCTCATTGAATGTTTTTTAATCATTACAAATATGACTTGAACAACATCTGGTTCATCTGTGTGAAGATAAGTTCAGATGCTGAAATTATCTAAATCTCCAGTAAATATAAGTATAGGGAAAAACAAGAGCACCTTTGGTGTGTGTACAGCACCTAATACGTTTGAACTTTGGGCAGTGCTGAAATGTAGACAGTGGTAGTGATTAGATAGAAGATTTTAATGTGTAATCTACTTGGACTTTGTTTGGCCATGCCAGACCTGTAGAGTTGATATTTTGCCACCTATTTTTCTGAGGAGGGAAGAAAGAAAAGAAATGTAAACTCTTCTACTTTAGGATGTTTCTTTTTATTAGATATCCTCTTGCAGGGCTCTGGATGCTATAAATTATTAGTGATCTAATAGGAAAGTGAGCATACAAAAGCAAACTTTGCAGTACTGCATATCTCGCTGATACTTCTGTGTGTTTTGGTTAAGGTTGTACGTCTTGCCTACCAAGACTTGCACTCCTCAAGAGAAATCACTGACTCCTCTGCAGTGGTGCAGACATGTTCTGGATCATCCAACTCCTGAGATAGAAGCTGCAAAACGTTCCCTATGCTTTAGACTGGAGCAAGGTAATCTTACTGTGTTAATTCTGTTATTAGGAGGTTGGCATTTCTGGTCTTGTGTTTCACTCCTCTTTGGTGTTTTCACAGTTTAGCAGGCTTTACACATGGCAGATGTGGAGTTTCTTCATATGTATGCAAGTCTTCCTTCATTACATAAATGCTAACAAATGATTGATTTTTTTTTTTTTTTGTTTCTGATCATGCAGTTTTGCAAGTATTTGCCTCCTTTGTTATCCATTTTTTTTCTCCTGCACAACTTGTTCTAACTTGTCAGTTTTCATCCAGGGCTTAAAATAGAAGACCTCCTGGCAAGGAAATAGTGATGTTAACTTTACTGTTGGTGTATCTATTGAGATTTGGAAAAGGGTGATTGTAGTTTTTTGTAAAGTCAGAATTATCATGGGGCTATAAATCTTTACAGACATATTTATCAACATATGATGTAGTGTTAGAACTTTGCTGAGTTTAGCACCCACCAAAAAGAGCTGTAACTTGACTGTGGTGCTGTTTTGTTGGCCTCTCTGTAATCTCTGGTACTGGAATCTGTCTGATGGCTGATCAGTGCTGGTGAACTTCTGGAGTTCTCTGTGTGCTCTGACTTTTGTTTTAAATAAATATCAGACAGCACTTTTCTTATTTTTGTACCATCTGGGGTCTCATTAAGATTGTATTAAGTGGTGTTGAAGAAAGCAGTTAAGGAAGTATATTAAGGTTTGTAACTCACTAGGAAAGAAGAGGAAAATGAACAATACATGAACATGACAGAAGAAGGAATAAAGCTAATGACAGCATGAACATATGGCTGTATAAGTTAGCTACAGCAATCATTAGGAGAGATTGAGTATGTTCCTGTATGCTTTGGAGGAAATGGGTAGCTGGATAAATCTTATCCAAAATCAAGTGTTTAAGTGAATCAGGCTCTGAAGACATTGGCCTCTTTGCATTGACTGCAAAAAAAAATGAAAGATGCTACAATGATTATTGATCTGGAAATACTTAGTTGAGCCTATTTGCCTCAAGTTACATGGGCCAAACTCTGGTTCCTATATTGGTGATCATCCCATCTCGTTTTAGGGTGGACTTTGGCTTGTTGATTGGGTGTCTGAGTTCAGGTGTCTGTAGGGTGAGCTGAGTGTCATGTTTGAATATCAATGGAAGATTTGTGTGTAGAGTCCGAGGAATTTGGGGGGCTACTCAGGTGACAAGATGTAGGTGCTGACTGTGGAATGAATTTAGTAGCTCTCTTGAGTCTGCTGACAGTAGTGGGTGCTTGGCACTCAACCCCACGTTTACCTGAAGGTGCTGCTGTGTGGTGTTGGGCATCCCACAGTGGGGTGCAGTCTGGTGTAGGAGCTCTGCTCAGATTGCCCCACATGGGTTACTAGTGCCCTTTGAGATGGCCTGTTACCCTGTTTTCTGTTCAGGGCAGATGCAGACCTTCCAAAGGTCCTGTGCTTTTAGTGTTCTTTAATGACATCTTGGCCTCCCCAAGGGCCTCTCAGGTGGGCAGGTGCATCCAAATATGGACAGTTGAGTCAAGCCTGTAATGTCAGTGTAGAGACAAGCAAGAGGACTGCATGGCCTTTTTTCCTCCCCTGAAAAGGATTGATTTAAATTGAATAGGCAACAAAGGTTTCAAATTAAAATCGCGCTATGGTTATCAGTTCAGTCTCTCTCTGCAGAAGTCACAGCAAATGGCATATGTCACTGACTTGTGTTGACAATGAGTTACTCTGATCCATATGTTCTGCTCAGAGAAATTGGCTCATGAATTTCCTGAGCTCTGTAAAAAGTTTGAGAAATTATATGCCATAAATAAAACCTATTGTGGGAGCAGTATGTTCAAGGAGTGAATAGACTTGTAATTTTACTGCATCAATTCTTTGGTAAAATTGCTTTAATTAATAATTCAGTTAAGACTTGATTAATACTAGTATTTCTAAATATTTTCTATTAGCACCTGTGTCTTTTTAAGTAATACACAATCAGCAAGCATCATCCTTCTTACTCTTAAACTTTTAGAAATTGATTTCATTATATTTGTTTATTCCTTAGTTTTTCAACCAGATATGAGATTTTTGTAAGAATATTATAATTTGGTTTTTGAAGTAAAGCAAACTTTCTGTAACCTGACTTCCCCATGTTTTGTTTTGCAGGGCACTCAATCAGTATTATACATGTAAAAATATGTACACATAATCCATCCTAATTTTATAAGTGACTCACTAAGTATGGCATTCTTCCTTCTGGTGCTAAAGTTTCAAACTTTGTACTTGTAAGTTGAATGCTGCTTTCCCCTTTTAGCCATATGCCTTGCAAGGGCATTTTCAAGGTATTTTGAAATCTACTTGTGCCTCTTCTGCTTGGCTCTGTATCAGTGGTTAACACTGAAGTACTTGAGAACTATTAAATGAGCAGTCAGAAAACATTTGTAATGTACCAGAGTGTGATTTCTGAAATGGCTTATTGGTAGAATTCGCTTAGTGCATGGTGCATTAGCCAAAAATTAAACCAGTTTAGTTGTTACAGCTCTTCAGACACCATGGTGCACATGGAAATAAAAAGCAATAACAACTGATTTTTGACTGCAAAGTCAGCATATCTGAATAAGTTCATGCAGGGAGAAGAGCTGTGAGCCGAAAGGAAAAAAATAATTGCGAGTCTTATTTTTGAGCTGTAACTTATTCTGATTTTCTTACTGAGATTTTTAATTCTCCCTCATTTATTCCTGCTCCGGAAATTTTTTTACTGTGTTACATCCTGATTGTCATAAAAGTTTCAATTTGATTTTTGAAATATCCCAGCATTAGGATATCTCATAACAAGGCTGAAAGTCTGGTGAGAGACTTCTGCCAGGGCAGTCCAAGGCAGTGAAATAGTCTAACAGCTACTTGGTCTTTCAGGCCAAAAAATCACTTGAATGGTGGTATTTTCTTTTCACTTTGCTGTGCTCAGCAGCCTGTTTCTTTTCTAGTCAAAATGACTGTTTTGAGTATTTCATGGTGGAAGTTAAGAATTCATTTTGGCATAAATTGTTAGGGTTTATTACAAACACAGAGGTGGTCTCCAGCAGGTGGTTTTTCTGTGAGCCACTCTGAGAACCTGGGCAAGCTTCTCAGCATTCCTCTGGTCTACCACTAAATAGGTAAAGCTTTTATAGTGTTTATAATGAAGCAGGCTTATTACAAACCCTGTTTCTGTGGATTAGGCATGCTAGCTTTAAGGAGAATGAAAGTTTAATGTAACCTCCTATGATAGGATCTTTGCTTGGAATTGTGCCTGTTTTCCATGAGCAGTTACAGTGTTGAGGTAACATTTGTTTGCTGTTTGTTTCAGTTGTTTTATCTCTGTGGGCTGGACTGGATTGCATCTTTGTTCTCACTCTTCATCAGTTATCTTTTGTTTGAAACCCTTCTGGTTTGTTATGCTTGCAGCAGTTCTTCATATGTTGTAGGGTCAATTAGCTTGCTGTTTGGATTTTAGTCTTGCTGTCTTATTTTATATTTTTAGGTTAATTGAAGTAACAGGGCCACCTAACAGTCTTAATGGTGTGGTAGAGCCTCTTCTGTGTCTTCTTAGCGGTAGTTGAAGATGTTGGGACATGCATTAATTCAGTGTGCAGAGAGATGTGACATACAAACTTCCTAGCTGATGCAGATGGGTGTAACCTCTCTGAAAGTGATGAGATGGTGGTGACTGACACCCTGGATGAAGATACCCTGCCTAACTTCACTTCTGAACAAGCTCTGAAGCAGGAGGGTGGATAAACAGAGGACTTAAGAGGCTTAGCAAGGAGTCAGTCTGTAGGAGCTCAGCTTTTATGCAGGGCCTCAAAGTGTAACTCATCCAATTCAGCCTTCCAGAGAGGAAATATTGGCTCAATTCAGAATTGTGCTGAGATGAGTTCTTACTCAGAAACACCATTTCAGATGTTTAAGAACAGTAGGCAGCTCAAGTCTGTAGGTTTTGCAGTTAGCTGTAACAGTTCATAGTTTTAAGGAGGTAAACTCTGTTTTCTTTCTTAAATTATTATTGTGTTTCAGGATGAATGCTGTTATGTCATCTGTGGATGACAAGATTTGTTGTGAAACAGATCCATTGCAGTTTCTCTCCTTCGCTTGAGATTCCACTAAACAAGGATTCTTTTTAGAGGAATTTTATTTATTGTGCTGTATCCCAATGATGCATACCAGTTAAGGTTGATAGCCAAACATACAACATACCCAGAAGAAAAGCTGTGTGGAGACCAAACAAAATGATTTATTTTTATAGTACTGTGTTCTTTTTACCTATTAAAGAAAAATCTGGTAGGTTACTGCTGGTAGGGCCCCAGTCAGAGGGTTTTACCTGGATGTATAACTTGTGGCTTATGCAGGAAGAGGCAGTGTTCTCTCCCCTGATCCTAACTCTCTTCTGCTTTCCATGGGTTCATAGTGAAAGAATGAATCTTCAAGATGTGGAATACACTTCAACTGTTAAAAACCCCGGTCATAGGGAATTTTTATGCTGTAGTTTATTAAAACCAGAAACAAGCAGAAAATATTGTGAGGGAAAAAAAAGTGAACAAAAGTTTTTATCTTGTATGCTTGAGGTGTATCCTGTGCTGAAACAAGGACAAGGCAGATTTTGTTTGGTTTTTTTTCCTAAGGTAAATTTTTTAGCTTTAATTTTATTTGCCATCCATTGATGGATCAGATATGTATGTTGTGATACTTAACTGGATTAATAAAATTTCATATAGCTTTCTTGATCATATAAAATGCAGGTTAGTTTTACATAAAATGCTTTTGAGGCAGGAAGTAATAATGTGTAGAAGCTTACAGATGATTGTTGTTTCCATGATAAATAAAGTGTTTAAAGCTCTAAAAAGTATGAAAAAATTGGCATGAAGTTTTGGTTCCTCTTTGTGTATGTTTCTGAATATGAAAAATGACAAGCAGCCATAGCTCTTATCCACATTTCAGCACCTTTTGAGGAATGTGACATCTTGGAGGCATCTTCTGCTGCAGTACAAGCTTTGTGCTTGGAGTACCCCTATACATGCACAGCACTTACTTTGTAATAGATTCCATTTATTTGAAGTAGTTTCTTGTAACCGCTGCATAATTCCAAGCACTTCTTGGAGGTTTTGCAAATGCTGATATCTCTGGATCTTGCAGCACAGCTATTGAGGATTTGTGTATTTCAGTTTGGGAAAACTCAGGTTTGATACTTGACTTGCATTTCAAACAGAATATTTCTCTCTGTCACTGTAACATTGCTGCTCTGCAAGTGCACTTGAAGGTGGAAGTGTTTGGTTTAAAACCCTTATGGCAACAAATTTGTACAAGATCAGACACTTAACTTTGGATTAACTTCAGAGATATCTCTTGCCTTTTTACTACAGCTCTTCAATATGATTTCTACTTTTTATTAAATTACAATCTACATACTATTTAAGAGTTTATTTTCATATTTGGGGATTGATTGTTGTGCAGCTCATAATTATTTGCTTAGAATAGAGTTCTGGTTGTCATTTTACTTGCAAGGGGAACCTGAATTCTGAAGTGTCTGTAATGATAGGTGGTGTTAGATCATGCCTCAGTTGAGAAGACACCCATCCCATTTTAGAGTGTGGTTTTTTTTTAATCCATGATTACTACTGAGCTGGGATTATCATCTCATCATGAGTGGTTAAACAGCTAGAAACACTGTTAAAATTCATGTTAGGATTTCAGTAGGCTTTTTCTTACTTAAAATAATTTATACTCGCAATGTAAGTTCAAAGCCTGTAATGCAGTGTGTGTCTAAAAGCAATAGAAGTAGCATGAACACTGCTTTTTGCTAAAAGTACAGGCACATGTAGTGTTACCTAGCAGAGTACTAATCCCTGGGTTGGCTTCTGAAGTGTGCAACTACTTTCCTGGATAGAAATTAAAAAGAAACCTAGGTTTTAATATTTGACTTGAGGGCATTTGGAAGCCTATCCTCTGGAGATAGTTTTTCTATTGAAATGAGAATCTTTTCAAAACTGGACTGTTGTGGATGCTGTAATTTCATTATTGCTTCTGATAGTCTTATGTGCTTACTCACTGTTTGTTAGCCCCCAAATTATTGTTGCAGCTTTTGTCTTTCATGTTGTCTTTCTTTCACAGTCTGTTTTTTTTAACTTCTGCAGAAGAGAGCTGGGAGTAACATTTCAGAATGTGATAGAGGTAGCATTGCTTCTTTACTAAAAGGTTTATTTCTGTATTTTCACTTTGGCTGTTTGCTCAACTTAGCCAACCCTGTGTGCCCCTCTAATGCAGAGGGGAGCATTGCACTTCATGCAGTGTGACTTGGAACAAGTCTCCTACTTCTCCTGCTATTGGAAAGAAAGCTTCTTTGTGTTCACTTGTCTTTTCCCATTAGGTAGTACCAAGTACCAGTGTTGATTTTGCTGCCTGCCCTGTATTAATTCAGGGTGAGGAGACTTGTGCCTTGAAGTGCACAATTCTGAAATGGTTTCTCAGAAAGTTAGGGGCAGATAACTTGGAAGATATCCTCCTGCAGTCAGATAAATTCTTCTGTAAATGTTGATGAATTGTGTTCTCTGCTGCATAGGAGAGATCAGTTGCTCTTTCTTAGTTTTGTCTGTAGATGATGGAGGATGGATTGTTTCCAAGTTAAGTACAATAAGGATTTGTAAGAGCTCTTTTTGATACTAAATGTTACACATAATTTTACGGAAACTTGAGTCATTTAAGCTAGATACTTGGGAGAAACAGTCTGTCCACAGATGCTGAAGAAGCCAAAGCTGCAGTCCACCCAGCTGTTCTTAGGCAGTTGGGTGAACTGAGTCTGGAGATGGTAATTTCTCTCCACTAATTAGAAAAAGACCTTGGAGTAGTTAGCATCAGAAGGATTTCAATTTTTAACAAGTTTTGAATACCTTCTGCAGTTTGCAACAATAGCCCTGATGCCTTTCATGCAGAGATAGTTTCTCATGGTCTCCTATTTCTTCAATCAGGGTATTTCTGACCTTTTTTGTAATCATTTGTTTAGAAGCTAAGCTCATTCTCCAAAATGAGGATGCAGGATGCTTGCGGATCTTTTTGTGTTTTCACATACCAGTAGCTATCTGTATCTTTCTAAGAAATGCACAAAAGTTTTGTTCCACATTCCAATCACTGGTGAAATGGTGTAAATTCTACTGTTTTGTCTGCCAGTCTTAAGTTAGATACATGGGATATTGCTTTGTGTTGTGTCTATATCACAGGGGGACATCCATGTGATTGAATCTTCCTTGGACATACAGTTTGTGTCTCAGTTTCCATCTCCAGACATGGAGCTTTTCCTCTTGTGTCTGGCTGTAAGGACCTTGTTGTTGGGTCTCAGGTGTATATGTGAATTCATAGAATATGTAATGGTCCAGGTTTGTTCAACCTAATTTTAGGTTTATGTCTAGTAAATACACAGTTTAAGGTTCAGTCACTTTTTGACTCTGATCCATTGATCTTAGCAAGGGTACCAAGAATAATCTGACGCTCTTTTGCATCCTTGGCATATCTAGGTGGGCAGATGGGTATGATACAGGATCTGCACAACAGCCTTTCTGAACTGGACCAGCTGGAGCACTAAAATGACATTACATTCTGGTTTTAGATGACTGAATCATGCCCTTGCTGTTTACGCTGAGGGATTGGTTCTGCTCCGGACCGTAGGTGTTAAAGTGAGGCTGTCTACAAGTAGGCTCTTCTGTGTGTATGTGTGCATTTTTTTGTCTTTTCTGTTTAGATATGCTTTTTACATATAAGAAAATACAATATGCACTTTATATTGGTGCTGTCATTTCATAGAAAAATTAACAGTACACAAGAAAGTAAGTGCAAGATCACTCATGTGGTGAAAGTATGCCACTGCAAGTTGACTTTAAGTAGTATTAGCTGCTTGCCACTTCATTTAAAATCACTTGAAAATCATGTAAAGATTTGTGTCAGAATATAAAGTGATTTCTTAGGGCTAGGGGCTCTAATTTGTTTTATTCTTTAGGAGTGGCTCATAAAATGTAATTCCAGTTTCATTGGGCTCAAGGCCCTACCCCACTGTAGTTTTAACAAAAGAGTAGGATCGAGTATAGGTCTTTAGAATTTGCGTCTGACTGGCACCATATATTTTTTAATTATTATTGTATTTTATTTTAGAGTTAGTTGGTGCTTGATGTATCTGTCACTTTTATCTTCAGGCAGTTTTTTCTTCATAGCATGTTTGGAGTCCTTGCAGGGCAGGGTTTTGTGGCCTGCTGTTACGTGGGTGATAGCAACTGAGTCATCTGTTGCGTTGTTGCCTTCGGATACAGAGGACTTGGCTCAGCATCCTACTGTCCTTTCTTCCTAAAAGTCCACCATGTCCTTCAAGCAGGTCTGTGAAATGCTAGCAAACCTTTTCCCTGTTCTTTGTTCCTCCTTCCTAGCCCATAGGAAAGGGAGGATATAGAGTGATTTGCAATCTAGCATGAAACAGGGCAGGGTGGAGGGGTCGAATCTTGGCTTCGGCATGTTCCTCCATGGTGTCCTCAGTTTTCTATTTTGTCATTTCTGCTTCATGCATTGTAATTGTGTAGCCAGTATTCAGACTGCCTCATGGTTGTTTCTTAATGTCCTTTGAAGCACTGGGTGTGAAAAACTTCACTATAACCACAAATGGATCTTTATTTATAATTGAAAAAAATAATCTCAATTTGTATGTAGGCATCTACATTCTTGTAGTGGATGTAGTCCAAAAAAATATTTTACCTGTTTCTGGTTTATGTGGATGCTGATAGATCTCTAATAAATATTTGGAAGAAATAAAATGTTTCTTTCTAGAGAGGTTTGAGGGATTAGCTCAAATTATATTGTCCAAGCCCATTTCTGCTTATTGTGGACATGACAGGTTCTGATGATGGGAACACTTAAAAGATGCTGCAGAGTACCTTTTATCCTGAACCGTAAGGCAGGGCAGAAGAATGCTGCAGCAGTGTAATAGTTGTGCTGATGGTGCTTCTGCAGTTTGTGTGCTTTTGACTCCTGTCTGTGTGCCATTCTCATGCCTTCCCTGTTGTACCATGTTCTTGGGTGATGTTATACTCCTCTCTCCTCTGCCAGCTTATAGCTGTGTTGCTTGTTAGTGAGGAGGAAAGATTGCCGCTCTGTTACATGTTTGGACAGTTCTTGGTACAGTGCACATCTGGAAGGTACTTGCAAGGCAAAGTTTACCTAGGGAGTCTCTCTTGAGATACCTGAAATCACCCCAGGGAACTTTAAATGTAGGAATGTGCTCTGAGTTAGTGTCAGGAGACATTGGTCTTTCTCTAGGGAATCTGAAGAGGCTGGTCTGCTTAGCTTCAAAATTGTTGCAGAAGCCCTAACTCCTATGACAGTAATGATAACGGTATTTTTTATGTTGCTTTACTCATTTTCCTGGTAGCAATTTTTTGGTTAGTGCTTCTTAATTTGGCTCAAGGTTGTTGTTGAACCTTAATTCTATATGAGAATACGTATTCTGAATATATTATTATATTTAACAGTCAATTAAACCTCTATTAGAACTTTATTAATCATAAACTCTCACAGATTTTTTCCTGTATGGTGTTTTAGAAGTATGAAAAATCTGTTTCACAGTAGCTTTTATTTTTTAAGTGTATCTTTTTTCTGCTTTTGGTAATAGTGTTAACAGTTTCCCATGATAATGACATAACTGTGACACCTGCTATATTTATCCAACAGCCACAGGGTTCCTGGAGGGTAAGTGCTGCTTTGACCTCGATTTGAGCCTTAGATTTAGCTTTTTCAGTCTGCCTCAATATAGACAGCAGATACACTTGAACAAAGAAGGGAGTGGGGCATCTTGGAACAGTACTGAAGTCAGAAACTGTAAATTGGGCTCTCTGGCAGAAGCCTCCTGCCAGAAATTTAACCTATGAATACAGATGACAAGCAGATATGGTTATAGGGGAGCTGTAGTGTTTGTGTAGGTGTTGCTGGGATGCAGAGGAATTTCAGGACTAAACAATAAGGATAGGAAAAGTGCAATTAAGGGTTAATCCTGGACTAGTTGGACTAATTTTTTTTTGTTTTTTCATCTGTCATAAATGATCAAGAGAGTTATATCCCAACAGACACAAATATTTGAATTCTCACTGGTATATAACAAAGATACTGTTAGGAGAAGAATGGGAAATTGTCCTTTTTTGAGTCTGTTTTTAACAGAATGGATCCCCTACCCTTTATTCTTGTCTGTTTTGGTGATGGTATTGCAGCAAAGAAAGAATCATGTAAGCTACCAGAAAATTTAAATTTAGGAAATGTAATTATATATTTTTAACTGTATTTTTCCTCCAGCAACTTGTTCAGAGCAAAAATACACCTTTGATTCAAATTCTTGCTATTCTGTCTGATTAGCAGTATAGCACATGTCCACTTAGAAGTGTTGTACATCCTGTGTGGCATGTGGAGATGAAATTCTCTTTTATTAACTGGAGTTACTGTCTCTGAAGAGTCTGCTAAACAGTTCATAATAGCATTTTTTATACTTGTTCAATGTATAGACTAAATGAGTAGTGCGTTTTCAGCATGAGAGTACCTTGTGTAGTAGCTGAGCTCTGATCTGCAAGGGGAGTTGACTAATTCCTGTTCTTTAAATCACACAGAGAAGCCTTGCTCCTTATCCTAGAGGATCTCCCTAAGCGAGGACTTAGAGAGTGACAGGGCAGAGGCACCCTTCATCTTCGTTCATTTTGTCAGTAGCAGTTGAGCTCTTCTTGAGATATATTCAATGCTTTTCATAAATAAAATTTTTTATACTACCATTGCATGTTTGTCCTGATTATTACATAGTGGTGATTTGATCTTAATTTGTTTTTCTGCAGTGGTGCTGTTACTATTGTCTTCTATCACTTACTCGACTTTGAAGACCAAAGCTGCAGAAGGAGAGTCTGTTCAGTAGAGTTCTTTGGGATTGCTGTGATTGCAATGACTCAGCACCGACCAATACAAATGATCGAAATTACAAAGCAGCTGTTACTTTCTAAGGATTGAGAATATTTCTGAAATAGTGGATGAATTGCTATCAGGATTTTAAATCTGCTATTGGCTGCATATTGTGGGGATGTCTAATAGACTGTTTTAAAAGAGTGTGGAGGTTTATTTCTGCACCAAAAAAAGCCTGATTAGGCTAAATGGTCTTGAAAACAGGCCTTCTCAGGCTGAAGTTAAGAAAACACTTAAGACTCATAATTTTTTCGCTATGTAGAAAGTAGCTTGCTGATGAGAGAAGTTTCTTATGTTCTTAGTAGCCTTGAAGGATACAGAGCATATCCAGGCTCACAGAAGACCTCACATGTTCTTGTTGTGTTACCAAAACATAAGTAACCTAACAGGAGATTGTAAGAATTGATCCTGTCAGTGCACACAGCCTTTCTACACCCTCCAGAGCATGCCAGGCTCCAATATATCTGCACAGCTCAGTGCTGCATGGATAATGCACATTGGTATAGCTGTCACTGGTATCCAGCGTGAATGAATGTCATGATAGTGCTCATATTTTGGTTTTCAGGTTTCTAGTTACCATATCTGTTTCTCTGTGTGTTAAACATTGTTAAACATGCTTTAAGTGCTTTCAAGATGAGGTTCATACTACTTTATTTAAGCCATCTTAAACTTCAGGCTTGAAATTAGTTACTAGTTGAAAAAAAGCAACATCTTCAGAGCATGAGATCTCTCTTCCTCCAGTGACAGAGAGTAGCATCATTGGTTAGGTAGGACTGGAGGTCACCTTTGAATATTGTGTGCTAGTTGAGATGAATACAGGTCACAGTTTCTTAAAAGATGGAGGATATGCTGTGTTTTGCCAAATGTTCTCCTTCTCCTCTGTGACTGAAATTCAGATTGGCTTCTGTACTGTAACTCTCATAAGAATTTTTAATCATCAAGCAAAATTAATTTCCAGCTTTTACTTACCCTGTGGTATACTGGAATTAAATCTGTTGAAAACAGGCTTTCTGCAACTTCAGGACTAACCTGAGGCAAGAATCAAGTGTCTCCAGTTTTGTGGTACAAAGGAAGGTAACTAAATAAATACCATTTTAAAAATCTTCTGTGATTGTGTCTAACATACTCTAGATAGGAGTAGAAAACTTAAAATCATAGAAATGTAGTAAGAAAAAAAACTGTATGGATTCAAAGCCTGCTGAAGTCACTGGAAGTCTTTAAGTTACCTGGGATTTGTGCATTATCTTTATATTCCTCCAGATATTTGCCAATGAATCATATGCTTTTTGGGATGAGTGTCAGATAACTTGGAGAGGAGTCTTCTGCTTTATGTTTGAGGTGGTAAAATGTGGTAAGCTTTCCACATGTGTATTGTTTCCAACATGACTGAAAAAGAAGTAATTTTATGCTCTAAATTTGACTGGCAGTGATCAGTACAAATTCTGTCAAACTCTGGAATTTGATGCCCTATATTTAGAGATTTTACTATAGGGGGACTTCGCAAAACTTGCCTAGACACCATGGGATTCTTCTGACTCATAACAGAGCTACATGTGGTATTTTTGACATTGGTAAAAGTGTTGGGAAAGTCAGGTCTGTGCTAAAGATGTGAATGCAGCATGGTTTTGTTCATCAAGAATGTGAAAAGCTGTACATCTGTGACCTGCTTTGGCCAAAGTCCCTGGTATGAACCTACATTTGTTCTGGGACGTTTTCCTTGTATTGATATAGCCTGTCTAGTCCATGGCAATGCTTGTGGAGTGTTTTATAAAGAGCAACTTTGCTCAGTGGTGTAAAAGTCATTTACAGATGTTATTCTAATGTATTGGCAAAATGCCTCTTCACCCACAGGCTTATTTGGTTTTCATATTAAGGAATCTAAAGAATTGAGTGGGTGTGTGGAGTAGACAGGTTAGGGGAAGCCACTATCTTCTAGCTGCAAGGCAGATGCCCAAGAAAGCAGCATGGTCATAAGCATATTCAGGGAGTTATCTGACAGAGAGCTAGCCAAAAATGAATTTACCAGCTTCTACTGCAACTGAAAAAAATTGTCACTACAACCACCATGATGTGTGTGAAGGTGGATGAAGCCCTCTGAATAGGGGGCATGAAACTGCTTCTTCCTCTTGGATGGTGAGACAAACTCCTCATGTAAGGATAGCCACAAGGCACAGAGCTGACTGGCTGGGCAGGAGGACGACCTCTAACAAAAGTCACACAACCAGTGTATATACCAGATGGGTTTCCAAAGAAGCAGCAGGCCAGATTCCTCTCAGTCAGCTTCACCACTGGATAAGTTTTAGGATGATGAAGGGCTTATTTAAGTGCACAGATTTATGATCATGGGCCTACATTAGAAGCAACTCTCACTCTAACATACATTATTAATTTTAAATGTAATACCAGGTTTCTCTCTTCATTGATCCAGAATCTTGGCTATTGAGAGTTGTGAGTTAGAGGGCTCAGCCTGCCCCAGGGAATTGTGTCCAGAGAGTTGGAGTGCTACAGCTCTCCTGTTCCTTTCTGTTAAGTGGTTTTCAGTCTTGCAAAATAACAGCTCTGGTACCTATTTTCCGTATCAAAGTGGAAGGAATTTGGTTTTTTGTTTTTGTTTTTTTTTGTTTGGTTTTTTTTTGTTGTTGTTTTTTTTTGGGTTTTTTTTTTTAATATCTTGATTGGGGCCTGACTTTAGACTTTAAACTTTCTTTGTTTCTTTATACCAGACCTGAAAATCAGTGGCAAACCCTACAAACAACATGATTTCAAGTGAGGTTGCCAAAATTGTGCCTCTTTCCTCTGTGAGGATATGTCATTGATCCAGTTACAGTCAAGGCACCTCTCTGCAAGATGATAAGTATAGCAGTTTTGAGCCAGAGAAAACAGATCTACCTACATCCTCATAATTCTGGGTAATGGCCATAAGCCACAGAACTGTGCTGGTAATAAATCTGGCACAGTGCCTGTGAAACTCCTGGTCACCAGAATTTTACCACGTGAGCTGCATCCTGGGCAGCCATGTTCGCTGAAGATGCTGCAAGTTTGGAATTGTGGCAGCTGTGGAGGTGATGGCCACAGCCACATACTTCTTGCTGCCGAATATCTGCAGACATTCCCTTGACTGTTGCAGACAAGAATATGTCATACTGATCTGCAAAGCAAATCTCTACTGGATTTATAAGCAATGAACTATATGGTAGACAAAGTCTGCTAGCACTCTGCAAGCAAGTAGGCTGTGAAGAGATGTCCTGAGGCCCAGACATGCTGTCTCTTAAACCTGGGAGATGCCACAGACCCAACCTGCATTTAAAGAAAAAGACAAAAAGACCTTTTTCTGTTCAAAATGTACCTGTTTTTGTTGCTTGTGGAATGTTGTGGCAAGCAGAACAAACCAGGTCTGAGTGATTGCAAAATACTCTTCCCACAGTATTCTGTGGGATTTTGCTGTATCACACTGTCACTGAAATACAAACAAAGTAGTTGCCAAAGGTAGCAAATTCAAGAGAGAAAACCAGGTTGGGTGAGTTCTGCAATGTTTATGCAAAATGAGTATGAGACTTTGGCTTTTGCCTGTCATGTTGTGGTAACGTGTGCATGTGTGTAGTCAATGATAGACCTGTGTTTCATTAAGGAAAATATAAACTCTTTAACAAATTGTGCCAGCAGAAATGATTTCCCTTTGGATTAGTAGGCAGTGAGTAAAATGTGATTCATGATGATCACAACGCTCCAACAATGTTGAAGTGATATGATATGACTTGTGGCACAGCTCTGCTTGAATCTTAGTGCCACAGACTGCAATAGCAAAGTCTTTATGAAGACACCCTTTCCACATTAGAGGAGTAGGGCCACAACTCCGAAATTAGTGTGGTATGGAGGTTTGGCAAAGTTATTTCAACAGATTAATTTTCCTCTGCGGCACAGCTGGCTGCTTTGAAGGTACTCTGATTGTAGAAGAGACATTAGTTTCTTGCTGCAGTTCTACCTTCCTCTGGTTGATGCACTAGTCTTCTCAGAGCTTCTTCAGAGCTCTTCATTTGTGCTTACAGAGGTTGCTGCCCCTTCAGATCTACTAGCTGAGATGATTGGATGATGCCCAATTCAGTCTGTACCTGCTGGGTGTACCTTACCAGACACCTGGGAATTTACAGCCAGAACCAGCAGAGTCAGGAGGTCCATCCAGCTGGCCCAGAAAGAGTTGGGGGAAGATATTTCAGTGGCCTGAGGTGCATTGTCTGCACATCCTGATGGTAGATCTTTATCCAGTGAGTGACATCATAAGGTGGTTACAATTTTCTTTTTTGTTGCTAATTGTTAAAATACGCTGAAAATGTCTTGCTTTACTCTGTGCTTTTACTCTGTGCTGTGTGGGTGTGTGAATGACTGGATTCAGACATGGAGTTCATCTCTCCTACCCTTACGCACACCTTGGAGTCTGTTCTCTGATGTGTTTCTTTTGGAGGCAGTGTTACTTCAGCTGTCCCACCTTCCTGCCACTGTTCTCTACTTCTCCATCTCTCCCTTAAATGTGATGGTACAAGTGATCTTCATCTTCCTGGTAAAGGGGTTTGAGAAACACTTCCTTGTTTAAAAAAATTAATTAACACAGAGGTCCCCTTCCAACTGGAAGTGCTGCTGAGAAAGTTGCTTGGTGACTCCAGTTGAATACCAGCTGGTTTCAGGAGGATGTATGCAAGCATTGCAGTGCTCTAGTGCTGCGAGAGTTGTCTTTTTCAGTTGTTTAGAAAAAGTGAAAACTGAAGGCAGTCTTTGAACTCTGTTTTTAAGCTCTGTTTATTGTTCTCTGTAATGAATTCAGTCAGAGAGTTTAGTTTGTATGCAGAGATCTGTATTGGAGCCAGTCACACTGGGCTGCCATTGTAGGCAGAGCAGACAAAGGGGTATAGCTCCCTTTGCAAGGGGTGCTATACCTCTTTGTCCTTTGCAAGCAGAGGTAAGATGAATCATGCTTTTCACTTGTCCTTTGCAAGCAGAGGTGAGATGAATCATTCCCTCTCCTTCCTCTTGGAAATATAGTGTCCTGAGGTGACTAGGTCAGCCATTGATGTCTGTACAGAAGAGCATCTTCCTTGTGGCTGGGGCACAGGATCCAGCATCCTAAAGCACCATGAATAGATACTGGAAGAGAGAGAATGTGGGAAAGTACTGTATATGACTGCCCTGACACCATGCTAGCTGTAGAGCCAGTTCAGTGACTGACAGAACCAGATGTGAACTCTGAATTAGATGTGATTTATTAACCTTTGGTGGATTCTTCTTTAGTGAGTTTGTGTATTCTTCCTGTGTTAATTTTTGCATTCACAGTGCCCTTTGGTAAGAATCCTTACCAAAATCCTGTTTTTGAAGGCTCTTAAGGCCTTACTTGAAGGCTTTTAAATTAAGTGGAGTAAACACTCTTCCTAATAATGAGATATTAATAGTTTGGTAGAAGAATCTGGGGCTGTGTATTTTGTTCCAGGTTACCCTGTGTATTGGTACATGAGAATGAGTCTTCTGCTCAGAAAGGTCTGTCTTACTTCAAACTAGCTGAAATGTGAGCTGCTCATGTATGCTCATGGGTTCTGGTCAATCCACCAAATAGAATGGAAGTGCATCAGACTGACTTTTGTGTAAAAACTGGGAGCTGGGGAGGGAACAGATATTTGGGCCCTAGGTCATGCCTAAGGCTTAATATTTCAGCATAGTATTTGGCCAAGTTCTCAAAGGAGGGAAGCCAAGTTTGGCTGTTAGCTCTAATCAGAACATTTGCTTTTGGATGTGTGAATGCAGGTAGAGTTTTGCACCCAGGAGGAAGATGAATGCTGAGAGAGTTGCATTTTTCACAGAGCCTCTGTGCTTGTCTGTTTACATAGCTGTACAGTAAAAGGCTTGCCTTAAAAAAAGAGCCAAGTTAAAAAAACCCACAAAACAAGACTAAACCCACAACCTTACCCTCCAAAGGGCATAGCTAAAATCCTTCTTTGGGATTTGTAGGAAGTAGCTTGCACCTTGTGATTCCATTTCCTTTCTAGTCTTTTGAATCCTTTGATGTCATAAAATAATTTTTGTTACAAAATTGGGTCAGTGAATGGTGTTTGGAGTTTCCATGCTCTTCAGCATGCTGCAGCTGGGCAGTGCTGTGGGTGTGTTTTCAGCATTCAGTGTGTACAAAAACAATTTTCAGGTCAGTCTTTCACTGGAATACATCAAACTAGAAGAGTAATTTACATTTACCTTTGAAACTTTCCTGCTCACACCAATGGGTAATCACTGGCGCAACTAGACTGTGTCATGCAAAGTATTAAGTCTTGAATCTTAGATTTACATTTTTGTCACCAATAGCAGTATGTCAGACACCACTGCTGATTGCATTCCTTGCTGTGCTAGCTGAAAGTGACAGGAACTGCTGCAATTTAGACAATCTTTCTGATTCTGCCTTTAAAAGAGGTCTGTGCTATTTTTTCTGGGACAGTTCTTGAGGTGTATGTTGTAGCTGTGTATATCAAGCAGTTTTATACTAATTCATACCAACTGAACTGCTTTCTCATTCTATGTTAATACTAGATCAGTTCATGTGAATGAACTGGGAAACAAATTTCTCAGGTACTCCCAGTTTTCTCACATTTTTAAAACAGAGGCTCTCACATACTCTTGAAGTTGTTTTTCAGTTTCCTAGGCTTAGGGACAAGTGGACACTCTTCATTGATTTTCTCAGCTCCTCCTAATTTATCACTGTTTGTCCATGTGGTGCATTGCCCCTAGCTAGACACCAGCTGCCCACCAAAACTCTGCTATTGTTCCCATCCTCACCTGCACAGGGAAGAGAGAATTTAATGGAAGGGTTGTGGGTCAAGATGAGGACAGGGAGAGATCAGTCACCAGTTAGTATCACAGGCAAACTGTAAATTTCATTTTTCTCCCGGCTGATTTACGACCGGAGATAGCTCCGGGAGGCCGCTTGTTGGGTTTCTCGGCTGTTTTGGCTTGTGAGGTTTTCTGCTGCTGTTTTAGGCTGTTTAGGAATTCTCAGGGAATTCCCAGGGATGGCCTTGGAGAGCCGATGCTTCAAAGGACGAGGAGAGACTTCTGGTCTTGTCTCGGTCTTGGTGTTTATTAATTGTTTATCTAAAAGATTTTCTTTCAGCCCGACAGAGGTCTGCACAGCAAGTCAGCCATGGGCACACTCCCGAAGCCCCCGGGCGGTCACTTATCTTTATACCCTAAGTTACGTGTACAATATTTATCATTTTTCTCCAATACTTTCTACTCTTATTAACCGGTGCACTTCTAGTAATAACCAATCCCAAAGTGCCACCATCACCACAGAAGATGGAGGCCAAGAAGAAGAAGAAGAAGGACAGGACACGCCCCAATTCCTCCATCTTACTTCTTTAGACCCCCCTGTACCAAAATCCTAAACCCTGTGTTTTACACTTTAACTAACTTATCCCTTCACCATTCACCCAGTGGAATCCTCCCAGTCTTCATACAGGTCTCATCTCCTGTGTAGGATCAAAATCCTGCCACCAGACACTTCTGGCAACATTCCAGGATTCCCGAGCCCCCCAAGGGTGGTCTCGGCCTCTCTGCACCTCCATCCTGAGGTGCTGAGATCCCACAGCAAACCAGACTCAGCTTAGGGAAAAATTTATTTTATTGCCAATCAAATCAGAGTACTGATAATGAGAAATAAAACCAAGTCTTAAAACACCTTCCCCCCACCCCTCAATTCTTCTGACACTTGAAAGGAGTCCCTTTGTGCAGTCTATACTGGGAAGTTTCTGTTCTCATTGGAGTTGGGAATGAGGGGGTGCTCTCCCTCTCATGATGGAGAAATCAACAGACAGAAATGACAAACAAGCCTCAAGCATTTTGTGATCTCTGTGTGACAGGGCAGGGAAATAGTTCTGGGCAATGACAGTTTCAGTGTGACTGCAAATGTGCATTAAGCATATGAGGTGTGACTGACTGATAGGAAAGTTTCTGCCACTAGCAGGATGGCTGGCTGAGCTCAGCTGTGGTTAGGAAATCAAACTGGAATAAGCTGATGGGATGACCAAAGCTGATGGCTGTGGGAGACGGGAACTAGGAGTGTGCTGCTTGAAAAGTCAAGAAGTTTGCTGTATAACATTCAACAAGATGGGAAAATGGACGTGTCCCAAACTAACTTCCAGATTTACAGGTACAACTCCATGCTTTTTACTCACAGTTATTAGAACTGAAAATGTTGCTGTCTTAAGCCCAGATTTTACAATCTTGTAAATGATAGACCCATAATTTTTTCCAAAAAATGAATTTTTAGGACTTGAAATTGCAAAGGAAAACTTTGAACACTGTGTTTTGAAAAACTGTGGAAGGTATTACAGTCATTCTGAGCACAGGACTGAGTGCGTCACCCTGTGAAACAGACCAAAGATTGCACGTAGTTTGAAGGTTCATGTGTTCAGGAGCTACTGAGGTACTTGAAATACAGATTCTGCTTTTTTGAAAACTTGGCTCCCTGAAGTTCTTCTATTGGATAGGAGCAACAGTGTTGGTTCCTGGTATGTATCTAGCAGGATACTTACTGTCTTGTATCGCTTCAAGTTCTCACATGAACTCTGGGTTTTCAAGTGACTCAAGTAAATCTCTACAGGCTGCTGAGTAGTGGGAGCCCATGTTCCCTGCTTCTTGAGCCAGTACGGTTATTGCATAACAGCACTAATGAATGAGTAGTGGGGAATATTTTCATGTTTTCCTCTGTCAGTCTTTTCAGGCATGTTAGACACACAGAGATTCCCAGATGTATATCTGACTGCAGGAGTAGTTCTCAAACTCTGCATGGCTTTTTAACAGGGACCAAAAGTGAAGGTAAAATACCTGTCTTCAGGAGGGAGAAGTTAGTTGTGCTTCACGGAGGTGATGCCTCTTAGTTGGCTTAGGCATTCCTATCTATGGTAGAGTGAGGGTTATGAATTCCCTTCCAGCACTCTGGATTTTCTCCTGTGATCAGCTAAATGCTTCTGTTTTCCGTGTAGGTCTCTGTGTTTTATTCCCATGAGAGAGATTTTTCTTTTAAGCATGGCTACTGTGCAACCACACATATTCAGAATACACCAGGGATTTGGTTTGGGTTTTCTGCTCTAAAGAAATTGTGTTGGCAGAAAATTATTTGCAGTGCTGCAGATTCACAGTATTGTAAGTGTTCCTCCAGTGCTGGCTCAAAATGGGAGTTTGTTCAGGCTTTGTAATTAGAACCCATATTCAAATGTCTGCATGTATGCTATATAATTTGTTTAAGCATGAACTTAAAAGGTATTTTTGAGTTTGCCTGGAGGCCTATACAAAAATTAACTAATTGAGTGGATAAACAAGACAGATGATGCCTGATATAATTTAGCATGTTTAGTCAGTAGTACAACACTGATATATGTGATTTTATTGTTTTCTGTCTTTATAGCAAAAAAATATTGTTTATTTGTCTTGCTTAGAGTGAAAGAAAGTTCTTGTCTGGCAAACTGAGCTCACTGAGTTTCCTAATGGAGTCCTGAAAATGGGAAGGGGTTTAAAATGTGCATGTACTTGGTTTGGTTTCTTGGAAACCCTTATACCCTTAGCTAATATGACAACAGAATCACAGAATGGGTCACACTGGAAGGGACCATAGTGGGTCATCTGGTCCAATCTCCCTGCTCAGGCAGGGCTGTCCTATAACACATTGCACAGGGTTGTGTCCATAGGGCTTTCAAGTACCTCTGGTAAGGGAGCCTCCACAATCTCTCTGGGCAGCCTGTTCCAGTGCTTGGTCACCCACATGTCCTGGATATATCACATGTGATGTTCCAGGTGTACCTGATTCCTCAAGTAGAGGATCTGTTCTTGAGCTGTCCCTGTTCACATCAGTGTAACCCCTCATAACTAAAACAACATAATGAGGATCTCTACCTGTTACTCCCTTGTGTTCCAGCTGATGAACATTCCCATTAATTTAAATAGCAAATTTCATCTTCCCTTTCAAAAACATGCTTCTGTATATGTTTAGGACTTCTTTTTTTACCTTATGTGGCTTAAGTGAGGAATTAGTTTTAGGAGGGGGATTGCTTTAAAAATGGTACAGAATCCTGTGGTTTTGCAGGGTGTGTGGTTCCTTTTGAGTGCTGTGGATGTTCACATGTTCAGGCTTTCATGTGAAATTTTGCAGCAGTTCTTATTAAATACTGATTATTCACAGGATTCAGTATGGTGAATATTTTTATTTTTAAATTACTTCTTCATATTTTCCTATCTGAGTTACTGTTTTCATCTGTTTTAGCATTTTGATATCTCCAGGGATGTTATAAAAATAAGATTAATTAATTTTTAAACCTTCAGTTCTATTAGTAAATATTTAAAAGGTATGAGCAGTCTCACTTGTTGCTGATTTTATTTTTGGAAGGAAAGCTTTTGATTGCTCACTTATGTGGTCAGTTTGAAAGTCCTTTTTTAAACATATTAGAGTAGGTACTGTGTAACACAGTGCATTATCAGCAGTCTAGTTATTAAGAATTTATCAAGACTAAGGAAATAATATGCAGAAAGTTGGACACTTCTAATAGCTGTAGACTTAAGATGACTGGGACAATTTATGCTTATTTTATTACAATATTCATTCCACCACCTTAATGCATCAAGAAATGAAATTTAAAATGTTTACGTCTTTGATGTTAGCAAATGAAATGGATTTTTTGGCTTCTTTTCTCTTGGTTGTTGTTTTAGATGTCTCTGCTTTCCTTTTCATGGCTGAATCTCTTCCTTCCTTCAGTGCATCTTCAGTATAACTTACTCAGAGCAGAATTATCTATGTTCCTATTCAACTGCAAAGATTAGAAACTTACTTTGTTTTTAAAGGGTACCTGATAGTCTTACTTCACTGCAGATAACTGGCATTGGAGCTTTAAGAAGAAGCTACAAATACTGTAAAATTCAGCTGAACAGCTAGGAATTTAAACTTAAAATAAAGGTCTTAACAATGTTGTCTCATCCATGCACAGCAGACTAGTGCCTATCATGCTAACCAGGACAGTCTCACATTCAGTTTGGAGCAAAATAAGTGTTCTGAAATGACTGACTATTGCACAGGTTTGGGATTTTACAAATTTTACATGAATTTACATATTTGCTTACATGTCTATAGCGCTCACTTCCTACGTAACTTTTTATGGTTTTGGCATTAGCACAAGACTTCAGTAAGTCTTAATTTTGCTGTCTTTCTTAGTACGGTAAAGTGCTCAATATGTACATTGATATTCCTATTTGAAACCTAATGAAAGCTGATTTTTATATTTGATCCTAAACAATGGATTAACTCATATGCCTAAAAAGTATCCAACATTTCCTGATGTTTAGACTAGAAAGTTTTATTTTAGGCAGAGAGGCAGAAGTTTGTAGGATTGGGAATGTTTTACATTGGTGTCCCTAGAGATTTTATATATATAGAGGTTAGTGTAGATAGAGCTTCTTGGCTCCATCCATCCATCCGTCCATCCATCCATCCATCCATCCATCCATCCATCCATCCATCCATCCATCCATCCATCATCTTTCCTTGAGAACACATGCTGTTTGAAAGAGGAGTTTGAAATCTGGTTAGCCATAAATATTAATTAAATTCTTGGTGTGGGTTCTTGCTTTCAAAGTCATAATAACTGTTGCCTTGTGCTCAGTGGGCCAGCTCACAGTGGTTATTGTAGAGGGTAATGAATGATGTTTATTTATGCTGTGTGCTTGACCACATCTGGGGGTGAGAACATGCTGGCAGCTAATTGGCCTGGCAAATGGTCAGGCTGCTACAAAGCAGTAGCTTGTCCTAGGCAGGAAAATAAAATCTCAGGCAACTGTCATCCCTTTCTCTTATTGATGGTTCCTGGTGGAAATGACAGACATTAGCTGTGGATGTGATACTGAGATCTGCTCTTAATGTATGGATTTCTTTCAGTGAATACCTTAGATCAGTTTGCTGTTTTTAACACCTTGTGAATTAATCTCATCCCCAGGGACTCATGTTAATTGCTAGTTTGTAGAGTTGCGTTCATCTGTGTTTGCTCTCCTTTTTGTCCTGAGACACTTGCATGCTTCACTTTAGAACTGATCCTGTTAGTGAATGTTGAGGACAAACAGTCCAGCTGGGCAGTCTGTGTTGTGTGCCTTGGTTGGCATTGAGCAATTTCCTGAAAGTGGTGCTGATGCTGCCTTTAAAGATCTCAGAACTTTGGGTGTCTTTGAGTTCGAGGGAACCAGAATCACCAAAAATGAGAGAATTGCAATAATTCTTCAGTGAGGGGACAGCAAAGAACACAGTTTGAATTTTTATGCTACTTATGTGTACTAAACTACCTTTCTCAGAGCCTGAGCCGTGCAGGTACTCCCTGTCCCTGCAGACTGCTGTGTGCCTGTGCTGGAAGCAGGCAGTTGTCTTCATTCCAAGCTTAGTAGCACTTGTGGGAGGAGTTGAAGAGGCTTTTACTCCTTAAAAACCCAGGATACATTTAAGTAGGTCAAAGCAGAAGGAATAGGAGGAGAAATGACACTGTTTGGATTGGTGACAAACTGATTGTTCCAAAAGTTGTGAGGATGTGATTGACAGCCCGCCAAGACATCCTTCCCATGGCTACTTGAAGTTGATGTTAGCAGGAGGGAGGAATAAAGTTTGTATGCCCTGCTAAATAATTTTGGTGTGAAAACAGAAAACTTGATTGTTATTTGAATGGCTGTTAGCATGTAAAATGACCAGATTAACAAATCCAGATAACACAGCAGATTGTAGTATTAAGGTTATGCCATTGATTTCAAAGCTAGGTGTAAGTATTTTCCTGGGTCCCTCTGTTGTATACATAACATCTATG
The DNA here is from genome assembly GCF_027887145.1 of Ammospiza caudacuta. Taxonomy (NCBI): domain Eukaryota; kingdom Metazoa; phylum Chordata; class Aves; order Passeriformes; family Passerellidae; genus Ammospiza; species Ammospiza caudacuta. The sequence continues at coordinate 72,313,824 of NC_080594.1, forward strand.
AGTAGAAAATAGATTCTATTTAAAAAAAAGCAATTCCATCATATGTTTTTCATCTTTCCTTGTATTTGAATGAGTTCTCTGAAATTTATGTATTTTTAAATTTTCCTTTTTCTTAAAACAATTTTAGTACTAATATTTATTTATTTTTGGAAGAGCATGTGAATGTTGTTTAGTCTACTTTTTCAAGGTATGTAAAATAGGCAAAGGACAGTTGTATTAATACTGGGTGGGTAAGAAAATGTAAATTAAATAAATGTAAATGAAATAAGCCTTTAGCTTTATTTTTGCCAACTCTGAGTGCTTTGTGATATTGCTTAGAAAACCAGATGCCTTGCAAGCTTTTTGTAAACAAGGTATAGAAAAAGGGATGCCTTGTTCTGTTATTCAAGAAACAGTGGGGAAAAAAATCATGCTTATGCAATCAGGAATTTGGTGGTGTAAAAAGAGAAGGGAAAATATGGTAGCTTAAAAGCTTGATATGGGATTACAGTTGTTTTTAGCACTTGATGGTTAAGCGTCTTTTACTGCTCTGTCTCTGAACTCCCATAACTCATAATTTAGCTGCTGATTCAATTGTGTGATGATTAATTGTCATGAACAATTCCTTGAAGAGCACTATAAATTTCATTTTCATTTATCTGCTAACTGTAGCAGTTTTTACTTCCTGTTATTTGTGTGTTGGTCACCCAACCAAAAGGTGCATATGCAGAATATAGTCAACATATACCAAAACGGTGCATATGCAAAATATAGTCAACAGATATATTTGCTAGAAAACCTTTTAGAGCTCACTTTTACATGCAGAAGACTGTGCTGATCCTCTGATTTGCTGCTGAATTTTCACCATTTTTTCCTCTTGTATTAAGTAGAAAATGTATGATGAACAGATTAAGATGAGATGATTTTTCTCTCTGACAGTACTGTTCTATTAATAACTGTAAATCTTGTTTTCTCCCCCTCCTCCCTCGCATCCATAACAGCTAGCCGATGGCGGAGCCTCTTCTCTACGCCTGTCTCCTTGGCTTTTCCCTATAGTCCTGTTGCAAGACTCACCCCATATACCAATGGCTGTAATAGTCCCAGCTTCTCTAAAACTTCCAGTAAAGCAATACTAACACCTGAGCGGACAGGTAATGCTTATCTTTTTATTGATTTACGGTGCTTACAAAAGTGCTTGATTGTATCTAATCCTGCTAGCATTTAACAACAGTACTCTTTTAAAATGATTGTATATGAACTCATATCTCAGAGGGAAATTGGAGTTTTGGGCATTTTTTTAATGCCCTAAAATTTGGCTGTTAACTACAAGTGTTACGCAGCATGTTACGGGAGAGTGATGCTAGTAAATACCACTAATGATTTACCCAGTAGTACAGTTGTGATTGTGTCAGCTTCAACAGTCCCCAGCTTTGTTGCTCATTTCTGCCCCATGGTGCCCCTTCCTTGTGTCCACAGAAACATATGTACAGCTGTGTAATGAAATTGGCAGTGAGAATTTATAATAAGAAGAGCTGGCAGAATCATGCCTGTTTTCAAGCTGATATTGTTGCTTATTTTCAAGATTTGTTTTATGTTTTACACTATTTTTCAGGGTACACATAAGTTCTAGGAAAATAGAAAACTTTCTGTGGTCTGTAAATTGCAAGGATTTTCATTTTCCTTCTTCACTACAGATATCAGGAGTCAGTTTGTATCTGTGACTGCGCTTAAACTGCAGTGGCAGTGGAGAAAACAATCTTCTGGGTGAAAGACAGTTATGTTTCATTGCTGGCAGGAGCAGGCATGGGCTGAGGATGGGCTGATGATCAGTGTCACACCCATCTGTGTGCAGTGTTCCTTACAATGCTCGAAATCACTGCAGAAATTCCTATTTTAAGGGATATGAGCACTGTGGGTGAGAAACAGCTCCAGACAGAGAGCCTGCTGTAGCTGTCTGCGTGTGAGTGAAACATCTTCCCTATTCAGTGGGATGAAGCCTAGTTCCTAAATGAACTCATGCTGTTTGAGGTACCCTCAGGTACCTTTTCTAACTTCCCTCTGCAGCTCCAAAAGAGCACAGCTGTTACTACCTCTGCAGAACCTCAGGGACTGCTGTAACTTAAACATTTAAGAAAGCAAACACATTTACTCCATGCAATCCTTCCAAAACAAAGTAATCCCCTGCTTATCCTTTTCTTTTGGAGATATTATTAGAAAATAGCTGAATTGAGGATGAATTTTAGGTGGCTGCTTTCAGCAGTGCTAGAGGATGCAGACACACCTGTGATACAAGCACAGCTGGTGAGCCATAGTCACAGCAGTTCTTGCCCTGCAGGCTCTGGGTCTCTGGTGGTCCACAGGACATTAGAAAATTATTTACTGTTTTAGTTGATGGGACTTTTCTTTAAAGTTGGACAACAACTAGCTCATGCAACTAATTGCAGGTTAGTTTATATTTTACTATTACACTCAGGGAAAAAGTATAATCCAGAGCCTTTCAAAAAGGTAGCTCTGTGAAGAAAGTAATGCTTTCTCTGTTGCATAATGTTCAACCCTAATTGTTACTGAGATTGAGTTACATGATAATTATATATAGTTTAAAAAAATAATAGTAAAATTTAGCTAAATGGCATTTGAGTATTGAGCAGAAGTCAGTGACACATATCCACTTGTTTTTCAAAACAGAGTAGGGAGAACCATAGTTCCATAAGAGAGATGCAAATGCAGATTTTGGTTAGACTATACTAATCTGAGCTGTATCAGAACAGTATTAGGTAAATTATTCATTGTCTGGGCTATGCAATGCTATTTTGGGAACAAGCCAAGGAATTCATGATCCATTCATACACTTACTACTTTTCGTGAATATCAAAGCTCTTTGCTAATTGTTAGTGAATTGCACTACACTTCTGTAAGTTTTTATGTGCTATTCAGAAAATGTTTTAAGCTACTGTAATGTAAATTCAGATGATTCTGAATGAAGTTGGCCATATTTGTAGCCTAAAGTGTATGCTTTCTTACTTAGGGTACATTTCTAGGAGTTCCCCTTTGAGTCCACAGTCATCGGTAGACAGTGAACTGAGCACTTCGGAGCTGGAGGATGATTCCATCTCCATGGGATACAAGCTGCAGGACCTCACTGATGTTCAGATCATGGCTCGTCTACAGGAGGAGAGTAGGTGGCACTTTTTTGGTTTTCACAACAGTCTGAGGAAGACTTCTTATTATAGTTAAAACTGCTCCAGTCTGGTCTCAGTGAAGTAAATGTTTTTTAAGTTGTATTGCCTCTTGAGTGGCAAGTGGAAGTACTCTTCACCTGCATGGAGAAGGTGTGTATGTTGTTGGGTTCATGTTAATCTGAACTGGTACTGGATCTTTCAAAATCTGATGTTTATGTTTTCCTGAATATTAATTGAAATAATTCTATTTCTGGACAGGAAAGATCCTAAAGCATTTTTTCTCATACATGCATTTAATGAGAAAGGTAAAAATAAGCAGCTCTCTTGGCTTTCTTTGCCTCCACTTCAATTTTCAGATGAGTTTTGAAATGAAATCCCGCTTAAATACAGAATTGGGGCTTTTAAATTCAATATCTTGGTTTAAAACTAGTAATTATGCACAAATCTGAGTCTAAAGTCTTCTTTGACATCGATTTTAGTTTGGCTTAATAGTAATTTTTGTAAAATGTCTTTATGAATAAATAAAACGCATTTGACTTAGAGGTTACTGAGACATTAAGTGGAGTATTTCTCCTGTATCCTGTTAGTGCCAAGTGAGATATCAAGGAGGAAGTGATGAGATTAAAAGCAAGAGAAATTCACAGACGGGGCCTGAATGAAAATGCTAAGTAATAAGTGATTTTATAAATCAAAAATAATAAAATGAGAAAAAAAAATTAGAGCCATGATCTGGCTGAAGCCACCAGACTGGGCAGGCAGTGTGATCACCTGCCAGCAGGAGAGCTTGCTGAATATCTGGTGGGATGCATCATGTTCAGCAGAGAAATTAACAAGTGTTCTGATTTTAAAAAGAAAAAAAGTTATGACTGTCAGGGTTACTAAGGATTGCATTATTTAAATGACAGCTGTGCTCATCTCCTTCAGAGTGAGGTTTAAAAAATACTTCAGGTACTGAGCTCTTTAAGGAACCAGGGCATTGGCAGACTGGAAAGAAAAATGCTGGTTTCTCTTCAAATCTGTGTCATGTGCAATTGATTGTATGTCATCCTTGTAGTAGCAGCTGGTGGACAATGTTTGAGCACGTGACAGTTGTTGACCACTTAATCCTGTGGAAAGTGGCAGTTTATGTGCACACAGGCACGCTCTCTTCACAGCCACAAATAGAAACTCCCACTTGAGGAGAGGGAGAGGAAGCATATTAAGAAAGTTTGCATTATGAAGCAAAGACATCTGTTAAAAATTAGAGCTTCTTGAAGGTCTAGGAAGGTTGTTATCTGCAGCTACTTCAGAGTTACTTGTCTCCTGGAAGTGCAGTGTTTTTTCCTTGGTTGCTGGAGAAAGGAGGGATGTGCAAGTGATGTAAATGTTTCCCTCTCACTTGATCTGGAGCAAACAGGCTCTTACAGGGTAGTGCTTATTGTAAGATGGTTTTCAAAACCTGGCATTCTGAGAGGGTGTACTGTGTAAAATACAGTCTGAGAAGGTTGTGTACCTCTGTAAAATGCAGTTGTGTTACCGCTAAGCCTTGTCTATGGGACTGGATGCTATCAGGAAGTAATTCTTTTTCAGGGAGTTCGGAGACCCAGAAGATTTAGGTGGGTTGTAGGCTTAAGAAATGTCATTGTAAACATTTTTGTTGCACGAATACAAATGTTCAATAGCAACAGCTTGGAAAACTAATGTGTGTGTAATTCCTCTGATTAAGAGTATTGAGAAGTTAAAAACTTAGTACTCATGTAATCCTTATTGGCAGAGAAATATGTGCCTCCTGAGAGTGGTTCTTCTTAGGAAAGGCATCTCAGACATCGTCTGGGGACTCTTGTATTCTTTTTTAGTATTTTATTAAAAAAAAAAAAATTCAAGGAGAGAATTCAGGCTTAGATGCCTGAAAGGTGGATCAGATGAATCCTATATCAGATCCTCAGCCTGATTAGATTTTAAATTCAATTCTTGATGTAAAATTCCGTCTACTTACCTGTGTAGTTTCCAAGATTGAAGTGCATATTTAGAGTTAATCACTTAGCAGAAGCTGAATCATCCTCCTCTTGGAATTTACAGGCCTTAGGCAAGATTATGCTTCAACTTCAGCATCTGTGTCAAGGCACACTTCCAGTGTTTCTCTGAATGCGGGAAAAAAAGGGACATGCAGTGACCAGGAGTATGATCGCTATAGTCTTGAGGATGAGGAAGAGTTTGACCACCTCCCACCTCCGCAGCCACGTCTGACTCGCTGCTCCCCCTTCCAGAGAGGGATTCCTCACTCACAGACTTTCTCCAGTATCCGGGACTGCAGGAGGAGCCCTACTTCCCCACAATTCCCTACAAATACCTATCAGCAGCCCTTCTGCTCTCCTCAAGCCCAAACTCCAGAGCAGCAACCAAATAGGATTAATGGAGGTGGGTTGCATGCTTTTCTGAAAAGTGGTCTTTTCTCTGCCAAGTGCCAGTGCCATTTTAAAGATGAATTGTACACAAATTGTGACAAACATTGTGACAGTTTAAGCCTGTGTAAATGATGAAGGGATGTTATTGTTAAGCGGTTTTCTACAAAATGTAATCTGTGACCTGGTCATGAAAGTTGTGGCTTTAGTCTGTTTTAAAATGCTGCAAAGATGACCACAAGTGAAGAAAGAAGGTAAAGCAGAGCATGTTTTAGCAGGCTAATAGTTGGCTAGAAGAACCTCTGGGGCTTTCAAGCTTGATGTACACATGTCCGTTCTGGATGCAGTAAAATAGAGATCCAGGTTTTCAGATTTTAATTTTATTTCTTATTCCTGAGTTTGCTGTTAATGCAGCTGTGCTGTGATGAGTGCTTATGGCCTTTTGCTTCTGTTCCAGGTCTGATAGGGCTGATTGTTAAAATAGTTGGAGATAATGTCACTCCCAAACTATCCTGAGTTATTGCTGCTTGTTTGCACTGCATTTGAGATGCATTCCAGAATATGGAAGATTTGTATCTCGATGCTTACTCACGATTTAACTTTCCCTCCATTTTTGCTGTTAGCTTCTTTTCTTTCCTTATTATGATCACAATTTTTCTTCTTTCTGCTGCATTTTACTTTCCTATACCTTCAGTCTTTCCCCCAAGTTAATTTTTAACAATCCATTTCCATCCAGGGTCTTGTTTGTAACATTGCAGGTTACAGCTCACCCTTGGGCAAGAAAATAAATGTGTTGTTCAAAACAACATATAGTTGCTATTTATGGTGCTACAGGTATGCATGTTGCTTTTCTGACAAACAAGACATGACGGGTTGGTGCCCAAACCACTTCTATTCAAAGTAAGCCCTGGCATGGAAGTATAATTGACAAGTGACAATATAGAAGGAGAGGTGATGTTAACAGAGGGTAGAGCAGCGTGGGTGTCTGTTGGTACAGCATTTGTGCCATATTAATTTTAATGTTACTTCTCTTGTCAGGGAGGTACAAGAGTGGGACAGCATTGCTGGGCTTGCAGAAATGTTGGCAGTTTGAAAGGAAACCTTTGGGACATTTTTGTTCAGGAATAAGAGAATTATTTGTTGCTGCCATGTTTTTATGTGGCTCCCAAATATGTTTTGAATGGTTTTTTTAATGTTCTGTGTCAGTGGAACTTAAGCATTGAATTTCCTGCATGAAAACCTTTAAGGTACTAAAAACATTAGACTCCTAGTTTATTAACTGTGAAGTGTATACATGTAAAAGATTACCATTTTATCACCTAGTTGACTTTTTTCTCAAGATATTTGAGGTGTTGGATAATGTGTTTGGCATAACCCAGAAGCTGGGGATGTGACTTCAGTTACCTGTTTGCAGGATTAACAAACATTGCTATAATAGTACCACTGTCTTTAGGAGGGAATGATCTCCTCAGCTTCTACACCTTCAGCCTCTAACACATGAAACTCTGATCCATGTAAGTGACAAATACTGATGGTGAGAAACATTTGTTTGACTGTGTTCTTTTGGCAGACAAGGAGTCAAGTGTTCACTGTACTGAGGGTGTCTGTGTAGTATTACATCTTATCAGCACTTACCATCTTGGCAACAATTTCATTATCTCTCAAGAATTCCTGCACATTGAAATGGAGGTAGACTGCAAAGCCAGAATTTGTCTGTAGCTCTCTGTGATGTATGGTGTGTTCCACACTGTTAGTTTACAAGGGCAGTTGAAAAGGAAGGATGTGGAAGATGGAAAAACAGAGCCTTTAGTTTCTGCCTTCAGTATATGTGGAAAGCATGATCCATTATTAATAATTAAGTCACAGATACCACATGCTGTACTGCTCTTGGCCATTCCAGCAGTCTTCCTAAATTTTTATCCCTTTGTCTTCTCCCAAAGAGATCACTTTTGCTCTTGTATGTGCAGTCAAGGGACTGGCCTCTGCTTCATCTGGCATTCACAGAGCTTTTCATAAAAGAAGAACAAGCAGCAAGTAACTGTTGAATTTTGACACTCAGTCTAGGGTAAAAAACCCAGTATTTAGCTTTGAACACAGTATTTCTAGTGTGTCATAGTCTACATATTTAGCTTAATTACAGTTTTTTGCCTTTAGGCAAATAGTTTGAGGGATGCTGCCCTAGTTGCTTTTGGTGAACTTGGTTTGGCATGGTCCTCTAGGCGAGGTACTTAATTACCTGCATGTGAAAAATATGGTGAAGGTGTGGTAAGCCTGGAAAATTTCCATAATTCTTTTAGGAGTATAATATTGTTTGCCTGATGAGAAGCACCTACATTTAAGTGCTGAAATGTGGATGCCCACGTCTGTATGAAGGGCCTGATTCAGCTGTGCAGGTAGAATTGCATGAGGTACTTTGCTGCACCGTGGCTTCCCCATCACCCTGTGTCAATGCTGTTGAGCTTCCATAAACAGCCCAGGATCTGTGGGATGCCATGACGTAACCTTCACATAGGCACTGACTTGTGCACCAGGTGTCTGGTCTCTCACTTTAGCTTGTTCTTCATTCACAGGATTATATTTTAGGTAGCAAATAAATGGTTTGCAGTTTCTGCTCCTCTAGTGATCTTCTTTCTGCCTTTCCTGGGAGTGAGAATAGTCTCTCAAATGTTTTCCAGCTGTGTCTGAAGCTATACTTCAGTGAGCTCATACATTGTTCTTGCCAATGTATTGTACCAAAGTGCTACCCTTGCTGTAATATTGACACTCTGCCCTGTTTTAAATTGCTGTACATCTATTTGATGATAAAATTACGTACTTCTGGACCACACCACACCATGTTACCCCCACTCTCAGGTCCAGGTTCTTTATCTCACCTTATTCCACTCATGCCTGAATGAATGGTGTCAGTCTCATTTACTGCCAGCCCCAAAAGCTTGCTGTACTGGAAGGCTCCTGGTAAAACACTAGTGTAAAGTGGCAGGTGTGTGCCAATCTTAATATGTTTAGATGTGAAATACATTGCAATGTGTTTAAGGTGTATGTGGGGCACTCCCAGCATGAGCTGTAGGTGTACTGGTTGTTACTTTTAAACAACATTTTCACAGCCATTGTCTGTGGAGTGTTTATGTTATCTTTGCTTTCTAATAGGTTTTATTGCCACTTCTGGCAAGAATATAGATAAGCTTTGTGTGAAATCTGTCTGGATTTGTTTTCCTTGTTGAATTACACCTTTCTAAATCAGCTGAATTTTCTGTAATGATGAGTTACATCAGAAAAATTACATTTGTAAACTTTTTAAGGTATCCTGATTTTTGGGGATTTTGTAATTGGTCGATGGGTCAGAAAATAGATAATGTAAAGAAAAACTGAGAGATAGTTCACAAGCTGTTCACACCCTATCTGTTTCAATTAACTTAAGCGAATTTGTCTAGTTAGTGAGTGTTTTATACTTAAATAATTCTTTTAATATGTTTGCAGTGGAAAGATTTATGCTTATGTCTCTCTCCCCTTAGTCTAATTTGAAGAAGTTACTATTTAGCAACTTAAAATGCTGCTAACTATTAATATCCAGAATACTTTATATATAATCATTTTCATAGAAGAAATACCACAGAAAGTCATAAAACCAAGCTGATTTCTGCTTTATATTGTCCATAAGTATTAATTCTTTTTGTTACTTTGATGCAAAAGTAACTGCCCTCTCTTCAAATTTTAAAATATTTATTTTATTTCTGTTAATTAATTTTATTAATTAGCTGATAATATTTTTGCCCTTTATGCTTCTGATTTTCTGAAACCAGAAGTAATGGTTAACTGTAGTGCTGGGAAATCATCCAGAGTAATCAAAACCCAGATGACAAGATATTGAAAATGGAATTGATTTTCTTGTGTTCAGGCCTACTTTCCATCTCTTGAGATCAGCTTGCTCACAACCTTTTATCCTGGCAGACAAAAGATATTGTAGATATTTTATGTAGATTTTAAAGTGTCCATTTTTATAATACGTGAAAATTAGAAACTTTGTATTTTGGATAAATTATTCCAGGTAAAGAAGGAGTTTATTATAATGCAGTAAGAAGAGGTGGATGAAAAATATATGGTTCATAGAGTCACATCGCATTCAGTCTGGTTAATCTTACTGTACATTTTCTATTTCCTTTTCATGTTGTTTTTTAAGTTTTTGGCTTGGCATAAACCTTCCTAAAAAAGCCACAGATACCATTCACTTGAAAAAATTCGCTTTTCCAGAAATTACTAGTTATGAGTAACTTTCTCGCCTACGCTTCAAAAATATTAGGGACATCATTGGCAGTTGCCCCATTTTGAAAGCTGCAGTTGTGGTTTCTGTTTGTTGGTTGGGATTTTAAGCAAACTCCAGGCAGACATAGAAGAGCAGCAGTACGTTGTGTTTAGATAGAGGTTCAGCATAGACTTACGAGGTGTTCTCTGCTCATAACCTTTCTTGCTCAATAAGAAAGGAAAAATTCTTTCTAGGAGATTGTTGCAGACTTTATTACAAAAAAGGAGTAAAACAGTATTACTTTGCTGCCTTTGGATTATATTGAGGACAGTGATCAGTGGGAGAACTCATGGAAAGCTAATGGAAAAATCTTTAATTGGCTCTATCTGTGGCGGGAGACATATGCGTGTGGAACCAGGATGAGATGAAGTAATAATTCTGAATAAAATGGAGGTATTGACATTATTGAGAATGACATCACTCACTTAACTGAAGGTCTTGCTTTAATCTGTATCTGTGCTTTTACACACTGATGTCTCTGTTGTATCAGCTTGTGATTCCACAGACCATTAAAGAGACCCTGGTGTATTTGGGATGTTACAAATGCTATAACTGTGATAAATGTAATGCAGATACTCATCTCACGTCCTCAGAGATGAGGAAGAGAAATTATTCCCATAAAGTGCAGTTGTAATAGAGTCTACAAGAGAAGTCTACAAATTTATTAAGGATTTCAGAAACACACTCTGAATGTCTACATAGTATAGAACATAATACTTAAAATCAAGAAGCACAGGTTTTTTCCTTATAGCTTTATCCTGACCTATTTTTACATACAATACATGTAAAGCAGAATTGAACTTGCAGGATTTCTGTGAAAAATTTAAATATGTGTGAGAAACTGCTAAGGTAGCTCAGACAGTGATACAGATTTCTCTGAGACACCAGTACTTCTGATTCACTGTATTACATTTCTGTGCTTTTGGTGAGGTTTGGGAGTCCTTTTGTTCAAATAAAACATTGACAACACTTGCAGAGAATAACTGTGAAGGAATAAAAGTGTTTTAAGAAACTTCACTGTAGAGTCAACTTAAGCCCTCCCTGCAAGGAGAACCTCATTGGATGAGGCATTTTCTCAGACTGAAGATGATACTGACCAAGGACTGCTACAGAAGTCCCCATCTGGCAGCCCACCAAGAGTGCACTTCTTCTGGAGCAGCTTTGCTCTGAGGACAAGGTCTGTTTGCATGCTACATGGAATTAATCTTCGGCCAGTGATAGTGTCAGGTCAGGGAAGGGAAAAGGAAAGCAGCGGTGGAACGGGGACAGCCACCAGCGGTGCGGGGATCAGAAGACAGAAGGCAGGTGCTGCGTGTTCTGGTGTCCTGCCAGAAAGAAGCTGGGCCCCTGATCCTGAGCTGACTTCAGAGAAGAAATAGCATCAGAGGAAGAACTTCCTGGCAAAAAATCAGAACTGAGGCAGCAGCTGGGTGAGAGGCGAACTGTTGTCTTCACTGGAATTTTGTGGAATGTTTGACAAAGGGATGCCTTTTCCTGCTTTTTGACCTGTTTCTAGTAGTAGTGAATACGATCTGTGCTGTGGGGTGACACCTTTTCGTGTACATTTTCAATTGAGGGCATAGGATCTGTATTTCACAGTTCCCAGCTTTTCTTGTGCTGTAGAGGCAATGGGCTAATTCAGCATGGATGCCACATACCCATGTGTGCATGTAAACATGCAGTAGGCAGTTCTGCTGCAGATATGTGAAAGGGCAACGTATGCTGCTGAAAGAAAGCTCATGAAATTACAAGCATGTGTGTATATGCATGAATTATTCTTAGAAGGTGGTAAGAGCCAGGAACCAGTTATTAACTCCCCTTGCATGACCTATCCTTGAATTTTCTTCACATGTACAAATACCTCAACAATACAATCAATGTCTGTAGGTCATAGTATTTTATCTCAAAGAAGGCTGGGAAAGGCAAAGATACACCTGTGTTGCTTTATATGGCTGCATTCTACTTAAACACTGTATTTTTTTCAGCCTAAGTTATAGTTGAGACTCAGTAGTGGGTCACAGTAACAACTATGGATGCTGTTGGAGATCATCAACTCCAGTCTTTGACTGACAACCACCTTGCCAGCTAGACCATGGCACCAAGTGCCACATCCAGTAATTTCTTGAACAGGTGTAGGTCCTTTGAAGTCTCTTACTGGTGTTACTATCCACTTCTTCCTAAAAAACCAGCTGCAAGCGACTGATGACAGTTTTAGGTTTGTCACTGAACCAGATTAGCGCAGAAGAGGTAGCAGAAACTGTAGCAAATTCCAGTGTTCATCACAAACAGGATGTTTGAGCAAATTAATTCTCAACTGAGAATACATCTCTGTTCCATCTCCTCTCTATTCATTTTCTCATCAGTCTTAGGACACCGAAGAGGTCTGAAAAGTGAAGCAGCTTGGAAAAATATTTTTTTTTCTTCTCATAAATTTTCAGCAAGTTCATATCTATTCACATCTCAGTGGCCTGAAATTATATTAAAATCACATAATTCCCACCTTCTGGTTCCATATATTAAGCTCACAAGAGCCATCGTTTCATTTACAAACAAAACATCTCTAAGACTCTTTCTACTGTTCTTAGGAGGGAAGCAGGTGACAGAACAAACTTCAAGAAGAAGATGAAAGAGGATGCATCATCCACAGAGATGAAAGCTGCAAAATGCCATCAAGGTGAACGTTTCTGGGTTTTCTCCAAACACAGAACTGACCCGCTATTTTCATTGCTTTTCAGGGCCATTTATCTCAGCAGACACAAGGACCCATCAAAGAAGTAACACAGCTGCTTGATGGATGAGAATTTGCAGGTGCAGCAGGAATCTGCTGCCTGAGGAGTGAATGAATCAGCAGCAGAGCAAACTGCTGGAACAAGAAGGGACTAATGAACAGGAGGCAAAAGACGTGGCCACCCAAGACATGGAGGAAATCCAAGCTACTTCTGTACCTATTTTTCTGCTATTGTGGCTGCATCCACTGGACAGTTCAAGGCACAAGTAATGCCTGGGCTGGCTGATGCAGTCTCTAAGTGGAAGAGCATGTAGAGTCCAAAGAATTCTGTTATAAAACATGATACTTAAAAAGCTATTTTATGCAGTGCTGTCTTTCCTACCGCCATCCTGCTGCTCAGACCTTTCTTTGCCAAGTTCTGTGATGTTGAATTAGGATTTCAGAACCTAGGACTTCGAAAGGGTAGGCTAGGACTCCAGAATTAACTGTAGCTACGGACATCCCAAACTCATGATTTTTTTTTGTCACTCTTGCCCAAGGATTGCATCACAGGGTGACAGTGTTCCCTCTTCAGTTTGCAGAATTCTTGAATATTTTAGAGATAGATACATACAGCAGCTGTATGGGTGCTATTGTTTGCGTCCCCAGGACAGTTTTGGAAACCTGATAACTGTTTTATCATTGTTACATCACTGATATTAATACTCACTACCTGACTGCACCACAGTGGTGATCCCCTTGCTGTTCATTGCTGTACCACTGACAGTTTCAGTCAGTAGTTAGTCACTGAAGCACAATTCTGACTTGTTTGGTGAAAGATTGTCTGTGCTGTAGTTCTTTATTAGGATTTGACTGTACCCTGGATCACAGGGATTCAAACCTTATATTTCCTTTTCCTGCTGGAGATACAGCCTTTCTGTGACACAGGTTGCTAGAGTTATGTAGGTATCACAAATATTGAGGCTACTGTCAGTGACTCCTAATAACTTGTATAGATAGAACTGTACTGTCATGTCTTACTACTTTTCACTTGTTAGCAGCTTTAAGGATTAGATGAGCTAATAATGGTGCTAAATAGGTTGGATATTTATGTAGACTGATGAATGGAGATTTCTAAATAAATATGCAGTTTCTGTGAACTGAGCCAGGAGGTTGACCCATGCCAGCAGTTCCAGGGAGTGTGCTGTGTTGATCCTATGCATAAAACCAGAGCATCAGTCTGGAAATGCCCTGCTCTCTGTGGGAGAGAGCACTTGTAGCTGCTGTGACAAGACAAGCACACACCTGCTTTCTGTTGCAGTGTGAGAAGTGTCTTTCTGCCAGCCTGTGGAACCTATGTGGAACAGGAGCTGGTGATCTCTGTGCCGGCCATGCTGTGAGGGGCGACGCAGCCACCTCGGCAGGGCACAGCACTTGTGCTTCTGAACCTGGCCAAGAGGCAAACCTTGGTGATGTTGTCAGTGACAATTGAATAAATGCCCCTTGTTTTCCCACAGCAGTGCTTTACTGAAGTCTGCCATGTCACAGGACCAGGTCCTTTAGTCTGTGCCTTTCTCCCAGTCCCTTCTGATTGCACATAACTGAGTCATCTCCCTTTGGCCGGATGGCAGAAGAGACCAGAAGAGTTTTCCTTTAGATTCCCTCATGGTGGTGTGGTTGGGAAGATGCCTTGAGATGTCAGGAAGGTTTCAGTTCCTCTCTTCAAATGAGCTGGTGTGACTGGGATTGAAGATGTCTTCTGACCTCTTTAGACACTTGCTTAGCTGTTGTACCTGCCCCAAAAGCATCTGGGGCATTTGCAGCTTTCTTTTTGTGAAAAGTCCTACAAAAAACCTTACTCTGAAAATGCCTACCAAATCAGGTACCACAAGTGAGGTAGGAGGGAGAAACACCAGATTTGAAAATTCTTATATCGACACAGGGCTCCAAGCAACTGAGCAGAATCAAGACTCTGCAGTTTTTGCATGTGGCTGCCTGCAGAAACTTAACATGCTAACAAGGTTAGGTTCTGAATGGAGTTACTTAGCATCTTACTGGCACCTGAAAGCAAGACTTCAGTCACTTAGGATAGATTTCTCACCTGTCTTTCGACATCCATAGAGTACATAGCTGTGTCTGACTGCCAGTGCAGACTTGCTTTTGTCTTCACTGCAAAGAAACAGGCACATTTAGGGCATGGTTCACCTGACCTACTTTACACATCTATGTGAAACTCATCATTATTTATTGTTTAAATCCTTGCAGTTCTGCAAATGTACTGCCTATTGGTGTCTTTAAAATGACTTGTGAATAATCATGCTGTTACAATAGACATAATGGTTCCATTTGAAAGCTGTCAATAACATATTCATGTTCTTCTGGTAGAGCAAAACCTCTCTTTTTGTTGAAATAGTTTGTTATAATTCTGATTTTCTGCAGGAGTGATGCTGAGGCTGCTTGTGTTTGTTGGAAGTTCTGACCTGACTGTGGGTGTTGTCTTCTTTTGCTGCAGACAAACTCCGCAGAAGCATGCCTAACCTCGCTCGGATGCCAAGCACCCCCACCATCAGCAGCACCCCTGGCTTTGCTGGTTCTCCTGTCACTGTGAGGAATAGTCAGAGCTTTGACTCCAATTTGCATGGAGCCAGTAATGGGATTTCAAGGATGCAGTCGTGTAGTAAGTACCTGTGTTCTTCACCTGAGCACAAGAGATGGAGAAAGTGGTAGAATACACGTCCTGGTCACTGATCTTTTGTTCTATGAAAAATTAAAAGCAAACTGCTCTTTTGCACCAGATTTTAATAAACTTCAGGATTTTCAAAGTTACTGTTTTGGAAAGCAAATTCTGCCAGTCTTGTTATTGAAAGTTGTTTCACTTTTTTTTCCTTTGCCCATTTATTTTGTGCTAGCCTTAAAACTGAAATAATAATAATAATAAATAGTAATATTGTAGAAACACCAAAAATGCTATTAATTCATGTGAGCTCACATTTCTAGTTTTGATACTACAATTAAAAACTGCTTTTCTTGGTAATTTATACAATGCTGGTTGTACAGTACTCTGTGTAAACGCTATCTTAAAATACATGACCTCTCTCCTGCTGAAGTTGAGCCACTTTCTTCTGAGGAAATGCAGTAAAAAGAGGGTTATGTTTTCAAGTATAATATACTTGTTGAGTGGGGGAATTAAAATTTCTCTGTAATTGGTTTAATTTAGGTAACTTCTTGAAGGGGGTATGAAGGAAGTATTGATCTAGTAGCTGAAATATTAATTAATTATTAAATAGTATGTGTGCAAGATAGATCAAGATCCAAACCCATCTTTTCTAGCACAGTGGTTGAGGTTCTTGAGTGGAAATGGGAGAAATGGATTTCACTGGACACAGGCAGAAGCCTTGAAAAAGAGGAAGAAATAAGTAATTTGGGAAGAAGGACTTTAACTTATGCTCTCCATTTCCTGTGAGGTTTTGGAGGGAGCAGTTGGCAAAAGCTTGTTGTGGGTGTTTTCTTTCAAAGTTGAGCACAAGTTATGAAAATCTTCAATTAAATTGCTTATTTTCTGGAAAATATTCTTGACTGATGGGTTATTTTGTTGTATTTTTTCCTGCTTGGATATGAGAATGGAAATAGTTAAGGTTTTCACATGGATTTTCATGATTGTGCATTGAAAATTTAATTTTGTTTATTATTTTAGAAATACATATTTCTTTGTGTGTTCGTGCTCTTATATATATGTGTGTATAAAATTCCATTTTTCTGAAATACTTTTTAAAAAAACCATTCTTAGTAAGTGGCTGTGCTGGGGTATTTTTGGAGCTATGTGATAAGTGTACCTTAACAATATATTGACTGTATAGTCTAATTAAATCACTCCTCTGCAATTTTTTCTGTGACTTTAAATGGTTTAAAGATGTCCTTTTTTCAAAGACTTGAAAAAGGATTGCTCTAAATGTAGTGTCTTAATTTATATGCTTCAGGCTATTGACAGTGGACTCAGAAAGTGATGCCTGCCAAATGCACAGCAGAGGGCAGGATTGGGTAGAAAAATCTATATATATAAAGCTGCTGGAGCTCCTAGCCTTGATTTAAAATGATGGTTTACATAACATCAGCTGTGGAATATTCTGTTACATTCAAGACCTTTTATAGCCTTTTTATTGTTTTTCTGCATAGAGCTTAAACTTCTGTGATGTTTCATAATGCTTTAATGCAATGTTGCTTGAGCAAGATGTGGTGGTTGCATGCCACCTCACAGAAATCAAAATCACCTAACAGTGACTAATTTATACCTTCAGCAGTTTCTCCTGTTTAAAGCTCTAAGTGCGTAGGTGGATTTAGTGTGCTTATAATGGCTAATTTAATCTCTTTGAGGTGAGGAAAAGGATGAATATGGACTGGGAATTTTTTTTCAGGATGGGGGTGGAACAAGATATTTTAGTTCACTGCTGTGTTACTGGATACAGTATTGGATTCAAGAGGTTTTCCAGCAGTTTGTAAGCAGCAAGTAAATTGTATAATGGTGTGTTTATCCTTATTCAGATCTATCTTGAAATGAGCATTACTACCTGGTCTAATTTGTTGCATACTGATCTTGTTGCTTTGTTTTCTACCATTCTTCACAGTTCCATCACCAGGACAGCTTCAACACCGAGTTCACAGTGTGGGACATTTTCCAGTGTCTGTCAGACAGCCTCTTAAAGCTACTGCCTATGTAAGCCCAACTGTACAAGGGAGTAGTACCAGTAGCAGTATTCCAGTGTCCAGCAACTCACAGCTGTACTCCAACACTGGGATCCCAATGCCAAACAAGACTGCTGGTCAAGGCATCGTAGGGCGCAGTGCTCTTCCAAGACCATCGCTGGCCATCAATGGGAGTGGCATTCCCAGAAGTAAAATTGCACAGCCAGTTCGAAGGTGAGGGTTAAACAGGCCTCAGTCTCTGTGTAGATGGCTTAGGCCTAAATTGTGGAATTTTTTTACCTCCTGAATATGGAACTATAAAACAAAAGCTTCTGTCTCCCAGTGCTGAGTCACTGAATGGGTGAAGATGGCTTGCCAGAAGTAGTGATGGACAGTGCTGGTAGCCCATAGTAATCTCTGATAATGGATAGTGTGTAATCACATGTGACTAGGAATGAATTGCCACCTGTCAGTAAGAAATCCAAACAAACACAGGCCTCATATCATTAACTGATGTGGCTTGCCTTCTCCCTGACTTGTGCCTACTGCTATTTCAGTCACAGCATGAGCTAATCTTAGAGTGCTCACATAGAAAGAGCTGCATCCCTGTTGTTGTAAATGGCAGTAGTCTGTAAAAATGCAAGTTGTACCATTACAGCATTGTGAAAAAGGAAATACCCTGGATAGTGCAGTCATGGGTTGAACCAGCATCTTTTCAATTCCAGCTGGGAGACAATAAGCACAGGGAATCCTGGAATATCACGTAGTTGAAATAAGCTTTACTGTAAGCAAATGCAAATTTTTGCATGCAAAAAAAAGAGAGAAATTAATCTTCAAATTAGTTATTTTTAGGTCAAGCAATAAAATAGTCTTGAGGAAAGATGTGTTTTAACCACCTTATCATAGCTGGGAGTTAAACTCTTAGCTGCATGTTCTGTAATTAATAGGAATTAAATCTTCTCAAGGAAAAACTTCTCTCAACTTGTGTTAACTCCTCCAACTATTTCTTTGCATTGCACACATCCCTCCTCATGTGAGGGCCTGCTGTGTGGCCGCTTCATTTTCTGTTGGATCAGCTGTCACTGTTTAGCTCTCATCATTTCTGTACTTTTCACTACATACTGGCTAGATCCAGAATAAGTTCAATTGTTCACATTCTCTCTTTGGTTGAGTTACTTGGGGATTACACTGATGTGACTAACAACAGACTTTGACCAACTGTGGTGAAACTTTGATAAAGAGCCGTCAGGTTTCTTCTTTGATGAAGACTGTACCATGAGATTTCTATCATAACCTTCTTTGCTCTCAGCAGGAAGCTCTCTCAGTTAGACTTCTTTATAGCTAAGGGTTTTCTTTCCTTTTTTCTTTTTCCTTTCCTCTACTTCATGTTCTTCTGCAGAGCACTTAAATCTTTCATAGCAACATGTGAGGAAGCCTTTCTGGGTCATGAAGACCAGTCCCTTGCTATTTTGTAACTTCTCATACAACAGACAATATTAAAGAAAAACAAAATTAAGAGGTTTCAGTGGGAGACTGAGACACTGTACTCTCAACACTGTTTTTATTAGAAGCTGATTCAAATCAGTAACAAAGCTATTTACAGTCCAGGAAGTCTGGGCTCCTGTCTCCTTTCCTACCAGTGTGCCTTAGCAGCATCCTGTGTTGCCATAGAGCCAAAGCAGTGATGGTTGAAGATGGATGGTCTTGGCACTGTAGGAGTGCGGAGTTCACGGGACTTGAAACCCCCAGGTAGACTGGATGTCAGCCTGCAGTTCCTCAACACCCTTGTTCAGTTTTATAGATTAATTTGGAAAAACACAAGTGGTTTCAGTTTTCATACAGACTTTTCTTGGAAGGAATTCAGTTGTTATTTTTTTTACTGTGGTATTTTCTAGTTAATGGCATTTCTGATTATCAGTTTAAGAGTCTTCTTTCAAACTTAAATTGTGTTTGTAGTCATGACTTGATTAAAAATAGGTTTTTGTTTTTTTAAATAAATCAGATGTTTAGGGAGAAGTGCACACTCAGAGTAAATCTGTCTTCCTACCTTTGGCCATACTGTTAAGTAGCCAAGTTACTGGTATTTTAGATACATAAAATGGGTTCTTAGACACATTATATTGGGGTGGATTAGGGAACTTGAGTATTTACTGCATAGAATAAAACACTGGCTGAGGGAGTGCCTTTAATAATTTATAGTAAAAAAATTATAATAGTCAAGATAAATAACTAAATATTAACTGGTTTTCTCCTTATCATCAGTGATTCAAGCAGTGTAAAAGAATTGTGATAGTGTAACCCATCTCTTCTTAGCCTTAGAATTCAGACAGCACATTTGTTGAGTGGGTCCACACAACCCTTATCCCTCTCCAGCTCCAGCTGTGGGGCTTTTTGCAGGCCCCACCTTCCAGTTCTCTGTGTTTTACCCTTATGCAGTGTGAACAGCAGAGGGGGCAGCTGCCCTTAGGGCAGGGTGAGCAGGGAGCTGAGTGGGACAGCTGGGCTGCCCTGGAGTGCCCAGCCTAGAGCACCACTGATGGTGAGCAGGGTCAGCCAACACTCCCAGTTTCCAGACAAGGCCGCAATGGTGAGACAGGTTCCAGCTAAAGCCAGAATGTCAGTCAGCAGCTCAGAGTCTGGGTCGTGCCAGATACCAACCACAAGTGTGGTAGAAATGTAAGCATACCTGTGGAGCCAGGGCTTGCTTATTCATGCTGCCTTGTACTTGAGCCAGTTTCTGCTATCCAGCTGGTGATGGAAAAGTAGAAATGCACTATGGCCCCTCCAAAACTCTGTTGTCTCAAACCACGTGATGTCATACCAACAGCTTGTGCTTGTTTGAAATTATTTTCATTGCTGACACATTTTTCTGTCAGTGCCCTGTAGCAGAGATGCCCCTCTAGATACATAGCAGTATTCTTACAAATTATTTTTAAGTTAGCTTTTTTTTTTTTTCCCCTCTTTGCGTTGGGGGTGTTTTTGAAGATTATTAAATATACTTTCGTTTTTCTCTGGAAACAAAAGCAGCAGTTGCAGAAAACAGCAGAGGCAGATTATGTTCTTAGTCTCAAGTAACTGGATTTACATCAAAGATAAATGATGCTGCACTGAAATAGAGCTGCACAAAAGCAGCTTGGCTGAATCTAACTTTAACCAAGTGTTTTTACTTACATGCAGTGTTTTTGCTACTAGAAAAGCAGTGTTAGCAGAGAGTTGAAGCTGCTCTGTCAACTGACTTACCGACTGCCTGCTTTACAAAATATCTCTGCCTTTTTACAGCAAAAAGCATTTGGAAGGGAGAGGAGGCATCAGTAACTTATAATAAAAGCAGAGTAACGTGAAAACAAGGCTTGAGGTCTGCTTTTATATGAAATTGAACACATTTTTTCAGCAAATTGGGGTGTGACATAATTATGGCTGTGGCAAATTAGGTACACAGCCTGCTGTGTTACCAGTAGCTAGATCAAGTCAGATGGTTGTTTTTCCTTTGTTTAGTTTTACTTGAAATAGTTCCCTCAGTAGTACCTGGAGGGTTTGGAAGATGGTCAGGAAGTGTTTTGGAAGTTCTCGTTTATGAGTGAGAGATGCAGCCCAGGTATGAGGGTGGTGACCCAGGGGATGATGAGTTCCCATCAGGAGTTGCAGTGCTGGAACTGGTGGCTCTGGAAACACATCATCACATGTCTTGTGACAGATAAAACAGGGTCTGGAGCAGAATTGGTGGAGTTCTCCAGCTGATAAAATTCTTTGCTGCTTGCATGGTGTTTTTACAAACTGCTGGTTCTTCTTGAGCATGCTGAGCACAATAGCTTTTTGGAAAGTGTTTCCCATTAGCTCTCTGCTGCCCATAGTGACAAAAATATGTTTTTACTATCTTTATCCCTGAAAACGAAATCTAGCCATTTAGAGACATCTCATTCATGACTACAGGTATTCACTCAATTCCTTTTTACAAATCTTTCATGCTCTTCTCATTGGAAGTGCCCTTAATTTCACCATAGATCTTTATATGTCCATTAATATGTAGCCAGAAATGCACCAGAGGGATGTCTCTAAGCAAGCCCCAAAGCCATTGTTACTGCAGAAGTAAATGATGTGTTTTACCTTGATCTTTCACAGGAATTATGACCTCCTTTTCCTTTTTTTTTTCCCCTTGTCATTTGGTTAATACAGTTTCCTTCAGCCTCCAAAGCCCCTGTCATCTCTGAGCACGATACGAGATGGGAACTGGAG
The DNA here is from genome assembly GCF_027887145.1 of Ammospiza caudacuta. Classification (NCBI taxonomy): domain Eukaryota; kingdom Metazoa; phylum Chordata; class Aves; order Passeriformes; family Passerellidae; genus Ammospiza; species Ammospiza caudacuta. The sequence goes on from NC_080594.1 coordinate 72,335,283, forward strand.
AGACGGCTGCTATTGATGAAGGATGCCCCTTGACAGTGGAGAACACATAATGTGGATTTCATTACCCAGCTGGCTGGGTAACAATGATTTGGAAAAGGAGGGTCATACAGTATTATTTTCCCCAGGATCTTAATGTGTAACCATCTAAAATGCCATGTCATTTTTAAAAAATGAACATCTTAAAGTCAGATACTAAATATTGCACTTAATCAGTTACCTGAACAGCTGCATTGTTACCAGACTAACAATGGCAGTGTTGGCGTTTGGAACTGGAGAAAGTATTATATGTGTGCAAAATAAAGAATATTTCCTTGGAACGAACTAGGAGATTTTGCTTTTGGGTGGCTTTGCCATACTGAAGTTCTGAGATAATTTATTCAGTGTAAAGGCATCACACATTTTATTTTGAATTTCGGGGTACTTAAGTATGTGCTTGAATTTTTTTCTAGTGTTTTCAGTACATTTTATTTTGTATACTTAAGTTCGTTTAAACTTGCCTGAACCTTGAACTACAGAGAGATAATTTAACTTTTTCTGTGCCATAAATGATATTTTTGGGGTAATGTACTTTTTTAGTGCTAGAAACATATCTTACAGAATCTTACCAATTGGCAATACAAAGCAGTATATTTATGTTGCAGAAGCACAAAAAAAAAAAAGGTAGCATTCACTGGAAATTGCCATCCAGCTGGGTCAGCATGGTTTTGTTGGTCTATCACCATTTGTTGAATTGTTAATTTATTGTCATAGTGTTTTGTATTTAAATGGCAGCATAAATCACATTGCACTTACAAAAGGTACAGTGATCTCTAAAACTACTGTTGATTTTCAGTACTTTATTACAAAGAATAAAATTGTAATGTTTTATTAACAGTTGCTTATGGAAAATGAGTTTTAATGCAAATAAATCTTTTTGATAGATCTTTTACAAAATCCAGTTGCACTAATCAATGCTTTCTTATAATGGCATATGACTTAATATTTGATTACAACTGTGTATACTACTGTTTTGGAATGTTTCAGGAAATAAAGAATCTATTTCAGCAATAATGCTGTTCTTCAGTGTGCCATGTAAGCATTGTGAGAATTTAGCTACTCACATCTACTTAGCTCCATAAGTTTTTACTTAACTTTTATAAAGATTATGCTGGATTTTTGCAGATAGGAACTGAGTTACATAAAAAATTTTTTTTTTTTATTGTGTTCGGAAGCCATGGTATGGCTAGGAGACAAATACGTATTATTCTCAAATCAATCTTACTATGATCTTAAGAGAGTTTTTGAATTTAATGTTTAGAGCATGCAAGTATGACTTGCAATGGGAAACAGAGATTGTGTACCTTTCACTGTGGCTATGAATTTGCTCTCAGTTTTGCTTCACAGTTTCTTGAGGACCTGCTTTTCTGAAAAGGGCAAGCTAAAATAAAAAGCAGAGGGGAAATACTTGTGAGTAAAACTTTCATTACAGTGAGAAGTGATATGTACTAGTGCACTAGGATCGCTGCACAGCACAGCGTTGTTTAACAGAAATAAACAGGTAATTTTTCACACTGAAGTTCTTTTAATACAGTTAAAATCCTTTTTTTTTTTCCTTTCCAAAAGAACAGAACTGTTGAAGAGGGTATCAAGAATAATCAAAAGAAGAAGTTAACCTGGCACAGGTAAGTATTTAAGCAGGAGTGTACTAAACACACATTGTTTGTTAGATGCTTTAATTGGAAGAAATTAATTTTAGTTAAAACAGTCACTCATTTGTGTACAATCTGTGGTTGTGGTGGGGTTCAGAGGCAGCTTGGGGGTGTTTTGCCTTTTGCCTGTGGGGTGTTCTGCAGCTCTCATGGCTTCTGGTGCTAGGGATCCAGCATGATCTTCATAATAGATGGATGAAGGCCCATGGCAGTGATCAGTTTCTCATTGATGGCAACCCTGGTCTGAACTGTCTCTTCAATTTGTTCCCCAGTGCCAGGATTTTACCACTGTTCCTACATTATCTGGGACACCATAGCACCACATTATTTTCAATTTTTGAAATAGGTTGCCGCTGTTGTATTTAATTCCGAGTTGTACACAAGAGGGCAGTATATACTTTGAAAATATTTTCTTTTTTGTAGCTAAAGCTGGTCTGTTTTCCCGGCTCTGAATATCATGAGCTCTTTGAGAAGATCCATTTGTTTTTCCCTTTTTAATTACCCTGTTCCCTTGTAACACATGATGTCAATATTTGGTAACCTTACAGCTTTTCTGTTCTAAGTGTTTTTTGTCAAGTATCTGTCACACTGGATTCCATCAAGCTCTAGAAGGAAACCCAAGGTGTGAGCACCTGAATCTAGGAATCAAGAGAATCACGCTCGTTTGTACCACGGGCTGTGGTACTGCTGCTGTTTGCCTGTAGCTGGTGGAGCTGGCTGTTTCCCCTCAAATTTACATCACTGAACAGGGTACTACTGCAGTGTCACAGACTTTACCACAAGTCTCAGTGGGAGCAAACTGAGTGGAATATGCAGCACGAAGTCACTTCTGTCAGGCTCCATTTTATGAGAGGCAAAATCTCCTTCAGGGCAATGGAAAACACAGTTATCTTTAAAAATAAAGACTCAAACTTACTTTTCGCAAGGAAAAAAATAATTTCTAAGTGTAAGGGTGCTTTCCTTTCTCCGTGGTTCTTCTCTTTTGGTCCATGACTGCAAATCCTGCTCCTGCATCCTTGTTGCTGCATCCCAAAAATGATGTATCTCCTTCAGTCCAAAGTGTACTCTTGTTACTCTTGGGCTCACCTCTTGAGCTACTGGGTGAGTCGCAACCTTTTTCTTGAAGGTCTTTTCCCCTCTCTCTTTAGTCAATGGGAATAAAACCCCTATGTATCCAGTCTTTGAGCCCCATAATCTGGGGCATTGTCTTTGATTTTTTCCACAAGGCAATAGTCTGGTTAAGTTGAAGTCCTGCATTGAAGATACACATTTCTTTTTTTCACTCCTACATGTGAAATTCATCCATTACCTCCTCACCTGAAGTAATCTTTGGCCTTGTAGTGGCTTCAGTATGTGAAATCTGTCCAAAGTAAAACTGCTAAGATAATTTTTCTCTTTGCTTTGACAATGTCACTGCTTTGACCATTTCATGTGTGTTGCTGATTTTCCCCTCTCTATTGAAAATAATTTTTGTGATCTAGTACTCTTCTGCAAAGCCATGGTCACTATCCCATCCCCACTATTAGTTTCTCATTGAGTGTTGAAGTGAAATTCCTATCAAAGTCCATGACGCCAGCCTGGGTTGTGCATGCTGCAAGCAAAGCCCTTGCTAGCTCCTTCTGTGTTGTCCCTCACTGTAGGGAATTGCTGGGCATCTCCATTTTTTAATTCATCATCAAATACTTAAAAGATTTTTTTCTTTGCCAAACAGGATAACAGTTAAATTATCAGTGTTGTCATCTTTTGCTTTTAAGCCCATCATTTAAAATTTGACTGGTGATTATAGCTGTACCTGAACTACAGATTGTTGGAGACATAGACTGCTGTCTTTTTCCTTTGGATTTTTCAGGCATGAAGCCCAGTAGGATTTCGGGCCCACCATTACTATGCCTTTATACTAATACACACACTAAAAATCAGCATTTTCATACAGAACACACTATTTAAATATCCACTGTGAATGATGGGTGAGGTTTCATAATTAAAAGGATTTGGGGTAGTAGCACAATCACTCTTGAAAGCAGATACGTGGTTTTAATTTTCAGGCATGACTTAGTAACTCAGAAATACTGGTTAAAAAAGGAGATGACTAAGCCTGGGTTACTTTCCCTGTCACTGAAAGTGAAACGGTATGTTCTGCTTAGTCTGATTTAATTTTCCTGTTTGACCAGCCCATCTACTCAGCCATCTTTCCCCCTCATCAATATTTCTACCTCTTGTGCTCCCAAGATTCAAACCTCATGATCTCTCAGTGATTACACATGCTCTTTGTGGCTTGTGTGGCTGGTGCAGTTCTTGACCAACCACCTGCAGATTCCCACCCTGCTATTCTGCTCCTTACTCTGCAGCCTGGGGAGCAGTGAGTGCTCAGTGGGCTTCTGTCTCCATGGGTGGGACTTTCAGCTCTTACCTGCCAAGGTAAGCAGTTGTGCGTAATCTGAATGAATGTCTGTGAGTAGGGGTCACACCTCTGCATTTGGATGTGGCCAGGCTGCTTGGTTGTTGCAAGGGGAATTCAAGGGATTATCTTTGACCTGAAGAGGCCCTAGAGGTGCTGTTTCTACATGTGCAGTTCAACAATAGTTTATATAAAGTATCTCATGAAAGGAAGGGAGTGATTAGATAAGCTTATTCTTGAAACCTCATTCCTCTTTTAAATAAGCCATTTTATATAAGCCCTAATTGTTTAGGTGACTTAAGCATTATGAATCCCTTACCTATAAGCAAACAAACAAGAATCCTTTGGTACTCAAATGTTGATTGTGGCATAATCATGGAATGGTTTTGGTAGGAAGGGAGTTCAAAGATAATCTAGTTCCAGCACCCCTCACCAAGGCAAGCATACCTTCCACTAGGCCAGGGATCTCCGAACCCTGTCCAACCTGGCTTTAAACATTTCCAGGGATGGGGCATCCACAACTTCTCTGAGCAAGTATTCCCATTCCTTACCACCCTCTGTAAGGAACTCCTTCCTGACATCTAATCCAAACCTACCCTCTTTCAGTTTGAAGCCATTCCCCCTTTTCCTTTCCCTGTATGCTCTAGTAAACATCTCCAGCTTTCTTGTAGGTTCCCTTCAGGTACTGGAAGGCCGCAATTAGGTTACCCTGAAGCCTTCTCTTCTGCAGCCTGAACAATCCTGATTTTCTCAGCCTTTCCTCATGGAAGAGGCGCTCCATCCCTCTAATCATGCTCCTGGCCCTTCTCTGAACTCACTCCCACAGGTCCATGTCCTCCCTGTGCTGGGACCCCAGAGCTGAAGCAGCCCTGCAGGTGGGGTCAGAGCAGAGCAGAGGGGCAGAATCCCCTCCCTGTCCCTGCTGCCCACGGGGCTTTGGATGCAGCCCAGGGTGCGTATTGCTTTCTGTTACTTGGCCAAAGGTTGTATTCAGTCATCTTGGAGGACTTTTCCAACCTTGATGATTCTGTGATTCTTGGTTAATTGTTTAAAGAAGTAAACACATTTCTTAATTCATGCATTACCTTTAACAGGCATATGATATGTATAAAAGCAGCTGGTATTCTTGTTTTTCACTGGTTCATGTGAACAACAGACATACATGTAAATTTGGCTGTCTGAACTATAGTAAGAAGTTTGGACAATGAATGTTAGTTGAACTTTAAACTTTTTGCAGAGAAATACTTCAAAAGTGAACCTATCTTGACCTTTTGGAAGTAGAGAGAAGTTCAGTATCTAACACAGTCAAAAGGAGTGCACATTTCCCAGATGCAGATGTCAAAATTGTATGAAACTCTGTGGCTAGATAGGCAACAGAAAATATTCACAGACTATTAAGTGACTTGTACTTGAAAAAATATATAACAAATACACAAAAATGAAGGCAATTCTGTTAGGTATTTGTTGCTGCTTTACTCAGTTTAGCTTTCTTTGAAGAGGGATTGAACATCTGAAAGAGACTGAGCCGTGTAAGCTGTTTTTGAGGCTGGTCAGAAAAAAAGCCTTGTGGCTCCTAGCCATGGAGTAGACTTGGCCATGCAGTGTGGATCAGCAGGACAGATCCATTGCTCTGCAGTAGCCTCATTGTTTCCCAGAGCACAGGTGCCCCCTGCACAGCTGGCACCCAGATGCAGCCCTGGCTGCCCACTGCTTTCTGTGGAGGTACCGGAGAGGAGACATTCCTTTCTTGCTAAGATTGAGTGCTTAAAAGAGTCTGATTTCTGTGGTAGAGTCCAACAAGACACTGATACTCAAACATGTTATTTTTGTTCTGTGAGCACAGCTAAAAGATAATGTTTTGCCTTTTCAGAGATGATCTTTCTGCTCTGTAGAATTCTTTCACTATGCTCATGCATTTGTTGTTGTGGTTTTCTATTTTGACTAATATTTTTAGTTAGAAATATTAAAATAATGTTTCTTCTGTGTTAAAAAAAAATGAAATAATATTTCTTCTTTGTTTCTGTTCACTTCTTGCCCCTGACATTTCTGTTGTTCCCCTAGAAAAACAAAATATTCTTTTGTCTTTGTGGCCAGACATATAGAAAGAATGAGCCTGTGGCCAAATTCCCAAACTGAGCTCTAGCAATCCAGCCAACCCTTAATACTTTGCAGTCTGCACGCAGATGTTACTAAACAAGGTATATTATCTATATCCAAGACTGAAATTTTCAGTAATAGAAGCAGCAGATAACATGATGAGGATGTCAACTAAAATACACCTAATCTGAAATTTTTGGAACCATTTGTTTTGCAATAATAGAAAACAGAAAAGGTACTTCTAATGTTTCTTTTGCTTTTCAACCCTTCCTGCAGGAGGTCATACTGACTTCAACTTTGGAACCCTTGATACATGCTTTTTCTTTTCCTATTAATTTCATTGAGCCAATACAAATGTGTTGAATTCAATTTTAGCAGTATGTTTAATGAATACTGACCTTTTTAGGAGACTTACATTGTTTCTAGAACTGAAATATTCCAATAGCTAGCATCAGGGTATAATACAGTTTCTTTACATAATGTTGCCAATATCCCATTCAGTTCCTTTAAAATGTAAATAATTGAAAAGAAAGTTCAGGAACTCAGAAGAAAAAATATTTAGAAAAACTGATATTTTTTTTAAGCCAAAGAAAATCATAAAAATGTGTTTTGATTTAATCCATGTTTTTCTAGGCAGTCACTGACTGCAGTAAATTATGCAGGTCTGAGTAGGTAATACATATTCAATGGAAAGAATTTTTCTGTATATGAAAGAAGGAAAAAAGCATCAGACAAAAATGTATAGCTTTATCAATGGCTCACTCTTCACCGGATCTCAATTCACATTAAGCAACCTACTTCTGCCTCATAAAAAGGAACACTTCTAGCACCTGATCCTTCCAATCAATGAGAAGCAGCATTGATGATATAAAATGGGTCCCATCCCACTTAATTTACAGATGCAGCTACTTGGGTTGGTGCAGCTGGGCTCAACTCCTTTAATTATGCTCTCATCTCACTGATAAGTGCAGTCTGATCCAGAAGCTGTGTGCGTGTTAGTGGAGCTTATCTTGCTTCTGAAGACAGCTTATTGCTTTGGCTCGTTCCGTGCAGGAGGAGCTCTGGGGTTGGGTGGCTGGGGTGGAGGGAGACCATGCATCTGCCTCACCATGTTCAGTACTATCAGCCTGGTAGCTGATAACAAATCTGTGGCTTTGTTATCCAGCCCTGTGGTTTGTGTGTGAGCTGAGTGATTCTCTTTGATGAGGAGCCAAATGTAATTATGCACAGTCTGACAACATGGGCATGCTTTTCTGAAGCACTGAGTACTTGCAGCCCCAGCTGCATCTAGTTCAAGTGGTAAGAGCTCTAGCACCTCTGAAATTAGACACTGGGAGAAAATGATTTTCCTGATACTGTCTTACTAACGTCCCATTTAAAATGAAGTTTCATTACAGTATTTTCACAGGTCAGTATCTTAAAAGTTTACTCAGAAAGCAGTTTATACAATGGCATTGAATGAGAATGGCTTGGAATAAAATTCAGTGTCTGGGCATGGATATTTTTTACTTCTGTGGAATTCCAAACTCACTAACAGAACATTCTGTTAGAAGTAGTGGTTTAGATTGTTTTGCATTGTCAGTGATCTGTTTTCCAAAGGAAACAGGAAGAAATGTGCTATTTATTTGGCAAGCTATTCCAGACAATTGGGATGATCATTTTCCCTGGCACATGTCTTTATACAGAATTGAGTGTAAATGCCAATATTGATTGAAAAGTATCAGGTATTCATAACAATCCATGTTGACTTTATGATGTAGCAGAGCAAAAGCTACCCTTAAGGACATTAACATAATGGAGGGCTCCATCATGGAAGGCCTCAACATCATTCCCAAGAGTAGACTTACTCTTTCCATATAGATTAAACCAACAGTTTGCTCCAGAAACTGATGTCCTGCTTCAAAATACAAATCACAGGTGTCTATGGGGTTTACATAAGCACAAGCATATTTCCAAGAAAGATAGGGAGATGTGGAAATCTTGGAGTGTTTCAGCAGTGTTTTGGAACATAAGCTGCTGAAAAGAGCCTTGTTTCCTGCTGCATCATTTCATAGCCTCCCTTGATATCCTGTCTACTTTATATCCTCCATGTGAACAATATATGATAAGATGAAAGGCAGTTTACATAAAAGCGGGCCATCTCCTTGAAGAGAACTTACAAAGTACATCTCCTGTATATTCCTTTAATCCTTTGTGAAGCAGTAAGCAGCGGCTTTGCCCTCTGTTTTGAAACTTTTCCTTAGTTCCACAGAGCGGTTAAGTTTGTTGTGAAATAGTTTGGGGGTTTTTTTCCCCTTTCCTCTGGGTAGAAAAAGTGATATGGGAAAATCTGTCTCATGGCATGTGCTAGCCTGCGGATAGAATCACAAAGCAGTAGAAATGAATGCGTTTTCTTGAAACCTCAGTAGTACCAGAAAACCTGCCTAACATGCTCACACTTGAGTAATGGGATTAAATGTTTGTGCTCTGGTAGTGTCTGTGGGCTGCAAGCAACTTGGATTTCATGGAATAAAGCCAAAAAGCCTTGTCCAAAGCAGCTGGCAGTTTAAGTGAGGGCATTGCCTAAGCTCTGTGCACCTTGTCATGTGAATAAAGCTCTTCCAGCTGCAAGTGAATTGCAGAACCGATTCCAAAACAGGAACAGTCAGTTCAGTAACTCAAAAACAGGAAACCTGGATTCTCTTTTCTATACATTTTCTCTAAGGCTGATCATTTTTGTGTTCTTTCATAATAGAGTTTCTCCTTATACTTCTTGTTTTAGCAAACGTACCGTGTACACATAGAGTTGTTTAGGTTTTATGGGAACTACAGTGAAGCAAATATTTTTTTTTACTCTATTGAACACAGGTAGCAGTGAAGAAGAGCAGCAGAATAACAGAACTTCATAATTCAAATTTGAAAATAAATTCTTGTAGATTCATGAATCTTGTAGATATATGCTGTGTAAATGGGATTATTTTGTTTTATCAATGCATTTAGTCAATGAGCAAAATCTGGCTAGCAAGTTTAGGAATCCATAAGGAAGTAATTATGCACAGCCTGTTGGGTTTTGGGATTTGTTCTGTGTGCTGATGAAGTCTCATATTTTCATATAATGCAAAAACAAGACAACTACAAGTGAAAGGAAAGGGGAGAAAGAGAATCAGAAATAAAGGTAATGGAAGGAAACAGCACTTGTTTGAAGACAAGGAGACTTCCATAGGAGGTACTGATCTGTCTTGTGCAACAGTTGAAATGCCACAACAGGGAGCCACTTAATTGTCCCTATGCTGTATCCTTTGAGCTGTAAACAGAGAGCTGGTTTAAAAAAATCTCCAGAGACATCAAAAGCACTCATGAATGCTACCCATCCTTAATCTCACACGTACTGATTCTTACCCTGAAGGATAGTGGATTTTCCTGGGATGTTGGAGAGACGAGAGAGGTACGACCTGAATTCAAGTAGCAGAAAATGGAGGAAATATTAGTGTTCTCTTGTTTCCACTACTACAGGTGCCAGCTCCTAATCCAGCTGTCAAAACTGAGGAGAAGAAGGAGAGAGGATGGTAGAAAACTGAGATAATTGCAGCTCATCTGTATTTGTTATTATATTACATTATATTGGGGTGGCTCACAAATGTGAACCAGAGCATCTGGGCTAGAACACGTGGTGTTCTGATAGTATATATTAATTATGCATTCACTGGCCTTTCCATCACAATCCAAACACTTTGGTGTTTTGTGTGTTGAAATGTCTAAATACAAATACCATTCTGTTTTCTCATACTCAGGGCAGTCAGTGTTAGTTCAGAACTGGAGCCATTCAGCTGCTGTGCACATGTTGTTGGTCAGGAGGTAAAACTGGATCAAGTCAAGAACAGGTTCCTGCCTTGAAGAGTTTAAAAGTCTGAAAAGCAAGGAAAAAAAGAAATATAATACTAAACAAAACAAACCCTGTGTAATTTTATAGAACAAATCAGATATGGTTTAGATTGTTTGTACTTGAAAGGGAAAGGTCTCTGGCAACTTTCTTTGGCATCCTCTTTTTTGGATTTGCCACAGGAGCTGGGCTTGAAGTATTAGTTCTGAGATCAAGGACTCTGAGCCAGTGACCACACGACTCAGTTATCCCTGAGCTGATGTTGACCCCTTAAAGGAGAAAGGAAGAGCAGGAGTGATAGCATCTATGATGGCTTGAAAACCAGCAGAGGAAAAATAACATGGTTTTATTATTTGATGTTATAAAATCTTGTGACACTCTTTTTTTTTCCCTAGTGTGTGAAGTTCTGTCCTGCCTGGGCTTTTGACCACTCCTGAGCAGTTCCAACCAGGAAGCTTCTGTGTTGTGGTGTGCTGTAATGTCCCATTTTGGCCTTCCAGGTCACTTTCCCAGGTGTGCCTATACTCTCTCCCTTCCCCCTTACCCCCATGCTGAGTGAGTCCTGTCACTCAGACTTAGCATTCCAGCAAGGCATCGTGTGGTTGGTCAAGTTCAAAGGATGCCACTCAGGCCCAGGGGTCATTGGCCTGTCTGGGTGTCATCTTCCACTGGGCCCCTGCCCCTCTCACCTGGTTGGTGGCTCACCTGTACCTCCCCTCCCCCTGTCCCTGAGCTTAAAAAGGTCATCAGACCATGCGGTCGGGATTCTGTTGGAGCAGTTGCTCACGTTCAGACCTCTGTAACCATGGAATAAACCTCTGGACATTAAACCCTCCAGCGGAATCCTCTCCTTTTTCTCTTCACCATCGCCTGAAGCTATTCCTCCTGAGGTGAACGGGGTTCCAACAAGCCTGGACTTGTTCAGTGCCCAGCTGCAACCACCAGCTAGCCAAGGTATCTCTGGGGTGACACGCCGCAGTTGCTGCCTTTGGCCCAGCAGCGAGGGTCAGACTGGCCCAGGCACAATCTAACTGGTAATATTGGGAGCCTTTTTTCCAATACTTCTGTTCTTCATTTGAATTTGCATCAGCAGAGGCTAAATGAGCAGAGATTAAGTCTAAGTCTGGTGAAAACCTGCAAAAGAATAATTCTTTGTGGAGAAGTGTAGGGGTGGATCTGATTGTGGAGGTGGGTTTCCTACATGGTACAAAATGTGATGTCTACCTTTGGCATTCCTGTCCTAGTTGGCAATCCAAAGTACTAAATAAAGTTAGGAAGCATCCTAATTGCTGAGGGAAAGAGAAACACCTCAGAGGAGTGCTCCCATTAGGGTTAACTAATAAGAAATTCTAATTAAATCCTTCCTTTTTTCCAGACTGCAGGTGCTTGAATTAAGTCTTCAGCAGAGATGACTCTGCTCACTTGGGATTCACAACCACAAATCCTCTAATGAGGGTTGACACCCACATATGTTCTTTGAAGAGATGTTTATGCTGCTAATTAAAAAGGGGCCATGAGCCAACCCCCGGCCTCAAAGCCGAATGGCACAAACTGGCTCATGGCTGCACAGCTGAGGCTTCTTCTGGAACTAAATTTATCATGGAGAGAGTCACCTGAACCAGCCTGAAAAGGAACCGGAGTGTGAACTAACATTTAAATATTGTGCATTATATGTGGGCCTGCTGCTTAACCCAAATTCTGTCTCATATTTAGCAGTAAAGATGTGCCTTGTGAGACCTGAAAAGAACTACCAGCCTTAAAAAAGATTCTCCAAGACAACAACCCTCTATGCAGCCATCAGTGGTTGTAAGGTTTCCTGAAGAAGTGGTAGACCTATTTTATAGGTTCCAAAGGAGTGCCACTGCCATTAAGTTCCCTCAACCTCTCCTCTTAAACTGGACAGAAAAGACTACTGGAAACTTCAGGCCAGAGAGAGAGAATAACTCTGCATAACTTTGAATGCTAATAGTTAAGGGAAAGAAAACACTGTGTTGGTTGGGTTTGGTTTGATTTGTTGCTTTTCTCCCGCAACTATTTCTGTAGATTAAACAAGTATTAAATACAGGAATTACTATGCAGTTTAAATGCCTACAGTTCCTTTTATTTGTTCTATTTCTTTAAAAAAAAAAGCTTGGAAAATCCCCAAAGAGGTTTCTGTAAAGCAGTCATGGCAATTGTAGGTACAAGATGTAGATGCAGGCTGTGTATATTATCACAGAAAGGACTGTGTTCAGCAGGAGAATCTGAAAAGCATCTGTTGTAATAGAGCCTTTTTCACTGCTTTTTTCTGGAAGAGGCTGCAGCTGTTAGATGTACTCAACATTGCAAACCTCCGTGCAAGTGGTAGTAACTAGCATCAGCAGACAGAACCTGTGGTTTCTGCCTCTTTGGGTTTTATTCGTGGCCATGGCTTACAACAGTTATTTCAAAATGTGGCCAGAAGAGGGGAGATCATGGTGGGGAAAATTAGCAGTCTTAAAATTCTAGTAATAGGATTATTAATTGCCTCAGTGTTTAGTTGCTATACTTAAAGCCATAAGCCAAACAAACACACTTTTTTTTTATTGCTCTGCAGATGCAAACTGGAACATAATAGCCAAAGGCAAATGTATCCATCCACAAATACTTTGCAAATACCTTTATGGAGTACCCCTTTAAAAAGGTTGTGCTCAGTTTTCAGAGGCTTTCAATGTGCATTGGTTTTGAAAACTTTCCAGAAAAAAAATATTTGCAGTTTGTATGTCCTGGAAGAAATCAAGGAACATTTTGCAACCTAAAATGGTGCGGAGTCACCACCAAATCAAGCCTAATGCAGTCAAGCTGTTGCTGAGCACTGGTTTGTTTCTAGCATGATCCCAGTTCTCTCTTTTGACCAGACCTCTGTGTCAGCCAAAATACTAGTTGAATATTTCAATGGCTAAAAACCAATAGAGAGCTGAAAAGTTTTCTTTTTTGTTCTCCATGGTTCTGACACCACCACAAGCACTGATAGGATATTGGGAAACTTCTTGTTTCTGAAAAGTAGAAATTTCACAAGTAGAAGAAAATGGAATCAAAGTTGCGACTGAAAATAGTATTGTACAATATAATTCCTCAGTTTCTAGGGGCCCCTATTTGATTAAATAAATAGAAACTGGATCCATATTTCCCACCATCCTAGAGCCTCTGGTGTCTGGGGTGTCTTTCATAACTGGCTTGCTCTCCTCACTTGTGGGTGGAACTTTACATAGTGGGGTGAACATAAAACATTGCTGAGGTGGCAGTTACAAAGGTGGTTGTGGAAGAGCATCTCTGCCCAGTAAAGTCCTCCAATTCGATTGTTAGAATTCAATAACAGGTTTAAGCTTATTTAATGCAGTACTACTCTTGCCTTTTTTTTTTTTTTCCCATTTGGCTCGTCTTAGTATGCTTTGCTTTTATGACTCTATGTTGATTAAAATCTTTCCTGTTCTCTACAAGTTTATCCTCTTATCTCACCACTGACCTCTGTATTTACCTGAATCTCTGGGAAGTTACCTAGTGATGATTTGAAGTGCTCAGGAGAGAGAAAAAGACAAGAATTTTTCCCTCATAAAGTTTTCTTTTGCTAATTGTCCTCCTCACTGGCAAAAATATGTGCCTTGTTTCTCACTTGAGTAATGTAAAAGTCATTGACTATCATTTTGATCATTTAGGAAAAATAGTTCAGGAAGTTTCATGTCATGTGCTGCAACAAAGACAAGTTACTACAAATTCTCAGGCTTGCCAAAAAATAGTAGGGGGTAAAACTTCAGGAATTAACTGTAAAATGCTAGAAAGATGAAGAAAGTGAATGTCCAGCTTAACACATCTAATGGATTTTTTTTTAGAAGCACCAGGAGAATCGTGCATTGCTCTGAGCTTGTCATGTGGCATGTCCTAACATCATCAAACATTCTTTGCAGTATTAAGCTTCCCTAGTTCAAACCATTTTATCAGACACACGCAGACTGGATTTGCCAGTAACAAGGGAAACTACCCTAAGGATATGTTTTTGAACATTTATTCAAGATGTATTTTGAGTGCTGTTTCAGCTTTCATTCCAGGTATTGGCAGAAACATTATTGCTTTTCCTGTAGATGAGCAAGGCTCTTTAACCTCTCCAGATACCAGGGAAATGAACACTGTGAACATACAGTTGAAAATAGTTTAGAGAGCTTGTATTCTGTGAAATGAACATTAAATAGATAGTGTTTCACTACACACAGGGGACATGGAGTTCTGTTTTGAAAGTTCAGAAACAGCCCTATCTATCTGATTGTTTTAATAACTGCAGCTAGAAGAAACTGACTGAGAAAGCTCTTAAACAACACTGGTATTGCTCCTATTCAAGAAAGCATGAAAATAGGTGCCTAACATTAATTGCAATGTACATTTAATAAACTTAATTGCAAACTCTGTATGGGCTCTTCTGAATCTGAAGAGCCAAAGCACTCATGCAATCATTTCCAGTTCTCAAACATTTTTAAAATGCTACTTTTTAAAAACACAGGTCCATACATTTTACTGAGCTACATCCAATAAGTTCAGCAGGCTTCAATAAAGCTGCCATTCTGAGGATCTCATTCTGTGTGTCTTAGTACTCCTAAAAGAAAATTTCATTTTCTAAGATGGAATTGGAACTCTGCATTGATAGCTCTTTTTATGCTTTTGTCCCATTTTCTTCTGTCCCAGGGAACCAAATACTGTGCTGTGAGAAAGCCTTAGTGTACTTTATTAACAGTGATTAGTTAGGTTTTTTAGAAGCCATTCAAGGGAGAACAGTGGCAGTTCTTAGCATTTTACAAAAGAGGTCGAAGGTACAGATGGTAATGTCTGTGTCTCATGCAAGTCTCATGACTTTTGGGTTTGTGCCAAGTGCTCTGCCTTCTGGTAAAGTAGCATTCACATCAGAGTCACCACCAGACAGTCACAGTGTCTACCTGAGAGCCTCTATGTAAATAAAAAACCTATTTTTAAGATATGTTCAGTTGTCTCTTGCATCTCTGGCTTTCTCATCACTAAAAATAATTGAGCTTTTTTCTATAGTTCTCAAATTTTCTTTTACAGATAGCAGTTTGCTTAATCAGATAGCTTCATTTTAAGGTATGGAAATTAATTATGGAGTGGAAGTGCTACAACAGTGTAACTGAATTATCACAGTGGAAGAAGGGATGCTATGGGCAGCAGCTCCTGTGGCTTCTGAGTTTGCAAATATGCATGGCTCTAAATCTCCATTCCACTTGGTGGCAAGATTGCAGATTTATACAGGCTAGCTCCTCAAAATCAGGCAGGCATGTGAACAGCTGTAGAATCCCTTGTTTGTTGCTGTCCAGAGCTTTACTTTGTACCATATTTGTTGCTCGTTTTCGGGAGAGAATCTCCCTGTGAGTGAGGAGAAAATCCATCCCTGTGAGTGTACAAGGCAGCACAGCTGAGTCAGTTTTGCTCCTCCTCGTTACAGTGGCTGAATGCAGAAACCCCTAAATGGGGACATTTGCACAGCTGTCTAAAATATTGGAATATCTTCCTCCTTCCCTGAAGGAAATTTAAGTGCCTCAAAAGATACATTCTAAAACCATTTTAAAACCCAGAACTGGAAACAAAACTTTTTTTAACTTGAATGACAAGAACTTGCTTGAACTTACCAGGGTTTTTTCGTTTTGGGGGTTTTTTGTTTGGGGTTTTTTGTGTTTGTGGGGGGTTTTTTGGTTGGATTTTTTTTGTTTTGTTTTGTTTTGTTTTGTTTTTTTCTCCCGTTGTAAGTTATAGAAATTAGATTTCAAAATCATTATAGAAAATAAAGGAAAAAAGACAAGGTTGGATGGGGTTGTGAGAAATCTGGTCTAATGGAAGGTGTCTCTGCCCATGGAAAAGGGGTGGGAAATAGATGATCTTTGAGGTCCCTTCCAGCCCAAGCCAGTTTATGTTTTTAAGAAACACCACAAAATAATATGCACACACAAGGTCACCTAATATCTTCTTGTTCATTTTATGGAACCTATTTCTTTCTAAAAAAATATTTTGGACCAAAAGCAGATTATTGTATTTCTAAAAAAAAAAAAAAAGATGCATAAATTATTTCTAATAAGTATCAGAACCTTTATATTCAGTAAATCACCATCCTCAATTTTAAATGGATTTTGAAAGAAACAGCAAGACTTTGCAAGTTATCTTTTCACAGCCCAAGGGGAAAGCTCCCTCCCTTCCTTTCACACCAGCTATTCTTGACCACTAAATTGTCTTCCTGCTTCCTCCCTCTTAGATTTCGTGTTTAAAGCTGCAGAAAGTTAAGATAAACAGGAGTTGTCACACTAACATATGACTCAGTAATACTGCACAGCTTTGTTGTTTGTTTTGTTTTTGTTTGGGTTTTTTGGATTTTTTTTTAACTAGAACTAGGACTGCTAGTGCTGCAGGGTAATAGTATTTAAAAAAAAATATGAAAAGCTCTCTGTGGATGCTTTAATTAGAATGGATTTCCTCATAAGAGATCTTTATAGTCTCACTCTTAAGGTAGATGGCTGTCATAATTCCCAGTCTGACAAGCTACACATGAATCTCAAGTTTCACTACCTTCCTTATAGCTTGCATTTATGTGGCCTAGTTCAGATGATCCAAAAGGTGTTACATATGTATGTATGCTACCACAGAAGAGTGAACAGTCTGCTGCTGGCAAAGTATAAAAGAAAAAAGGCCTAGTTTTATGATCTGTGTCCCAGGATCTCAAATGTCTACTCAGAATAAACAGGAACTTTTAAAGTTTTGTGAGTGACACACCCCCAGAGCACTGGTAAACTGCACGACATCTTTTCTGCCCAGAGGACAGGAGGGAGAGTAGAATTCTCAAGTTTGAAAGCTTTTATTCTGTGATAATAGGATTTATTTTTTTTTTACCACCTAGCATGTAAAATATATATCTCCTTCCCCTCTGAATAGGTAAATTCCTGTTGTAGGGAAAATAAAAACTATAGGGTTTGTGCGGCTGTGGTATTCCCATTACCTCAGTGATTTTGCAGATGGTGAAATTTGCCTCAATGCATGTCTGCAGATCTTTCATACTTGGTGAATTGGTCACATTTCCTTTAGGACAGGGAGTATCTTGTCAAACATCTGAGCAGAATGAACTGTATTGACCCACAATTATGGATACCTAAAGGATACCCAAGTGGCTCTAATGAAACACAGTCCTGAGCAGTAACAGCCAAAGCATACATGGATTTTAAGGCACCTAAGGAATGATTCTCAATACTGTGTGCCACTAAGGCACACTCAAAAATCAGAAACACTCTGGTGTGTGGTTCCTCAATTCCGGCTCAAGAAGCACGCTTATTAAAAAAAAAGAAAAGACTTGCTTTGGTTTCTCATTTTTGTTTAAGTTTTAATAAAGCTTGTCTGCCCTCTTGCTTACTCATTATTTTGGAAGTTTTTTCTTTACTATATTGAAGGGAACTAATTTTCTTTTTAATTTCAAATATATTTTCCCTACTTATTGTCTATCTATATTTCCCCACTTATTGTCTATGAAAAGAATTTTTCATTTACTCTAGAATTGTTTTTATACAAATTCCCTTGCATCCTTACATTTTTGCTTTACTGCAGAACAGTACACTTGTGCATTCAGTGCACTCTCTTCCGTTGCTTTAAGAAAGAGTTTTACTGAGAAATGACTTACGGATTTCTCTTTTCTTCTTAATCCTGCTTTTCTTCCCTCTCGTCTTGTGCAGGTGACTTAGATTTGGAACAGCTGAGCACTGTTCTTCCAAGGCTGGAGGGAAGTTGTAGCACAGTGCAGGAAGAAGGACTGCAGGTGCCTGTGTCATGTCTGCGTTCCTCTTTCCCAAATTCTGTCAACATTTCTATCCCATGCAGTGGGGCTCTTCCACTGTCTCTCTTTCCATGGCATCTCTCCTGAACATTAAATAATTGTATCCCTGTGTTCATGCTGCTTCTGCTTATGTCCCTTCCTGACAAGCATTCCTCTGTACAGACTACTGGATTTCAAGTTAAGGAAATCTCTATTCAGGTGCAATCCTGAATTCAGGTATGGATGGGTGTGTTGCTTGTTGATCAAGAAAGACAACACTGTCAGCTGGAAAAAGTTCTTAAAATTAAAAAGTCATTATTTGCATTGGCTTACTAAGAGTTTTATTTGGTCTCACTGCCCTTGAAAATCTCTGAAACAATGGTAAATTGTTGTGGAAATATTTTTGACTTTTATGCCTCAGGTCTAATCTGAATGTATTCAGCCCACAAAATCAAAGGAGCTACTCTGATTTCAATGGATTGCTTGTGTGCCTAATTTTGGGGCAATGGTCTAGCCACAGCAATGTCCTTTTTTATTCTGCTGGGTCGTGGCATTGAAAAGCTCTCTCTAGGTAGGGTTGCACTGAAAAGGCCACCTGGGAAACTCAGCTAGGGCAAAACACAGCTGCTCAGTTTGCTGAGCAAGGATCCTCTAAGGAAGAGCTAACACAGTGCTCACACATCTCGGTTCTTTCAAGTTTCGTTGGAAGTGAAGAAGAAAGTACTTTACAATAAAGTGCCCATTGGTGTCTGGGATGCCTTTTGGATGGCCTGCTCACAGTGGGCACTGTTCAAAATGCTTGAGCTGCTGTACCTGTTCTGGACAGAGGCTTTGGACAAGGGAACTCACTGAGGGATCTGTGTCTTGTGACTGTAATAGAAACAAGATCAGGACTCATAGGTCTCCTATAACATAATGATGATGATTTTTGGTTTAACACAAGCAATGTATTCAGCATTTGCAATGCTTTCTATATACATTACTATTGAATGTGGATAGCCTAGAGTGCATGAGAAGAACAGGAAGAGAGGAAATTCATTGGTGGAGATAACTTGGTGCTTATTATCATTGCTTCCACGTCTTCTAAGGTTTCTTGGGTACTATTTGTTTTCATTAGTTTTAAGGTTTTTGCATGAGACAGTAGCTAAATTATACAAAAGAAACTCCAAAGCGAACAAAGGCAATTGGCCAGTTTTAAAACACAAAGTGCAGGAAGGAATACCCTTCCAGCTTTTAGAAGTTAGCTTGTCTGTACATGACTGCTAATATAGTGAGCAAACTGCAGCAGCACTGAAAAAACTAGACTCTAAGTCTAAATACAGTGAAGGTTTTCATCAGTATATATTGGCCTGTCCAGATCTTCAGAGCAGGTGTGAATTGCTTCCTCAGTGCTTTGACCTAAATCTGTCAATATGATCAGCTTGCTGGTGGAAATGCAAACCCGCGTTGCCAGCAGTAACATCTGAACAGCACAAGGGCACAATCTCTCCAGTCAGTATGAGACAGAGTTTCCAGCAGCTGATCTGGCTGCCTGAAAATGAAATTTGCTGCTTCGAATACAAAAGGGGCCTTTCTCTTTTGTTTGATTTGTGTGTTTGCCCACTGTATATGCCTGCTTTTTCGTTGCTTTCATGTATTCACAGTTCAGCACCGGTAAACGCATAAAACAGTACAAACAAGTAATAAAACAAGAAAGGCGGTTTTGTTATTTGATTTATTAATCTAAGTGGAGATAAAAACTGCCAAATGGGGCAAGTGATAGAGAACAACCCTGTTGTACACACCATTTGCTTCTGCTGGGCCCACTGCCTTGCCCCCTCCTTCAGTGCCATTGCAGGTGTTTCGATGTTGCTCTGTCATCTGTTCTTCTTTGTTCTTGAAATTTAAATATATATAGCAAAAAATATAATTTCTGAAAGGAGGTACTAAATAAAATTGAGTCATCCCAAAGTTAGGTATTTCCTTCAAGCTGTCCCATACAGGATTTCCCCATATTCAACAGAGAAAGATAAGATTCTCTTTGGAGCAATTTTTCCTTCACCAAGACATTTATTCAGGTCGGCTTCTCCATGGAAGTGTCAGAGCCTCTTCATTAAAGCTGAGAGGACCAGAGAGGATCTAAGAACTAGATCACACTCTGTGATGAGAGAAATCCTTTCCCCAGTCTAACACATCCCTGTCATGTCCTAGAGCCTCTGGGATGCAAAGAGTTTTGCCCATGCTTTCAAGATTCCTGCCAGTGGAACGTTAGGATTGATACTGAATGAATTAAAAGACTCTTTCATTGTCAAAACCAAGATTCATTTCTTCCAAATGCTGCTTCTCTTCTCAGTGACAGCTTGTGAGGGTGTGTTTGCACATTTAAAATAAGTGATTTGTTGTCATATGATATGTGCCCATGAGAAATTTCAGAAAGACTTAAATGGTGCTAGAAATGAACTTTCTTCTTTGTGCAGGTACTCACATACAGTGTTTGTACCACTTGTATAGCAAACAAGTTTGGGTTTTTTTTTTGTCTGAAGCATTCTGATTGCTAAGTTACTCTAGACATTAAAGCAAATATGATGAACAGTAACTGCTCCAGTAACCACTGGAGTTTGTGCAGAAATAACGTGCTGATGGGCAACAGGGGAGGCACCCATCACACTAATTATGTAGGAATAAGACATGTCTCCTGAGCTTTTTTTATCTCATCACTTTCTTACCTTTTCTCTATTATGTTTCTTATCTTTAAATGTCAATTTGTCATCACTTACAGCTGTTCTCATCCCCTACACAAGTATGCTTCTCTGTGGTTTCTGCTCACAAATTGTTTACTTCTGATTCCTGGAGTTATAGGAACCACTTTTTTCCCTGGTAGTTGGAGTCATTCATATTTAGTGCATTCCTAAACAGATGTAAATGTTGAATAAATCATCTCATGCTGATGTGTTGTGGCTTTGCAAAGTAACAGCTACATACAAGAAGCAGTAGTCTCTTACCAGATAACTGAGAAGAAAATCAGGTTCCTTTTTTCTTTATTACAAAAAAACAAAAGAAAAAACGTTTTCTGGAAACTGAGTTTTCTTTTTACTAGATTCCACTACAAAAAAGCTATTACCTATTTCAGAATTTTGATTTTGTTGGGGGAGAGCCACAACAATAAAGAGGTGTAAATTTTGTATTGATTTTAGTAATATACTAGGAAATTACACTGTTTAATATTCTGGTATTTACTAGAGGGAGATTTTTCAAGGATTTTAAGATGTTACCTTGAAATTCAAGGCTTGACAGTAATCAAGCTAGGTACCTCAGCCTGATAGCTGTACATTAGTATTTTTTTACTGTATTATATGCAAAATAGGTAGAGGTACATCCACAAGAGACTCCTGGCTTTAACTTCACAATTTTACTTTATATTAGAAGTATAATTTCTATCTTTTTTTCTTGGAAGTGTTCTCATGAAAGTCAGGGATCTAACTACTGTATCTTAAATATCAATTTCATTTCCTATTTAGTCAATAGAGGGAAGTACTTAGCACGAAGGTAATTCAGTCTTTCTGAAATGCTTACTTCTCTCCATTGACTGCAGCATCAGATATTTGTCTCAGTTCCTCACTAAAATATTAATAATTACAGGGAATTAATCCTGGCTCTATTGTAGTACATTCAGATTTTATGTTAAATGATGACTTCTGAAAAAGTGCTGGATCTAAGGCAGACAAAGGATGGCCAGAAGGGGAAATGGAATGTGTAGCAGTTATCATATGCTTTGAAAACTCAGAGAATTCAATGCAGCCAATAGCAGGTAGGATTTGAGAAAGAGACAGCTTGCAGAATACTCTGCATTATCTATAATGTTGCTGCAGAGGAAAAAGCCAAAGACTCTGAGGATCACACAATAATTTTTTAGGAAGCAGTAAGTAGAAGTAAAATCAAAACAAATTATCTGTCCAAATATAGCTCCAAGGTGGGAGAATGGCCCTTGAGATTTGACTGAGAGTAATTAAAAACAGTAGATTTTTCTGTATGGTAGGAAAGAATGAGGACTGTGATTTTTAGAGCAAAGACGGTGCTGAAATTTTAGCTCTTCTCTAGGAGACTGGGGAGACTGGCTATAGATAATGGAAACTCTTGGCACTTAGGTAAAGGAAATTCAAAAAAAACTTAGCCTGGAAAAGGTGTCAAGATGCAAAAGAAAGGTCTAATACTGTCTTTCCTGAGGATTAAAACAACATCTTAATTATCCACTGGAAGAGTGGTATTTGCTCTGATTTTTTAAATAAAACTGTGATCTTTACTGTGTAACCCCCAATTTTCCCATCCATTTACTTTGGGTTTCACAGTGTTTTTCCATGAAGGTGAAGAAGCTTAGAGGTTCTTTCAGTGTATATCAACATACATAATTTCCCCATCCTTGTTTACCTTTCCTTTCTGATATAACACATCACAAAACACATCTTAGTAAGAACGACTCCTTTACATGAAATTTCTTATGACACATCTTGCTGTTTGTTGTGGAGTTTTTGGGCGTGTCCTAACATTAATTACCCAGAAAATGAATTTCCTTCTGAAACACATAATCTTTATTGATAGATTCGAGCTTTGGAAGCTGCAGGTTCCATCTTGCCCTGGCCCAAGACCAGGTTCTTTGGGGTGAGATTATACCTGGAGAGAACCTGCACCAGTCATGCTGTAAGGCTGAGGAAAAGATGAAGGGTAAAGAGCACTACAGGAGCTGTTGTGAGTTGGTAATCAATCACTACTGACACATGGAAGCACTGAAATTTAGCTGGAAACTGTAAGCTTGGTATTAAAAGGAGTTTTTTCTCTCCAAGGTGAGCCACAGATAAGAAATGACATTGTTAATTTCCTTGTTTTCTCTTCAAGATGATATACTCAATGCATTTTTAAGATAGTTTATCTGTCTCTGGATATGCACAAAGACTGGGCTGAACTTTACATACTGAACTTCAGGATTTTTCAAATGGGAAGAATTCATTCTGCAGCTACTGCTAATATTCTTTCTTTATACTCAATAGAGAGAAGCAGGCATTTGTTTATGATATCTAGAAACTGAAATGTGGGAACCAATTCAGTTTTCTAAACACACTTGCCTGCTCCATAAGGTACCTTGAGCCATACACATGAGACTGATAGATAAAGTACCAGAATTTGTGGGAGGCCTGTGCTCTTCCCTGATAGAAGGCAGGAGGCCCAGCCTGATGCCCTGTTCTAGTTAAGCTTTTGAATCAAGCTACAATCTCAAGTTTTCACCACTTAAACTATTTAGGAGAGGAATTTAGTACCAGACTGTAGATGCTTGAATGTAATGCTTGCAAATGAATTCATGTCTAAGCTCCCCTTATAATCAAAGCACATTTAATTACTACTCTCAGGGCCGTCTGGAGAGCTAGACATTGTATAGAATTTAATAGAAATTTTTCAGAAAAATAGATTGCTGATTATAATGGGTTTTGATCTGACTTGTAGAAGCCAAATTTTTCTACTTGTAGGCATAAGTTGGGATTTTAGTTGAGAGCAGTGGAATTATTTATTAAGAGAGCTTTTCCAATCAGTGTACAGTTGCCTTGTGTGAAAGTAATTGATTCAGCACCAGTTAGATAAATGAGATTATGTTAAAACTAAGTAACAGTGACATGGGGTTTATTTAGCTCATAAGCCCTTTTTTCATGCTCATTTCATTCTCATTTGTTTAAATTTAATGGGGTAGGTTTTAAGGTGTACACGTTTATACATTTTAGGATGTTTATATTAAGTTATGTAGTAGCATACATCAATTTGTTTCTACAGCTAGTCATATGGTATTCTGTGATATGACAGAATGTCACATACAACAGGCATTACCTTTGTACAACATTCTAGCACATATGACACCTCATATGTGCTAAAATGTTGTAGAAAGCTAATGCCTGAAGGAGTGATAAGAAATTATTTAAACTCATCTTTAGAGCATGTTTGTAAGAGACTTTTACACGCGCAAAATTATTTTTCTGTCACAGAGGGCAGTTAATAACATCTGTAAGAAGTATGACTAGCATGGTAGAGTGGTTTAGGTTTTATTTTTAAATGGCTATGTTCCCATGTCCAAAAGAAAATATAACTGGATACAAACTGACAGCTGACCACTCATGTAACATAATGCCTCTAGCAGCTCTGGTCCAGGAATATGCTTTGTCACAGGCTAGAAGTCCTTTGGATGTTCTATAGTTGCTGGAACATTTTTTAAATCTGCATTAAAGCTAAAGAACATGAGTATAGCACAGGGTTTGAGGTGACAGCTCAGTCCCTTCCTTGCCTTGGCAGAAGAGACAGAGACTCTTAAAGAGGGGGGACTCTTAAAGAGACATTTTCTGGATAAACAAACCATCCATCTGAAAGGGGATCTGGAAAGACAAATGCAATGGGATGGTTCCAAACCACCTCTGGGCAGGGTGGCTGACATCTTGAGATCCCTTATCATCAGGCCCTTCCAAAGATCTGTCAGCACCATCCCTGCTAACAGCTAGACTCAGGAACTCTTATATATGTGTCAGCTTCTGGAAACTATTTGCAGGAGATTCCCTGTGACTTTATTGTATGTCTTGTGAATGGTGCAACACACTGCATGCAGAGGAGTAAACTGGTGCAAGGCTGGTGTGACAGCCACATAATAGCACAGCCACACCACATAATATCTTGGAATAACCAAAGCTTTCTGAGGAGCAATCCTCAAACAGTTAGCAGAGATACCTCCTCTGTTCTGTCCTGGTTGAGAGACTTCTTGCTGCTGAAAAGAAGAAAGCTGAGGAAGAAGTTCAGAGACTACACCAAACATGGTCTACATAGTTTAATTCCTAGTTCATTCCCTGTCTTTCTTTTGGACTGTTTCAACCAGGTATCTCCCAGACAAGTTTCTAGGAGGTTAGTCCTAAGCCAGTTTGAGGTGAGCATGCTGGTGCCAGCCAAAGTGGGATGCTTTGTTGTGCAGTTTGTGGTCAACAGGCAAACCAGGTAACCTCAGGGTTTGTGATTATGCATATGCCCTTTTTGATTAGTGACGCACTTTCCAAGATGAACTCCTTAAAGGTAAGATTTCAAACATCACAGTTTATTTTCCAAGCTAAAACCTAACAACAGTAAGTCTTTTTCTCAGGCCTTAACAGCAGCAAAACAAAGCTACTAGAAGTTTCTTTTCTAAAAGAGATTTGAATATTCACCTGGAAACTTCGGAAAATAAACATATTTTGTCTGGAAAAATAGTTCTCCAGATATTTGTGATGAACCAAACAAATTAATAAATTAAACAGTGCTAGAGAGTGAAGAAAGGAGGGAAGGAGGAAGGGGACGAGGGGGAGCAAATAATCAGAAGTAATGTATGCCTTCTTCCCTGAAGTACACAACTTCTAGTTTGAGTTCAAGAACTGCAGAGCTCTGGTTACTTGATACTTACTTTTGGTTGTATCTCAGTCACTGTAGAACCATCCAGGCGTCAAGGCCAAATATCTCCCAGTTTAGGATGAAGGATTAGGAGGCTTTTCACTGGAGTTGCAGTTGCATAATATTTTTGTGATTAGTATGAATTTTTAGATGGATATACAACAAGAAATGAACATAAAACATACCTAAGCACATCCTTTTGTTCTTTCCTCCAGCTTCCTTACTTTCTTCTCTGTGCCAGCAAAGAGACATAATCTAAGAGGTGTTCCAGGCATGCAGAGTGTGATCTTCTTTGCTCAACATCCTGACCAAACCACTTAATATATTAATCCTTAAGCTACATGTATGGAGCTTGTTTCCAAATATTTGCAATGAACATACTACATAAACTGGTTTTCATGTGCTGAGGTATTTTTGACTAGTCTCTGAGATGACAGCTCTCTCTGGAAATATCATAACTGTTGCTAATTGGAAATTATAAGTTGTTTATTTAGATAGTATTAAGAACCTGGGATTTAGATGTCTTATCTGCTGTAACTTCTGCCCAAGCATGACTAGAAAAGAAAAAAAAGAAAAAGCACTTGATGATTCTTGCATCCTCTCCTGAAACTGGAGGCCGCAGCATCTGTCTACTGATGTCATTTTCATAAGCATGTGGAACAGCAGTATCGTAGTCCATCTCTGTCTAGCCCCAGTGTAAGTAGGAAAATGGGGGAAATTGGGGAAATTTGGTCATCATCATATGAATAGAGTGCATGGCATGAGGCACTTTTCTTGGACTTTGTGCTCCTCCATCTCCTTACTGTTCTGCTCACTAATTTCCATCATGTGCATAAACAGTGCTTTGAGTCAGGTGATTGATCATAATGCGTACAGCTGTATTTATACTTCCACAAAACTCTGACATTGACTTCTACAATCAGTAAAAGTGTTGGAATTCTCCCTGCCTACTAAAACAAATGCCTACAGGTGACAACCTGTATTTAGTTGTCATATCCTGTAATTTATTTGTAGTAAATTTTTCAAAAGTTACGTGGATTACGACCAAGGGCATACTAGCAGTAACTTGTCTATACCTAAACTTAGAAAATACAGCTTCTTAGTAAACT
This sequence comes from Ammospiza caudacuta, assembly GCF_027887145.1. Lineage (NCBI taxonomy): Eukaryota > Metazoa > Chordata > Aves > Passeriformes > Passerellidae > Ammospiza > Ammospiza caudacuta. Next base: position 72,361,657 of record NC_080594.1, read on the forward strand.
TAGTCCAGGAAAAAAAGTGCATTTATTGTCTCAGCCAATCTAAACAAATCTAAGCCCATGTTGCTCCAAGGAAACAATTTTTCCTGTGCCACCAATAGGGGCTCTTTTGCTTGACTTGGTTTATTCTTCTGGCATATACAGCACATCTTGAAAGTTTGCTCAATATCTCTGTTCATCTGAGCCAATATAAAGCATTTCTGGTTCTCTTAGTTTTTTTCAGTCCTTAAATAACCTGTTTGGTGTTTTATAAAAGCAGGAGTGCAAAAATGTTCCTTTTTCGGTCCAAAATTCCATCTGAGTCTGAAATTCCCTCCTACAGTATTGGTAAGACCACCCTCTGCTAACTGCATTTGTTATTTTTAAAAGCTTTATCCTCAGCTAGTACTCAGCCTTGCTATATATTCTGCATAGGCAAGTGATGCTTAAAGATTTCTGTAAGGCTGTATAACTTTCCAAACTGAGAAGTATGGACTAGGAATCACTAAGGCTATGTCTAGATGATCAGGATTAGAAGTGCATCTACAACTGGGGTGATGGAGAGGCACAGCTTTCCTGGCTTACAGTGAAAGCTGGGAATGAAGACTGGGCAGAAGTTACTCTGCTTAAACAGACCATCATGTGGACATCTGGGACTACATCACCGATGGTAAATTGGACACAGCTTAAATGTTTCCTTTCTTCACCATACAGGTTTTAAAATCTACAAAAGAAGCAGCAGACCTGAGCCAGCCAAACAGTAAAGCTGACAGACTCAATGCACAAACTGTGGAAGCTGAAGGCTGTGATGACTTTAAAAGCTTATTTCTGCTGTCTTAATTCCATGTAGCCTGTTGTCCATGCAGATCTGCCATTTGCTCTCACAGACTTACTCCTATCTTTTTTTTTTTTTTCCCACCTATCCAATTCCTCTCAGAACTCCACTGGAGAGATTTAAGCAACAAATAAAGCAAATAATAGCAATGCTAATTGCTATTACTATAATAGCAATGCTAATTGATATATTAATAGCAATGCTAATTGATCATATTTGCCACTACCACATTGTTTGCTGTGCTTGTATGTTCATCCTTTCCTCTGCCCTTTGTCTAACTTGTGTATGCTCTAAGTTTTGTGGTCCTGATATTTTCTCTGATTGTATATTTATACAAGTGTGGTAAATCAAATGTTTCTTAGTGGTTCTTAAGGCACAGTATGAGCTTCTATTAGGTCTGCACAGTATATGCATACCAAATTTCAAAATCAATGCATTTGAAAAATCAAACTTTGAGGGAGAGGATGAAGAGTCAGAGACTGTGATGACAAAGGGAAGCAGAATTTTGCTCTGTGTTGGATGAGACAAAGTTGGTTTTTTTGATATGTGTTCTTGTGTTTAGATACACATTGTTACACTATTTAGTCTTGAAAGACAGACTACAGAGCAGGGTTTCATGTTTAAGTCTACAGATAATTGCATTCTCCTTTGAAATTGAGTCCAAGATGTAGACTGTAATTTTAAAATTGTGGTCTCATGTTACACATATTATTTGTCATAATGTCTTGTATAGTGAATGATTTACTGCAAAGAAAAATGCTGTACATAAAAAGTAATTTGAAAATTACTCCATGCTATTTATTATATGCATTCTATTTTTCACCAACATAGTGGAGGCAGAGAGAGGTGGTATGTTCAGCCTCTGAAGAACTTGCAAGCTTTATATTGTAGTATCACAATCACTAGCAATGATTTCATTTTGACTGCACATTGGTCTTCTAAGTTAGGTGATTATTTTTTCTCCTACACATGACTATAATGATATGCTAACATAGATATATGTTAGAATCACTGAATCAAAGAGTAATTTAAGCTGCAAGAGACCTCTTGATTTTCTTTGATATATCACTCTGCTTGAAGCAGTGTCACCTTAGATCATGTTGCTCAGGACCTTGTCCACGTGGGTTTTAAATATCTCCAGTTCTCTGTATGACAGAGACAGGAACTTAGCCTCTAATTTGGACCTGTTAAATAATTTGTCCATTGGTGTGGCTCCTGACTTCTCATTGACAGTGTTATGACTCGGAAGAATATTTCAGTTTCGTTCACACCCCCTTTGCTGGAGGAAAGATGTCTAGCAGAGGATGAGCAGACCTTGGCAAGATGGACCCCTCTTGTCCAATGCTCTCAGACAAGGCTGTTTTGATGGTAACACAACTCTTTGTCTCACTTTGTCAGGAGGGCAGCCACAGACTTTGTTGTTGAGGAACAATTCTTGATGAGAGGGATGGCAACATCTAATGGCAGCATTATATTTTAGACTTGGGATGCTCAAAGCGCCTCCAAAACTTGAAGTTAGGAATGGGAACATAAGAAGTTCTTAGGGGGGAGTTCATTCATGCCCTGCAGCAGCACCATGGCCTCATCAGAACCTTTCTCTCATGGATAGGAAATGGCTCTGGGGTGCTGTCCACCCCACAGCAGTTTGGAGAAAGTTAACTCAGCTGACTCAGAGGGAAGGTAAGGCAAGACCTTTCTCCTGTCCACCCTGTTTTGGGCTCTTGGCTTTCCTGAAGCAATAAGTACACCTTCCTATTGTGCCTATATGACACTAAAGAGACACTTTCCCTCAGATTTCCCTGTTTTAAGAGCTAAAACTGTGTGAATCAGTAGACGCATCACTTCCTGATCCTGCAGAGCATTGATGATCAATGAGATTCATGAATGTCACGACCATGTGCTTGTCCAGTTAATCCCATGGTTACCACCATCTGGAGGCTAATCCTGTGGGATGTTGCACAGTCTGGAGATGCTGGGACACAGACCTGTCTCTTGGACTCTAGCACCTCTCTCTGTGTAGGGTGTGGCCTGAGGCATAGGCATGTTCCATAGCTAATTCTCCATCCAAGATGTTGTGCATATTTCGGAAATACTGAAACTTCCCTCAAATTCCAGCTTCTTTGCTGGCTTCAGATGATGTTTTCTGAATTTGATGTGGTGAAACCATGAGTGCTGATCTCCTCTTGGCTCCAGCTGCCACTTCTTTAAATGCTGTTTGGCACCATTTTGTTCAGCAATGGACACAAACAAGACAAGTGCCTCACAATCTAACACAGGAATGTATTGTAGCACGTTGCCAAGGTTGAGGCATGTCGTTTTGGTGTATAGCATGAGAATCAGGAAGGGCATACAAGGCCATGAAGCCTACAGGCTGAAGAAACCAGCTCTGCCAGGGTTTATTTTTATGTTTTATATAGGAACAAAACTCTGGCGTTCACTGTTTTCCAGTTCATGCTTGCACTTTTTTTTCACAAGTAAACTCTTTAGGCTTCAGCCCTTCCAACACAACCCCACACGGAATACTGGATGGTAAACAGCATGCATATGGCCAGGAAGATCAATAGACTGAGACTGGAATGTGAAACATGGGATACAGCAACATGACAATAAAGATATGTGGGAGAATTTGTTCCCCATTGCTACAAAAATAGGACACTATTTGGAATTAAGCAGTGGCCAGGACTCCTCTATATTCAGTGCTCTTCCAAAAGGACAGAAAACACAAGTCCTGTCCCAAAATTACCTGAGAAAGTAACTGAGATAGGAGTATCTATCCTATGATAGATATGAAAATAAGGTGTAAAATAAGCTGTGACATATTATCCACCTTAATACGCAAGCTATCTCCTTGATTATGTAAGAGACTGCAGAAAATTTCCCAGTACTGGATTCAGCCTATGTACTACAGAGAATATCCTTTTTTCAGGCAGTCATGAAGTGGAAGAAAACAAGTAAGTATTTCAACCTCTTATCAGTACAGAAGCACTGACCAGTAAATTAAAAATTTTGAGAGTTTCTCTGCAGGAACATGATTTGTTATGGCAGGAAAAGCATGCTTCAAATGAAAAAGTAATAGTAGCAACACATGTCAGTGATAAATACAAGACAGAGAGAATATAGAAAAGCTGAGCTGTGAAGAATCAAGAAAATAAATGTTTGTGCTCATGCTATAAAAAAATTATTTAAAGTGGCTTGGAGAAGACAAAAGTTAAGTTACCTAATTTCAAGTGGTTAACCTCAACATTTAACAAGCATTAGTCTAGGAAATCCTACCTCCCTTAACAAAAGCCAGTAGTAGAATGAATTTCTGTCAAAATCCAGCATCTAATACCAAAAAGTGTTAACTGCTTCAACCAACAAATAAATCAACCTACAAAAACATTTTCCAACTACTGTTTTTTGGAATGACTCCCAAATATATTAATGGCATGAGTTCTTTCAACTTGAGTCTTTTGGAAGGACTCCCAATAAAGTTTATGACACAAAGTTCTTTCAACTAGTGTCTTTTGGAATGTGTCCTCATAATATTATTGTAATGCCCTCAACTCATTCATCTTTGTAACATCATAGTAATTACACATTCATTTTCCTATATATTGAACTAACTACCTTTCTTTGTAATAAAGTAAAACTTTAGGTAATTAAACAGTGTTTTGATTTAAACTATATACATATAATATATGCAGTGTTTACAGCCAAATATAGAGAACTGAATTAGTAAAACAAAAATTTCATTAAACTGAAAAAATTGAAATTTTCAGACACAGTATATGCTTTAATCACCAACTCTATTATAGGAATCCAGGTATTCAGAATGTGATGCAAAGACTACTTTCATAATTTACCTAGTTGAGTTGTCAAGCTAATTAACATAACAAAATAGTCTGGCTTTTTTGTGTGGCTACATGGAAAAGAGTCATAAATGACAATATATCTTTTAACCATTTTAAAGTGCCTATCTCTGAAATGCCTAAGTTGTTATGAGGTGAACTTATTCTTTGATGTTGATGAAGTTGAACCTTTTGGACTCATCCAGACGGAGTAAGTTGTGATTTACTGTGGACAATTGTAACTTGCCTCTTTATACTCCCTGCCTAAATCACACCTACTGAGAACAGACTGCTCATCTGTCTGGGTCGCACTTGGGACTTCAATGAAACACCAACAACTGACCCAGGCCAGGTTTTTCCTAAACATTTACTTGCTCTAATTGCTCTGCCCTGGTGTGGGGTCGTCCACAGACCACTGTCTGTGGGTAGTGCCCTTCATGGGCATGTCCCCCCTGGCGCAGTTTTATCCATGGGCTCCAGTCCTCTGGCAAGTAGTGCCTTCTTTGAATGCATCTCCCCCTGTGCCCTTCACAATGTGCCCTTCTCTGTCCCTCCTCCTGTATCTTCACATGTCCCCTCCTGTGCCTCCTTTTGGGTCTTCTTATATGCACTTTGGGCATCTGGCAGCTCCGCTCCTTTCCCTTTCCCTTTCCCTTTCCCTTTCCCTTTCCCTTTCCCTTTCCCTTTCCCTTTCCCTTTCCCTTTCCCTTTCCCTTTCCCTTTCCCTTTCCCTTTCCCTTTCCCTTTCCCTTTCCCTTTCCCTTTCCTTTCATCAGAGCAGAGGCACTGTGTGTTCCTCTGACCAGCTGAGGTTTTGGCACAGCTTGGATTGATTGTTGAGCTGGCTGTGATGGCACAGGATAGTTCATGGCCTTTTCCCATTCAAGTCACTCCTATAGCCTTCTGCCAACCCAGACCTTGCCAGTTATGCCCACTACACACCCCCAGGAGGGAATTTGGCCTAGTTCTGCTCACACAGGCTCATACATACATGCATTTATATGCACCCACGTGCTCTTGGCAAAGCAATTCCTGCTCACACAGATCTCAGACATGCCCATGGGCACTGAGGTCACCCAAAATGCTCTGCCTTGGTCCTGCTGGTCACTCAGTTTCTGAGGCAGGCCAGGATGCCATGGATGCCACGGGCCTTCTTGGCCTCCTGGGCACACTGCCAGCTGATGATCAGCTACTGTCAACTGGCATTCCCAAGTCCTTTTCTGCCAGACACCTTTCCTGCCACTCTGCCCTGAGCCTGTAGCTCTGCAAGGGATTTGTGACCCAAGTGAAAGTTCTGATACTTGGCCTTTTTTAACCCCGTACAAGTGGCCTTGGCCCCTCAATCCAGCCTGTTCAGATTCCTCTGCAGAACCTTCCTGCTTTCCAGCAGATGAACATTCCCACCCAGCTTGGTGTCATTTATGAACCTACTGAAAGTGCTCTCAATCCCCTCATTCAGATCACCAATAAACATATTAAACAGGCCCTAGAACTGAACCCTGGAGTTCACCCATTTATGATCAACTACCAGCTGGATTTAATGTCATTTACCACAATCATCTGAGCTCATCCAGCAAGCCAGAATATCCATCCAATAAAGGATGAAGATTCTCCTCTTTTGCTCACCTATTTATAGAAACCTTTTAAATTGTCTTTTATGGCAGTGACAGCATTAAGTTCTAGTTAGGCTAAAAAAAATTCAAATCTTTTGCCTGCGTAACCTCATAGCATCCTTATCTAGACTTAGTTTTTTTTACAAGCTGTATGTAATTCAGCCATATGGACTTCCAAATAAGGTATTTTATTAGTGGGAAGGGTTAGATTGTTTAGAAACATGAAAATGCATGTAGGACTTTTAACCTTGAGGTCATTGGTTTGAGCTTGGTCCAGCCTGATAAGAAACCAAAAACATTAATTCTGTATGTTCTCATGCAACTCTTCCAAACAAGTATTTCCTAAAGTATAAGACGGAGGTTATTGCTGTTGTTTTTCCTTCTTTTTCCTGCTTTCCCTTCTGAGTTCAAACTTGAACACCGCCTGGTAAGATGGTCTGCTTTGACTTTTTGAAGAAGTGCAGCAAATGTTCTTCTGTAGAAAGTATTTCTTGTTCTCACATACATATTGTACGTGAATAGTGCAATTATAGTATAATAATTACCCAGTTGACTTCACTGAGTAAGAAAGAGATACTTAAGTGGCCTTTCTGCTAGATGTTGTTCACTGTGAACATCCTTTTGTCCAGGCCATATGTTCTGGGTTTATTTCACATAAATTCAGTTATCCAGTTGAATCACATAATTTAAGGGAGGGTTTCTCTAAGCCCTACCATGCTGAAGACAGAAAAGCACCAGGTGAGCATGTCTGAAGTTTTATGTGTACCACCTTTTCTGCAATAGCAACACATTTGTGCAATTTTGTTAAATACATTTTGAGAACTGGTATAGTTTGGTATTGTGCTTAGGTGCAGAAAGGCACACGATGCATTAGAATGTTCACACTGAGATTTGAGATGCATTCACCTGGATTCAGGTTGAGTTTTAATGCCAAGGTTCAAAAGAAAAATTAAGGATGCAACAGACAGCTGATGGGCCTTGCAAATCTCTAATTCTATTAGACTTGCAGTGCAGGGTTCCCTAAGAACTGAAAACTCAGGATCCCACATAACCTCAGAAGTTTCCCAATCTAGACCTGTGGGAACCTGAGCTCCAGGAGGCTGATTTACCATGATCAGGCTGCTTAACACACCTGGGGAGCACTAATTTCACTTGACAACACACAAAGAAGGTGGTGGCACTGCATAAAGACTATTTGAGGCTGAAGATATCTTTGGGATTTGGGTCCTCTGTTACTGTCACTACTTCCAGCTTCTTATGCTTTTGGTGGCTTCTCCTCTCTTCACTGTGCAATCCTGGGTTAAACACCAATATTGAAAAGAACTGCAGCTTTCTTATTAGCCGCATGCATACTGTCCAGGCTGTCAGATTTTCTAGGATTCACTGAATAGTGAATGGCATCACAGAGCTAACTGTCCTTATCTTTTCTACTGTTATTCTAGATCCTTCATTTTTGACACCTGTTGCACTATGGATGGTGCTTTTAATTTACAGTGGGCCATATTTTTTAATAACACTTATGGGTGTTATTAAAGGGTGTATTTCATTGTTACTGCCACAGTGATTGTTGTATATTCTCCTTGTTTCTGAAACAAATACTGTACACAAGTCCCATTTCAGAAAAACTGTTCTCCCTGCTTCCACCAGTTAGACCAGTTAGACCTTCTTACACCAGAACTCACCACTGCTTTGATCAAGGTTTTGCTTAATCTTGAGCCCGTTTTTCCCAGCTGATACCTGAAATACCAGTACTAGGGGTGACTAGCCACTCAAACTGCTTGTGAGCCCTAATCCAAATAAAATTTGAGGAAGAGACTGTCAGCAATATCTATCTAGGTTTTCAGCTCCATTTTTTTCATGGTCAGCAAGCAGCATAGACACAGTGCTGATGTGAGTTGATGCTGATCTCTTAGTCCAGCTTGTATCTCCATATTGCTCGGTCTCTCTGGAGCAGCTGAGTGTGTCTGCACTACTGTTTTCCTAAGACCGTGTGAAGGCATTAGCTTTCTACTCCATAAAAATGCCCACAGTGTTCAGCTGGCCTCCTTTTGTCATTTTAGCAGCTGAGTGGAGGGGAAGCAGAATGAAGAAGAGAATACCTCCCTTAGTGTCTGAGCAGCCAAGTGAATGGGGTGTGTGTTACTCACGACTGCCACCAACAATGGGGTACTGTTGTGTTACCAGAGCCTGTGATATTTTCAGAGATGTGAAAATGACATTTTATTTTGGCATAGCAGCAGAAATTTATCCTTTGAATTGCTTGTACTTTCCCCCATCACAAATATTGCTGATACAAAGGGGGAATAATCAGATTCTTGTGGGATTTGCAACCATTAATAGAGAATTCACATAAATCTGCCTGTGAGATTTCCAGCATTGGTGGTGCCTTGTATGCAGCTCTGGGAATGATGGGGAGGGCTTGAACTGGACATGGGAAAATGGCATCAAAAGCCCTGTCTGTGCAGCAGCCTTTGGTTATTTTATAACCCTATTGGAGCATTGCTTTAGATGATTGTAATATGTGTCTATACTTGTCATGGCTTGATCTCAGACAGTGAAGATTTTGAGCTGTATTTTAATCCTGATCACAGTACTGAGCAGTTATTGCATTCTATAGCATTACTTCCATGTGCACAAGCATTCAACTTCACATCTGTATAGGTGGCATAACAAGTTGTTTACCATGATTGCTGATTATACTTGAGATGATCTCATATGTTTAGTGCTTCAAATGCTCTTTTTGTAATTGAGTCTTCTTCCCTTCTATCCCCAGAAGGAAGCATGATGTTGAGTATACGACAGGTAAACCACTGCCAAATTGCATTTTTCAGCTGGAACTGGCTGCCAACACTCATTTTTCAGAACTATAAGCTGTACCTCTCAGTCACAAAATAATCTTCACATTAGGGCATGGGAATGGTTCAGACAAAGAGTCTGTCCAGCACAGTACCCTGCCCTACCAATGTCCATGCCCATGTCTGGACATGAAAGGAAGGAAAAATTGGGCAAAATTTTGTCAGTTCCTAATACCCCTTCTACGACTAAAAGCAGTACACAATATTTATTCAAGTTGTGACTGAATGGTGGATTTAAACAAAGACATAAAGATTTTCCTCTTATGTCTGGTTATGCTTTCCTAATGTTTTCTGATATTCTACTTGGTTTTTGAACACTAAGTTGCTGCTTTCACAGTGCTACCTAGCCTAAGCTTTTCCTTTCTGCAGAATCTTTCTGCAGAATACATTAACTCATGTAGTACAATTTTTTACATGTGACACCAGGTCTGTTTTTCCAAATGGTTTTCCTCATGACTTCACATTTATCTGCATTGAATTCCAACTGTGATTTTACTGCTTAGTCACTCAGGACACTTCTCTTTGCTTTCACTACCTTGAACGACTCAGTATCACCCCCAGGCTCCACCAGGGCACTGTTGGCTCTCTTTGCCAGGCTGTTTAGAAAACATCTTGCATTGCACACACATGACCAAATCTGGCTGGCTCTGAGACTGTTACCTTCCTTGAATTGAGGATCCATCCAATAGCTGGAAGAACTTTACTTGCAGGGAAGGAGTGTCCTCTACTTACTGTGAACTAAGCCAGTAGACGTGCACTGCACTGTTCTTGATATGGAAGATTTAGAGGCTCTAAGAAAAAGATGGGTTAGATACCTTTTCCTGGATAAGCTGCACATGAGCAATCTTGTCTTAAGCTTCAGCATTCAGATAAGCTTCAGATATTCAGATATTCAGCTACGGTTGAGACCTTTTGACTGTCCAGAAGTTTTTTAGTAGAGTTTTTAGTATATCAGCATAACGTGCAGCACTGGCTTGACAGTTGTTGTGATCTCCCTTTTCATATTTGTGTGTCTTTAGTTTTCATCATCCCTTTATGAAGTTCTGAAGCGACCTAAATGACTCATTGGGCCATGATGGAAAAGTCTACAACTTCCTGCCCTGAGCAGCAGTGCTGGAGAGTTGTGTATGATTCATACTGGACATGGTCCCAAATTCGTCGAAAATATTGCTAGAATTCTAAAAGTGGCAAGTTATTATGGGGGCCTGGACCCTGCCAAAGACTGAACTGAGGAAGCTGTGGCTCAGCTAGTGTTGAGTCAGCTGTCATCAGTAGAGCATTCCCATTTTACACCATCTGACAGCCCCATCACAGCTATCAGCTTGCAGACCCAAATGCGATAGGATTGGAAGCAATCACCGTAAATTACTGCTTTGTGCAGAACAATCGGGAGGATCAGCAACGGATGTGCATAGGTAGCATGGAAAGAATTAGGCAGCAGAGACAAAAAAGTAAAAACTATGGCAAAATGATGATCATATCAAATTATCAAGATAATATATCTTACTGGCGTTTATTTTCCTTTGTCAAACAACAGTTTGTTTTACAAAAATGTTGTCTGGCATGCAGGAATATTCACCATCTCGTTAGATTATTTGATTCTTTGCAAGGAGAGATTATTCTGTCTGCCTTGTTTGAATTCATTTTCTATTCAGTATGGAAACAGTCTCCCTGGATCTGGGTTAATCTATCTTCTGGTGGACATCATGAAATCTGAATGAACCCAAAAAAGAACAAATTGCAGCGGGCATGTAACAAGCCCCTCTTCTTTCTGTTAAACCTCTGTTAATAACGTGTGAAGGAGTGACAACAAAGAGCTTCTGTCCTCTTTATAAAAGACCCTTAAGGGCAGAGGCAGGCTGTAAGAAACTATTCTTTTGCTAATGATAGCTGAATTACTGAGAATGCTCAGTGTTAAAAACCCACGAAAAGGATCTTGTACATGGAAAGGAAGTATTTCCTTGGATGACTTTCTAATGACTGTCAAACATTTGCAGGCATCACACAAAAGGAAGCATTGTGAAGACAAGGCACAAGCAACCTACTGCGAGTGCTAGGGTTGCATCTGCCAGTAGCTGAGAGCTGTAAACTCTCAAGTAGTCCCACAAATTAAAAATTACCTCCCGCTTCTCAATTTTCTTTACTCACTTCACTCTTCCTACTTGTTTCTTTTCTTTTTTTTTTCCTCTCAAGGGTATCTTGGTTGATAATGATTTTATCAGAAAAATGTTAGAGACTTTCAAACACATACAAGTCTTTGAGTTTTATAAAAGACTTTTTCCTATTAAGTTGTTCACTTGTTCAAGATCCTTACATTTCTGTGTCACCATAACTCTCCCCTCAGCTGAAAACATACCCGTTAATATACGTGCTACATGTAAAAATTACTTGTGACTTGAAGAACATTCTTGCTCATAGCTATACATCTTTTATGTGACCCAAAGGATAATAACTTTTCCTGTGTTTTAACACATAATCCAGTGTCTACTTTAAAAGAGGCAATTTAGTCCTAACCAGATACTTTTAATACTTTTAGAAAATTCAGCAAAAATATTACCTCCCTCTATTCAATTCTAACTAGTATTTTGTTTTTTCCCTCAAATACAAGGCAGGAAAAAAACAAAAGAATTCATGATTCGATAATTACATCATGTATAACTTACTCTCATAATAAGTCTCCATAGCAGTTATATATTGTCAATAACACAGAGAATTAACAGTTAAATTGTGAGGAGGAAAGATCATTCCTGCAGCTCATGTTGCATGCTAGACTCAAACAGGTGTCCCACACTTTTTTCAGCACTATGATGACATCAAGGAACAGATTTTTGGGGAGGAACTTCTGTACCAATGAAATACTTAGAAATGAGGCAATATTTTTATACTGGTGTAAATACTGAAAGCTGTGTGTACATTAAGATTTCTTTTTGTTTGGTTGCTTTTTTCCCTTAGAATAATTTTATTAGTAAAGCTCTGTGGGCAAAATTTTAGATATGGATATGGATGATAGAAAGTTTTTCTGTCAGTGTGATGTCTCAGCTGAGCTGGGGGTGGGGGGGAAATCATACACCTTAAACTCATTTATCTGTCCACACAATGTGCAGCTCTAATCTTGGCTTAGTGAGCATCATTAAAGTAGGCGTGGTGGACATACTGGTGGAAAAACACTTTCAGTATTTTGTTTTGCTGAAATATCTCTGCTAGCAGAGCAAATTCACAGAGCCTCTTCAGTGGAGAGAAACAGGTTTATAGTACAGCTAATTATGAAGCATTCACTGCAGGAAAAATGCATAGAGATCATATTACTATTCAAAGTTATATGCCTTAAAAAGCAACATGCCTAAAAGCACTACAGAGTTTCAGTGAACAAATTATCTATGTGCGCCTCACGCACTCCTGTTTTTAAAAGGGTAAGTGCAATCCTTACATGTATGGACACCAAATTATTAGAGAGGATTTGCATCAAATACTAAAGAAATGATGAAGTTCTACCAGAGCTGGAATTGGAATAATATGTTTAGTAATAAGGATAATTAATCATAACAACAACCTAACAAGACATGTGATTATATCTCTGTAATTCAAAATATGTGTATAAAACCAGTTGCTTTTCCCTGAAATAGGTATTTTTGAGTTTAAAGAAAAAATTAGTTTTCGAAACCATCATGTTATGCTCTTGTGTCTAGCCTTAGAAATGTAACTGAACACCATCACACTACAGGTGGATTGCCTACTTTCCAGGCTCTTATAGTTTTAAAACCTCCCCTGTAAGGGGTGAGATATATCTGCCTTAATTATAGACACCTAAACATGAGGTAGTTGAGTTATCCATTAAACCAGTTTGATCAATGGCAAGACATAAGCATCAGAAGTAAGCTGTCCATCTCAGCTGAAAACACACATGTAAGAGAGATCAGATGAATTGCCCTCTGGAGGTGACTCTTTTACACTGTAAAGGGAACTTGAAGGAGTAGATTCCAATATTTAGGCAAGTTCATTAATGCAGATGAATCCCTTCAGAGATGTAGATTTAGCAGAATGAAGGGCTCCAAGATTTTACATCTTAAATATTTTCTTTAACTTTTCTAAAAGTATAAAAGATACTCTGCTCTCAATAGGAAAGAGACACAGGTATATTTTTCACAGTAAGTTGCACTGATTGCTATCATTCACCTCCCATTGCAGCAATATCTACCTCAGGAACACGCATTCATAATTTTTTGTCTGTGAATGACATAAAGGACAGAGACACTGAGGATTAAAGGCTTGATTTAAATCCCATTAAAATGGGAGAGACTTGCATTGACTTTAATGGGATTTAGATTGAGGGCAGAGGAGGCTGAATGCTGAACTGCTGTCAGGTTTGAAGTACAGGGGGTATTAAAGGGCAAACTAATAATGCTTCTGTTAAATGTTAAGTACCTGCTCTTCAGAGAGACTTGCCAAACTAGTAATTCAGTCTCTTTCAGAATGACTCAAGTGACTCAGCAAGCAATAAACAAAATTATTAACGTAATTGCTACTTGTCTTCATGTCTTCCAATCTTTGTTACATTCTAATAAAGTAAGATAGTGTGTAAGACATGATGTGTTCGCTAAATACTACTAATAATTCATTTTATGTAATGGCTTTTGCCATCTGACATGTCAAGGAATCTCTGTCTTGTATTGATGCATTACTTGATCCATTTACAGGCCAATGAGAACATGTAGGGCTACATTAAGCCTACCAGTTGAGGTACCTGTGATTCCTGTGGACTGGAAGCCTTTCTATATCTGGAAAGTCCTTAGCTACCAGCACGAAATGAAGATAAAATGAGGATAAAGCCCTCTGCAGTTGATAGATGCCTGTGCTCCACTGAGCACATGGAAAACACTTGCCCAGCTTCACTGTGTGAACATAGACAGGACATGGAACTCACGAAATAGGAAATGGGAGCTTTGTTTTCTGAGTCATTCTTTCTGCAAAGAGCTTTGAATCCTTAGTTGCTATTTTATATAATCACTGCCGAAGTAAAGATGCAGGGATGGTCCTCATTTGCTTTAAAGCTGAATCTCTGTGCAGGGATGAATGTATGAGGCCACAGGCACAAACTCAAACATCAGGAAACACTACTCTTGTTGTGAGGAAGACTGAGCACTGGAGCAGGCTTCTCATAGTGGCTAAAGAGTCTCCCCCACTGGAAAAGCTGTCTGGACATGGTCCTGGGCAACCAACTTTAGGTGGTTCTGCTTGAGCAGGGGTGGTGGACCAGATGACCACCAGGGTCCCTTCCAAATTTAATTGTTCTGTGATTCTGTGATGAATGGCAGTGTCTGCGAGGAAATGGGGGTGTCAGCCAGGTCACTGCTTCTGAATCCTTGGGAGAAGAGAAATTTGGGGAAGAAGGGCATCCTGGCTTCAGCTCAGTTCTGCTGGGACTGCTCAACCACTTTTTTTAAATAAAGGGATTACAACAAAGCTTGATGCATGCATCATAACTCAAATTCCTCTGGGGAACATTTGCATCCCTGATCTAGGGAATGTCCCAGGAATGTGAGTGTTCTTTGTTTCCCAGGAATGGAGAAGGGGTGGAGCGGCACATCCACAACTTCAAGCAACCTCTTCCAGTGCCTCACCATGCTCAGAGTAAACCCAATATCTAATCTAAATCTACCCTCTTTCAGTCTGAGCTGTGAAAGTAAACATGAAACATGCTGCAAATAGGACATGTTCTCAGTGAACCTCCTGTGCAGCTGACCTCTAGTCATGCTGCAAACAAATCCAGTTTATGTAGACAGGAGATCAGGATATTATTCAGGATTTCCACACTGAATCTTAGATAGCTATCAAAAATTCTCTTAAATCTACCTAATAGATACATTTTAATCTATCTAAATTAACTTTCCAGGCAGAAAATGAAGCTGTGTGAAGAAATATGGCCATTGACAACTGTGTGTATTTTCAGGAGTTCTGAGGAACAGTAAAAATCCTGCACACTTCTCTGTTGGCTGCCTGGACCAGGCAAAAGCTGAGTGCAATGGATAGCCTGGGAAGGGATGGTTCTCTGTCCTGGAGTGAGAATGTTGTCTGCTTGCCTGTGGTCTGCTCTCTGTGACCTTAGTGAAAGACCAGATGCCAACACAGATAGGGCTTTGCTGGTTTTAGAGGTGATAAGAGTGTTGTTTCCCTTGGTGGCTGAGGCTGGATTTTCCCAGACGTTTTGTGTGATGTTCTGCAGAAATGTGTACACATATGGATTGGCTACATTTAGAATCTGGGACTGAAAACATCCATTATACTCTCAAATTAAGTTAATTAATCTATTTAAAAGAGCCCAAAGAACCTGTAGACCAAGAAGTCATAATGTTCTCCACTGATCTTAAAATTTAAAATGTTAAATAAAATTATTTAAAGAAAAAGAACCCGCATGTACAGTTCTAGGTTTGATATTTTAGACATGTTTCATTGTTTGTTTTGCTTTAGAGATAATATCTGGTACTGGAAATGAAACTGAATTTAAACAGTTTTCTATGTGCCCAAAATATTGCACACACGCTCCCCCTCGACACATTTTAGAAGATCTTCTAAGTGCAGAAAACAAAAAAAAGCATAATTACATTGACAGAAATCCCAGATTTACAAAGCAATGTTTTGCATGACATTTAGGTAGACTCTGTCTTATTTACAGTTTGTGTTAAGAAAAGTATAAGATGTTTTCCATCAGCAATTTTAGATTCGTGTGCATCTGTGTCAATGTTAACACTGATGTATCTTTGCAATCTATGCCATCTTAAAAAAAAGCTGTATTTAGAACTATTACCTAGCATGTCTCACAAGCTGCAGCTTAATGGGTTTCTTCTCTTTTTACACATAACAAGAAATACAAAGAGTGATCCAAAATAATTTGATTTCTGAATTAAATACTTCTGCTGACTGACTTGCCATGACCTTACTGTCCTTGTTCTAAGTAGAGACTTGAATAGGTCCTATTTAGTCTCAGACAGCAAATCCAGCTTTTTTGTGATGACTTTTGAAATGTATTGATGAGGTATTCTTTCTGGTGAAGAAAGACTTCATCGGCTTTTTTCTTTACATTCAGGGCTGTGCAAAATTTAGCAAGAAAAGAAAATCATGAATGCACTCAGTGCTTGTGCTAGCTAGTGACTGTTTCGTGTCAAATGCAGACATTGGAGTAGGAATGAGAAGCCCATATTTGTGAGTGAGTGTCCTAATTGCTGGAGAAGAGTAATCAGCTTTCTGCTGTTTTCCAGACTAATCAATCTTGGCTGCACTTTTGATTTGTGTACGGTAGCACAGATGAACATCAGGGACAGATAAGCTTTGTTTCTTGACATAACAGCCTGCAGCCTGATGTTTAGTACATGTTTTCATGTTTTAGAGGTGAGGAAAGGCAAACTGACATTTGAAAACAGTGTTGTCAACCACTGCTCTTTAGAAGGTACTGTCTCTTGAGTTGCTTTACAAAGGGTTGAGAAAAAATAAGGCAGTGAATAACTTTTTTTTTTGAATAATAAATACCATTTTTTGCATAGCAAATGCCATGGTTTTGAATTTTAGAAGGAAGGTGGTCATGACTGGTGTATTCTTCATGGAATTTATGTCTTAGAAGTGTGTTATGTGTGCACAGAGTCTACCTGCCAGACTGGGTTTCTTGGAAAATAGGCATAATTTAAAATCCCAATTATGTGTAAACATGAGATATACACTGAGCTGCTCAGCTGTGCCAAAATAGGAGAAATCTTGTGCTTGCTTAGATGCAGGCTGTCGCAGGACATTCACTGGTGTAGATGTGGGACTGTATCCAAAATGTCACTGCCCAACTATAAAGCTGATTTTTGGGTCAGTAACTGCGGGGGAGGAAGGGTGGGTGGGGAGGGGATCAGTGGGAGATGACCCAGAGACCTCAAGAAGGTGTCTCACCATGCATTACGCTGAGAACATCAACTATGCCACAAAAAAGGACACTGGGGAGAGCAGGCAGGACATCTCCAGCTGTTCTGGCCACTGGTGTTTAGGAAACTGAAGACCTCTGCTGGGGCCTTAGCATGGCTGACACCATTAATCTGCTCTTGGGCTCCTGGTTCCTAGCACGCCTCAATGTACCAAGTTATGCTATGGTTACAAAACCATGGATCTAGCTTTGGCCCTTAGACCTTGGGCTTGCAACATATTTCCACAGCTTCTTAAAGCAAATGGGTTAAATCCCCCTGATTTTAATCCAATTATTCCTGTGTCTAAAATGAGTTATGTTTTGAAGGCTTCCTGTGACAATACATAGACCTAGTCTGACTCGTTCTTCCTCTTTCAATTTTTCTTTTAAGTATCCTAAATGATGGTTGTCACTAGAACCAGGAATCCAGACACATTGACATCAAAAGCAATTGTAATATGTATGTGGCAACAAGGGTGGGGGGAAGAGTGGAAGGAAGAGGAGCACTTTGAAGATGTCATGATAACTCAGGCATGTTTAGATTCAGTAAGTAGGTGTGCCTTTTTCTGTATCCTGCTCATCTGCAGAGTAGGATGTTTGAAGAGAGGGTAAAATGAAATGTTATTTCCAGTAAAGGGGAGGAGATTTAACAATGGCAAAATCATTATGAAAAAAACCAAGTGGTGGAGGGAACGCTAGAATTTTTAGCCAGGAAATAACTGGGAAAAAAGGTGTATGTATTTGAAAAAAGGAGGAAATTTGCCGATTTTTTGGTTTTCCTAAGCACTGATGTTTTAAATTTATTTGTGACTGAATTTTTATAAAAATGTTGCAATAAATATAAGGCTGGACCTGAATAATATTTTCTCCTATTAGTTTGGTAATTTGCCAGCAATGTGATAGAAATGTAAATGTAAATGTACATGTAAATTCAACCTATGTTTGCAACTAGCAAAATTTGGTTGTTTAGTTGGGAACAGATGGATGGACACTGTCCATCTCTTGAGATTTTGGCAGAGGTATCACACAGGAGCCGTGTGCTGAGGTGGCCTCTGGTGTATCCCACAACCAGAGGACCAGTCATTAAGCCTCCCCAAATTCTGCTTGCTGTGCTAGCCCTCATGGTCCCAACAAAATGAGAGCCCTGATGGAGGTGCACAGCAAGGGCTTAGCAAAGGCTCTATATCATGTCTGCTGGGAGTGTGGGAGAAACCATTTCCCAAGTGAATATCAACCACAAAATTGGTGTCTGTGATCAGTTGGACACGCCATTCAACAAAGCATTTGTAGCAACAGGGCAGTGGCACATTAAAGGCCAGGAGCTGTGATTTTGCACAGTGACAATGCCCATGTGGAGAGTTTCTTCCAGCTCTACAATTCTTCAGCCTTTCCAAGTCTGCTGGCAAGGTGAGGACAACCAGAAATTACCACAATCACTGATGGAGTGTTTGTGCACTTGGCTCCAGGAGTACAGATATCCAGTGGGACTGCAAGGAAGGGATACAACTAGTTCAAGAGCAGCTAGCAGCTACAAGAGTAGTTTTTATTTTTCAGATGTTTTCAGGGCTTTATCCATTAAAAAAAATTTAAAAGTGCTTCTACACTTTTTTTCCTCTGAAAATTAAGGGTTTCTCCCATAATCTACATCATGAAGCTGCAGCTTCAACATAGTTCCCTTTTCTAAGATGGTCTTGACTCTCGCCACTCATCTGGCTGAAACCCCATGTTTGGAATATTATAAGAACTTTTCATTCTCACATGTGAATAATTGAAGTATTTAAGAGAAAATGAAACAGTGTTAGTAAGACAATGAAAGAAAGTATCAAAATATCCCAGTTATCTAGAGGTAAATAAGGTATTTAAAATACCAAAATGAATTTAAAATAATTTGTTTAACAATTGCATATATATATATACATATATTATATATATATGAGTATAAAGTTATGTGCTGGGAGGTGGGAGTTCTGCCACCTAACGTTAAAAACATTCATTTGATTGGTGCCAGATCAGCCTTTCCTAGTTTTACTCCAAGTATTGCCTATCTGAATTTGCTCTAAGTATTTCCTGGGCTGAAGATATAGACACACCAAGTTCCAGTGGTCTGTTTCCCTCCAGCTAGCTGTTTGTTACCACTTTTATGCCATTTACTGCCCTATATCCAGCCCTAAAGCAATTTGTGAACTCATTTTGGGAAAAATTGATTGGGTTAATTTCGTTAGTTTAAGCAGTTTACCTGGTTTGCTTTGTCTGAAGTGGATTAGGAAACCCTAATATAAACTGTTCTTCTGGCAGAATTGTAGAAAACCTGAACTCTTTGGCAGTGACTTCCGTAGCAAGACCTCTCTCAAAGGAGCAGGCCAGGGCAGTGATCTCCAGGGACAACTCCTCAAAGCACAAGAGGGACCATCCGGAGGTGCAGGAAACAGCAGGTGTGGCAGGCAGCCAGCTCGGCTGAACAGGGAACTCGAGCTCCTGGCTGAGCTCAAACACAAAATGGGAATACTCAGAAAATGGAAGTGAGGATCAGCTAAGGTGTATGGAAATTGTAGCTTGAGCTTGAAGGGGTGAAGTCATGAAAACACAGATTGGGCTGGAGTTTAAACTGGTGAGCGATAGGAAAGGCAATGAGAAGGACTTCTACAGGTACACTGGGAGCAAAAGGAAAACCAACAAAAATACAAATCCCCCACTAAATAGGATGGATGACTTAATGCTGAAGGATAAAGACATTGACAGAGTGACTTGGTTCTTACTGGCTAGGTCTGTTTTGCAGGTTCCCAAATCTCTGTGGCGGAGTCTGGGGGGAGAGAACTGTTACCTGTGGTAGGGTGGGTTAGAATTAGAGACTGCTTAAACAAATTGGACATGCGAATTCTGTGCATGGGGCTGGACAGAATGACTTGAAGATTGCTGAGGGAGCTGGTTTATGGCATTGGGATACTCTTCAGCATGGTCTTTGAGAAGTAGAGAGTGCAGGAGGTTCTTGAAGATGTGAGAAAGACAAATGCGATGTACAGCTTCAGAAAGTGCAAGGAAGAGGACCCGGGAGGGTACAGGCCAGTCAGTTTCAGTTCACTCTGTGGAGAAGTTATAAAGCAAATCCTCCTGGAGACCATTTCCAGGCACACAGAGGAAAAGAATGCAATTTACCAAGGGTAAATCATATCTAACCAAATCTGATTGCCTTCTATAATAGAATGGCCGGATGTGTTGTCAAAGGGAAAGCAGTGGGTGTCTGAATGCTGAAAAAGTGGAAGGGATCTCTGGGGGTACTGGCACATAGACAGGAGACTTATAAAAAGGTAAAGGACAATATATTACATAACTTGTCTGAAACATTGCTTTTTATTTTTTAAATACATGAAATAATTTAATTGACATATTTAATCTCTGAGAAAACATGAAGGGCTTTAGTTCGCTAAATTTATTATTTAGTGATAAGTAAGTGCTTATGTTTCAGTTTCTTAATTTTCTTACCAGCTGATTGCCAAAGCATTGTAGTAGACAGTAGCAGTTTTCACTGGAGGTATTCTGTTCTAAGGATCTCGGAGTTTCTGTATAGGCACATCCTTTTTGCCAAAATAAAACATTTCATGTTTAACAAAAGCTGTGGTTTTGGGTTAGGGGAGATTATTTCCACCTGGCCTCTGTCACCATGCTGCTCTGCCATGAAGCTGGTGCTGAGAAAGCAAGTTGGCATGGAAGGCTAACGGGAAAAACAGCAGAGCCACACATCAAAAGAACAGCTGGGATTTGTAACCGTTGGATTCATTTTTGCAGAGGTGCTACAGGAAGTGCTCGTGCTGGCAGCCTAGATGTGTGGAGCCAAGAAAAAGAATGGAATGATACTCTGCCCTTTCCTGGGATCAGACAACAGGGTAAGTTGTAACACGCACACTACTTAACACAGCCAGAGAAAAAACCAAACCAGTAGGATGAGGGATTTATCTTTTTATTTTGTGGTTTCCTTTAATTGCCTCTAAGTAGGCAATAAATATTAAAAAAAAAACCCAAAAAACACATTTTAAGCATGCACAAATAGTATATATTCTTAAAAAGACTGCAACAAACCTTTAATATATTTCTTTTTTCTTTTTCATATCTGACACTGGTCTTGTATGTGCTGTTACAAAGATGTAGCTGTTGAATACTACACAAGTTTAATTCTTTAGTGTCAGCTGTCAGCAAAGCTTTCCTATATGTCTTTTTCTGCTGACATGAAGGTGGTACTGCTGTGTGGTGATGGGGAGACTCATACTGCTTTCTGTAGAAAGCAATGGTAACTAGATCCTTCTGAGGCTATTTTCTCTTTCTAAACCTGTGCTGGTCCATTGCCAGATAGTTGAAGTGGCAGGATGCCTGATTAGTCTGGGAGTGGCAGCCTTTGCAATTCAGTCTGCATCTCTCAGTTGTATGCACAGAACTAATCCTTATCACTCAATATGACATACATACCCAGTTAGAAGAAAAAAAGTGAAAAGAAATATGAATTACTAGCACTTGCTTCTAAATATGTTACTAGAAGTTGAAAAAGCTACAGTATCCCAAAGAAAACAGTGCTGTATCTAAGAAAATAAGCAGTTCTGATGTACGAGAAATCAGAGCAGAACAAATAATAAAAAAGAAGACATATTTATGAGTGATATTAGAGATATATTTATGAGTGGTGTCAGTGAACAGCATAAAAGCCAGCAAATAAAGAAAATTAATGAAAAAATATTACGGAATGGAAGAGTAATGATCTCGGTTAAAGATAAAGTATTTTCTGAGTAGATCCAAACAAAACCAATACTAATAATAATAAAAGCAGGATGACCCTAATAGAATTGCAATGTCTGCCATAGAGAAGGCAGAAGCATTCCCTAAGTGCTTCAGCTCTTTATTATGGACTGGGGAGAAAAATAAATTATGTCTTCCTGTTGGATGATGCTGATATTCTCCAGTGGCACTAAGCATAGTTAGCAGGTGCAAGGCATCACATGATTTTAAGTTAGTATTTCCAATAACCATGCAACCAAACCTTCGTCAAGATTAATGTTGAGATTAATGTAAAGAACCTCTGGTTGCTTTTCAAGAAGCCTTGGAATTTCCAGAGGATTGCAGAGAAGATAACACTGTGCCATTATTTTAAAACAGAAAATGGATAAAAGCCCAGACCTGAATAATGCATGTCTGGCAGTCAGAGCACAGTATTAGGACAAATAATGGAGCAGTATACATACACAGATTAAAAATATTAATATATTTTAATATAATTAATTTCAGTTAATTAAATTGAGAGAAATATATCTTGGCAGAGGTACTGAATATTTTGAATGGAGACCCAAGTTTGGTTGGAGAACTGAGAAACTTCTGGTAGAGGTTTGATTTGGTACTGTGTGAGATTTTCACTAATATACCACAGAAAAACAGGTCAATGCAGCACACACATTACACTGATGCAAAACTGTTTATCTCCAAATATAATTGTAAATATGAGTGTATTTGTATCTTGTTTGGTTAACTCTGTATTCCAAGAGGTCCCAGGGGGACAATTTTTGCTCTATGTAATTGAGCATTTTTACCAATAACTGAGCAAAAGGACATCACATTTTGTCTGGAAAAAATTTGTGATGACACAGGATAACAGGAGTGAAAAATTAAGAAAAGATGGATCAGGAACAAAGAGTACTCAGGGACACTGTAAGTAAGAACAGGAAAAAAAAAGAGACAGTTCTGTACAGCCAAATAGAGGGTATATCATTTAGGAATAGAAAAGTAAGCCATAAAACAAGAGAGGAATTTCCTGTGAAATAGAGATTCTGAAAAGGACATGTTATTTAGACCACATGGAAAAAAGTTAACTAATACTATCCTTAGGTATATCCAGACAGAAATGGAAGGTTACAGGGTTGCCACACTTGGCAGAGAAGCAATTGCCACTGGAATAGAGCGTCCAGTTCTAGTGCTCAGAACTCATGATGGATGTGAATAATTTGGAGAAGGGTCAACAGAAAGCCATGGGAATATTAAGGACCTGGAAAGTCTCCAGCAGTGCAATCTACTCAGTTTATCAACGTGATGACTTAAGGATAACTGGTCATGGTACACAAAACAGGACAAATAGCAAAGAGCTGCTCAGTCCAGCAATCAGAGGTCTGACAAGCTCTGTCAAAAAGGTGAAGTTAAAACTTCAACACAAAATATGGCACTTTTTTTCCTTAGCAATCCATTAAATTAATGGCTATATTCACTCACTGAAGAAGTGTGGTACCACTGGCAGTTTTTAAATCTAGATTGGGCATGTCTCAAAAGGCAAGTTTACTTATCCTGAAGCAAAAATAACCCTGTGAGACTCTGTGGACTCTGTCATTGATGGGATCAGATGGGGCATTTGAGCCCTGCTGCTCTTTATCTGTGGTTGTATGGACATGTGCTCTGAGAGAGCTGTTTATCTGTATGTCACACACGGGGCTGATGCTACCTGAGATCTGATAAGCAGCACAGCAGTGCTATTCTGGTGATGAGCTCTGGCTAATTAACCTTGTCAGTACAAGGGCCAGTCAATCATCTGTGATAATGTGACTCTGCTGCTTCCCTTGGTGGAGCTGGCTCTACACAGTCCAGGGCTGTGCAGCTCTTTGATGTACGTATAGTTCAATATAGACCCTAAGCAAGGTTTTAATGTACTAAAAAAAATGGTCACAATAAAGTGCTTGTCTCTTTAATGAAGGTAGAGTCATTACTGTAACTTGTATTGTGGTATTTTAAATTCTTTTATGCCTCTAGATATAGCTGAAACATGACGGGGTGTCTGGTTCTCTCTGTATATTAGCCACATTATGACACATTATTCCTGGTTTTCTTTGCTGTTTTTTTGGCTCTGATGTTCCTACTTGCATCATTTAATGAGAAACATAGAACAGAGGATTTATTGTGACATTATTCATACTGAGAAAAGGAAATAGATGATGAGGAAATGAATAACTCTTCTGTGAAAAACTGTGAAATGACAAAAATCAAATTGAGACCTTTTCACAGTTGTTTGCAACTGTTTATCATATCAGTCAGTAGGTGAGTCATTGCACCAGAACCTCTCTTACTCTTTATTTACTCCAGATAAACATTTGCAACATGCAAGTAATTATTTGTATTACTGGGTCTCATCCTTGGAATTTTCCAGAGATGCTCTCTGATTCCATGATACCTGTGTGGGCTAGAGGTGTATATTATATACTTTGCTTTAACAAGGGTTTCCTACATTTTAGAAACCTTTCTAAAATGGTTTCCCTAAGCAATGCCCATACACAAATATATGATGAAAGCTCAAAATTAAAATTACAGCCTTCTCACTAAATGCAAGCACAGAAACACTTTAATAATTTGAAAAATAAATAGGAATTACACAAAAATTAGGTGAGAAGGCTGAGGATGGGTGTAAAAGTAGTGAACACATAAGTAGGTTAAATCATGGTAGATCAAGGAAATAACCTGCATTTAAATTTTAGATGTCTCCTGAATTATTCCTCCTAAAGTAAATGCTTCTGTCTCCTGTCTACAGTAGTTTGTAAATAAGCCCTTAAATGTTCTTCACTTGTTGGGATTTGGTTTGGTCCTTAGGGCATTTCAGTGGTTTCAAAGTAGATTAGTTTTGCAAGAAACAAAATCTATCTCCTTTTTTAAGTGTCCAGTATCTGATGGGGATATTGATGTGTGAACCTATGGAATCCATGTCATGGCCAGTGCATATCTGACAGACATGTGACAGTACAAGGCTGCTGAGAAAACCTGCGTCATTCCAGACTAGGTTTTGTGCTATTTTAAGGATCATGTGCCATGATTGTGCTTTTTAAAATCTGAGGACTATGACTACAGAATATAATCTACAGAGCACCAAGCTGCACCAGAAAGCATTCCCTCTGCTTCTATCTTTTTTGTTCAAGAAGGTATTTCAGATATAGTTTCACGAACTGAGTGAGCTGCTCGTGTGGCAGACCTGAAAATAGATTTTTGAGTTCCCTTCCCACAGCTCCTCTGAATGCTGTTCAGTTCAGCACTGAGAATCCTGCCCCCTTACACACAAACATTCCTTCAGGCTCAGAACCTCTAGCTGAGATCTCTAGCTGTGCTCAAAGTAGTAGCCATGACAGGGACACCAATTTCACTTGACTTCTGCTTCAGAAAAAGGGATATCCCAGAAAATAGCTCTTTAAGATGCTGTCACTATATTACAAAGGTTCCATACTGCTAGAGTTCTGTACCTCCCTGATGTTTCTCATAGACAGTTCCTCTAGGCACCGACTCTTCCTTGTCCTCACAACAGCCAACTGACTCCAATTCCCTCAGCCAACCAATCCACTCTTTTATAACACTCTTCTCATTGGCTACAGGTGTGGCCTGTTAACATCAGGCCTGCTCCTAATCCTTAGTAATTAGCTCAGCTGCAACTCTTTAGGGCGTAAGATTACATTCTGTCCCCCTACATTAAAAGAGGTGTCTTGCTGGGATAGTCACAGTGGCCATAGGATTGTTTCCAGTCCTTCCTTACTGAGTCTCACAATCCACGTTGTCTAAACTCAGAGTGGGAAGGTAGCTTCAGCGGAAGGCACCACAGAATCACTTGGATACAGAATGAACAGGAACAGAAAGAAGGGTCTGCTAAAGAGATCTGTGTATTCAATGGTGGTTCAAGCCATGATGTGTTTGATTTACATGAGACAGAAATAAGGACTAGTTTAGAGGCTGGACTTCAACTTTCCTTGACCTTGTCTCATGTAATATCCTCGTGAACACCCTGAACAAGATTTATCTAAAAGGTAATCACTCTAAGGTTGTTCTGAACTCATAATGTTCTAAAAACATTCTCAAGTAGGAGCTATCTCTATCAAGCAAGTGGATCTTTTCAAGCAAGACTTTGCACAGATCATTTGTGCATGTGATTCTCTTCAGCACTTTTGCAGGTTTGGGCTGTTTATACACAGTGTACACTTAAGAAATTGAATATGAAATAGACTCTGGAAGCAATCTGGGAGATGGTACTAGAATTCAAAACTGACTTGATGAATCAGAGAACGCTAAGGCAGTTTGCCTTAGTGGTCTCTGATTCACCAAGTCAGTTTTCCAAAATCTCATTTTGGAACATGCTGAAAGGAGAATCATATGTATGATAAGTATTTTGTGAGATAACTTCTATTTTAATATCTTTTCAATATTGTGCAGCAGTTTGTCAGTGTCTATCATGTGCCTGTTACAGCAAAATGTAACCGTTTTAAGTACTTACCCTATTGTTGAAGCTGAAAATCTATAATCCTGTCTTACATAGAAGTCTGGTGGGGTTTTTTAAATGTGTTGTATATTTTCAGGAGTAATGTAAAAATATATTAATAAAAATGAGGTGAAGGAGCTGACAATCCTTGTCAAGAAAGGAGCCTTGAAAATTCCTAATCAAAGCGAACAGTGTGTTCTCTCCTCCTGTTTAATTGCTGTTAAGGAATGCATCTGCTTCTCTTCATTAACTGTACTTGACATCTGTATATATGTGATATGTGTTTCACAACTTCCTTCCTGCTTTTCAAGAAGTGCAACAAAATCAAAGGTTTCTGGACAACAGAATTCCTACTTCAACGTCACTTGAAATGCATACAATTGTTTATGGGACAAAATGGAGGAAAGTGTATACACTATCACCAGTGTCACCTTACAAATAACATATGCCTTTGCTTCTCATCCTCCAAAAGATGAAGTAGGTCCATCTTATTTAATCAAGTTATAGAAAAAAATCTATTCAGAAAAACAAATTCTTGAGAGATCGGGGCTTTGTATTTCCTATACAATGAAATAATAATGCAGTGAGAGGCACCATCATAACCCCTGTTGAAGAATATAAAAGTGTAGACAAACCCCAGATTGTCCACAAAAAGAAGATAAGCA
The DNA here is from genome assembly GCF_027887145.1 of Ammospiza caudacuta. Taxonomy (NCBI): domain Eukaryota; kingdom Metazoa; phylum Chordata; class Aves; order Passeriformes; family Passerellidae; genus Ammospiza; species Ammospiza caudacuta. The sequence continues at coordinate 72,388,611 of NC_080594.1, forward strand.
GACTTTGAATATTTAAACTAAAAAGTAAACATACTTGCCTAGTATTAGCACTACACCTGATATGCATTTGTCCACACTGAACTAAACTAAACTAAACTGAAGTTCAACACATCTTTGTCTTCCAAATGTCCATTGATTTCAGCTGTCCAGCCCTCTCAACATTGAAGTCAGTTTTGGTGTGTTATAAGAGAATCTTTCCAAACATTCACTGAAGACTGCAGGTATTTATACACATCAGCTATATCCTCCTGAGCCCTCTTTCCTCCAGGGCATGGAGTCCCATTTCTCTCAACCTCTTATCTGTCAAATCCTCCAAAAGTGCATTTAAGTAATTGGATACCTTAAAGCAAATATTGCCAGTTCTTTGTGATTGTTTCCAACAAATGCAATCAAATATATTGGAGAGGCCCTGGAGAGGGACTATTTACAAGGGCACATAGTGATAGAAGCAGGGGGTGCAGCTTTAACCTGAAACTACATGTTTAGGCTGGATATTAGCAAGAAATTCCTTTACAGTGAGGCTGGTGAGGCACTGGAACAGTTTGCTGAGAGAAATTGTGGATGTTCCATCCCTCAAAGAGTTCTAGGCCAGGCTGGATGGGGCTTTGAGCAACCAGGTCTAGTAGTTGCTGTTCTTTCCTAGTACTGTGTCCTTCCAACCCAAACCAGTCTATGAAATTTCTGAGTATAAGCAAGCAACTATTTTTTTTTAAAATACAGGCAATAAATGATGATAAACTTGTTATACCTTTACAGTCTAATGGTTCAAACACTTAGTCTTGCCTTTTTAATTTATTTACCCTCACTTGGGATCCACCTGCTCGACAGCAGACTGACACCAGCTCAGTCTAGCTAAGATCTGAGTTGAACAGAAGTTGTTCTGGTTTGCTCTGGAAGTACTGCAACTTCAAGTCTGAGCCTGGAGAACGCTGATCTCTGCAGCTCTTGGCTTTCTACACTCAGCCTTGTGGACATCCTTAATGCCTTTTCAAATATTTGAGCACTATTTAAGGAATCATAATAAACATCTCCAACTATTCAAATAGATGATACAAAAAGTTTTAAAAGCCTTTTTGAGATATGTTTATAAAACTTAACAACGTCAGTAAAAAAAGAGGTGATTTTGATCCACTTAACCTTGAGTTGACATATGCTTAAAGAAACTCTTAGACACTGATTTTACATTTAAATTTCACTTTTCATTCTGAAACACTCCCTAATACTCTACAAACTGTCAAAAGATTTAGGAGGCTCCCACTTTCTAGCATGGAAATGTGGTCACCTCCAGCACACGACAGAGCAGATGCCTCCATGCAGAGTGTGAAACTGAGGAGTGGGGCAGGATGCTCTGCTAACCCAAGCTGCAATTGGCAGGAAGCGAGAGGAACAGAGGAAACAGACTGTAATTATTTAATTTGGCATTTGGCCAAGACACCACGGCTGGCATTCCTGCTCTGTTGTAAGAGTGCCATGAAATGTCATTCTACTGCAGGTTTTGCAACTCATTGGGAAGTCTGGAGTAAGGATGGTCAAACCTTGAAGAGCTGGAAAATTTGGTTACTTCTGGCTGGAAGCTGTAAGCTCTTCAGTTCAGGCAAATGCACAGTAGAAGTCTCAGCAAATCACACATGCTGTATATTTCTGGTATTTTTACCCCCAGCTATACCTTCTCTAGTTTTTTCAGCCTCTTTTGTATTGTAACTTATGTAATTTATGTGTATTTGTGTAGGTATTTACACACACACAGAAGTAAAAATGCATGTATGCATGGATATGTTAATAGAGTAATTTAAAGGCATTTGACTTGCACATTATTACAGTATTCAATTTATTCTTTTTTCAGTCAACTAAAAATCCTTTGTTGAATTCTTTCATAAACTGAGTGCATATGTAAACAAATATTAAATGGCCTCACCTATTTGTGACATATTGTTTTTCCTCTGAAGACATTTGTAAGTGATATATTTCAACTTCAGTATGCACACTGTCATAAAGATCAAATGATTCCAAGATACTAAATAATGAGTTGAAAATATCAAGAAGCTTGCACTAGTCTATGTCTACTTGTTCTTTAATATAAAATTTGGGCAAACAAACTTAACAAGAGAATTTTAGTAGTTAGTTTGACAGGAAGTATCATTATAACCTATGTGGAGGAGCTCAATGCAGAGCATTAATGTCATGGGTCATTTCACAATCTGTTTCCATCTCCTATAAAAACATTAAGTTCTGAATTTTTTGGAAAAATATATTTTTTGTTGTCATTTAATCACTAAAAAAGTTACAAAATTAGATACTATGAATGATTTAAATTATAAATTATTAAAAAGACAAAATTATAAAAATATTCCTAACCAATTCTTTCTTGAATTTATGAATACCACTTAATAAATGTTTATACATATTTTCATTACATTTCATAGTTTAGCCATTCAGTGTGAGTAGTGCATGATTTGTCAACATTTCAAACTTTTATAAATATAAACTGATATCCACATCAGAAAACAATAAAAATACTTCCATCAGTGCTCAGCAATCTTTATTATTCATGCTAATGAATATAAAGTTTAAAAATGCAATAGACAAGTCAAGTGGTTAGGCAGACATTCATCGTTTGCATGGGTGACACACATAGCTTACATTACTCATATTATGGCATGAACAAATGTAAATTGTCTCCAAACATATTAAAAATCCCTTAAAATTCAAAAATAGGAGATTAAAGTGATAAAACACATTACAAATGGTGTCTTTGTAGTTTTTTAGACAGTGGGTCATATTTTGTTCAGTGATATGGTTTTTTCAAAAATTCTTTATTTCATTGAAAATTTTTCAGATAAAACTAATGAAAAGCTTTCTGTATGCCACACAATTTATACTACATAATATGAAATCTATTTTATTTGCATATGCACAGGTATAAATATATAAATACATATGTATTCGTATCTATGTAATCATATAAAATACACATCAAAAATTTATGTACCTGATTACTGCATGTGTTGATTATTTGACTACAGTAGATATAAGCCTTTCATGCTGTATCTATGCTAGTTCCTCAAGATCAGTGGGGCCACATTTGTAGGATGTGCTACCTGCTGTAGCTGCTTTCCAGGAAGAAGCTTCCTGCATCTTTGGCAAGATCCACTCTGGTCCTGTGAACACCTGTTAGCAATTATGATACTTATTACAGTTTAAATAAGAAAAAAACATTCCAGTTTGTTTGAATTGCTTTGCCATTTCACTCACAGCTCCAACTAAAACTTACCAAATCCACCAGTTTTGGTTTTGCTAACTTGACATGTTTCTCTCCTGCTGCATGTGTTGAACCCATTTATGTGGGAAAAATGTGAGCTTTCTGGGGATTTGTCATTATTCTTTTCCCTGATAGCTTCAAATGAGAGCCATTTTCTGACTCCCTTTCAGTGATGGTTTCACCATCGATGTGTTTCTTCAAGGCAATCTGGTGTATGAGTTACACAAACTTTGGGAAATGAAGATCATGAAAAGGCAAAAGGGCAACAAATGCTTGCCCTCATCCCACTCACCCAAGAGCAAAAATAGTATAAGCAACTTCTGGAGGACGTGATTTCTGAAGAAGGTCTGGTTACCCTAATTCCTCGTCAGTGTGTCCTTTCAGGTTTTACTGGGTTTTAGGATTTGACTCCCATTTTTTTCCAAAGCACTCTGCTAGGGCGGCTACACAAGATGCAAAGTTTTATAGCAACACTGAAGGTGAAGATATCTACTAATGGGTATCATATAGATATTGATGTGTCTGGCTACTTCCCACATTGTACTTTAAAATTCCTTCCAGATACTACCTCCCACAATCAGGACATTCTTGGATTGTCACAATGATTTCATGAAGGTTTAGGATACTGAACACTAAGGTAAAACAGTAATTTCTGAAGGTTTTACTTTTCATTATGGTAGATTTTTCTTACGGATAGTAAGAAAAGGGGAGAGGTGTGCGGTGCCTTTTCACTGCCTGCACAGCTAAATGACAGCACATAGGAGGGCTGACAAGTCCAAAGAGATGTCATGGTTTTATTAAATGACAGCACTTTTAAGTCTTTTTTGTCTGCCTTAGTCTTCTGAAGTGTTCAGCAACTTGGCTTAGAAACTTGAACCCAAGAGCACATCATGTACCTGGAGAACTCTGTTGCCTTCCTGAGCAGAGTACAAGAACGTGGCGGTCAGAGCAGCAGGCTACAGGACAGTGCCATAAAATGTGAATCACTCTGTGGACCAGACCCAGCCACAGGTTACCAGCTGGGCCATCCTGCCCCACCCACACCAGAGTGCCAAATCTGCCCTGCTCAAGAGTGGTCAGAGTAAGGCAGTGTTTGAAGAGTGTAAGATACCTGTACATGCACATTGCTGGGAAAGTTCTAGCATGTCTAGAAAACTGACAACAAGCTGCAGTTATGGCCTACAGCCTGTAGAAGGCTGTAGGATCTTAAAAAAAAAGTGCAAAAAGTGCTTCCTCATAGTGAGTGGTTGGTGGAGACCTTGGACCACAGCACAAGGTAAAGGGAAAAGCAATGAAGAGGCCATGAGAGATACTAAGTAGAACATTTGCTTACAAGGGATCTCATCTCCACAGGCGCTTCTGTTCCAGGCACAAGAAACTTGAAACTATATGCTAAAGGTCCTGGGACCATGAAAAAAGACAAATCTTCATGGATGCAACAGGCCACCAAGTAAACAGAAGGAAACTTAACTATTTGCAACAAAACAGCGGTAGCATCAAACATATTTTGGGATGTACAGTTACCACGAGCAAATAAAGTTATATATTTGACCAGTTACAGCATATTCAGTCTGATACAGTTTCCCACTTTTTCAAGAAAGGTAAATTAAGATATACACAAAATTACACTGTCAGCATATAAAGAGATGATGGTTTTCATGTGGCATATTCCAGCATTGAGTGCATAAACTTCTAAATTAACGAACTAAAAGCTTCTTGCCTTTTATTTGTGTTGTCTCAAACACGAGAGGATTTGTGACTATATAAGGGTGTGTAGAGAACAGATTGCCACTGACATTCTGAGCAAAAACAAGCAGAGCAAAGATAGGCACGATTGTTCCAATAAACATCAGACAATTTTGCAACACATGCAAGTCTGAACTCTCTCCAATTTTCAAACAGCTATATAAAACCATCCCAGCCAAAAGCTTTGATATTTAGATTAGGATTGCTTACTTCTTTTACATCACTGTCACTGTTTAGCAATTAAATGGGACCCCCTAGGAGAAAAAAGGTCAGACACCTTTTTGTAAAGAATCAAAATTACAAATATTTTATTGGCAATTTAGAATGTTTACACTGCTTGATCTACAGAAGTTGCTATTTTAAGTGATCACAGAAAATGAAATATAGAATTATTTTACACAACTATACAGAACAATTTTTAAAAATCCTTTAAACATAATTTCAGTACATACAACATTCTCTTGCCAAGCCAGCTGTGTCTTGATTATGAGCTGTTTGGGACACTGAAATGTCACAGCTCACAGCAGATGCTCCACAACCATCAACTTTTGCATTTGATTCTCTGAGGTGTAGTACCAGTGTTTCAGTTCAGAGTAGGCAGAATTCTGAACAGCTGGGAATTAAAATCTAACTGCTATCTGAAGGCAAAAACACAGAGTTGTGATGCAGTCTCTTGTTTTTTCTGCCTTGAGCCATTCTGTGTGAACTCTTCAGACCACTGGGACAGATGACTCTCACTCTGTGGCATGGCTCGGGGCAAGCACATCCAACTCCTGCGTCTCTCTGCAATTGTTCTGCTACCTGTGACCCTACCTGAGGCTTAGAGAGCATTGGCCTGGATGTCTTACCCCACGAGCTGATTTCACCCTCTTTTTCTATGTTTTCTAATCAACTCCTTAAAAAAAAAAGTATTTAGCTTTTTCTCCTTTTCTGTTCAAAGTGGCAAGTGTCAGATAGGTTTTTCAAAGAGCGATGTTGGGCCCTAATTCTGCTCAAACTGAATTGAATGGTTAAATGTTTACTGATTTCAGTGAATGAAGGAACAAACCTGTACTGAGGATTTCAGAAAGCACCTGTGTGGAGTATTAGGAGAGTTAATCTTAAAACTGTATAAGAATAGAAGTTTTGAAAATGTTTATTACAGGAAATGAAAGCTTCAATAAAAATACTGCTGTGAATAATACTGAAAAAATGATAAAGAGCGTACTAATATTTATATATGAACCCAAAAAAGGGGCAGTATATATGGTCTTTATTTGCAAAACCTAAATATCTGACTTAGCAGGACTTAACAAAGAATTAGTCCAGGAAAAAATGAAAAGTATGTTACAAGTTGCCAATACAACAGCTATATTTTAAATAAAAATAACAATAATATACATGTACAATACTGTAATGATATAACTTGATGAAAATAACACTGACCAGTATCAAATCTAAGATTTCACTTATTATCCATCCTTAACAGATAAAACACATTTCACAGAAATAGATGCAGGTATGGTGATATGAAGTGATATCCATGGCTTACTGTGAGAAAGTTACCATGAAAATTAAGGTAAAAATGTAAAGAAGGAAACCTAAAATAGATTTATATGTATAAAAATTCAGCATTATAGCAGCTGAGTGGATGTGCTGCAGCAAGATGGAAACAGCAACTCTATGGTACACACCACACACGCTTGCACACACTCTCACACAAACACACACGTGCCCATGCCCAAATGCATGTGCAGGGGGTCCTCCTCAGCTTGATTATACAAGCATTCATTTACCAGCTTTTGCTGGGGGCCACACCAGGAATGGGGCTCACCGCCCCGTTTTTAGCTGTCTGCAAGGTAGCTGTAGCTACCTAAAGTCAGAAACCCATCTAAGGTAACATCAGCTGAACATTTTAATGGAAGCTGTTTTCATCCTGAGCACCTTAAAGGCACTTTAGTAAAAAATATGAAGTTAATCAAGACTGGAAAAAAATATAAAAATCCTTGCATTTGAGATCTGGAAATTTAAAATAAAAAAATTCCTGAGTTTTGATAAATAATTTTATTATAATAAAATACCAAGCCTATTGAAAACATGTCTTTTATAAAAGCATGTTATATGACAATTTTTCTTGATAAACTCATGCCTTAGTGCATGAAATATGTTAATAAGTCTTTGGGGACATCTGCAACAAATTAACAGGAAATACAAAGTCAAAGAATGACCTGTCATGTACATCCAAAATATGCATTGCTCCTGGCAACACACATCATGTTTACTACAGGCATCTTTATCTTTTTCTGTTCTTGCAGGGTCCTGCCCACATCTTAATACTTTACAATTAATTACATTTCACTACTATTTACAGAAGCAGAAACTAATCACACATCATCTTAGGCCCATAAATATGGAACTACAGAAGTAGAATATATTTTAAAACAGTATGAAGATAAGTATGCTACATAGTACTCTTCTCTAAAAGTACAGTTCATTAATTATTTTCTTTATGAAGATTTAAATCTAAATGGTGATAGAAGTTCAAATTCTCTCTTTTTATCTTGGTTATAATTTTGTTTTCCACACACTATTTCTAAAAAAATTTGCCCCAAGACAGTATTTGGATTGCAAAAACAGTTTTAAATTGTCACAAAAGTATCTCCAGCAAAGAACCATCAGGCTCTGGAATGCCCACTTTTTACACAGGATACCATCCATTTGTTTTCAACAAAAAATGAAACAACAGCTGACATAATACCTGTTCTCTGTATGTTTCTACTAGTGTTAATTTTTTGCTTCTGGTGTGTTTTTCTCCTCTCTGCTATCAGTAGACACAAATACTCATACCCAAAGTGCTGGCAAATGCACTAAGACACACAGTGGCAACAGAAAGGAATTTATAGAGCCCTTGGGAGGTTCCTTCTGACAATAATAGGTAAAAACAATCATCAAAGTAAAATGCACTTTTGGCTTTACTGCATCCTTTAATATTTTCAGTAGCTACCTCTATAATATACCACATAAAAATTCTACTTTTTAACATTTAGACTTCTATTACAAAGTATTTAGTGTTTTATTTTAAAAAAATCACAATAGTGATGGTGGTTAATTTGCTTTATAAAAGATAATACATTGAGTTATATATAATAATGGCTTTGATCCAATTAACTTGATATTATGCTGCTTAATAATTACTGTGACTTCAGTTCCTACAAGTGTTACAGAGAATACAAACTTAATGTACAGGAAGTGGAGATCATTTGGAAGTGCTGATTCAGAAGTATTCAAGTGCTAACAATAACTTGTTCTTTCTATGCTTCTCTTCATGTTCCATAAATGATGATTTCATAAACGCCCATGGTTTTCAATGTGACACAGTTTTAGGACAATTTTTTTAATGTTCTTTTTTTTTGTGCAAATTCAAAACTAGACTTTTCTGGATGCTGCCATCTTGTCAAAAGTAATTGCCACTTTTACTTAAAAAGGCACCAGCATTAATGTAAGAGAATATACCTTTTATGCTTGTTTTATGAAGAGCTGTACTTGTTACTGGAGCGGAAATTATCATATCCGTGATCATTAGCTTTGAACTTTAAACAGGACTGCCTTTCCTCCAGGGACAACAGATCTTTGGATTGGCACCAGCAACACAAGCATGACTGTTAAAATAAAAGAAATAAACGTTTTACATCACTCTGTTTTTGCACACGTGGCAAAATGCACTGAAAAGCTGCCCTTTCTCAGGGGTAGAGTAGGAAATGGCAAATGTGCAAGATGCTGCTCTGGGATTAGAGCACAAAGCACAGAAATGGGGCTCAACTCTGAACTGCTCATTAACAACCTTACTGCTGGAGTACAGGAAGAGTTATACTGAGTAGTTATATACAGCAACAGACATACACACACATGCCCCATCAAATCTGGTCTGCAATTCTAAATGCATCTGAAAATAAAATTATGACTGCTTGTTTTCCTTTCTCTGATAATCTTTCTTGAGAAAAGAAAAGCATTCTTATCTATGCTTTCTAAGCAAGATACTGCTATTTAGCTCATTGTTCTGAGATGGAAAAAAGAGAAGGTAGAAAGTTGAAAACCTACATATAATTCATACATTTACTAGATGTACTGCAGTCCTTTTTCTCATGGTCCTGTCTGGCCTTTGGGTGCTGGAAGTGCCTTCCTCACACCCACTTACTTCCATGTTCAGGATGCTGGAGATCTCTTATGTACTTTCAGCTCCAGTGACTCTTTCAGGGAGCCAGCAGCATAGACAGGGAAGACAAGACCAACACCAAAACCTCTGCAGCCTGTGCTGTCACAATTATGTGGGAAACACATTAATACTACTAGAATTAGAGCTGACTGGCTACTGACTGAAAGATGCTTCCATCTTGCTAGTAAGGAATTTAAACAGCCAGGCAATAACCCTAGCTGTGGCCAGTGGTTAAATGCTCGGCAAGAAAAGAAAAATCTAAAAAATTGCCATAAGCAATGTAAGGACTTCAATATAGTGTGTAAAGATAGTAAGGGTTCACAAAAAAAGCCCAACTCTTCATATTTTCCAAGTAGACACAAAGGCTGAAGGACTGATGGGCTGCCAGCCACATACAATCCAGAGCCTGTGTGGAGAATTTAATGTCCAGCTCTATTCTCTCAGACCAAGCCAGGACTACAAACAGGTCTGGCTCATAAAATGTTGGCACTGGAAAGGGACAAGGACAGATTTGCACCCTGTGCCTCACATGACTGATTGAGGTGCTCAGTCAGGATGAGGGTCAGCACCCTCCCTGGCAGGATGCAGAGGATATGGCTACGTGAACCTCTGCAGCACGCACTGAGTCTGCTTTGTCAGGGCTCTGGAAGTACTGGGTGCCAGCTTCAGTCAGGAAGTGATGTAGCACTGATTAGCATGGTCCCCAGAGGGTTCATTGTACACTCTGCTCTTTTGCTTTCTCTTTTTGTTACCTTCAAACCTCAGTTCCTTCCTACAGAGCTTCAGCAGGAGAGGGAGTGAACATTTACCATAACCCAAGTAAAATTTAAAGTAAAATTTTATGACTGTTTAAAACACTTTGGGCATGTTAAGGAATGAATTCTACTACTGTCATCATTTTTCAACCAGAGGAGCAACTCCCAGCAGCCACTTACCTTAAAGCAGTTTTGGAATCTTTTGCTCACCAAATACAGAGCTATTGGATTGATGCAGGAGTTCAGTGAAGCCATGTTAATACCAATATAGTCCATCACAAGAAAAAAGCTGTGTGGAAATTAAAGTGAGACATTTCTCATTTGCTTTAAAAAGGCTTAGTAGAGGTTTACAACTATAGACATTAGACTTGGTTTCACTAATCAAGACTAGCTATTAAATGGAATAGTAATGGGACTTAAATCAACAGGATTAACTCAAGCAGGTAACAGTTATACTCAACAATAAAGTCTGAATGGTCTGAAGACCATTCTCGTGAAAGTAGTTTTGGGAGATCCAACCATCTTAACTTTTGGAAGATGTTCACAAAGTCTTTTTGCACAAATTGAATCCTAGTTGCTCTGTTGAAAGGGAAAACAGGGACAGAAATCCCCTTTCTATTCTCATAGCCCCACATGACAGAAGAACAGTCCCAAAAAGGGTCAAGAGGAAGGTGGGGAAAAGCAAGGGAATTCCTCACAATTTTCTTTCTCTGCTACTGGAGTGAAAGCAGAGGGTCCTGGATGAAGAAGCAGGGACAACTGACTACACAGAGTAAGCTAGTTCAATAGGAAATCCAAACATGCTTATTGAGAATTCCCCCAACATACAGACTTTTTATTTCTGCATTCTCACCTTAGAAGTTCACATCTGTTGGGGTCCTTCTGATCATAAATAGTGAGTTTCAAGATTCTGCTTAAGTGAAGTGGGAGCCAACACAAGGCAAAAACAAGTACCAGACAGAACACAGTTTTGGCCACCTCACGTCTCTGAGAAAAAAAATCGGACAGAACAGTGTTACAGTTCCTCTTTCCCCCTCTGGATTGTTGTTGTCTTCAAATATCCAAAAGTTTAATAAACAAGATAAAAAAGCCTATCACAATAGGAGTTAGGAAAACATCAAATAGCTTATTTTCTTGGAATATGTGCTTGATCTTTTCTATTGTTCTAGATGTCTTGCACTGATTTGATATATCTCTTATTTCAAGAAGTATGAGTAATAATATGAAAAATAGAGGTTATGAAAACACTAGTTTAAGCAATAATTTAAATTAAAATTAAGAACATATTTGTCTTCTAGATCACTTTCAAATACCAGCTTGTTTTCTATTGCATTTCCTTATGCTTTGATCTCACATCTTATTTTAAATGCCCCAAGAGATTCCAATTACAGCTCTAACCAGGTAAGAGGAAAGGAGTACAAATACACATTATAGAACAATCATAGCTTAATTCTAGTGATGTCTGATGTTTGTGTCTGGGGCACTAGTACCTCAGAATGTCTGCTGGAACATGTTCTGCTAACATATACTGCTAACCTCGCTAGGGTTCAGCAAGAACTTTCTTCAAAATAATTAACAGTTTTATAGGACCACCTTCTAGACTACAGCATGACTTCAGTTTGCATCACAAAATAGCCAACTCTCATTACAGCAAAGCAGAAATAAAACCTATAAAAACTGAAACATTAGAACAAAACAAGAATGAAATAATTGTTTGATTTTCAGTTAAAATCTTAGGTTCCTGAGGGCTCTGATTTATACATATGTATATGAGTTCAGCAGCACCACTGCCAGGAAAGTTCACTTTGCTTCTAATCCTAAAGTGATACAAGAACAGAATGATCTGGCAGGAAAATCAATAAAGTTATTAGTTAGCAGTTACAGAGTGGCCAGGGAGAAATTTTTACCTGTTTTAAGTGGTCATTTAAAGCAATCTGCATCCCACTTTTCTTTCGTAACATCTCACAAGTCATGAGAGTATAGAAAAATGCTGTGATAGCCAGTGGCAAACAGAAGTAAAAGCTGAACAGCCACCAATCTTTAGCTTGTTTGTAAAACTGTAGAGAAAAAACAAAGCATAAACATGGTTTGAAATTAAATGCCTAGAATTTTGTAAGGGGGCTGTAACTAATTGGTCAGCCTGTCCTGAAAAGCATTTCTGTAAGGTGTAAATTACAGGTGAGAAAACAGGACAAGACAGCAGTACGTTCAAAGCCCACAAAAAGTCAAATATTTCTGAATGCTCTTCTTTGAACCAGTATGCTTCAGAAATGTCAGTATTTCATTTGAACATTATACTCATGTCACATACACCTGTGCACATTACAATCCACACAACACTGCCAAGATCCAAGGAACTCTCCCAGAGATTTTATCCACGTTAGTGACTTACCATCATAAAGGATGTTTTCTGTGTGGGGTGAAGCAAGCAGATTCTAAGGTACCTTCCTCTGTACTCCATGGTAATCATGTCAAATGCAATAGCTTCTGGAACAGCCAGGATCACTGATATGACCCAGATGAGGACAATTTCCACAGCAGTCCACTTTGGCACTCCAATTCCTTTAATGCGACTCCAAGAAGCGACTGCTCGGTACCTGAAGTGACAGCACACACAATTTCAAAACACAAGAAAACTCACCCAGTTTAACAGGCTTAAATTCATTTTATTTGCATTGTATCAGCTGAGGGAAAGGTGAATTTGAGCCAATGCTTGTACAGGAAACAAATCAGAGACTTCAATGCCAAATGGGTCTCACCTGTCTATACTGAGGGCACACAAACTCAGCACTGTGATTCCCACTGATGCCTTTTGAATGAAGGGCACTAATTTGCACATTTCAACACCAAAGGGCCAGTCCTCTGCAAGCAGCTGTGAAAAGAAAACAACAATTATTTTTTAAAAAGTCATTCCCAGGGCTGACACATGGAGTTCTGTCTTGACTGTTTTCCTTTTCCACCAGGTCTTGTCTTATGAAAACAGGATGAATGGGGTCTGTTTAGACTGGAGAAGAGAAGGTAATGGGGACACCTTTTCAGTACCTAAAGGGGGCCTGAAAGAAGGCTGGAGTGGGACTTTTTGCAAGGGCATTTAGTCATAGAACAAAGAGGGACTGGCTTTAAACTGAGATATTGTGAAAATCCAACCTCTCGAAGTGTTCCAGGCCAGGTTGGACAGGGCATTGATCAATCTGGTTCACTGAAAGGTCTCCCTGCCCATGCCATGCCATGGAAGTTGGAACTAGACAACCGCTAACATTCAAGTTAAGCCATTTTAGGATTCTGTGCAAAACTTAGTCAGGAAGAACCTTTTCATGAGGGAGCCCCTGAGATGTGTGTCCTAAAAACTAGACAGTAGCAGTATAGTCACATCCTGGTGGGACAAGGGTATCACTTAAGTCTTAGTCCTGCCTCTTTAAGCCCTGCAAACTCAACTCCTTTTGCTTCATTTTCATCACCCCAGTGTTTATAGGAAAAAATTACAGAGCAGGTTTGGATCTTTCTCATGTTTGAATTGTCTTTATCTGCCTTGAGCATTCACTACTTTTCTTATACATTCCAAATAACATATTTCTTGATCAGAAAAATACAGAAAATTACTTGAGGCTGATCAGAACAGGGACAAAGCCATAGGTGCATATCTGGGGTGGGGTTTATTTGAAGCTTAGTGTCTAGGCTCCATCAGCTGAGAAGTCAGGCAACACTGGAGAGAAATGTACCTCCCCCAGTTTTTAGCTGACCATCTAATGACTAATGAAAGGACACTCAAGGAGCACAGACAGATAGTTTGATCTAAATGTTTTGCAGCAGATAAAAACGTCAGATGAATCCTTCACTAATGGTCTTTATTGACCGGTTCACCAACATTCTGTATAATAATACCAAAAGGATTACTTGCACATTCAGCATACTTTTAAGTAGTAAAAAATAGAGAAAACAGCACAATGCACTTTAGGATGGTTCACTTACACTTTGAATCATAGACTTTAATGGAAATATTGTCACATTCCCAGCTGCACATTTTATCTGATTTAGGGGAAAAGATTTACTGGACACAGAAAGCACCTTACTCACAGCTGATTCTATGAACAGGCAAACATCTGTAGCCTCAGTTTAGCAACATTTAGCCTTTGAACTCTGCTGTGAGCTTCTTTGATGGTCAAATATACCAGAGCAGCAGCCAAATCTTCCAGTTTTCATTAAACAACATTCTCCACAACAAGGGTTGTGCCAAGAAATAGACGCAATTGTTATATAGAAGAGTAAACTTTTGGAGTTTCTGTAATTAGTTAGATTATCTAAGCCCATCTCTGTTTTTCATAACTTTCTTCAAATGAGGTCTTTGGAATCTGTTGCAGATACAGGGCTACAAAATGGAAAAGGAGAAGGAAGAATGAGGACTACCCAAAAGAGGCTGGAAAATCTTTCCCTTGGCTTCAAACAAGGGTCTCTTCAAACAACTCATTTAAGAGGGTTGTAAGAATGGAAGAATAGCTCATCATACTGCGTGGATGTTTCTGGGAACCACAAAGGCTACAGTCTCTAAGGAGGGTTCTGGACAGGCTGGATTGATGGGCCAAGGCCAAGAGTATGAGGTTCAACAAGAATTGGGTCACAACAGCCCCATGCAGTGCTACAGGCTGGAAGAGTGATGAGGAAGTGGCTGAAAAGATCTGTCAGAAAAGGATCTGGGAGTGCTAGAAACACCTGGCTGAACATGAGCCATCAGTGTGCTCAGGTGGCCAAGAAGGCCAATGGCATCCTGGTATCAGAAGGACCAGGACAGTGGTTATCCTGGTACTTGGCACTGGTGAGGTCACACCTCATGTGCTGTGTCCAGTTCTGGGTCCCTCACTACCAGAAAGACATTGAGGTTGAGGTGCTGAAGCCTGTTGAGAGAAGGGCAACAAAGCTGGTGAAGGGTCTGGAGAATAAGTTGCATGAGGAGCAGCTGAGGGAGCTGAGATTTAGTCTGGAGAAGAAGAGACCTTGTTGTTGTCTACCACTGCCTGAAAAGAGACTGTAATAAAGTGGGGGTTGACCTCTTCTGCAAGTAAGAAACCACAGGACAAGAGGAAATGGCCTCAAGTTGCACCATGGAAGGTTTGGATTGGGTACCTGGAAAAATTTCACTGAAAGGGCTGTCAGGCATTGGAACAGGCTTCTCAGGGAAGAGTTAAAAAAAAATGTACATGTGGCTCTTGGGGACATGACCAATAGTTTAGGGATGAACACAGTGGTGGCAAGGCTGAGGGTTAGACCTGATCTTAAGAAATCTTTCCTATTCCATGATTCTATAATTGAAGGTAGCCATAGGGTTGCCTGCTCAGATTGGTTTGGTTCAGCAAAATCCTTATGCAAACAGACATGTTCTTCTAAGGGTAAACACTTACAAGGTCCAGGAGAGTTTTCTAAGGAGTCCTGATATAATTTAAATATAATTCTATTTGAACACAAAGGAAGTTAGGAACATTTTATGGCCATGGGCTTTTGGGAACCTCTGTGAAGTGCCCACCAGTATTTTCACATACTAGAACATCTCCAAATACCTGCTTTAGCTCTGTGCTGCAATGGAATCTTTTAAAGAACAGCAGTAGACAAAATGCAACACGGCCCAGCTTTCTATTTCTTCAATGATCTACTCAAGTAAGACAATAAATACAACAATGCCTCAATGCCTCTACAGAAATGAAGCAGAGAAATTAACTCTAAGGATTAATGTTTCTCAAGAATTTTATGGAAAGTAATAAAGCAGAGGAAGTAGGGATGAGGTTGTAATAACCACACAGTATCTTTTGCTTATGTGATGTGGGAAAATAGCATAGACTGTAATTAAAGTATTTTCAGTAAAGCCTCTCCCTGAAACAACTTCTGAATTTCTGTAAGGGGGTGACAGTAACAATCTACTATTAAAACTGTAATGTGAATAATTACATGTATTCTAAATTTACACCCTAAGAATTGAATGACACCTGAACTGATTTATATCAGGCAGTGAAATTCCAGCCTTTCACATCTATTTGCCACAGAAATGTAGGATTGGGTAGCAAGTACATTGTATACTTATTTATGGCACCTACTGTACATTGTACATGAGTTTATACTAGACTAGAGAGAACTCATTAAAAAAGCACTTTGAAGTAAAATATTTTTTTATTTGTTAGTAAGCGCAGAAATTTGGTCAAATCTCTATTGGCAGGAACTGTTAAAAACTTTTATTTACATCTAGCTGGTGTGTAGACACTCCCTGCCTCTCTTCCCTAAAATCATAGCAGTTCAGCCACATGTTGTAGATTTTGCTGAACTAATATTTATCACTCAGGTGCAGACAGTCACACCTGTGCTCCAAACTGACTGGATTTGAGCCAGCTCCAGTTTGGGATTATAGAGGCGTGGCACATGACTGAATGCAGTCAACTGAGAGAAAGGGTGCATTAGCTTTGGTGGTTTATCATAACAAAAACATTACTTTCATTCAGCCAGCTTATATCAGGGCAGAATGGACATGCAGCTGTCTGCACTGGATTGCAAAAACATGTGCTTTATGTCTTGCATCTGATGTATTGTGAAATTTGAGCATTTTAATGCATGAGTCACAAGTTTCTCTATCATGGTATTGCAAGTGGTTAATGACACAAGCTTTACATCAAAAGCTTGAAAACATTAAGAAAGTAAAAGAAAAAAAAAGTTTTGATTGCTGAAGTATGTTTCCTTGATGCTTCTGTCTGTTCTCTGTATGGCTATGGCCCCTTCAAATACGGCCTTGAAGTACAGTGAAGATCCAATGTAAAGTATTTGGGAACATCTCCTTTATGGACAATGATAACTCTTAGTAAATACAGATGTAGCTTATTGTAATTTTGTATGAGTAAGACTATTCTCTTATGCGTCACAATAGGGTAGCTGTAAAAAGATTGTCATTTTACAAATGACAAATGACTTGGAGCCACGAGAGGAGATACTGCCAAGTGGCAGCAAAGAGAAAAATAATGTTGTGCTTTCATAAGTAAGATGCCAAGAGTACTCTACCACTGGCTGGATTCTGAGTGACCTTTTCAATGATTTAAAATCACTTATTTTACACAGGCAAAGTTTTAATTGCTGAGCAGCAGAGATGTGTTTACGATGAAATAGATCAAAAGGAAAAGGAAAACATTGTGATGAATGAAGTGAAATCATACTTAAAAGAACCAATACATCTGATGCATGCCTAGCCAAGGCTTTCTCAGACCAGACAAATCTGAGCCTAAACTGATGTGCAAGCTGCAGAGCTATGGAAGAAGCCCCAAGAGATGCCGTGACTCACAGACACACCTGCAAATCACAATTCCCACTCTGCTTTCCCTTAGTTGAGCAAGAGCTGAGAGATGTTCTCACTCTGCTGCTGGAACGAGCCGGGCAGAGAGCACGATGTGCTGCTCTGGGGCTCAGCTGCTGTGGTCCCCAGCCAGGAGGCTGATGCCTGGCTCCAACCCACGGGCTGCAGTGGGGCAGGAAGGAGCAGCAAAACGTGCGAATATTCCCGCCAGTGTCCCAGTCCCGAGCAGGGAATGCCCACGGGACACGCAGAGCAGGAACTGGCGCTTCCGCCAAGCTGTGTGTTCACAGCAAACCTCGCTCACAGGACACCGGACTTGATTTTCATCATTCTAAACAGCAGGCATAAGAGAAACCAGACATGCAGCTCTACATCTAATTCACACACAATAGTTTTTCAATGTATCTCTGAAATGACAGGTAGATTTTCACCTGATTTGTTTTTTTTGACATGGGCAGGTCACACAGATATTTTACAGGAACAACCATTTTTCAAACAGAAAATTTTCCCAGGAAATTAAGGTTATGATTAGATAAGTAAGACAACATTACAAACTTATTAATATTTAGTGATAATTATGTCAGGGTGAGGATCGCCCCTACAGACAAGAAAATATATTTACTGCTTTCAAGCACAGCTTGGAATGCTTTACTGACCCATCCAATAAACTGTTTAAAATCTTAATATGAGCCATGCAATAATTTTATTTTCTTGTATCTTTATTATAACTCCTCCTAAAACTTAATAAAAAAACCACTTAAGATAAAGCAATTTTATAGAGTCACCTTGAAAATGACAGAAACCTCGTAATGTGCTGTTGAAGTAAAAAATTTCTGCAATTTCACAACTCCAGTGGAAAGATTGCATCAAAAGTAATCACTTAGAAAGCCATGCTGCTATCAGATTGGGATGGATAATACAGGGTAGAAGATGAAGCCAAAACAGGTCAAACCTTGCTTTGAAATTTGTCACGTGCATGTTTTATACAAGTGAATGTATACACAACAAATGTATAGCTAATGAAAAAAAACTACTTTCAATTTACAAATCTATACTAGCATTATCTAACTTACTTCAGTTTGGAGATCCACCATGAAAACTATGCATGTGTACTTTTAACAGCATTCAGACATTTCCACTACTCCGTACACTTGACTTCAGAATGGACTGCTCCCATCTAAACACAGAACAAAGCTACCTCTCCCTACCACTGCCTGCAGAGTCCAGACAGGTTCCTCCACTGGACAATTCAGATCTTTCTCAAGTGCCTTTAACTTGCACTTGTTCACCATAAAGGGTTCTTAACCAAAATAGACTTCTAGCTTAATACGGTTAGAAATCAATAAACTTTGTGTAAGAAATTCTGAGATGAGCTTTGCAAGACTTCAAGTAAGTGGTTCAGACCTTAAAAGAAAGGCAATAATGCATTTCTTCCAATAAAATGGTCACTATCTTTGACATCAGAAGAACCAGCAACCAAGAGTTCTAATATGGAAGAGTGAGAATACTTTCTAAAGAGAAGTACCTTGATTAGAAAGTCAGAAAAAGGTTGGCTTTATCATAATGCATGGCCTACAGGTGCTTGCATTACAAGAGTTAAAAAGTTCACCACAAATAAATTTTCACAGAAATCTTCTTCAGAGCCTTTTTCAGAGAATAGCTTGATTAAAAAAGGAGCCAATTTGTGCCTGAATGGTATATAGAGTATATAGAGTCCCTAATCTGGTCTTTCTTGTATTTCCAGTGCTTGATACATTACATAATTTTTATGTAATCCTTAAATAAAGTTAATGAAAATAAATCAGTGCCTACAAAGCTGACTCTGGCCCTTGATTAGTGGCTTGGATGAAGACTAGATTTTTTCCTTCCCTTGAAATGTTTTTCTCCACTTTTCCATTGAGGTCTAAGAAAAAGGAACCTATGCCAGTGTTGCCAGGTAGACATTCTTCTTCAGACATTAGTTGATAGTCAAGAGTTCAGAACACCCCATAATAATGTGCACAGCCTAAATTGCCCCCCTTGTTAAAACGCTGCTGGGATATAACAATAAATTTGGTTTAATATACAGGAGTAAATATTACAAAATAAGAGAGAGAGAGATGTTGTTTGTGCATCACAAGAGAAAGCATGTTACTAGGTGATTTTAAGCCTATGAGAGACAAAGCAAGTGAAAGTTTGGAATTTCCAGTCCTGATGTTTTGGTGTCTTAGACATGGGACTTAGCAACTTTATCTACTTAGGAAAGTCAGCATAAACTGTCCAGAACTGCAGACCTGCATTGTCAGGTGCACAAGCTGCCACTGTCTTGTCCTCCAAAGTTCAAGTGCAGACAAGAACATAAAAATCTCACTGACAACCTAGTCTATCCCTCTGCTCCTAACTGCTGTTTGTGGCCTCAAACTAACAAGGACTTACTCTGTTTAGTGGAGCTGCATAGAATCACCTGCACATCCAATTAGTAGCAGTTTTGCAAAGTTTCTGCATTGCCAAAACATTACATACTGCAGAATGACTGTCTCAGACTTTGCTTCCCATTCTGCAGCTCAAGATCCAGGCAAACCCAGACCATTTACCCAGACCCAGAATGCCAAAAAGATCTGCCAGGTTCTACATGCTGGAACTGAACACCCTTCAAGCCTTCATTTCATAGCCAGTTTACTGACTGTGTAACAGATTCTGATATTATCCATTTCCCACTGAACATATTGCATTATATTCAAATTTAGGAATGCAATGGACTAATTAGCATCCTATGCATTGGAGTGCATTTGCCTCCCTATCCAGGTAACACCTGTTTTTCTTTCGATACCCTCAGTTTAGGAGATGTCAATTTTCATTTGTGCACTTTTTCAGCTACTTATGTGTTTACTTAAGTAGTCACAGGGGACATCTTTTGCAGTTTTCCATTTTAATACCTAATATAAACTTCTTCTAGTGCAGCTTTTGGATTGTCTCCTATGTGTCTGTCTGGAGAGCATTCACAGACACTTTCACACTTTCTAGGGCAAGTGTAGAGGAAAGAACTGCTCCATTTTATTAACATGAGAAATTCTCTCACACTGTTTCATGCAGCTGCCTTACTGACAATGTGGCAGCAAATTCTGAATCTGGATCAGTTTAATGCCGTCTTAAATTGTTTCAAACTGCAAGTTACAATTGCTAAATACACTTGATTTACTGAGGAAGCCTTTGCTTCTCTGCTTTACTGCTGAGTGATCAAAGCCAGTTTTTTATTGCATTACTGTATGTATTCTCCCTGTTGCTCTGGAATGAAATGGGATGTAGAGTTGATAAAAAGTTATCAATTCAAACTGCCCTCAAAAGTTTGATTAAATAAACATAGTATCTAAGAGGTGTTTTTTCCTTGTTTTTTAACTTGCATTTATTCAGAAATTCTGTTTTAAAATAGCAAATATTTCACTCATTATTATAAGGGATAATATAAAGAGATTATGGGCTCTCCAGTAAGATGAGTAGTAGTGAGGGAGATTTAGCACCTGAGAGCTATTGCACAGCTCCTAGCATTATCAATAGCACAATAAAAATCCCAGACTGCAGCTGGTATAACATTTATTCACTAGCAGTCTGACCCTTTACTCCTCCTGCTCCAACCTACTCATGAGTATACACTTGGTGACATTCAATCAAGATAAGAACTGAGGTATATTACTGCATATTAACATTAATTTTGAAATTATCACTGACATTGCAAAGTCTCATACTGAACAGCTGTTATTGATTTAATCTTTTTGATTTTTCTGAGATGAAAAGAATCTTTTTGTTCAGCATATTTTTTTTTTGCAAAAACACATTTTTAAAGCAGTTATTTTGTTTTCTAAATTCCACCTTTATTCAAAAGAGCACATGCCTCTCACAAGAATTAAGAGAGTGTAAATAGTATAAAAACTACTGAAACTTCAAATCTGAGAACTAATATGTAATCCAAATTAACTGGATCATGAATTTAACACAATGATGACATTCCCTACTTTGTAATACTTAAATACTTTAAAATGATAAAGAGAGGAGATTCCTCTCAGCAGCTTCTGGGATAACTATAAGGAAAATATATCAAAATCAAAGTCCCTTCAATGTGGCTTTCTGGAAGTACAAGTAACAACCCCCAGTGTACAATCATGCATACAAAGTGAAGAGAAGGTGATAGGTGAATGCTATTCTGTTCACTTTATGAAGCCACTGATGGGTGCTCAGGGATCCAGACTGTAAACTTTAAGAGCAGAAGGAGCTCTATTATTATCAGTATATCTTCAAAGAGTGCTAGATTACAACTAGAGGCTGGATTCAACTGCCCAACTAGTCCCGTAGGATTGCACAAACTGGGTAGAGAAGACGGGGGTTGTCTCCCCTCCATGGCAAGTCTTTTCAAGTCAAAGCACAGACTACTGAAGTTGCAAGAGGAGCAGGTGCGGCTCATTCACTCTCAGCTGCCCATGCTGCAACACTGGCAAGGGGTGAAAGGGTTCTCAGCACAGGAAAGCATCCTGCCTCCCAACCAAGAGATGTACAAAACCGCTTGGCTGAACGATCTTGGCTTTTCCTAGAAAAGCCCCCGCGCCGAAAGGGACTGCACAGACTCACGTAAAGTCAAGGGACCAAGTGGTACCCACAGGAGAGGGTCGTCTGTGTCTCACCTCCATTCCTCGACCAGCCCACTGAACATTTATCCATTGCATTCTTTTATCCCTACGACCGCACCTGTTTCCAGGTGATTTTCAGAGCTTGGTCACCTCCATTCTGCCCCATTCCCAGCCTGGACGCTGAGAGGGATGGGACTGAGGCACAGAGAGGGTGCCGCCTGCGGAGGCACCACATCTGACCAGAATACCACCTTCCGGCCGGGTTTTGTCGCGAGGTGAAGCCCACGGGTGTGTCCCAGCCAGGACGGGACGCGTCTCCCCGCGGCGGGGACGGGGGCCGGCAAGGAGCACCGAGCGGCGACCGCCGCACCCCGCGCCCGCTCCCGAATCCATCCCCGGCCCCTCCTCACCTTGTAGACATTGATGGGGATGTCGATGATGATGTGGAGCAGGTCGCCCAAGGCCAAGCTGGCGATGAGAATGTTGGGGCCGTTCCTCATGCACTTGTTCTTGTAGATGATCCGCAGCAGCGTGGAGTTGCCGATGATGCCCAGGACGAACACCAGGCAGGACACGACCGTGTTGATGTACTTGAAAGTCTCCTTGATCTCCGTCTGCCCCGTGCACATGGGGGGCGAGGCGGAGCGCGGCCGCCCCGCAGCCGCCCCCGGGCCCTTGGGGAGCGCGGCCGGGCGGGACGCGTTGTGCTCGGCGGCGGCGGCCGTCGGGGGCGCGGCGGCGGCGCTCTGCCTGCCCGGGCCGGGCCGGAGCAGGGAGCCGTCCTCCTCCTCGGCGGCGGCGGCGGCGCGGCAGCTGAGGAGCAGCAGGAGCAGGAGGAGGGCGGGCATGGCTGCGCGGCACGGCGGATTGCCCCCGCCGCCGTCAGCGCCGACCTGCGCGGAGAGAGGGGACAGGGCGTCAGCCGCGGGACAGCGCGCCCGCCGCTCGCAGCGCCGGGGCCGGGGCGCTGCCTGTCCCGGGCGGTGCGGGCGGCTCCGGGGCGAAAAGCTGCGCGGCGGCGGCCGCGGCCAGCAGGCCCTCCGGCCGGACCTGCTCGGTGTCTCCCCCTCACCTCGGCGAGCGGAGCCGAGCGGATCCTCCCCGTCGCCGGCCAGGCAAGGCAAGGCAGACGCGCTCCGCTGGCTGTGGCTGTGGCCGCGCTCCGCGCCCCGGCTGCGCGTCCCGCCCGGAATCGCTGCCGCTGGCCGGCGATGGGCGCTCCGCTCGGGAAGGGGCAGGGACGGGCGCTGGGGCACAGCCCGGTGCCCGTCAGCCGCGCACCACACGCCGTGGCCAAAGTCGCGCCGGCGTTGCAGGGCCCCCCCTTTTCTAAAACATTGAAGCGCATCTGGCCCATCAGTCACAGCCAGACCCCACCCGCGTCCTCCGCCCCCAGCGCAGCCCGGCCCAGCCCCCCCGCCCGCCCGCCGGCCCCGCGGAGCCTCTCCCATCCCCGCTGCCAGGACTGCCCCCGGCCCAAGGGCTCCCAGCCTCGGCACCGAGCCGGCAACGTGCCCTGCGACTCGCCCTTGTCTTGTACCAGGCTGACTTGGCGGGCTTTGAAACAATTTTTCAGGAGGGTTGTTACAAGAGGTATGGGCATTGCCGGGGGACAGTTGGGAAGAAGAAGGCGCTGCCCCGCTGTCCTGTCCGAGGCCCGCTCCCGGTAGCTGGGTACGAGATTCTCCCCGCTGCAAATTCCCCCTTTCACAGCCCGAGGGGCGCACAGGCTGAGGAAGCCGCCTGTACAACATCTACGAGTTTAGTGCCACGTTTTAAAGCGCTTCACAAAACCTTTCTTACATCAGAAATAGTATTTTGGCTGCCTGAAATTGCAGTTCGGTTGTCTGGTTGGTTGCCGCTTTGGGCAGCCTTAGCAAGGCGTCTGATCTCAGCGAACTCGTTCCAGTCGTTGCACCCTTCAGTGAAGCGTAAGGAAAGGAGGAATGAGATTTGTGCAGGATTTTGTGGAGACTAAGAACAGCCTCTGCAGGCTGGAGACAATTGCATGTCTAACTAAAGAGAGTTGAATTTGAAACTGTTTGTCAGCATCTCTGTGTACATCTCCCTGATGCTCTTTTTTCTTAAATCATTCTGGATGCTAAATCTTGAATATAAGCATGCTTTGTTACCGAAACAACCTGCTCACCTACATTATTGACAAACCCATATGGGAAAACACTAAAACCCACGATTTTTTTTCCTAAATTGGTGATCTGATTTATTTAATCTTTGCAGCATCTCCAGCTAACATACCCTTGCACTACTGGAGGAGACAGCCTTTTCTTGTCCTCGTTTAACTTCCTTTTCATATCTCCATCTTTGTTTAAAAGACTTCTCCATTAATCACCTTTCCCATTCAATCATTCTTGATCAGTTTCCTCATTTTTGTCACAGTGATTTTCTTTCCCATTTTAAATTACAGTATTTGTGGAATAAAACCATCAAAGTCACTTCTAAACTGTACAAGGGTACCTGGAGGCTGATTGCACTCCAGCTGGAAGTTCTTTCCAAATTCACACTTTTCCAGACTGTATTGTGCAACGTGATTCTTTTTTAAACACCATGGCTGATTCGTCTCCCGAAGATAAAAGCATGAACACTGAATTCAAGATTGTAGTCTGAGTCCTGGGGATTTAAACAGTCTTTTCAGTTTTCAAGTTTGCATTTCCTCAATTTCCAATTCAGCAATCCAAAAGTGAACAATGTTTTGCTAAATGCAATATTCATTCAGAAACTCTTGCTAATTAACACAGCATTAAGTTTAATCTCAAAATGCTTTTTTGCTTGCAAGGTTCCAGATAAGTCACAAAGGATTCTATGCTGATCCAGATGATCAAGAAATATATTGTGACTACAATGAGATATGTTTGCTCCATTTTAAACAGCTCCATAAGAGGTTTGGTACTAGTGACATCTCCATTGCCACCACTTACTCCAGCTTCAGAAGTTTTAGTAACAGCAATTTAATTTCTGAAATGTTTGATGTTACTATATACAAACCCAGTATATACAGAACTTCGGGCAGATGCTGATACTCAAAGCACATTAATCTTTAATATTGCACAAAATGAGTCCGTGTGACAAAGAATCTAAGCTGCTTCTGGCTGCAACTAGCTAAATTTACCACCCTTTTTTGTTTCTAGTATTTTTTCAGATATTTGAGGAATTAAACCCAGCATATGCTGTGGAATAAGTCTGCTTTAATTAATGAAAATTAAAGGAAATCACATTTTCACATAAATTTATGTGAGGATTAAGATAATACTGTATTAAATACTAAGACTGTATCAGATATCTTGGCAAATTAACTGTAATTTGAATGAAGATCAACTACCAAGTTAATTTAGACTGCAACGAGAGAAAACATCTGCAAATATAATAAACTTCTGCCCTTTAAGTGGCCTCTGCTAATTAAGCTATGAAAGAAATTCCTTACTGAACTGTATGGAATACATTATATAAGATTATGTAAGCTGCTGCTAATGTGTCTGACCTTTTTTTTTCCTGGGTAGCAGAAATACTCCTTGTCCTATGGAAAGTTCACTTTTGTACAAAGCAGGAAAAGATGAATCCTCCAGACTGCCTATTACTCATTTTATTGTATTCTGCACTTCCACTCCATTTCATCCCAACAGATATCAACAATTACATGAATTAGCCAGTCACAGTTTTAATTATTAGTCAGATGTAATATTTCCATCAATGACTGATAATGTTTGGATTTTTTTTTTTCTAATTTGGAATACCATTTGCGAAGTAAAAAGGCTGGATAACTTGTAACCATCATCAGGATGGTTTTTAACAACTGAAAGACTTTAAAGACTATTATTTTACATGTGGGATAAATCATGAGAGGTGGTCACAATTATGGCATCAAAAAGTCCTTTAATTAATAAGCTTATGAGACACTCTGCAGGATTGTACGTTTCAATTCGTATAATACTTTATTGAATCAATGAGAATTTTGTTATGATTTTGCAGGTACTTTTGCAAATCCCATTAACTTTCTGTTTATGTTGTTCAGCAACTAAAGCAGCCTCAGAATTCTGCCCCATCAGGCCTGCTTTTCTTTTTATGGAGTCTGGTGGAAATTTGCCCACTAACTGGGGCAAGTCTGGGATGAATAGAAAGAATAGCTGTCTCAGTGTGAGCCACTCATTAGATGCATGAGTTCAATTAAAGTCAGAAAATAGTCCTCTGTGTTACAGAAGTTACTATAGAAACATTACCAATGGCAATTTTGAAAGAAAAAAAGTACTTTGAGAAATTAAGATATTAAGATACTGCAGTTTTTTGTAACTGTTCATATGTTCATGTACTGGACATTATCTCTCTCATTTTTTTTCTTAGTCTAAACTTATGCAAAAGATGGAATTCTTTTTAGCATGATGTAGCTATGCTTTGTTTTTTTCTACAAATCTGAGCAATTTCCATAAATAATAGTGTTGGCTGTCAATTGCAGTGTATTGACATAATACTTAATTTTTGAAACAATTAAACAAAATTTATCATAAAAAGTTACAATAAAACCTTACCAGTAGATAGCACCAATGAAACATGAAGTTTGGATGCAGATACCTGTTTTAATGTAGATTACATTGTATATGACTGCAAGATCAAAACAATGAAAGACAATCAAATTTGTACTAAGAAGAAAACATCTGTTTTTTATCGTCTTTTTAATAAGATTTTGAGGATTTTAAAAAGAAATTAAGTTCAAGCCTTTGAGTCAGACTGGTTGATAGCTGAAGTTTTTCTTCCCATCTAACTCTAAAATTAAAACCAAAATGCCACTTTTTAAATTTATTCCCCTCATTCTTTCTATTCAGCATCAGCAAAGGAAATCACAAGGTAAATTACAGTTCTGAAACGGATATAGCAGCATGTAATTAAACTGAGGTATAAAACATACTGAATCATTGTGTATTAAGGGAAAAGTTACTGAAATGGGTTTGGGGAAGTAGCTGCAGGTTTGAAAGAAGAGCATTTCTGAATTTTATGGAAATTATTAAAACCTTTTTTTGCTTATTTGTTTGGGGTTTTTTCCCCACAATACTTCAATAGAATAAAGGTGAACAAGTTTACTTTTACATTTCAGCTGTAATATAAGTTTGGATCAGAATTGCCCAGGATGCCTAGATAAAATCAGTTATTAAAAAAATAACTGATATAAAAAAATGTTTCATCTGCTGTGTAATGTATGTATGTATTTATTCAAGGGAGGTGATAACTGGCCATACATTGTTTATGTTGTACACAGAGATTACTCCAGGCAAGCTTTTCAAGTCTGGATTAAATTCATTTCCAGACAGAATGCCTGACTTCAGCAAAAGGTGGTTATTCACTCATCCATGCTTTTCTGCAAGTGTGGCCATGTAATACAAACACTGTGTTCATCTGGATAGAGAAAATCTGCCACCACATTCTGGCTTTAAAACATACTGATAAGCTGCACACTAATAAAATCATTCAGTTAAGAATCCTCAGAACAAGGAAATCCATGCTGTGAATCAAAATTCAGATTTCATGTGCCAGAGAGCTGGCTGTCCACAGGCTTCTTGTTTACCTCATGCTTGGCTCTGCACAGGATGGTTCCACCTAGCTACAAAATCAAATCTGTTACTGTGGGGCCAGCCCTAAGTGGTGATGGAAGCTGTTCTTGCCAAAAGGCATTGGGTTTCCTTCCAGGCAGTAACATGGCTGCACTTCCTAACAACTAAAATAGTCCCTGGGATCTCTGTTTGCACTGAAGAGGGAGACACTTCCTATTCTAAGGTGAGAGCTGCTTCCTTGAGGGGACTTAATGATCTTAAGGGTCTTTTCCAACCTAAGTGATCCCATGATTCTGCAACTTTCACCAAACTGCGCTGACAGATTCAGGGAAAAAAGCAAGAGATGATGTTTAGATTCCAAATGTCCAAGAGGCAGAAGTACTGTTTATGTGCTTGACTGGAAGCTACTCAAATGCTCAGAGATCTTGAAAAGTTTTTCTACAATTTCTGTCATGACCTCGGGCTCCAAGGTTTTCTCTTATAGGACATAAAAAGATCTCACATGTGTAAGTCCTTACTGATCACACCCTTGAAGAAACTCTTCACTTTTATTTCAAACAAATGTTGGTTTGAGAATGAAAATAGTGCTTGGACATTTTCTCAGTTTTGGGTGTTGGCCATGGAAATGTCTTTGTAGCTCATCAGCTCTCAATTCAGAGACCATCAGAGCACTGGCTTCTGCAGGTCACAAAGGCTGATGCTGGCTATTATCTTCTGGAAGCTCCTAACGCTGCTGGTTCTGCTGGAAACCACATTTGTGGCAGGAGGTGTTTGAGAGGCCCAGATCTAATGAATTGAAACACACTCTTCCAAATCAGTGCAGCTGCTTGATGACATGGCTGTTTTAACTACATTTTCCAAAGTGTTTTGGGAAGGATTTTATTCTGTGTAGACATTCTGTATTTACTACAGATGCATGTCTTCTCAGGACGTTAACAAACACAGCCCTTAATATACTGAAAACTGGCATGTATTATTGTTGCCTTGTACATTTTGCAACAAAATCTAGCTTCTAGCATTTAAAATGTTGTAATGGGGTAATGTCTTCTCCTTTTATATGGTAAAGGCTCAAATTGTTAATATCCAGTTTTACATAGATCTATATTTAGGGCTAGAAGATTGTATGCTGTCAGCCAAGGCAATACAGGAATTCTGTCTCTAGATGCTGTTTAATTTGTAGAAGCTGGCTTCTGGAAGAAGCCTCAACATCTGACTTTTTATTGGTCATACCAAGATTTTCTGGGTTCAAAAACTTTCCTTCCCTTACAAAAGTGAGTCACATTATTTTAACAGACTGAGGAATCTGGGCTGAAAGACCTAAGAGGGTCCTTTTGTTTAGGTGTATGGTCACTATTAAAATAATCCTTTAACATAACCCTTACAGGTATTGACTTGCAACCGCAAAGTCCCGATAAAAGACTGAACACTCTGTTGCTACATGATGGACTCTTCTCTTAGTTTGCTGTCCTTTTTTTTCCATGTGCATTGGAGTTGTTTTGTTCTGTTTTTCTGGAATCCATTTTGATTTCAAAATTACTGCGATTCTGTGTGGCATTTTCTCCTGCTGCCTTTGGTCCTTCAGTTGAGTAGGTTTGGTAGCCACAGACACTACCATCAGAATCACATAAGGGCTGATGTTGGAAAGGACTTGTGAAGGTCATAATTTTTGTGTCTCTTTGCTGCTGTCTTTCCAGCTGCTCTGTATCTGTTTTGGGCTGATGAGCTGGCACAAACGTGAATGTGGCACAGTCAATCCACTTGCAGCCCTTAACAGAGCATTGCCTCTCTTATTTCTGAGTTCACGGATCTACAATAACATTCTGTAGATGCTCTAGAAGCCCGGCCATGTATTTGCTCTTAGACCAAGTCACCATTCCCAGAAGTGGACTTCTTTGCTCCTAACAGCAATCTATTTTTTATCTCCAGGAAATGGAGTGTTCTTGTTTCAAGAGGAACTCTCCAAAGCTACTTCCTGCTCAAAAATACATTTTGATTTCTCCAGGGAAACATTCTCCCTAACCTGTTTTTAGCTCTCTCCCATCCTTGACCTTTAGGTACCATTTTGTTTCAAGCTCTCCTTCATGACCCTTTCTCCGTTTTGCTAGAGAAGTGTACCTGCATCTCTTTCTGTTAAGATTCCAGGCCAATGAAATCATATTCCCCTCAATGTCAGTCAGAAATTAACTCCTTAAAATATTTCCATAATTTTTTTAAGCTGGACACTTTCTGCTACTGCCATTCATTTTTTTTTTTCAAGTGATATTCTACCCTATTATGGCAGAATATCAGTGCACACTTCATTTTCCCCTAGTTCTCATGGGGTACAAATGTAGTCTTCAAGGTCCAGCTCTATCTCTGTTCCATTGTTTATTCTTCTCCACAGCTACTTTCTTTGCTTTTCCCTGATCTTTTTGTTATTGTTTTTTGGTGACTTTATTATTTTCAAATTATTATTATGTTTTTATCACCCTGTCATTAAATTCTGCTGCTGGCATATCTCTTCCTGTTATACCTGATATACTTTCTGAAGCCTTGACCACATCTATTGAAATCTTCCCGCAGAAGAACTTGAACTTCACTGGAGGACACAGCCACAGAATAGTATTTCTTCTCAAGGCAATCCTCTGACTTCAACTCTCCTGCTTCAAAGCTTCTGAATATGACAGGAATGTACTACCCTGAGAGACTTTCATATCACAAATTCACAACCAAACAGCATGACTCAGATACCTGTTCTGACAAAACTGATATTCAAATATAGTTACTATTATCCTAACTTCCTTCATAGGTGAAATTTGCTGACTTTTTTTACTGTTTCATTTTTTACCTCTGGAAACTTGATCTTGCTCCCTTACTGTTTGCAGAAGCTGATACCTCCTCTCCTTCATAATGCCAATATTTTCCTAGAGATGTAGTTATAATCTTTTTTTACTGTAACTGAATAAGTTGTAATTCTGTAGTAGGTGGACAGAATAAAATGTGATTAATTCTGTGCTGAAATTTCAGCTTCAGGTTTCAGAAAGACTATTCAAACAGTTGAGGAGTTCTTAGAAAACCTATTCCAAATTTAGGTGTGGTGCACATGAATCTATCTTGCTAAAGGCTCTTTGTAACCTGGGAATAAATTCTTCAGGGTTTTTCACCTGCAGATAATGATGATGTCCTTAAAATAAATAAATAAATATTCAGCTTCTTGAAAATTACAAGTAGATGCTGTGTTTTCCAAGATTCTTCTGCATCATTCTCACTGTTCCAGAGTTCTCACGAACTCTGTAGTGTTCATTTCTCATTCTCCACCATGCCAGTCTCCTGGTGACCCAGAAATCTTACTCTAGCATATCTTTGTCTTCCTGTGCTCACTAATCTGCACAATGGATAAAATGATTTGGGGATTTACTCCCATGCCCTGTGATCCTCTTTTCTGGTGTGGCTGATACTTGTATACAACTGACTTTTAGCATGGGACCATGTAAAATGGGCAAAGTAACTGAACAGAAATTCACAGTACTGTATTACCTCATGTTAGCTGGCATGTGCAATCAGTTTGGGTTAGCACATGCAGCCCTGGGCACTTTTTGGAAACAACTTTAACCCTCTAGAACTCAGTCTATGTCCATGTCTATTTATTTTTTTGTTGTTGTTTTTTCTAGTCAGGAATGAAATTGTGCAATAACTATCTTGTACTTGGTTCTTCATAATTTCTTTTTCTGCCCAGCAGTTAAGGAGGAAAATTAAATGACAGTGAAGGAAAGCAAGTGCAAATATTGCATCTTCCAAAAGAGTCATTCTAATTTGGGCAAAATGTCAAAGAGGATTTCAATATATCTTAGCCATTTCCCCTATTTCTGTTCATAGTCAGCAGAATGAGCTAGCTTCTATTATGTTAAAAATAAAGCACCAAAGTTATATTTTTAGGTTAAATATAAAAGAATGATAACCCATTCGCCCATGTTCTCAGGCAGATTCCTTGCCTACCTACTCTAATTACGTGAATGAGCATCATTCCTTTGTCTATCTTTAAACACAGAATGCTCTTCCAATGAGACACTTTATTTTAGTGTGAATTTCCTGGTTAAATACAAATTAATTCCTTCAGAAATGATTGCTGTGCATTTAGATTGATGCAAACCTTCCTTTGAATCACTTGACTGAAAGCATTTCTTTCATAGAAAGCTGTGTTATGCCTGAAGTCCAGATGCAAAGATCAAAAAGCCATGAGAATTGGGGCAAAAATAGGATGCCATAAAATTTAAGAATGCAACTGTAATTTTCTCTGCTTTTGGTAACTTTTGTAGTAACATCCAGTTTGCCAAAAGTATCTTCTCAGTGCAAATGTAAAAATGTTAAAATTAATTCCTACTAAATTTGAATCCTTTTTATGGACTGATAATGCAAATAGGCAGATTTACTGCTGCTAATTGATGGCATAAGGCAGTTGGGGTTAGTTAACACTGTTATGCTTCAGACCAATAATGAACCTGCCAATGTTATCTCTGTGCTTACCCTCAATAAAAGATATGCTCCACTCCCTTTCTCATCATTCCTTTTTCAGCTGCTATTTTAAGAGAACCTTTTGCCCCTTTTAGTATTTTAAACCCCATTAGGCTCAATAGGTGAAAGATGAAACTGGAGTAAATATTTCTTGCATCTGGAATAAAAGGGAAGGGAAAGCTAGAGAATCAGATTCCTTCCCTAATTTTTCATGTTAGCTGTAAACGTGTAATCAGGGGTTCCTACCACACATCAGTAGCTGAGTAATCACAGAATTATGGAATATGCTGAGCTGGAAGGGACCCACAAGGACCAAGGAATCCAACCCCTGGTTCTGCGCAGGACCATTCCCAAGAGTCACAGCATGTGCCTGAGAGCATTGTCCAAATGCTTCCTGAACTCAGACAGGTTTGGTGCTGTGACCACTTCTCTGGGAATCCTGTTTCAGTGCCCAAACACCCTGTGGGTGAAGAAACTTTTTCTTACATCCAATCTAAACCTCCCTTGACACAACTTCCCTTGGATCTTGATGAGTATGTTCCTGACAATGTACATCAACCATCATTTCTGAGGGCCTAATATCCCACTTATTACCAGCCCCTTGGCAGGTGACCTGCTTTGTGAGCATGCCAGCCCACTGAACACCATGAACAGGTATGGGCCTAAATGTTAATGTTCAACAGCAAGTTTTGGGAAACAAGAAAGTGTGATTTCACATATTTCTAATTAGCTGGTGGACGGGTGAGTTAAATTCACCAGTCTTGAGAGAACCCCCACATAGCAGTGTGGTTATGACTGTGCCAGCTAGACACCTAGGTAATGCCTGGGTGTGTTATGGATGGGATGATGCATGATTCAGACTGTTCCAGTAAAGAATCTGGACACAGCCACTTTTTTTTTTTTTTGGTGTTTATGGGATGGGATGAATTGTGGAGAAGAAGGTTTAGATGCAGCATGCCTGGTTCCTGGCTAATCCTATTTACAGACATATCCTGCAATTTCCAGGGAAGCCTTGAAAACAGAGTTGCAGTGAACCTTGGAGCTGCCTTCTGCCAGCAAGGAATGACATCCAGCTTGTGAGTCACTGCCCCAGTGTAAGCAGAGAAAGCTCTCACAGACTCACAGCAGGATCCACTTGTAATGCAGATAACAGAGAAGAGGAGCAGCTGATGGGAAAAGCTCATCTGGCAAAACAATGGAGCATTGCAGTCTGAACTGTAAGGGAATTGCAGCTGTGGAACAGGGAAAAAAAGAACCCTTCCCTTTCTAAAGCTAGGTGGAGACCTAAGTAGCCTTTTGAGTCTCTGCAGCTTGGCCATAGCATGTCTAAACAGCACTGTGTTAATTCTCCAAGAGTAGGAGGCAAATAAAACCTTCATCAATGACTAGACAATGGCTGATGTTTTCTGGATAAATGGAGCTCTATTTTCCTGATGTCCTTGTTTACCCACAAAGAGTGTGCTGGAGGCTGTACTCTGCATAAAGTAATTTCCAAGCTAGGCATCTGCATGATAGATGCTAAACCTGAAGCAGCTTTTATAAGATTTCTTTGCATGAATAAAATCAGTTGTCTCTGGAGGTGATTAATTGCATCTGGACTTATGGGTATAAGCTTGCTCAGAGGATTTCTCTTCTGGGTAATCTATTATTCTCTCTCCTTTGGGTCTGGTGAGAGTATAGTGACTAATTCAGATTTAATTTTCAATCTTTTAGCTGTTTAAAACTAGATAAGGTGAAGCTTAGTGTCTGGGTTTTAGCTCAAAGAAGGTTTGGGATAGGATAAATAAGTTAAAAATAAAAGGTGTTTCCTACATCTGTTTATTGAGTTTAATGGGATTTCTTAAATTTGTCTGTGTCTTGTCACATAAATTTTAGATACACTCAAGGACAAATGATGTCATATTGTCTCTTCTATCATTCATTCCTCATCTTAACATCTGTTTCCTAACCAATTATTTTTCCACGTGTAACATTAGTCACCACTTAAGCCACCAGTAAATTTGGATCACCTTTTCTAGACAATGGCTGGGTGCATAATCCATACAGTTTCCATATTTTAAATCACAGTTAGGGTAACATATACTTTGATTAAAATGGGTTAATATTAATGATCAGGATGAAAGATTTCCTTTATCTCTATTTTTGGCTTAAGGAATTAGCCATAAGCTCAGACCAAAACAAACTTTTTCTTGGCATTGATTCAGATGTTTTTAGCCTAATCCTTCTCTTTGAGAAATCAATAATAGCACTCCCATTGGTCTTCTGGAAGGACAGATGGGGTCATTAATAATAAATATATTTTGTGAATTCAATTATCTTAATAGCAGTGTTACCAAAGGAGTAAATTCACATCAGTAGTTTATTTTTCTTGGCAAAATCCAGGTGTAATAAATATGTCATGAGCAAAGGACAGGATACCATACATTACTTTCACATTCTAACTTTTTGAACTTAAAAATGAAAAACAGTATTTTCTGCTAAATGGAAATTTTTTATAAGAATCATCAAGATGATTAAATTTTTTGAGGCTATCTGAAACTCTAGAAACAATTTCTGTGCAAAAAATAAGTTGGCTGAATTTGATGGCCTAGGCCTTGTTGACTATGCACAAATAGCAATTGAATACAAGTTTTGACCTGAGAGCTTCACGTTCTCATACAAGGTGCTTGATCAATGTGAGTGTCAAAATTTGAACTGGTTTAGTTCCAACTAATGTATGAACTTAACTGAGTCATTTTTGTTTGGAGTTTGTTTTTCCCTAAAGTCATATATTTGATGGGAAATGATGGATCTATTGACAAGCAAGGAAACTTAGAGCAATAATGCATTTGGTTTAGATGTCTCTTTCATCATGTGTTACAAGAAAACTAAGTATGAAAATGTGAGTTCATGCACTGTTCTGCCTTGGCCAATCTTTTTGTTAGAATAGTCCCTGACGTGATTTAACTAGTTAACTGTGTTTAACTACATACATAGTTCACACAAATGAAGTTCAATGGGTAGAACTTGTCTGAGAAAAATAATTTTCCCTTCCCTTCCCTTCCCTTCCCTTCCCTTCCCTTCCCTTCCCTTCCCTTCCCTTCCCTTCCCTTCCCTTCCCTTCCCTTCCCTTCCCTTCCCTTCCCTTCCCTTCCCTTCCCTTCCCTTCCCTTCCCTTCCCTTCCCTTCCCTTCCCTTCCCTTCCCTTCCCTTCCCTTCCCTTCCCTTCCCTTCCCTTCCCTTCCCTTCCCTTCCCTTCCCTTCCCTTCCCTTCCCTTCCCCTTTCCTGTAAATCCTGAGAGAAAATTACCCACTGGGATATGCTAGAATAGGAAAAAAATTTGCTTAAGGTTTTGCTGTGATCAGTTCACTTTAACAGAGTAGTGGCAGAAAGGAGGGAAAGATATCAGGAAGGAAATGATGAATAGGTGTTTTTGCTAAGCTTGACACATCACCACTTCAGATGGGCTGAAAACTTAAAAAAACCTGGTTATGATTATAACAGTACATTGTGTTTATTTTTTAATTTTAAAAAAGAGTGGGACATGTTCACTTTTCCACTGCAATTTCTGCCATCACATAGATTGTTTATCTTGATTTATTACAAGTCTCTCTAACTCTGTGTTTTTCTAAAAAAAAAAAAGAGAAAAAAAAAGAGAAAAAAATTTTTAAACTCTACATCAGTGCTTGTGAATGTCCCCAGACATGATAACCTTAGGCATATGTTGTAGGTTTTCATCTCAAGCAACCGATTCCCAAAGTACAATGACAGGAATTCAAGTTAGTAAGTAACAGGGCCTTTATTTCCCCAGAGATATAAGTGTGGAAGTCAAGGGAAATACAATGACGTTGTTAATGTTTTATTTATAACTGTTGGTAGTCCCACCCTTGGCCACATTGTCTGAGCTGCTCTGTTATTTTCATAAAAAGCACACAGGCAATTTCTATTTTATGCAGATGATTTATTTCTACACATGTGAGGAGGAAAAACCCATTTTTATTGGCTGTTTGTGATCTATTAAAAGAATCTTGTCATAATAATTTATGCCTTAAAACACTGATGAGGTGAGCTAGATTAACTGGATAAATTTGGAAGGTGTAAGATTCTGGGCATTCCTTTTCATCTCACAAAAAACTTTAACCATTACTTTTGTGCTGATGAATACTCTAAAGTTGCAAAGGTGTTAGGGACTTCAAGAAGCCACCACAGGATTTTGCTTGCTTTAGCATAACTGATTGCCAATTGTTCAGTAAAATTCCTGGCATTTTTTAAAAGAACTTCTTTTGTAAAAAAGAAGTGAGATTATAGGAAGCACAGTTAGACCCACAATTCATAATGCCTTTTCCAAAATCAAGCCAATTAAATCTGTTTAACATCATTTTTGAATGGTTACAGGGCATAATTTGCTGAAGAATTAGAGAAAAGGCACAGCTGCCAGACACAACACACGATATTGGGATAAAGGCTGTCAACCCACGACAACATATATCAGTATATTTTAAGAAATTACAACATTCATGTATTTTTGGCACCATCACAGTTAGGAAGTATATGAGAGAAACTCATGCCATGAGGTTGTCATGAAACACAACTTATTAAGTTCAAGCAACATTTAAATGTTTGGACATCTGTTGGTTTATCCACACTTTCCAAAATTTGCCCATGATTTTCTGTATGAAAACACTTCATTAAGTACTTA
This sequence comes from Ammospiza caudacuta, assembly GCF_027887145.1. Taxonomy (NCBI): domain Eukaryota; kingdom Metazoa; phylum Chordata; class Aves; order Passeriformes; family Passerellidae; genus Ammospiza; species Ammospiza caudacuta. The sequence goes on from NC_080594.1 coordinate 72,425,204, forward strand.
GCCAGTTACCAAGTCTGAAGTGAATGTGACCTGACAGAAACATCCCAGTTCTTTGTAATGTGGTTTTAAATGTCCAACTAAAGTAATCTAAAGTCAATTAATTGCAAATTGTGTGAATAGGCTGCTAATCAAGTAGACTGCTATTTGGAAAAGTAACAGAACAGGGTTTTGCTTTTAAGGTGGTTTGCAGAACAAGCAAGATATTTCACTTACAAGACTGCTTTAAATAAAAGAAGTCTTCAGGTTCCATCTCAAAGGACTCCTGAGAAACTCTCAAAGAACTCTGCTGAGATGAACTCATGCCAATATTATGAAATAGGGCTCTCTCCTGAACTGATAGATGAATGAAGGCCTGGAAGACTTCTTCAAATGGCATAAGAGGATGAGTAGTCAAAAAATAACTAGGAAGCTGAAAAAATTGTCTAAGTTATTTTAGATCATGCAGATAGAGACATTAGACATCCCTACCCATACCCAGGACTGAATACAGGAAGATCCTGTCTGAAAAGCAGACGAAGAACAATCTTAATTCAGGAGTTTCTTGAGAGCTGTGGACCAAAAAGGAAGACTATATGCTACAGAGTGAAGAACTATTTGGACTTTTCTTTTCCTCGTGAGGCAATAAAGAACCCAGAAGGAAATAGAATTTGGCTTTACCAGAGAATGAAGTTATTAAGGAGAAAAGGGATTCTGAAAGAGCTGCTGCATCTGACAGCAGGTAAATCTCACTGCTGCAGAGACCTGGTGTGGCCATATTTCAGATATATTTGTGGGGATCCACTCTTAGTGGCTTTGGTAAGGTTTCCAGGCTGTTTAATAGGGACCAAATCGCAAAGATAGAAGTGGAATATAAATGTGGTAGGTATTTCATATTTGATGTGAGTTTTGTTCCACATTATCATGCAGAAGTCCAAGCAGTGTCTTCATGCACTCTCAGCTACTAGAAAAAGCAAATGTGCAACTGAATTGTTGCAGACTCATGTAGCAAAATGTATGGTAAAGGATAAGCTGAAGAGCTATGGTAATATGTAGCCTTAGATATCTTTTCTTACTAAATATTTGAGTGTAGGAGAATTTCCTATTCTGTCTCACCTTTTTTTTTTCACCAGCCAGTTTCATACCATCCTTCCTTTGAAAGTCTTACTTTCTGTTCTTTGAAAGATATTTTTTTTTTTTTTCATTGAAGATTGCACTACCACAGAATGGCAGAAAAGCTGATGTTTGGAAGGGACTTCTGGAGATCATCTGATCATCTGGTCCACTCCCTTGCTAAGCAGGACCACGTACAGCTGGATGTCCAGGACCATGTCCAGGTGACTTAAATATCTCCAGGGTTTGAGAGCCAGGGCTCAGTCACCCTTACAGTAAAAAAAGTGTATCCTGACACTCAGATGGAACAGGTAAAGATGCAGGGAATGATCTGGATTGCATGCTTGCAATGTTTGGAGGCGAGTAAGGAGAAACCTATGTGACATGATGCAATCTCGTATATGGTTGTGCAGTTTTCCCACGTGCTGAAGATAAGATTCCCATGTGCTGAAGATGAGAATAAGATTTCTACCCTTCAGAGAAACTAGAAAATGAAAGGCTTTTTTAGGTGGTTTAGCAGTAGGAAATTGCAGTCTGAACTACAATTAAATTGAACCTCAGTTTATGCAGATGTGGAATAGATGGAAATTAAACTGATCCTAGTGAAATAAATTTATGCTGTCACTGCAGAGATAAAACATTAATAGGTACCTTTTGCCACATGTTGCTGGGCCTGTGCAGCAATAATCAATTTGCTGTCAAATTGCATACCAAAAGTCTGTTGGTATGTTTGGAAAACCTGATAGATTTTTTTTAAACCTGTGAGATCACACTGCCTTTTGCCTAACACATTCATGGAAACCTCTAAACCTTTTCTTCCACTACCAATAGTGACAGTGTTCCCTTACCTTTTTACTGTTAAAATCAACAGTAAAATTGAACAATAGCTGTCTAAGGGCCTTGATTATCTACCACATTACTGATGAGGTTTAAAGTGTAACATTTGATTTGTTTGTTACATATACAATATGTGTCAGTAGTTTCTTTCTGTTTCCACTTCTGAATTTCTAAATACATTTGATTCAGTTTTTTTTTTCTTTTTGTACTAAGCCTTTTTTTTCCTTGGCTGAGACTGAAATGCAGAAAATAACAGAAGAATTATGAGGCTAAAATAATTAGATATGGATAATTTCTGAAGCAAGAAGAGCATGTTAGAATATGTTCTATGTAAAATGTTGGTGATGCCCTGTGCTCCATACTTTACCTTTCAAAAGTGATTTGGGTTCTTTGTGAGACCCCTGGGGTCTTTAGACAGTTTATCTTTACCCAGATACTGTAACCTTAAGAATATTTTCTGTCTCTCCAATAGCAGCAGAGAGAAAGTACTTCCTTTATCTTCTATAACAAATCCTGAATGCTTGCTTGTTCCACAAGTGCAATGTACAATAACTGTAGAGATTCCATAAAAGTTTTTTTCCTGTCAATATATCATACAGGCAGACTTGAACTGCCAATATGCTGATCTCTTTTCCTGACGCAGTAGGGTGGTTAAGCAAATCCTCCAGTGGATTCTGGCCTGAATCTCCCCTGACTAAGGACAGTCCTGGGGCAGGGCTAAATCCTCACTTTACTGATGAGCCCATATCAAGGCATATAAACAAGTGCTGCTGTCTTAGCCAAAGAACAATGAGACAAGCAAAAGAACAAATGAGCAGCCAGTAATCTGATCCAAATTGTCCCTCATCAGTGTGAAATACTGAGTACCTTGAGTGTTTTTAATTATATATCACTTACTGTTTTGAATAAACAAGCCCCAAAAGATAGTGATAATCCAAAACCAGACCACACGAGTGTTTGGAACAATTTTTGTGACAAGCTGTAATTTGTTCCAGGAGACAAAAAATAATAAATCATTCTTAATTTGCCTTGTTTTGATTTGTCCCTCTTGACATCATTCCTTTTAAGATGCTTGAGTATAATCCTTCCTTGTTTTTTCTGCCCATACTAGTCTCACTTTCAACTAAGAGAAGATGAAGCTTCTGTAAGGGACTGATTGTCTGGTGAAAGTCAAGACCGTGTCATGGCTGGAGAGCAAAACAATGATGTTTTTATCCAACTTTCCTTCAAGACTTTAAAGAAGAATTGATAGGAACTTGCCAGGACAATCCTGAGCCAAACTGCATGAGGTTTTTGTGCTTTAGCCTGTCGTGCACATTGCTTTTGCTATTGCACTGAAGGAGCAGAGCTTACTGGCTACTGACTGCTCATAAACCAGGGCACAGCAGACAAATTTGGGGCTCGGTGAAACTGTCTGCTGTGTTTCTCAAAAAGGTAAAGCTGACTCATATGTCATAACCTAACTTTAAAAAATCCTCATGTCCTGCTAGTGGGTAAAAGCAGTTAGGCATTTCTCAAGAAAGTGATTTTTATTAGAAAACTGCAGTCAAAATCAAAAACCTTTTGAGAAATGTGCTGTGTTAGATAAAGATTTTAAAGAAACTGTTCCTCAAGGCAAAACAGAACCATTTTTGGCGTGGGTTTTGGTACGCAGCATGAGCATTTTTGTTTTGTCCAAGATATTTAAACAAGGTCAATTCATCAGCATTTATCTTGCTCCTTTGAAATTACTACTTTGAAAGAACTCCTAACTTTCGGAGACTGAGTCAGATAGGAACTGTTTTCCTATGGCTGTGTGACCAGTTCTATCCTTATTTTGTAGGTATCTGCCATAAAGAGAAGTGAAATAAAGAAAAAGAGGAAAAGAGCTGGCATAGGTACATTGAGAATTAGATCACAACTCAGGAATTATGTAGGTAATGGAGAGTTTAAGCTGAAATGAAATGCATGCAAATAAAACTACACTCAGGTGCCACACAACTTTAAACAGTCAAATGCCATTAAAAATTCACTCAGTGACTTTCATGTTTCCAGCTACACCCAGGTTTGCTCTGCTTTGAGCAGAACTGAGTGTGTGAGACAGAGTTGCAATCTGGATGGTGAATATTCCTCTGTCTGTGCGCCCTGATAGGCCCAGTACACCTAATGCATTCTGGGCATGAATAACACACACTGACAGGTTTGGCTGACACTTTTTTTAAATGACAGCCCGGGGCTTTATAATTATCCTTTTTACACAACAACTCAATGGGCTTTGGAACCATCTGCCAGGACTTTTGCTGGGTTTAACTTCATGCAATCAGAGTAAAATGGAAACAGGAATGAGAAATTTTGCCTCTTCTTCTCACACTGTTTCTGACCATGTAACTAGACCATCATGCTCCTCAGCATGCTTTCCTTTCTGGCTTGAATACTTGTCTGCACAGAGTAGAAGCATTTTTTTATAGATCACTTTTTTTTTGTAGGAGTCCAAGCAGCAGAAAGAAAAATTTCATCTTAGAAGACCAGCACTCTGAATGCACACAGGCACAAGGACGCAGCAGGTACCTTGATTAATTCTCTGCTTTGTTGCCTAGCTTAGAGCCCATTTTAATAATGACCAAAACACAAAACTGGCAAGCCAATTCCAAAATGTATTTTCCCTGCCCAAAGCTGGGAAATTTTTGTAAGGAAATTGTTAAGTCCCTGTCCAAAGCAGAGGGCAACCAGTTGCCAAATGCTGAACTCTTTTAACCAGTGCTTTTCGAAAGAAATGTCATATTTCTGGTTTAAATAGGTCTTTTACATTTATTATTATATTTCAGAAGATTTCAGATTGTTTTAGCCTGTCAGCTTAAGGTAATTATTCTTTTAAAATGCTAACTGCTAGGATGGCAATTTGAAAACAGTCACAAAAAAGAAATGTTTTGTACCTCTCAGAACTGCTGTGATTGTTTTATTTTGGGATTTTTTCTGTTTTGTTTTGTATTTTTCATTTCAAATTGTTGCACAGTTTGCCAAGTCTTTCTTTAAGTTGCACTACACTATTGTTATTACTATTTTTACTATAATACACTACTATTACTATTATTAATATTATTAGTCCGAACAAGCCTAGACCCATCAAAGAAAACAAAGCCGGACCTAAGTGTTTTTTTTTCTTTTGTGTGTTTTGTAACTTTGCAGCCTTGTGAATCTAAAAGCTCTCTCAACAAAAGTATTAAAAAAAGGTTGTTGGAATGTTCTTTTCCATAGAGGAAGAAATGAGAAAAAGAAAAAAGGGAGATAGGCAGAGAAGGGTGAAAGCCCCAAGGGAGTGAAGGAACATAATATGGAGTATAATTTTACATCTGATTATAATAGAGACATGTTAATTTGTGATGTGAAAGTCTAAAAAGGAACTTCTGAAAGCTCTGCAGTGTTTGTGATGCCAGGTTTAAGTGAGAACTCTTGTGTATTACAAACACATACTGAATTGACTAACCTTTAAAAGCAATGTTCCCACACAAGTTCTGTTCTCGGGTGCAGAAGATGTGATTGTTCAGAACTCAAGAATCATCCACTGGATGCCACCAGAATGCTCAGGAGGACAAGAACATTTGCACTTTGGGAAAGCTTGAGGAACATGGGCTTGTTCAGCCTGGATAGGGGGATAGCTCTGGGGGGATCTAACTGGGCACTCATCAGGAGACGGGTGAAAAAGAAACTACATTGGAACAGAAGAGCTACAAAGTCATACCAAGCAAAAATAAACCAAGACCCAGATGCCTCGAGGACTGTCCAGCAGTGTAGCAGGTTTCCCAGAGAGGCTGTGCTGTCCCTGTCAGGTTTTCAAACCCCACAGTACCCAGCCCTGAGCAATCTGATCAGACCTCAGAGCTACCCCTGCACAGAGCAGCAGCTTGGACTAGAGACCTGCCAAGGTCCCTTTCCACCTGAATATACTGTGATCATGTTACACTATGGCTGCTTCCCAAATGGCAATGCCACGGATACAGGTGAAATATGGTTTTGTATATTTAATCAGAAAGTTGTCTGAGAGTGTGACTAACTGTTAACCTAAATGGAAACTGAGATACTGTGTCATGTTTGATTTCTAAGACTTCCTTCCTCCTTTTCTCAGTAGGTATTTTCTAACTCGCAAACAGACACATCCAGTGGCTGGAACCTACACATCACAGATTACAACTCTCCTACAATGAACCCTCAGAAGAGCTTCACAGACAAAGGCAATTGTGCAGTCCCAGCTGTTCTGTGATCTAGTGTAGATTTAGCCTGTGGGCATCATCATTCACTGCATGGCAGCAGGCTCAGGGCAAGGGCATGCATAGGTGGGCTCTTCACCCACCCACATGGCAGGGATATGAAAATTGGATATTCTGAGAGTGAAACATGTTCCCATGCTGCTTTTAAGATGCCTATTTTAAATACAGCTATTGCACCAAGGATTGAAATCCTTGACAGCATTTTATTAGCTTTGTAAAAATCAGAAGAAAGTACAGGCTTACAGGGAAAAAGATTATCACATCCTCAGACCTTTGTGAAATTAAGCCATTGCATTTTACCAATCTCTGGTTAGTACTCTGAGAAAGCATATGCTGCTAGTTAACACTGTGGAATACCTATACAGTGTATTTTCTGTGGAAGAACAGAATATGTGCGAAAGAAATCTGTAATTCTCAACATTTTTATGAGCAGGGCCCCTTTATGGCCTCATTTGTCTCTATGTAACCTTTGATTGCCTAACTAACTTTAATTGCTGGCTCTATATGAAGTCCTGCTGGGCTGGAGAGTTAAGTAACAAATGTAGTAGCTGTCTCCCAGTAAGTAAATAGTCTCTCTCATGCCCTAGGTTACTTGAGTTGCTACTGACTATATGTTGACATCTTTTATTTGATTTCTTGAGAATTATTTTTTTAATCTATGTAGGTAATTCCATCCACTTCTTTATTTAAAGCAACTGAAGTTGTTATGCATGATTTGAGACAAACAGAATCAGATTCTTGCTCTTTTCCATCACATTAAGCGAAACAATATAAGTGCCATAGTTTTAGGAGTCATATGTTTGTAAATCATTCCCTGGTAACAGAAGTGCTCATATCATCATGATGTCTCATGTATCATTTGTGTACTCTCAAGGTTTTCTGTGGAATAGAATGGCACACAAAAAAAGCAATTTTTATTTACTTTTCTTTTTTTTTAATAACAGCAGCATCCTTGTCAAATATAATGGATGAGCAATTACCATTTCATTTAGTCTGACTATGGAACCAGACATAGTTAGTCAGGAATGTGAGGCTAAAGAGACTTTTATGTGCTTCCATATCTTGCTAAAGAAAGAAAGTCTCTCTAGGTTCATCAGCCTCTGTCTTTACATCTTCTATGTGGATTTCTTGTATCCTGTAAACCCTAATTCGGATCTGAATTTAACTTTGGGTTAATAGTGCAACTTTATCTTCCTGACTGTTGCTTATGTACATCTGATTTTCCTTTTATTAAAATACAGCAGTAAAATATAGATGTAGCATTCTTCAAAATAAAAGGAAAGTAAAAAAGCAAAAAACCCCTATTCCTCCTAGAAAATGTTTTAGAAAATTTTCTTCCACTACAATTTCTAAATGCTCTGAAATATATTTATAAAACAAACAAACAAACAAACAAATTGAATTATTGAATCTGTGTCCACTTTTTTCAGGAACATTATACTAGTACCTACTACTGTAGTAAACTCCATTTAACTACTCAGCTGAGCTGGGCTTATATTGCTTTGCTCAAACTGTGCCAAGCAGGCCAGAGAACTCCACAGAGAATCAGTAGAATAATTTCATCTACATGCTAGAAAGCCAGTGAATGTGCTGTAAGTCTCTTCCCTGGGTGTCTCGGAATGTTATTGCTTGGCACAGCTTAAAAATACCACTTGAAAAAGAAAAAAGAAGTGTGATTTAGGGCCAGATTCACTGACACATTCCAGTTGCTTTGTGCTTGTCTGGTGATAGAAAACAGCAGTAAACTAACAAGCTAAAGTGGATTTATGATTACTTTGCATATCTGACATGGCATGGGGCTATTACAGCATACCAGAGGGAGTGCTCTCTTCCTTGGTGATGGGCTGGAGATAAAGGGAAAGGGGGTTTGTTTTTGCTTATAACAGAATTTCTGGTGGTATGAACTAAGATCATAAATCTAGTCATATATTCATGCTATTTTAGTATTGATTAAATGGTCTTTGCCTGCTAATTGTTGGCAGATACTAAGACAGCAGAAGTGTCCCTTTAAGACTAAAATGGCAATGAACCCACTGATACAAGAAATATTTGAAGGCTTTTTTAAGCAAAGATTGTGCATGTATCACGTAGTAAACTGCACGTGGTGTGGGCTTCATATCCTTCCGTTCACATAACTCTAGCTGATCCAGCCTAAATGAGAAAGTCCATTGCTATCAAGAAGGAATGTCACCAATGTCATGCAGAGCAAATGCATTTCGTATGTCTGTCTGACATGTGACATAAAAGGTTCACCGAGCCCCAGCAGTGTGAATTGCCCAGTGGAGGGCCTTTGTCATCTCAGCTGAGGAATGCCTTAGACCTTCAATTGGCCTTGGCATCTCTGACACAGTGATAAGTGTGTGCAAATATTTCACCAAGCACCAATTATTTAGAAAATGAAATACTTGTATGTTTTGAGCAATAACTTTGGTGTGCATGCTCTAACAAATGTTGTCAGAATTCGCTCATTAAGGTTTTTCTCCCCTGCATTTGGAGTGTTTCCTTGAGACGGTGTCAGTACTAATTGAGAACCACAGATTTATATATTAAGAATTTTATACTCTGTAATATGGCTTTTGTGTGATGCTTGCATAGTGCCCTATGAAACAATCAAATTATAGGGCTCTGTTAAGATAAGGAGAGCTATTCTTCTGGCAGCTGGACAGAGTGAATCTTTCAGCTGGGAAGGAATTACATTGAAATATTTCTCAGAGTAGAAGGGTCTGTAAGGAGAGACTAAGTCATTCTGTGAGGGGCCAAAGGGAGCTTGCCATGTAAGGAGCCTCATGTGCCCAGGAAAGGCATGAGCATGGATGACACCTGTGTAAGAATGATGCTGTGTAAGAGCTGCAATCACAGCAAGAAGGAGAAGAGGGTGTGACTACAGGCTCAGGTGTATGTGCTTGGGTCACTCAGTTCCTTCTGTGTCTGTACACTGGCAGACACAAGGGTATATTTCTGACATTGGTGCAAGTCACATAATTCATGGCCGGATGGCACACCCAGCTCTTCTCCCCTAGCATGTTGTTCAAGCAAGTGCTATGCACATGAGCCAGTATCTCCAGATGAAGTGCAGAAAAGTTGTACTTTTCTGGTGGCTATCTCCACTAGTAACAAAAATCAAATCAACTTTAAACCCTGAGACTCCAGTTTGAGGACAACTATCCTTGGAAAGGCCTCAGTTGTCAGATTGCGGTTTTTCTGGCATTCTACAAGGAAGTCTAATTTAACATTTAAAAAGCTAATTCTCAGATTATTCCTTGAAAACACTGCAAACTTAAAGTTTAGTTGACAAGTATTATTTAATCAACTGTTCTTAGAGGAAAATATAAATACCTCCTATCTCTAATAAAAATATAAATAGAAATAGCTCAACATTGTGAAATAGCTGAATGGTATGACGTGCATAAACATCCATGGCATTTTTTGGCCTGTTTTTCAAGACCTCCTCTGTTTGTCAGAATGCTCAGGGTGATATATCAGCAGTCTGAATGAGAATAGATTGCTGTTGCAGATAATAAAATTTCATTATGGTCGAACTTTAATCTGAGATAAACTTGAATGTCTCTGATGGGAAAGTCAGTGACCACCAAAGCAGCCTGGCCACCCAAGCCAGGGTTGATGTGGTTACAGATACTTTGTTGAAAGCCAGATGTAATGAAATAAATTCTTAATTCTCCCTGTGTCAGATAAGCTTGTTGGGAAAAATATTTCCAGACTCAGATATTTAACAGATATTCTACACATTTTCCAGATACACTATCTATTGTGGTCTCTTTTTTCATCTCCCTCCCTCTTTACTCTTGTAAACACATGTATCTTTGCACAGTTTCCATCATTTATGCATCAGTCTTCCCTTTCCTGTTCACTGATTTGTCACTATATCAACTTTGTCGATGTGTCCATAATATGCTGTTTCATTTTTTTTTCATGATTTTCCATGTGATAGCCTGCATAACTTTCCAGTTAAAGCTTGAAGGGATTTTCTGGATTTCTTTGTTTTCTCTCTGAGTTGTAGTAAAATTTTTAACTGGCTTCTAGCGCTTAATTTTTCAACGGCCTCCAGGCTGCTCCAAGGCTTCTTTTGTTTTGGAAAGCTGCTTTTATGATTTTTTTTCTTTTTTATTTGTTTATTTTTGACCAGTTAGAGCACTGTTTACACAATTTCTCTTCTTGAAATTCAGTATTGTAGCCGCTATTCTGTCCTGTACATCATTCTACATTATATCCAAAAGACCCTCATTTCTTGTGATTTCTGAGGTTTTTCTTCCAGGAAGCAGTCATCTACTGTCTCTAGAAAATTTATCTCCTGGCTCATTTTTCATTACTGATGTGTAAAAGCACATGTAATTTTTATGCACACATGTAATGGACAACTGACTGCAAAGTAGCTACTAAAGATGATATTGGTGGCCAATAGCATAATTCTGCCCGTAAGTACAGCATATGCTGGCTTTTATGAGAAATGTGTTCCAATGCTGCATATTAGCAAGGATTGCAAATAAAACAGGGCTGCAGCTCAAAGCTATGGCTATTTCAAATTTGGTCCTGAATCTGGGAAGTCACTTTGTTCCCATTCAACATATGATATTTCACTTACAGTAGAAAAGCACAAGATAAATTTCAGTCTGGATTCTTGGAGAAAAAAGGACTAAGTGGATCATGAAAGCAGTTAATCTCTGCTTGTCAAAACCTGGCTGGAATAAACTTCAGATTCCAAACATAATGTTCAATTCTGACTCAAATACCTGGAAGACCTATTGCTTTAAATTAAGAAGCTCAAAAGGAATGTGGCCAAGCCATGCATTAATGAGTTTCTGAGTGAGATTCAGAATATGGAAGATGAGCAGCCAGTCATAGCTATCTCATCTAAAGTGGATAATCCTAATTAACTAGGGCTGTTCATGTGTGTAAGAATTACTGGAAAGAATAAAGGCTTCTAGGATCATGCTCAACTCTGGTTTCAAGTCAACATGGACCATGCTGCATATTTTGATTGACAATCCAACCACCTTTTTGCTGTAACAAAAATTACTTTAACATGGTGTGCTGGGTATCACACATTAAAAAACTGTAAATTAGGATCCATGAGAGTCACTAGGAATCAAAGGCGTAAAACCCCAAAATGTTAATTTTTTAAAAGTTCTGTGTTTCATATGGCTGCTTTATTTTCAGTTTAGAGTGTAACCAAAACACAACAGTTTTCTATGCCTTCTTTTTGTTAGAGAAGGGCTAAACATTTCCTTGAGAATACCACCACAAGCCATGTAACCAGCTCTTTATGAGCAAGACCAGGTTCTGTAAATCCAGTCACTGAAAGATGGTGTGGCAAGTTATGGCCTGGGTAAAGTGTGGGAGAAGTGGCTTGGAAAGGGATAGGTAATCTGCAGGACCAGACTTCCCTCTTCCTTCTCAGTTTAAGGCACAGGATTGAGACTTGCTCAGCCCATATGTTCCAGGCCATAGAGATAAAGAAGTTTACCCAAGCTCTCACTGAGTAAACCACATCATTCTGGGAATTTTTTTGTTCCCCTGAACCCCCCAGTACTCAGCCTGGGGCAAAATAACTCGCACCACACATAGACTAGTGCTTTACTTAATCATGCAATTGAGACCATGGAGGAAGAGAACACAGGAAACCTTTATTTTTCCACAGAATTGATACAGTACAGGCAGAGTCTGCACAATAATGCTTCATTTACTGCCTTTCTCTTGTTATTTACCTCGTGGTGACCTAGCAGAAGCAGAGGTCACTTAGCTATATGGTTGCTCTGAGTTCTGAAACAACTGTAGGAGACTGTCAGTTTTCCATTGTTTGCCCACAGTTTATCATGGCTCTGCAATATGAATCTCTGCAGTGTTCAGAGAGAGGAAAAGATTGTCTAGAGGAACTGCCTTTGCCCTCCCTCATCATCACTCAGATTGGCTCTTTTCATGTGTGTAACTACATAAAGGAAGACATAAATGATAAAAAAATCTTCCAGGGCAGATTGACAAAATGCAAAATAGTTAGAGTTTCTGCCTACCTCAAAATCACTTTAATGCTGAATCATTAATCCTGATTGGAGGATTTTCATGATATCTGTGAGATGTATTGGTTCAGAACATTTTTATTTCATATTATCCTCTGAAAAATGTGCCTCAGAAAATTTTTAAAAGTTTTTTCTTCATAAAGTCTTCCATAGGAAGTTACTATCTTTTGTGGGTTTTCTGAGGGCATGGATAATTGTCAAGCTGACTAAGAAATCACATTCATGTTTCAGTTTTCTTCCTTTCCAGAGTGTGTTTAGGCCGAATGTTATCTGTGGATGACATTTACTGTACGTTATCAGCAATCTCTATTTGTTCTGGCTGTTTCTCAAAGGGCACCTGATGAGTCAGACTCCTTTTTTTTCTAGTGGGCCCTTCACCTGCTAGATACAAGAATCTTTAAACAATTAAAAAAAAAAAACTTTATGTTTTGCATTTGGTTTTTTTCCTTTCCATACCATGTTGTGTTTTATTTTGCATTTGTAACTTCTCCATTTGGATTTCTGTTTCAGAACACACTTTTGTGTTTTGCAGTCTCTATTTCCACGAAACAGCTACCGCAGTCTTAAACATGACGCAAGTGAAGTTTCCACTGCCAAGAACATAACTTCCCAAGAACCCCTGTATCTTGGCCACAGGGTTGAGTATGTGCTTCTGCTTAGTGGGAACTAAGCAAGCATCGCCACGTAAGTCCGAGGCACAGTTTAGGAGGGATTTGTCTCCAGGTATTGTTCCCTGCGTGGGGGTGCCATGCTTGACTCCCTAAATGCCACAGGCCCTCACATGTTCCCCAGGAATGCCCCCAGCTCAGAGGTCGTTTGCAGGCACTTGTGCACTCCAGGACATGTAAAATGCGCCCTCAGTTCGCTGTTACCTAATGGCCATTGTGGCAGGTGGTGACTTGGGAATTGCATTGGGAGGAAAGAAAGGCAAAAGTTAGCAATTCTCAGGATCTTCTGATGGTGAGCTCAGTAAAATACAGTGAAATATTTTTATTTATTCTCTTACAACACCACTAATTCGCATATTACAATACCACTAATTTCACACTGATTGCTGCTGGGTGCATACTCATGTCCTGTGCCAGCAAAATTATTAGATCCTAAGTAGCCTCATTCATCATGTTCTTATTAACATAAGTCCTTTTCCAGGTTGACATGAAAACATCTGGTTCTCTGCATGGTTGACACATAAACATCTGATCCTCTGCATGGCTGAACACTGAATTTGGCTGGAGCCTTTAAGAGAGCTCCACTGATTTAAATGTACATAGGATTCAAAATCACCTTGGAATAATTTTCATCATGATCCCTTTATTCAAACTCTCACACAAGTTCTTATTTAGTGTCAACAATCTCACTTGGAAGGTGATTTTTTTGGAAGTGTATGTTTCTTAGATCTGTGTCCTGCTTATTTTAAATACATTGAGCTTGGTTCACTTCTCAGATATATAAATATATCATTAATGTAAATGCATTGTCTTCCCTAGTCCTTTTTTGGAAGCATTCTGGGACAAGTGAGTGCAAAATCTGACCTTGTGGTGATTTATTCTATGGTATTCAATCTCAGGCTTGCAAAAGTGGAAAAGAGAAGAATAAAAAATTATAGAGGGTTATAATGCTAGATGTGTTCCTGGTAAAAAATGACTCCAAATTAGAGTCATGTTGTTTAAAGGCCTAAATGTTAATTAAGACATTTATTTTTATTTGGCATAAGGACAGAGGTAAGACAGCTCAGTCTTTCAAGGTTTTGGCTGTGTTACATGAGTATGCAACAGTGTAAAACATTGTGTAAAGTAGTTATTTGCAACAGACCAAATATTTATTTGTCTGTCATGTAAGCATTTGTCTGGTTTTCAGGGCACATTGGATAGAACAAATGACAGATAAAGACTATTCATGATAGGAAAAAAATGCAAATAATTTTTACATTTGCATTTTGCAAGTTATACACAATGCAACAAGAGCTTAAGAGTTTTTCTGTGTTTTTTGAACGTCTTTAAAGCTGTGTTTCTCAGTACCATATCCTATGATTATAAAGCAGAGTGGACTGACTTCCCTGATTTCCAAGTTTCACAGCATTGCAGTGGTGATACTCCTGTCCAGCCTTCTATCAACAATTCAGATGCACTGGAAACTCTGATATTAGTAATGACTTGGTTTAATTTCAACTCCATGTTCAATTGCCCAAATGTAGGTGCCTACATTATAAAAATCCACATGAAATGTGACCTCCCACTATAATCAGTGAAGTCTATAATGGCAGTATAAAAGTTTTCAGCACATCTAACATTGCTTGCTGATAGGGGATTAATGTAATTTTAGACTCATAGAGGTATAAAATTGCTGCCCCAGGGGAGCATAAGCCTCTCAAGATGTCCTCACATACTTTGCCTGACTAGTGAAAGTTTCTAGAACACCTGAAGGGGTCTCAAATGTCGTACTTGTGTTTAGCCAAATGAATCTCCCTCAGGATGCCTACTCTAGGAAGAATCCAGCAGCTCTCCAGACCACAGCTGACACAATGCAGTTGCTTAAATACCTATATTTGGTGCCATTTCAGACTGCCTGGGATCAGTGGTCTCCCATGTGGTCTCCAGCTGATTTTATGGAAAATCACAGATCTCCCATCAGTCTCAAGCTACATCCAACAGATGTGTACAGATATTTTAGCATCCTGGGAATGTTAAATTGGACTTGATGCTCCTGTTCATGGAAGCATATTATGTCTGTGTATTGGCCAAGGCCTTGGCAGAGTTGTCCAGAATATTCCACTTGTCCTTTTCCTGTTACTTAGAAGGGTTTAGGCCATGTACATCCTGTCACATACCTCTCAGCCCTGTCATAGCTGGGATCTTAGCTATCTTTGGATGTTAGAGAAGATACCACCCTTGATGTTCAATCAATTTAGTCGAACACCTTGTCTATAATGTGAGATTAGATTCATAGTTCACAGGTGCAGTGTGATATTCACCCTATTTTGCATGTTTGAATATGCAACACAATCCTACCCAAAGACATGTTGATATCAATGTATGATGCTATGGGATGCACAAGCAGCTGTAAATCTCACAACATTCAGCATCAATGATATCTTCTGTGTATATCTTTACTGAGAGTCAAGGTGTTCTGGTAAAGAATACTTAATGTTGTGTTGTATATCATGTTTGTAACAGTATTGCTAAGTACTTCCTAGCTTCTTTATATTATTATTAGCTGGTGGAGCAGAACAGGAAATTAATTATTAGAATCCTTAGTGTCTTGCCAGCCTGGTTTTCCATGATTCATCTCAATACACATTATTTCCTGCATTTTGCCTCATGGCTCTTCTGCTGTTCCGCTGTGTGTTCTGTTTTGACTTGGCAATTTGCAAGAAACACTGTTCCCAGTAAAACAAGTACCGCAATAGGACTCACTGCTTACTCTGAAATGGTTTATAAAAAAAAAAGTAGTGAATCCAAATATTTACATAATGGGATTTGCATGACTTGTTGAACTTCTGGCTGCACCTGAAGAACAAGTTTTTTCAATGTGATACGACTACAAATTTTAAGCCAAAGCATTTTCTCTGGTACATAAGAATACGTCCTAATGAAACCTGTGGGAGTAATGCACATGTGTCCAAGTGTAAAATCTGACTCCAGAATTTGGTAATTAGTTTCTCATTTTAATAGCATGTCTAGAAATTTGATCCCATCATGGCAGAGGCTCCTCATTTTACTTTCCTCTTGCATCCTCTTTATGGAGTATTTCCTATTTATATTGCTATGGGAAAGATTATGAAAACTGGTCAGTGATTCCTAAGAAAATTGAGTCAATGGATTTGACTTTAGCAAGAAGAGTTTGGAGAACACAGATTACAACAATTAGGGAGCATATGGAGGCAAAAAGAAAATTGTTCTATGAATACAAATTATTTCACTGGGCACTAGGCATAAATAAGACTTTATATCATTGCTGCTTGGTTGAAAACTTATATTTTTTCTTACTCTTGTGGGGCATTATTTCTATTTCATGCTCTGACTGGTGTCAACATTAAGTGCCTGAATTATTAAGTACTCCTAATGTGTAACTACACAGCTGAGAGATCAGAAAAGAAATATTCTTTGGTACACTGGCAAACTCCTGTCGAAAAGCTTTGGATTATTCATTATATAAAATGATTTATTTTGTTTTTTAAAGAGCATGTTTCTATTGAAGCACTCACAAATATATTTTTGTGTCCTCCAGTGTACCTATATTAAATCTGTAAAGCAATTAAGATGTACATACTCTGTAATTCGAATTCATATGTGTTCACACATATGGACTTGTACAAAGACTAAATATACACATGAGTATATATTGCATGTATTATGTATGTTATGTATAGAACTAATAAACGTCTTATATAGGTGATTTGACCTACCTTGCCTGCTTTGAACTGCACTGAAATTAAACATCTAATCTAAAGTGAGAATTTAGGCTTCTTTATAGTTTGTGGAAAAGTTATTCGTAGAAGATTAGTCCAAGATTACTTGCAAAAGTTGCCCTATTGATATTTTTTACTGATAACAGAGGGAGCTTTTGTTGTGTCTAACACCTGACATGTACCTAGATAGAGTAAACTGAGAAGGATCTTCTGCAGCGATGACTGGCCGGAGACCCTGTGACCTGGCTAGCTGAGAAGGTGGCCAACAGTCCCACTGCAGCAGGGGGTGTCAGCCCCGGTGGCAAGGCCCCAGGACTGGCAGCTTCAGGCACCCCTCGGCGGTAGGAGCCTTGGGCTGTGCCTGCAGGACGAGGTCTCGGGGTAGAGCTGCTGAATAGGGCGGAGCAGAAAAGAGCCGGACACTCTCTGGGGTCAAACGAGTTTAATGTCCCGGGGGGCGACCAGCAGGGAGTGACCGCGCGCGAAAAAAAAAGTTGGGCATGGGATTATAAAGGGAGGTGGTAACTGGAGGTGGGATTTACAAAAAACCAATCAGGGGAAGTCAGGGGACGTGCTTAACATAATAGACTGTAAGGGAGAACTAATCGATACATTATAAAGGAGGGGCCCCGGGACCTCAGCCAATCACTACTCCCACTGAGAGGAACATTCTGGAAGACTGGGAGTGGTGGGGAGTGATTGACTGGGCCCAGGGAGGAGGGAAAATAATACATATTAGGAGATACAGGGTGGGGAAATTACATGACATGGGGGCAACCATAGCAACTAAGTAATAGACAGAAACTAGGGTCGGGAAAACTGGGAGGACAGAACCATCGTAACAAAGGCGGGGAAGAAACAGAACATACCAACACACCACAACAATCTTCTTCAAATATACTTAATAAATTTTAAAAAGTGACCATTCTATTATTTTAATTTTAAAAAATGGTAAACATCCAACTTCTATGCAATAATATTCTTCTTTACAAAGATTATTTTGGTCTTATACGGATTACTGTGGTTGTTTGGTGTTCAGCTTGACTGTGCCTCTTATTTCTTCATAAAATGAAGGATTAGCAGATGCACTGGTGGGAACAACAGACGCTGCCAGAATTTCTCTCTGTTGGAGTAGTGGCGTTAGTATTGGCTACAGTAAGAATTTTCTTTTTCATTCTCTAGTTCAGTCATAGGCCAGATGTGCACCAGTTCGAGAGTTAAGGATAAAAATTATCTTCAATGCACTGTCTGTTCTCTTAAAGAGATTGACATAGGTAATTTGACCTTTTCATTACTGACATAGGTAATTTGACCTTTTCGTTATAAATGTCTCTTGGAAATCAGAGTTGGCATAGGTCTTTCTAGACTCTTCTATGCTTGTGGAATAATATAAGCAAATTCATGTAAAGGAGAAGCCAGGTAGTTTCGTCACCTTCCCAGACTAAAAGCAAAGACAAAACAACTCCACCTGTGTTATGAAATCTCCTAGTTCAAGTGTGTTAAAGAGTTCTATTAGTATTCAGCACAGACACTGCTGAAGGAGTAAACTATTAAAATAATGTTTTTACTTGATATCAAAAATCATTAATTTAAGAGCTGCAACATGTTATTTTTCTCTTCTTAGTCCCCAGCTTTCCATGAAGTACAGGGAATTAATTAATGTCTGATTAGCAATTGTTTCAAAGGAGGAATAATATGTGTTTGGGGTATGCAATATTGAGTATCTCGTGAGATCCTCACTCTTTTACATTGTGGGTACTTTAAAACATTTGTCTGAGCAGACTGGCTGAATACTGAAACTGACTATTCATAAAGTAGAAGCAGAAAAAGTTTAAAAAGATTTAGTCTGGTTTGATTTCACACTTGCATTAATAGAGCAACAGATCATAGTCTATTTATTTGTTCCCATTTCTGCCAGAACTATTATGTAGTTATTTTAATTTTTCTGTATTCTAGTCAGCCCTTCAAAGTAGAGGGATAATCTCTTATACTTCATGAATGCATAAACTTAAAAGAGCTGTTGACTTCTTTTGATATTTTTATCTATCTTTACATTTCCTTTCATCAAGTAAGGCTTGAGCCTCCAACTAATGGCTTCATTGCCTAAATTGTTTGTGAAAAGATAATCTTTCTGGTGCACATCATATGCAGAGTTTTTTGGGGTTTTATGGTCCTCACAAACATTTGAACTTGCAAAGAGTTTCTCATTTTGATTTGTGATGTGTCAGGTCCAGTGTAAAAGATTTTGCTAGCCAATGGTTATATTTTCTGGATTCCAAGAGGAACATTATAGACATATGAGTTGTTAGAGCAGAGGTTATAGATATCTTGGGATTTTTCCAGTATCCTTTGCTGGGTTTTTAAATGTGAAAAAAAAAAATCAATATTTTAAGACTGTAAATAGAAAGAGAGAAAACTGATAATGTTAGGAAGGTGATATAATACACAGATGATCAGAGGACCTTTTCCACCATCCTCTTATTTCATCATCTTGTGAGGCTCATTTTCAGGGAAACCATTGATGGCTAACATGAAAGAAACAATCATTAGTGCTGCATACACATCAGTCATCTAAAAACACACGTACAGCCTTCAAATACTTTCATTTGTGTGTGATTGTATGTTTATATATTTGTATACATATTTGCAGCCATCTCACTGATGTATACATGACTGAAGTTATTTAGTTTTTTTATTTATTTAGTTATTTAGTGCCTGTGCACACCAGGCTTTGGCTTGAAGGAAGTTATCACAGAGCAGGTGATTCTCTGAGATTTTTTGACTGGGATGGATTCACTTCTCAAAAAATCTCAGCCCCGTCGTGGGAAGGGAAGGTGAACCAGCTCCATGCCAACACTCTTGTGCAAGGATGACTCTTGGTCATTGCCATCCAGATGGATACAACTGGAAATTTAAAATAACGACATAATAGTTCTGGCAGAAATAGGAAGAAATAAATGGATTGTGATTTGTTGCTCTGTTAATGCAAGTATGAAATCAAACAGATGATCTCTAGAGTTCCTTTCTAACCTCAACTACTTGCTGATTCTGTGAAGCGATAGTTTACATTCTGCACTGACAACTGTCAGCTAGAATACTTTTTACCTAGAAATTAGAGGATATTGATATTACCCATATACCTTCAGACTTATAAAGGAATTTTCAAGAAAAAGCTATATTAAGTCATATGATTTCATTTTAATTATATTACAATGCTCTGTAATCAATGTTATATGATATGAAATGCTGAATTCTATACTATTTCAGAGACTGATTTTAGCAAATCAAGCATAAAAATCTAGATTTTACCTATAATCTAGTGGAGGAGATTCTTGCAGGCTCCTGAAGGGAGCTAGGAGGCTCTTTGAAACACTCAGGAAGGGAGAGTAGGTCTTCAGCAAATGCTGCTTCTTTATTCATCCTAGATATCTCTATGTTCCTAAACTCAGTTTAAGATTTCTGTGTGAAAATTGCAATTGCCATAGTGCATTACTACTAATACCTGTAGACTTAGATACTTCTGTTTGAAGCCAGTCAGTATTTAGGTGCAGTTCAGCAGAACAATGATAGGAATATCACTGGAAAAACTATGAATCACTTAGTAGGAAAGATGAAATTTAAAACCAATAGTTATCTCAGCAAAAGAGAAAAACACACTGTCATAGGAATCTGGGACTTAGTCTTTTAAAAGATATGTGAGTGTTTTTATGTCAAACTATGAAATATGTGTCTAATTTGAAATCACATCCTGCCCTGGTCAACCTTGACCTTGAATGTTTCCAGGGATGGGGAATCTACCCCCTCTCTGGGCAACCTGTTCCAAAATGTTTCACTGCTCTGTTTTTAATTGTTAAATAATTTCTTTCTTAAATGTAATCTAAATTGACCCTCCTTCCATTTACAACCATTATCTCTGCTCCTATTGCAGAGGCTTTGTTATGAAATATATGAAAAAATTAAAATGATACCTGCCTGAAGCCCAAAAAACAAAACAAAACAAAACAAAAAACAATCTAAGTGGAAACTTCAGTACTGCTGACAATTTAAGGCATGTCTAGACCATGTAATGATCACACAGGGATTTCTGCTTTGGTTCTGAATGTGTTGGTAGCTCTCCCAGAGTGCCCAGTTCAAAAGGAAGCTGGGTAGCTTTAAGTCCTGGATGCAGAATGCATGACATTGTCCCCAGGCCAGCCAAAGCTGTGGACTCTGCAGCTAATTATCTCTGCAGATCATCTGGCTGGCATAGCCCATGGTGTTTTCAGTCCTGACTGAAAACTTCTTGGTCAGAGTTTGCACAATATAAAACTCTCCTTCAGGAATTTTATTATCATTTCTATTCTAATTAGTAAGCGAATCTGGTGCTCTGAATTTTTTGCCAGATATTGTACAAAGTATGAAGCACTTTACAGGCCAAAAATAATGCATGTGAATTATTTAAGAAAACTTAAAAATACTTTTTTCCCTTTTTTTTTCCTTTTTTTTTTTTAGATCTTTGTTTAGCATTACTGGAATGTTTTACTTCACTAAAGCTTTCATTCCCTCAGAATTGAGGAAACTGATGAAATGTGGTCCAGAAATATGACTGATTATATTTTTTGTTCTTTTATGTGATGAATTAAGCTTGTACAATCTTTTACTTAGTCTTTCATTCTTGAAGTGTTTCAAGATAGTACTTTTGCCAGTTACCTGATAAGAACTTATTTAGTGGCTGAAGGAATTGATAAAAATGTGAACTATAGATATATGTGCCTCAAACTCTTTGCAGTTACAAAGCCAAAACTAATTAAAAAAAATGAATTGAAATACTTCTTCTTGTTTGTCCTTGATTTGCCAGCACTTAATCGAGATGCAGTGGTCAGGGGTACAAGTAAAGGCCATAGACTGAGTGAACACTCTGGCAAGAGAGTATGGAAAAGGAAATGCCAAAATAACGTCGGCACAGAAAAAAAGTGACAGGAGAATTGATATGTTTTCCTGAATTACTTGCAGGTTTAGTAGTGGCTTAGAAAATGTCAAAACACAGGAAGAAGAACCTGTATAAACAAGTGTGTAGTCAATTATCAAGACATGACAGAAGCCTGAAATGAAAGGACAAGTTCCAATGAGCCACCAATATTTAAATGTTTACTTAAAATTTAAATGTTCAAGAAAGTATTAAATTTAAATTTCATAGACTTCTACTCAGGAAGGTCCAGGAATCACAGAAGACACACAACCAGATTTAGCTATCTAGCAAGAGAGTGTGGGACAGCAGCATACAGACTTGACAGATGTGTACTGTTTGTTACTAGTTTGGATGTATTTTTCCTGTGGATAAATAAATCTTGCATTTTAATAGTTCATTTCCAAACAGGAATAATAATATGTATTCAAAGGCCAGATGTTTCACAGGGAAAAAATCCCCAAATCCCTCAAATTGTGAAAACCACTGGAATGCAAAACAGCTGTAAATAGAATCCAATTGGTTTAGGTAGAGATGGAGTCACCTGATTTCCATTTCAGCTATAGTCAACAGTCTTTAAAGACTGATTATTTCTTTATGTGACAACTTTCACTAGGTGCCTCCCTACAAAGATGGAATATCTCTGAGATGCTTAAAGGAAGTCAGAGTTGACTGCTTAAAAGTTCTTGAGGCATGGCCTTTAAACACTGCTAACAAATGAATTGTGATCCAGGCATAGGTATACAGGTAACTGAACTCTGACAGAGTTCTAAAATGCTAGTACTGTTTTATAGAAAGGGTGTGCAATAATTAAGAAGTCTGAACAGTAAGAAAGGATTTAGATAACTTTTGACTTAATTTAGTCTGAGAAGGATATTGAATCCTCATCTCCAAAATGCTGGATAGTGTCCTGATTAGCAGGCCATTAGCTATAGCAGGTGACCCCTTCTTGAAGTGGGATTACAGTAAATATACATTGTAATTTGATAGCCTAGTGTTAAGAGGAGAGAATGTTCTTATTGCTGTTTCTTTATTCCTTGGTATTTTGGGCAGAGGCTTATAACATGGGGAATTTCTCTCTCCCTAGGTGGAGTTCCAGATATATTCATCACATTGAAAAAAATAGGAATTACAGTCCTCTGGCACGCCACTGTTATGAGGATGAGAAAGAGGCATCTACATTGAATATTTCACCTCTCTGACAGAAGCAGGGGCTTAATTGGAGGCAATATCACCATGTAGAAGTGCCTGTGTTCAGGCAAAATAAATACCTCTATTGGGAAAGCAGCTTTGCTTTATGCTGATCTTCCAACAAGTATTGTCGGAAATTTGGGTAGGTGTGTTAGGTGACCTGGATCATTCTCTGAAGCTATGCACCTGCAATTTCTGTTAACTATTATAAACTGGGATGGCTTCCACATGCAATTAAACTTGCAGCAGACTGAGGAGTAGGCAAATGTCTAAGACATTTAAAAGAATTGGTATGGACTGCAGCACAGTAATTCTGATACTCCTTATACCCACTGTCATCATAATGTTTCATCAAAATCCTCTTCAGAACACCAATCTGAACATATATTTCTTTGCTTTGGTCTCAGCTCTGGATTTTCAGCCTTTGATTACAGCTTCCACAGAAAATCCTATTATTTGTGTGTCTTGATTTAGTCGTTAAGGCTGCCAGGCTTTTCATAGTTGGAATGTCAAACTATATGGTCCACCTATATGAGGAAATCTGACCTTGTTCCATACTACCTAGATAGGCTGTGCAAGTGGGGCAATGTGAGTTTTAACATGTTATCACTTTCCAATTAAAGGGCTGGGGGAGTCTAAGCTTCTTCCAAATATGAACTGCTATCAGAATTTTACTATCTCCTCAGACAAAGGCTTTGACAGTTATATGATCAGGTTTGGACTTGGTTGTTTAACTAATTCATGAATTTTGATCTCTTTAGGGAATGCTAGAAAACCCTCCAAATCCATCTCAACAGAATCCACTCCTGGAGGAGCAGTTACTAGATGGAAGCCCAGCAAGTCTGACTTTCTTTTCTTACTAATTACAGTTCTATTTGTTTGTATAACGAATTTCTGTGCTAGCCTAATAAAGATACACCTCTCAGTCTTACTACTTCTATGTTTAGGTTGAGTTTCATAACTAATTTCTTTTTCAAAAGTACATTTGAGTGAGAAATATGTCTTGTGGATTGGATTTAATATAAAGCATTCTGCTATCAGTGCTCTAATTTTGTATCTTTTTTGCAATGTTCAGCCATGTGTTTCCAGCAGCATTTCATAAAGTAGTGCAGAATTTGTGAGTCTTCCTGTATTACCACATTTGTAAGGTAAAAAACAATGCAATAACAAGGATCAATAAACTTGTTATCTATCAGAAGAGAACACTTTCTGGCAAATTTGTTTTCTCATTTCTAAATACAGCAGAATGAAACAAAATTTTCAAATAGAAACTGGACTCTATTTCCAGGAAATATGAACCTGTTCTACTTCGTACTGAAAGACTGTTCTTTTGGGTGACAAGGAGACCCTAAACATTGTAGCAAATTCAATATAAAGCAAGAACATTTAAACATCATAAAAAATTTGTGTCTGTTTTAATAATGATGTAAACATATAAGTTAGACATTCAGATTATTAACTGTACTGAAATAAATAACAAATACCTTGAGTATGAGACAGGACTTAACCAGTTTATAATCTGGTCAAAAAATAGATGCCTGTGATAAACTGCAGACAACCTTGGATTCATATTTCATTCCAGTGAGTGCAGAAAGAACATGATTTGCAAGAAAAATATATGGGAAGAAAGTGACAGTCAAAAGTGTGGAAGATGAGACCTTCCATCTATGCAGAATTTCATTAGCCATTTTTTCTCCTCTCTTTCTTTATTTTCCAGTCTCTTAAATAATACTGAATTTTCCTGCTCAGTGCTTGCCAGGTTCACCACAAATCCACTGATCAGTTTGTTCCTTAGCTGTGCTACACGTAGTTTACACCATTTAATATATTATTGCTGATAAGAAATGTTTTCTGAAAGAGATTACATGACATGCAGTTACCCAGAATTCATTGCTATAGATGTATTTAATCACAAGTAGGAACACCAGACTTTTATTAATAGTGCCATCTGAACTTTAACTTACTTGACCAACATCTGTGTAATAAAGGTCAGAGTCAGGGCAGAAGCTACAATGTGGTATTGCAATTGCTATTTATGAGGTTTCTGGCTCTGAGTTCTCTGCACTGCTAGAAGATTCCCTCCCAGTTCTTCTGTTTGAAAGATCTTCAGGTGTGCAATGGCAAATTTAGCAACTAAATATGAAGAGCATGCTAAATTCCTGCTCAAGAGATTACACTCTCCCATCAGTCCATTTTGCAGAAAGTATCCAAAGACAATGATTCAAAGAGCATACCTGGGAACTGGCAGGCAGTGAATTAACACCTAATACTTTTGCCAACCTGGAAATTTGAAGCTCTCAGCATGCTAGAACAATACCAAGATACTACATGCATGTTAAATTGGATTAAATGTATAATGCTTTCATGGAGAGATAAAGCTGATTAATCCTTTCACTGAATCAGGGGAGTCAAATACTTCACTCTATTCCCATAATATTTGAGATTATCCTAACAGACTGTTACAGCAAAAACACTTTTCAAAACGTGAGTTAGATTTGGAGGAAGATTTTATAGCACAGCATTAATATTATTTTTTCCTGTGTGAGATTTTGTGCCTCTGTGCTTGTTGGGCAAAACTTGTTCTCTTATGATAAGTCTGGCAAGACTGAAACAATATAAAAAGAATATAAAATGGAAGAACTTAAACTAGGATCTGGGTAATGCATGACTTTTATGTCACAGTTATTGCAATTTACACTGGAGATGATGAATGCATTTATTTGGACATTTATTTTTGATTGAAGTGTTGGCATAGAAAATCCTGAGGAAAGCAACTTATTTCAGAGATTTATTATGCACACATTTCAATATTTCAATTTTTATATCTTAGAATTTCAATGAATTGTAAAATAATGGGGCTTTTTTCCAAGTTAAAAAAGGGACAGATTTTGGTCATTGCTTCACCTATTTGAAACTTGTTGTTAAATAAGTTTTCAACCAAAGTAAATCTAAGCAGAGATCATGCTTATGAAATGTCTGCTTCAGGCTCCTCTTTGCATCCAAACTGCCAGCCTGGTATGTGACACTGGGGATTTGCTTGGTAAGAGTTTAACAATCATCAGCCATTATGTTTGCTTGGTGAGCAGTGCATTTGGTTAAAACCCCCCACTGCTTAGTTTAACCCTTCTCTGGATCTTGGCTGGCCTGGGACCAGGTCTGCATAAAACCACTGTGTTACAATTTAATTTGCAGACCCAAATCTTTCTCATTCAGCTTTTAAAAATAAATTTATTTAGTTCATTACAGTAGATTAGAGCTTGTCAAAGTAATTGTATTCATTCCTCTATTTACCATTTCTCCCTTTGATAGGGGGTACTTAATTGAATAGAATGATGGTATCTATCATCACTGTTGCATACAATTAACCTCAAAGCCTGAGGCAAAGTCAAAGAAGTAAAATGCATTAGCATATTTATCATTTGGCATTAAAAACAAGGAAGAAATAGTAAAACATTACCTATTCTCAGTCACACGATAGTCACAATCCTTAGTTATACAAAAATTTGACCAACTGATTTTTACAAAATACCTTTTCACACATTCCTAATCAAAACACAAAGATAACTTTAATACTTGGCATTTTTATTATTGTCTGGATTGTAGTTTTTATCTTCAAATCTGTTGTATTAGAAAATGACATCTAAGATACAGCTTATGTTCTCCATTTTCTGTATAATACCAAATATTTCAAGTAATTATTTTTTGTAATAAATCATTGACCTACATGTAAATAAGAAGTTTTATTCAGATGTTTTCAAATATGCATGTTGCTTTCTTCAGAAGATTTCTGAGTCATGGCATCCAGTTCTGCATTTAGTACCTTTGACTTATATTCAGTTAAACATGGCTTAAAAAGAATCTCTATCATGAACGATCATAAACATGGATTAATGAGAATATTTCCTTTAAAAGAAATCAGTTGTGAAAATTAAAAACAATTAGTTAACAGAATAAACTTCATGCAATTTATTTTACATCTGAAAGTACAGACAAAGAAAATTTGATTCAAACAGGAAGAAGCAACAGAACCAGATGAGGAATATTTTCCATTTAAAATTATAATCTCTCAAAATAAATAAAAAAACCAGAAGCCTTACTATTTTATGAAACTAATGAAAATGTCTACCTGTAATGGAATTTTGGGGATTAGCTGTCTTGTAGCCAGGTGTTGAAGATGTTCTATTGAAGGTACTTGACTAGGACTTCATGCAAGATTTCCAACAGAAGTTTTCTAACCACAAAACTGTAAATTGATATTTTTGTTTTATGTGACACAAGGGACTTTTTAAACTTGTGTGAACAGGGGGAGCAAAAACCAACAAAAGAAATCAAATGTTTTTATCTTAAGGAATATATTTCAGAGGTAAGGTATCTAAACTGAAGCCACACTAACAAGTCAGTGAAAATAGAGCCTTATACCTACACTGGTGACATCCTCATCCATGGTTTCTATTTGAATGGGAACATCTTTTGTGCATCTTTCTTAGACTTAAAAACACATTTTTCTAAACCTCTCCACTGCTGTGCAGGAGGGGAGAGCAAAAAGATGTTCCAAGATCAAAGCTTTTTGAATGACAAAACCTTTTATTTTTCAAAAGAACATTTAACATTGTACTAAAATTAAATATAATTAAAGGTAATTTGATATTTGAAAAATGCTATTATGTAAAAAACAGAATACTAAAAAACCCCCAAACCCAAATATGAGCAACACGTTTGTTTCTTGGAATTGAAAGAATTGGCCTAAAAATACCAGGTTTAAAGCCTCAATATCTGGGTAGATCTTGGGTAGCATTAAATATATGTCCTTTCTTGATTACAAGAAGACCTGTAGAATGTCACTGACAAGAGTCACAGTTTCATGAAGCTGGCTGGAGGTGGCTGGCTCTGTGCTCCTGTTCCTTTTGCTGTCAATCTCAATCAAATTTTTAGCACCTACAAAGGTGAACTTGGACTCTCACACAAGGTTTTGCTTTTTCCTGGGAGAAAACCCCTTCTTTTATACTTAGAAAGAGTTATGGCAGAATGATTTGGTCTCTGCTCTTGTAATTAAATTCCAGCTTCCCGTGCTTATGTTGGCCTGTGTCTGCAGCTGAGGGGGTTTCTATGGTTTTACAATTCTCTGGCCTTCATAAGTTGCCTTACAGAAGTTTAAGATATCAAATGTGCTGGGACTAGCTGAGCTATCTGGAAACAGGCCCAAGAATCGCAAGGCTGAGTTAGGGGTGAAGTCAGTAGCCCAGATGAGGTGCATGTATACCAATGCACGCAGCTTGGGCAACAAACAAGAAGAGCTGGAGGCCATGGGGCAACTGCAGAGCTGTGATGTAGTTGCCATCACGGAAACATGGTGGGACGACTCACATAACTGGAGTACTGCACTGGATGGATACAAGCTCTTCAGGAGAGACAGGAAAGGAAGAAGAGGTGGAGGGGTGGCCCTTTATATTAAGCAAACTTTTGATGCCATCGAAATTGAAACTAAGGAAGATGGAGTTGAATGTCTATGGGTAAGAATAAAGGGGAAGGCCAACAAGGCCGACACCATACTGGGAGTCTGTTATCATCCACCCGACCAGGAAGAAGAGGTAGATCACTTATTCTATAAGCAGCTAGGTAATGTTTCAAGATCATCAGCCCTTGTTCTTGTGGGTGACTTCAACCTACCAGACATCTGCTGGGAACTTAATACAGCAATAAAGAGGCAGTCCAGGAAATTCTTAGAATGTATGGAGGACAACTTTTTGTTGCAGCTGGTACCCACGAGGGGAGGGACTATGTTAGATCTGCTGTTTGCAAACAGAGATGGGCTGGTGGGAGATGTGGTGGTTGGAGGTCGCTTGGGGCAGAGTGATCACGAAATAATAGAGTTCTCAATATTTGGTGAAGTCAGGAAGAGCACCAGTAAGACTCTTACATTGGACTTCCGGAGGGCAGACTTTGGCCTGTTTAGAAGACTTATTCAGAGTGTCCCTTGGGAAGCAGTCCTAAAAAACAAAGGAGTTCAGGAAGGGTGGGCATGCCTCAAAACAGAGATCTTGAGGGCACAGGAACGGACCATCCCTGTGTCCCGAAAGATCAGTCAACGGGGTAAACGTCCAGCCTGGCTGGGCAAGGAGATTTTGGAGGAACTTAAGAATAAAAAGAGGATGTATCAGCATTGGAAGAAGGGTCAGGTCTCTAAGGAAGTATTCAAGAAGGCTGCTAGAGCATGCAGAAAAAAAATTAGGGAGGCCAAAGCTCAGTTTGAACTTAGAATGGCAACTTCTGTAAAGGATAATAAAAAATGTTTTTACAAATACATTAATGGTAGAAGGAAAGGTAAGACCAGCCTTTGTTCTTTATTGGACAAAGGTGGGAACTTAGTATCTGCAGATGAGGAGAAGGCAGAAGTGTTTAATGCCTATTTTGCCTCAGTTTTTAATGGGAAGATTACTTGCCCTCAAGACACCTGCCCGCCTGGGCTGGTTTATGGTGACAGGGAGCAGAATGGTCCCCCCATTATCCAAGAGGAGGCAGTCATAGAACTACTGAAATGTTTGGATATTCATAAATCTATGGGACCAGATGGGATCCACCCCAGGGTAATGAGAGAGCTGGCAAATGAGCTTGCAAAGCCACTCTCCATCATTTACCAACAGTCATGAATTACTGGTGAGGTTCCGGATGACTGGAAGCTGGCCAATACCCATTCACAAAAAAGGTGTAAAGGAAGATCCTGGTAATTATAGACCAGTCAGCCTGACCTCAGTACCTGGCAAAATAATAGAACAGTTTATATTAAGCACCATCACGCAAAATTTACAATATGGCCAGGGTATCAGACCCAGCCAGCATGGATTTAGGAGGGGTAGGTGATGTCTGACCAACCTGGTCACCTTTTATGACCAGGTAACCCACCTAGTGGATGCAGGGAAGGCTGTAGATGTTGTTTACTTGGATTTCAGCAAGGCCTTTGACACCGTCTCCCACAGCATACTCCTAGACAAGCTGGCAGCCCGTGACTTGGACAGGAGCACTCTTTGCTGGGTTCAGAACTGGCTGCATGGCCAGGCCCAGAGAGTGGTGGTGAATGGTGCTGCATCCAGCTGGCGACCAGTCACCAGTGGTGTCCCTCAGGGATCTGTGCTGGGGCCAGTTCTGTTTAATATTTTTATTGATGACATGGATGAGGGTTTAGAGTCCTTTATTAGCAAATTTGCAGATGACACCAAGCTGGGAATGTGTGTTGATCTGCTAGAGGGATGTAGGGCTCTGCAGAGAGATTTGGAACGGTTGGATGGATGGGCAGAATCAAATGGGATGAACTTCAATAAGTCCAAGTGCCGAGTATTGCACTTTGGCCACAATAACCCCCTGCACCGATATAAGCTGGGGACGGAGTGGCTGGACAGTGCTCAGGTGGAAAGGGACCTGGGGGTGCTGGTTGACAGTCGATTGAATATGAGCCAGCAGTGTGCCCAGGTGGCCAAGAGGGGCAATGGCATCCTGGCCAGTATCAGGAACGGTGTGGCCAGCAGGAGCAGGGAGGTCATTCTTCCCCTGTACTCAGCACTGGTGAGGCCTCACCTGGAGTATTGCGTCCAGTTCTGGGCCCCTCACTTTAGGAGGGACGTTGAGATGCTTGAGCGTGTCCAGAGGAGGGCAACGAGACTAATAAGGGGCTTGGAACACAAGCCATATGAAGAACGACTGAGGGAGCTGGGGTTGTTCAGCCTGGAGAAAAGGAGACTAAGGGGTGACCTTATCACTCTCTTCAGCTTCCTGAAGGGTGGCTGTGGTGAGCTGGGGGTCGGTCTCTTTCTCCGGGCAACAACAGACAGAACAAGAAGACACAGTCTCAAGCTGCGTCAAGGGAGATCCAGGCTAGAATTAAGGAGGAAGTATTTTACAGAAAGAGTGGTCAAATACTGGAATCATCTACCCAGGGAGGTGGTAGAGTCACCATCCCTCAAAGAGTTTAAAAAAAGACTGGATGTGGCACTTGGTGCCATGATCTAGTTGTGGTGTTAGAACATGGGTTGGACTTGATGATCTTAAAGGTCTCTTCCAACCTAGAATTTCTGTGATTCTGTGATTCTGTGACTTGTCCCTGCTTTTGAATAGGCAGATGTCTTTTAGGTACCTGTGCCTACCATTTGTATCTGGCAAGTATTATAAGTGTAGGCATGTTTCAAACTCTGCCACTGCTCTTAGAACTGGTTAAGAAAACACATATTAGTGGACAGCTGTTACCAATGCATCATAAAAAATAACTTAAGTATTAGTTGTAATTTCTTGGCAAGCATGAAAGGACTGAAGTGAAGCAAATGGGTAACTTGGTTTATGGTGATGCTGTACAGGAGATGGTAGGCTTACTCAGACATGAACCCTTATTAAAGTGACCAATAAATTGCAAGTAATCTAGGCCATTTTACATCTAAATAAGAATATCTGCAAAATAAAAAAACCCTTGAATTCCCTTGAGTGCAGTATATTGTGCCTTTAAACTTTTTAATTTGAACTTATCTGCAGGTCTTCCTGTGACCAAATAAAGACATGAATTAATGACATGTAAATTAAAGAAATGGGCCCTGACAGGGTGGTTTGGTGAAGCCCTCTTTTTTACAGATTTGACCCAAATACATTTCAAGCTCCTGCTGATAAGAAAGCAGTTATTAAGCACTAAGTTTAAGGACAGTGCCTGGTAGTTAGGGGACCATTCTGTGTGTTTCATTTTGCATATAAAGCTCACATTGTCTTTAGAATAGAGTGTCAAAAAAAGGGTTTGTCTCATGACTCCTTGACATCTCCTGTTCCCTTCTGCCCTGTACCAGTTTCTGTGCTGTGTACATTTAATCGAGCACTGTTCTCTGAACAGCAATTAAAGCCCAATTTGACTTGCTGCTGAGCAAGATGATAAGAGCTCTGGCTGTCAGCACGGTCAAAGATCAACCTTTACCCCGTACAGAGCTTACTGCAGCTTCATAATTTATTCTGCTGAGAGCTCCTCTGAGAACATGGCAGACTTTGCAGCTGTTGGTGGGCTTCCCCTCCCCTGTCATAACTGCTGTGGAGAAAAGACAAAAATGCTGCTGTTATACTGTAGCTATTCCTGGAGTTCTTAGCCCTACATGACAAAACAAGTGGTTCATTTATTTATTTATTTTTTTTGTTTTAGGATTTAGGCTGGTATAAAATATCATGTAAGGATGTTGAAAAGCTTTTATGTGCAGTCAAGGAAATCAAAGAAACATCACTTCTGCTAAACCTTACATTGGTAGACACTGCTTTCTCTCAATTTCATATAAGTTAAATAGGGTCTGAAAGACCATTTACATGTAAAAATTCTATGGCACTTCTTTATGGCACTAAGAGAGAGCAAGAAATAGAGCATCTCTGTGCAAAGAATGTCTATAGTATAATGTGCAGTCAATAACTGTGAATTGTCTAGTCATTCCTAGCAAAATGACTTGAGCCTAGAATTCTCCATAAATAAAGGAGCTATAGAATCCATCACAGATGGAAAAACTATATTAAGTCATCAGTGGCACATGCTGAAGTTGCCTTTTGGTGCAGCTTTTCCAGAACTTTGCCCTAACACATTCTACTATGTTAGTCATTAAACTTTAGCCATTCTTCTCAAGACATGGTCCCAGAATATAAAATATTCACTCTAACTAAGGGCTAGTAACTTCCCACTAACAATCTGAATGTTTACTTTCATTGCCTTCCTAAGTTACTGAGCACTGAAAATTATCCACTGATACAAATATGTCAAGCTTTCCTGGTTATATTTGAGTAATTTTCTGTGGATGACTGAAGTTCAGGCCATGCCTTCTCAAGCATTGCCTGTTTGTGTGTTATGTCTGAGGAACCTCGTGATACAACTCTGAGTAACTGCATCTACACCAAAAGAAATACTAAACTAGAGAAACCAGAATGGTTACTCAAAGTCTGTGCTACCCAAAACTACTCAAAAACAAAGGCTGAGAATTTGGTTTTGGGTCAGTCAAATCTTCCAATAAACACATATTTATTGTTCATATTTTTGTTTGGTTTCCAGTCAAAACAACAACGGACCATCAAAACAGAAGTAACCAGATTGATAATTTCTGCATTTAACTATTCATAGCAGTTCACATTGCAGTTTTTTATTGGTTTCACCATTGATTTGAAGAAAAGTAAAATTTTGTTATAGGTCAAGATTATATGGTCAAGTTATACGACTTGGAGAACATAATTTTCTTATGAGACTTAAGTTTCAGTCTTTAGCTTTAACAATTTTTTTTGTGCACACATTTTAATGCACATTAGTTCATGTTTTCCTTTTTACTCTTGACTGTTAAAATATTAGTGCCAGCAGCAGCAGAGCATTGCAAACTAAGTCTTTCCTTCCTTCCTTTTGGCCTGATGTAATTTATACTAGACAGTGCAGTGCCAAATAAATACAACTAAGGAAGAAAGAATAGGAAGAAGTAGGTTTTCATTTTCTGGCTAAACTTAATTGTCCTTTTACATATGCTGGAGCAAGTAGTATGTACTACAAAGGGGAAAAAAAAGAAACAGACTGTGGGCATTTTCATAAAAATAGGTACTACATACCAGGAGAAAAAAAAACCTTTCTGCCTGTCTTTTGCATCTGGTATACAAGAGAAATTCAATAAAGAGCCAACTGGAGCTTCAAAGCTAAAATTTCCAGAAAAACTAGCTTCCTGATTTTAACTTAAATTTGAAATAGAATGCTTGAATCTTTTGTCCTTTAATATAGAAAATCTGAGCTTTCTGGAGTTTTTAATGTGTAACTGCGTGACTGCTTAGAATAAGGTCTTAAAAATATATTCTGCATCTTGCATAGTTTTGTTTGTTGTAATGTCTCATTTATACTTTTTTTTTTTTTTTAGTATTGCCATTATTGGATTTCAAAGAAGACATATAATGTGTTCTTCAATTTCAACCTATAAAAGTTTCAGGACACCTTTCCTGGAGCAGGGTTTTCACCCAGTGGTTTGAATAAGATTTTCCATTCTCATGTGATTTGGTCAAATAACCTATGTCCTTGCTCTCTACCCCTTTATGTTGATTATCTGTCATGAATTCCATCACCCTCAAAGGCTGTGCTGCTTTTATGCAGTGTTAAGTTTCGAACAACATCAGGGTGAAAATTATTGTGCCTCATTCCAATTAAATGCTTTAGTCATATAGAAACATATTTTATGACATATTTTTTGTTTTCAGGTATGCAAATCAACTCCCTGTGCCATTAAGATTCAATG
Organism: Ammospiza caudacuta; assembly: GCF_027887145.1. Taxonomy (NCBI): domain Eukaryota; kingdom Metazoa; phylum Chordata; class Aves; order Passeriformes; family Passerellidae; genus Ammospiza; species Ammospiza caudacuta. The sequence goes on from NC_080594.1 coordinate 72,459,205, forward strand.
CTGCACACAGAGATAAAGCTTTATTTCCTCTACTGAAAAGTAGTTATGAGATTCATAAAGCTGCTATTCACAGTCAAGCCCTGCACAAACAGAGACAGAGGAGAAGAAACCTCTTTGTTGGGGCTATTCATCACGGGCAGGGGAATTTTCCCCCAAGCAGTGCTCTAATAATTTTGCTCAGATTGTGGGTATTTCTGTGCAACCAGGTTGCAGGCAACACAGTGAGTGTCTAATGCCTGAAACAATGTGAGGTCAGTCATGTCCCTGCACTCAAAGTAGACACAAGACTGTGAAGAGCATTCTGAAAACAATTGTGGGCTGTTTTTAGTGATTAACATGGAGAACATATACAGAAATAATACCCTATATAGTGTTGTAATATTGCTATGTATGGAAGATAATGGCCCCACTATGACACAGTATTTGAACATATGCATTTGGAGATGGGGACATATTCAATTCTTCACCAGAGGTTAATTGCTCTTTCACAATTGTTCTATGGATTAAAGAACTCTGTAAGCGTGCAGCTAAATATATTCTTCAACTCTATTTTTAAGAAGCAGTTTTATGAAGACTTACAAAAGTGATAATAAACTTAATATGAAATACTGGTTTTGGCAGAGCAGAAAACATGGAACAGATTTTTCTTATTATGTAAATAAGGTAAATCCACAGGTAGATAATACAGGTATCAAAATTTTTAAAAAATGGGATTTAAAATAATTTTTTCCAATAAAAGAACCAAATTAATTTTGTAGATTGAAAATTGAAAATTTATTTTTTTAATTTAAAAAATGTTCTTAGAAAAAGTGATCATTGTTTAAATACTGTAGATTAGAGAACAGTCTCAAGTATTCATTGTATTGGTCAATTGTATTGGTTCTAAATTGTATTCCTGCTTTTCTCAATATGATGTGCAAAAATGATTGTGGTATTGAATCATCAATATTATTACTGGATAATATTTCTTAAAATAATCCTTATAAGAAAATAATAATTATTGCCTGCAAAGTCTCCTATTATTTTTGTTACTATTTAACCTGTTCTTTCACTTGTCTAGAACTACACTGAGAATTTAATAAAGACCTCATGTTTATTTCTATTTTTCAGTATTAAATTCATAGAGGATGAAATCATGCCCCCTCTTCCTTTACTGTTTAGCATTTAGAAGATATCTATCTACTGGATTCTTATCTTGATGCTTTTCTGTAAATTATGGTGAAATGCAAGAAGATTGACATTGGAAGAAAGCAGGTGCAACAAAATAAATCATGGTTTCACATTGTCCACTCCTTCAGACTATTTATCCCTTAACATTATTAAAAATGCTGCCTGTAGCAGTTTTTGATTGTTCTATTATAATTTTATACCTGAAGCTGAACGTATAACTGATGTGTTTTCTTTCTTGAACTGTTATAGAAAAAATTCTGTGATCTACCTCTTTCAAAGACTGGATATGAGAAAGGAGTCTAATGAGATACACAACTTTTAAATTTTTTTTGTAATTATCTGGCCTCTCCTGACATGTGATAACACCTTCATTTCATGCTGTTATTTTTGAACATCAGATTTTGTGTGGAACCATGAAGTCAGAAGCGGGTATGAGGTTTGTTTTTTGGGCTTTTTTTTTTTTTTGTTAGTCTTCAGTTTTGTGAAAAATTGGACGGCAAAAAGGAAACACCTGCCTTTGTCTTGAGCACTCACGCTTCTTCAGCTCTGCAACATTGTTCCAACATTTCCCACACTTCCAGCTTGCAGAACGCCCAGCTGCACTCCAAGGTCAAGACTTTGCTTGGAACCAGAACACAACTCCTTGTTTAAAGTAATTAAGACATGGATGGGCAGGCCCACCAACACCTAGCATCACCTGAGAGGAAAATGACAGCATATGTGAAAAAGCCACTTCAATAGGATGAAGAAAGAGCTGTAAGCAGATATATTTAATTTTAAATGCAATATTTATAGGCATGCAAACCAGAATGACCTGAGATATTTTTACAGTTAAATGATGCAGAGTAAATAATCCTCAGCTGGTCAAAATTTCTCTGGAAAGTTATTACTGTAGATAAGACAATAACTCTATTATATGTGTTTCCACAAGCACTTTACAAAGGGAAGCTATTATTTTTCCTACATATAAAAGAAGCTTGTCTTTGCACGCAGTAGTCTACATTAGGTAAAGAGGTGTCAAAAATTACATGGAATTAGTAGAGAACAAATGTTGATATAATGTCAGAGAGGAAAAAAACCAAAAAAACCAAACAACTGATCCAAAGTAAATATCTGCCTTAGAGTTTCATGCTGCTGCCCAGTTATATGAATGCCTGAAACACAAAATCAATAAGAAAAGCAAAGTCCCTTAAAAGTTTCCTGGTGATCCTGTCACAACCACACAACCTGCTCAGGCAGGTTTGTTCTTTCTGTTTCCCTTTTCTGGGGCATTGATGTGAAAAACTTTCTTGAATATTGAAGAATGAAAGGACTTTGTGCAGATTCCTATATTACAGGTTTACCCTTAAGCAAAAGAATTCTGGTTTTTTGCAACGTTTCACCATAATAAGCTAATCAGTCGGCTAATCAAATTCTGAAGCAACTTTAGGTTTTAGTCAAAACATTTTCCACAGTAAAAAATATGGGCAAAATATTCTATGTAATAGTTAGTTGACCTCTGGTTCAGAATTATGCTATATATAGCGCAGAGGTTTTATGTACTTTTTAAATCACACTACTTCTGTTACTTTCTATGGTTGTCTACTCTGGCTTAGGTTAAAAGTTCTTTAAAGCATTTTTATTATGAGTATTTCTTGAAGTTTCTTTACTCAGAGAAAGGTGAGAAATTCAAATGAACTTATCAGTATGTGAGATTATGGGCTTACATAAATCTATATATCTATAGCTATCTATCTGTCTATCTATACATATATCTATATCTATCATGTTTTCAATTTAAATTATTTTCTTCTGTCTTAAATATATAAAAGCCTGATTTATGCTACTTGCCGTTATTCTGCTTGACCTGCAACTTTCAGTGTTAACTCATAAATTGAAAGATTGACATAGCTGTGTCATTTTTAATAAAGGCCTGTTTATCAGAGGAAAACTATGAACAGAAATTTTTGTAAATATTTTGTCCTACAAGATGTTCAATATTCAAACCCCTCATCTAATTCCTCATCCTTAGAAGGAGGAATATACAAGGAAGGATTTCAAGGCTGTGGAAGCCAGTTTCATGGTATTTCTTATACTAACAGAGACGTGATGTCTCTGGAAGAGATTTCTGATGCACATCAACTTGGATGTTTTCAACTGGTTATTTTGGAACAAAGTTTATTGTGATATCCACCCCAAAAGGTAACCTTTCTCTACTTGGGAGAAGCATTTAGGAGGATGCATTTGGCTGTGAGATCTTGTGCCTTATGTTTTTGTTGGATATGTCTTCTTGGTTCCAGCCACAGGAAAGGTGCCCAAAAACCAGCAAGAGCATGTGTCTAAATGAAAATCTAACGTCACATTGGATGTTTCTGAAGAAGCAGAAAGCCTAACTGATGAACTGCAAAGTCCTAGGTTATGGTCTGAAATCTATTAAAAACGTAGAACGGTTTGGGTTGGAAGAGACCTTTGAGATCACCCAGTTCCAACCCTCGCTTCCACTAGAGCAGGTTGCTCAAAGCCCCATCCAACCTGGCCTTGAACACTGCCAGGCATGGGGCATTCACAGCTTCTCTGGGCAACCTGTTCCAGTGCCTCACCACTCCCACAGCAAAGAATTTCTTCCCAAATATCTCACCTAAATCTACTCCCTTCCTGTTTAAAGTCATTGCCTCATGTCCTAGCACTGTGTGTCTTTGTCTGAAGTCCTTCTTCAGCCTTCTTATAGGCCCCCTTTAGGTACTTTATTTTTCAAGTTTTTTCTTCCCCCAACAAGATTGTTGCCACAGTATTAGGGTGGTGGAAACATACCTATAATTTCTTAGGCAGAGTAGGAATTAGCATGTCCTCGTGCCAATATGTCATGTACAGTAAATAATATAACTGTAACACAGCTCAGGGATATGTATTCAAAGGAAGTTTGAAATATTTGGCAGTCAGTGAATTTCTTTGCACAGGGATGGAAAAGGTTGTTAGCTCATCTCTAATATAAATACTTACAACTGGTAGCAGAGCTGTATTATGATAGTGTGCTACTTAATGTCATTCAGGTAAATAAGGAAATTTCAGACCAAATATTTATGTCAGAAATTATGGTGTCATTTATAACCCTATTTTTAGCACACTGAAAACAATAATAAAAAACAGGATTTAATAGGCTTTAACGGGCAAAGTTAGAAGCAGGAAAAAAGGATTTTCATAAGAGGCCCTCATTTCCTTAAGGGAATTTCTTTTTCCATCTTCTCACCAGTATAACTTAAGCAGCAGTGCAACCTATAGACTTGCCGAAAGCTTGATCTTTGGGCTCTGCCGCCAAAGGCTGCCCCACCTGGTTTTGCAGTAACCACTGCCCTGTGCCAGGTGAGCTGCCCCGTTCGCTGCTGTGCCCTTTATGGGTGGTTACAGAGACCTTTACAACAGAACAGCTATTGCCTAATTCTCAGAAAAGTTCTGACTTCAGTATCCACTTCTTTGGTCATCACCAACGAGTATCTGCAACAATGAAGTCAGTGGAACTGATTTAATTAGATACTGGCACAAATAAAAGTGCTACAGGTTCTTTTATGCATAAAAGGGGAAGGAAATTGGTATTCTGTACATTAGAAATTTACTTCAAGTGAGAAGAAAATTGCCTGCCCTTTTACAATACTCTGTGTGATAATGAAACTCTTTTGTCTTTGTGATGTAGATGAAAAATATTTTGAAGTTGGTCCCTTTACATATGCTGTAATTAAATTCAAAAGGAGCTATAATTCAGATTCACACATTTGAAAACATCTAGCAAAAAATGGGTGATTTTATTAGTTCAGAGAAGATGTGCAGGGTGAAGTGTCAGTTTAAAGTCAATTTCATATTAATTTGTGTACACATAGGAGAAGTTCAGAGAAAATTTTACGTACAAGGTAAAGCATCAATTTAAAATTAATTTTGCTTTTGAAGACGTGCTTTTTTTGAAGGAGTAGATACTCTATTCTCAAAATAGCTTGAAATCCTTATCAAGAAAGGATATTAGCAGCCTTCAATTTTAGCAAGTCTTTCCTCTCTCTTCTCCAGGTTTCCTTTATCATCTAACATTTGACCCATACTTATCAATATGTATTGTAAACTTTTAAAGCTTGTCAACAGAGAAAATACAGTTCTAATGTAGGTAGAGATAAATATAACCTGTTTCCCATGATCCACCCACGAGCAACTTGTTTGAGGTTTGTGGTTTCTTCCTCAGAGAAAGCTCCCTCATTGTCTTCAAAGAATGATTGATTTGGTGAGCTGAACTAAGGACAAGAAGTCACGGGAGAGGTCTCTGCCCCAGTATCATGGCCTGGAAGAATGATGATAGGTTATCATTTCCCTTTTGTTGCAATGAATTCAGTTCATGGATATGCTACGGATAAACATCTAACAGGAACCAATCCCTTTTAGAATTGATCTCAGACCTGGCAGGCTGAGAAGTCCTGGAGATTATTGTGAACCATACAAGAGAAAGTCTGAGGTAATATTTGAAGAATATGTTGAAATGTCGTTTAATCAGGGTGTTGCAGAATAGATGGACATTTTAGTTTTGATCTAGACTTTGACTAGCGAGCATTAATTGCCAGGAAAACATATTCTATTTAGGAGGGTTGAATAAATATGAACCACAGTTTCTTTACCTCTTTTCTTTCAGTTCTCAGAAAGTGTTGCCTTCTTCACTGAAAAAAATCTGTCAAGCTTAGTGACTACCACAATATCTACAAAAATACACAAAAATGTATTAACATTGTTATGATGAAATTGCAATTTCTGAATATCTGATCAGACAGACTTTTCCCACTTTTCCCTGACTTTCTCTTGTCCCTTTTTCTGTTTATTTTGTTTCTCCTATTTGTTACCAGACTGGAAAACCTATATTTCCTTCTGTTTGCCCCACAGTAATTTGTTCGGAACTGATTAGCGGTTCAGTGCAGAGGTGTTTTAAACCCTTGATGAAATAGTGCTTTCTCAAATGTGGTTTAACATCTACATGAAGGCTGGTAACTGAGCTACAAATGAAAAAAGTACATGACTTAATGCAGCCTCCTGATCTTTGCCTTTACAATGCCCTTTTGTTCCATAAGCTTCCATGTGGGAAGATTAGGGAGGGTCAGTAAACAAAAATGTCTTTGCATGTCTTAAGAGTTCTAAGTGCTCTGCCTGTAGAGTCAGCAACTTCCCATTGAGTTTCAAATAATTTGAAAGAGATGAGTTCCTTTCACAGCATGAAAATTCTGGCTGGGGCAATGTGTATTGTCTTCTGATTCCTTACAATCTCAGACTCACAGCAATGTGACTGGGCCACCTGGCTAGTGGGTGTTTTTGCCACTTTTGCTTCTTTAAAACCAATCATCAAGTGCATGTACTATCTCTCCTCATTCCAGGAAACACATTTCCTTATTAATGCGTATTTCCTTTATAATTTATAAAACAAAGCAGATGCTTTTTAACATATTCAATGGCAGAAGAACTGTAGAACTGTGGAGAGATAGAGAAAAATTTGAAGGGTTGTGAAAGAGACATAAAGTGTGGGGGATGCTGTCCACAGACTAAAATTTCTCTTTCTGGCTTTAAATTTTAAGGACAGATGGTATGGAGGAACATGCCATGGTTACATGGCTCACCCATTCCTGTTCTTAGGAAACTGTTATGAAGCAGCTTCTGAAACATGAAACATTGTGCAAAAGCAAATTCATAAGTCTGATGCAGCATCTTAGCCTTTGGCTGATGTGAGAATTTTAGGCCTTGAAAAGACAATTTTGGTTTATCATAGATTGATAAAAGTAAAGGGTTAATTTGCTACCTGTACAGTCTCACACTGTACACACTGCTAAGACAAGCAATTCTAAATAAAGCAGAAGTCCAAAACCCACAGGCTTTTAAGGCCACTGAGATGAGCTGTAAGATACACAGTGATGTTCCGTTCATAACACAGAAGCTTTGCAAGGAATTTGGGTACTAATAACTGAGCTATTGATGTGACTGTTTATTCCAACCATTTACAAACATAGGGGATTATGCAATGCTCTGACATAATTTCTGCTAGCAGCTGGAAACCTCTGCTGAACATCTGTCTGAAGTGCTGTTCTTATAATTCATCTGCCAAAACTAGCTGGATAAATTGAAAAGAAATTCTAATTTTTATTTCTTTATCAAAACTTGTGTTGCCTTTCAAGGCAAAGCACTTTTGTGAAAACTCCTTCAACAATTCTTTGTGTCATTTCTCTAGCCTTTAGTTATATTTTGTCTCATAAATATGTAGAACACTGGAACACGTGTCACTGCGTCAGAAGATTCATGAAATCCATTTGTACTAGCTGTTATTTATATGTTGGCAGCTTGCTTTGAAATGATTGTTTGTTCTTCTTGGAAGCATGGACAATTTTAACCAGGAGCCTCAGTACTGAAAGGGCAGAAAAATGGTGTGGGGACTTTCATTAATTAAAAGGGTGAAATGGATGGAAAAGAAGTAGGAAAAATGTTTATACCTTTAATTACACCTACAAATGTAAGTAGAAAAGCAAGGTAACTAAATGAAGGAAAGATTCCCTTTCCCATAATGTGAATTTTCTCTGGCTAGGTGTCCTTTTAGAGGATCTGCATTGATCTTGACCTGTATCCTGAATACAACATGAAACAACATGAGAGGCAATTTAATTTTCCAGATGGAGAATGAAGACCTCTGGTCCTGAACTAATTTTAACTATGTCCTTAGCTCTTAGCTTTGGGTTTATTTCTTCGAACTTACGTCAAAATAGGTTAAGAGTTGAACTCTGTCTGTTTCTGCTCACTGACTTGAGCAGCATGGACTGACTACTTTGGATGTTGATGATACATGTTCCTGTCATGTATGTTCCTAAACCTGAAGCATCATCTTCCCATGTTTAATCTCTTTATATTTTAGTGAAGTTGTAAAATATGGATAATTAGTGTATAAGTGCATTTTTGTATGTGAAATTGTGTGTAAAAAAGTTACACAAATTCATTCTAGGGGTAGCAAATCCTGCAAGGAATCATTACCACTCAGATGTGAAGACATGCAGTGGGCAAAAAAACCAGGTCTTTACAACACTCACCTACTTTCTTTTGAAGAAAATAATAATAAAGAAAACATCTATAAGGCTTTCTGTGATAGGAATGATTAATTTTCATATACCTAAGTAAGGTGGAATTGTCTATTTTTTTATTTCTAAGTTCTATTATTTGCAGATTCAGAGAGTTCTTTTTTGGAATTTATTCTACCCTCATTTATCCTACCACTAACATAAAAGATAAATTAAACTATGTAAAATAGATATAAACAGAACTGGGATTGAGATTAGCTCTGTGCTTTTCTGATTTGACATACACCTCTCCTCCACTCATGACAAATGACACTTTTGGTCATAGGAAAAGAGACATATCGGTATATCAGAAGATAGCACTCCATTCTTAACTGATAAGAGTGTCCAGCTCTATGCAATAGATTTTATATACACCCTGACCCAGTTGCTTTTTTAAGTTCTTAATTTATAGGTCTTGTAAAGTCTACTCTGTCTCCCAAATAAGCCATTAAGTCATCAGGATCCATAATTTATTAAACTGCATTTTGTGAACAGGGAGGTCATTTGTGAGGATATTGTGTTTCCCAAGGAAGTTAGGAAAAAATTTGCCAAAAAGGAACTAAGGTTAAAAATTCAACAGGTCCATCTGTTTCTCTTGAGTGCCTCTAATAGATACTTGTGAACAAATGTGAGATTGAGGTAGAAAGAAATATTCCAGTGAAATGCTGAAGTGAAGGGTATGAGCTGTATCTCTAAAATGAAAACCACTTCAACTAGAATGAAAAAAGCCCCAAATCCTAGTATGTGGTAGGCTAATGCACTAAAATGCAAAAGACCAGATGCACGAGAGGATTCAGCCCTTACAACTATTTCATGTTCAAGGTTCTCAATTTCCACACCTCAGTTAACTCACTCTCCTGTTACATACAAGCCATTCTGAACTTCCTGAAGTGTTGTCTTGGGAATGCATCCCAGGCCCTACCCAGAGAATGTCCTACAGCTACCTTTGATGGGTAGGTCTCTCCTATTAGCTGCTCATATTATACATCATACTTAGTACACAAACTGGTTTGTGTAAAAGCCTCCAGTTTCATTCTCTTCTTTACTCAATAACCAACTCATTGTAGTGTTTACTGGAGCTGTTTGAGGTGTTATTCCTTACAGCTTCTGCATGGGTCAGTCTAGACACAGCATCTCTAAAATTTGGAATAAAAATGGCTTGTGAGTGCTGCGGGGTGGGGAAGGAACAGGGTCTCTTTAGCTCTTCTGCTGGATCTGTTTTTCTTCACATGGCAGGATTAAACGTGCGTTGGGCCAAAGAAACACTGAGAACTGCTTTGGAACCTAATGACAGGAAACAGCTGGCAGTGGGAGGGCCTGTTTAAGAGTGCCTAATCCAGTGAATTCCACTTTTACCAAGTGGAACATAACTAATTCCACATTCACAAAGTGAAATATGTTCAACAGAGATGAACCTGAGCTCTGGGTCTCTGACAACACTGGGGTCAGATCTTCTGTGTGAGATATCAGAGCTGGCAGGAAGCATAAAAGAAAGTTTCATTTTTATTTCTTCATGTATCACATTCTTCATACATATCTAGTGAACCTTAGGCTTTTGGGAGAATTGGAGAAGGTGTCATAATTTCTTTCTCCAATGATGAAGAGATTTATTAGTGAGGGCCATATCAGGCATATGTCTTAGAAGGACTTCACAGCACAAAATCCCAAACAGAAGAATTTGTTTAACTTAATAAGAATCTGTTTTGTAGAATTCGTTTTGCCTTTCATTCCAGTATTCAATATCAGCCAATATGATGGCTTAGATTGCTGTCTTCTCTGGGAAACCATCTTGTGTTGCAAGCCAGGCAATCATTAGAGCTGTGAGTCATGCCAAGCAGCAAGATGCCTGGAAATATGGGGGCTTCAGTCCTTTTGGGGCAAGGCTCCTGCATGATTAAAAGCTGGGAAATGCTGTAGTGCCATTTCTCAGGGCTACCTTCAGAGAGGTTTCAAGCATAAATTTTATCGCACCATGCTATGATCTCAAAGAGCTGTCCTGCTTGGTCAGTTGTAGGTACTGCTGCAATCTTGCAGACAGTAGTTGTTAGTCAACAAAAAAAAACCAATATTAGAGCAACTACTAACAACATCATAATAATTACATGCTTAAGGCCTTAAATCCCCTATTGTATTGCAGCTGGAGTGTTTTAATGGGAAATGGATAATGTCTCCAGCTGCCTCCAAACAGCTGACTGTAGGGTGCAATTTTACAATTAGCCTAAGTTAATGCATGTCCCCATTGCAGCTATGATGACTAGTACTGCCTTTCCCTTAATGCCAGCCACGTATTGTCACTCTTCTATGCCATCAACTGCATGACTTCATGGACAGTTTGATAGTTTCCTGATTTGACTCTGAGTTAGCTTTCAATCAGACAAACTTCCCTATCCAGCTGTCAAAAGCTTGTTTAATCATTTGGGCAGTACAGTGGAAGGGGATGGGATGCACGTCTGAAGTGATAAGGTATGCAAAGGCTGCTTTCCCACCACACATGTTCCCTTATGTAAAAGCTTTTGCTTCTATAATAAAGATAAAATGATGATGCAGCAGAGATGATGATTCTCTGCAGTAGAAAAAAATTCTTGTTTTGCTTATCTGTCCTTAAAACCTATATCTGCAGGCACTCTCAATGTCAAACACTGACTCAGCAGAAATCTCATATGTAGCATCCAAAATCTGTACTTCTTGAGATGAGAATACTACATAAAGAAAACATCAAGGAATCTTAACCTCAAATTTCTCAAAGCATTTGATATTATAGCCCTTGGAATAGAAGAAAAATCACATTTAGTTATCTTTCCACCTCAGTAAATTCAAACAAAAAGACAGAATATCAAACACACTTTATCTTGTATACACAGTGGAACATGCCAGCTAATAGCAAGAAACAGATCACGACCCTAGAGTAACTCACCTCATTTAGAGATAATGAAATACAATCAAATATAAACAATTTGAAATGCAAGTGCAATGCAGACTTTGCCTGTGAGGTTAAGAGCAGATTAGATTTATAAAGCCGTTTGGAGCAACCTTTGCTGCATATAATTTTGAACAGCTCAGCAGCATTAGAAATGTTTGGTAGTGTAAGTACTAAAATATTATTGCTACTTGTAACCAAACACCTTGTCTGAATTTTATGGTAACTTCCTAGTTATCCAAATATTTATTAAGGTTGGATTTGACAACCATTCAGTATGAAGCTGCTAAGATAAGGTTAGTTCAAGAAATTACTGATTCTTTGCCCATCTTTCCTCCTCTGGCTACAGTACACTCCTCTCTTGAAATTGATGCATTTTAAGATCACAGGATGAAAGACACAACAAATCTGTGAGGATTGTGTTGTAAGCAAAATGAGTGACATTCTTTGGCACAGAGAGTTTTGAGTGGCAGAGTGGTGGTAAGCCTGGGCAGTTCTGAAAGGTGAGCTGTACTGCTGATGTACCTCTGCAGTGCTGCAACCAGATTAGCTTGGAAATTGTTTCAAAAATAATGTAATGATAACCACTTCTTTGGAAAATAAATTCTCTATTCTTTGAGTGCCTTGTTTTCACTACATTGACATATTTCCTATATGCTATTCACACTAACCTTATTTGTCCCCTGAGTGGTTCAATCTTGCTTTGGTTATGAATGATTCAGGATGGGGAGTGGAATCTATTTGACAGTTTATCAGAAACTAAATTAACTGATTATTGAAAAATCAGGTATTTGGACTACTGATTCTTCAGGGGATGTCAGTTCTATGACTAAGTATTTCTATAGTGCACTCTAAACTCCAGTCTTCACATTAATATATTAATAGCAAAGGCAGAAGTCATGTCTTTGTCACAGGCTACTTCTTGTCTGTCCCCAGGTAAAGCTGACTCTGTAGTAGCAGTACCAAAGCAAAATCATTATTCAGAATTCTCTAAGAGTGTGCAAGTCTCCTCACACTACAGAGAGAGAACTGTATAGCTAGGAAGAGAATAAGTCAATCAAAATCATGTTTCCACCATTATACAAGTATTTAAATGATATAAATATAGTAGAGACAAAATTCTAGGTAAGAAATGTAGGTGGAAAATAAATTGATTTACATGTTTTCAAAAAATGTGGAGAGTGTCAAAATATTGATGTTAATTCCCGCCCAACTTTAAAGATCAATAACCATGAAGAGGGAAAAGGAAAAGAAAAAGGAAGGATAACTTCCCAAAAATTGTGGAAGAATTTCTAACCACCTAGTAGCTACAGGCCTTCTGAGTTCCTGCTGAAAACAGTGATATGTATAAGCTATGACATATACCTATTATATCTATCTATCTATCTATCTATCTATCTATCTATCTATCTATCTATCTATCTATTTATATCTTGAGTCATGTTGAAAAACTGTTTATCTACGTTCCTGTGTTTATGCGTGTAAGAAAAAGGGAGACAAAAGAGAAAGAGAGAGAAAAGATTGGGGAGAATTCTTGCATAAACTTATTCATTTGCCCTTCAAAACAAAGGGTCAACTATTCATTAGATGTTTTAGGTACATCTTATGAACGGGTATTATCTAGCCTTCCAGTTTCTCTAGGGTCATCCAGTTTATTCTGTTTTTACTGATATCCTAGGTCATAAAAAAAACAGTCTAGCAAATAAGAATATTCTTGCAGTACCAGGTGAATCCCTTGACACAAATTTTCTTTGCCATAGTGGTTCTAACTGGCACATGAATGGTTTGGTCCCTCAGGGAAAGCAGATATGACCTCGAGCTTGCATTGTACACAGTGTAGTGTAGAAACCCACCCAAATAAGTTGACATGGTGCAGCAGAAAAATTAAGTGATGAAAAGGCACTTTTAAAAGATGTTTTAAGAACATTGATTTTATTGTACAGGATTTTCAATACTTACAAAGCTTGCTCACATTCTCTGCTTCTGGAGCATTTGACTTTCAGAGGAATCTGAGTTGCTTCAGGGGGAAGAGAGCCTGGGTTCCTGTGTGGGACCCGTTCTTTGGTCTGTGTGCTAACACTGTCAACAAATTAAGCAAGTAAGGTCAATTAATGACTTCTGCTAAGAACTGGAGACCAAGGCACTGCCTGCTTGTTTAAAGACTGCAGGAAAAACACATCTGGAAGTCTGAAACAAGAAAGGAACTAAACACTATTTGCTTTGAGGGCTGTCAGGCACTTTTCCTGTCTTTCCCATCTCTTACGTATTTTTTTGCCTGAGTTGCCAGTTGGATGAGCAGGGTAATTAGGAGAGACACGCAGCCCGTGAATGTGGCCAGGTCCTGGAATCTGCTGCTGTTCGTGTCATGGAGAGAGGATACAGTCAGACAAGGAAAGTTATTTCCTGCATTTAATATCTGATCAGTCATTTGAAATGTACACGTGATTGAAGGAATAACAACTGCCAGAAATAAATGTACCAGAAGAGAATGGTCCTGCTTCTTGTTTGGTAACCAGCTGCTATTCTTAGAAGCCTTAAAGGTTACAAAAATCCTAATAATACATTTATAATACTTAACTTGGGGGTACATGAGGTTTGAAAATTCTCTATAAACATTGAAAGTAATGTAAATTGTCCGGATTACAAGCACCTGCAATTTTGCAGGCTTATTCAGCTACAAGTTCAATCCAGATCCTTGTCAATGGCTTGCTCTTTGATATATCACTAAACCATTTACATCAGTCATAACTTTTGGCATTCTATGCTCAAGAATAAAGCTATGATTTATGTGAAATCCCCATGCAAGGCATCCAGAAAAACCCTCATTTAGGTCTTAATGAAAACTAATGAAAACTATCTGAAAATGTGGAGTTTGTTTCACTTGCATGGGATGTTCACCCATGAACCAGTTACCATGAACATTTTTTTTCAGTAGATATTGGAAATAGGTGCTTTTAAAGTGATTTGTCTAACCTTAGATGTTTATTTTAGAATATGATTAATTGCTCTCATGAGATTTCTTTCTAATGAATTTTAAGAGTTCAGTCTAACTATGAGATATTTTCAGCTGGTTGAGAGGAACCTCAATCAAATCAGTCTTATCAGAAGAGGGAACTAGGAATCAACATTCTCCATTCTTAAATCCTACTTAAAATCCCTTTAAGTTATAGAATCACAATAATAGAGTTCACCATTTCATGGAGGAGCAATATCAGAAAACTCCATTATTCTCTTGCCGTGCACTCTTGCACTGTATAATCCCTATCTTGAATTGATTAAACTTCTTAAACAAAGACAAAAGGGAAAACCAAGAAAATTCCCATACAAGAGAATCTCAGGAGGCTTAACAAGAACAACTGCAGGGTGCTGCAACCCCTGGTATCCACACAGGCTGGAGGATGAGCAGATGGAGAGCAGCCCTGCCAAGAAGGCCTTGTCGATGCTGGTGGGTGAGAGGCTGGATGTGAGTCCAATCTTAATCAATCTTGAATGTGTCTTAAAGATCCACAGAGAGAGAGTATTCTCAGTTTACTGCCTGCTCATTGGCACAAAGTTTGTAGACAAAATATGATCCTCTATTAACCCTGAGGAAAGTCTTGTAGTCTCAAGTCAATCTAATGATCTGGCAGTATGATATGAAGGGACAAGAAAGCCAGGATTTTAAAAGCTGACCTCAGGAAACAATAACACTGATACTTGATTTTTTTTCTCTCTCTGTTTTCATTGAAGCCCAAGATTATATTTTGCCAGGGGCTGAGAAGAGAGCAAAAGAATTCTACCGTGAAAAAGGACTTCTTCATAAATGGAGATTGGTTCAGTCAGTGTGCACTTTTTTGTCCTAATAAAATCTGAAATCTCTGTCATAGTTTGAACATTCTTTATAGACAAATCTTATCAATTTTATTTAGTCATGATTATATAAAATTATCTGGTGGCTTTAAATGTGAGTAAGGAAAATCAATATTTGGGGACTTGCCAGAAGTACTATTCAAACAAAGGATTATTCTTTAATAAAGTACTATGAACAGGAGTGTCCAATTAATCCATGGAAGCAATATTAACAGCATAATTGAGTGCAATAAGACACAAAATCTGACAACACACAGGTACACGGCAGCTGCACAGTGGTTTTAAATTATCCTAGCTAACTTTGCTGCTGATGCCACTCATCTGCTGGTGCAACTGGTATGTAGGATTCTCATTCCATAAAAGACAAAATCAAAGAGCAAAATGCAAATCAGTTATGAACTACTACATTCTCCTTGATTCTGCTATGCATATTGAATCTATTTTCCCAGGATGTCTCACTGAGTGAGTTTTAAGGCTGTAGAAGAGTAAACCAGATGCACACCTGACTACCCAGACAGAACACCAAAAAGTCCAGTTAGTCCTGTGGCTACCTGAGATAACCACTCAGAGCTCACAGGAGGTATCTTTGGCTTCATGGATGAGATGTAGTCAAGTCTATGATTAGACTCTTCATGTATGGCCAAAAGACCTGTCTGTTTTTCTTTTCTTATTTCTTTCTTGTTGGCCTTTATTAACTCCCTGTTAAATGTTTTTGCCAAAGCTTCTCATCCATCACCTTCTATTTGGATGAGTCCCTTATAACACAACAGTATGACATATTCTATTTACTGAAGTTTATAGAAAACTGTGGAAAAGCACTTTCAGATCTAATCCGATTTCTACTGAAGCTTTCATAGATTTGGTGTAGCTAGGTCAAATGCAGATTTAGATTACTTCATACCCTTTAAAAGGCCACAGGCAGTCACTGTAGAAGCAGTAGAAAACACAGGTTTCTCCATTGGATAGAAGCAAATGGATGATTGGTTGCTACCATATTGGAGCTCTCCTGCAATCAGATGGAGAGAAGAGGAAAGAATTGACACTGACTCCAGAAAAGAGAAAGGTGGGGGTGGAAGAAGAGAGATGAAGAACAACACTGGTGAAAGTACAGGGAAAAAAAAGACAGCAATGATTGCAGGGAAGAATGAAAAACATTGACAGCACTGCTAAGGTGCCCAGGACAGGTGGGAATTCTGCCAGTGAACTTCACATAATAAAACAGTGTGAAGAGCAAGCAGGCCCATTATGGATAATGAGAGACAGATCCACCAAGATCCTCCAGCTGCTTCTCGCCATATCACTGATGCAAAGCAGATGGACCTTTATCTGGAGCAGCAGCTTAGAGCACCTTTGTGTCAGGGGTGCAAATCAGCTCTTGGCTTCTCCTTTCTCTGTTGGGGATGACATAAACCATCCAAGCTTTGATGTTACTATCCAAAAATAACCAAAAGTAACTTCATAATATTGCAACTGGTTAATGCATGTTTTACTCTTCTTTTGTGTTTCATTTTTATTCGCTCTTCACTGAATGACCACAGATCTTAAGTGAAAAAGGCGGAGAAGGAGGGAGATATGCACAATTTAAGAAAAATTAGGAATGTATTATTTTATAAAACAATAAAATAGAGGTGAGCTTTTGGTGGAATTTTATCTAAGAATTATCAACAGTGCTTGGAGTGTGGAGCACTTAGAAAGAAGCAATTCAAGTAACTGGCCTTTAGAAAGATTTGTTTCTGTTGTTTTATTGAATTACTGTTGCAAATATTCTAGTTTAAATGCTAGCTATTTATTTTACTGGATTTATTTTGAACTTCCAATTTAGAATCAGATTCTCAAGCCAAGGTCCTTGTGAGGTAATTTCCCTGTCAGGAAGTCCTGAGCTAATCCTAATATCAAACAAAACTGCAGTACTGACAGCCCAGAGAAGAGAATGCAACTTTGGAAAAGGTTTCCTTGAGCAATTAGCTGAGAAACTGCCATGGAAAGTTCTCATCTCTGTTAAGTTTCCTTGACCCGATCTTCTCATTCCAGATGTTCTGTCATGTTTGCTCTGACTGCATCTGCACTGCTAAGTACAAGAGGGCCAGGAAATGAGTTCAAGCACTTTACCCCACTGTGCATCTGCTAGGCTGCACTCTGCTCTGCACAAAGCAAGGCAGATCTTGCCAACTTTCCAAGAAGAATCTGCTCTACCAGGGTCTGCTCCTGAGCAGGGGATGTGCGTCAATTGGTGCCACTTGGATCAGAACACAGGCCTGGTCTCTGTATGTTATTTATTTAGCTGTACAGCTATAACTTGGGGGAACAAGAAGCAGCAAGAGAAGTATGGTGGAGATAAATATATCATAACAGAAAGACAGAACATGACCTTTTTGTGTATAATCTACTGTCCAAAGATAAGCATAAAATGACACATCTGACAGCACTTGTTTCAGACTCCTACACTTTAAGTCCTTTCCCCTCCATCTGGGCTGGAATCTTTTTGGAGAGAGAAAGAGAGATAGAAGGACAATGAAAGAAATAATGTACTGTAACAGTGAGGTAATTGAAGCTAAAATCAACAAGTAGGAAAAAAGGCACTTTTCCAGAAATTATTGTTGATTTTTTGGCCCTGATCCAATTAACAGATAGCAATTTCCTTATTTTTTGCCTTTACTTCTAAAAACAAATGGATGCAAAAAAAAAGGCCTTGGGATTCTTAGAGGATTCACCATCAAATTCCTCAAGTTATAACTATAAGCCACTCAGTTCCACTAATACATCAAGGGGTTTAACTGTCTAGTACATCCAGATTGCTTATTCTCTGGTTCAGGGAAGTTAGGTGGATCCAAAATATTTTAAACATTAACTCCTTTTATGGTATGGCCATTTACCAAAAGTTTACAAATCTAATGTGTCAAATCAGGGGTCATTTTGTGATAACACAATGCCACAACCTTGGAAGGAAGGAGAGAAAAGGAGCTTCTCCACCACTTCACCTTCATGCAGTAACTGCCTCCATACTCTCTCTGCAGTTCACTGGTGTCTTTGTTGCAGTCAGCAGGAACTGGTACCAATATTTCACTGAGAAGCAAGACTGCAAATCTATGGGGATGCAGTTATATGAGGCAGGCTGAGCCTGTGTAACAGCTTACTGCTGCTGAGAGGAGCTGTCCTGTTTCCTCTTCAACAGCTTTTTCACTTATTTCTTGTTCTCATCTGTTGACTCCTTCCCTCCTCTTTTAAGAACTCTCTGTCCCTTGGGCTTCATGTCTTCTAGCAAATTATATTTGCCCAGGACTGTACTCTGGCACAGCTGGAAAGAAGCAGCACCGTCCCCATCCATCACATTCTTGGAACTTCCAGCAGTTGGTGGCCATACATAAGCTGCCTATGAGGAATGTTTTCTGGTCCATGATGGTTTTGCAGCTGTTCCTAGGAGTTGTTGGAAGAGAGGTAGTTAACCTGGGCCAAAACCATACTGGAGTCATTAAAATAATTTACTGTAGACAGCATAAACAATCCAGTTCCAGTGCCTTGGAGTGGTACTGTTCACTGTTTAATAAATGATCATTGCTGTAACTCAGGGACAATGTTCCTCTTAGTGGCTTAGTAGGAATCCAGCTCAACCAAAATGGAATAAAAAGCTTTTTGCCATCAACACTTTAGGTATCAGACCACAGAGATGGGACAGGGAACAAGAGTATAATTCCAGTAATAGAGTATAATTCCAGTAATAGAGAGGGAGAGATGGAAAGTAAAAGACAGACTTCTTTGATGTCAATTTTATATGTCTTGTCTAACTCTACCCTCCTTAACAGTATCATTAGAAATGTATACATATAATTAGAGATGTGTACATATAAATATATAAATATAAATATAAATATAAATATAAATATAAATATAAATATAAATATAAATATAAATATAAATGTGTACAGAGGAGGACTCTTGGTCCTGTAAAGAGATTTGCAGCAGAGTGCCAACAATCCACTGTCATTTCTCCAGAGGTTTCTACCCCTTTGGATGTGCCATCTAATTTGAATTTGTTAGAAATGCCCGAAGTTTTTTTCTAACCGAGTCCCACTGTAAAGAAAGTAATCTAGTGCATTTTCATTAAAGGGACCAGTGAGAGCTCACACACACTAAATGGCAGATTGGAAGAGGTGATAGCATTCACTAAGAGAAGCAAAAGGCGATGACCCTCCTTTAACCTCTTACTGTGACACATCTGCATCCAAAAGAGAGTGGTACACAGCTTTCAGAAAGGTTTGTGCTCTTCTCTCTGAGTCAACACTTCGGCATTCAGCAGCAGTGCCACTGCACTAGCACCGGCAGCCCCTGTCCTGGGACGCAGATGTTCAGCTGGACAAAGGAAAGGCTGCAAAAACAATCTTGCATACCTGCATAAAACCATTTGTTTGGGCTTTTAAAATATTTTTTTTGTTTTTCTTCTCCCTGCATCCTCAGTTTTTTAGTCTAGGTCACCATACGATCACGTGAGGAAAATGATCTCAAGTCAAAACTTCTGAATCTGGCATTGCTTATGGGTCTGTGGATTGAGAAAGTCTTTGTCATGCTGCAGGGTGATCCTAATGCCCCTTGTAGAACTGTTCCCAACTATAGATATATTTCATGTGTTTTAAAATAGACTTTCTCTCCTCATAAAAATATAACTAATAAGAAAAAATTAAAGCCAAAACCTTTGAGGTTTTCAGTGTTCTTGGGAAACACTACGTAAGGATGATTTTGTAGTACATACTGTTTAAAATTTCTTGCCAGCTAAATTTTACCAGAAGCTCTGTATTTAGTCATTCAATTTCATGTTTAACATTTCCTCTAGCATGTGAATATGAAGATTTTCACTCCATATCTATCCTCTAATTTTTTTTCCCCTCTAGCAGTAGCAGATTTTATTTTTTTCCGAGGTTGCTGTGGAGTTTTGGGGGGAATTTTTTTGGTTGCGTTTTTTTTTTTTTCCCTTTCATGAAAGATTGCAGATTTAAGGCTAATAAATTTATTTCTGGAAGTCTAGAGTATAGAAGCCTCGAGATTGACAGTTTGGGGTGAACCTGTGAAAAACATTTTGCTTAGCAGAGTAAGTCATGCAAGCCTTAACAGAATTAAAAGAACCTTTCCAGCACATGTGCTCAAGTCTCATCAAAGCAACACCCTCATACTATTTTAAAGCACCTCTTAATTTCCATTTATAAGACCTGACTGCTCTGCCCTTGCTTAACCAACTGTTCTAGTTCAAAGTTTACTAGTAATTGTTATTGCAGTTAGAAGTTCTCCTGAGTTGCAAATTTGCATAATTTGGGGGGAATTCTGTTTTGTGTTGTGACTTTACAATTTTAAAAAAGCAGGAAGCTTCCTTTATGTGTATGTTCAAAATACAAATAATTTTTGCCAATGGAAAATAATTTTAAAATATAAGATTCAACATTTGTCACATTTTTAAATGGTAAATAATAGAATCTATTTTAGGTTTGTGCTTTGCTGCTTTGACAAAATATTAAGTGTTGGTTCTATCCATATGGGTCTGAATCTAGATTAATAGTCCTCATTTCATGTGAATTAATGGCAACCTGGTGTTTAAATAAAATAATTTCCTGAGATTGTCTTTGACTTCAGCCTTGGAACTCTTTCTTTGAAGTAATGTGTCCCAAAAAAGCAACCAGGCAGATGTACGGATCTTGTGGTCTGGGAGCATTCTGTTTTAGCGGCCCCAGTTGTGAATAAAGCAATAAGCAGATGTTTAATGCTACTGTCATAAGTAATGCATCTATTGGGGGGTGGCACAGGAGTGCATCAGTGTTTAATGCATTCTCATTCCTTCCTAGCTCTCATAGGTCCATCAGCTTCCTTCCTCCATTGGCTGCTGTTAATCTGTCGCTTTTTCTATTTCTCTGCTCTTTCTTCCTTTGGTAGCTGTGTAGGAAAATCCTCAGCTGCAAAACATGTGTGAATGTCTTTACCCTGGCAGTGAGTGGCCTGAGAGGAAGGTAATATTTTAGGTGCTTTGATTATGCTAGTAATGTAACCACCCAAATATATTGGTAGATCCTCCAGGTTGCCTTTTTTCCCACTACACCCATGGCACCTGCAGCCAAGGATGATGCAGCCCTGTCCCTGGGAGCTGGGAGGCACCTCAGTGTCCTGAGGAAATGAAGGGAGGTACTGAGAAAGCAGTGGGGAATGTCAGCACCCTCTGGTGTCTCCTCTTCCAGGAATTTCCCTTTGTAATGGACCAGTTAGTGCAGGTTTAGTGTAATGTTACCTTGGAGTGAGGCAATTTTGGGTGTGCTTAGGAGGTGGATTTAAAAGGAGCCAGCTGTGGAGTTGATGGTAAAGAAATAACTTCAGTTTTTGAGAAAATGAAGAGGAAGGAAGGAAGTTGCGGAAGGAAGGAAGTGGCGGAAGGAAGGAGGTGGCGGAAGGAAGGAAGTGGCGGAAGGAAGTGGCGGAAGGAAGTGGTGGAAGGAAGGAAGTGGCGGAAGAAAGGAAGTGGCGGAAGGAAGTGGCGGAAGGAAGGAAGTGGCGGAAGGAAGTGGCAGAAGGAAGGAAGTGGCGGAAGAAAGGAAGTGGCGGAAGGAAGGAAGTGGTGGAAGGAAGGAAGTGGCGGAAGGAAGGAAGTGGCGGAAGGAAGGAAGTGGCGAAAGGAAGTGGCGGAAGGAAGGAAGTGGCGGAAGAAAGGAAGTGGCGGAAGGAAGTGGCGGAAGGAAGGAAGTGGCGGAAGGAAGTGGCAGAAGGAAGGAAGTGGCGGAAGGAAGTGGCAGAAGGAAGGAAGTGGCGGAAGGAAGTGGCGGAAGGAAGTGGCGGAAGGAAGGAAGGAAGTGGCGGAAGGAAGTGGCGGAAGGAAGGAAGGAAGTGGCGGAAGGAAGGAAGTGGCGGAAGGAAGGAAGTGGCGGAAGGAAGTGGCGGAAGGAAGGAAGTGGCGGAAGGAAGGAAGGAATTGGCGGAAGGAATTGGCGGAAGGAAGTGGCGGAAGGAAGTGGCGGAAGGAAGTGGCGGAAGGAAGGAAGGAAGGAAGGAAGGAAGGAAGGAAGGAAGGAAGGAAGGAAGGAAGGAAGGAAGTGGCGGAAGGAAGGAAGGAAGGAAGGAAGGAAGGAAGGAAGGAAGGAAGGAAGGAAGGAAGGAAGGAAGGAAGGAAGGAAGGAGGGAAGGAAGTGGCGGAAGGAAGTGGCGGAAGGAAGGAAGTGGCGGAAGGAAGGAAGTGGCGGAAGGAAGTGGCGGAAGGAAGTGGCGGAAGGAAGTGGCGGAAGGAAGGAAGGAAGGAAGGAAGGAAGGAAGGAAGGAAGGAAGGAAGGAAGGAAGGAAGTGGCGGAAGGAAGTGGCGGAAGGAAGTGGCGGAAGGAAGTGGCGGAAGGAAGTGGCGGAAGGAAGGAAGGAAGTGGCGGAAGGAAGGAAGGAAGTGGCGGAAGGAAGGAAGGAAGTGGCGGAAGGAAGGAAGGAAGGAAGTGGCGGAAGGAAGTGGCGGAAGGAAGTGGCGGAAGGAAGGAAGGAAGGAAGGAAGGAAGGAAGGAAGGAAGGAAGGAAGGAAGGAAGGAAGGAAGGAAGTGGCGGAAGGAAGGAAGTGGCGGAAGTGGCGGAAGTGGCGGAAGTGGCGGAAGTGGCGGAAGTGGCGGAAGGAAGGAAGGAAGGAAGTGGCGGAAGGAAGGAAGTGGCGGAAGGAAGGAAGTGGCGGAAGGAAGTGGCGGAAGGAAGTGGCGGAAGGAAGGAAGGAAGTGGCGGAAGGAAGGAAGGAAGTGGCGGAAGGAAGGAAGGAAGGAAGTGGCGGAAGGAAGGAAGTGGCGGAAGCAAGGAAGGAAGTGGCGGAAGGAAGGAAGTGGCGGAAGGAAGGAAGTGGCGGAAGGAAGTGGCGGAAGGAAGTGGCGGAAGGAAGTGGCGGAAGGAAGTGGCGGAAGGAAGTGGCGGAAGGAAGTGGCGGAAGGAAGTGGCGGAAGGAAGGAAGGAAGGAAGGAAGGAAGGAAGGAAGGAGGGAAGGAAGGAAGGAAGGAAGGAAGGAAGGAAGGAAGGAAGGAAGGAAGGAAGGAAGGAAGGAAGGAAGGAAGGAAGGAAGGAAGTGGCGGAAGGAAGGAAGGAAGTGGCGGAAGGAAGGAAGGAAGTGGCGGAAGGAAGGAAGGAAGGAAGGAAGTGGCGGAAGGAAGGAAGGAAGTGGCGGAAGGAAGGAAGGAAGGAAGTGGCGGAAGGAAGGAAGGAAGTGGCGGAAGTGGCGGAAGTGGCGGAAGTGGCGGAAGTGGCGGAAGGAAGGAAGGAAGGAAGGAAGGAAGGAAGGAAGGTTGGTTCCCACTCTGCTCTGAATCAGATTCCAAAGTCATTGATGTTGTATTCTGAGTGGAATGTTATAGTTAATTGAATAATTTGAAATCATACCATTAAAACATTTTTACTTCCTTAAAGTGGAACATTTTAGCAATTTTAAAGGTATTTCCTTTTCAAATTGTAAGGAAAATCAGCATAATATAAAAAATTCCTTTCTGACAAGAATGTTCTTCGATGGTTTCTAGATCTCAGTGAAGTAATCTTTTAATATACCATTTCTTCTGGTCTAGTAAAGCACCTGTTTCTCAGAAGATGCTAAGCAAACCAGAGTTCTCTTGGAGTGTGGTCCTAGGATCATTGTTTCTCTGATGGATTTGGACAATAAAAGCTCTAAATGCTACCTGCTTAGCTTCCTAAATTAACAAAGATGCATGTGTACTGTTATGCAAAACAACCTCAGAGGACCACTTTGAATTGTTTGGGTTAACTGATAAGAAGAAGATGAGGGTCTTTAATTAAGGGAATAATTTCTGTGGACTTAAAGTGGCAACAGAAAAGAGAGGAGTAAATACTAGTTAATGGCATAAGAAGCTTGGAGCCACGGAGTCCCTCGGTGTGAAAAGCAAGGGAAAACAATCCCTCCAAACAGGGAATACCTTTAATAGGTGAGGAATAGATTATTCAATTACCTGCAAAAGAGACAGACAAGGCAATGACAGGAAGATTAGGTGGTGTCACCTGTAGGGTTTAGCGAAACAAGGCTGGAGGACGTGGAAATGAATTTGAATTTGTGACTATGGAAGAGATGTGCAAATTTATGAGGATCTCTCTTTGTTATGCTGATTGTGCAAAGAGAAGACATTTTATTAGTATAAGACTCCTCAAAGAGAGTCAAAGTGATTTAAATAACCATTAGTGCACTGAGTTCCTATTTATATTCAAAAGGAAGCATCTCATCTAGCTTTATTTCAAAACAGAACATTTCACACTTCTTAATTATGTGTGCATTTTAAAGCATCCATGTCCCCTTCCACTACAAAATGCACAACAGCAGGTGTATTCCACCAGAATTAATAACATACTACTGAATGAATGTCCTCCTTGCAAACATCTGCACAGGAAGAATGATACTTTATCAAGGATTGGTGTTGTGACAGACTTTTTATTAACTATTGAGTCTGAAGGGCATCTGTTATAATGACTCATGGATCAGCTTTAGTGGCTGGCCTTTCATTTTTTGGAATAAGGCAGGCCAGACTTCAGATGTTCCTTATGTCTTAGGTGAAGGCTATAAAAACTTGGTTCTGACTTCTATTAATCTTGGTTAAATTTTGATTTGCATTTTTACCCATTGCCTAAATGGAGAATTTGAGATATGAAAATCAGAATCTAACAAGGGAAAAATAAAGCACATATCACTACTTTTAAACCAAAATTTCAACACAAAACTAGTTAAGAAACCTAACAGAATTGTCATTCTAACATTATTATATAGCAAACATAAAATGTGTGGTGGTCAGCTAAAACATAAGGTTTTGAGCATGTACATGTTGAACACAGCAACCTCCTATTTCTGAAATCAAGTTGAGATTTTATCCTGCTCCCTCACCATCTGGCTTGTGGACACTCATCCCCCTGTTCAAGTATTTCATTTTACGGGGTTAATTTTTATCAGACAGGCAAGTCTGATTAAAATTGGAATTTGATTCTATTTTCAGCAGTCCATGCTTCTGGAAAATAAATGTTTGGCAATATGTGTTAATAGAAATCATCAGTTCATAAACAGCATTGGAATGTTAGATATGTCAGACCCCTGGTTTGAAAAGCAATATGCTTTTGTAAATGCTGGAAAATACAGTTCAACAACCACAGGGACATGCTTAATTTTAGTAGTGGATTCTTATTGCTATGTTATCTTTCAGCCGAAACTAATGTTGAAATTCTGGAAGATATACTATCTTCAGGAAAAATGAAATTCAATTTCTGCATTACATGACACAATGCAGAACATAAGCAGTTCAATTAAAATGCCAATTGTTTTTTAAAGGGCTTTAACATAAAATGTAATGAAGGTTGCATTTCTTTTTTTCTAGGACATTTTCTTCCTTGAAAAAACTGAACACGTTGTATCTTGCTTTATTTGCAGATGCTTTCATGGGACCTTATATACATAATATTTAATAATCAAGAACTATAGGAAATCTTGGGCAGAATTCTGAGCATGAGAATGGAGAATCACGATGAGATGCAAGAGTCACAAGGAGCAGCGCAGCAGAAAATGAGAATATTTCAGTTGTGTTAGTCTACATCTATTCCTGGTCTGACAAAGAAAACAAGGATAATTTCTTTAAGTCTGTCTTCTAAGTGGTGAGGATGGATGGGGGAAAGTGGATAATGTAGGCAGGAGACAAACTGAATTGATAGGAGAAGGTAAAGGCAGGAAAGACCATTGGAGAGAGGTTGTATTTAGGGTCCATATCTGTGGGTCCTGATCAGCAATTTTCACCCTGCCTGGAATCTTGTAGAAAGAGCCTGAATTTGCTCAGGTTTTGTCTGTCGCTTTCTTTTCTCTGAGACCAAGATGAAAATTTGCATTTGTGACAGATTAGCTGAGGTAGAAAGGATATTTTCTCTTCCCAGACGGATGTCCATTTTGCCGAGAGGGAGTCTAGATTAATGTTCTGACAATTTAGAAGTCAAAAATAGTGTAGTCAAATTCATAGAGTTTCATTGTACATCAATTTGGAATTGGGAAGGGGTTAAACAAAAGCAGGCAGGAGACATCAGCTATGAATCCCTATTAAAGACCTATTATTCCAGTGCTGTGATGAGAGAAATCTCTCCCAGGACCTCACCTGACCATCATGGGGAAGAGGATGACTGGGTGCCAGGAACAGCCTGGGATCAGCGTGGGAGAGGGATTTATTGGAGGAGCAAGGGTGAGTAAGAGTAGTGATAAATTTTGTCTGATGTGCTGCCCCGTGTTTCCAAGAGGGTTAATAAAATTGCAGGTTGCTTAAATAATGATTTGTGCATCATGTCTTTCCTAATGCAGGCCTGGGGCAGCACACTTCATTTCTCAAAGCCCATCCACAGAGAGACTGTGCAGGACACGGGAGCAGTGAAGAAGCAGCCTGTGTTGCTCTACTGCTTTCAGAATAACACACTTAACCACTGGTTAGAATTTGGAGCACTGAGAATGACTTAATTTGGATAATGAAAGAAAGATCTTGGTCTCTGCTTTGCAAAATCATCTTTTATAGTCAGGCCTTCCACAATAAGACTGAAAGTGACGCAAGTTGTACATATCCATTATCTAAAAAAGGAGATACACAACTAAAATGTGTATTAGGATTTTTTAAAATTTGATTAATGGCAGTAATTTTGAGTGGATATGCAAAGCTAGATTTTGTATTTTTTCCTGTAAGAACTCTTAAAGCTGCAATTTTCATGGGTTTCTTCCCGAAGAAAAGCCAAATGAATATCAACTAACTGCCCCCATTTTTAAGGCAGGGGGGCGGTGTGTGTGTTTCCCGGCAGTTTTCCTTTCATTTCCCTTTTTATCTTTTTCTTTGACTGAAGAGGAATGGACAGCCTTTCATGTAATTTTCCCTTTTTGGTGGCTGATTGAATTTGTGCAGCTAATTTTGCCAATAAGAGGATGACATGGTGAAATACCTTCTGCTTGCTTGAAGCTGAGGTCACTGCAAAGTTCAGTAATGATTCCTAATCATACAGCACTTAAGGCTCACCTAGCAGGCCAGCACGTGTAAAACAGCTTTTAGAAGCCTATGTAGTGGACACCTAAGAGGGTGTATTTACTATAAACTGTAAGTTATTTAGGGAATTTGGCTGTGTGTATTATCTATTTCTCTAACTAAATCATAGATTCTCAGATGTGGTAAAAGATGTGTCTGTATCTTAAAGGACCCTCCAGCGTTGAAATTTAGCTCTTGCCTAACAGAGTTGATATTTTTTTTTTTGTCATCCTTCTGTTTCTCTAGGGTAATTTGGTTGGGTTTAATTTGTTTTTAAATTTGTGGTTATTTTAGGACCTCAGATCTAAGTAAGTGTTCATCATATGCTTGATGAGGGAATATGTTTGATATATCAGAGTTTATCAAGCACTAATTTAAACTGTAGTATGCTTGTTTACTGCCTCTGTGGTGGTATATAGCATTTGCTGTTTGTGCTCATCTGTTAACCTCTGCTAAGTCTCTTTGTTTCCTAGATCTTAGGAACCTGTATCTGTAAGCCTAAGAAGGAAGCTGTAATCCCTAGAATTTAGGAAAGCATGTCAGTACAATTTAAATTTTTGTTCTGAACTCCTTCTACAATTACCTGATTCAAACCTATCCACATTTGACAGTAAAGCTAAACTTGACCTAGCCATGTTAAAAACAAAATGAGAAAGCACTTAATGGGCTTTTCTTTGAAATAGTACTTCTGTTGCATACTGATGTTATGAATTATGAGCATAATTGCAAATTTCTAAATAAATCAACCAGATGGCTACACGTATATTTTGGATGCAGTTATTTGTTTGTGAAGGTGAAAGACCTGCATTTTGTAGGAGAGGATCATGAAGTAATCCTTCAACTGAATTTCTTTGCCTCTGAATTTATCAGTATTGCAAAGGAATGCAAAATATGACAAATATTCAGAAATATTTTCTTATGGAGATAAAAACATATCTGGACAGATATGAGAAAAACAATCAAACAATTCTCATGAGATTCCTGTCATCCTCATCAGCATTACTCAGGATTTTATTCATCTGCACACCTCAGATCTATCAATGGAGTCACCTCACATACATAATTCTAGTTGCTGGTACCTGCATATTTTAAGAAAGTGAATCAATTAAGGTCATAAGTAATGCTTGTTAGCAGCATTTCCTATTTTGCAATCACTGGACAAGATAAGAAGTGA
Organism: Ammospiza caudacuta; assembly: GCF_027887145.1. Lineage (NCBI taxonomy): Eukaryota > Metazoa > Chordata > Aves > Passeriformes > Passerellidae > Ammospiza > Ammospiza caudacuta. Next base: position 72,487,411 of record NC_080594.1, read on the forward strand.
GATAAAATCTGTCATCCAAAGAAAAAGTCTTTCCTTATGAAAAAACCCACAAAGTATTCCAATAGAGAGGTTCCATTCTGCCTTGCATGCTTATTTTGTGGGAGTTTGGGTCTTTTGTAGTTTTTAATTTGTTTTGTGGGGTGGGGTGTGACTTGTTTGAAATTCAGTAAAATCATGAAGATATGATCAGGACATCTTCCATGAAACAAGTTTATTACTGCTTTAGCTTGATTTATAAGGCCCTTCTGAGGAATTAGCAGAGGATAAGAGATACTGAGCTGGCTTTGGGAATCTAACATTCTTTTATCAGTGTTTATATTCAGGGCTGAAAAACAAACAGAAGAAATTTGTTGGAATTTGCTCTATCAGATTTCTGATATTCCAACCCACCAAGTGATTGAATGTGAGCAGCCTCATTACTCATTTACTCTAAGCACTGAGGATGAACAGACGTAGAAAACTTTCAAGCTGTGCAGAACCACAACTTCAGAGGTGGTGACAATTACATTACAGCATTTCTAGGGAATGTGCAACTTGTAAGTATTATTTGTGCATGGGCAGGGAATGAGTTTTAGTGTAGGTATTGGGCAAATGTGCTTTGTGGACTGTTGTGCCCTGACTGCTCAAAAGTAATTCTAAGTGGCCTAATTAGAAAACAATTATATTTTAGAATTTTGAATGATTTGAAGGTTTCCTAATTGCTATAATAGAAATGGGAAATTAGAAACAAATTAACTATGGCAAAGTGAAAGGTGTTTAACTCATAAGACTTTTCTTTATACAAAATCTTTTTTCTTCTGGGTGAAGGAGATGTTCTAATGGGATCTTTGGGATGCTGGGTTGCTCTGAGGCTAATCATTTTGATAGGATACTGGCAAGGACACTAATGATATTGTCAATCATACAAATGTAAATGTAAACAAAATAGTATTTAAGCAGCATGAAAAATAGACTAAATTAATTGTGGTACTTATGACCACTTATGACCATGTCAGTTTGAAAAGAATACGCAAGTTAAATTGTTTTGATTATAAAAAGAGAAGTTTAGTCTTTCTATAAGTTTTTTTGATCATTCTCAAAGACAAAACACTAATCAAGTCACCCTAACCTTTCAGGCCAAGGGGTGTTCAGTGGAAGAAGAATAACAAATAGTTGACATTGCTTTGTTTTGTAAGAAAGCATCTTCAAGTCTAGAAATACAGCAGAGCAACTTTTCTCTGCAGATTTCTGCCTGTACAAAACTTTTACTTCCTAGAATATTTTTAGCATGACAGATCACAAACAACTTCAGGAAAGGTAGCAAATTCTAATTAGAATTGATCTAGTCTGACAACTGAACAATGGTAAATTGGATAGCAGAGCAGGGTTTTGCACAGTTTACTGACCAAAATTAATTGCACAGCCCACAGCAAGAGTTCTTTTTCACTTCAAAGTACTTATTTCAATTCCTTTTTACTTTCTTTTCTAATAGAATTTGTCTGTTTTATTCTTTGTTAAATGGGAGAATTATTGTTGTGAGATATCCTTGCATTGCTTAGTTTTATGCTGTTTTACCAAGTGAAGAAATAAATTTGGTGCTATGGTGCTGTTTGGGTGCTGTTTAGTCTGTGGCTTAACAAAACCTAATCCAATTTTACAGCTATCAGAATATCACAAGAAGATGAATGTGTACTGATATTTTACTCTGAAAGGGTTAACAATCCCTATCATGTTCCCATTTATCAATGAAATTGGTTATAGAGAATTGTTCTTTGCTGTCCATTTCAACCAAAGGTACTCTGGCTACACCTTCTGGCAGTCAAATTGTTGCAACTATCCTTTGGTGACTGTTTTATTTTGTTAATTGCTCTTCTGGAGCTCCAAAAATGGTTCTAATTTCAATGACCCTTTGAGTTCCTGTGTGTGTCATGATCAATTAGAAGGGAAGAATGAGAAACGGGACTTTTTGTAGCTTTTTAAAGTTTTCTCTTGCTTTCCGTGTGAGGTTGTAAGTTGCAAAGGAAGCACTTGTTTATCAGAGCATTAAGCAGGTCATTGTTTATGTTTATATACTACATGGGAAGAGCAAGACTGTGGTATTAAGGTAACGGAGATTTGAGTGCCTGTCCTAACTTTGGTTCAAGGAAGTTATATCTTAAATCTGAGCTGGTCTTGGAGCCTTATGAGCAGTAAAATAAATTCTCGAGCTTTTTCCTGAGCTATAAAGTGTTACTGCCCACTGGATTGTTTCCATGGGCTACAGCTGAGGGAAGCTTAGCCTAAGACACAGACTGTTAACACTTTGAGCTTGGTTTGCTTGCCAAAACAGTCATCAGTTGTCATTTGAAATCTCCAAAGGTGCTAGGAGTTTCACTACAGGGTAGGCAGATCTGATGTGAAACTTATGGGAGCTCATGCTTTTCTGCAGTGGCAGCTGAGGACCATGTGGGATCTCAGATAAATCAGAATGAAAATATGTGCAATTCTGTCCTATGCCCAGTCTGGTGGAAGCATGTCAATGCTCAGAAATAACATATGCAGAAATACTGTGTTGATAGGAAACTTGTGCATGCAGCTTTCCCTTCCGATATAATATATTCATACAGCCTTAAAACAGTATTTACAAGCAGCACAAAAAGAAATGCACAATATGTATATACATGCTGTTCTGTATCCTTAAAAAATCGTTTCTTTTGAAGCTTAAAGGACATAACATGTTTGACAATTTGGATTAGTCTTGCATTCTCTTATGAAGCTAAAAAAAAGAGAAAAAGCCAAGAAACTTCATTGTTTTCCTGCATTTTGCTTTACTTGTCCTACAGAGGAAAACTTCTGTAGCTACTGCAATCTGTACCAACAGAGCAAAAATGGCCATAGCATAATATTATCTACTTTCTGGGCAATCTTTTATTTCTTTAAAAACAAAGCTCTTTTCATTTTTATATGCAGTCACACTGAAAGAGCCCCAAAGAGATATTTTATCTATGTGTCTTTTCCCAGGTTAAATTTAGCTGCAGTTGCCTGTAGCCATCATCTAATTACTGAGTTGCCCAAACTAGAAACTTATTATTGTTTGCTTTGTGTGGAAAAAGCATACATTCCATATACCATATATTGTTGGGAATTTAGGAATTCCTAAAAAGTTTGTGAAAAATGAGCACAGAGATTATGTTGTTAATTTGAAATTAGTCAGTATTGGAGTACTGGATCCTCTTTTTCTATCACCTTTCTTGTAATGGTGAGAATTAAAACTTTCTAAGTAATAGAGATACCTTTTTTTTTTTTTAGAACAAATGTATTCATTCACTGTTTTTTTAGCTGTGATAGTAAAATAGTTATATTTGAATTCTGGACAATCATGTATGTAATAAGCAACTGAGTAAAACTGTGCAGCTTCTATTATTCCGTGTATCTCAAATAATCAAAGAAATATTTCAGCTCAGCAGTAACTGGCTCTGCTATCAGCTCTCTGTATTAGAGGGTGTTTAAGGAAAATAAAGCAAATGTTAAAATTAATACATGTAGAAAAGATGTGTTCAATATTGTGTGTACTGCCAGCTGTAACTTGCTTGGAGATTGTTTATATTTTATTTTGAGGTACCACAAAGAGATTACTTTGCTAGGAGCTGCATCTTGTACTGTGCAAACTCCCAGATGCTGCTGCTTCAGTGTTTTTAAATATTGGGAATACGAAACAGTGATTAACTCCTGGCATCGTTTTTATATTCTTTACAACTGAAGGATCTTAAAATGAGAAAAAAATTGATATTTTTTTTAATGATAGAGTGTTAATTTATTATTCTATGCTCATTTTTTATGGCAGTCATAATTACTTGCCTATGCCACATCAAGGCTGTTCTAATCTCAACTATTTTGTTAATGCCCTCAAAGCTTTTGACATTAATGCAGATCAAAATTGGCCCTCTCTCTCCTTTTTCTTCCAACATGAGCACTTTCTTCCCTGGTTCTAGCACTGTTTATGTCCATTATACTATGCCTACAATATAGATAGCATTTATTGAAACCAGCAAGGCAGTGATTCAAGCCAGGAAAACAGGAGATGTTTCTTCAGATGGTGCTCTTCACGATCCTTTCACAAGGCTGCTGTAGATGCTGAAAGTTTGGAAAGGTTGTAAAAGGGGTTGTCTGGGTGGCTAAAGGAAAAACTTTAGGGACAACACCTCTGGCTTAAATATTATGAGTCAAAAACTGTTGCTGTGTCAATGTATCCAGGGAAGAATTTCTATGGGCCATTGTCAGTTGGGATAGATGGATTTTTAGTCTAAGCTATTTCAGACCACAGTCTTCCTAAAGCTGTTTCCTGGACGAGTGCTTTTGTACAAATATGGGTGCTACTGCAACGAGCATGTGTACTTTCAAAACACACATCTTGTTCTCTCAGGGGCCTATGCTCTGAAAATCATTTTTGGCTGACAGAAGGAGCTGGGGGACCCCACAGTGTTTCATGCAGCTCAACCCAGGAGATTAGACTCTTACTCAGATTTTCTTACCAACAAGTCAAACGCATGAGTAGGTGCGTAGATATTGTTTGCTCTCCCCATCAGCTGTGCAGGATGCTCCTGGCCCTCTTCTCTGACTAGTACTCCAGAGCCCAGCTCCCTTGCTTTTATACTGGATGAAGCTAAAATTGGAAATGACTGGCTGAATTTTCTTGATCATACCTTGAACACCAGAAAGCATATCTGTTCTTCAGAGAACCACATGTTTATCCTTGGCACAGTTTCTTGTCCCAGAGATGACAGTCCCCATTCTGTTAGTCAGGAACCTGAGAGCAGGCTTTTGGGCAGCATGCCCAGGGTCTTGCACAAAGTCTGCGTCAGAGCCAGGATACTTTGTACTGAACTTGTTGTAATTTAGGGGTTATATCAATAGTGATGGTGATCTGGAGAGTTGACACAAATGTACAACCTGGGAGTTAGGTCTGACTTTGAGCTGATAAGAGCATGAAGCAGCCTGGCCCATGTGCTATGTATTTTGGGAAGACTCTTCCCGTAACTGCTTGAGTGATTATTCTGAACAATGTGCTACCATCCATTACTATTCTTATCTCTGCTACCACTTATCCTAAACCTGAGTCATCTATTGTATCTCAAGTGGATTTTATTGAGTGTTCCATATTTTATATTCTACATGATGGCATTGGCCCATTTTCTATAATCTTTTGTTGGAGTTTCCTGAACTGCAAACCACAGCCAAAACTTTCTCAGCCTGGGAAATCAAATATAAACTGACATAGTATAAGGAAGAAGCAATTATACTTAATTGGATTTCTTAATCAGAAATGGGTAAAAGTAAATCACCAAAATTGTGCAGTTTTTGAGTGGCTCTACCCTAGTGTGTTTTTAAAAATATCCTATTCCCAATACCACTCTAAACCTGATCTGCAGATTTTTAATGTGGTTGGATACTTTGTATATAGATTTTCTGAGTGAGGTACATTCTCACTGTTTTCTGATTAAAGAAAAATACTCTAAGCATTAACTGCAAAAACTTAGAGCATTTGTTAAAAACTTCAGGAAGTTATTTATAAAACACTTTCTTTTCCTAACTGGAATTACTGTATTTTTTATTGTTGGTAGTTGACTTTTCCTCCTTAGAACAATATACAAAAACTCATAAAAAATCCCCTTTTCAAGTACTTTGAGACACAAGTTCAGTCAGTAGCTTCATTTAGGATGTAAATGAGCTGTGTAGCATTCCAACTGCTATCTAAAGTATCCTTGTCATGATTCTCCCTTTTGAAATAGTAGTTGGGGTAGCCATAATGTTAAAATTCTGACATCTCATTTTCTACTTGCTGTTTAGGCTCTCTTTTAAGTCAGCTCTTTGTAGCATAAAGCCAGAGTTTAAGTAATCCATTGGAGATCTGCAGGTGGTAATAATCTTGTCCACTTAAAGTGGGGAGAGAGCAGGGTGTAGAGGTAAAACAATAGTTTAGGTTTACAGTAGATCTAATGGAGGAGATCTAATGCATCAAATGAGAGATTAGAGAGTGATTCATTTGACCATGCTGCTCTTACTCCTTCATTTCTGCTGGGTTGGGAATGTGCCCTGTTGGGAAGCCAATATGGTCCAGCATGGTAGCAAGCAGGGAGTTACTGTAACCAGATTTTCTGTAATCACTAAAATAGTGAAATAAACTTGCACTTGCTATAAATGCAGCATTTTCACAGCAAAATATCTGTATACATTACTTCCCATACATGATGAATCTACTGGATTGACTGAAATGAGAATGCTCTCTGTCTATGCTAATATTTAATTAGAGGAAGGTTTAGAGTCTAAACTCTTTAAAAGCTTAAAATTCAGCTTACTTCAGTCCTGGAAACTTAACTATAACAATTTTTCTAAAGGATAAGCATTTTCTCTGTCTTTCTTCAGTAGTGCACTGAAAATCATTTCCAGTTGTAAAAGCCATTATAAACAACCTGCAGATATGCAATGTGTGGTGACAGCCATATTTATCTCAATGTTAAATTCAGGAATAACCTTTCTAGTTTCTGTAGATGTGGGAGGTGAAAAGATAGACCAGTCCTGGCTAAGTTTCAGAACAACCTGGATGTTTCATGTTCATTTGTTCCTTTTGTCATGGTTGTTGTTTGTTAAATGATCATTTCCTCCACCAAATTTTATGACAATAGGTTTAGAAACCTAGCTTCATTGCTCACCTCCTTCTCTCCATACCAGTGGTGAATAAATGGACCCAGGTGGAGGAAAAATGTAATAACAAATGGTTTTACTTTAATTCATAATGCCCAAGAGGCATAAATTTTTCCCATATTCCTGCTACCAAGTCTAGGCTGACTGAGATGAAAATATATGAGGATGCTAATTCTTCTGTAGAATAATTCTTGTCTTGTTTGCATTTTCTGGTGTGTGTTTATTTTTATACATCTAGGACAAAAGGAGGAGACAAAAATCAGTTCTATGGCTTGTTGGTGTCTCAAATTGTTCGTTTGATTTAATTAAAATACCTATGCTTGCTATATTTAGGATGAAAACGAAGCCTTAAGATGCCTGAGTCTGGCAGACTCAGCTGTATTCCTGTGGGGATCAATATTGGTCCAGTTCTAGTATGTGAGGTCTTGTAGCACTGAAAAAGTGCTCATTTCAAAACATGAAGATTCTGATATTCTAGAGTTCATGCAAAAGATAATGCATTTCTAAACAAAGCCTTCCCCTCAGGTATTTGTATATTCATGGATGACTCTTCCTCAGGCTGAGCAGTCCCAGCTCTCAGCCTGTCCTCACAGAAGAGCTGCCCCAGGCCCTTCAGCACCTTGATGGTCCTCGGCATGCTTGTGTCTCTCTTCCTGGGGAGTCCAGACCTGGACACAGCACCACAGTCTCCAGGAAAATCTATGCTTGTTCCTCTCACAGAAACAGAAATTAGCAAAGGTGCAAGTTTTATGCAAGTTTATAAAAAGCAGACGAGGATTCAGAGTGTCTGTGGGGTTTTAGTGCATGGGAGGTCCCTGCTCTCATCCCTGGTGGACCAAGCTGCCATGCTGTTGACAGTGAGAGACACAGGCATTCAGCATTCAAAAGAATTCTTCTTTCTGAGTTGTTTACAGAGCCCACATGCCTGTGTAAATCTTCTGAACCACTCTGCCAGTCTCGGGGAATCTGGATTACTCTGACAGCTCTGTTAAGCACTCCAGTGCCTAAGTGGAGGATGTAGAGGAGATAACACAGCTTTAAAATTTTATCAGTGGTTGAAATATTGCCCCTCATTTGGATCATCCATATTCAAGAAAAATTAAATCAAGCCAAAAGAAGTGCAAGTAGAGTGTGTAGGTTCTTTGGCAGAGTAGGACTAACAAGACATGGTTCTTTCTGCTTAATGAAATGAGACCTGAGGGGAGATAATACTTCTGATAGTAAAATGTGAGGTGAGGAGAAGAAATATTTACATGCCTGGCATGTAAGTTCAATAAATAAATATAGACTGGCTATGAGTAATTTAGGATTAGAAATTAGAAGATTTTTACTAACCTGAAAGAAAAAAATCATTAAAATAATTAGAGACACTGAATGGATTAAAGATGGAAGGTGCTGCATTTAGAGAAAATAAATAAAAATCTTGCTTCCCATGGTAGGAGAGGAAAAGGCTTGATTATCTAGGAATGTCTTTCACTTTGATGTTCCAATCTCTATTTTTTATCATCCATTTTAATGTTTCAAATTTTCCCATGAACTGACTGGATGGAATTTTCCATAGCCTAGCAAGGCACAGAAGTGATTTTTACATGATTATTGATGATCTCTATTCCCTAGAATATGTCTGTTTACTTAATTTGCATAGTGAGAATACAGGTACCACATTCTTGGTCACAGTTAAGTGACAACCTATGGTTTTTCCTTGTTGTATATTACGTTTACCTTTAATTTTTCCTTCATGTGAGGAAAGGAAAGACATAATCCAAAAATTTCCCTTCAACTCTATGCATATATTTCAGTTTCTAATAAAATCAATTTTTTCTTCAATTGATTTAAATGAAGCCAAAGTTTTAGCAGATGTTTTTGAAGTGCACCTCCACTGAAGATGAAATACATTAACTTTTTTCAATTATACATATGTAGTTCAGAATTTATAATCTAAGGTGTTTTGTTTACTTCTTTGTGCCTCATTATTACTTCTGCACTGGAGCTCAGAAGCCACATATTTGCAAATATAATTTTACTTGGCTAATTTATAAAAGCAGAGGTTTTCTGGAAACATGATAAAATCCATATCTGCTCACTTAGGGTGGAGGACTTTTCTCAAACACTTCTATCTCTTCAAAAGGGCTTTTTCTTCCTCCTAAAGATTTTCATATCAGCAAAGGCCAATAACCCCTAGATCTTTTTATGATTGAGAGGATGTTTGTTTTTGGAAAACTTTTCCGCCAACCAGTGATTTTCTGGTTTCATGATGTCCAGGTTCCTGTTTTTTTCCAGATTATGGTGCCCCAGAGTCACTCTGTGCTTTTTCTCTTGATGAAATATTGTGATAAATAGAAATGGTGCATATATATATCTAGCAACCTGGGAAACGTGAAAAAAAAAGTGTTCTTGAGGCATTTGTGGCATGAGAAAGGAGATGTTTTTTCAAGAAGCTGGCCTGGATTCACAGAGGTATTGTCATGCAGTGTCTTTTCACTGCAGTTGACTGAAACAAGACACAACTGTTTAGTCAAGGGCTTTCTAAATTCTTGTATGCTGTTTCCACATTTACATTGTTACAGGCATATTGAGATACACAGGTAGATTATACAGGAGCACACATGTGCATTTCTATACACTTGTAATAAAAAGGAAATAATCAAGACATTTTTAAAAGCAATGCTCATAGAACCATAATATCACATATTGAAAAAGACTCTGGAGATAACATTGAGTCCGACCCTAAAAGATATAAACTCAGCCAAATATAAAACTCAGGAGCCTGGGTTGATGCAGCCAAAAGAAGAGAAGACAGTATAATAATGAACTGAAGGAGAATGTGACGATTCTGAATTAGCTAACAAGATTCAGTCTAGTAGCTGCATGTACTCTTTCAGTCATGACAACTGCAAATGTACCTAGTATGGCCTCTATTTTTTTCTTGTAAAAGAAGATCCCACCTGTAAGAAAAAGAGTCCTATTTTGACTTCTGTGGAAGCAAGTTCCTTATCAATTATCTCTTTCACAGTTATGACAGGAGCTGAGAGTGATGCCACACCACCAATCTTTTAATCTTTCCTCACTCTCATTTGAGGTGAATGGTCCTGTCTCTTGAGGCATCTCTGGGACTGGCTTAAGTAGATTCAAAAATAACTTCCTGCCACAAAACAGTTCAGGTTTTTTGTGGGTTGTTTTGGTTTTTATGGTTTTTTGTTTGTTGGTCTGGTTTGTTTTTGTTGGGGTTTTTTTTTGTGGGTTTTTTTGGGGTTTTTTTGGTTTTCTTTTTTTGTGGGTGTGAGAGGGAGGGATGAGAAGGGAAAGTGAATTTTTATGAATGTTTAACAGAGGGGATTCTCTCTGTGAGTCCAGTGGGCATTGGACTGAGTCCAAAACTAGGACTGAGGGCAAAGTCAGGAGCTGAGCTGTTAATGGAAAGAGTAGGTTATTCTTTCATCTCATTTATAATGGAATGTTAAATCAGCTCAAATTGTAATTAATAGCTTCAGCTGGAAAAGGGGTATCCCTCAAAAATGAATTATTCTAGTTTTTTGTGTCCCCATGTCTTTTTGACAGGTTTTCACAAACTCTGGGGCAGTAATCACAGTTTTGCCATTCAGACCCTTGCATCCAGCTTGCAAAAGAACTCAAACAACAAGCAATTTGCCTGTGTTTCAGTCTGAGTGGTTCTTCTGTTGCTGCTCCATTGCCATTTGATAATATATAATTTTTTGGTTTCTCATTCCAAATTGCTTTGCACATTTTTGTTTCAGTCACACAAATGTAGTCTCTTGGTCGTAGCTACAGAATGAACAAGGATTTTCAGTGTATTTTTGTAGTGCTCCATTACACTTAGAGCATATGCTGAATAAATAACAGATCATCTATAATGCTGTTAATATGTGCCAAAAGACACCATTACATAGCAAATTTATTTTTCCTTAGTCTTGGCAATGTTAGGACAGACAGCTCAAGTTTAAGAGATGAGTGAACATGGGGAAGTAACACCTTTACTTTTTATAGACATCCACTTCCATATTCCTGTCTTTTGGATTTTCTTTGAGGGGTTAAAAAGGAACTTTTTGTTCTTTATTAAGTGTACAGTGAGTTGATGAAAGATCAAAAAAAGAAAATTAATGATTTATTAACCCTAACCTTCATGCAACTAGTGTGTTGCAGTGAGGGCATTGTAGCTGTCTTTTGAAAGCAGAAGGATTTCACCACTGCCTCAAGGAGATAAAATGCAGTTATTACTGAAGAGCAAAAGTTTATTAGTCACAATGCAAATGTGACACTAAAGGATTAAGACAGACACCTAATCAGAATGTGATATCACCTAAAGGTCTTTAATCTTCCTTTTATTCAGTTATTGCTACTCTGTGATTGAAAGTTAGGAAATTTCCACAAAGCTGTTTTGTCTTCTTGTGAAAGGAGTCTCAGCCTTTATCAGCGATGCATGTGAAGAATTGTGGAATAAACTATTATGGGGAAAAATATTTATGTATAAACAACAGGAAAAGCCCAGGCAATAAACAAGCTAATTGGACACATTCATTTTAGTGATAACACACAAGTTCAGGTTCCTGTTTCCCACTAGTCATTGGGATGTAGCAGTTTGAAGGGCTTAACAGCTCCCTTTGCTGGCAACAAGCAAGAAATGCAGTTTTTGTGTGCACTGTCCCTGGTTCCGTTTGCCGTAACAGGATTTAATTAGCATCACAGGCAATATGTCCTGACTCCTGCCTTATGAGAGTTATGAGTTATGAGACAGAGAACTTTTCAACTATTCACAAACTTCATGGAAAACTATAAATAGGTGATCAAAAGAATCAAGAAAACAAATTAAATTAGTATAAACATACTAAATGAAATTAAGATTCAACCACAATCACAATAGAAAATCAGGCAATTACTCTGTATAACACAGCAAAAATAAGACTGACTGAGAAAAGTAGTTTCTCTAACGTATACTAAACAACAAAAAAACTAGCCCACAGCTTACCCCCTTACTAGGAACCTTAACTGGACACAGAATATTCACCTGAAGCCTTTCCTGAATCCCAAAGGCTAAGTCTCTAAACCTCAAAGGGGAGTTCAATGCCCAGCCCTGGCCTGAATGCAAGTCCCTGTGCAGAAATCCTAATGAGATGCCTGAAGCCCTCGTCACCCTAACCCATGGTCTTCAGACCCTCACTCGAAACCTGAAGTCCAAGAGACTTTTCCTAATCTTAGGCCTACCAAGACAGCAGGGTTTGTGAGGTTATGGAGCAGATGCCTGGGGTGATGATTGTAATGGGCAAAAACCCCAGTGTCATGTCAGGAAATTTGAATTAGTGTAAATTTTCAAAACATTTTATTACTGATAAAATGTTCCCATGCCGCCCCCCCCCAAACCCCACCCAAACAAAAACAAAAACCACAAAAAACCCAAAGTAACAATAAGCAAAAAAAAAAAAAAAAGAAACAAAAAACAACAACAACAACTCAAATCCAAAAAGTCCAAAAGCAAACAAACAAAGAAAAAAAACCCCCTCCAACAGCATTTCTGTTTTCATGCCTTTCTTGCCTCTAATCCATTTGCTGTGTTTTATGCTCAGATCCTTTGGTGAGGCAATGGGTGATGCAGGAGACTGGGGTTGGTGTGTAGCAGGTCCTTTTATCTTTATGCTCCTTGTTTCTTAACTGGTCCAACATAGTTTCCTCCACCAACCACAGTCCTTGAGAGTCGCACCTCCTCCTGATTCTTCCCTCTCTCCCTGTCCAGTCTGATATTTGTCTACAGCCCTTGCTCAGGTTGCTCTTTCTTCTCCAGCACTCAGGTTGCCAATTTTTGGCATTTTTACTTCTTTTTCACCCTTCTTCACTCCCATTTTCTCTAGTATCTTCTGCTCTAGCATAATTGTCTCTTTTCTTGTCCCTTTACCTCAGCACTTCCTACCTAACCTCTCTTTGCAGGGGCTCCAGAAACTCTTGTGGTTGTGTCATGAAGTGCATTCCCCGTGCATGGGCTGAGTTTGGCACAGAACGGTCCATGACTGCTCCCACACAGGCCAACCCTACAGGCCATCATGAGCACAAAATCCAACCACTGACCCTCTGGCCGACCAAAGCCCCTTCTGGAGTCAGGGGAGCAGGGAGGCCGCGGGACAGGAGAGGAGATGCACCCCAGAGGGAAAGCCCTTGGTTGCTCCATCCATGTTATAACTCCATTAAGGATGTTAATAGAATTACTACAGGGATTAATTAACTTCATGCGTCTGGAGCCCCCTGTGAAAGGAGCTGGCTGTCCATAGGGTGAAGGCTGGGCAGGAGGGAGCTCAGCCAGCCGAGCAGTGAGGAGAGATGGGATGTGTATGGAACGTGGAGCCATGTCCTTTGCTCAGCCCTCAGCATAGGTCCAAGCACAGTCCCACAGTGCTAATAAAGCCCTCAGCCCTACCTCTAATTCTTAGCCCTGTGACTTTCTTTTCATCCTTAACCTCAAAGCATATACCCAAATCCTGAGACTCAATACCTATCTCTACTCACTCTACGTTGTGCTTTTGCTATCATGTGCAACCATTAACACTAAACGTTTTTTTTCTAGACATTTTTGAAAGGTTTTTTCAGGAAAAAATATTTCTCTTGAGTGCAGAGACAGAAGTGACATGATTCAAGTGATGCCACCTGCGGCTTTCATATGATTCTAAGTCAAGAAAATCTATTTCACACAAAGTCTTTCTCAAGATGCAGAAAGCTGTTGAAAGCCATATAATAAAGTTAGTAAAAGTTTTTACAAGGTATTTTTATTGGGGTTTTTTTTTGTTTTGTTTTGTTTTGGGGGCTTTTTTTGGTTTTTTTTGTTTGTTTGGTTTTCGTTTTTTGTTTTTTTGAGGAAAAAATTTCCCAGAATATAATAGAGGTCAGGAAAATCGAAGCACTTATTCTGTGTGAATCCACCATACTGTTATAAGTTAGGAAGATATATAGAGGTATATATACATCCACATGGTGAAAAGTTGTGCTTTTCCAGTTGGATTAAGTTCTGTGATTACAGAGCACTCATTCTTTTCGCTAGGCTGTCACTTTACAAGTTGGTAGATTTGTGTTTGTGATTGGAGTTCTGTATCACAAGTTCTATTGTTACAGGAGGCTGATGTCGCTTCATCCTGTGCTTTGTAGAAGAGAAATACAGAAGGATCTGTCAAATAACCATGATTCAAGAAGGCCCTAAGCTGTGGAGCTCTGGAAGGTGGCTGAGTACTCTGGGAGATATATTGCTGCTCCCTCCTCAACTCTGTCATAAATCCATTATTTTTCCCATTGTTGGAAAGAAGATACTGGTCTAGAAGGACTCTTGGCATGAACTATTGCAAACATTTATCTTCTCTGGTGACCTTTTAAAGTGGGGTGTATAAGGGGCTTTACAGTTCTTGTTCTGTCAGATTCAAGCAGTTTGTGCTGTGTCAAACACCTTTTCTACCCACACACTTCCTTTCAGTGCTGATAAAAGTCTTTAAGGATCATATTATGGTCTGAAAATTAGTCTGATAGCTTTTAACAGAAAACAGGCTTGAAATACAAAATACTGGCTAATAATATATTTGTACATGCCTTATTAGCTGACATGTCAAGTTGAATAATATATATGGACTCATAATCTAAAATGTAGCATAAGTGTCTAAAAATTACATCCTCTCCATATTCCCATTATTTAAACAAAACCAAATTATTTTGCCCTTCCTTACTGGCTTAACCTGAGATCCTTCAATCTTCATATCTTCCTGTATGATCACTGATCATGTTTTCTTTTTGGTAAAATTCCCCTCTGTGTTTTGTCTTCTCACTGAGATTTTCTAGTGGCTAAAGGTTGCATCTTTCAATGCTTCTGTATAACTGAAGTGGAAGTTGGAGGCAGATGAGGACACTTAGCCATGTGCAGGTGGCACTGAGTCAAACATGCCCAGATGTCTGCACCTGGTGCACTCACCAAGCATTCTCTCTCTAGTCAGTGAAGAGAACTCAGGACCTGCTATCAAGTTCAGTTCATTTTAGCTGAAGTGTACACATTCAAGGTGAGCAAAGTTTTGCCCTCCTTGCTGATCACCAAATTTGTGGGTACATCAGACACACAAAAATAAGAGTTTATTTTTATACCTACCAAATGACGTTTGCATAAGAAGCCAAATAACATGTCCTATATGCCCTGCGACTACCAAACAGGTAAATAATTTATTGTTTTTTGACTTTCTGCTAGTTATTGCATCACACTCAGGTTACAAAGTGTATTTCATTTTTTGAAAATGAGAAAACATGGGGAGAAGCTTTAACTATTGAGAAGTGGGTATTAAGTTCAATGATTGTGAATTCAGGCTATGCATTTGGGCAACTGTAGAATTCTATGTTAGTAAATTTTGCCCTGGAGCTTTTCCTGAGTTGTCTCATGGCTGCCTGCAGTGAGACCAGCTGAGGTTGGTGTTAATATAAGCTGATCTCCTTAGGCTCCTTTCATAGTCACTGAAGATGAATAGACAACTTCAGGCATACCTTGGCTGCAGATTTAGGGTAGGATAAATTGCCTGTGGCAGTAATTATTTTTCTTTGATGACTGACAAGGGAATGGAGCATGATAAAGTCAGACTAACTGGGAGACACCTAGGTTGGATCTGAGGAACATTTATGTTGCTTTTAAGCTTTCCCTGCTTAAGCCGTCTATCAGGTTTTCAGGCTAGGGGACAGATGTTTCTGGTGGAGCTTCCTGACCACCAAGAGCAGTGTGGACTTTGTGTTCAGCTTATTGGAGGTGGTGATCCGTGTTATTATTATATATGTCAATTACCATATTGTAATTGGTAGGATGTTTATTATTCTCTAGCTATTATTATTATTTATCAGCTAGAAGCTGTTTGTGTATTGCATATTGCTGGCATGTGTCCTGTCTGTGACTTTTCCCAATACTTCGGGTGTTCCATTGGAAGGGTGTTCATGTACTAACAATTAACTGAATATCTGGGGCATCTGTTGTCCTGACAACTAGACTCCATTTCCTGGTGTGCTGTTGTAAGCACTCTATTTTTGTTAACTCTTTTTTCCAATAGTGTATAAATCTTGTAACAGTACCTTCCTTCCAAAGAGGAATGCTTTCGAGTTGACCGTTGTGCCACTAGATGGCAATATTATGTTAACCACAGTTTTCAGTAACACAAGCCCTACCCTAAAGGCACATCTGTATCAAGACAATGGGAAATATGTTTCAAGAGGAATATTGCTTTATTTCTATGCAGCATGTACTGCTGGAGATCTGTCATGTCATAGGATGGCGCTTAAGCATAAGTTATTCACTCTTCCTTGTGGAAGTGGGATTCCTTGTGATCATGTTTTTATTAGGTGCAAATTATCCTTCTGTGTTTTGTCTTCTCTTTCTTGCTTGTCAGTTATGTTTTGTGTGTAACTGTTTTTAACCTCTTAATAAGTGGTAGCTCTTGTATTCAACTTAGTGCATTTTTGTTTATTCTGGCGTTGATATCTGTTTCTATTTTATACATGAATTACAATCCTGCAGAGAAAAGTCAGTGGCCCAGCGTGGCCTGATGGTTGTTGATCTTTGAAAAGTATTTATGGAATTGTGGAATAAGACACAAATAGCCTTTGACAATGGTCTGTCTGTGCTGTACTGTAGAAAGTAGTTCAACAATGTTATTTATCTGCTATTTTAGATGGTTTTCTTTTTTGTTGTTGTTGTTCTTTTTTTTTGTTTGTTTTGGTTTTGGTTTTGGTGAGGTTTTGTGGGTTTTTTTTTTAGTTTGAAATGTTGCAGCTTAACAAGGCTTAATAGTGAGGAGGTGTCATTCTTCATGTTTTGTTGCTGTTCACCCATCTTGATCTAGTTTTTGTAGAAATATATGTCTCCACTTTTTTCTTGTTTGTTTGTCAGTTTCATATAAATTCCATTCTCCATCTGTGTCTCTTCTCTGCCCTTTCTCATGGGGTTCTGCCTACCAAAACCTTGGCTCCTGAACACCAGCCAACTTACCAAGAATCCCCTCAGGCTCTCCACCTCTTTGTAGACATCTTCTCCCATGTGTATATATACAGGCAGAGGGAAGCTGAGAAACAGGCAGGGAAACCATTCTATGAAGAAGGAAAGTGGATGAGCAGGAGAGCTGCAAAGTGTGCATGCTTGAGCTGGCAGCAGTTAGGGGACCTTTAAGAAGGCTGGAGAGCCATCAGAAAATAGTGATTAGGTCCTAAGATGAATCACCAGTCCTCAGGGGAGCATTCAAAAGGTCAACAGAGATTAGGGAACATCAAAGAGGGCAATAAAGTGAAAGGAAGAAACAGAAATGCAGGAGCCTAACAAGAAAAGTATTTAAGACATTTTAAATCCTGTGGAGAGCCCTAGACTGTCCAAACATCAAAATCTACTTCTACAGCGCTTACAAAATCAATGAGACCAGTATGAAAAAGAAAAGCTTATCTGTCCTACTGGAGCATGCAAGAATGAAAACACCAGCACTTTTCTCTGGAGATTCAAAAAAGTCTCCTGGGTAAGAGGGTCAGTTTGCCTCAAGCTGAGAGTGATACCTGGAAGAAAAGTCACATATAGTGACTCTTCTGATTCCACGTTGATGTTCATTGTTGCTGGTACACACTTTTGAATCCTTGCTTATGACTTGTTCCTGAAAATATAAAGGTTATGAATTCTCAGGGGCTGTTTCAGTGTCTGTTCTTCATGCTGCTGGATCCTTATCTTACTTGTAGAATCCTTACATATGAATGCCTCTTTCAATAATGGATACTGACCATAAGCAAAGTTGGTCAAAGCATCTGTTCTTCAGAGAGGAATTCTAAACACTCCCTCCACCCACCCCATACAACGTTTTTCTGGGAAATACTGCAGAATAAAATGTCTTTTGATAACATTTCTCAAAGGGTTAAGAATAAATGGATTGTTTCCCCTCTCATTTTGTCTCACCAGTGTGCAAATATTTTCCTTGTTCTTTGTTAGATATTTCATTTAAAGAATGAAAAATTCTTTCAGTTTCATAATTCACTTTAATCTAGTTTTTATATTCTGTCATGCAGTGTAGTATTATATTTTCTATTTTCATGTGATCGATTTAGTATTTCAGCTGATATCTTTTCCAACCTTGTCAAAACCAGAACTGATAAAAAAATCTCAAGGTTTCTAAAGGAAAACATTGTACTTTTATTTGGGAAAAAACTCCAACAAAAACAACCTTGGAATTTCAGCATAAAAAAAGGGACAAACTTTATTTCTACCTAGAGACTATTTGAAAAAAATTACATTTTCATGGATTAAGCTATATATATAACTAATTTTATTGTTTTCATTTATTCCCTGAGTCTACATTGAATTTAAACCTTCCATGAATGTCTGTTGTATAATATGAAACAATTACCAGCCTAGATAAGAAAGTAAAATATCATCTGTGGGTAGGACTGTAAAATCAGGCAATGAACTGATGAAGGTGGAAAGGTTGATGCAAATCACTATTAGTCTACTAGACTAAATGAGTCACTACTGAAATGAGGTGTAATACCATATCGTAAATTGCTGGAGTGCATGCAGATTGTGATTCCACCTACTCTACAGTTAAGAAACCCTTCATGGAGAGGTGTTGCCTTTAAGCTGAATTACAGCTAGAGTTGCTATTAAAATACAAATCATCTGGATCAGCAAAGCTGAAGGGGTGGAAAAGCATCAGCCACTGACAGCCAACTTATTGGCCTGGTCAAGTCCTTTATTGCTCTAATTTTTCCTGGCCTTTGCTTGGATATTGTTTGGTTTGTTTCATAAGCACTGATGAATCATCTGTGATTAGGAGAAGCCATTGATACCCAGTCTCCTCTGCTTTTTTATCTACAAGGCTCAGGAACAAGGGAGGTGCTTTATTCCAGCAATCAATGGGTAAACACGTAGTAAATACAGTTTTAGGTTATGGACACCTGAACTTTGGGTCACAGAGCCAGCTTCTGGGTTGTGACTTGGCTCTGGAAAAGATCCATGGTGTGCATTTCCTAGGTAATCTAACAGGGCAGCTCAGAGATCTCTATGTTTTTGGTAAAGCATAAATTTATTTACTTCTTCTTTTTTTTCTCCTTTATAATTTTTTTACCTAGGATAAAGGAATATAACAGAAATTTCCACACCAGGAGGGTTCATTGCCTGAACTACTGAAATTTAGTTTACTTATTTAAATTTGGCCTGACCATGCATGATAATCACACTTGATGTCAGCTTAGTACATACATAAAAAGTGTATTGGTCAGATATAGCCACTGAACATGTTGAATATGCTTCATGGTAGAATTCATGAAAATCCTGAAGGACTAACTCTCAACGAACTAATGTTATATCTGGCAAATTATCTGAGATGAGAAGTAAATCAAGATTTCTTTTACTGTTTTTCTGTTCACTAAAGACCTATCATTTTTTCTCAGTATTTCTTTGTCTTACCTCTTGGCATGTAGATTTTCTCTTCTAACTCAGGAATCAGTATATCTTAGGACTCCATTTTTCAGACAGAGGGAGGTAGTGTTTTAGTAGAAGGCCTTGCTTTGCTGGTAGCATACGCATTTCAGGAGTTACACAAGAAAGAGTGAGGTGCTACCAGCTTTGGATTTCTGCTTCCACCAATTCTGGTACCATTTTAAAAACAGTGTCTCACTTTCTGCTTGTTCTATTTGATCAACTGCACCTCCAGGTGTGCAGAGCAAGTCTGGTAGCTCAGGTATTTGGACACCCACCAAACCAAAATTCCAGCAGCTGTGCTAGATATTATCTCCTTTTACATGCTTTCTATTGCACTTGTAGGAGATTTTCAGATCTTTCAAGTCTTTTAAGGGGCTTCTGATTTGAGAAGCCATAGTGGCCTGATAGGTTAGGACACATGAAACCCTGTACTACCTCGGTCAGAGGCTGCTGCTTCTCTAATAGGTGGTGTATTTTTACAATAAAGATCAGAAAATGTGAAAAAATATTACTCCATTGCCTACTATTTTGCCTTCTCACAGTGCCTACTATTTTGCCCTCTCACAGTGTTTTCACAATGCTTAGCTTTAATGCAAGGAGCAATGCTTGTTGGAAAACATAATTTTAAAAAACAATTCAGCAAATATTTATGATTTCTAAGTATTTATTTTAATGGAAGAACTCTCACATTGGTTTTGGTTTTTTTTCATCTTAAAGATCCTATGAAGCCAGCTATAACCAACTACACAAATATATAAAATTCTCTTTTTTGCAGTGAATCCTTCAAGCAGAAATAAAATTTCATTGAGCATAGTGTTCTATAAAAAATAAAACAAATAAGAAAAGAGAAGAAAAGAAAAGAAAAGAAAAGAAAAGAAAAGAAAAGAAAAGAAAAGAAAAGAGAAATTTACTTGTCCCATTCTTAGAAAAACTCATACATTAATTAATTTCTGCTATTTCCAAAATATTAAAGCATATCTTTCCCCAGAAGTGTGCAGTTATGGAAAGAGGGAGTATAGGAAGTGAAGGATGGTATTTGCAGCTGAGTGACTGTATTTTATTACTGCACATCACATTCTGTCTGCAAGCAGCCCATTAAAAAAAAAATCTTGGTGCGATTAAAATGTATATTTTCATGTGAGACAAATGTATGTTTATAAATATATGGATAAAAAATTTTGGAATAACCATGTGCATTTCATATAGTTTCTTTGTGAGTACAAATAATCACTTCATTTTTTCCCTGTGTATTTTTTTAATCAGCCTGAGGCACAGTGGGAGGTATTTCTTCAGCTTTCCAATAAGGAAGGGGCGAGGATTAAAAGGGGGGGGGTCTGCCTTCAAAGCCACAGTAGGTCCAGAGGGAGTCTCCTCCTGGGATTTTGGTATTGGAGGGTCTTTGAAGTTTTTTGGATTTTACTTACCAGGTGGTCTTGACTCATAGCAGCATCTCCTCTGAGCTGCAGTCACACAGCACTGCAGGGAACCTACCTTCTTCACTTTCTGGAGTAAAGAAGCCACAGGAAAAATTACATTTTGCGGGATGGTTATATCTCTTATGGGAGCACAACAATCCCTGCTACAGAACCTGAGATGGAGCAGAAATATATGCCAGACAGCAGAAAGTCTGATTCAGTAAAAACTAGCATGTAGCAGTAATGGAAAGCACTGTCTGAATGCAGTCATTAGATGGCAGAATTGATCAAGCAATAACCTGACTTTTTTGCTCTGTAGTGTGTGCTCCAAACCAGATGGTTTAAAGAATAGATAGCAAGCAGCAGCTGGTGCTTGTATATATTCCCAAAATGCTGTACCTGGCTTACCTGCCGGCGCTTTGAGCTAGCACAGACCACGGTATTTGTATATCATTTCCAGAAGCAGCACTTCAGGGACTGGGGATCAGAGCATCAATCAATCAGGACTGTAAGATCATTTCTAGGCATGTGTCTTTGAAGACCTGTACCTGTGTAAATATTGACCATCATGATGCTGTCTGGCTATACATTTTTGGCAATAGCACAGATCCAATCCACTTGTGTTTCCCTAAATATCATTGCTTTGAGAGGTTTCTTTCTGACGTGAATCTGTTCAGCCACTTTTTACTGCAGTTAGTTTCTTTGGGCACCAAGCAACTTCATTAAATTACTTGCCAAGCTCAGCTTGTTGCCAGCAGTCAAATTCTGTGGGAGCTGATCTCTCAAATTTTACCTATTTTTCTCCCTTGTAACTGCAATACCTTCAGAAAAAGAACAGCTCTACCAGTTCTGACAGCCCTTGAACCCATATGATTTCATTACTGCTTTCCCTTTCATGAAAATAAAAAAGTATTATTTTTAATCAACTTGCTGACTCCAATAAATTATTTCAGAATTAGCTTTTCTGGTCTTCCTCTTCCCATTAAGATTTCCTGTAGTCTAATTGCAGTTCCCAAAATACACACATCTCAACCACCAGATTGAGATGTTTTATATTCTTCATTATTGCCTAAAGGTAGTATTTCCTATTGTTTGACCCTAAGAAAAACTAGAGAAAGGAACTTAAACAGAATTCAGAAATCTACACCTAAAATGATCCATTTTATGTGCAGAAATGACATTGGCAGATGTGTCTCCAACTGATGATTGTTCATAAAGGTATTTAAATATACTACACCCATACATAAGCACCAAAACAAACTTAAAATATTTCGGCTCTTTATTCCAAATTCAAAGTGGCATACTAACCCCACTTATTAAAAATTTCACACCTGATGTTTGGGGTTTATTTCTTTTATTTATTTCCTTCACCTATGAGTGCATAAAAAATCTCATAATAAACTGGTCTGCATTTCACACATGACAATTCTCTGCAATTACATTGGCATTGATACCTCCTAATATTAACCACCTACTTCTGAACTTGTCACCTGGGATCCTTTACAATGAGTGGAAAGCAACAGCCATTTCTAAGGCAATTCATTCCATCTATTTTAGAAGTCTGCTTTAAGAAGTGTCTGCTCAAGAAGTTATGATTTCTCTCCAGAGGCTGTAAAAGGAGCCTGGGGGGACCAAGAGGAGATAAAAATTCCCAGTCTGAACATTTGGTCTGGTGAATCCCATGCAGAGTCTAAGGTCCTGAAAACAAGATTGCAATGTTTCACTGCCTCTTTATAAGAGCTGCATGCAACCTGCACCTGTTTTGCTACAGTGAAGTAAATGATGAGGGGCACAATCCAACAACAGCACATCGTTCAAAGCTGACAAAATTACACTTGCAGAGGATCAGGGTGTTAATGTGTATTTACCTTAAGAAAGCGTGATGGGAAAATCGCAACAATTACCTGGAAAAGTTTCAGTAATGAAATGTAACAGAAGTATTAAAACTAAGTTGTAACAGAGAAACATGATACGAATGGTTTTACCATTTGGGTACTTGAGTTTTATACAATTCTTTATTTGACTATACAGTGATCTCATTTTCCCTTCACTGAATAAACAGTTTGACCAACTCTGCCAGGCCCATTTTTTAGGCTGAAAATCAATAAGATAAACAACCAGAAATCTACTTATTTAACTAGGTTTAGCATATTTGAGGGACCACTCTTCCTCTTCATATATACTTTCATCTGAATGACAGTAACAGTATAAATTTAAACAGTGTGGTACTGAAATAGCCAGTAATTAGCTACTACTAGCAAATTCTGTTACCACTTAAAACACTTTCTTTACACCTCTTACTCCCAATAATTTTGGACAACCCAAAGATGATATATTTAGAATTTTTCTGTGATTTCTTTTTTTTTTTTCTTTATGTGTGTGTGTCTGGTTTTAAAAACCGCAAAGGATCAATTTGCTATAAAGAAGATACAAATTGATTTTTAAAACTCACTTTTCCAATATTCCTTCTGCTATTACTTGCTATACACAATGAGTCAGCACATGATGGATTTCTGAAGGCATACTCTAAATTTCCAAGACTTCCTCTGTATGTGGAATCCTAGTTTTTCACTTAATTATGGCTTTTGTAAGTTTTCTAGTCAAGCAACAGCTGCCAGCAATGTGAACCACTGTGAGATGCCTTACTGATCTTATATCCACTAGTGTGTAACAGACAAGCTGTGATGTATAAATGTCTTCCAAACAGTCTCAAAGGAACATCAGAAGTATTTCTGACTGCCACTCTGTATGTGTGACAATTGGCTGCTTCAAAAGGAACAGTGGATGTCCAGTGAGGGAGAAAGTGAGTGAGAAAACACCTCCAGTAGATGTTTGTATCAACAGCTAAAACTCAACCTCCCATATTAATTTCCTTATTGGTATGGGATATTCATATAGACAAACTTAAAATGAGTAAACAGCAACTTCAGTGCTTTTATGTCTCCCAGAGCAGGTGATCTGGAGGGCTTCATCCAAATTTTTTTGTTACAGTAAGCTTAGACTTTTGTAGTCTCAGTACTTTTATTAACTTCTGCTTCTATTCAGCTCCATGGAAGATTACTAGGGTCAGTAATTTGTTTTTTGTTGAAGTAATTAGTGTAATGCTTTCTGTTCTCAATATTTTGCAGCCTGAGGAAAGCAGAGGACCACTCAGTTTAGTTCATTGCTTCAGGTAGGTGATATGTGAAATTAAAAAAGTAAGTCATGTTGATTAGACCCACATGGATATATCTTTCTTTGAGCTGATGAACTGAACACTAACTTTTAGAATTAGCGCTGGTACACTATAGTGTCATACTTTAAAATGGTCATAGTTTCAAATTAAAAATACATCTTAGATGCTCTCTGCAATACTCCCTGACAAGTGTCTTTTTAAGGGGAATTATTGATATTAAAACTAAATTTCAAATTTGCTAAATGTAAGGCTGTGTAAAAAACAAATAGCTTTTTAAAAATTCACTTTCCTGTGAATGGTATATCTATCCTTTTTTTATCTTAATACTCAAAGGTATTTCATATTAATCTAGGTTTTAAGACACTTTTGAATATTTTTATTGTTAGTATGTAATTACTCAAAACAATTTATAACATTGAAGAAATAGAGACAGTGAGAGAATCTATTAACCTTCAACAAGAAGTGCATCTAGATGAACACTGGAAGAAAAAGCCCTTTAGCTTGTTTTCGGCTGCTTAAGATACCTTTGAGTCTTATGGAAAGTCTGCTAGTGACACTCACCAACCTAGTGACACTCCATGAAAGATTTCTGGGTTTTTATTTCTTTGTAATTATTATTTTTTTTCCTCAAGCCTGCAGAGCATTTCTCTGCTCAAGGTACAAATTTTAATAAACTTCATTGCTTTTACTGGAGTTTGTTCAGGACTTTTGTACCTCTAAATGCATCCAGACCTTGTTTGTACTTTTAAACTTGGCTCACCATTACAGGTTCCCAAAATCTCACATTTACAAAGCAAGAAACTAAGTTCAAGTCAGTCAGAGAATGTAAAGATTGTTATATATAGCTTCTTTTGTCTGGCAGAGTTCTGTGGCACTTGCAGATATTTACCTCTCCATTCAGGAAACACAGAGAAGTTTCCCCCTAAACAGTGTGGCCAAAGTCCATTCTTCTGCACAATGAGTGCATTATCTAAAGCATTATTAGAAAGGGTGATGAAATAGGATATTATAAAAGACAGCAAACATCCTGTCTTACACTTCATATTTCCAACACTAGTGTGTATTAATGCCAAGAGTGTAGTAATTGTTCCTTGGGGAATGCTGGGTGCCAGCAAGCAGTAACAGTGAAAATTCTGATACCTAAGCAACCTAAAAGATACACTGACAGCATATGTATATACAGGGTTTTGAATATTGTGCCTTGGTACATAGGTTAATCAAATCTTGTTTTTAAGAATCTCTCTGAAGGATCTTGTTCATTACTGGGTACGATTGCCAAAACCCACGTACGGGAAATCATTCCCAGATAAGGAATACCTGAAACCACAGAATCAGATAGAGGTTCTCATTTTTCAACAGGAATGCTGAACAATATGTATAAAATTTTAGGAATATAGTGATACCTAAACATTTCATATCATCCACAGTCCTTTGGATTCATAGAAAGAATGAGTAGGACTCTCAAAACTAAAATGCTTAAACTTGTAGTCAGGTAGGCTTGAAATGATCGGAAGTTTTAGAAACAGTGCTATGAATTATTAGAAATACCCCTCACTAAACTCCAGGTTTGTCACCAGCAGAAAGAGTGTTTGGCAGGCAGGCACTTTAGCTGTTCCCATGACCATTGTCCTCATTAGGACCAGCATCTTAGATAGAGATGGATGAATTAAAAAAGTTGTATTTGTGATGCAAAAAGACCTACAAGAAGATACAGCACAAGCCAGATTGCTTCAACCAATACCAGCCAGAATGCAATCCAGTTTGGATGTGCAACACTGATAGAAGTCCACTCTCACAAAACAAAGCTGGACATTAAATGGGAGGGTCTGTATCCTGTATTATTATCTTTTGGTATTGCTATAAAGGTTGCAGAAATGTATGACTGGATCTACCTCTTCCATGTTAAATGTCTACCCAAGAAAAATCATTTAGATCCACCACTGTTTACCCTGCAGTACTCTGTCAATCCTACCTTGGAGAAAAAAACTTGTAATCCTGCAATAAAATGTCGCTGAGAAAAACATCATTGGTACTGGGGCTGGGAAAGTATAACAAGAAAAGGCACAGCCAGATACACAGACTGGAGTTGGGCATGCAGGTGGCAGAAGTGTTCACTTCCCGGTGCAGAAGTGTTAGCACGAGACCTTTTCAATGTTTTATTATTGGGTTAAAATGATCTTCTATAAAGATGAGCTTCTTCAAATAGAATGGGTTACCCTGATTCTGGAATTAATCCTTATTTGTATAGGTGTTTTGGTACTCTTTCTCTTATTTCATTAAAAACAGTGGACAAAACCATTGCCAAAACAGGCTCAACCACACATTGACAAACATGTCCTCTGAGAGCTCTTCTTAAAACTGTAATATTTTACAAAACTGTCATAATTCAATGGAAATTGAGGAAGCATTGAAGGTATTGAAGAGATAAAAAATCCCTTCTGTATATGAACAGGAGTCCTTAAAAACCATAAAAGTGAGTACTCTCACAGGGAACTGTGATTATCTATATTCTTGTGTCTGAATATTCTCATTTACCATTACTAGCTTAACACGAGGAGCTAAAGTCACACAACCAGCTGCACCTGGCAGATGCAAGTGGAAAGAAGACAAAAAGGATCAAGGGAACATATTCAAGAGAATGAGGTAACTTCAGCCCAGTGACAGAGCAAACCAGTAGAAATCAAGAGACCACCAACCAGAATTAAGAGATAGAATACTCACTTGATGGGTGGTATGGATGCCATTGGGGAAGGGATCCCTTTACAGAGGCAGCCTGTTCAAGCTATAATCTGAGAATTAAAGAGGAATTGGAAACTTTCACTTGGACTTTAATTAACACAGGATCCTAGGGATGGGCTCTATTATCGTGGTTAATGTGTGTACACCAGCTCATCTGTGATGCCACATTTGAGAGGGAGAAAAACTGCTGCACAACAGCAGCTGGAAGAGAGAGAATATATGAGAGAAACAGCCTTTCACACACCAATGTGAAGGAGGACTACTCCAAGGACTGGATTAGAGATTCCCTGCAGCCCATGGTGAGGACCATGGTGAAGTTGGCTATTCCCCTGCAGCCCATCTAAGTCCCTGGTGAAGCAGGTGTCCACCTGCAGCCCATGTAGGACTTCAATGGGGGCATGTGGATGTGCCCTGAAAGAGCCTGTGGGAGGGCCCAAGCCAGAGCAGGTTCCTGCAGGAACTGCAGCCTGTGGAGATGAGCCCACACTGGAGCAGGATGGATAGCAAAACCTGTGACCCTGGGGAGGGGAACCAAACTGGAACAATGTGTTCCTGAGGGATTGATCCCCATTGAATGGACTCATGATGGAGCAGCTCTGGAAGAACTGCAGCTTGTGGGAAGGATTCACATTGGACAGGTTAGCAGAAGACTCCTACGCATGGGACTTCATGCTGGAGCAGAGGAAGAGTGTGAGGAAGGAGTGACAGAGAGAGCACATAATGAACTGATTGCAGCTTCCACACCCCATCACTCTGAGCTGCTCAGGGGAAGGAAGCATAAGAGTCAGGAGTGAAGCTGAACCTGGGAATGATGGAGGGTGGGGTGAAAATATTTTACATTTTTTTCCTTATTTCTCATTATGTTACTCTGATTTGATTGGCAACAAAATAAATTAATTTCCCCAAGCTCAGTCTGTTCTGCTTGTTATGATAATTGCTGAGTGATCTCCTTCCTTATTTCAACCCACAGGCTTCTTATAATTTCTTCTGCCTCCCCTGTCCTTTTGAGGAAGGGGACTGGTAGAGCAGTTTAGTGGGCACCTGGAACATAGCCAAGGTCATTTCACTGCCCTGATAAAAGCTGCAATGATTTAACTAGTGAGACTCAGTGGCTGGGTTTTGCTTCTCTAATGTCTTAGTGGTATTTCCAATTAACACCTCTTTTCAAAGAGGTAACAACAGTTTTGTCCTATAAAAGGTCTTTGCAGGCAGGCAGCGAAATTCTGAACAAAAAGATGTAGAACAACCTGAACAAAACTTAATAAATATGAAAAACTTTTCTGTGTGAGATGAAGTCCTGACTCCTTGAGGATAAGTATGAAATGAGAATACAAATCAGAGAGTGCCATCTGACTTTGCTGTGGTCTTCCGGGAGATCGCAGGTTATCTTTACGTGCTGCTTCTTCATCAATAACAGATGAGCTACTATTTCTTCTTACATGTCATTGCCCTTTCCTCAAAAACAAAAGGATGAAGTGGAGA
The DNA here is from genome assembly GCF_027887145.1 of Ammospiza caudacuta. NCBI lineage: Eukaryota > Metazoa > Chordata > Aves > Passeriformes > Passerellidae > Ammospiza > Ammospiza caudacuta. The sequence continues at coordinate 72,515,339 of NC_080594.1, forward strand.
ACTGAGGGGAGAAAAAGGTGAGAGAGAGATCCATGAGGGGGAATAATTGGATCAGTTTCTTTGAGCTACACTTTTACAAAAAAGGCTCACGAATTAGCTAAGCATAGTCTTTCCTGATACTGCTAGAAACTTCATTGGCTAAGTTAATTGGCTGGAAAACTTTAAATGCAAAAGACTAAATTCATGGAACTATAAAATATAAGGAAAACCTGTTAACATTTATGGATTAAAAGTATTTTTATCTTTTGAGGGATAAATTGATGCTGTATTAACATCAAAGAAGATTTTCTCTATTCCTATAGACACACCTGAATATAACTGAACTTGGAGTGTACCAAGAAACAGGATGTATATTTTTTAGGCCAGCTATCCTTGTAAGAGCTGAAAGTACACAAAAAGGAATATCTAGTCAGGTGTTTAGGTGATTCACTTTTCACTGGTGCTTTTCACTTTGCTCTGCCAGTTCCAAAGACTGGTTTTCTGCACATTCAGTACACATTTTTTGTGACAGTGGATGGAATATTCATAAGGTGCTTGACCTGATTATTTCAGAAAAGATAAATATATTGACTGTTATTTCCGATGGCCAAATCCACAGCTTTTTAATGTTGCCTGATGAACTGAAATATGTGAAGAGCGATGAAGATCAGTGTAATTTTTTTTAATATGGCATTTAGAAGATAGTAATATTTCTATTTGGAAATGATGGCCTATTGGGTTAAGCAGCAAAGTAGTCACTGTCCCAGAATTATGTACATTGTGGAAAAGAAAGTAAGTATTATACTGTTTAATGTGGACTGTGCCTGTAGCTGCAGGCCCCCATGTAAGATAAAGGCCATTGTGAGACCCACATCATTTAATGTATTGGTTCAAACATGGACTGCTACAGAGAGTACCACTGTAAGATCCACTAAAGGTTCTTTAACCCCAGCTTCCTACTGAAGCAATTGAATGCCCTGCAAACAGTAATGTTTATATGCCAAATTTCTTCAGACATCATGGTTTTATGTCAGATCACTAAATCCTATGCATCTGCCCTAGAACAATTATCCCAGAAAATACGTGTGTAGGTAAAAGCCTTACATTCCTGCATCTGAACAGGTCATTACCTATGAATCAGTTTAGGGATATGATGTAGGATGCATGGGAGACCTGTGTCCTTCTGGGACAGCAGTTCGACACTAACTAGGATGTCTAAAATCTCGTAATCATATGGCATCTAACATGCCAGCAGATGTTTGTGTCATATCTGAGTTCTGCCCCTGTTACTTGTTTTCACCATTACACTTCATGCAGCTGCCCTGCCATGTGCAGTCCAAGATTTTCAGATGGGACTGGAAGTTATGACATCTATGGTAAGGCATCTATGTCCTCTAGAGGTGCAGAAGGAGTGTCAGGCTCCTGACATGCACTTCTGATCTTTATTGGCCCATGGCTGTTGCACACATGAACACATTTATCTAATTTTAGGTGTGCACTGTATGTAACTGGAGAAATCCCAGGTCTGTATAGCTTTATTCAGTGGCTTAATCTACAAATCCTATGTCTTGGAAATTAAATGCAGTAGAATGTCTATGCTTAGGCAGCTGAGCCTTGAGATCAGGGTCTGACCTAGGGCTAATAATGGAGATTAAATCTCTAGCCTTATTGCCTGAACTTGAACCTAAAATACAGGCACTAGTCCTCTCCAAGTTCTACATTATCAGTAGGAAGTAGATTGTGCATTTGAAAAAAAGGATTACTTGCGCCTGTGTTTCCCTGATTAAAAAGTGACCTTTTCTTGCGTGAAGAAACATTTTCCACAATGCATCAGTGGATATAATTTATCATACTATTCAGATTTATCCTATGTGGGAGATAAGACCATATGGAAAACAGGTAAGGCACATCTTACAAGCCAGGGAAAGGGAACTGTAAATCTTGAAGTATGCTGCGCTGGATTTTATACCAAATAGTCTGACATAAATTTTTTTAGCCTCAGCAGAACAGTAGAGAGGTTTTAGGGGAAAAAAAATAGGGGAATAATTTTGGTTGCCTTCCAGTGCTTTCATCTAAGAGTAATTTTGGGCTCATTCTTTCCTATCAGTTTCTGTATCACACAGTACTGGGGAACAAATATGGCAAGTGGGACTGTACATCTGTTGGTGTGATCTATAGCAGTGACTGCTATCAGCAGAAGTGCTAAAGCAATAACCTTGGGTGATAGGTCTGTGGGTTGAAGTACTTGACTTTCTGTTACCCAGCTGATGCTCACGTTGTCATCCTTTTCAGGCTGCAGTCACTTCAACTGGCAGGCAAACAAATAATCAAAATAATCCATAATTACTTTTCTCTGCAACAGCTACCAAATTGAATTTGGTTTTGGATATTAAATCTCTCTTCTATTAATTTGAATGGTGATACAGTATGGTCATTGTCAGAGGAACTGATGAATATCTCCATATTGTGATTTGAAATAGAGAGGACAGAGCCATCAGAGGTTTCTGCATGAGGTATCAGATCTATAAACTGCTGATACTTGATGTCTTCTGCTGGATCAGGCTGTTACTGTGGTTTGTCAGTGAACGGTCATATTGTCGGACAGGATATTCATTTGCAGGTGGGGAGAATATGGTTTGGCATGCCCAGACATCTGAAAGGAAGATTGTTTTTTGATCATGTGGTGCAACACTTTGAAAACCTGACAATTAAATGCATTTATAAAAGTGGTGTGAGACAAACAAATATGTGTTCTGGTATCTATCTTAGGTATTCAGGCTCTGCCTACCCTCAATTGAAGAGAGTCAAGGAGCACTGTCTCTGCTGTTGACTCACTGAACAGAAGAGCTTTGGCCTAGGCCACACACCATTTTATTTTTTAACCAGACTTCCCGCCTTGAGCTGGTGTGGATAGGAGACCATTCCTAGCAGGCAAGTTGAGCACTGTTTTGCATGGCAAAAGCAGTTCATGTGTATGCACAGAGGCAGCTTGGTGTCAGCTGGGCAGTTGCAGGCACCTTCTGTAGCACAGACATCGCCTCGGGTTACAAACTCACACCGTCATTTTGCGCCGCTCTGTACGCTCAGCAAACGTTTATCCCCTGCCCATCTATCCTGCATGTGACAGCTCCAGCCAAATGTCATCTATTTAACAAAGCAAGGGCTCCTAGCTGCAAGGAAAGGGAACCTGAATTTGGCTCCCTCCCTATTAGGTGTTTTCAATGTGGGCATCACAGTCAACCATTCAAGTATGAGGCACTGTGACGCTGCAACAAAAAGATTGGCAGCAGCTCCCTTGCAGCAAGGTTGCATGCAGCAGCAAAAGAATACACTGCTTTGTGTCATCCACAGTATCAAAAATCCTTGAACTGAATTGTTTAGAAGATGAAAGCCTCAAATTAAAAAATATTGCTTAAGCATATTGCTTTTGAACCCCTGCTGTTTTGAACCCCTTCTGGGGTGCCTTACATAAAGATCTCTGGTTTTTTTCTGAAGGGGAAAGGAACAGGTTCACCCATATTTCTGAAAACTGTCCTTTTTTTGAGGTATCTGAAGATAGGAGAAGAATCACATTACCAAAATAAGAAGTTATTTAAAAACAAAGGATAAGATCCTTTTAGGTGCTTAGAAAGAATCAACACATACCTTCATGATAGCTGGTGTTTTCATAGTTTGTGATTATAGCAGTGATATAAAAATAAATCTGTGTGTTCTAAGGACAAAATTCAAAAGGAAAAATATGTAATGAAACTCACAGGACAGCATGAAACAGGCTATAAAAGAAGCATCAATATCATAGACTGCTGTCTTAAAGAATTCTTTAACACATTTTCTATTTAAAAGAAGGTTCAAAGACTTTTTCTTTATAAATGGCATTTCCAAATTTCTTTCTAAATCATCCTGCTGCATTTTTTGGATGTTGTTCAGAGGTAGGAACAAGTAGAGCACACATCAGCTTTATCTTAATCCTTAACCTTACACATGACAGTGAAGTGCAAGCCTCTCTGATGTTCTGCATCATATATTTAATTTCTAAGAACTTTAAATCTCCTGAAATGACAAAAGTAACAGACACATCTATAAAACAGGACATCAATCAGATTCTCCCTGCTTTTGAATCACAGTTATAAAGGGAATATTTTCAAATAGGGAACTGTCTCTTTTATTTATAGATATTCAGCTGGAAATAAGGGAACAGTAAAATGTTGCCTCCATATCTTTTTCACTGTATGAAAACAGGGTTACAGATCAATTGATTTACCATCACAATTGATTAGATGACTCTCTTGCTATCTCTATTGTGACAGTAGACAGGCACTCATATAGATCTTTCATTAGAGGAGTCACTGAAAATCAAAGGTTCATTGCATGCCTAAATGGCTTGTAGCTGACTCATTAGGCCATTAACTAACCATTAATATTGTTTAAACTCAAACCTTACAGACAAAATAAATTATAGTCACGTTATCCAAACAAAATAACCTTAACCTCCTTAACAAGTATGTAATTATGTGAATTTATTACCATCTGATCCCACTGAACTGAGGGGTTCATTTTCAGAGCTATGAAGGGGGAAGATGAGAATACATCACCTTCAAGATAAGTGCTTCTGGGAGGCAGGTGCTTCAGCCTCTGATATGCTCTGTAAGGCATAAACCCACAAGGTCCTGACTTGCCTGGATAATGCCCAAACAAAATTATCTTACACACAAAATACTTCTCCCTTATGCAGTACCAAATCTCTTCTTATTTATTTTTAAATGTTTCTGCATTTCGCAAATGTGTTGCATGTATGAAATGGCCTTCTCCATCTCTCTGTGGTACCAAGGCTTCACACAGACAAGCAGAATATAACAACAATTAGCAGTAATTGAATGAGAAGGCATTGGAAATTTTATCTTATCATCATCCTTTCAAACTTGCAAGTTCTGCATGTGTGATGCAATGATCTCCTGAAATTATATTGAAGAAAGAGTGTAAAAAACCCATAGCATATGTTCTGAGATATAAAATTAACTTATGTCAGTGTGCTTCCCTTGGAAGGATGCCAGACAAATACTGCTTATTATCAATAATATAAACAAAATATGTTGCCAGCTATATGCAGAGCTTAAAATAAGCAAAAAACCTGAATTACCACATTGCTGATATCCCAGCAGGTCAGCCATAATGAATGCACCAGTTCTCACACATAATTTTTTATAAGATAACTTGCCTGAAAATGAAGCAGTCAATAGACTCATTTGCAGGCACATTTCTCTCCAGGAAAAACAACCATAATACAATATCAATTGTTTCTTTTGGGTGTACGAAAAATGTGGATGCTGAGAGAGGAAAAAGACAACAATAGCACATAAATTCAATGACAGATGTGCAAGGAGCAATCAGAAGGAGAAGTACTGGTAATTAGAGCTGAAAATACAGTTTAATGTTCTTACAGAAGAACAGTCAGAAAATTACAAATACTATAATAAGATAATTTTGTAAATGGAAATTATTGCTATTAATCAAATTGGGAAGGGGAAAAAACACCCTCCAAAGGGGCATACTTACTGTACCAAAATATTGCTATAGAATGTTCTCCCATTCACACCAAATAGAAGCATAATTTTATATTTTTATATAAGTGAGGCTTTAACATTTCATGGACTATACTAGTTCAGCTGAAGGGCAAAATACTTGTCTCAAGCAGAGCTTAAGTAATTATTGTGATTGAATATTTATCATGCAAGTAATTAATTTTGTAAAAAAATATGATAGCTTGCTAAAAAAATCTAGTTACCACACCTCAAAAAACCCAGGTAAGACTATTGTTTGGCAGAGGTTGGTAACACTTGTGCTCCCGATCCTTCCAATAGGGTGGTCTGGAAAACCAGAGATTTTGCATTTTGCAGCAAGACGCATGTTATAAAAAATGGAGCTAAAGCCCAGGGCCAGACCTTTCAAATGCATTTTAATTATTTTCAGTGCACTGTCAGAAGTTTGATACACGCTTGTGGAATCATGCAAATACCTCTTTATAGAATATATGTCCTATACCCTAAGGCACTGAGGGGATTGAAATATACTTTGGTGAAGTTAGGTGTTATAATAAAGTGAGGTAATAAGAGCAAGCCACCGTATTACACAATTAGAAATCTACTTCTAAATCTTCTGGTTAGCATGGCTATGTTTTAGATTTATGAAGGAGAAAATGCCCTGATTTTTCACAAACTAGTATTTGCAGGACAATGAAAAATATGATGCACCTTAGAATTGCTGAATCAAATTAATTTGGTTTCATATTTACTCATTGACCCCAAGAGCATTTCCATTCAGTGTTATAGGACGTCTGCAAAAGATTTATTCAATTCCATGTCCATATATTGAGGTGAGGACACATTAACCCAGTGAACTAGATATAGAAAAAGATATCAATTACTTGAACTGAATTTTGATTTCTGCTTCTAAACCCAGTATTTTCTTATCTATGGCACTCTGAGAAACCACAGCACAAAAAATATTTAAGTTTGTACATGAGTCTAATAAGAATAGTAGGTTCAGTCAACTCAACAGTGGCAGATTTTGTTGTCTATCTACCATGCATAGGATCTAATAATAAGAGATTACATGGAAGGACTTCTGTGGAGTCTACCAGAATTTGAATAGTGAGATAAAACATGTGGTATTAGATCAATGTCAGTTTTTAGGGAGTTGAATTATGCATGTCAGGTGCTTGCTTTTCTGTACAGGCAGGTCAAGGACTCCTGTTACACAACATAGCTTTTAAGTACCTGACATGATGTCAAGTGAAGAAAGTTTGAAAAGTTTGCATTAAAAAAAAAATACAGTTTAGAGTAATATATATTCTTATAATTGTGTTTAAGATTTAATTTGAATCAGCTATGTACAAAAAGATGGAATATGAATGATGTGTATGTTATTTACCAAATGATCTCCCTTGGATTCTTGGCTGTCTTTGGAAAAAGTTGATGATATGTTTGAGCAGCTTCTGTGACCTCCTGTTGTCTGCCCCCTTACTGGACTGAGGATGGGAGTGGTTTCCTTCCTTTTAAAGGTGTCACTTGCACCTCGTTGGATGCTGCTAAGTCCTCCCAAATACAAATGGGGTTTATTCCTGGGATAATCAATTTTTTCTTAATATAAAATATTTTATCTTTGAATTTGACCATCATGCATTTCTTAAAGAATTTCTAGGGTGAGAATACATTCAAGGTTTTTCATCTCTCCCATTCATTTTCCAAGGTATGACCTATTAACCCAGTGCTGTGCCCCAAAGGATCTTGGTGCACACAGCATTGCTCACGGAGAAACCTGCCTCAGCACTAAGTAGAACAGATCCAGCTTTTGCAAAATATTTTCATTCTCAGTGTTTTTCCACCTGGTTATTTAAGAGGGCTGAGTGCAAGGTGCTGTACCTGGGTCAGGGCAATCCCCAGCATCAACACAGGCTGGGGATGAACAGATGGAGAGCAGCCCTGCAGAGAAGGGCTTGGGGGTGCTGGTGGGTGAGGGGCTGGACATGACCCAGCCGTGGGCACTCACAGTCCAGAGAGCCAAACGTGTCCTGGGCTGCATCCAGAGCAGTGTGGGCAGCAGGGACAGGGAGGGGATTCTGCCCCTCTGCTCTGCTCTGACCCCACCTGCAGGGCTGCTTCAGCTCTGGGTGCCAGCACAGGAAGGACATGGACCTGTGGGAGTGAGTTCAGAGGGGGCCACCAAGATGATGAGAGGGATGGAGCATCTTTCCTAGGAGGAAAGGCTGAGAGGATTGGGGTTGTTCACCCCGCAGAAGAGAAGGCTTCAGGGTGACCTAACTGCAGCCTTCCAGTACCTGAAGGGAACCTGCAGGAAAGACAGAGAGAAACTATTTACAAGGGCATGTAGTGATACGGGGGATGGCTTTAAACTGAAAGAGAGCATATTTAGATTAAATGTTTTGAGGAAATTCTTTGCTGTGACGGTGGAGGGGCAATGACAAAGGTTGTCCAGAGATGTTGTGGATATCTCATCCGTGGAAGTGCTCAAGGCAAGGTTGGATGGGGCCCTGAGCAATCTTGTCCAGTAAAATGTGTCCCTGCTCGTGGTGGTGGTGGTGGTGGTGATGGTGAGTAGAACCAGATGATCTCTAAGGTTCTTCCACCCAAACCACTCAATGATTCTATGCTATAGTAGAGGAGCAGTTTGGGAAAATATGACAACTGTTCAAAACTTTGAATACATGTATGTCTCTTAGGAAGTATATAAATGCGTGCAAAAAAGTCCATATAACTCAGATTGCCCTTGTGATTTCCTATATAAGAAATTTCCCTGAAAAATGTGAAAATTTCCTAGTTTGGGGTTTTTTTGAGAAACATGGTTCTATATTTTTCAACAGTCTACTTTTTGTAACAATATTATTATTATTTTCCTTTTCCAAACAGCAATGACTTCAGGCATATTATCTGACAATTAGCTGTGCATTTAATATGCCAAATAAGGCAAGGATTAGTCCAGAGACTTTTAGTTAATGGATCTGCAAATCAAATATACATGTCAAAAAGGGAATCCAAAGGAAACTAGAAATTAATATCCACCTCATCTGATCTCCCATGAAAGGTGATATGCTCTGAGAAATGATAATTAAATAAGACTCATCTAGACTTTGACACACAACTTTTTGAATTTTAAAATAAATCCTTGAAGTAAACTGATGATAGGTTTGCCCAACTGCTGGTACTTTTCAAAGAAACTGTCACACAAGGCTTCACTTTTATTTTACGTTATCAACTCACAGTAATTTTGACTCAATGTTATTTAGACAATCATTTAAACATGGAATGTCAAATACCATGAACACATATTCCACACTTCCATATTTCATCACATTCTTTGAAAAACTTCCTCTGACTTTTTTCTGAAGGAAAAATGCAATACTACTATATAGATGCCAGGTTTTGTACCCAACTTCTTGCTTAAATAGCTGTATGGAATTGAACTGGTCACTGAATATTTAAAGTTTAGTAATATGGGATTTTGATAATTTGTTTTCCTAGGCAAGGTGCAGCAATTGGGAATTAAGTAACTTGACTTTGGTCTCTGGTCACACTTATCAAACTTTGCCTTGGCTGAAAATGGCATAAGTAGAAGCTCAAAATATAAAATAATCTATGTACCCTTAATGACCAATGTTGACTGCATATCTGTGAAGGATTAAAAAAATAATTCATATGTGTTTTAATGTTTTCTATTTTGAAAATGAATATCCAAACCAGAAATGGGTGATCTGTCACAATCTCTCACTGAGGTATTTGTGTGTATTTGCTTGCTCTACTTTACTCTCAAGAAATGCTTCTGCAGGCTTACAAAATTTTTAACTGCTATGATTAGGAATCAGTACAGTATCGCTGCTGGTTTTCCACATAGGTAAGAAGAGGATTGTAAATTTTAAAAATGCAAAATGAAACAAGGAAAATACACAGGAATTTCTGTGATTGCTTTTTAATCTACCTTTAAAAGGAATATTCAAATATGATATTTCAACAAGAAATGGTGTAGTTAAAGTTGTATGTAAAATACAGCCTACATTTACTTATTGTTTTCATAGAATGTAGGAAAGGGGTTTTTTAAAAAATAATTTCTTCCTCAGAACAAAAGAATATACTGTTTATTACTTTGATTTCATTCTTTTATTGTTTTCAGTATCTTGCAAAATGTACTCCTCTATTAGCTGCCTCATAATTTTATTGCATCCTGCTTGCTTTAACACTCCATAAACACTAATCTTAAGGTATAAAATAATTCACTTCATTTACTCCAGCATCCATCCTTCCTATGCACTGAAGTATATACACCAGCTCTTCACCAAGTGTCTTCCTGAACATCTGGGTATTTTTTTATCTCAGGGCAATGGGTAACAAAATATGTATTGTGCATTATGGAGTACAGGGATTGCAGCAGAAGACACAATATGAGCAGAATTTGCTGATGGAGCTCTTTCTACAAAAATGTCTATTATCTGTGAAAATTAAAGAATGCTCAGCTATTGTGTTTACTCGCCTATTCTGTTTTCAGTTGCCTGCTGCCCTAAACTTACTCCACCTTTCACTGAATTGATTCCCTGAAGAGGTTCTGCTGTGGTACAAAACATTTGTCATGTTGGCATATTTCTACCTCCTTAAAATAAACTTTCAGTGTCTATGTACTCATACTTTTTGTATTGGCATTTAGACATTTCAAAAGTAACACTGAAAAATTCATTCTTATAAGTTTTTTTTTATTATTAAAACCCTGGAACACTATACTGTTATTCAGAATATAAGGGGCATTTTGAAGTGTGTCAGACACTGGGGATTTTCTTCCACTTACCGCAAGTAAATTTCTTCTCGGTGTAACATCTCAAAGCCAAAAGCCAATAAGAAATATCAGACACCTTTCCCAAAGGCCCAGGAATTTGGGATATTCACAAGAAAGTGTATTTAGACATGTACACATAAGAAATCACTACACTAGGCATCTATCTCAGCAGTGTGTAGCGACTGTTTCACATACCAAACAATATGTGAACCGGAAAAAGGGAATTCCTCATTTCTGTGCCAAGGGCAGTGGTCTCTGGGAAAAGCAAAGGCAGTCCAGCACATGGATCTGCTGGAGCAAGTCCAGAGGAGGGCCAAAAAGATGATCAGAGGGCTGGTGCACCTCTTGTATAAGGATGGGCTGAGAGAGTTGGCGTTGTTTAGCCTGGAGAAGAGAAGGCGCTGAGGCGACCTTAGAGCAGCCATCCTATACATGAAGTAGGGTCTACAAGAAAGTCAAAGAAGGATTTTTTAGAAGGACATGTAGTGATAGGTCACTTTGAACTGAAAGATGGTAGGTTTACATTAGATGTAAGAAAGAAATTCTTTTCTATGAGGTTGGTGAGGCACTGGAAAGGTTGCCCAGAGAAGCTGCAGGTGCCTCCTCCCTGAAAGTGCTCAAAGCCAGGCTGCATGGGTTTTGAGCAACCTGGCCTAGCAGAATGTGTCCCTGTCCATGATGGGGGCTGAACTAGATGATCTTGAAAGTACTTTCCAACCCAAACCATTCTACAATTCTATGGTTCTAGGATGTATGTTAGTATGCTAAGTCCAGCAAGAGTTTGTTAGCAACAAACAGACTTTTCTGCATAGAATTAGCATCCTTTTAACTCACACCTTTAGTACAGCCTGGGTAGAAAACCTGATACAATCTATTAGGTACATTTGAAATGAATAATGTGCAGTATAGGCTAAAAATAGTATTGGTGACAGGAACTGATCTCTTTCACAAATATTCATTTATTGGCAATGCATGAAATTGTTCTCAAATGGGATGTTTCCATTCCCCACCCTCCCCCACACTCTTTTCAGTTATTAACTCCTATTCTCTGTCAGCTGAAGCGTGACAGTGTTGGCCCTGTGCCACTCATCTCACAGAGGGTGGCACCATGGCCCGCAGCAGGTGCGGGACTCTTGGATGTGTTCCCTCTGCTTTCATCTGTACTTTGTACGGGAACTTTCCTTCCAGACACACCATTTCAATTTCAGCTACATGGGTGTGACATTGCCTTGTCAGAAAAAAACAGCTTGAATTTTTGAGCGTCTTTTGGGTGGTCCTGCCTTTCTTATTGCAATGATACAAAACACATAAAAGGTGCTGAACATTTCATGTGTCTGTGTACAAGAGTTTTGTAAATATACAGCTGATATGTTTTTAAAAACCAAAGAAATGTATCCTTAAGACAAAACTGTCTGAAAACGATTCACCTACATTTGGGCATTTTGAAGGAAAATTTAAATGTTCCAGTTATTTTCCCATAAATTTAAGTCAGTGTAACACCATATTTAGTCAATCAAAATTATGATCTTCTACTCAAATTGTTCCCAGCTTAGAGATATAGATTAATTGAGTGTATTATCTTATTGGCTGATATTACTTTGGATTTAGAGGCATAATCACTCATGCACATATACAATGTATTTTCATTCACAGCTTTTCATTCTTGGTCATGAGCAAGTATTTTTGCTCATAAGCTTCATAAAATTTTCTTCATATAGGAAATTCTGACTTTTGGGATTTTCAGCTCTATGTCATGGTTTATGAACTTAAATTTACCACCATGTATTATTACCATGTGTGACATAAGATATAATTTTCCTGTATAATAGCTTCTCCTTAATTCATTATGTATGGCCAAAACTTGCATAGGAGTTCACTATGTTTGTAGGAAGACAGCTGGTAGACCTACCTGTTTCTGGTTTCTGAGACCTGATACAGAGATAAGAGGTGAAGAGTGTTGAAGTAATTGTGTCTAATATCAATAGGAAGTAAAAAAAGGCATTTAAAGCTCCTTATGGTAAAAATTTGGACCCCTTGGCCTTGGTTCAGTTGCCCATGCCACACAAATAGGTGCCTGGTGCCATTCCATATACTGTAGAATACAACATCAGGTTAAAAGGTAAATGAATCAAGTAAAAAGACTAAAATGCCTAGAGTTGTATGGATTAATTTTGCTTCAGAGACCAGTGCCTTTAATTCTCCAGTCCAATGAACAAGCTGTCTGGCTTACTGATTAAAAAAAAGAAAGTACAAATATTATCAGATTTCTTAGTCACTGGATATGTGAGACTAGTCTGTCAATATGAATCAAAATGTGAGCTTAGGTAGCACATTCACTTTGCAAAAATACAAATTTAGGAACTTGATCCAGTTGCCTAAATGTGCAAGTGTAACAGCATTTCTTTTCTTAGTTTTTCTCTCACATTTTTGTTTAGGCTCTTAAGGAAAAAGAAGGTCCAGGGAGTGGATTCTTCTCACTTTGCTCTAGGATGGTGCAAGTTGTGGTCCTTCTGAATCCTGCTTGGAAGCGTGCAACGAATTGCTGCTTCTGTTTCTGAGAAGAGCCTGTGTTCTAGTGATCCTTGTTAATTTTTTACAGGCAAAACTGTTCTGCTTCATATGAACAATTCTGCATTAGTTGAATGCTTATTGCAGTTGAATTAGCTGAAATTCTAGAAGTGCAAACTCTAGAGTGTCCTCATTCCCCTACCAGAGAATGAACTCAACCTCTGCTCTTAGAACACTTTTTTATACATTCAGCTATAGGCATCAGTGCAAATATGTACTGAGAAAGCACAAGACAAAGGGAGTCTCATGGTTTCAGTATTCATAGTGGATATGGGATTAAGAGAGTAGCTCTAAAGTCTCCTCAGTTGCACAAAGGACAAAAGTGATTTGAACCAAATTTCCCATGCAGTTTCTCTTCATGCTGTTTGGAAGACTCCCTTGATGGAAGTAGTGTCAAACCTGGCACACTGTGGTTTTAACTTCAAATAAACCCGGCAAGATTTGACAGGAAAAAAACCTAGTTTAACAATGACCCATTGAAAGGTCTCATTATCTTTCCCATGCAGTGCACATAGAAATAAGCTGTTCACATTCCTTTTAACCTTGCTGGAATAGATTCACTTCTAATCAGGAGGGCTACACATTTCTGAAGAAGAGAAAGACGTTCCATTAACATGCAGGAAGGATCCTTCCAGGTTAGTCCATATTTGGTTTGAATTAATTCCCTCTATATTAAATATGAAGCAAAATCCAAACCTTTTTAATTTCATTGAATGTGCTTACATGCAGGAACTTTTTCACTCTTACTAAGCCCTGCTTGGTGTCCTAGCAATCATTATCATGTATTGTTGTGATTCATCTTGTCAAAGATCCACTTATGAACTTCATGCTATCTGCTGACATTATATATTTGAATAACTGCAAAAGAAAGTTTGATAAGATGTAGCACTTCAAATGAAAGGCTCAATATTGTGCTTTGACATAGTACACAGCAGCAGCTGTGGAGGAAAAGCCATTAAGATGGATCACGTCAATGCATAGTATGCAGCCGTTAAGGCTAAGATTTTTGACATGATTTATCTTAATGGCTGGATATCTATACTGAAATACCACATTTTATTCTGTTAGAGATCCATATTTTAACAGCTCAAGGACAGTACTATATTGCTCTGGGTGTGTAAAGAGGAGTGCACATGCAAACTTGGTTTTTGCTTTGCCTGGCCCAAGAAGGAGGACAGGGGACTCGCACTTCTCCCTGCTGCATTTTCCTTCAGCACAAAATCACGTACTCCTTCCTGAGGGAGGGTTCTGGGCAGAGCGCTCCATGAGTAATTCACTCTCCCAAGAAGAATTGTAATTAGAGCTCCCACAATAGTTAAGCAGCTGGTGTTCTCTGACTGCTGCTTCATCAACTGTTCGTAATTGCTTCATTGTTCCCTTGTGCTCCCTTCCAGCTGATGGCTCCTTCCACCTGTTGTCTCTCATTTTACACTTCAAATGTGAGCTCTTTTGCACAAGTTATATTCATACAAGGCATTCTGTGATAGCTTACAGGCAGTCTCATAATACTAACCCCCTTTATGAATTATGACAATGGTAGTAGTAATAATAATAATAATAATAATAATAATAATAACATTCCAAAATGAAACCTGTTTAAATAAGCTGTGTTATTTCAAGTGGCTTTCTAAAAGAGGCAGCTGAGTTTGTATTGAAGCCCAAAGGCAAATGTGAAGCTAGAAGAAAGCCTACTCTGCTCTTGGCTATGAATCTGGGAGACAATTGTGAAGTGGGAGGCTATAAAGGGTTGGCTGAAAGAGAATAAGAGTGGCAAGCAATGAACAGCCTCTGCTTGATTTCTTTTGTGTTCTGCGAAACAGGAATTTTTATGTGCTTAGAGAAATATGCTGAAAAAAACTGATTCCCTCATCTGTTGATCTTACCTTCTGGTACAGGAACATCATCACTTAATTTTGGTTGGTCAAAAGGGGAACTACACAAAAGATGTTTTTCCAAATAAAATGTGCAGATATTATGTCCATGGATCCATGTGTCCTAGCTCTGTAACCAGCTGTTGTAAATAGCTGAACTCTAAGTGCCAGAACACGGGCTAAAATGGACACTTTTAAGGTCAACAGAAGTAATAAAAGTTTATCCTTTTCTGTGACAATAAAGAAAGAATTGCTACTTTGTCCATTATGAAGCAATGTTATAAAACTGAATAAAATAGCAGTTTTTTGAAATGTTTTGTTTGTCTCTTTGTTCTGATGCTAGAGGTTTTGTAAATGTAGTTTAAAAGGCCTGCTATGGAATTCACTAGAATGCTATGGAAAACATTATTGCAGATTTTTAAAGAAGCTTTTTTATCAGATTCTACTCAATCTCTTCTAATCCATTGTAGTCACTGCAGAACTTTCCTCTAAAAAGTGATGTTTAAAAATGCTATTTCTCATCAGTATCTAAAATTAACATACTGTAAAAGATAATTAGAAACCAATCATAAAATGGGATCCTACCTATGCATTTTCCTGGAGATCATTTTATTTTACTGCAGAGAACCATCAGTTCTAAGGAGGGATATTTTCTAGTAGCAGCTGTTACTAACATTTAAAAGCCATGCTAAAAATATACTTTTAAAAATTAATTTCAGATGCATCCTTTGTGGATGGTTACAAACAGCAGAAACCTAAAATCAGACTAGTTAAGAGTTCAATACGTAAATGTTAAAGATCAATTCTAACTGAATTTCACCTGTAATGTTCTATTGGTTCAAAGGACACTGAATGATGAAATAAACTGCTCACAGGGTTTTTCCAGTGACATCATCAAATCTAAAAAGCCAGCAGTGATCTGGGAGGATGGAACAAATAAGCATTCTTAATGGTTTCAAACTGATTTTTTAATAGCAGAACTATTTTGTTGGAGTTACTTTCATATTATACTTTGCCAACAGAAAAAATATCTCAAGGTTTGCTGTTGGACTTACTCATCCTTTTCTACCTAAGGAGTGAGTCAGTTTGCCAGTGGCCAAAAGATTTGCTTACAGTTTGGAAAGCTCTGCTCTAGAAATTTCTCTGCCCTTTCTTGCTAAAAGATGCAGCTGAGTTCATGTTGAAGCTCAAAGGCAAATGTGAAGCTTGAAGAAAGCCTACTCTGCTCTTGACTCTGAATGAGTTGTCTACTCATTCAGAGTTGTCTATTTTATAGACAGCATATTTCTCACTCAGTTTTGTTTTATCCCAGAACAGACTAAAGATCTATTTTTTATTTCATGAAAAGCAAAAACAAATGGTGAAGCATGGCAAATTCTTGTTTGACAGCCAGTCCTATATAACAACCTATTGAGCCCATTTGCTGATCACTTCCAGTGCTGTCCATAGAGGCATCTGAGAATTAACATGATGGCTTTCTCTATGTAAAGCTCTTAATTATCCTTTTTAAGCTCATGCTATATTTTCCCACTTGTGGGGAAAGAAACCTTACTGCACAATGTGTTTCTTTGGCCTGATGTTTATAAAGGCTGTGTAGCTTTAGTTTTGTTTAACTTGCATGGGTCAATATAACACTGTGTGTTGAAAGATCACAGTGTTTCCAAAATCTGGAGTTGGCATGACTTTCAGTCACATTTAGTTTGATCTTTTACACTGCAGGAACTGTCTGTCAAAAGGTAGATTTCAGTTGTACCCCACTGATATCTTTTTGTGTTTGAACTTTATGAGGTATTTTATTGGTGACTAAATAGGAGGCAATATGCAAATCACATCCTACTAAGGCGCTTAATCCTTACTTTTCAAAAACCACAAATAATCACGTGTAACTATCGCCACAGAGGAAATCAGACTGATTGCACTGTGTCTACGCAGGAATGCATCTGAATATCCCATATGCATGTCAGAAACCTTCCACTTTCTGTGTGAAACCTCAGGCACACCGTGACCATTTCCATGGTCAGAAAAGCCAGTAGATCCTCTGGGTAGGGGCCATGTCCTGAGGGAGCAGAGATACTGAAACCCAGGATACTTGGGACATAGTACTGGGGTAGGTCCAAGAAATGATTTTGAGGCCCAGATCCCTGATCATTCTCAGCTATTGCTAGTTGGCTTCCTCCCTTTAGGCCTACCTGTAAAACAAACCAACTTGAAAAGGGACTGTCCCTAACCAGGAGAGATGCAAATTAGCTCCTGTCATTTGGCTCTGGTGAGCAGCTGCACATTTATTTTCCTTAACATTTCTGAAGTAGTTGAAAAGACTTGACAGCAGTATCTCAACCGGCTCTCGTCTTCCATAATCTCCACATAATTTTTCACTACACTTACATTTTTATGTGATTTTGTACTATGCTGTTAAAATTTGCTACAATCTCTGATTCTCAAGAAGAAAAAATAGCTCCAACAATTATATTTATCTGCCCAAATTTAAGTCCAAATATGTACTTTTAAGCTAGTATGATTACTCAAATAGTACATTGCAGACATAAAAATTCAGCATTAAAAATTCAAATCACAGCTGAAAGTAAAAAAAATTAAGATAGGTTGAAAAAGGTTATAATAATGAAATATTGCCATCTCATTCATGTTTCTGTGTGTACCAATACCAGTTGTGCTGTATACAACAAAAACTTTGAAGAAAAGCAGTTGAAATTGAAACATCTGTTTTGTGAGACAATAATTAAAAAGTAATTTTAAAAAGTCCTTATTCAGGTTGAGAGAGTTTACAGGTTTTATAGACAGCAGTATCTTAGAGGTCCATTTTGATCCCTGAATGCTCAAGGATAATGAAAGTTTATGTACGGAATTATAAAATCAAGAAGAAAAGAATATGTGGGCAGTTCTAAAGAATAGGATGCCAGTTTTCAGAATTTCTGAGTAAAAGACTTTGACACTTTCTCTCTGTATCTTTTTGCTCAACTGCTTAAGTTGGATTTTTTTTTTTTTTAACAAGACTAAACCTGCACAGGCAGAAAAAAGTACTTTTTTGTCCCTTAGTTAAATAGATATTTTGCTTCCTAAGACAAAGAAGCTCTGGGAAAAATCACACCATCTGAATTGAGAAGGTTAATGACGAGTTGGAATTGGGAACTGCCATTTGCAGATACCGTTTGGAGCTGCTAGTTTTGTCCACAGTGACCATCAAGGAGCCTAGGCTGGTAAAATTCGCTGCCTCTCTAAGCTCCCCAAAGTTCATTTGAAGAAATGAGGGCCCATGCACCAATCCTGGCACACGATACAGGAGCATGGAATGTGCTGCACATGATGCACAAAACGTGGATTTCCTCCCTGAAACACACAAGGCTTTGGAGCAAGCCTGGGCAAAGGGCCCTGTGTGGTGGGAAAGTGGGGAGCTGTCCTCTGCCATTTCAGAAGAAACAGAAGGGAGCAAAGGAAGAAAAGAAAGATGCATTCCATCCTGGGACTGCAACAAAATGGAATGCACTTTTGATTGAAGCTTTGAAGTGGTATGAAATAGTATGGCTTGACTAGAGTGGGGGGAACTCTTCCAAGCAAATAACTTATTTAATAAGTTTAATAATAAATAATAATTTAATTTAATAATCAATAATCCCCATTTAATAATCAATAATCCCCCTCAGCATGGTTATTATTTGTTGATATTTGACTACACAAATGTATTTCATTGTGCGGATTGGACAAATAGCCCTGTTTTAACTGTGCTCACAACTCATGATTATTTGTCTTTCATGATGTGTGTTTGAGCATCAAATTTTCACAATATGGTTTTTACCCTTTTATGAGTTGCCAGAAATTTTTCAGGAGGTGAAAGAGAATTGCTGATGTTCTGGTGAACACTTCCAATAAAGTCTTTCTGGGACCATGCTCACAGGAGAATATTATCTGGCTTTCACCTTCTTCCAATTTCTCAATAAAGCACAATATTTCTTAAAATTTCTCATAGAAATCATATTGAAAAAGTGGTGAATATTATTAGAGAATATTTGTAGTCTGAATCTGGCTTTGTCCACATTTATTTAGCTTGTCTTCATGCTACTGTGTAGTGTTTTCATTCTGATAATATTTGTCTGATTTTAGTATTTCCTTCTAGCACAGCATCTTCCTTCATATGCTGTGACCTAAGCCAAAAATATCATACTTAGATATTGTGTGGCTCTCTCCAAACTGGCTGCCTTTGTCTTGAAATAAAAATGTTAGGTCTGCAAAACTAGCTGCTTCCCATGTTCCCAGGCTCATCTAAGTACAATAATTATATAAAAAAGATCATTTATATTTGATTTTACAGCTATTTTCATAGCTAAAGATAGAATTATTGTTTTTGTTAGAAGCAGTTTTGTTTCTGAGCTCTCAATCTTTTATTGCCTTAATTAATAGCCTTGAAATACACTCCACTATGGCACAACATGCAGTCAGCATGCAGATTATGCATTTTTATAAGTAGGGCATATACCCTCTATTTTCTTTTTAAGAGCCATGATATTTGAGCCATGGTGAATTACCAGCTTTTATCTGCATCTCTTGACTGCTGCTTAAGAGAATTAGTGGCACTGGTTAGCTTTGTGAGGACAGCTAAGAGTACCCAGATCAATTGCAACTCAGAGTCAGAAATCAATGAAATATGTCTCAGTAAGTCTGACTGATCCTCGGGTCACTACAGAGTGCATTATCCCAGCCTTGTAACTCTGTTACAAGATTAGACCCAGAAATAATCATAACTGTGATTCTCTCTGCTTTTTAAAACTCTTTTACAGTCCTATTGCTCTTCTGTGGTAAAGAAACTTCAGAGACAGACACAGTGAGAGCAATACCACCATGCAAATGAAAGAGACTTCACCCTCTAGGTCATCACCCTGAGAGGAAGACAAAGTACCATTTCAGTTGTTCTGTTTGTAAAGAAGAGGTCAAACAAAATTTGAAATTGTAGACATGGTGTTTTCTTAGCTCAAAACAGAAACGCACATGCGGTATAGAGGGTCAAACCTCCCGACAGAGTCAGTGAAACCTTCACTAAATTTAACACAGTTACTTCAATTTACTGATGATTGGTATCTCCCCAGAATGTTGCTAAGGGGCTGTTTGTAGAAGCCTGCATACCTTTTGAGACTTTGTCTTTGTTCTCAACAACCACAGGCTCTGAATACCCTTCAGAAATTGAAGCGGAGGGAAAAAATTGCTCTTAATCTAATTTGCTGTATATTTTTTATAGAAGGGCTGCACATAGTTGAGCAGAGTAAAGCTCATGCCTGCTGTACAGTGAGGGATAACCTGTGCCACGAGGATCGAGCCTCCAGTGAAAGTTGCATATCCTATGAGTTCTTTCTGATTTGGCACTCTGGGAATGTGTGAGCAGCTGCTTTGCTCTGACCACATAGTAACAGTGCAGCAGCTGCTGCAATGCAGCCCAGGTGAGTGGGCTGGCAACCCCAACAACTCATACACAAAAACGTGGTGGGAAAGGTGAGAAAAATTTAGGCAGGAGATCAAAAGGAAATACTGGGTGTGGGATATTACCTTGATGAAAGCTGTACTGGAAGGGATGTAAAATTGCTGCGTTGTGCAGTTAAGAGTCAATAGCCAAAAAGGTTTTGTGAGGTGTTAGAGGTGTCAAATCTCTACGCTCTTCTAACAAGAAAATACTCACACCTGTCGGATGGGAAAATTGTATCTTTATTTTTGGATGATGGAGCATCCACAAACGCCACTGTAATCAATGAAAGCAGATGAGACAGCAGGAGTGTGGTTATGTTTCACACTGCTCTGCTTAGTGGCTCAATACACATACACAGGACTGAGTGTTCACAGGATGTCTGTGTTCATAAACGAGAGTAAAGAACATTTGCTAAAACTCCCCTCCCCCAATCGCTTGCCATCTCTGCTTAACAAACATATTAATTTAATGAATGCAAATTATTGCTAGAATGACATAGTCTATACTTAAAAAAATGTTGAAATATTTTGTTATCTGATATATAGAGATTGATAAAAATAGCTATTAACTTTGGAATGAGAGTACAATGTGGAGTTTATTAAATGCAGAAATACAACAACATTACTTTTATGTACCGTGAATTCATTTCCATGGTTAAGGATTAGCAATAAGAAGCTCTCAATATGGAATCAGAGACTGCCAGCATGGGTGCAATAAACTTTTCAGAATGGTTCATAAGATTATACTAATTAGGGATAATCTAATTTGAACAATTTTTATCTTCTCAGAAAGTAATATGATGTCACTCTATGGGAAGAGTCACTACCCGGGCTCCTGGGATATACTAAAAAAACCACACACGTTATCTGTAATATTAAAAATTACAGTTGATCCACGAGACAGTCTTAGATCTACCCTTCTCCTCTCAAAAGATCCACCATATAGACTGTTAAGCCCCCATAATTATCTCCCCTATTTGTGACAAGCATGGGCTAATCAGTCTCTGAGGGAGTTTTCCTGCGGATCATTGGGAAGCATGTGTATGCTTCACATTGCTTATCAAGCTATTTTGTACGCAGTATCACATAAGAGCTGACAAAAGTTCATTATCCTCATCTGGACTAGAATGACTCCAAATTAGGAAAAAGAGACAAGCTTTTTTTTTTGTTTCCTATTGCCTTTCTACTTCCCTTTTTTTTTCTTTTTTTTCCATAAGGTGAAAGAAATATCTCTGGCTTGCATTGCAACAAAGACCTTAGCTAAGAAAAAAGCAAGCTAGGTTCTAGGAGACTTTAATCCCATATTAAAAGATTAGAAAAAACATCTGAAGAAATCAGAGATAGTCTAATTGAGGTTCTCGCCTTTAATCCTGTGAGTAGACTCCCCCTTGGATACCAGGATCTGTCAGTGCATAGTCTTGGGAATTGTCTAAGGAAAAATAAACCACAAGAAATGGACATACAACACGCTCTCTCACATTTAAACAGAGAAAGAAAGAAAAAAATCTGAGAGATGGCAATATCAAAACATACCCTCTCCCAAGAAAGAGAAAAAAACCCAGGTACGATATAAAATGAAAACAAAAAAGCAGATGAGAAGAGCCACAGTTATTTTGGAAGTTCTTTGAAACCACCTACAAATGTAACCCAAAAGGATATAATCTGGCTTGGTTCTGCTTTCCTCATGCAGATCAAAATGCCATTTGTATTACATCTTTGCTTTTTAGTTTGCTGGCAAATGTATTTCCTTTCAACTAACTGCAATAGAAATGTATTAAAAAAGAATCTTTGAATTAGTCCTTTAGAATAATGTTTAAAATAAGCTATAGAGTAACCAGAGCCCAAAGGAAAATTAGACAGAGATTAGTATTAATTTGTGTTTGTCTGGCAAGTAAGGGCAAGATGTATACAAAGATAGATATTCATAAAAATTTACTATAACACCAAGCCAATCTTTTTAATATTAATTTTTTTTTAAAGGAAGAGACACTTCATAAGAGGGAAAAACAAAACTAATAACATTAAGCTGAGATTCTCTAGTTTGCACTAGTTTGAAAGCGAGTGACCAGTATGACAAATCTATCCATTTGATTGTAAAGTTACAGGCTAGAATTTGAATTCAGACACTTGGAAACACATTTCATTGCTTTAAAAACTGTTCTCCCTTGCTTTATATTTTCTTTTCCATGTTTGCTGATCCATTTCCCTAGCAGCAGGGTTAAACACATTTTTTAAATTGGCTATTATGTAGTGGACAAATGGAAATGCATAGCTTTGACAGCTAGCTATTTGAAATTTTAGTAAAGGGAAAATTAGGGAACTCTTTGTAACGGGTCAGATGTAATGGCAGTGTGTTAATTTGACCAAAGTTGAAAGAGTCAGATTTTAGAGTTGTGTTTTCAGGCTGTACATCTGAGCAAAAACAGAGAGGATAAATAGAGTGAAAGATGAAAAACAAAATCATAAAAGAAAATAATCAGAAGGTACTTCAGCATGAAAAATCAAGGTAACACTGCAAGCAGATGCAATAAACATAAAAGAGGTTTGGGATTGTTATTTTTATTGCATGGAAAATTACTGTGATTCATTGTTCTAAATTATGTAAAGATATATAGATAAGGGAATTATGAACTGTATAAACATAAATGTGTTTGCCTTCCATTCAACATATCCTATATTAATATAAATCAGGGTTAAATCACTGTAAGTTCAGAAAAAATTCTTTTATTTCCTCTATAAATTAGTTCAAGACAGGAGAATGTAGTTCTGAAAATTTTAATATACAATTTAATATTTTATTAACAATGTTTAAGAAAAAGATTCATTTGTTTCAGTATTCTTGTTATAAGGCACTACAAAATGTGATAGGAATCACTGTAAGGCAGCAACTTCCTATGGCTTGGCATAAAGACCATGAACAAATGAAAACAGTCTAATGTTCTTAGTGTTTCAAAATTCATGACATCATGGGGGCAAACAACTCCAAAAGTGCCTGATCCAGCATGGCTGGCACTGGCAGACTTTGCTTTTTTTAAGGAGGGCATTGTCTGTGTGAGATGTATAAGAAGTGACACTGCAGAGTTGGAGAACAACAGCGCCCAAACCCCAGGTCTCCAAGAACCTCGTGGATAAGCTGAGTACCTTAAACTGACATTGAATTAAACAAGAGTGGAAGGTACTGAACATGCCTTGAATTCAAGAGTAGTTGTGTTTCTCAGCACTTTGACAGATCAAGACCCCAATTTTTGTTTTGTCTTTTATAACAAACAATGCCTCAAGGCAAGTACATATAGTAGGAATTTTGCATAAAGTTAATTGTTCATTATACATAAAAATGGCTCCTTAGTTTTAATGAGGCTCAGACACACACTGACCCAGTCACATTATTTTCTGGTATGTGGACTTCTTGGTGTTACCAACACTACAAACTAATTTGGAGTAAGATTTTGTTCCTCTCAGGTTAGAGAGAGGTTTGATAGAAACTAAGTTTATGCAGGGCTGCATGAATTCTGCAAGGGGAGTGGCATAGAACATTATGCCTTGGTAGTTGCAGCAGATACCATGCATTTTACTGTAATTTCTTCTTGCTAGTTGTGCAAAAGGCATCCAGGTTTTCTTGCACAAATCAAACAAAGAATAAACACAGTGCACATTTTATGTGAAGCAGTGAGAGATATCATTTGTTAGCACTTGATCAAAGAGTTCTGTAACAGTTTTGCTTGCTATACAGTGCTAAAGTAACAGGCATATTTAATCTTATTACAGCATGCATATTCAGATATATTCTTGCACTGGCACTAGTAAATCTTTGGAGAAGTTTCTCACAGGAATGTACAGAAAACAAGCAAATTTATAATGAACCTGTAATTCCTTTCGAGAGTTTGATAGCCTTTTCAAACAGCTTGCTTCAACATGGTGTATTATCCAAAATCCTCTCTGCAATGATACTTAAGACCAATGACTTCAAATTAATATTAGGTAGTTGGGATGATAACCCTCTGTGCATGGTACAAGTTTAGTAAATGACAAAATAATTAAGTAACACATGCAACAGACTCCAAAAGCAGATGTTTACAATAACATAACACATGATAATGGTGGATGGTGGATAATGGATGTCCTCTATCAAGGCATGGAATTGAATCTATATATGGCAAAAGCATGACTCCTAGGGAAGTGGCTCTAGCACTGTATCTGTTCATTGCTTCCATTCAGTTTGAATGAATACTCCTTTTTGCCATTTTCTAGGCTTTGGTCCATTGATCAGGAGGCATTGTAGCTTTTTTATCGAAGAAGAACCATTACTGCAGGATTGCCTTTGGTTTTCAGATCATGGGGATGTTTGTTTAATCAGAGCACGACTTCTGAGGGTAGGACATACTAGATTTAAGTACAACATCAATGATGCATGAAGTCAAGAGATTTAAAAACTTACCTTATAACATGTGAAATTTTGCTTGGCAACCTTTAAGGCTAATGCACGTAAAAGTAGAGACATAGTGACTTGAATGTATATCTGAGCTACTGGGTTTTGCAGGGGTGTTTTTGGTATAGAATGCACTTTCTTATGTGGCTCTAAGTCACAAACATTAATGTGTAGTGGCAAGAACTAGTGAAGAAAATGGCTAACTGATCTTACACCAACATATATCTGGTTAAAAAAATATATATTTGCATATATATTTGTATATGTGTATGGTTATGTGCTTGGAAGGATATATTTTATATTTCTTTTTATATAATCTGGATGTATTGGGGTAATTTTTGAATACGATAAATCTTCCCATAAGAGAATTCGAATAAGTGCAAATATCTAAGGTTTTCTTATGAAAAAGATCCATTCTTTCCTATCAAGTGTACAGTTTGCTAGGGAAGACTGGTAGATTAACCTGGTTCACCTGCTTTGCTCTGCTCCTTTGCCTTTTAATAATACGGACTCAAAGGGCTTTATTGTCTCCAAGTATTCAGTTTTAAAAATATTCGTGCATGTTAGAAAACAGCTCGAGCTATTCACCTTTTCTTTATCAAGACTACCTATAACTATCCCAATTTGTTCTTTGTCTTTGAAATTGCTTTCTTTCAGACAAATCAGGCCAGTTCTTAACACTAATGAATTTTCAGCTGAGTCCCGTTTGATTGCACAGATAAGAGTTAAACCTAGTGAAAAAAAGGGGTCAATAATGCTTAAAAACGACTGTTTATCTGGTGAGAAGTTACCAATACTCTTATCTCACAAGTGTGAAAGCCAAAAAAGGGTTTTTCTCTCTGCTAGAGTAATTTCTGGAGGTCTGATATACTTTTCCCGTTTGGCTTAGATCAGATCCTGCTTGTTGTTTTATGTCAAGTAGTAGATGGAAGTTTACCGTGTGAAAAAAAAAATAGAGAAAACCTCGACAGATATCTTTGTTAAATATTTTATAAAGATGTCAGTGTTATGCATCTGCCTGTTTTCTTTCGTCTCCAAATTAATAAAATTAAGTGTAGATCTCTTAAAGAGATACTTTCAGGAGTAGGAAAAATCTGTAAGGTCCTTATCTAAATGATTTTCATATGTCTAAGAGACTTTTAATGATGAAATTCCTGAAGAGTTTAGCCTTCAGGACACTCTTTCTTTTGAACTATTTGGTCATGTTTCACTGGCCATTAATTGAACCCTTGATTTCAAATTTGGATTATCAAAATATTCCTAAAGTGATCAATATTGCAAGTACAACATTATGCCTCACATTCTCTTTGGCTTTAATTGATAGGGGATAGACATATTAAACTTTGATTTAATATTTATAAATATTGCAATATTTCCATTTCTGCTTCCAAAGGATGTCCCTCCTAGAGGCTGTGGCCTCACTGAACTTCTGCTGCAGCCACGTGTGATCTGACTGCTCTTACTGTAACTAGCATTACAGGGGCCCCTGTAAGGGGAGCCTGGATAATCAGATTGTGCTCCTAAGTGTTTTCTAGGGGTGTTTGTCCATGGAAACTCTGGCTGATTCTCAGTGGGATGGTGCATTTAGAGCAAAGCACCAGCAAGCCACAAAGGCAGGACACATACAAATCAGTGTAACCCCTTGGCCAAACCCGTGTCTCCACGAGGCAGCAATGCACCAACACGGTTTCCCTGTGCGTAGCTTTGGAGTTAACTCACTTGCAGCTGGACAGGGATCATTTTATTGCAATTCACAGGCACAGCTAATCAAAAGTGAGTGTGAATGGACCAAGAGAGATCATCCTAACTCTGATGTTTTTCAAAGGCTAGGTATTGAGATTAATTAATAACAAGGAAAGTCCTCTGTAAGAGGATGGACTATTAGCAGGGGTACATAGACCAGGTCCCTGAACATTATATGAATTCACTGTTCCTAATAGCTTGACCTGATAAAGCTCACAGCCTAGATATTTTACTCAGGTGTATCCTCAGAAAGGGAGAACTCAGCAGATAAGGTTCAGTAGAAACACAGCTACTCTTTTTTTCTCTGAGGAAAAATCAATATTATGGAGTTTTTTCCTTCTTTGGCTTTAGTACCTAGGTTCAGAGTTAGAAGCACTAATTCCCATACTTCAAAATGTTCTGAAGTTTCCTTCACATACTTTCCCAAAGATGAACTTTTACCTAGTGCTGTGTGAAATCATTCCTTATTCCACTGAAATGTGAAAGTGCACCCAGAAGAGGCATAGAGAAAAGTAAAAACCGAGACTTGTTTAAAGAAGAGAGGGTTGAGTTTTGCACGCACCTGACTTGACTTTCTTACAACTTCTGACTGCTGATTTTGCTACTTTTTGTGAACAATGGTATCTATTTTCCATTGCCATTTTGCCCATTACATATTTATTGAAGAATTTTACTTCTTTGCTATCCCAATGTTTAATCATTTAAATTTTATTGCTCTCATTTTAACAGAATTTTTTTTTGTCAAAATGAGACAAATATGTATTTTAACATGTTTATCAATTTAATTGTTTAGATGATAGGTTTTCTTGTTTGGAAATTATAAACATTAATAAAATTTTATGAAATAAAATAAAACTAGAAAATTTCTTTCTTTTCATTCTTTATGCTGCTAGCATTTAGCATCTTGTAAATATTCCATTTGCTTGTAGATTTTTAAAATATTTTTCATGTACGTAATTGACTTTGTAACTGTAGCTACGGAGCTTGCAAGACACTCCACCATCTAAATACTAATGCAGTTAAAAGAAAAGTGTAGTTCCTTGGAAAATTACATACCTAATAATTTTTTGGTGCTCCACACCTAATGATTTTTTTGGCTATAAGCAGATGTCTTCAAAGATGCAACGGGAATAGTGAATTTAAAATGGCTCATTTTGCAATATTGGGGTAGTATTGAAGTTTTAAGAAGCCACACTAGAACTGTGTAAAGCTGAAGCTCATTTTCATTATTTGCATACATTGGACAGCAGGAGTAGTAAAAGACCTACGCAAAAACTTTGATGGCTTGTGCAATTGTCTGCACTCGTATGTCTTTTTACAAGAGTGTGATGATTGGTGTGCTAAGTACTCTTAAAATCATGCATGCTGCTTTCAGAAATTTTGCAGAACAGGAAGAATGTATGATAAGCTGCATTTTTTAAAGTATCTTTCACTTTTCTTTGCCCTCTTTACAGGCAAGGAATTTCTTTTTCTGTGTGAGATAAGGGCTATTCTTTCTTGTATATTTCTAAGTTTCTTCTCATTCGTCCTTTCCCCATATTTCATCCTGAAAGGCCGAGTTACTGTTACCAAGAGTCCCCTACTGTGCCTGCTTAGGCAGGAATATTTCAGTGTTCAGTGGCTTGGTTCACCTATTCAGTTACTCAGAGGCAGGAGATTATCATGTGTGCCAAATGGCCTGGAAACTTTTTAAAAGAAAAATGAATGGTAAGGTTGAAAGATGAAGGAAGCAAATAATATTTGAACTACTTTTTTAATGCTTCTAGTGAACATGTTTCATCTCCTAAAACTCATTGTAGTTGAGGGAATACTTGAATCTCAAACCACGATGTCCTCAGAAAGGATGCACATGTATATGATATACTATAATAATCCCTGGTCCATACTGTTTCCTCTTATGCTTGTAAATTCCTCCTCCATGGAGTTTCTACATTTGTGACATGTAAATGCAGCAATCCTTGCTTGCTTGTGCCCCAGTAGGTTTTTGCTCTTCTGGTTCTTTCACTAGATCATCTTTCTAGTGAAAATCTTTTCTAGTGATCATCTTTCTAACATTTCTATCAAATTGATGAGAACTGAAGCTTTTTGTTTTCATGTTGGTGGCTCTGAATCCCTCAGATCTGACTGCCTGTCTCATGACGCTGCTTTCTAACATAGTACCCACTGCTCACTTTGATGCACGTTCCTTCCAGCTTTCCATGTGTTTGGAATGCTTTTCTTGTGTACATGCTTTGTTTCCTACTGGCTCCTTTTACTTGCAACCCTTGCTGTCTTTCTCGGTAACCTTCCTCCTTTTAGAGCCCTCCTCAAAACATTTTTCTTCTCAGCATGACAGCTGAAAATGTATGGAAAATACCACAGATTTGGAACTGTACAAGGATATCTATCTGAGCCAGATCATCACTTTCCTGACACTGTGATTAGGGATAGGAACATCTCAACAGAAGGACACATCTGAAACAATTCAGAAGAATTGCAGGCTAGAAATGCCCATTTCTTTGAAATGGTGTAAAAGGGAACCCAGGGTCACTACAGATCCATACACTGTAGTCAGAAAATTTACAGAAGAACAATCTCAGCATATGTATCCACATATTAATTATGTCCTGCACTTAATTGTTTAAATACCTGTGAACATATGCATAAGGCTATTTGCTAAACTGCGGATCTAAGATATAAGGGAATATTGACACTTTTTTTTTTTTGCTAAACATGTAAATACAAACCAATAGAAATTAAAATATAAAAAAGGGAAAGTTTAGCTTTTCTCTCTCATCTATCTGTGCTATGTTAGAGAGATCTTATATCTCTTTTACTCTCTGAGTTGAAAGCCAGGAGTATAGAAATGAAGACCTGAGGAATTCTGGTGTAAATAAGAGATGGATTGTGTCTACATCCTTAATTTGATCCTGAAACTATTTTTCTGAGTGCTATAATCTGCAAAATAATGTCACATTCTCAATAATATAATTGTCTTCGGTATTATTCTTATTACTATTTCCACTGGTTTAATGACGGGAGATGTTTTGTGTGTTCTGCATGTTACTGAAGAATGAGGAAAAAAAGTTTGACTTTGTAGAAAAATTTAACAATTTTCTATACTGCAAATGACAACTGGAAAGGATATACAGCTAGTCACAAAGAGCAAATAAAACACAATACTTCTTAGGGAAGGCGTAATTTTACAAATCTATAAAGGCGTTTTTTTCTCAGTCAAAAGATTTTTCTGTTGGAAATTCTGAAATGCTTGATTAATGAAGCAATTATATAATTCAGAAAATCAGTTTAATTGTGTTTTTAAACAAAATATTGTCTTATGGCTATTATTAAACTGATCAATAAAGCTGTACCTAATTTATTTCTTTAAACTTCAGGTTTAGCAATTTGTGCCATTAAAGTTATAGAACCACCATAAAGTAAAATTATAGAGTAAAATTAATTATAAATTTAGGGCCTAGAGATTACAGAAATCTAAATTGAAGATATTCCTAATATTAATGTTTAGATAACAGAATACACTGTAATTCCCTGTGTATTTAGCTGAAAAATTTAGAAAGAGTTTTAACAATCCAGTGTTCAAGAAATGAGTTGTAATTTACATTAAGTTGTAATTTACATGTGTCTCAGGAGCTAACATTTGATCAATCAGTTTAAATCCCAGATCAGCTCCTAGCTTCTGCTTGAATGTCTATCTTATTTGACAGAGACACAAGCCTTTGAGTCTTAAAATTATGTACAAAATTTGGGATGTGACCCTTCAGAGTTGAGCGCTGCATTGCCTAGTCTTTGGTTGTCTAGCCCTTAGATACTGTTCAAATGTCTAAATTAGGCATATTTTCTCTAAATAATGCATAGGAACATCACCTTGCAATGGCCATTGACAGACTGTGAGAACTTGTCTTGAATCTAACCCTGTGTCTAACAGAAGAGCCAAGTTTGAACACAGAGGTGACTTATATAGCAATATTGGGACTGAAAAACTGACCTAATCACACATCTCTTCTAGACAGCCATTAACATAAAGGGAGTTGAAGGAATATTTTCCCATGAAAATTTTGGGATTAGGATGCCTAATCAACAATCATTGGTTAGCCCAGCAGGAGACAGAGATTTGCCCTTTTTTGGATCAGAGATATTTGGCAGCCAGGGAGGCATTGGCAAGGACCAAAGCTGTATCTCCCTTCACTCAGGACATTCAGCCAATGAATCCTAGATGACTGTCACGGCCTTTTCTTTGGTACTTTCAACTTTGGCTACAAAGAGCCTCTTGCACATATAACCACTTCATATATATGTTTGCACGTATGTGCAAAATAATATATAATTATATATAAAATTATATATGTACAGTTCCTACTGAATTGCAGTGTGCCTTGGCTACTCCTTGTTTTGGTATAGCATATTCCTCTGTTTAGTCATTGTCCTTTAGTAATTCTTCTTGTTCCACTAATTGTTTAAAAACTCCACATGATTACTATAAAAAACTATTTTTTAAATAAAAGAATCTCTAATGATTACTATAAAAAAGCTCAATGACCACTATAAAAAAGCTCAATGACCTTATCCTTCAATGTGATTCTAACCATTTTAACTGGTTTTCAATAGATGAACTTAATGGTGTTAGTTGGAAATACTTAAATGTGAGCAAAGAGTCTACCTTTTCTGTACAACATTATTGGAAAATTCATTAACATGCAGTATTGCAAGTTAAGAGTAAGTACATTGTCTGACTGTGGAATACACAGAAACAATAACTAACTATCCTCTCTGTATCCTGGACAAGTAGAGTTAAAGACCTCAGAAAAGTCATGCCAAAGCCTTCATGTTGCACTAGAGACAATTATTTGGTAAAAAAGTGCTAAGGAATAGGGTCTTTCTGGCAACCAGCCCATTTTCTGAGTTTGTTAATTGTAACAGGACAGCAAAGGAAGTACTTCTTAATTCACTGCAAATTCTTCTTTTAATTGTGGTTTCTGCTCATCTGGGTGGATTAAGGATATTCCTTTCATGGGGTAGAGGTGATGTGCTTCATTTCTGTGGCTAATTCTTCAGGTAAATGAGAACTTTCCATCCAAAATTCCTGCTTCCAAGAGCTCTTAGCTTCTACTGAAGTTGGCCAACAGTATAAGGTAGAAGCTTCACAAAGCCAGAAGGAATAACAACAAGGAACCCATCTCCCTAACCTAGTGAGACAAGATTTCACAGGTAAGGCAGTCTTTCCCTGAAATTTGCTGCTCCTGAGTGGCTACAAACAGCTCCTCTTCCTCTTTCTCTCATGATTAAAGATAAGTAACTGTGGCTACCTCTCTGCTAGGAGGTTCAGCCCTATCAGGGTGTTTATTTTGAGGTGGATCCTGTTTTTAGGACCTCAAATCAAGTGCATCATAAGCCTTACAATAAAGCCTTCCTAAGTCACAGAATCACATAACCAATTAGGCTGCCAAAGACCTCTGAGATCATTGACTTCCAAACTATGACTGAACACCCCTATGTGAACTACACCACGTCACTAAACACCATGTTCCATCTTTCCTTAAACACCTCCAGTGTTTAATGACAAGGACAATGACCCCACCACCTCTCTGGGCAGTCTGTTCCAATGCCCAATCACCCTTTCTGTGAAGAAATTCTTCATAATACTCAACCTAAACCTCCCCAGGCACAGTTTGTCCTGTCACTGGTTACCTGGGAGAAGAGACTGACCCCCACCTGGCTACACCCTCCTTTCAGGTAGCTGTAGAGAGCAATAAAGTCACCCCTTGGGCCTCCTTTTCTCCAGGCTAAGTAACCCCAGGTCCCTCAGCTGCTCCTCGTAAGGTTTGTGCTCCAGAAAATTCATCAGCTTCATTGAACTTTTCTAGACTGCTGCTCTCAACCAGCACACCCAGATCCCCTAGGTTTTTGTCCTGTAAATTGGTGTTCACCTAATTCATTAATCTAATCATTATTGCCCTTGAAAACAAGAGAAATTGATGAGAATTATGTGATCTCTGAAGGCATGAATCTTGAGAAGTTGGAATGTAACAATTGCAGTTATAAAACTAGTTTATTAAATTCTCTACTTTCTCAGCACTTACATTATTCTCTCATGAGTGAGGTTTAGCTGTGCTACCTCATCTGTATGCCAGCCATGAAGATGACAATGGGAACTACCTTACCTTTTGTCTTTGCCCCTTTGAATTTTACCTTTAAGGAACAGGGTTATGAACTTGTGACCTCAGCAGGATCTATTCACCCTCAGCAGGGTGAATGCTATGGAAGGACTAGTGGGTGTTGGCTGTCTTGTGATCCTATCAGCATAGGTGCATAATGAGATATTTGAATGCAAAGATAGAATTTATTATTTAAGCCATAATTATATTTTGTTCTGGAAATCTTTCTGAAAGTGGGAATATAGGAAAAGAACCTTTAAAAGATGCAGTTCGATAACTGACGTCTGGCTTTACTATCTGAATACCTGGAAATTCAGTGGTTCTTTTGCAGCTATTAATTGCAAATATCAGCTTCTGTGATATCTTGAACGGGAGTTAATAGTCTTTCCTCAAACAAATAAGGTATGTACAGAGTCTGAAACCCACAACTAAACTGGGTTCCAAATGAACCTATGATGTTGTGGAAATGGAAGTGGGTAGACAAAAAATGGTAGTTCAACCATTGTAAAACTAGTATTGTCTGGTCTACTATAATTTCCTTATAATCCATTGAGCATTGGCTTTGTGCACTGACACTGGACTTCTTTATTTTTACTGGTGTTAATTACCACGGCCTCCTAGATAATCAGGCTATCTTTGTTAAAATGCGAAGGTTATGCACAGAAAGAGATGTTGTGTACAGGTGAGGACTAAGCAGAAAAACGTTGTAGCAATTTGCTGAACACGGAGGCTTATTGAGGATGCAGTCCTGAATAATACACACTAGCTTTGCTCTTCCCCCTTTAGTGTGTGTAGAGAAGCCATGAATCATTCATGGTCTCCCAGCTGAGCGGGGCTTCAAAGGGGCTGGTTGTGATTGGGTGTCCTGGGTGAATTGCTGCGCTGCAGAAACGCCTGCACCCTCAGCACTGGAGGGGTGAGGAAGCACTTTCATCTGGGCCTCCAAAGTGTTTCGGGTCACAGTTCACCAGGAGATAACGATGTAGATGTACATTCAGAATTAGCTGCAGAGATACCTGTGTAGTGCGGTGTGGAAAAGTGAGCCAGTTAGATCCCCAGTGGATGCTGTGAATCAATTACTGTGTTCTGAATACAAGGTTGGCTGCAGGGGATAAACAGATGTCAGAGAATTTTTCCTAATAAGACCATAGTAATAGAAGAGCACTGTCAACTTCGTTTTACATTCAAAATCTCATTTCCTCTTTATATGACCAATTTTATTAGGCCTCTAAACAAAGATATTTTATGTAACTGATAGCTGTATAATGAGAATAGTATCATTAAATTTATTTTTTTCTTTTTTAACAAAGGTTGAAAGAGAAGGCAGAAATGAATCTTGGCAAAGTTAGAAAGAAGGTGTGTAATTTAGAAGGCTGGATGATAATTTCTCATCCCTTCCAATGAAAGACAGTATTGAATGGCTTGCAGCTGCCTTTTATGCTGAATCATAATCACCTACGTTCCAGAGCAAAATATTCTGACAGCCAAAGTTGGTGATTAGCTTGCACTGTTCTCTGTAATTTCTGCATATTTTGTCAATGTCTGGTATATAAAGCTGTGTCAGAAACAAGAAATAGCTTTGGGTTTATTTAATAAATCTTACAACAGGTCACACACTTGCAGCTAGCACCATATTCTAAGTGTTTTTCATTTCTGTACAAAAAACAAAATTTCAAGACACTGTGTTTTTCTGCAAATTTTGAGTGTAAAAGCAATAAATTATTAGAGATAGTTATTACCTATCATGTTACTCTTTCAAATAGAACACAAGGACAATATTACTTGCGTACAATTTGCAAATATGGAAATACTAGACCAAAGGGATACCTTTGGATGCACCATGTTCATAAATTGTTCACATGCAGATTATGTTGTGGTTTTTTCTTTTTTGAAAGGAATAGATGCAGATATTTTTTAGTTCATACTATTTCCATGATGACATTGTTGCTTTATGTGGCAGAAATCAGAGCAGAACTTAGCTTTAAATATTGGTTTACAATGAATGCTTTTTAGTGTAATGCCTAAACTCATACCAAACACTTCACAAGAAGGGAAACAAAAGAGAACTGCAGACAACATTCAGAATATTGTTGACAAACAGATCAACCAACTGAGAACCTCTATAAAGTTATGCTCCTATACAGGTCATACTTGCCAAATTCAATTCAGCAGTATTTGGGTAAATAAGGCATAAGTATAACTCAAGGTTTTGTTTACTGAAATTAGTTAAAGCAGCAGAGACAAAGACATGATCTATTGCTGAGTTACCAAAACCTGTCTTTTTCTCCCTCCTCAGGTCTGATATACACGTGGCTACTAAAATTCAGAAGTGTGTCTCTTGAGACAACCACATATCGATAATATGTCCCTGTGCAGGTGGTAACACAATGCTTTAGTACATAACCTCTCCATGTCAAGACCTGAGCAGTTCTCTAATTTTGACTTTCCTGAAGTTTGTCTTCATTGGAAACTTGGAAACAACACCAGCCACAACAGTATTAAAGCTTCTCCTCAAACCTGGCTGTCCCTAGGGTTTCTTTCCAGGAGCAGCTCTGCCCTGAGCACTAATCATTGTGCTGCCACCACTCCCCTGAGTAGGGCTGCAGCCTTCCCAAGCCACTGCTGGCCACATTCACCATTGCTCCTCTGACACACACCATGTTACCTACAATACAGCAATCACAGGGAGCAGGGGGAAGGCAGCAGTCAGAAACTTATTTCAGAATCGTTCTCTGCCTCTGCAATTCCTTTAAGATCAGGATATGCAATAGTAGCCTCAATGCATCATCTGTAATGATGCATTATCTAGCATTGCTCTTAATCTGTAAATTAGAGTTTGTGTGCTGCAGCTCAGTGCTGGGAAGGAAGTTAACCACTGACTTACCTTCTCAAACATTTCTAGCAATTCATTTTTATTGGAAAGCTCTGCTGTTTCTCTCCAGATGGGTCAAACAGGGAAGCTCCATGTACACATTCATGATTTGCCTTCAAAATGAGCCACAGGTGTCCAGTATACAATAGTATTTGAAACAGTTACATGGAAAAAAAATCACAAAAAGGAGCAAATAATGGCAATAACATGGAGACTTCAGGGGTACTCATATTCAAGGGATATTACTGGGACAAATGGTCTACGTGTTTCTGAATAGTGCTTTTTGCAGCATTAGAGTGTCTTGCTTTTAGTTCTTCAATACTGATTTATAACAAGGGAATGCTGATTACTTTGGGATTTTTTTGGGTCTGTTCCATAAGAAAGGTGCAAGTGCTCAGAGTTTGGTGACTATTTAATAACAGTAACAGATGTGGTAGCAACAACCCTATATCCTTTCTGACACTGGGAGCCCAGCGATGCACCTCCAGATGAGCCCTTCACACCGATCTCTGCAGAGCGTGGAAATCACCTCCCTGGTGATGCTCAACAGCATCACGTTTGCTCTCACTTTTCTACAATTTTCTCAAGAAAGTAAACTTAATCTTCTACCTGCACAATACTGGGCTTTCTAGATGGTACATGAAAGCTCACTGAGAGTGTTAACATTCTGACACATCTCCATAGCAGCAGCAAGCTCTTACGAGCAATATGTACAGGTGGTGTTGTCAAAGGCAGCACATAGGAATGTCACAGTGTGTCCTCAGGTTGCACAGCAGTCATGCATGCCAAGACATACAGATGTTTACAGCCAAGATGCATGGCTATACTCTGCTAGGATTTCCATGAAGCCATTGAACCCTCATTTACAGTGTGTTCTGCAGTGGCCTATTATGAACATACTTCTTAAAGATTCTCATGGACATTTTTTTCAGATTCTCTTGAATAAGGAGATGAAGGAAAAGGCAGAAGAGGGCAACTTAAAGAATCTCTCAAGTTCTATTCACCGGATCAGAAAATGGCAAGGTAAGAGTCCAGATTCCATGGATATGATATATGCGTTTGCACAGCATATCAGAAAACACAAAGTGGGAAGGGAAAGAAAAATGAATGAATAGAAATATTTTTATTTAGTGATGATATTGAGTGAAGCTATTTAACTTTACATGTTGTAAACCTGGAATGCTGTTCACAGACCCATTTCCTTTTATGCACACTACTTTTGCAGTTTTGCTGTGAAGATCTAATGGTTCAAGAAAAGAAATATTTATAGAAAGAGAAAGAGGGTTTTATACAGCTGGTAAAATAAGAATATATGTTTCTAGCTACATATACATTTTCTGAAGTCCCTGCCCCACCCACATGTTCAATGGTGTACTTATTTCAAATAAATTCTGTGCTCATACAGAAAGATCTTTCCTTGGACATTCATCTGCCACGTAGAAATATGTTCAGATCCAAAGAAGTTTATGGTTTAAACTTTCATTCTTTTCTGTCATGATGGGTTAATATGGCATTACCTAGGGAAAACTGAAATAAAATTTGTTTAAAACATGAAAGCTTAAATACCATCAATTCCTAGGTGTTTGGGAAGCATTCTCCTTCGAACAGTTCTTGTGTATTCAACATGCCTATTTAAGTGGGAAAATGGAGTTTACACTCTGGTTTTATGTTATTGTCAAGAAGACCCCTGAGCTTGGAATTTGTGAAGCTTAGGACAGTGTATGAAATCATAATGGAAGGGAAATTTTTTCTCTGATATACTGTATTTGACTAGATACGCAAATTTGTTGGTCAATTCCCTCCTTCTGTCTCCTTTTTTTCTGAAAGACTTATACCTATGGTTGGTTGAGTAAGATACATTGCAGGCATGTGACTAATAAGTTTAGCCAAAGGAAAAAAAAACAAAGAAGAAAAAAAAAGAAAAAAAAAGAAAAAGAAAAAAAGAAATTACAGCTCCAGACACAATTGGCATTACTCTTTCCATCTTTGCTAGCAGGTTTGAACTACAGGTCAAACATTCATTTGATATTGATCAGAAAAATACTTCAGATTTAAAAATAGGAGGGTCTATTTACCATGGCTGAAAAATCTAAAACTACACCCAATACAAAATTAATCAGAAGGGAAACCAAAACTATAATTTTATAGATCAAGGGGAAGCCTCAGACTCATTTTTAGAGACAGAGTTTGCAAAGAATGCTGTAGGGAATAAAATACGTGGGTTTAATTATCAACAACAGGCCTAAGGACACAATCAGATTAAATTTAAACATGTGTGTAAGAAACAAAATAAATATAGATATAAGGAGATGGGAACAGATACAAATCAATCTCGAGGGAGGTGAGAAGGAAAGGGATTAATAATTAAAATGTGTATACTACTTGTTTATTCTTAGAGCTGTACCTGTGAGCATGACAAGTATGACTTCCTTAGACTTTATGATGCTGTGTCAGACTTTTGTGAGGGATTGAAACAGAATTTAATAACTGAGATCAGCCTCAGCAGTAGTAAGCTATCAACTATTTGTGTTTATCACAAAACTTAAATGCGTGAAGTCCGACAGTCTCCTCTTAAATTGTCTGTACAAATATGCAGTAAGTGGCTTGAAAATATTTCCTCCCCATTTTAAATTGCTTTGTTTTGTGCAAAATTATTGCCTCTTTTCTAGCTTAATGCAGAGTTCTAGACATGTCTACACAGACAAATAAAATCAGACGAGTCAAGCACTACAATCCTGAGTACCTATGTAATTAATTTTCAGCATATTTTCCAGTTCTTTTGAGGACTGCTTTAGGTAATTTTCTCCAATACATCTTCTCTACAGACTATGCCCTAAGCATTTTGGATGTGATTCAGACCGTGCCACTTGGCCTTAGGGCCAAGTATCAGTCTCTTACTCTATTTTTTCCCCAATAATATTACTAGAAATGGGATGAAATATTCATCTTTGCAATACAGGTACAGGACCAGCATGAATGTTCTCATTTTCATTTCATATGAATTCATAATAATTATCAAATTTTGAAGGTAGTGTATAATGTTTGTAAGTATGTGCCTCTGGAAAGGCCTATAGAATGTGGGGGTTATAATGGATGTTTTTTTTCTTCAAAGATATTTGATTTTTTTTTTTTTTGATGTTGTGGATTTTCCTTTTCATGCCTCCAATCTTTCTTTTTACCTTGATTTTACAGCTTGTTTCAGCTATTGCTCTCCTGTTAATATAACATTGGTCTGCCTCATGAAAAGTGCCTCTGCTTTAAGAAATCCTTAATGCTTGAGTTGATTTCCCTTTTCCCCCTCTTCTATTAGAATTATTTCCCTTTGTATATCTTTCATCACAATATTAACTGTTTCCTGCATGGTCTGTCTTACACTGGTGACCTATGATAAAATGGAATATCAATTCAGAGTATCCCATGGCCCTGATGAGTTTAATCCAAGAGCTGTCAGGTCTCATGAAATCTCCCTTCCCTACATATTATGAATTTGCCAGCTGTAAGGATGGAGCTTTCCCACAACTGCAGCAAAAGAAAAGAGGATGCACACTCAGCAGAACTTGCCAAAGGAAAACAAATAATGAAAAAGATGACCTTAAGGGGTGTCCTCTAGGAAAGAGAGAGTAATAGAGCTTTAAAGCTGGGACTTCATGCTGGGACTTGGAAGGTTCTGAGATACTGTGCTAATAAGCATAATGTAAAATTGAGAAGGTGAAAGATCACAAACAATTAAGCATATTGAGGTCTGGTAAGGATATAAATTAACTCTTCTACAAATGGAATTTAAAGGCCTTCATTTTCTAGAGGTTTTTTATTTAGGTAATGTGGAATAGAAAGAACACACTGCAGATTACCTACCTGTGGATAAGGCGTAAAACCCATGTCAACAAAAGCAGTACCTCTCAGAGAGCTTCTGCAAATGAGTTTGTGATTTTTCACTTGTTGGAGAATGCCAAAGAACTGACTGGTTTATCAGTCATAGAAAAAATATCAGGACAAAATGAATACAAAACTATTTTTAGTTTTATCCTGGGACATCTTTATTAGATTAAAAAATCCCAATTCTGTTACTTCACAACACATGAGTTGGTCCATTGATTTAATTTGAATATGCCCTGCCTATTCTTATACTTTTAAAATTACTTTTATGAAGCATGGCAAAATTTCTACAAAGTTGTACTGAAATTGTTGTTGATTCCTTTTTCTTCTTGGATTCAGATTCTGTTCTCTGATGCATAAGCTAGTGCCTAATTAGTTTACCATACATACACATATAACTATAGCTTTTCGTTTGTGTTATTTCAAGATTACGTAAAGCTAAGAAAAAATGTATATATGATATCTGCTAAACAGTATATCTGAAAAATGCAAATAGCTCACAAAACTGAAAAAACACATATTTTGGCAACTATATGGTTGCAATAAAATCTTTTATTTTATTTTATTATTACAAATCCTAACAACACTTGAAATATCTCCCCTGAGGTTTTGTTTTTTTCCTCCTTCTGAATATATACATTTTTATATTTGTTTGGTTACCAAGACTGAGGCTTCAGTCCAAGGAATTGGAAGTTGCAGCCTTTCGACAGCCATTGCTTTATTCTTCTATCATGAAAAGGATCCTAAGTAAAGAACACCAGCAGTGACTTGCATCGCTCCTGGGCATTTTTTTGTTCTTGTGATCTAAAGTCCACTTATTGTGTTTTCTGTTATTTGGAGGTCACCAAACTTTGATCACTAGGGGGTAGTGTGGGGCTTTTCCTTGATCTTGGGTTCCACATTCTTCAGCCTGATGTTTTTTGAATGCTTATATGAAAAGCTTAAACTAAATATTCCCATATCTATGCATATATCGATGCATAATGTTCAGAAATTCCTGGATTTATAAAACCATATCACACTACCAGTGGAAATTAAACGTGTAGTGTTCTGTTCTCTTATGGCACACTTTCCCATATTCCCCGGAAGGAGTCAGATACTGCAAATGTCCATTAATCCTCTTAATTTTCTCTCTTCTCCCACAACACATAAATATACACATACACAAAAAACCCATTCACATACGTACTTACATTTTGAAGCACTGACAATAAAATAACAGATTTAGAAAACTGCAAAAAGTGTGACCCCATACCCCATATTAATATTTAATCAAGTGCTCACCATATATTTCAAGTTAGTCTGAGAAAATTAATTAGCCCAAAAGATGCTTGTCCTTTAAAGGCACTGTAATCCCTTTTGAAAATGTAAATGAGATAATCCTTTGGTGAGTGCAAGCAACTGTTCATTTAATTCACTGTGAGGTTTTCAGGATGCCAGTAGAAACCCATCCTACGTAATTTGAGTTTATTGGTTATAAATTTACCACCTAAAGAATTCTGAGCAGAAAAAAAATGAGATAATTTGCTCCTTTTTCTTTCAGATCACTTCTTCCCTTGCATAAATCTGAGTGTGACCTAAGAAGGGAATGAAAAAACCCATTGGGGACCCTTCCTTTTCTATTCTTCTTAATTGATTCCCTTGTTATCAGGAGACTAAGAGGCATTCTTGAGATCAAGGAAGGTCTAACACTTTTTGAACACACTGTAAAGAAGACTATGAAATAATGGATTTCAAAAGTATGAATAACTGTTACCTCTCTTATCCACTACTTTCTTATTATCTCATAAATCAAAATTGCCTCAATTTCAGGTTGTTATAGACTAGATATCCCAGTTTGTCTCTGATAGAAATTTAGAGATAGACTTTTTCCCCTCTCTTAGTTACTATAAAGGGGTTTTTTTGATCACTATAAATATTTTCTTGCTTAGAACTTACCATTTTCTGGTTTCAAAATTTGGAGGTTTTCTGGCTAAGCTAACTTCTACCTCACTATTACCTTTAAGCATAAGTATCAACTGCACATTTTTGTGCCTAAGCTAAACTATGGTATAGATAGAATGGTTTGTTTAGGGCATTTCAAACTTCTGATGGTTACTTTATCTCTTAATAAATGACATATCCTCTTCCTATAAATCTTTCCTCCATATTTCCTACTATAGTGCCTGTGAAGGATATACACCATAACTAGTCCCATGCATAAGTAGTCTCCCTGTGGATGACTCTACAACTTCTTCCTGAATCTCACTTTTTTTTTTTTTTTTCTTTTCAAATAAATGGACAGATCCAAGGTCCAAAACACTTTAAGGACTCATTTCCACAAAATTCTCTGAAGACCAAATATTCTTACTGACACAGGAAGTTTCAACAAAGTAAGTGATGATAATAAGATTATACGCTTAAATGTAAGAACTCTTGTCTGAAAAAGCTGCCAATGTGTGCAGTTTTGAACATCCCAATATGAAAAGTATGTAAAGCTATTAGGGAGTGTGAAAAGGAGATCTACAGAGGTGGTGAAGGGCCTTGAGAGGAAGCCACACGAGGGGTGGCTGAGGTCACTTGGTCTGTTCAGCTTGGACAAGAGGAGACTGAGGGGAGAGCTCACTGCAGTCTGCAACTCACAAGGGGAGGCAGAAGGGCAGGCATTGATCCTTTCTGGTGACAGTGATAGAACCTGAGGGAGTGGCCTGAAGTTGTGTGAGGGGAGAGGTTAGTTTGGGCATTGTAGAAAGGTTCTTTACCAGAGGGTGGTTGGGCACTGGAAGAGGCTCCCCAGGGAAGTGATCACAGCACCAGCCTGGCAGAGTTCAAAAAGTGTTTGGACAACACTCTCAGGGACATGGTGTGACTCTTGGGGTGTCCTGTGCAGGGCCAGCAGTTGGACTATGTTTATCCTTTGTGTCCCTACCAACACAGGATATTCTATGATTCTACACGAAAATTCAGAATAAAATATTTAGATTTGTAATGTAATGGAAAACTACTGCAGCACATCTTAAATCCTTAGGTCTCAATGAACTGATATTTGTTCTGCTTATTAACATGGACAGACAATTGGCAATAGCTCAACATTTACTTGTAAGAGATAAACTGAGAAGCATGGATTCTTTCCTCTATGGTGTTTGGGGCTTCTTCAATATTTGAATGTGGTCCAGTTTTCAGAAGCAAAACAATACCACATATAGGTGAGACTGTATCTGTAAATGGATGTTTATAAATTGATGTCTGTATAGCAGTTCTGCCACAGATTCCTTGTGTTTTCACTTATAAAGAGGAAGAGATATGTTCATGTTTTATTTTTAATAGCAAAAGATCTATTTCACATTGTGCTTTTGTGTAAACAAAAAAATTGAAATTTTCCATAACAAAACTTCTTCCAATGTAACAAGTGCATGAAAAATTTATCATTGATGATATTACATTCTCTAAATATTTCCTGATTTTTAAAAATGAGTTGACCTTCCTTAAAAACCATGAAATAGTAGCTGTTCCTCTCTTAGTTTTCTTTGGTGACTAAAAAGATAGAAAAAAATATTAATTCAGGGCAAAAGTAACACCTGGTAACCAATTAAGAATTTTCATGTTTCTCTCCCTCTCTCTCCTCTGACCCATCACATTCTCAGACCCTTCCCTACTGTTCTGGGTCATTTATTCTGTGTCAGTATGGGTTTTAGTCCCCTCTAATTCACTGACTGCCAAGTTTACAAGATTATGTACAGTGATTTTTGTGTGGTGGGCCCCTGTCCACCAGTGAGCTGAAAATGTCAACTTGGACTTAAACCAATGGCCATAAAGCTACAAGGTAAGTGCAATTTCTTCTGATCCAACATAGCTCTTCCAAGTGTTGTTTTCAAAAGGCAGGAATGTTAGCTGTGTTTTACAGCACTGAAATGCATGTTTGGCATCAGGGAGCCCCCTATCCCCATGATATGGAGGCACAGTGAGAAATTCAGATTGTTCTACTTTTAGTGGCTTATCTTGTATATGCTCCCCATTCCACTTTCTGAAATTGGAGAGGAGTTTGATAAAAGGCAAAGTAAATCTGACAATGTCATATCAGTTCTCCCCAAGGAGTTTATGCAGTGGTATAAAATCACTGAGAAGCAATCACAGAGCAACCAGTGCCTAAATCCATAGAGCAATTCGAGTTACTTACACCCTTTTGCCCCTCCCCCTTTTTGACCTGCTTCCCCTTATGCTGTGAAGAGAAGTACATATTTTTGCTATTAGACTTTTGTGAGCTGCACTGCGCGAGAAGAGATGGGAGGGCACAGGATGGGAGGCTCACCTCCAAATAGCACCATGCAATCTGATGTATCATCTAAAAATCACTGTGTATCAAAGTATATTTATTCCTGAGACAGAACACAGTGAAAACATCTTATTTTTCCTCTTTGTAGGGTTTAGACTACCATACAGCTATTGCTCCTTCCTCTGGATCACATGGAATTCTTTTTCCGTACTGTCTTCTGCTAAACTTTCTGTTTATATCACCTAGATTGGTCATTAGCTCCATAATACATCAGTGGACTTGAAAAGAAGAAGGAACAGAATGAGAGAAAGACAAAATGAGGTGGCAAGAACAAGCTGAGGCAATTATGAATTCTTGGAAAAATATTTCAGGCAAATTATCACAGTTTTAATGACTCCAGTGGAGTACCTTCTTA
This sequence comes from Ammospiza caudacuta, assembly GCF_027887145.1. Lineage (NCBI taxonomy): Eukaryota > Metazoa > Chordata > Aves > Passeriformes > Passerellidae > Ammospiza > Ammospiza caudacuta. The sequence continues at coordinate 72,559,294 of NC_080594.1, forward strand.
GGCCTCTCCTAGGAACAGACTTGTTGTGACTCACATGAAGAACGGGGTCACTTTCCACAGAGCTGTCACTTTATCTCAGAGCTGAAAATCTGGCTTGGGCCACAGTTTCAGCATATTCTGCCTTTGTGTATAATGAAGTGAACCTGCCCTGCGACCCTGGCAGAGCTTTCCAGATTCCTGGTCAGGTGGCATCAGCTCATTTGTCTCATGCAAGCACTACCAGCCTTAAGGCTGCTCTAGAAACCCCACTAACAAATAACCCAAATTAATTTAGCCTTCCAGAAAGGTGCTGGAAGCAATGGGGGCTGTGCAATAAACTGTAATCAATGCTTTTCAAACGTTCAGTCTTCTAGCTCCATACTGGTACCTGTTTGTTTTTGGTGCTGCTTCATGAATCAAAGTTTCATAAGCGTTACATTATGCAACATGCCATGCAAAAACCAGTTAAGCAACTTGTTTATTTTGATTCCACATTCCCTAGTTTTCAAAAAAATACCTTCTAGCAAATCAGTTCCTATCAGGATCTGAAGATTTGTAACAATGGATGTCTCCAGCTGCTATTTCTCTCATAGAAGAATAGGTATTTTTTGTAAGTTGGACAAGCAAATGTTACCTGCTCTCAACTGAGACATCAGTTATTGTTCAGATATTGAAACTAGTAGCTGCAGAGTGAACATATTATATGCATGCTAACAGGTATTTTATGTTCCCCGACCTTACCATGTGTTCCTTTGAAAATGATCTTCCCACGGGCAGCATAACCTCCACTACTTTCCAATCCATCTTGTGCTTAAACTCACCACCTCCGTTTTCAAGTGTCTCAACACAGGTCCTGTAAAACTTAAAGTATTTCTAAGAAACATCTGATCATTTTCCACACTCAAGGCAGCATTATCTGTTAAAAGCTGATCACTTTGTTCTCATTACTGCAATAGCAAGGAATTGTTTGTGGTATTAGCTTACATGGCAATGATGATCTGTATGCACTCATTATCTCTTGAGCAGCATTTATGTGGGACAGACAGGAAGAGACATTGCTGTTCATTTCTGTTTGTATGGGGAAAAGCAGTAATTTGAACAGAATGAACTATCCAGCCAGCTCCTACTGCTGGAGTTCCCTGGCAGTGCCTGGTGGCAGTCTGTGCAGCTTGCTGGGTGCTCGCAGGGAGGAGGGACCTTCTGCAGTGTATCCATGGTGGAGAACAGACACTGAGCTATGGAGTGAGGTTTTCTTTGGCCTTGCCAGCTTCAAACATATGCAGCTGGAGAGGGTGTAGGTTTGTGCACTAGCTTGCCCTTTCAATCATGTAAGTGCCTATTCAGAGTGAATTTTACAATTTTTCATATATAATTTAGACCTGTAATGGGTATACACTTCAGAATGAATACATGAAGAAGCCTGTATAATTTATGCCTCATCTATTTATGTACTTTCCACTATGGATAACATAAAATGTGATACTAGAAAACAAGACTACTGTCTTCAATAGATACTACCCCAAAATCCCTGAGCTTAGCTTCAATTCTTCCAATGAAATCCTCATTGAAAAATTAATATTCAGTGTCAGAAAGATCATGAGTTTGATGATAGCACTCAGCTTAGAACCTAAGCTGTTTAGTTGACAAAACAACTGACAAAAAGGTTATTGCCATTGAACTGGGTGTAGATGCTCATATACTGGCAGTGGGGACTGCAGGGGATATGGCTGATCCCTGCAGTCACGAGGGTGGCACCTCAGGGGAGAAAGAGTTTAAAAAAGGGCAAAAAAATGACCAAGAGAAGAGTGAGGGGAAAAAAAGTGAGAAACAGCTGAGAGGAGGAAGAGGAGGTGTTCCAGGTAGAAAAGCAGAGAATCCCGAGAGAGGTCTTCCAGCCCTTGGAGGTGATCATGGTGGAGCAAGTATCCACACTGCAGTCCATGGAGCACCCCACCCTGGAGAAGCTGGAAGGAAATTGCAGATGTGGAGAGTCCATGCAGTAGCAGCAGCTAAGTGTGAGAAGAAAGGGGTAGCAGAGAAAAGATTTTATGGACTGACCACAGTCCCCATTCCCTATTTCCCTTGCGCTCTTAGGGATTTGTGGAAGGTGGTTTAGATTTTGTCTTTGTTTCTCATCATTCAGCTCTACTATAAATTGGAAATAATTTAAATTCTTTTTCCCCCAAGAATTTTGTGCCTATGATAGCAATTGGAGAGTGTCTTTATTGTGATTATAATTATCAAACTGTTATAACAATATTTCTATTGAGATATTCTGTGAACATGGTTAGGTTGTCACTTCTACAAGTTACTGTGATGGGCTGGCCTCAATCTCTTCTACTGGTGTGAAAACAGGCTTTATTCTTATAGGTCGTTCTGTGTTGCTGTTTCTTGAGAGCTTTTCTTGAAAACACTGTAGTAAGTGAGAGAAGACTGCTGTCTGAAATAATTTCTCCTTTGGAAACCAATTCTGATGGTTCATGTCTGGACGTTGGGTGTTGTTCTTGAAAACATAATGCTCATGAGATCCAGTTTCTCCAGTTCTACAGGCATTTTAGTGACTGCAAGGTATTTTTTTTATGATGTTGACAGAAAGGATAGAGACCTGAAGGAGACATTTCTTTGAGTGGGTACTGGAAGGCAGGCATCATATCATGAGGCCTTTCAGACGGCAGAAGATGACTGGTTTCCCTGCCAAATTCCATCCTGCCTGATCTAGAACCCCTGATGCTTCAATTCTGATTTTTGTATCAATGCTGTGTGATTGATGCATATATGTATACTTGAAGGCTCACCAAGAACTCAAGGAAACTACACTGCTCATCCTTCCAAAGTGAACCAGAATCAGTACAAGATAATAAAAGAAGCCAGTATTCTGTGCCTTCTAAAGAGGGTGAACAACATCCAAAGTTAAGCCTTTGAGTAAGTAATGAAGACATTAATAAAAATATACATAGAAGAAATTGCCTCAGTGTCATATTAAAATCCTGTCTCCTACTGTTTATGGCACATCAAACTGTTATTTATTTCTCTGACAAGCATCCAACTTGTATTTTGAGCTTGGTTTTCTTCTTGTTGTCAGTTGTTTGGTACTATATGTCACTGATAAAATTATTTACATGGAGAATGCCTATAGTTAGAACCTTATTGAATATAAGGAAATGTATCATAAGCAGCCACAGAGAAGTCCAGCAAAACTTCAATTGCTTAAGGAGAAAAGATTCTAAAAATACTGGAAAACAACTGTACTGTCAATATGTTCCCAAATACTGAGGGACAGTTGTAGAGATCAGAAGTCTAGTTGCACAGAGTCACTTCCCTGGAGCCTTGCTGCAATCCAGTATGTTTTAGTAATACTTGAGGTGACCTTGGAATTACACTTTCAGTTCTTTTACATTTACACATGTCGGACAACAACATCAGGACCAAATAGAGGACACCTAAGTTACTATGATATTACCCAAGAAGAAAACATATCCTCCAAAAAAAGTGATCAGGTACTGATGCAAACCTCAGTGATTCCATCTCTTTTTGTGATTCCATCTCTCATTGTCTGCCCTGTCCATGAGCTAAAACAATGGGTGCATGCTAGCAAAATAAACCAGAGTGGGGTCCTCAAATCATATTTAATGTTTTATATATAGATATTTTTAAAATATACATTAATGAATTGCCTCTGTTATGTAAATAAATTCAAAAGCACATACTAATTCCACATTGGCCTTTTACTTTGGATCAAGAGACTGCTTTGAACTGGACTTTCAGGTCAGCTCAACTTACCACTTTAAGGTTCTCATCAACAAATTATCTCAGCACTCAAACTGGATTAATCTTTCACAAAAAATAAACTAAAGACATAGTTTGAACAATGCAGAGAAGTCACTTCTGGGCAATGATTTCTCCATGGGTATCGGGCATGGCTCCCTGGAGTTGGGAGCTGCAGGAGCTCCCTATGGAAGAGGCAGGGCAGGGTAGGGTTTCACAAAAAGGTGTGAGACCCTACCCTGCGCTGGTAGGGTACCACCCTACCCAGCCTGGGAGCCGGACATGCCAGAGAGCAGTACCTTACACAGTGCAGGGGGCGGGACTGAGACCAATGTGGTGCAAACCCCACAAAATCTGTATAGTGTTGCAAGGGTTTTTTGCTTCAGAGATCTTCACAACTTGCACCACAGTATTTGTTTTTGTGTAATTTTGCCACATCACTTCCTTTGGACTCTATCCTCTCTCTGCAGAACAAAGGCAGATAGATGTCTAGAAAAGCTGTATCTAAACTTGTCAGTGTGTTTCCATTGTGGGCAATGAAAAGAGAAAAGTCTTTCCTGGTATAGTTAAGATTAGTTGTGTGAAACTGTCTTAAAAAATACTTTTTCTCTGACTGAAAGTGCATAGTAGAATTAGGTCAGCTGTGGTAGACGCATACATCTGAAGTTAGGTGAGACAGCTCTCATATATGCTGAAAAACTAGGTACAATTCAGTTATATGTAGCCCAAAACAGTATGACAGATAAAAGAGACTCTTCACAGATTACCAGGGATGTGAATTCCCTCAAACTAGCCTCAAGGTGGCTTCAACCATTTATTTCCTCAAACAAAACAACTGATTTAATGACTTAGAAAGCTGGCTTCAAATGCTGTTGGCATAAAAATCATGTAGTCCTGTAACTCCTAAAGATTTATTGCAAGTAAACAGAGCCAAACTCTATCATTCTCAGACCACTAGTTGTCCTTAGGGGAACCATAAAGCTTGCTACCTTTATACCTGGAGCTGAAAAGTGAAATAGAAGCTGAAGTGCAGTTAGAAAATAGAGCTGAGACCACTTAATTCCTATTTCACACACCTTTCCTCACTACCCATGGCCAGGAATTTCCCCCGTGTCAGTTCTGGTGTTTTATTGAACACCGCATTGAACTGATCCATCTCTTGAAGTCCGAAGATTGTCCGTTTGCCTTGTCTTTCCTGCCCTTATATTCCCTCAGAAAATAAAAAAGAAAAGATTGAAATTATTTCTTCTAGATGACCTCAGTGAACACTGGAGCTAGCACAGATCTCGGGGCAAGATTTTCCAACTGCAAGCAAAGGAGGAAAGAAGAGGCAGATAAGCAGCAGGGGCAAGGTTGTTTGTTCAGTAGATTCAGCTCACTTTTGACTTGCACCCCAGGATAACAAAAGTCTTTTTGCAATCCTCTAAGGTAGCAGTGCTGCCAGAGAAACTACCCTATGGAACTACTTTATTGGAGTTTTCAACCATATGGAATGCTGGTGATGATTTTCCAAGGATGCTTTACATAAGGACTCATTTATATAAGGAAGGTTCCTTATCACTTCCAGAGAGCTAATACTTAGCATAGAGGTGTGACTTTATATACAAGCATTGAAGTAAAAAAATTTTCACACTGTTTTGATGCAGACTAGAAAAGTGCTTCCTTGGTAATGGATATGCACAACTGGCTTGAGCAGTATTTTCCTTGCTCTTCATAGACTAACAAATAAATCAGCAGTTTCTTTGGAGGAAATGTGCCAAGCACGTAATCTGGTTTACCACACGGCTGCACAAAGAGTTGTGAGAGAGAATGAGGTATGGAAAAGAACTAGTTCAAAATAAAAGGTGCCTACTATTCCTCATTTTTCTTTGCTGACCATGCAATCCATGCCAGTGCAGACATTTAAACTATGTCAGATGTAGACATATACAACAAGGGAGAAGGAGTTGTCCTAATATTTTGTGGTCATTTTAATATAAAGCCTCCTCTAAAAAAACATGCATTATATTTCTATTTCTTTCCTTGCTACATAAATGCTCTTCTTTCCTGTGAAGTGATGATTTGGAGGTTCTGGCCCGGAGAGTCAATGGATCAGATCAGAAATATCAGATATTGGCATCATAGGAAACAGTGAATTATAATGATGTTTCTACACGTGTGCTTATCTAGATGTGTCTTATCTGTGTCCTTATTCATTGGACTCTTGGTCATAAAACAGCAATTATTTTAATTATTTTCTCAGGGCTGTAGTGGTATGTGTATGTTGATTTCAGCTGGCTTCCAGTCCCTCTTTGCCTTGCAAACAAGGTGAAGAAGCTCATGGGTCATCACATGACAGGGAAATCACTTCTCAATTGTGCTGATTTTAGCTGGGGTATAGTTAATTTTTACATAGTGGTTGGTATGGGGCTGTGTTTCAGATTTGTGCTGAACATATGGATGAACATTTAGAATTGTTTTTGTTTTTAGAGTTACTGAGCAGGGTTTACAAAGAGACAAGGTCTTTTCTGCATTTCCTACAGCTGTGCTGACAAGGGAGCAGGGGGTGCATGAGAGGCTGGGAGGAGACACAGCTGGGACAGCTGATGCAAACTGACCAAGAGGATATTCCAGAGCACAGGGCTTCATGCTCAGTGTATAAAGCTGGGAGGAAGGAGGACTAAGGTGGGATGTTTGGAGTGATGGTGCTTTGTCTTCCTAAGTAACTCTTATGTGTGATGGGGCCCCGTCCTCCTGAGATGGTTGAACCCCTGCTTGCCCATAGGAAGGGGCACATAGGAATTAATGTTTCATTTTGCTCTGCTTCTGTGCACAGCTTTTGCTTTTCCTGTTAAACTGTTTTTATCTCAGCCCATGGGTTTTCAAGCTTGTACCCTTCCAATTCATTCCCCAGTCCTGGTGGCGGGGGAGTGAGAGAATGTCTGTGTGGGGCTTGGTTGATGGCTAGGGTTAAAGCACACCACCAATTACCATAACTTACAAAGCAGATTCAACTTGGGAAAATGAATTTAATTAAATGCTAACTAAAATAGAGTTGTATTGTAAGAAATTAAATCAACATTTAAAAAATACCTACCTCTCAACTCCTCCATCCATTTCTCCCCTCTCTTCCTCCTGTGCCTGCCCTGCCCCAAGCAGCACAGGAGTATGGTGAATTGGGGTTATAGGAAGTCCATAACTGTTCCTTTTTACCACTTTTTCCTGTTCACACTTTTCTTTTGCTTCAGCATGTATGGTTCACACAGGCTTCAGTCCTTTCAGAATTGCTTCAGTATAGACTCATCTCTACTGTCCACAGATCCTTCAGGACCTGTTTCCACATGGGGTCCTCCACAGGCTGCAGTATATCTGCTCTGGCATTGTCCTGTGTAGTCTGCAGAGAAGCAGCTTGCTTCACCATGGTCTGCAGGGGAACGTCTGCTCTGGCTCTTGGAATGTGTCTTCCCCTTCCTCCTTCTCTGACCTTGGTGTTTCGATGGTTATTTTTCACATTTTTACCCACTTCCATGCTTTCCAAATTGCAATGCACCAATCTGCCCTTTCTTAAATACATTTTCCAGAGGTACCACCAGTATGGCTGACAGGGTCAGCTGCATCCTGCAGTGGGTTTTTTTTGGAGCCATCTGGAATGGAGGAAACTGTTTCCAGAACCAAGTCTTTGCATTCCTTAGAAGATACAGAGCTGAAGACTTCAAAAACAGATCAGAAAATCAGGTCAACCAGTATGGAACACAGAGGGTTATGTATGATGTCCAGGGCATTTTTTTGTGCTTCCCACAGACTTTATTGTTGTGCATTTATTAGTTAAATTGTTACTGGAAGAACTCGAGCATGTTTGATACCTGACTGGTTGTTTTAAGCCTCCATCTCTCTTGCTAGTATTGTGAAAAGAGATAACATCAATGTAATAGATTTACTTACAGAATTTTGGTGCAAATCTCTAGGTTAAAAAAATATATGACTTTGAGATCTGATACTTCAAACTCTTCTGCTTGACTTTATCTGATTTCAACTCCACTGTCAGACCTAGATTACCTGTAAGAAGTCCACCCATTAATTTGCCTGGTTCCACAGCAAATTTTGTATAATTATCACTGCTGTTTTTACTGTAGTCCAACTTTAACTTTCAGCTTATGACAAATGTGCTCTTTCATTGAATCTTTTATCTGCTAGTCTCCATGGAACTTTTTATATGCAAATAGTCTTGTTTTGAGACTGCTATGACCCTACCATAACCAAAGATGTAATTTATTCTACTTTGGAATATCCAGAATTTCAACCACAAATGCCAATGTCTGATACTCTGTTATTTATATTCTCTTGATGACAGCTTGGGGTGATAATGAACCTTCCTGCTCTAGCAATGACAATGTTGCCATGCATCCTCTTTGTTGTGGCCTCTCACACTTTTGAATCTTCATAGTATGTATTAGACATAAACAGAAATTTTAAAGTCTGGTCACTTAATAGGAATTCTTTCATTTTGCCCAAGAGTTGCACTTTGGGCTCATATAAAAAAGACAATAACTTTTTGGAGCCAGCTAATTGCTTTGGAGAAGAACAGTTGGTTGCCCAGTCACCTGGCTGCAAAACATTCCATGTTTTATGAAAGACCATGACTTAACGTTGCAACTGAATCAAGTTTTTTTATATTAAATACACCTAAAATATTAAGCAATAAGCATTGGGAAAGTAGGATATTTATTTTTAAAACCCAATTATTGTCTCAATGATTCTTTTGGAATTATGCTTTGAAGTACATTAATGAAATGAGCTTGATACTTTCACACACAGACTTTGAGATTGAATTAATCTCTGTAAAACTTAGCCAACTAATCGTATAGCCTTTAACTGGTATAAAGCAGAAGGACAGGTACTTCCAGAAGCTAATTAATATAGAGAAGAAACATTTAGCAGATTACTCATTTTCTGGAGTTATCTACCTTCAAAGACTGTAGAGAAAACTCAAGACACTGATATTTTTGTGTTTGAAATCAAGTGAGATGAATCTCCCCTCTAGTGCCAAGACTGGGCTGGGGTAACTCAGGACTTAGATATTGCAACATGTCCCAGTGAAGCTGCAGATGGAAGACAGTCATCAAAATAGAGATCACTACTACAATATCATTATAGAATGAAACAAAAGAGAGTGGACAGGATTCTCATGGGGTTTTCTTTGTTTATTTGCTTTCCCATACCTCATCTTATGGCAATCTGGCTATAACAGTAGATATCCCACAGTTAGCTCATCCATTGGGAGAATATCAAAGATTTGAAAATATACTCAACACTATTAGATTATTTATTCAAAGCTGAATTTCTCTATTACTGAAGCTGAATTTCTCTATTACTGAATTCTAAATTTAAATTTATTGTTTTTTCTTCTCACATGAAAACATTAGGCCTTATTCTCAACAGCTTTGGGAAGGGGAACAATGTTTTATAGCTTCAGACAAAATGTAGCAATTACAGCAAGGTGCAGTCCTTTGAGATAAGCCTTTGTAGCTGGTAGATTACCATGAAAGTAAGGGTATTTCAATGAAGCCCCTTCCCCTCCACACTCCGTCACTTTCCATTACTGACAATGCATTGGCAGGGCATGCATGGACAAAATTCCCTGCACACTGAGAGCTTGGGGATCTCATATCTGTTTGTTAAAGTAACTGTTGCATTTAATCAAAAGAAAAATCCATCCTCCATTAATAAATAATGTATACATCTAACATTATAGTCAAGCAAGAAAATACAAACAGTTCTAGTTTTTGAGTTCCAGTATTTGAGTGTGATGTTTGCCTTTTGTAAAAGTTATACTGCTGACTTATAAGGACATCACATTCATCATGTTACATTTAGGGCTGTATGGAGTCTTGGGCTTCTATTATGGATTCATATACGATTTGGAGATAAAAAATGTCTCCTGAGCTTTAGGCTGGGATACAGGGCTTCAGCCAGACAGGGTTGTGTTTAACAATAACACAATGTTAAGCACTAAACACATCTTCATAAGAATGAATAGATGGGGGGAAAGGAGGAGAAGTGTTTTCTGTAGGGTCCCTATTTCTTAAGGATTCAGATCATCTAATAATTTGTCTACTGCACTCTAAACATTCTTCCCTATATCCTGTATTTTTAAAAAATGAAAAACTGTAACATTTACAAAAATTTAAATCAGATTCCAACCTTAGCTATTGATATTTTTATATATAACACAATATGTTTTCTTTATGTTTTAACTGAGAAGGAGCTCAATCTACTGATTTTTTTTTCTACACAAGTATCTTTTTAATAGATTTTGGGAATTTTTATTTATTTCTAAAGATGCATATAAGGGCTACTAAAATTTTCAAACTTGTTAGTAACTTCCATTGATATTAGTGAAAGTTGGGTATTCAATTGAAAATCCTTTCTATATTTTCCAGCACTTAATACACACTTTTAGAAGATGGGTCCTCTTTTATGAAATTAATTCATATTTTTAAGCATCTTTGAAATTCATGGAAATGGTGCAGACAGTGTAAGTGTAGCCAGGCTTTTATTACGAGCGGAAAAATAAGAGAAATGTCTTATTCTTTGTTTCCTTGCTGAAAGAGAACTATTGTTATATGAGATTCCCTAGTCTACCCAAACCCTTTCAGACATGATAATGGAAACCCATTGACACCCTGGAGTCTAATCATGTTGTTCTAGTGCATCTCTGAAGGTGATGGGGCAACCAAATGAACCTCTCAGGATGCAATTGCCTAGTCTTAGAACTCACTCAAATTTAGGTGACTACAATGTAGGCACTGATCTATGATAAAAGGTATCTAAGCTTCCTCTTAGCCAGAGGACATCTCTACAGGCATCAGCTTTATCAACATAGATACGTAGTGTTATTATATGCAGCTAGACAACAGTTACTTCTCCCTAATTTTGTTTTCTGCAACCTTTTTAAAATGTCATGAATCTCCTGTAGGGATGTCTTGGATACTGCAGACCACTTAATATTGCTATAGATGGCTAATCCCACATCTGTTCAGTCTAGTCAAAGGGGCATAGGGAGATATTCATCCTAAACTGAGACACCAAAATCTGGTCATCTGAATACCTAAAGTAGCTTGCATATATGGCAGACAGACATGTTAGATACTATCTACACTGAAGAAATCAAACAAAAGAGTTGGATAGGTCCCTGGCTCTGGTGATGTTTTGATAAACATGGATGGGTCATATCAATTTACATGCTTCACCCTGCACTGACAGCTTCTGAAAGTACAAGATTCTGGTGCCTGACAGTGTGTGGGCATCTGCAGGAAAACTCTCTGTATCCTATCCTATCCTATCCTATCCTATCCTATCCTATCCTATCCTATCCTATCCTATCCTATCCTATCCTAATCTGTTTAGAAATTAGGCAAGGCACAATGGTTATAGAGATAATTTTTCCTCTCTTACTTTCTCCAGGCCAAAGTCTTGCTTTTACTACGCCCTGAGCACAGCCATTTCCTTTGCTCACACCGATGGCACAATCCAGCCTTGCTGAGACTGGAGTTACAGAATTTGTCTCTTTTAGTCTGTCTCTGGCAACAGTCAAAATGTTGCTTCAATCCACAATTTGACACAATTAGTGATGATAACATTAACATTAAAAGACTAGTGAATACCATTTAATTAAAGCTATGATCAGATTAAATTATCTCTGATGTAACACATGACTAAACTGCTGTTGACTTTTTAAGTAAAAGTGGAGTCCCAGTAGAAATATTGGTACTAATTAGATTTAAATTGGTCAAATTCTAGGTTTAGGAACATTGCTCTTAAATTTAACAGTAAAGTAGTTGCAGACATTTTGAAATTAATATATACAAGCTCACCTCTCAAATATTCAAGTTACTATTGTAATCTGTAATAGGAAGAAAAAGTTAAATAAATTTTCTGTAAATATAAAAACTTTGTCTAGATAAACTCAGGAGCAGCAACTTACCAATTTGCTTACCAATTAGTTTCTGGGTTCTACAATTTGAACATTAAATAGGTATATCTGAATGAAAATCCTTTCCATTCTCACCACATTCAACCCAATAACTGACTGGTCAAAATTTTTAAACCATGGCCTGATGAGTGAATTTGAATTTTTCCCTATTTACATTTTCCAAGAACACTATGACATTTGAAAGACCATTCTTTCTGCATATGTTGCACTTATCTGGACTGAATTCTCACAAAGCTCTTCTTGCCTATTTGCTCTGTCTGTGTACTGACTGCTCAGCTTCACCAGTCTATATGCAAGCATCCTTGGAAATATATATAAGCAGTAATGTTACTGATTAGACATTTTAATGCAATGTGCTAAGAATATCTTATTGCATATATTGAATTGAATTAGTGTTTAGGCCTTACTATTATTACTATTTTATTGCTATAGCCATCTACATATTTTCCAGCATTTTTCAGCAGCAAAACTTAAAACTTCTGGGGTGGATGTAAAATTTGTGTTTATGCACTTAATATTTTCCTTTTCTATCAGTAGGAAAAAGGCTAATGCTTAGAAATACTTTGCTAAGAATGCAGTGCTAAATGGAGTTTACCTCTGCTTATAAATTCCCATCCCTTTTGACACCTGAATATATTTGTAATACTTATCTGTTTTTATTCTAATTTGCAACCTAATTTGTTTAGTGATAGAAGATGTAGCTGTGCAATCAGATATTTTTGATTTTATTCTTGATATTTTTAGTTATTCTGTTCAGTAATTAAAAAAAAACACATTAAAATAAATAAAAAATTCCTTTTGTACCCTTCATAATGAAAATATTATTTGGAAAGATGTTGATATATAGTTATTTTGCCATTTTCTTTATGAAAAGAGAAAAGATCTGTTGCTCTCTTTTTAGCAGCATTATGCATATCATAGTATACTAGATCTTCTGTTTCTCTTTTGTGGCTGTGATAATTAAATGAATAGTTTTCTTTGGCATCCAAAGTATTCTTGCTTCTGCAAACAGGGGATCTGTTAATTCTGCTTTATACACAGAGCATATCCATAATGGATTCAGTAACAAAGCATGACATGAAATATACCTGCATGGAAAATCTAAATTTTAAATATCAAATGCTTAGTCTTTATAGACTTCCTAGATAGGAGTTTCTGAGACCTCCAGAGGGAAGATCTGCCCAGCAAAAAATAGGACCATAAATCAGGCAAATACTGAGTAAATGTGTAGGTAAACACGGTGTGGAGCACATCCCATCCAGTATTTCCAAAGTTAGAAATGTATGTTTCCTGTATTTCACAAAATCACAGAATATTCTGAGTTGGAAGGGATGTTCAAGGAGCATTGAGTCCAAATCTGAGCTTCCTACCAAAATCCCCCCATCACAGAAGTGGCTTAACTTGGCTGTCTCCAGAAAGGGGGTTGTTTCTAGGGAGAAAGAACAGCGAGATGCACATTCTTTGAACACAACATCTACAGATTCATAATCAAAAGTCTTAGAAATTACTTTGAAAATTGTAATATGAGGATGTAATTTTCCCTATATGGGACAACAGATATGCATCTATAATGTTCAGTGAAATCTCTGTTTCCCTCGGCCTTTTTGAACATCCCCATGATCATTCATTATGTGCAAAATTATTTCAATACTTTCCCCCATAGTAACAGCAAGTGACAGCACTCTGTGTACTGCAGTGTTGCAGCACTCTTATGCCATTCAGTTCTAAGAAATGTAAGCAGCCTTTATGTACATTAAAAAAAAAAATTCAATTAAGCATTGTGTCCCATTTTTCAGCACAAGTATTACCTTCAAGCAATAAGGAATAAATCGCTTTATAGCTAGGAAAATACCCAAGGTAATTCAAGTCATTCATACTGTTATGATCCTTGTCCCTGTGATACAAAATTTACTCACTCTGCAGTTATTCTGTAATGCTGATAAAAGATAAAGAACTTCCCTTTAAAATATTTCTAATATTTATGAAGACATATCTTGGGTTTATTCAAGACTTTTTTTCTAATCTAACAATAATTCCATTGTGAATTTGGATGAGAGAGGTGTCATTTTAATACATGTGGTGTCAATTTAATACATAATTAATGTATGGGTCATCTTATTGCAAGTCAGAAAAATTTTTTGTTTTCTACATATTTAAGGAGGATAAGCAAGTTAAAAATTATTTTGGTCTAAGTCTATTTTAATAGAATGTAAATCATATCCAAACCTCTTTTCTGTAGGAGAGTAAAAATTAGTGTGATCGGCCCCAATCATTTTAATAAGAAGAGCTCACAAAATCCTGTGGTAACAGCTAAAATTTTAAGCATTTATATTGTTTTATTTATTTTTTCTTTTTTTATGATAAAAAAATTCTTTGTGCCTAGTAAACATTTTTAGATACTTCTATAAATTTATCTAAATTTCTAACAAGTCTTATAGTCACTCCTTGAAGCTAATAATCATTTTTGTCTTGTCAATCCAAGCTCTCATTATTTCCTTCTGTTTTACTTTCACGGGATTCTGAATTCTTTCTTTGATATTGTGAAACTTGGATTGCATTTTAAAGGTACCTCTTCTCCTGTGAGGGAGAACAACATGCAAGTTATAATCAAAACACATGTCTAACTCTTGCTCATATTTTCACATTGGAGATAAAACCAAACTGCTCTTCAGGAAGGGGACAGTCACTGAGTCTCTATCTGAAGTCAAGTTAGGAGAAGACACCATGATTGTAAAAGCTGCTATGAGTCCTAAATGATGTGGATGTGAAAAAGAACAAATGAGAAAATGCTGCATACAACACGCAAAAAACCCATAACAAACCCAATACTGAAGCTGGGATATATGCAAGGAAGTTAGGCACGTCAGATAAAGAAAACAGAGTAAGAAAAAACCTCCAAGTTAGAAAATAAAATATGAGGATGAAGAAAGGCCAGATCTTCAAAGAGAGAAATTAAGAGATGGTATTAAAGGGAATGCCTGATGATTCACCCAAGGATTAAATGAAAATATGTTCCACATATTTCAGATGGAGAGAAATAATACCATTTGTATCCACTCAGCTTGCAGGATGGCTGCACCACACACATGTGTTTGTAAAAGTATATGTGTACTCAATTACATTATAGTTGAATATACATCAGAAGCTACAATAATCATGAAAAGTTCTATTTTCAGGAACATTTGACTTGTCAATGCACAGCTTTGCCATAGTAGGGGGAAGATACGGAAGTCAAGAAAATATGAAAAATTGCTAAAAATATTTTTCTGTGTCATCATTTAATGGAAATGTCTTGGCAGGTTTTTGAAGGCCTCCTTAACACCTGAAGATGTCAAAGAGCAACAGTGTAAACATGAAGACCAGATGTTGAGTAGCTATAGCATAGATCTAGCATTGCACAGCTATGTAACGGCTTCTCCCAGTTTCAAGCTTTGCTAACTGGTAACTCCTGCATCTCTTTCGTCTGGAAATCCACTTTCAAAAAAACCCTGAGGGTATAAAAGAAAGAGAATCTTGGCATTGGCTTGTGAGTTAGGGTTCTTTGTGCTGCAAGCTCAATATGAGTGATTATTACTGTGTGAACATTACTTCTGATAGCTACAGATCCAATCCATACGCAGAAAGACCATAGAACCCCTGTCCAGTTCAGGTTGAAAGCAGCTCCTGATGAATTTAGTGGAATTTGGCCCATCTATTTAACTCTATTTCATGCAGCTGCATCTGAGCATAAAGCATAATATTATTCAAATATCTCATCATGACAAAAAGTATTACTGACCTAACTGAAAATGGGCTATCCATATGGATGGATTACAAATGACATTTGATGGTCCTGATTGATGCAAAAAGTATCAAGAGTATCCCCTCAATGATAGGAAAAGACTTATGATTGAAATGGCGGAGTTTGAAGAAGAATTGTTTTACACCCTAAAGAAATTTAAACAATTTTTGTAATAGTTATAGCACTTCACTGATATTTTCCTGATTTGGAAAAATGATTGTGACTTACTGGAAAGGTTTATTATGGAGCTAAATAATTTATACCTCACCGTTATATCTGATGAAAAGCAGAGTCAGAAGACTGTTAACTATCTTGATATAAGTCAGGCACTGATTTGATCCCAGTGACAGCAGAACATATTTTGTTTTTTTGTGGATGAGCTAGAAGTAGTCACTGGAAGAAATCTATTTTTTTTAAAGCCTTCAAAATAAAAAAAAAATTTTGTATAATACTTACATTAACCAGATATAACCACGCTCACCAGAATTTCCCCCTCTCAAGTCACCACTGTTCCAACATTATGACAATATTAAAGGAAAAATACTATGATTTATAGAAACAACCTTTTTGTCACCACAAGGATTTTCTAGACTCATTTCACAGAATCTGTAGCAGCTTTCATAGAACAAGACCAACCCAAAATTGAAGAGACATACTTTGAAAATGGCCTCAGAAATTAGTCCCTACCCATTGCTGGGGAGTAGGAATAGAGGATTTCTATTTTTATGTATAATTCCCAATGAATGTGGCCCACTTGGTGTACTGTTCACACTTGGAATCCCAATTCAAAGACCAGCAGACAAGATCATATAACAGATAAAGATATTTGTCGACAGAATGCAGCAACTGCTTTGTTTGACATTTTCACCTTTTTTTATTACCATCTGCAATAGGTCTTAGAGTATAAATTGGCATATTTCATGCCTAAATACTGTAGCAAAAACATATTTGCTGAAATGCCAGTAGTTGCTTTTAAATGAAATAAAAGATATTAGAGATCTCTTGATACATGGTAATGATGCTAAATATATCAATAAAAGTAATTTTCTAAGTAGTCCTGGGCTAAAGTGCTTTCTTCTCCTAACCACAAGCAGTTTACAAAATTACATTAAGACAAGACTCACTTATCCACTCCCTGGTTGGAGTCTTTGGATAAAACAGAGACATCCCACCTTAGTGACTTACTTATTTATTGAATGCCTCTGTTTTACAGTTTATGCCACAGAGAAGCCTGAAAAAATCTGAGTTTTTGAGCATGAAAATTCACCTGGGATGAATTACACATCTCCACCTGGAACAAAGGATTGCCTGGAAGGTAAATCTGAAGTAAAATCTGCCTTAACATAGATAGGCAGAGAGTGTCTGGTAGCAGACACATGGTTAAGAGTTTCAGTGCTGAATAAAGAAGCTCCCATAAAGCTCCTCGGGCTACAAGGATCCTCCCTTTGACATTGACTCTCTGCAGGAGGATCTTCAGGGTTGATTATAAGCAACATGGCAGATACTCACAGGAGAAAAATACAAGAATATCCATTGCTTGGGGTGCAGCACAGGGTGCACTTATTGGGCAGGATTTGGACCTCTGTAAATCAATCCATCTGCTCTGAGAGAGTACAATTCCCATGCAGGTATTTGAGGTTGCACATGGCATCTGAGTGCCAGCTGAAGCTCAAGATGGGCTCAGGCCTCCTACACACCATGCCATATTCTGTCACTCCATACAGATATCTTGGGTACTTCAGGGTAAGTGAAAAAGCACTCGATTTTTCCATAGAAGTACCCACTGAATGAAGCCTGTGTTGGTGACACTAAACAGAGAGGATGACTTCAGGTGCTTACTTTCAGAAATGCAGATATCTTTCCTCTAAGGTACCTGGTGTCACCAGCTACAGAACCTCCAAGGATTTTTAGGCATGCTGTTCTTCTGTGGACGTTTGATGTTGTTTCACAGAATGATGGGATTCAGAGTGCCCTTGGGAGACCTTTTTTGCTCCCAATATTGAAACAGCCTTTACATGTGCACTGATCTCAGCTGAAACAGAGTTAAATTTCCTCATAGCAGGTGATATGGTGCCACATTTTGCATTTCTGGCCACATATTCTAATTTTTAAGTACTGCTGATCAGTGTCTGCAATCGTCAAAGTCCTCTGTTTCTCACTCTGCCACCATCCAATGAATAAACGGAGCCAACACGAGGCTAGGAGGGGACAGAACTGGGCAGTGACCCAAGCTAATCAAAGGTGCTTCATGCCTCACAATGTCATGCTCAGCAATAAAAAGTGAAGTGAGGGGGATTTACCTAGGTCAGCCATCTTTTGCTTGGGACCTGGCAGAGTGTCAGTCTACTGCTTTGAAGGTGGTGAACAATTGCCTTTGTATCAGTTTTTTTGTTTTGTTTTCTGTTCTCCTTTCCTCTTCCACTGCTCCTTTGTTCATTAAGCTATTTTTTTTTTGACTCATGAGTTTTACCCTTTCTTTTCTGTTCTCTTGTTCCACTGGTAGTAGAGGGCAGGCAAAAAGAGTCAGCAGCTGTGTGGTGCTTAACTAACTGTCTATCAGGGTTAACCAAACACAGCATGGCACAAGCAAAAATATTATTTTTTATTATCCAATTTTTTTTTTCTGGTTACCAATGGTCTCCTGGTTTGCATTCCCCATGCCTAAGACAAAGATCAGAAAAAACAAACAATATTGATTGGCAACAATTGGCAAACTTGCCAGTTTTGTGCTTGAGGCCAGACTGGAAAGTCACACCATGTCTTGTCCAAATTAATCTTTGTTTACTGACATTTACCTTTATCTACAGTGCTGCACATATTCTAAATCACAACAGAAAGTCACATGTTAGAGGACAGAATGTGTTGTAGCCAGGTTCTCTTGGGTTGCACCCAACTAAGGCTCCAAGAAAGACACTGGACTCTGTTGAAGGGTATGCTGTCCACAGTTTGGTTTTGTTCCATTCCTGGAAGCCTTTTTCCTCCCCCTCTCTCTCTGCATTTCCAGACTGACTGCCAGTTACATCTGCTCTTCAGCAATTGAAAATTTGGATGGGTAAACAGCACAGACGTGATTGCAGAAGCTGCAGTGTAAGACACCAAACCCCTTTGATCTTCTGGGACATTAGCAATGGTGACATATCTGTGGAGGCTGTTTGGCAATTTGGCAAAGGCCAGCAGAAGTTACTGACTCTGTAATCAAAATTTCCTGTTTGGTATGTTCCATCCCAACAGTCCTGTAGTTAAAGGCTATCCCCTTTTATTGGAAATTATATTTCCCCGTTATTTAATGAAAGGCTTCTAAAATTGCTACTCATCTGTAATTCATTAAAAATGGAAGGAATTAACTTCTTCCATGGATATAACCAAGGGCCAGATTCTGCAATGAACTGTATAACCTATGAAAGTTTATTGAGGACTCTAAAGTTGCTTGGGAAGTAGATTACTTAGTCATGTGGCACAGAAATTATAAGGGAACAGAGAAGGAGGCATAGTTGAAATTCACACATTTCTATCAAATATCACGGAATCTCAAATTTGTTTGCTACATAAAACTTGACCATCCTGGACTTTGTATCTATGAATCATATCTAGGTTACTGTGGATCCATGCCTAATACCAGGCAAGGCTTTTGGGTTTGGAATCCTAAGGATAGATTATTCCCAAACACCTTCGTCCCGAGAGACACCCTTGTTTGCAGCACTTCTCCTTTTAGTTGAGTTGAAGCCATGCCTTCCCAGTGTGGGAACTCATACACCACCAGTTCAGAACAGCTGTAATTATGGATCCTGAGGTATAATTCTGGATCAGAAGACAGCAAGACCATGCAGTATATCTAATTATCCCTGTGTCCAGCATAAAGCACCTGGGTCCCCACACAGTAATCTGGGCTGCACTTTGAGGCCAGACTTGGAGAAGTAATGTGTTGCAATATTTAGGCATGTAGCACTAATCCATCAACCAGAAAGCAAAAGTGGTTAATATTAGTTCAAGTACAATCAGGAAACCCATTCAGGAAGCTACTGTTGTTTCTTAATTTTTTTTTTTATTATTATAATGAAGTTTCTCATTCAGCAGAGTAAGCAGTGAATGATTTAGTGCATAAATTCTTGTAAAACCCAAACTGCTGTTATTGGCAGACATGGAAGGCCAATAGAAAATAACCTTGGGCATCTCTAATAAAGGAAACAATGTTTTTGTTTGTTGAGAGGATTCAGGGTTTATTTATGCGCTGTCACCCTGAGTGGAAGAGAGGAGCATACAACAGAAGGGGCTTGACAGGGGCAGCTGGCCCACAAGGAAGAGAAATCTGTTCCTTACACAGACTGCAGCTTATTAGCTATTTATTTTACTATTTTTCCTTACAATGCCATTCGACTAGCTCTCTCCAGTAGGTATTTTTCATGTCATCCATTTGGTATGTAGCGGGGTTTCTGGGTGTGGCTAATATACAGCTGATTAACTAAAGAGTTGCCATGGTAAAGAACCTCCTGTTGTGTAGGACCTGGTGACTGAGTGCTTGGAGGAAAGAAATCTGTAGCTTGGATATAAAAATTATCAACTGGAAAGGTTTGTGCAATTGACTCAACAGAATTATATAAAGCTAATCCCTCAAGAAAGTGATGCTTTTCTTGCTGTTCTCCAATCTTTTCTCTTTCTAAAAACTGTTTTTCCTATTTTTTTATTAATTTTTACTATTGCACCCACGAGTTGCACCAAGACTGAAGGTTATTGCCCTGAGAAGGGGAAAAACAAATCCTAGAAAGTCCAAATGAGACGGGCTACTTTGATGAACAGTTGTATTGAAACTTCAGGCTAATATTTCTCCTTCAAGAGAGATGGGAGATTGAGATGGGAGCTGGCTTTGACTAATCTTTCAGATAATGGACAATGGAGCTGGTGAAGGGTCTAGAGAACAAGTAATATGAGGAGCAGCTGAAGGAGCTGGGGTTCTTTAGATTGGAGAAAAGGAGGCTCAGGGGAGACCTTATCACTCTCTACAACTACTTACAGCTAAAGGAGGATGTAGCCAGATGGGGTTCAGCCTTTTCTCCCAGGTAACCAGTGATAGGACGAGAGGACGTAGTGAAAAACTGAACCAGGAGACGTTCAGGTTGGACATGAGGA